>NC_082710.1:38233419-39505294 GCF_030144855.1 Hypanus sabinus | reverse complement strand
TGTCTTTGCAGCAGCAGTACAATGCAATGCATACTAATAGAGAAAAAAAGCCCTCAAATTCCTTAAATAGCCATATAGTAGTAGTTTGTTCAACTGAAGGATTTCAGTGCTCGCCATTTCACTTAGAAGGACCATTCACGCTGGACTGGCTAGAAATACCCAGATCCCCAATAATAAACAAGTATTAAAAAGTTAATTCCTAGTGGTACTGGTTGTAATGCAAGAAAAGATTATCTGGTCATTACAACCTTATTGGAGGTGAGAGCTTCCTACATGAAAGTTGACTGTGTTTTTCTTGCCTTACAATTGAGGCCACATTTTACATTCCATCAAATTTAAAACCTGCCAGAAACTGAATTGCATGACCCTTTTCTCTGTCAAGAGCTGCCAGATATTGCATATTATCCACTTAAAACAAACTGGTACAGCTCGTCTCTCATACTTTTCCAGCTGGTTTTCAAAAACTACTGAATTCCTAGGCCATAGAAGGGTTAACTTCAAGTACATGTTCATGTCTTTAAATGAAGCCTGTGTAAAAGTACAGTCAGCAGAGACAACATCTACTGCTGCTCTTTGCTGCCTGTCACAAATTACTATTGTTAACACAAAATAGTACCAACTGACAAAGCTGCCTTCAATATATCAATAAAATGACAGTATATATAATAATAATAAACTCTGTATGACAGAACAAAATAATAATTTAAATATGTAATAACTAAGTTCAAGGTTGTTTATGCCAATGGAATTCAAAGCAAATTTGGAATTAACATTTATAAGAAAACTGAATATATCTTCCTGGCTCTACCCTAATATTTAAATTTATGACAAAGATTTAATTAATATGAAATGTGCATGCAGTTTTCTGTACTGCGCTGATACCTGTAAAATCATATGCTTTACATTCCATCTCTCATAGAGAGCTGCTGAACACATTTTTGAGCTATCTTTTACGATAATCAAAGCATTAAATTAGGATATATACTTTAAAATAAGATAATTCACTAAGAAACATACAATGTTGCTGTCACCATATTGGAAACGGCAATTTTTCCTCAGCTAATATTAATAGCTAAATGTATTAAGTATCCCATTTCACACACTAATTGACAATGAGTAACAAATGCTCTTCTTATTGGCGGTGAACAATTCATTAGTCATCTTTATATAAAAACATATTTATTTCTCTGCTGCGTGGTCTAGACTTAATAAGATGTATATTTTCCTTTCAGGTAGCCATTTTAAGAAATTGAGCCAAAGGCTTTCCATCTCACTTAGTTTTTGCTTTGAACAGGATCCAAAACCAATCATCTTAATACCTAACCGGCCAATGTGTTTTCACAGCTGACACAATAATGCCTGTGCTGAGTGTTTGTGCAGGTGCTGGTGTTATCCTTCATTCTATGCTGAATGGATAAATTCTATTCTGATTCTGTAGCCCTGCTCACAATTACAGGACTTCCTAAACATATTTTGTTGATCCTTGGTAATCAGGGCATATTTCTACACATGGTCCTAGAGAGACAGAAACAGCTACATACATTTCATATTGTGGCTTTCATCACAGACTCCACCATAATGGCTTTTGAACTCACAGTATACCTTCTTTCATAAATATACTTTTTCAATCTAGACAATTACCAACAGCTGACTTCATTTTTACTCATATGTAAAATAAACAATGCAATAGCCTTCATTTGATTATGTTGTCCTCTCCTAAAGACACTGACTCATGCTAGTGTCCAGTTCCCTGGGTGCTGGCAGCTGTCCAGTATCTCACATCATCTTTCTGCCTAATCTACCCATTCTAACTCTAGCCATTGACTGTGTGTGATTGAACGACCGATTTGCAAGGGTCACCAGAACAAAGTCTGGCCTAGCACCCTCAGCAGAGGCAGACAACATTTGGATAGCTCCTCTTATCAAGCATCCCATGCCGTTTCATAATAGTGTTAGCTGACTAAACTTCTCAAGTAGCTGCATTAGCTCTTTGAAGATGTAGGTTTGAAGCAGTGTTATAAGGGAGAACAAAAGGCAAACAGATTGAGGGAAAAATTCCAGACTGTTGAAACTCAACTGAAGACACGGCTGCTAGTGGTGAACTGAGTAAAACTGGGAATGCACAGGAGCTTTGAATTGAAGGAATTCAAAAATTGCTGAGGATTGCAGGGCCGCAAATCCACGTCTGGAGAACAATAAATGATTGGAAAAGAAGAGAATTTTTAAAACCAACCTCTGAGTGCAGAGGTAAGGGAAGCTGGTTTACAACCATCTAGGTACTGGGTGACCTCAGGATGGCAAGGTCAAGCCTAAATGTAACAAAAATATTGAGGAGAGATTTAGCAGCAGATGAGCTAATGCAGAGGCAGAGAATCACTTTATACATTTCCAGCAAGGATTCATCGTTTAGGTCAGGTTTATTGTTGCCAATTGTCATTTTTGTTCTTCCACCTGGTTGGTTCATTCTTGCCTGAAATATTGATGTAGACTGAAACACATATAATTTAGTAGCCCTTTGTCTCCTGCAGAGATAAAATTAGATCCAAATTACTTTTGTGTCCTTACCTATTTACTTGGCTACTCCCTGCCCCCACTAAATCCTGTAGTTATGCTTTAATAAAAGGCAAACTTAAGGTTTAATATGCAACAATACAAGAGAGTGACAATTAGAACTATTAAAATATACTAGAAATATATACAAATCTACCATTAATTATAAGCATTTTGGGCCCAATAATGTGCAGATTTTTAATAATAGTAGATTACTTTACATTGATCCAATGCTTTTCTTCCTTTCCATGCCTATAACGTTAGTTTTAACAGGTGTAAAAAGATGGTACTTTGCACTAAGGGAAAGCTAATCCTTCGTAAAAGTATTCCTCAGACCAACCACACCTCGAGGAAAATTGTCCCTTATTTTGACAGTTCATAGTGGAAGTTCACCACTTCATTGGAGTCCCTGTACAGAACAATTCATTTATGCAAATAGAATGAATATTAAGATTTGAGAAACTTGTGCACCAGAGGAGACTTAATGTAATCTAAACACATAATAAATCTTCATCATAAGCAAGGAAAGTCAGAGCAGAGATCAGTAAATTTAAAACTGAAATGGTGATAAACTTCTTTATCGTAAATTAGATTATATATTTAAATAACAGTAGAGTAACAGAAAGTTTTCAGATGGTTGGACATCATAGTGGCTGAAGAAGGGAAAAAAAGCATAAGATAGGGTTATGATTTTCTGGGCCAGCAGGCTTGTCTCTGTATTCATGATATTGAGAGAATTATTAACAGTTTGATCACCTTAGTGTGGGAATCTTAACCTTTCACTGTTTGAGGCATAAGTATTTTTTGGCTATGCTGTGCACATACTTGCATCAACTTTTAATCCAACAGAACCCTTGTTTACTAATTTTGTTGCCTTTGCCCTAGTTACTGCATTGCACTCTGATGTGATAACTCTTTAAGCCATGGATAAATGGTATAATTTAATACTTATTGGATCAGCTTTCCAGTTTGATCCTTTGATGTAAACCATGTGGAATTAAAGTCAATCCTGGAAATGTTTAGAGTTAACATTTGAATGAAAAATTACTATCAAAAGGGAACAAAGAACTTCTGTTTAAATCTAGCCTTTCACAAGCTCCGGACATGTTTTAGAACCAAATGTAGTGCTTTGGAAAAACCGATACTTTTTGTGATGCAGGAAAACATAATCAGCCAATTAAACACTGTATGGTCTAAGATTTATACAAGCAGATTAGCCTTCAAGCAACCTGATTAAAACAGATTAATATTAGCCAGATGAGTTAGAAAGCTCCCTCACTTTTCTTCAAACAGCGTGATGGGATGTTTTACTGCAGCCTCATGGGAACAGGTAGGGCTTTGGTTTAATGTCTCATCCACAAAACTGAGGGTACTTGCCTTCCTTGCATTGTGCTGAAATTTAAATTGTGATTAGGTTTTTCAAATTGTTATACCTCATTGTTACAACAAAAGAAGTCTTTTACGTAATGTGCCCAAGCTGTACACAGGCGAATCTTTCCTGAGAAAGCTGTTGGATTGGGCAAAAGTAAAAAACAGAACACGCAAAACAGAAGAGCCTTGTGAGCCATTTATGCTAATTAAATGACAAAATATCTTTATCACCATGAGATGTTTCCAAGATCTTTTACAAAAAACTGGACAGCAGGCTGAGATGTAAAAGAAGATAATGGAATACCCAAAGGAATTGCATCACCCTGAAGTAAAAATTAAGGATTTGGAGGTGCTTGGGAAAATGAGGAGAAGAATAGGAAATCAAAAGTCTAACATTAGACATTGAATGAATGAACACAGAAAAGCCAAGTTTGAAGAAAACAGATAAATTAAGTTTTGAAGTGAAATGTGGTAGGCACCATAGCTGCATATGTTGAGGTAATAAAACTCTTATAACAAGAGCCAGGATAACATGAAGTGTAAATGGGATGGGATGTGACTGGTAAAGTTTAAAACTACTATTCATTTATGTAGATCAGACCTTTGAACCTTACTGATGGTGGTGTGGATAAGAATTTGAGGATGATAGTGCAATGAAGAGGTTGTTGATAATCTTTAGAAAGATGGAAAGACTATCTTGAGAGGGACTGGATCAGTGGTTTAAACTTAGAATCAAACTTCAAGTACATTATAAACAATAGATTCTACACATGCTGGAAATCCAGTGCAACACACATAAAATGATGGAAAAACTGAGCAGGCCAGGCAGCGTCTTTGGAAGTGAATGAACAGTTGATATTTTGGGCTGAGACCCCATATCAGGACAGGAAAAGAAGGGCGAAGATGCCGAATAAGAAGGTGTGTGAGAGGAATGAGGAAAAGCTAGTAGGGGATAGGTGAAGCCGGGAGGGTGGGAAAGATAAAGGGCTGGAGAAGAAGGAATCTGATAGGAGAATGGAGTGGACCATGGGAGACAGGGAAGAAGGATGGACAACAGGGGGAGGTGAGGAGAGGAGATAAAAGGCCAATGTGGGGAATAGAAGAAGAGGGAAGGGAGAAGAGAAAAAAAAGAAAAAATAATAATTACCAGAAGGAGAAATCAATGTTTATCGATGTTGAAGGCTACCTAGATGGAATATGAAGTGTTGTTCCTCCACCCTGAGAGTGGTAAGAGGAGGCCATGGATGAACATGTCAGAATGGGAATGGAGATTGAAATGAACATGGTTGACCACTAGGAAATTCCACTTTTGATGGACTGAGCAGAGGTACTCAGCAAAGTGGTCTCCCAATTTACATTGGGTTTCACTGATGTAAAGAAGGCTGCATCAGGAGCACCAAACACAATAGACATCCCCAACAGATTTGCAGGTGAAGTATTGACTTTTTGAGACCATAATTGGAGGTGAGGGAGGAGATGAATGGGCAGCAGTAGCATTCTGTCACATTGCAGGGCTATATGTCAGGAGGGAGATCAGAGGGGAGGGATGAGTAGACTAGGGAATCATGGAGGGACTGATGTCTGCAGAAAGTGGAGAGTGGGCCATGGGGAGGGAGGTAAAGATGTGTTTAGTAGTAGGATTAAGTATGTTATCCAACTCCATCAACAAGAATGAAATAGATTGGGTCTGATGTTTTCAGGGAAATGTGCAGTATTAAACCTTGATTAGATATTCAGTGAGACTTAATGGTTTATCTTCTTCTGGCTAAAAGTAGGAATTATAGGATATTTTCTGAAGGTCATCAGGCTCAGAATGAATACGAATAAACATGTTAGAGTGGCTTGATCAGGCATTATTTATGCCAAGGTCTACACTCATGGAAATTGCAGAGTAATGATATATTTGTTGCAGTGTTTTTATTTGTTCTCCATTAAACTAAATGCTAAACAACTTCATATTGCTTAGAATTTGATTTCTTCCTTTCATTTATGCTTGGAATCCAATTCTCTAGATCTTAAAGACAACAGATCAGGTCACTTTTTACAGGCATCTTGCTGCACTCAAACAGATTGCAGTGTTTTTAAGTTGCTGAATTGACAAAAAGGTCACAGCTACCTCATTGATCGTAGAGGACCTTGGTTCATACTAGGTCATAGAGGTGCTATATGTATCCAAGTTCTGTCAGTACTATTAAAGATGTGTAACTTTGATGTCTCCTTTGGAAATGGTTTCCCATAATAAGTCCCCTCACATTTATTTTAGATACCTTTTCACATCTTTGCCATTGGTGTTTTCTCCTGGGACATATATATCTTTGCATATTCACATGGAAAAGCTATCTCTCAAAAATTTGATATCATGTCATAGTCTTTCCAGATCACTGTAAGAAAAAAAATCTCTTACATCAGTGCGATTTTGTAAAAGTGCTTTCCCAATCACTCTACCACCATATGTTCCTCCTGCATTCAGTAAACACAGTTTTTGAGCTTTCTCCAAGATTAGAATCTGGAATTAGACGACAAAGCAATTTTCAGATGCATACACGTGTTCACTGCCAGTTGCACTGATCTTGCCTGAATAGAGTTCCCAGTTGTCAGCAAAAGAGAACCATTATCATTGATTTAAACTCAGTTTCTCAGATGTTAAGAATAGAGATGGAGGATACTGAAAAGGCTGGCAATGGCACGTAATTTGCCTGCCAACATGTCATTTTCATGTGATGGGATTTTATGGAGAAGTGCATATTTCTAAAGATGTACTTTGGAAAGCAAACTGACTGGTTGCATCACAGCCTGGTATGAAGGCTCCAATGCAGAGGATCACCAGAGGCTGCAAAGGGTGGTAGACTCAATCAGCTCCATTGTGAGCTTTTCCTCCCTACTGTCAACAATATTTTCAAGAGGTGATACCTCAAGAAGGTTGCATCCATCATCGAGGATCTTCATTATCCAGGACATGCCTCTTTTCATTACTACCATCAAGGGATGTGAAAGTAGTAATGAGACATCTTATTCACATCCACCATCAGGTTTTTGAACAGTCCATGAACCCTACCTCATTATTCCCTTATTTTTGCACTTTTTATTTGTTTAGTAATATATAGAAATTTTATGTCTTTGCACTATACTGCTGCCACAAACCAACAAATTTCACTCCATATAAGGCAGCAATAATAAACCTGACTCTGATTCTGATTATGGATAGTCCCTATTATTGCAGCTGTCTCATGGAATGAAAATCTCTGTTTGATGGCTGAGGGTCCTAGTTGGGCAGTTACTAGTCCAGCTGTTCCTGAGCCTTTGACTAAAATGACATCTCTCATTAATGCTTCTAATATACTAATGTACTTCTCAAGCTGGGATTCAAAGGAACATTATAAGAGAAGAAATAAATTACCGGTCTACGCCATGTAAAGTGATACTAGAACAGGTGATCAGAAGATTGGTCATTGAACATGACTAAAGGAGAAACTCAGAAGGAGGGGAAAGAAAAAGAAACAAAGGTTCAGTGAGGAAATTCAAATGCTAAAGTGATAATTTCAAGGCAAAGTTTACATCAGTGGAGTAATGAAATTTAGGGATAATAGAGGTGAGCTGTGATTAATGGGAGATTTTGATGAGCAAGTCCATTGGGATATTTGTACACAGGAAGAAGGCACAAGTCAGCATTCAGCAAAAAAGGACTTGGAGAAGCTACTTGCAGTAAATCCATATTCAACGAGGTGGAAGTATGTTTTTGTACAAGTGCCTCAGGTCTTACATCCCCAGGTTTAAGAACAGTTACTACCCCTCAGCCATCATGCTCTTGAACCTGGGGTTGTAAGACTTGAAACACTTGTACCTTCTATCTGATGGCAACAGCGAGAAAAGAGCATGGCCTCGGTGGTGAGGATCTTTGATAATGGATGCTGCTTTTCTATGGCGTTTCATTTAGACGTGCTCAATGGCTGGGAAGATTTTACCCATGATGTACTGGGCCAAATCCAGGATGTTTAGTAGGATTTTCCACTCAGAGACATTGGTGTTCCCATACCAGGCCATAATGAAGCCAGTCTGCACACTTTCCACCACACATCTAGAGAAGTTTGCCAAGGTCTTTGATAACATACTGAATCTCCACAGGAAGTAGAGGAGCAGTTGTTCCTTCCTTGCTGTTATATTTATATGATGGGTCCAGGACCAGGTCTTCTGAGATAACAACAGGCAAGAGTTTAAAGTTACTGACCCTCTTCACCTCTGATCCTCTGTTGATTACTGGCTCTGGTTTCCCTCTCCTGAAGTCTTCAATCAATTCCAATGAAGATATTATCAAAATTCATCAAAAAGGAAGATATTGTAGTTGCAAATTTCAGGGAGGAACATATGGGGTATTTCAGAGCACATTAAGATTAAAATATTTACCAGGCATAAATTTAGATAAATCTACAGGGTTAGATGATGTCCCAGACTGCAATGTGAGGCAAGAGGGAAATTCATAATAATTTTCATCAACAAAATTACTTCCATTAGTGAAAATATAGTTACAGGTATCAGTAATTTTTACAGCCAACCTCGAGAAAAGATGACAGCCGTGTCAAAATTTACAAGTACTTCTGACTCAGAACTCAATGTTTGTAACTAAAGATAAATCATCTATTTGTTTTCTTGACCTGATTCTGACAACACTTCTTAAGGATTCTTTTAAAAGTCTTTTCAATTCTATTAGGAAAATTATTAATACATCCATTGAAATTGGAGTTTTTCCAGATGCCTTCAAAATTGCTGCTATTACACCCCTACTTAAAAAGCCAAAAATTGATACTGAGATACTAGCTAACTACAGCCCTATATCAAATCTTCCCTTCCTGGGCAAGACTCTTGCGAAATCATTTTCAATTCATTGATCGACTTTCCGAATGAGAGCAATATTCGAGAAAAGTTTCAGTCAGGTTTTCAAGCAAACCATAGCACAGAGAACTCCCTTAATAAAATTGCCTGTGACCTTAGGCTCTGCACCTATGCCAGCAGAGTCTCAGTTCTTATTGTTCTAGATATACAGTAAATGTTGCCTTCAACACAACTGACCACAACATTCTCCTGGATCAATGGGGTGACCTCTCAGGTAGTCCCATAATTGGTTTTGTTCATAAATCTTAGAGAGAATATTTTAGAGAAGCAAAAATGAATCTCTAGGTTAGATATGGTGACATATATGTTGCTTGATAATAAATTTACTTTAAACTTTGAACTTGAGTTACATATGATGTTCTCCAAAGGATGTTTTTCCCTTTATGAACAATAGTTATGCATGACTTTGTTTAACCTGGGAAGACTGATGCACGAGCAGCCACCACATGCTCCTGGGCAGATTAGAATAAGGGTCCAGTGGCATGGAATGCAAGACCCATCACTGCTGCAGCCATCCTCTGCCTTCACTTCCATTGGGATGTGTCATCATCTTCCACAAGCTCAACTGCTGAGGTCTTGTTTGGATTGCTCTTTGGAACCTTCCCCTTGACCTTGCTTCAATGAGTGACCCTACCAGGAGCCAAGCACCAGACTGCATTGTTCTCGGAATCTAAGGAACTCACCATCCTCTCCACCATGACCAAGCGACGATCCTCCGAGAAGATAAGAGAACTAGAAGAGATTGGAATGGAAATGGTGGGCTGCAGGGGTTTTTTTTTGCTCTGTGACTATCACTCCAGTGAGACCCTTTTAATAAAAAAAAATGCTGGACTTTTAGTTTCAGGATTCATAAGTTTCATCCTTGGTATGCATGTTGGATACTGGGACCAGTGCTTTGGAATATGTATGAATATAGGGGCCAAAGAAGGGAGTCACCAAAAAGCATTTGAAAAACTGATTAAGAAAGAAAGAGTTTGACAAGGTACAAAAGGACAGCTGCATTACAAAGGCAGAAGTAGAGAATTTTGGGAACAGAGAAGATATGGAGGTAGAGTCTCAGTTTGGGATTGAACAAGACAGATTAAGTACCCATCAGGCAGAGGTTACAAAAGCCTAAAAGAACATACCACCAGGCTCAAGGACAGCTTTCATCCCACTGTTATAAGACTATTGAATGGTTCCCTAGCATAATAAGTTGGTCTCCTGACCTGATAATTTACTTCATTGCACCTTGTTGTCTACCTGCACTGCACTTCTCTGTAACTATAACATTATATTCAGTAATCTGTTATTGTTTTATCTTGTACTACCTCAATAGTTTGTGTAATGAATTGATCTGCATGAACAGTATGCAAGACAAGTTTTCCACTATACTTAAGTAGATATGACAATAATAAACCAATTTACCAATTTACTATTACAGCCCCTATCAAGGGTGGGCAAGTCAAAGTGTTGTCATGACTATTAATGGCTTTTGTTTCATAGTAATTAAACAGAAGGAATATTATAAGATTGATTTGAAGAAGCAAAGTTGCAGTCTTATACAACAGTTTTCTGAAGGGAGAGGGGAATTTGGGAATTCTGTGGAAATGTAGTTCATGTTCCTGTCAGCTCCACAATAGATTAGAACGTGCTCACTTTGCAAAATTTATTATTGAAATTGAAGAAAAAGAAGCACTGAGGAAATAAAAGATAGATGATTGCAGTTTTCACCCTGTGACTGTGCTCATGATCACTATGCAAGTGAACTTTGTACACATTAATAGATTGCCAACAAGAGTTATCCTATTTCAGATTTCCACTAAGTGATTAGTAGAAATGACCATCTTATTATCCTCAGACCTCACTCCATATCATCATGCTTGGCAACTGAATCAAAGAATCAACATCTTAATAAATAAAATATGGTTCTAATATTATAAATTATTACTGTTTGAAAGATATCTGACATGTATTTGACAGGAAGTGTTCAGTGCCAGACAATAAAATCATGAGTAATTGGAGAATAATCTAACTTAAACACTTCAGTGATCAAAGTTTTGTACTTATGCAGAATAATGATGTGAAGAAGTTTAACTTGGCACAGAACAATTTCTTATTTTTGGGGTGCAATGAGGGACTTTGAATTTTGGTGTATAATGTCAATACAAAGTCACCAAATATTTCTGCCTGCTTCCAATATACCCAATTTAGTTACGGCAAAGCAAGATAACTTACAAAACTACTTTCTAACCTCAGCTTCAAATGAATGGACCTTGCTGAATAACTGAAATGGTTATTTTTCCCCAGCAACTTTGCAATAACTTTGGTAGGTATAGCAACAGACAATATAGCAGGACTTCCAAGGTCAAGCTTAATTTTAAGTTTATTGTCATTCAACCATATACATGTATACTGCCAAATGAAACACCATTCCTCCATACTAAGGTGCACATTATAGTTAATATAATTCATACACAACAAATAGCATAATATTACCAAAAATAAATTTACAAATAATGAGGTGGACTTACAACACAAGTTAAAAAAGTAAACAGTACAACTCTACTAGCGTTTTACATGTGATGAGACCTAGGTGTTTGGCAGGGAGTTCAGTAGTCTCACGGCATGGAGGAAATAGACATTTCACATCCTATCAGTCCTTGTCCTAATGCTATGGTCCACTATTCCGGCACCAAACTGCTTCTGAATTTCAGAGACAGAGGAGTGTTCCAAACTTTAAAATAATAGATCAAGCGAGAAACTTTAGAAGATTCCAAAGTGAACATGTTACTCTTAAAAATTTCACCTTAACCCTATTGAGAAAAGCTATTCTGGTTTTAAATATATCTAGCTTACAGATTTAAACTTATGCACCAGTAATAAAAATGCAAGAAATCTTTGTAAAGCCATTGACTATTTTCAAAAGTAATTAATTGGTTACAAAGCATTCAATGACAATGACAGGGTGCTATATAAATGTGATTGTCTTCTAAATAAAGTAGAAAGCAGAACATACTAGGATTATAAATCAGTTCAGGGAGCATCAGAAAGACAAAGATAGATTAAAATTCAGGTGCAAGGATGTAAATATATAAATTTACCACTCAGGCTGAACATTGAATACAGCTGAGAGATAGTCATTATTTTATTTTCACCTGTGTGGACTGCAGTGTAATTGATGCATTACAGAACTGCAGAGTGTGGCTATAATGATCATTTTCAAGAACTGTAAAGGCAGATAAAGTGAAAAAAGCTTGTGCTCTTTAAAAGAGACAACAAGGTCAATCTTTTAAAATTGGCGGAAAGGATAATCCTAAATGGATTAAAAGTTGCATTATGTTCTGCCCTGGTAGCAATTGCTACCACTTCTGAAGAGATTCTCCATGAAAACTTAAACAAAATGAATGCAATAAAATCTTTAACCAATGTTAAAATGGGTAGCTTAAATTAATTAATTTACATCATCCTGTGGGTACCATAAGAATTCCTGATACAACAATCCTGTTCTGGCCTCTACAGGTGCAGTTCATTTTGTACGAACATCACTTCCTGTAGGTAAGCTGCTTTTTATATAATTTCCTGCATTGTTGGATGTAATTTGAAAGACCATCTCCATTGTCTCTTTATTTCCCCTTGAAACAGCAATATCTTTTCTCAAGTAAGATCTCATTTAAAAATCCTGAAGAAAGTTTCCATCTTGGGTGATATCTGAGAGGGTGTTTAACTCACTGCATAGCTTGGTATGTAGGCACTGCAAGGGCAGTAGAGTGAAAAGATAACATGCCTTCAAAGGCATTGAATAAGAACTGGAGATGCATCTGAATGTTGTAGATGACAATGTCAACTACCAGCCAGACAGATGTTGATCGTCAAGACCTGGTAGTGAGGTTAGAATGTGGTGCATCGAATGCATCTTCGAGATCCTCGAACAAATCCACGACTAGTATTGCTGCAGTTCAATCTCACAAAAATGGCTCAGGGTAAGTGCAAAGCTGAGAGTCCGGGAACGCAGGTCTACTTTAAGCGAGGAGCGCACATATCATGTGGAAGCATGGTGACATGTGCCATTCACAAGTTTCTACATATAGTCTTTAATGAAGAATTTAAATGAACAAGAATGCTTAATCAAACAACTATATTTGCAAGATTACTCAAATATCCTCGACTTCCTAACTGGAATATCACAATATGTGGGAATTGGTGATAATATCTCCTCCTTACTGACGATCAACAGTGTGTACTCTCAGCTGCTCTACTCTCTCTATACCCATGACTATGTAGCTAGGCATAGCTCAAATACCATCTATAAATTTGCTGATGATACAACCATTATCTCAGATGGAGACGAGAAGGCGTACAGGAGCAAAATATGCCAACTAGTGGAGTGATGTCACAGCAACAACCTTGCATTCAACGTTAGTAAAATGGAAGAGCTGATTGTGAACTTCAGGAAGGATAAGATGAAGGAACTCATTCCAATCCTCATAGAGGGATCAGAAGTGGAGAGAGCGAGCAATTTCAAGTTCCTGAGTGTTAAGATTTCTGAGGACCTAACCTGGTCCCAACTTATAAATAAGGCAAGAGAAAGACTATACTTCATTAGGAGTTTGAAGAGATTTAATATGTCAACAAAAACACTCAAAAACTTTTATAGATGTACAGTGGAGAGCATTCTGACAGGCTGCATCACTGTCTGGTATGGGGGGTGGGTGTTTGCTACTGCACAGGACTGAAATAAGCTATAGAGGGTTGTAAATCTAGTCAGCTCCATCTTGGGTACTAGCCTACAATGTACCCAGGACATCTTCAAAGAGCAGTGTCTCAGAACGGCAGTGTCCATTAATAAGGACTCTCAGCACCCAGGGCATGCCGTTTTCTCACTGTAACCATCAGGGAGGAGGTACAGAAGCCTGAAGGCACACACTCATTATTTCAGGAACAGCTTCTTCCCCTCTGCCATCCGTTTCCTAATTGGACATTGCACCGGTGAACACTACCTTACTTTCTAACTATATATTATTTCCGTTTTGCACAATTTTTAAGCTATTCAATATACATATACTGTAATTGATTGATTGATTTATTTATTATTTTTTCTTCTATGTTATGTATTGCATTGAATTGCTGCTGCTAAGTTAACAAATTTCATGCTGGTGATAATAAACCTGATTCTTACTTAAATATTAAATGCACAACACTTGCCACTCTCCAAGACAATTCCTACCAAACAACAGAGAGCAGACCCTTGGTCGACCCATGTTTTTCAGTCGCACATTGAGAAGGAAAGCCAAAGTGAATGATCATTATGGAGTTCATGAAGAGTCTCTTCATGAACATGAACGTTCAGTTAGCACCTCCACTAAACTCCAACAAAGAAAACTGGTATTTGTCCAATTTCAGCTTTTACCACCCCCATAAACCTGCACGAATATGAACTGTCTTTAATTCAAGTATGTCGTACAAAGGTCTATCACTGAACATTGTGCTTTTGCAGGGTCCGGACCTCAGCAGCAGTCTGCTCAGAGTCCTCATACACATCAGAACTGAGTCTGTCGCAGTGATGGCAAGCAATAAACAAATGCTCCACACCTTCTGACTGAGAGAGGGTCAACAAGGCTACCTCAGATTCTTGCAGTTTTGTGACCACCAAATGGACACCAAGATTCTGGAGGTGCACATGAGTGTTCATTTATTTGGTTACTGTCCTTTACCAGCTATGGCATCTGCTGGCCTTAAGAGGACAGCTACTGAGAGAGAGAGAATTTACAACTGAACCATGGAGGTACATAGAATGGCATTTCTATGTCGATGATGGTCTTAAATGATTTCCAGTGCAGAAGAAGCAGTCAGCATGTCGAAAGCAGCACAAGCTATGTTAGTGTAGTGTAAACACAGACTGCTAAACAGTATTGAGGTCATGCAATGTTTCCCATCTGAAGATCTGGCCAAAGGTCTACAGAATCTTGATTCTGGACAAGACATCTCTCCCTTGCAATACAGTCTGGGCCTTAGGTGGGACCTCGTTACCAACATCTGTACTTTCCCTGCCAATGGTACCAAAAGACCAATGACATGCTTTTGACTACCAACGACCTATTTGACCCTCTTGTACTTACTGCTCCAATCAGTATCCAGGGCTGCTTTGTGTTAAGCAAGCTGAACTCAGCCACTTGTGAATGAGATGTCCTATTCCATAAAAGAGAAATATGAGTAGCGGCAGCACAGATGTTCTCCCTGTCAGGATCCTAAAGGTTTGAAAATTCCAAGAACCAACACAACAAGTCCGGTCTTTACAGCCCAAGAGAAAGAAGTCTGTGATCTTCTGTGAGCGACAGCTAGAGATATTGCTGCTGTTGCACGCATGAAGGTCACAGGTGCTGCTGGATATAGTGAAGTTGCATTCGTCCTGGGAAAGGCAAAGCTTGCTCCTAAAGCAGATTTCAGCATATCAATGCTTGAACTCAGTGCTGCTCTTCCAGGAGTCGAGATCGCAGAGATGATATCGAACACAAAACTAATTGATATCAAGTTCTTTACTGACAGCAAGGTTATGCTTGGTCATATATTTGAAGAAAGAAGGAAATTTTATGTTTATTACGTAATAATAACCCAGAAGAACTGATAGAACTATATTCCTACAGATCTTAACCTGACTGATCATGCTGCTAGAGAGGTCCAAGCTGAACAGCTCACCCTCTCCTCATTGCTAACTGGCCTGGCATCTCTTGCTGATCTCCACCAGGATAGTCATCAAGGCTGGTATTTTCGACATGTGAACAGTTAAAAGTGGTACGCAAGACTGCTTTCAAGATGCATCTCTGAGTCAAAGAGTCATTGAAAATTATTTGGCAACAGGCTTTTTGGCCCATCTAGTTGGTGCTAAAACATTTAAGCTACCTAGTCCCATCGACCTGCACCCAGACCAGAGTCTTCCATACCCCTGCCATCCATGTATCTATCCAAACTTCTCTTAAACATTGAAATCGATCTTGCATGCACCACTTGTGCTGGCATCTCATTCCACACTCCCATGACCCTCTGAATGAAGAAATTACCCTCCATATTCCCCTTAAACTTTGCACCACATACCCTTAACCCGCAGTCTCTAGTTATGGTCCCACACAACTTCCATGGAAAAAGACCTGTTTACATTTACTCTATCTATAGTCTTCATCATTGTGTATACATCTATGAAATCTCCCCTCAAACTTCTACATTCCAAAGAATAAAATCCTAAGCTATTCAATCTTTCCTTATAACATAGGTCCTCCAGTCCTGGCAACATTCTTGTAAATTCTCTCTGTATTCTTTCATCTTAGTTACATCTTTCTTGTAGGCAGGTGAACAAAACTGCATGCAATACTCCAAATTAGGTCTTCTGCAACTTAGCATAACATCCATCTCCTGTACTCAGTACTTTGATCTATGAAGACCAATGTGTCAAAAGCTTCCTTTATGATCTTATCTACCTGTGCCTCCATTTTCGATGAATTATGGATCTGCATTATCGGATCCCTTTGTTCTACCACTCTCTTCAGTTCCCTACTATTCACTATATGAGATCCACCCTAGTTGATCCTATCAAAGTGAAATATGTTAAACATGTCTGCATTAAACTCCATCTGCCATTTTTCAGCCCATCTTTCCAGCTGGTTCAGATCCCTCTGCAAGGTTTGATAGTCTTCCTCGCTGTCCACTGTCATCAAATTTGAAATAGTTAAGTTTGACATCCTAATTGCTTTTAATTATTTTCAGGTTAGTTGGTTGTTGAGTTGGAAGACAGCTTGTATGGGGCTATGGAAATAGGTTTGGGTATTTTGGAATGGGTGAGCTAGAATGGCTTCAGTGTTTTGTTGAGTCTAATGGTATAATGGTATAATAAAAATTAGGGTATAAATACTAAATACTAAGATAGTTCTTCTGTCATTGGAATTTTAATTATCTCCATGTAAAGTTTTGTTTTAATTGAACAGATTAATAATTGTGTTATCCTAATATATGTAGGTTTTTAAGAAAGCATGTTTGTGAGCAGATTATTAGCAGACAGAGGACATGAAACTAACTGATCTTCATTTTGCAAGTTACTACATAATGGTCCTGATCAAAGCCAAGCCACTTCATAATTGGCTGTACCTTCCCAATTAGGGAAGAGGCACAGTAATTTTCAAAGCGTAAAACAATGCAAGGAATATCTGTTACTACCTGCAAATACATTCCTCAATATCTGAACAATAGTTAAATCAATTTGGATAATGATCAAATTTGAACAGTGGTGATAGGAGAGAGGTGGTAGAGGTTCAGTTTTATTTTTCATGTGTGCATTGAAACATTCTGTACAGTGGAATGTGTTGTTTGAGTTCACAAGCAGCACACCCAAGGTTGTGCTGGGGACAGCCTGCAGGTGTCACCACCCATTCTTGCACTAAAGTAATACGCCCACGATGTTCTGTAGAACAACACAAGTAACAACAATGAGCAAACTAAACAAGACAACAGCAGCAACCCAAGTCCCTTTTCAATCCCTCTCATCTACCCATCCATCTACACAGACACCCAGACAACCTCCAATCCCAGGGCAGGTCAGATCTGAGCCATCAGTCCTTGTCCCCGGATTCTTAGACTTCAAATTCAGACTACCTACCCCAGAACTCGCTCTTCGTGGGTTTGTCCTTCAGGTTTCAGACCTGTGTGGACCTCTGACCGTAATGTCTCCTTATGCCCTTGTGATTCCTTTGGGCCTCTACATTTCACCTTCACCCTTCAGGAGTCACTGTAATAAGGACATTGACCTTTAGCTTTGCCCTCTGAACCACGTCATGTCTGACCTTTGGGCCTCAACTTCCAGACTCGCACGGACCTCCGACCCCAGTGACCCGGTGGAGAGGAGGTCACTACCCCTTGTAACTCCTGCCCATACAGACCTCTGACCCAACACCAGTTCCCAACCTGGGCATGGCTGATCTCCTCAATGCCTGCTGACACCACTTCTTGGATTGCTGACGTTCGACCACAGATCACTTTGAACTGGACTCAAACACCTGCCCAGACTCTTCATTTACTAACCATGACCCCTTACTCCCCCTCATTCATAACCTGACCCCTAAATGCCTGTGCAGTCCCTTCTATCTGTGGTGGAAATCTGGTATTAGTATTAAATATGAATTGTTTTCATGCTTTCCTTAGCTGCAGCAGCACTCTCCTTGTTCACTCTGACTTTTAGTAGATTTACTTCTAAATGGATTGCACAGAAAACAATTTCTTTTTCTTTCACACAGTCTCATAATGCAAGTTAATGTTTTTCTAATGGTTTTCCTTGAGCTGCCTTTCAGAACATATTTGGTGAGCAATACCCTATAATCCAACACTCCTGGAGCAATATGTTTTAATTGTGAGGGTTCAAATGTATCGCTTGGTCTCCTAATGGTAGTCACAATTAAGTTATCATTTAAATTTTGACTATTCTTCATTGGGATGAAGGTATATTATACCTTCATCTGGAAAATAATGCAGGGCAGCAAATTTTATTAAAGTTGTTTTGAGTAAATTTTATTGGCACGCCATAGGACAGTGATAACAACTGGAAATATGCTTGCAATCATCAATAATGCAATTTAAATGAAGGTAGTAAAAAGAGAGCTTGCAAAAGAGTTTTATTATTTTTTAATCAGTGTGGATCTTCTCCCAGCGCTTTGTATTTTATGTTTCAAAGAAAGTCTCCAGCATATCAGCCAGCCTTATGAAATATTGCATGGCTTTCAAGTGAATTCTACATGAAATTTACAAAAAAAAATCAGCTGAGAAGAAGGAATTATTTCTGCACCCACTTTATTTCGGTGTTAACATTCCCTATGACTCCTTAAAAAAGATTGCTCCATTTGAGTCTACAATGATTTGTACAAGAAACTTATGTTTTATAGTCAAGTGCTCAGACCTCAGTTGTATTGAAACTGCACTGAGGAGATAATTATATTTTCAAGAAACTCCTTTATTTTTATGTCTGCTTTGCAGCATTGAAATTGGAAGCTAGTACACCCAATTTCTGATGCCAGTGAATGAACAGAGCTACTGTACAATTGACATAAATCCAGAAATGTATTCTTTCTAGCTTAAAGTTTGCATGAGAAGATTGTACCCAGGGTACACGTTGCTAGTGAACACTTCTGGGTGAATCAAGGTGGATCATTTGACGGAGTGGTGTAAGGACAATGACCTGGTCCTTAACACTTCTAAAACAAAAGAGATGATCATTGACTTCAGGAGATCAAAGGACAGAGTACACACCCCCTCCATATATATGGAGAGGTAGTGGAAAGTGTGGAAAACCTCAAGTTCCTTGGAGTTATGTTATCAAAACAGCTGACATGGACCACCAACACCTCGCTGACATGGACCACCAGCACCTCGCTGACATGGACCATCAAGACCTCACTGACATGGACCACCGACACCTCGCTGACATGGACCACCAACACCTCGCTGACATGGACCACCAACACCTCGCTGACGTGGACCACCGACACCTCGCTGACATGGACCACCAACACCTCACTGACATGGACCACCAACACCTCGCTGCTTGTAAAAAAGCACAACAAAGACTCTTCTTCCTCAGAAAGCTGAAACAGGCCAAACTCCCACAAAAGCTGTTGCTTAACTTCTACAGAAGCACAATTGAAACCATCCTGACCAACAGTGTGGTCTGCTAGCTGCACAGCCGCTGAGCCACAAGACCTGCATTGCTTGGTGAAGGCGGCCCAGCGAATTGTCTGGATGGAGTTCCCAGGACTGTATATCACCTATTCCAGCAGACTCAGGAGGAAAGCAATCAGCATAACCAGAGACACCACACACCCCAGCCACTCCCTGTTTGATCCGCTGCTGTCCAGCAAAAGGTTCAGGACACTAAAAGCCAGAACAAATAGACTGAGGAACAGCTTCTACCCCAGAGCTGTGGCCTCCATCACACCACTCCCACAGAGCAATGACTGAAACTGTGAGCACACACAAGCACACACAAGGATTCAAATATTTGCACTAATGGCACTTTGTGCATTACTGTGATATTCTGGTGCTGCTGCAACTTATTTTCTGCTACTTATCTATTTAATACTGTTTTTCTATTACTGTCTTGTTTTTATCTACTGCTTTATTTAATTGCCTGAGAGGAAGCCAAACAGAGTTTCATTGTATCTATGTATAATGGCAATAAAAATCATTCATTCAAGTCATACCCACTGAGCATCAGTCCTAGGCCCTTCTGTTCACAATTTATTCTAGTAAAGGATACGTTTTCCTAGAATCTGGTGCTCATGTAACAAAACCTCAAATTATACCGCTTCACTCAGTGGCCACTTGTACACCTGTACATCTGCTCACAATTGCAAATATCTAATCAGCCTATCAGGTGGCAGCAACTCAATGCATAAAAGTATGCAGATATGGTCAAGAGGTTCAGTTGTTGTTCAGACCAAATGTCACAAGAGGGAAGAAAAGTGATCGTAGAATGATTGCCCGATGGGGTGGTTTGACTATCTCAGAAACTGCTGATCTCCTGGGATTTTCATGTACAACTGTCTCTAGCATTTACAGAAAATGATGCAAAATACAAAAAATATCCGGTTCTGTGGGCAAAAACACCTTGTTAATGTGAGAGGGTCGAGGAGAATGGTCAGACTGGTTCAAGCTGACAGGACAGTGACAGCAACTCAGATATCTATGTGTTACAACGGAGGTGTGCAGAAGAGCATCTCTGAATCCACAACACATGGAGCCTTGAAGTGGATGGGCTACAACATCAGAAGACCTTCGACATACACACAGTGGCCATTTTATTAGGTAAGATAAAGATGATGAAATCCAGAGCAACACACAAAAATAGCAGGAGGAGCTCAGCAGGTCAGGCAGTATCTATGGAAATGAACAAAGAGTCAAGATCCTCATTAGGCCTGGAAAGGAAGGGGGAAGATGCTAAAGTAAGAAGATGGGAGGAGGGGAATGAGAATACGTTAGAAGGTGATAGATGAGACCATGTGGGTGGGGTGGGGGTGGAAAAAGAAGCTGGGAGGTGAGAGGTAGAAAGGCAAAGGGTTAGACAACTGGATAGAAGAGGATAGTGGACCAGAGAGAAAAGAATGGAGGAATGTACCAGAGGGAATTGACAGGAAGGTGAGGAGAAGAGGTAAGAGGCCAGATTGAGAAATTGAAAAACAGTGGAGGGAGGGAAAAAATTACTTGGAGTTGGAGAAATCAACATTCATGCCATCAGATTCGAGGCTACCGTCATGGAATATGAGATGGTGCGCCTCCAACTTGAAAGAAACCTCATCACGGTAGAAGAGGAAGCCATGGACCAACATGTAAGAATGGGAATGGTGGTAGGAGTTAAAATGGTTGGCCACCAGAAAATTCCATTTCATGTGGATGGAGCAGTGGTATCGACAAAGCATTGCCCCAATCTATGTTGGATTTCACCAGTGTGAGGAGACCACATTGGGAGCACCAGAAGCAGTAAGTGACTTGCAGGTGAAGTGCTGTGTCACCTGGAAGGACCAAATGGAGGTGAGGGAGGAGATGAATGGGCAGGTGCAGCATTTCTGTTGCTTTCGGGGCTGAGTGCTGGGAGTGAAAATAGTAGGGAGGGATGAGTGGACAAGGGTGTCATGGAGGGAGTGATCCCTGTGGAAAGCGGAGAGAGGAGGGGAGGGGGAGGTAAAGGATAAAGATGTAGGATCCTGTTGAAGATGGCAGAAGTTGAGGAGAATAGTTCAAGTTTAGGTTCAAGTTTAAATACCTATGAATACAGCCATATGAGACATCATTACCCTGAAGCCAAGGTGCAAAACACAGTACCAACAGTCATACCCAGCTCCAGGCACATATAACACATATAAGATAGCTGTAAAATACAGTCACACAGAAAAAAATAGTCCAAGTACCTCAGCCCATGAATATTGCAGCAGTCTGCAGTCGAACAGAGTACAGCTCGTCTTTTGTCAAGTGAACCATGGAGGGCAGCACTGACTCCAATGCCTCTCTCCTAGACAGCCACAGACAGGCGACGCCATGACCCAAGGCCTAGTCCTCGCTACAACCAAAGGCCACACAGCACATACAAAACAGCAGTAAAACAGGCACATAAAAAAAGAACACACTCCAATTCCCTGAGACCACGAACGGCACAGCAGCCTGCAGCCAAACACAATACATTTTGTCCTCCACTGGGCGAACTCTGAGGCCATTGACTGAAAAGCCCCCTTCCTGAATGGGTACTAACAGGTATCACCACAGCTTGAGGACTAGCCCTCTGTACAACTGAGAACCTGCATCTTCCCTGCCATCCACATCTGCCATTCGCTAATAAACCAGGTAACTGAACTTACTGCATTCCACACTATAATGTCCAACAGAGACTTGGGATCAAAATATAAGACCATCACTTGCTTTTAGACTGCACACCAACTTCACACACCGACTCTGATGCCTCACCAGCGGCACAGTCTGCACCAAGACCAGCTCCTTCAGTTTCTCTGCCAATGAGCAGTTTGCTAATGGAGTAGATCTTGACTACTTTAAGTTCTTATTGTGCAGTAGGGTCTTGCGATTGTAAAAAATACGTTCAAAAAAGACTGCAACGTCATTGGTGGCCCAATAAAAGTAGATCTATCTGAACATGCTGCCATCTTACAGGAATGATGAGGAAAGAAATTATCGACACTTTAGGTCAAGACCCTGCATCCCTGCATTGTGTCGCCATTAAGTTTTCCTGCTCTTTCCATCCACAGGGGCCGCTTGACCTACTGACTTTCTCTAGAAATGTGTTCCTTTTCTTCTCTATATACTCCAGTATATCAAAGTTCAAAGTTCGGAGTAATTTACTATCAAAGTGTATATATGTCACCATATACTGCCAAGATTAGTTTTCTTGCAGGCATGCACAGTAGATACAAACAAACAAGATTGAAAAAATGAAGAACTGCAAACAAATACGAACATGCAACTGTTGTGCAAAAGACAACAAATCATGCAAATCCAGAAAAGGAAAAAAACAAAATAATTATATTTATATTCAGAACGTGAGTAGTAGAGAGCTCTTGTGGAATCAGTTCAGTGTCGAGATGAGTGAAGTTATCCCCTCTGGTTCAAGAGCCCGATGGTTAAAGAGTAATAACTGTTCCTGAACCAGGTGGTGTGGACCTGAGGCTCCTGTGCCTCCTTTCTGAAAGTAGCACCAAGAAGAGAGCATGGTGTGGATGTTGGTTGGGGTCCTTGATGGTGAACGCTGTTTTCTTGTTACCACGTTCCTTGTAAATGAGCTCAGCGATGGGCAGGACCTACCCTCTGATGGACTGGGCTGTGCTTACTGCTTAATGTAGGTTACTCCATTCAAAGGCTTTGGTGTTTCCCCACCAGGCCATGATGTAAGCAGTCAGTATTCATTCCAGCTCATATCTATAGAAGTTTGTCAAAGTTTTAGAAGACATGTCAAATCTTTGGAAATTTCTAACAATGTAAAAGCGCTGTAGTTCCTTCTTTGTAATGGCACTTAAGAGCTTCAGCCAGGACAGATCATCTGCAATGAGGAATTTAAAGTTGCTGATTCTCTCCATCTCTCATCCCCAGATGAGGGCTGGCTCAATGAGCTCGAGTTTATTTCTCCTGTAGTCAATAGTCAGCTTTTTGGTTTTGCTGATATTGAATGAGATATTGTTGTTTTGGCACCACTCACTAGATTTTCAATCTCCCTCCTATATGACTATTTGATTTGGCCAACAGTGTTGTCATCAGCAAACTTAAATATGGTATTGGAGCTGTGCTTAGCCTCACAGTCGTAAGTGTAAAGTGAGGAGAGCAGGAGCTAGGCACAGAGTTTCGCGGTGCACACATGCTGATTGATGATTGCGCAGGAGATGTTGTTGTCAATCTGAACTGAATGGGGTTTGTAGGTGAGGAAATCGAGGATCCAGTTTCCCAAGGGGGTATCGAGGCCTAGTTCTTGGAGCTTATTGATCAGTGTTGGGGGCATGATAGTGTTGAATGCTGAGCTGTAATCAATGAAGAGCATCCTAATGTATGCACCTTCACTGTCCAGAGGTTCCAAGGTTGAGTGAAGGGCCAATGAAATGGCATCTGTTGTTGACTTGTTGTGACACTAGCAGACATCCCACCCTGCAAAAACTTATTTCAGGGAGGTAGCACCCCCCACCCCGCCATATCCCACCCCCCCCCGATCGACCTCCAAGGGTGTATGTAATCGTTTGTTTAATGATTTTGTCTAATCTGTGAACCAAGTTGGGTATATGCAGAAAATGTGACATTAAAATATGTACTTTTATTATATAATATTATATTATCATGGAGTCACTTTTTCATTCTATTACAACTTTAAGTAATTCGCTAATGGAGTAGAATTGAAGGAGTTTGGCCTCATCACGTAGGACATCAATAAAGTAGCTCCTTAGCAGCTAGCCAGCTAGTTTAATTAATGTTAGCTATGCTAATAAATGAATGACACCTGTTAAACTCACCTCAACATGTCTTTCACATTTTAACCCACCATGGGCAATAAAAAGTCACTGTTACAAACAGTGCAGCGAGCAACACTGTCATTATTTTTGAGAGCAAACACGAGGAAATCTGCAGCTGCTGGAAATTCAAACAACAACACACACAAAATGCTGGTAGAACACAGCAGGCTAGGCAGAATCTATAGGGAGGAGCGATGTCGACGTTTTGGGCCGAGACCCTTCCTTATTTTTGAGGTTGACTGTAAAGCCCGCCCACAGTGAAAACTGATAGGTCTACTTAGCATCAAGAGAGACCAATCAGGATGCTCCTGCTCGTTCTCGCTCTTCCTCTCCCTCTTCCTCTCCCTCTCAAAAGAATCGATTTCCGAGATATTGTATATAATTTGCAGGCGTCAGGGAGTCACTATCAATATGCGGGAGACTCCCGGAACTTCCGGGAGAGGTGGGATGTCTGCACTAGGCAAATTGGAGCGGATCCAAGTTGCTCCTCAGATAGGAGTTGATGTGATTTGTATTGATCATTGCTTGAAGTTGTACCGGTAACCCTGTCGATGCATGTAGATTGTAATTCTGACAAAATGAACTCAGTGGAGTTGGAGTATCCATGGAGATTTTCATTTCCTCCAAGGAGTTCCTCCAGCATCTTCTGCATTGTTCCAGGTTTCCAGCCTGTTGTTGTGCACAGGAATCAAACTCAAATTTTAGAGTATAAATGAAACATAACTGTTGGCCCCTTCCCTGTTCCTGTAGAGCAAAGCTGCTTAAGAAAAATAAGCCCATCTTTTCTACTTTCCTTTACTGAATTACCCTTCTGTGAATTTCCAGTATTTTCAGGTTGTTTATCTCAAGCTTGAATATTAAAATATGTCACTGGAGCCAAGCAGCAAAATCTGTGAAATATTCACAGTGGAACCAATAATGAATGGCTGTGACAGTGTAACCTACTGACTGACTAATAATTTTCCAAGTGGCAGGGCTGTTAGATATTCAACATATAATAAGACCATAAGATATAGGAGCAGAAGTGGGCCATTTGGCCTTTCAAGTCTGCTCTGCCTTACAATAATGGATGTTAAGGTCTAGTACACCAATAATATAGCTATTTTCACAACCTCAAAATGTCCTAAGTTGCTTTGGAGCTTTTTGAAGTCCTTTTGAAGTACAGTTAATTATTGCGATGTAGAAAAATCATGCAGAAATTGACATCTAATATCACCACTCTAAAGCATGTTTTCTTTTTTAGAGTAACAAGGGTATAAATGGGAATAAATTTTTTATCCATATGTATTTTGGACGTCATCTGTCTTGTTTCTTGTATTATATACTGAAAGTATCTCCTGGTCTTTTGCCTTCTTTGTGTATAAACTCCAACAGTAAATGCCAGTACATTATCCATTTTTGAGTATAATGGTAGATGAGTGACTTAAAGGTCTTTATGTATTTGATCTATCCATCTTAAATCTAGCTGCTACGGGAAACAAGAGATTGCTGGGGCTCTGGCTGAGTTTTTAAAGTAATAAGGTACTAGATGACTGAAATACTGCAGACATCCCCCTTCCCTTTAAACAAAATAGCAGAAGGGAAAAGCATGATGACTATAAACCTGAGACGAACATCAGTGGAAGGGAAGACACTGGGAAAAAAGTTCTGAGGGATAAGATTAATGAATACTCTCAAAGGCAAGGACTAATCAACAAGGGCAGATCCTGTCCGACAAGAATGATTGATTTCTTCAAAGAACTCCATTACATTGCTGAGGGCAGGATAGTAGATGTGATTTACATGGACTTCAGTAAAGTATTTGATAAGTTACTAGTTAAAAGTCTGGGTCAAAAGGTTAGGCCTTTAGGATCTCTTGCAGGATGGAAAACTGGATCCAAAACTGGCTTAGTAGCAGATGACACAGAGTGATGGTAGGAGGCTGCTTTTACTGTTGGATGCCGGAGTTTTGTGTCATCCCAAAAGAACAGGTGGTGGAAAATAGTTATTTGTAAAATATATGAATGACTTGAATGTGGATGTAGGAGGAAAGATCAAATTAGTAAGTTCACAGATAACACAAAGATTGGCAGAGTTGATCATATGTGGAAGGTAACTTGGACTGTAGAGAGATATTGATATGTTGGTGAAGTGGGCTGAGAAATGGTAGATGAAATTTAACGCAAACAAGTCAGATTTATTGTCATTTAACCATGTACATGTATACTGTCAAATGAGACAACATTTCTTTGAACCAGGGTGTAAAGGTCCATAGTACTCATAACTTAACACACAACAGCATGTAAAAGTAAGGGTAAAATCTACAGATGAATTATACATAAATAAACTAAAGTGCATAAATTAAATATTGTAACGTGCAACGGATTAACCAGCGACACTTTGCAAGTGATGCTGCAGGGAGTTCAGAAGTTTAATGGCCGGAGGGAAAAAAATGTTTCCCATTCTGATATTCATTTTTTTATGCATCAGAGTCTCTTGTCAAAGAGGATGCTGGAAGGATGGGTGGGGCCCTTAATAATACTAAGGGTCCTGCATATGCAACACTTCTAATAATTGTCCTTGATGGATGGAAGTGGAGACACTGCTGTGCCTTCTTGTTCAAGGAGACGATATTAAGGGTCCAGGTGAGGTCATCCATGATGTGAACTCCCAGGAACTTGGTGCACTTAGTTGTCTCTACAGAGGAGCCATGTATTTGCAAAAGTCGATGGTTCAACTGCACCTTCTTGAAGTCCACAATGATTTCCTTGGCCTTCTCCACGTTCAGACTTCGGTTGTTCTTCTCACACCAATCCGCCAGCCACTCCACTTCCTGTCTGTGCTCTGTCTCGTCATCGTTGTTGATGAGGGCAGCCACTGTCGTGCTGTTAGCAAACCCGATGACACAGTTCGAGCTGAACCATGTGACGTGATGTAAGATGATGAATTTTGAGAATATTAATAAGGCTAGGATATACACCATGGATTGTTGGTAAGACATATGGGGTACTGGAGCAGCGCACACAATTCTGAAGGATCTCAACAAGTCAGGCAGCACCTATGGTCAGAATCTAAGGAATTGACATTTTGGTCAGAGAGCCTTCATCAGAACATTGATCTCCATGACATACTGAATGCAGAAACTGTAAAGTTTTCCACAAAAGTTATAAATAAACTATATACTTAGCTGGAGAACTGTTTGCATTTCTGGTCATCTGCCTCCTGACAGTCAACCCCATAAGGTAGCCGGGGCAGACAACATCCCAGTGCTAGTACTCAGGGGGTGAGCACACCAGCTCACTGATGTCTCCACGAACATCTAGTCATCTAGGATGCATGTTTCAAATTAGCCACCATCATCCCTGCACCAAAGAACTCGAAACCTCCAGAACTAAACAGCTACTGCCCAGTGGCACTGATACCAATCATTATGAAGTGCTTCAAGTGGCTGATAATGGCATAGATCAAAAACTCCACGCCTGCTCCACTGGACACTCACCAAAATGCTTATCAACAGAATCACTCTATGGCAGATGCCATAACATCTGTCATTCTCCTGGCCCTGATACCCATAGAACGTTGTTTCTGGGTTTCAGTTCGTCATTCAACAATATTGTCCCATAGGTCTTGGTGAACAAACTCCTACTCCTGAGAGTACACCCCTGTGCAACTGGGTGATGACTTCCTAACAAACGGACCTCAGATAGTCAGGATGTATGGTTGCTCCTCCCTCCCAATCCTCCTCTACATGGGTGCACCCAGGACTGTGCGCTGATCCCATTGCTGTACAGTCTGCTCACACAAGACTGCATGGCCAAACACCCAATCAATCACATCATCAAGTTCACTGATGACACGACAGTCGAAGGGTTCATCACCAATAGAGATGAGATGACCTACAGAGAGCAGGTAAAAGCCTGCTGTCAGGCCAATAACTTTTTCCTTAATGTCAACAAGACAAAGAAGGTCCATTTATACCCACCTTTACATCAGCAGCAGTTTCAAATTCCCGGGAACGGACATTACACACAACCTCTCATGTTCCCAGAACACATCCTACACAGTCAAGAAAGCTGGAAACTGCATTGAGGTATACAGGAAGGGTCTACAACAGGTAGAGCCAAAACAGCCTCATGCATCACTAGTACCAGCCGAACTACCATCAAGGGCGTGTACAGAAAGGTGCCAGAACTGGGCCAGTAACATCATGCTCAAGACCCATCCTACTCATGGGCTGTTTATTCTACTGACATCAGGGAGGACACTATTTGGCATCCACGCCAGGACCACCAGACTTAAAAATGGTTACTTTCCCCAAGCAGTAAGGCTGACCAGCACCTCCATCCACAACTTTATTATTTCCTATCAATCACCTTATATGTAGCCTAGCATCAATTTAAGGACATATAATCAATTTATGTACTGTATACAACCTATCATATGTGTTTATATTTATTGTGTTTATTTATTATTATTGTGTTCCTTTTTGTGTTTTTTTGTGCCACATCAGATCTGGAGTAACAATTAATCTCTTCTCCTTACATCTGTGTACATAAAAATGATATCAAGCAATCTTGATGATATAGGAGGGATGTGATATTGCAGGAGGGGATACAGAGGACATTCATCAGGACATTGACTAGAATGGAACTGTTCAGTTATGAGGAGTGACTCGAGAAGTTCAGTCTGTTCTCCCTAGAGTGGAGGAGATTAAGAAGGTATTTAAGATTATATGATAGAGGTATTTAAACTAATAAAGGGTAAAGAGAGCAAACCGAGGAACCCTTCCACATATCGAAGGGAGATAAAACTAGAGGCCACAGAGTTAGATTATGAGGAAAGAGATTCAGAAGGAGATTGAGGTTATCTTCTTCACCCAAAGAATGGAGTAGTTGAGGGAACTAAGAAATTGTCTGAAAAGATGAAAATCCAATTTGTCCAAGTAACACTGTGTTCCTATTGTAAGATGAATCTGCCTCATCGAGGATGAGATGCTCTCCTTCTAAGGTTTCCACTGGGCTTTGCTGGAGCAGAAAATCTAAAACTGAGAGGTCAGAGAGGAAGTTGGATGAAGAATTAAAACAGAAAGTGACTGGAAGCTCAGGATAATCTGTGCTAACTAATTGGTAGTATACCACTAAGTTATCACACGATCTGTGTTTGATTTCTCCAACCTCATCATTTGTTTTTGATGCATTGCCGCTCCCAAGACTCAATAGTCAAGTCAAGTCAAGTCACTTTTATTGTCATTTCGACCACAACTGCTGGTGCAGTACATAGTAAAAATGAGACAACGTTTTTCAGGACCATGGTGTTACATGACACAGTACAAAAACTAGACTGAACTACGTAAAAAAAACAACACAGAGAAAGCTACACTAGACTACAGACCTTCACAGGACTGCGTAAAGTGCACAAAAATAGTGCAGGCATTACAATAAATAATAAACAGGACAATAGGGCAAGGTGTCAGTCCAGGATTCGGGTATTCAGGGGAATGCTTGGGGGAAGAAACTGTTACATAGTCTGTTCGTGAGAGCCCGAATGCTTCGGAGCCTTTTCCCAGACAGCAGGAAGGAGAAGAGATTGTATTGAATAATGAATTCAATAGATTTAGATAATTAACCTCTCTTGTTTGTGTGAGATGTTGCCAGAACTATGCTCATTCATCCACCAGTAACATTAGTTTAATTTCTCTCTGTCTGTAAATGCTGCCTGACCTGCTGAGTAATTCCAGCATTTTCTGTTCTCATATCTGGACATTACAGTTGCTCAAATTTATGATCGAATTCCTTGCGTGGTAATGCTATGATGTTTTGAAAAGAGTAACTAGCATTCAAAATAAATATTCTCCACAACCTGGATCAACACGTTGAAGTCATGTTGAGGCTTGCATGCTTCAAGGACTCCACCAGGCGATGCCAACTCGGGGCCACCAATGTTGGAACTGCTCTGGAAGAGATGCCAGACAAAGAGTGATCCAACCCTGGCTCCCAAATGGACAGACTTACATCTGCCCCTCCCAGGCCACACTTCATCATGCCATACAAAACAATAAAAAAATTAAATATCAACACTTTTGTCAAAATACCAAAGTAATGCTGTGCCAATTCCGTACACCTTCTGACCATTGTGACTGGTACAATGGACAGAACATAGTAGGTAACATCCCACTGAATAACTATTGCCTCCTATGTCATACTCTGTAAGTGAGACTTCATTGTTTAGAAACTCAACTTCAGTTGCCTACACAAAATATGGTGTATCGTGATGTTCGCATGTTGCCAGCGCTGTTTCAGAAATTTAATCCACTGACGTCAGTGAAATGGATTTTAGAAGTAAAGTACAATGTGTTAAAGCTGTCACCCAGTGGGTTTAACACAACAATTACTCAGCATATAAAGTCAGCTGATCCTCACAGATTTTGTTTTTTTATGCATGTTTAACTGCTGCCTAAATTCATCTTTTGGTATTTATAGCAGACAGCTGATGTGACCACAAAGCACAAAATCAAAAATTTATTATGACATGAATGGTCTGTATGATTCACTCTGGAATGTTTTGACAAGTTTGGAGTGTTATAATGGGACGCTTTTATTTTGTAAAAGAACAAAAGGAAGCTTTTTTTTTTGCAAAGGAACAAGATGTATCCTTTTAATCCTATAATTACATTCTGAGTATATTCTATAAGTATTCCAATCTAAACAAACTTGCAGAAATCTCAATAGAATTAGAAATAATGGAAATATTCAGTAGGTTAGGCAGTATTTATGTGAAGAAAAACAAGGTCTGCATGTCAGGTTAAGATCACAAGACCATAAGACATAAGAGCAGAATTAGGCTATCTGGCCCATCGAGACTGCTCTGCCATTATCATGGCTGATCCTTTTATCCCCTCCTTATCTCCACTCCCCGGTCTTCTCCCCGTAATCTATGATGCTATGTCCAAAGAAGAACCTATCAAGCTCTGCCTTAAATACATCCAACAACCTGGCCTCCACAGTTGCTTATGGTAACAAATTCCACAAGTTCACCACAATCTGGCTAAAGAAATTTCTTTAAACACCTTTCATCAAAATTGGAGAGAAAACAAATTAGTTTTAAGTTGCAGAGAGGGAAGGGATATGACAAATGAAATATCTCCGATGGCGTGAGGCCAAGAATACATGGTGATAACTTGCAGAGGTCAATTGCTCAAGGGGTTAATGTAGGTGTTTAGAAAAACTATGAAACAAGGGAATAAGGAAGTTGTGAAGTGTGGAACCATGGTAATGCTAGTTATTCAGATTATGTTAATGGAGAGAGAAAAACTGAGGCAAACTCTCAGATAGAACACAGAGCGGTACAGCACAGGACAAGCTTTCTGGTCCACCATGTCTGTGCCAACCACAATACTAATCTAAATGATAGATCAGCTGGCTGAGTAGTGTGGCAATGACAATCTTGCACTCAGCGTCAGCAAGACCATGAAATTGATTGTGGTCTTCAGGAATGGGAAGTCAAGGAGAACACATACCAATTCTTATTGAAGGGTCACCAGAGGAAAAGGTGAACAGCTTCAATTCCTAGGAGTCACTTCCTAGGATCTATCCTAGCCGCAACATATTGATGCAATCACGAAGAAGACACGCTTGTGGGGGGCATTACCGGAAGTTTTAAAAATTGATGTTCATGCCATCATTTCAGAGGCTACCCAAATGGAATATAAGGTGTTGTTCCTCCAAACTGAGTGTGGCCTCATCACAACAGTGGAGGAGGCCATGGATGGACATATAGGAATGGGAATAGGAAGTGGAGTTAAAATGGGTGGCTACTGGGAAATCGCGCTTGTTCTGGCAGACAGAATGCAGATGCTCGGTGAAGCGGTCTCCCAATCCCACCCCCTTCTCCATTTCCCATCCACTTTTCCCTTTCTCACTTTATTTCCTTGCCTACCCACTACCTAGTGCTTTTTCTTTCTTCCATGGCCTCTGTCTCTTTCACCAATCAACTTCCCAGCTCGTTGCTTCATCCCTCTACTTCCAGGTTTCACCTATCACCTGGTGGCTCTCTCCTCCCCACCCCCACCCTTTTAAATCTACTCCTCGGCTTTCTTTCTCCAGTCCCAAAACATCAATTGCATTTTTGTTTTTCATAGATGCTGCCTGACCCACTGAGTTCCTCCAGCATTTTGTGTGTGCTGCTCTCCTTTAATCCTATTGTGTACAATATTATCCAAGTTATAATGTGCAATTCTGGTCACCTACTGCCAGGAGAGCTATCAATAAGCTTAAAAGAGTGCAGAGAAAAATTACAAGGATGTTACCAAGAGTTGAGGACCTTAAGGGCTTATGGTCCCAACACACTAGATCTCTGCTATACTGCAATAAGGAATGCCTAGCGTTCTACATCCAGACTGCATTTTAGGAAATCTGATCACTTGGCTGTCTTCAGCCTACCTGCCTACAGGCAAAGGCTCCAGAGATAAGGACAACAAAGAGGTGGTCACCGGAGGCAGAGGAGTGGCTATCAGATTGCTTCAATTTGGTGGACTGGTCCATGTTCAAGGACTCAGAGGATCTGAATGAATACACCACAGACTTTGTAAAAATAGTCATAGATGAGTTGGCCCCACAAAATCATTCAGAGACTTCTCTAGTCAAAAGTCCTGGATGAATCATGAGATCCATAATCTGCTAAGGGCCAGATTAGAGTTATTCAAGTTTGGCAATGAATGAAGATACAAGAAGTCTATGTACAATATCTGGAAAGGTGCCTCATGGGCAAAATGACAAAGCCAGGCGAAATGGCAAATCTGGACTAAATGAAGGATGCTTGACAGCTATGGCAGGGCTTGAATGCTCTCACAAAGTGAAAGCAAGCAACATAGGTGACAACAGGACCTCACTTCCAGATAAGCTCAATGCCTTCTCTGCTCATTTTGACCATCAAAGTATGAAGGAACCTTCACAAACTCCCCCGCCCCCACACTGATGGCCTTGTGATTTCAGACTCTGAGGCCGACGTGAGAGCTTCCTTCAGAAGGGTGAACCCATGGAGAGAATCTGGCCCAGATGGGCTGAGTACTAAAACCTGTGCTGATCATCGGCTGGCCTGTTCACCGATATCTTTAACCCCTCATTTCAGCAGTCTGAAGTACCCACCTACTTCAAGCAGTCTTCAGTTATACTGGCACCTAAGAATGTGGTAACTTGCCTCAATGACTATCGTTCAGTAACACTTATATCCACTGTGATGAAATGTTTTGAGAGGCTGGTGATGGAACACATCAGCTGCAACCTGAGAAGAAGTTTTCATCTGCTGCAGTTTGCCTCCACAGCTGATCCCACCTTATTGGTTCTTCTCAACCTTGGAATATCTGGAAAACAGAGTTGTATACATCAGGGTGCCCTTTGTCGACTACAGCTCGGCATTCAATACAATCATCCCCTCAAAACTAATCAATAAGCTTCAAGGCCTTGACTTGGATATTTAATTTCATCACTTGTCGATCCCAGTCAGTTAGGATTGGCAATAACGTCTCCTCCACAATCGCCATCAGCACAGGTGAACCATAAAGCTGTGCTGTGTGCTTGGCCCTCTGCTCCACTCACTATACACTTATGACTATTTGGCTAAGCACAGCTCGAATACCATATTTAAGTTTGCTAATGACACCACAGTCACTGGCAAAATCAAACGTGGCGACGACTCATCATATGGGGGGGAGATTGGAAACGTGACGGAGTCGTGCCACAACAACAAACTCTTATTCAATGTCGGCGTGATCAAGGAGCTGATTATTAACTTCAGGAGGAGGAAACTGGAGGTCCATGAGCCAGTCCTCATTGAGGCATCAGAGGTGGAGAGGGGCAGCAGCGTTAAATTCCTCGGTGCTATCAATTCAGAAGAATTGTTCTGGGATCAGCATGTAAGAGTAATTATGCAGAAAGCACAGCAGCAGTTCCTCTTCCTGAGAAGGTGGCAAAGACTCAGCATGGCATCTAAAACTTTGACGAGCTTCTTTAGATATGTAGTGGAGAGGATATTGACTGGCTGCATCACAGCCTGGTATGGAAACACCAATGCCTTTGAACAGAAAATTCTTCAAAAAGCAATGGGTATGGCCGAGTCCATCATGGGTAAAGCCCTCCCAATGATTGAACACATCTACATGATATGTTGTCGCAGGAAAGCAGCATCTATCATCAGGGATCTTCACAATCAGGTCATGCTCTTTTCTCATTGCTGTTTTCAGAAAGAAGGTGCAGGAGCCTCAGGATACACACCACCAAGTTCAGGAACAGTTACTACTCCTCAACCAACTGGTTCATGAACCAGTAAAGGTAACATTACTCAACTTCACTTGTCCCATCACTGAACTATTCCCACAACCTATGGACTTACCTTCAAGGACTGTTCATGTCATGTTCTCGATATTATTGCTTATTTATTTATTTATTTTTAAATTTACGCTTTGAATTATAGGGAATGGTTGTACAAGTTAGGTCTTTATTCTCTGGAGCACAGGAGAATAAGGAGGGATCTTATAGAAGTATACAAAATTCTGGGAGGGATAGATAGGGTGACTACATGCATGCTTTTCTCCCTCATATTGAGTGAGACTAGAACTAGAGGTCAAAGATTTAAGGTGAAAAGTGAAATATATAAGGGGATTCTGAGGGGGAAGGTCTTCACTCCAAGGGTGGTATGTACTGCCAGTGGAAGTGGTAGATTCAGGTTCAATTGTAACATTTAAGAGAAGGTTGGATCGGTGCATGGATAAGAGGGGTAAGGAGTACTAATGTCTGGGTGCAGGTTGATGTGACAAGGCATAAGCCAGGTCAGCATAGACTGGATGGGCTGTATGGCCTGATTCTGTGCCATACCAATCTATGGCTCCAAGACTCTATCTCTGATTATGTGTGTTGTCATAGTGGCTTCCTTAGGTTTTCTTGAAAATGAAGTTTTATGATCTTTGATTAATCAGGAAGATTACTTCTGTGTTTACAAAGGTAGATAATGCCCTTGCAGAGTAAGTACCCTTGGCTGGAGATCTTCTTAAAAGAATATATAGCATGGCATAGTGCTTGTATTAATGGCCTGTAATTCAGAAGTCCATTTCTGAGTTGGAATCCTGCATTGAAATTGGGAAATTGAACTTGAAAGAACACAAATGTTGGAAACCTGAAATAAAGAGGAAAACCTGGTGGAAATGCTCAGCAGGTCAGGCAGCGTGTATGGGAAGAGAAACAGTTAAAGTTTCAGATGTGGGATCCTTCATCAGAATACAAATACAAATACTTTATTGTCACCAAACAATTGATACTAGAGCGTACAATCATCACAGTGATATTTGCTTCTACGCTTCGTAGAACTGAGATAAAGAGAATTAGGTTAAATCAGGCAAAGAGAAGATGGGGGAGGAATGGGTAAAACAAAAGGAGTACATCTGACAAGGTGAGACCAGGTAGCATAATATGATGGAATCAGGTTTAATATCACCAGCATATGTCATGAAATTTGTTGTTAACTTATTGTTTAACTCATCTGGAATAAAACTACAAGATTAATGTCAAATCTCAGTAGGTTCACCAATGGCCTTCAGCCAACAAAACCTACTGTCATCTCCAGTTGGCTATGCATCAGAATATCAATTTCCACTAAAGCCCACAAAATTCCTGAAGTTCCATCGAAGTCACTCAGCTCTTGACTTCATGACAGTTTTAGTCCATATTTGGACAGTAGAGCTGAACTCCAGAAGTGAAATGTGGTATCCACCTTTTATATGAATGCAGCACTCAATCAAACATTTCACCAGGGATCCATCGATAAGCGGGACGATGGAAAACTGGAGAGAAAGTCTTCTGCTGCTTCAAATCGTACCTAACAGAAAGAAAGTTGCCTATGGTTGTTGAAGGTCACTGCAGGAGTTGTTCAAAGAACCGTGCTAGACACAACTAGCTTCAGCTGCTTTATCAATGACCGTAAGACCTTAAAATTCAGAGTTCAAATTTTAAAGCACATTTATTATCAAAGTTTATATGCAGTATACAGTTCTGTGAATCATCTTCTCCAGGCAGCCACGAAACAAAGAAAACCATGGATACTGTTCAAAGAAAAACATTAACCCCCCCCCACACAAAAAAAGAACAAATTGCACAAGCAGCAACAAGAACATCAAGTGCCCAAGTGCAAATGAACAAATCGTGCAAACGGCAGCAACAAAAAAATGAGTGAAAACATAGAATATAAAAACACAAGATCAAAGGATTCCAATCAAACTGTAGTCCAATCCATAAACTGCAGACCCAGAACTTTGGTATCATCCTCTGATAGCATCGAGGGGAGATCATTTGAACGCAGGGAACTTCCTTTGGGAGCAGCAAGTGAGAGGGAGACAGAGATTATCACAAACTCTTTCCTCCGGCAGCAGGGAACGAGAGGCTCATAGACAGCCCTGAGCACTCGCTCGCCTTCCACACTCACTTTAATGTTTCAATTTTCCTTGATGCTTTAATTGGCAAGATCGGCATGAAATTGAGTTGATTGTGGGCTCCAGGCTCTTGGCCTTGAGGCCGCACATCTCGTGGATCTTGCTCGGAGACAGAAAAGTGTCAGGTTGCTCAATCAACCCAAAAACACATTATCAAACTGTAGATCACAGGCTCCAACAGTGCCAGAAACAGACTTAAAAGCAAAAGATGATGTTTAAAAAGTGAAAGAAACAGCATAAGAACCATCTGGAAGATGTTGCCTGAGATAGCAGTGTTTGCTGCCACCATCTTGACCAGATGCCATAAGACATTGGAGCAAAATTAGATCAATCCTCCATCGAGTGTGCTCCACCATTCCATCGTGCCTGATTTATTATCCCTCTCAACCCCATTCTCTTGCCTTCTCCCTCTAAACTTTGATGATAATGTTCACTTTATATTGACAATCAACACACCAAAGAATGTGCTGGGGATAGCCCACAAGTATCTCTACACATTCCACTGCCAACATAGCACATCTACAATGTTCAGCAGAACAACACAGAACACAGTAAGTGACAAAAAAACCAACAGCAAATCCAAGACCTGTTCCTCTCTCAGGCCAAAACTTCTGACCGACTTTCAGGCCTCAATCTTTGGTATCTATCCAGGACTCACTGACGATGACAACTGAAGGCTCTGGACAAGAGCCCAAACTCCAGGCCCTGAGCTTCGTGCTGGCTGATAATGGAACTCTAGGCTTGCCAGTTCGAATACCTAGGGGGCCACCGGCCCTCAAGCCTCCAGCCTGATGGAACTCCTATCCGGGAACCAACTGATGACTAGTTGCCCTGAGAGTCACCTGCCCTCAATGTCGTCAGTCAGCTGGCCTGACATCTGAGCACGGATGTCCCACGTTCTCGTCACTAGCTTTCGAATGTGGAGCAGAGGCCTGGAGTGCAGCCTGACCAGTGTCACTCCCTTAGGTCACCAACCAGCTCTTGCATGTTCCCGAAGTTAAAGGCTGGGTTGCTGTTCTGACACCATGAAACAGGGCTCACCTTCTCTTTCCCGTACCCCATCTCATCATGGTGGTTAATCCGGTTTTTAACAGTCGTGTCATCAGTGAACTTAAAGATCAAATTGACACTGCATCTGGCTACACAGTCCTGGGTATAGAGGGAGTGGAGCAGGGGTTGCACACACCTTCCTGGGGAGCACCAGTGTTAAGAGTCAGGGTGGATGAAGTGTTATGACCAATTCTAACCAATGGAGGCCTGCTGGTCAGAAAGCCAAAAAGATAGCTGCAAGCGGGGGCCTCCAAACCAAGCTCCAAGAGTTTAGCAATTAGTTTATTAGGTATTATGATGTTGAAGGCTAATCTGTAATTAATCAATATCATCCTGACAAATGTATTCTTATCGTCTTGTGATCCAGAGCTGAACATAGTGCAAAGGTGATGGTGTCCTTCATAAACCTATTTCTCCTGTCTGCAAATTTCAGAGGTCCATATTGTCTTGGGAGGGTAGCACTGATGTGGGGTGTTATCAATCTCTGAAAGCACTTCATTATGTTTGATGTTAAACCTACTGGTCGGTGGTTATTGAGACAGTATCCTTGAGGACTGGAGTGCTGCAGATTTCTTTGAAGCAAATGGGGACAGTAGACTTGTGAAGTAAGAGATGAACATGCCAGCAAAGACAATGACCAGTTCACAGTTTATCTTCATGAAAGCAAATTGGACTTCTGCCACAAAGAGGTCAGCCATAGAATCAGCAGGAGAAATTTGCCGGTCTCCTCACAATGGACAGAGAAGGCATTGAGTCCGCGTGGTGGAGATGCATTGTTGCCATAGATTACACCTAGTTTTGTCTTAGGTATTCAGATCTGGCCACAGTCGTCTAGCACCCATCTGACTCAACTGAGGCTCTACCTTGCTTTGGTATTCTCTCTTAGCATTCCTGACTGGAGAACTCACTACTACCTTCTCAAAGGCAATTAGAGATAAACAATTAAATGTTAGTTTAGATCATGAAGTCCATATTCCATGAATGTATATTTTAAAAATTCTTTAAACCACCTTCTGCTTAGACATACATCATTACTTTGCTCACCCATTAAAAAAGAATTAAACCGGTATAATCAATTCCACTATTTAATAGGTATAAGTTTATGCAGTTAATGAATTACCTTGAGCTATTGTTATGAATTCAATCAAATCACGAAACCCTTCACTGCAACAGCACCTCATCATTTTGAACTGTTCATTATAAATGCCGGTGAATCCGGTCGATCCCCTCTCCATGTAAGTTTTTATCGATCTGGTCTCACAGCCTTTTCTTCAATTATTCCATCAATGTAATCATCTGCATATCATCGAAGACATTGCACTATGTATTCTAGATTAGATTTGTTTTAAAGTCATTAGTATGTACTAAACGATCCATGTAAACACAGTCTGAAATATCCCATTAGACAGGTAAAGTTCTACACAACACTTGGCACATTACTGGATACCATGAACTCCATTGTAACAATTTCCTCTTTTCTTGATTCTTTTACCTCTTGTCCTTGTGTCCTGTATTCTAACTTCATACTACAGATACCAGATCATTCTCCTTTTCTGCTGTCAGATTTTAATTTATGCAGTCCTCCTGCGTGATTTCCTTTGCTGGATTAACACCAAGATTTTCATCTGTGACTATACCTTTTTTCCTGTCTCAACTTACCTATTCTATACTGAGCTAACAATTCCATGTGTATTGCAACTTCAAAAGATCTTGGGAGTTTTGGAAGTCTGATTGTCTGCACGCTGTAAAACAGTCCTGACTCCACTCAGACAACTCATCCTGGCTTGATCTACTCCATTCAAAAGTCCTGTAAAGAGCAATAGTCATGTAGGAACTGAGTTCTTCCCTGGAGCTTGTGAAGTCTCAGCTTTCTGTGTGACCTTTGCTACAGCTAATCGATAGGATCTGACTACAGAGTTTTGCACTAAACCTTTTGCTCCTCTTATTTATGGACTCTAGTGTTGATGCAGCTATTTTTGTGCAGCTTTTGTGAACTGTTTCTCTCACGCTGTTCAAATAGCCTACAGACTTTTTTCTCCAAACTGTTTGGCTCTAAGGTTTATTCTGGAACTGATAAGTCACTGCCTAAGCAACAGCTCTCATCACTCTTAATGACACCATTTCACTGGCTCCATGCCCAGCACACCTTTGGCTCTGGGGCACCCCACCCTTGTCCACCTCTCTGACCACCTTCTTGTTACACTCTGCAGGGCTGTCAAACTTGAAGTTTGTGTTTGCAGGAACTTTGGTAATCCAGACTCTTTATCCTAATAGTTCAATGTGATTATGGGATTATGGTATGATGATGAGCAGTTACAACATATGAGTATCTCCAGTATCTATTATCTATAACAAGCATTAAGATCTATATTTCCATAATTCTTAAATAAGGCCTTCAGTATTTTTGATATAGTTCAGAGTAAATGTTCTTTGTTAGTATCATCTGCTTCCACCACCAGCCACATCTGGAGTAACCATGCTCTCATTCACTGCCATTCTGCTTCAGTGCATCTCCTGGCACTATGGCACATACTCCAGCCAAGCCTCTCTATCCTATCTTTTCCCAGGGAGGTCCCATCTGTATGTCTTTGTCTTTAGGCTAATCTTTACAATTACTTATTGCCTATATTAGTCCTCTGTAAAATAGATAAACCTGAGGACTAATGCAGACATTTAAGGTACGTCCAACATGGTTGCCTGATACCAGACTAATTAATCTCGTAGGATCCAAGGCTGCTAATTTTCTATCTGAATAGAATCATCTTGTAGTGGAAGACCAAGGCTGCAACTGCTTCTCAGCTCTTCTAAAATAATTTTAGAAGACTTGACATAATTATCTTGAAGCAGAAAGATAACTGAAATGGATCTAGGAGTCCTGGTTGGCGTAGCTGACCTGTCAAATGCTGCTTCGTGTCTTTCAATGCTGACACCACTACTAAGATCAGCTTTGCAGTTGTGGTAACAGTTTTTCCTGGTAGAGACAAAATTCATTTGGTGTAAGTGTCAAAACAGTTAAGTCCCAAAAGTGCGAAGCCTCTGAACATTGATAGCATCATGCCATCATCTTTTTTTTTTTTGTTTAACTGACCCGCCAGTGTTAAATGCTTTCCTTCTTCTTTTTGCTTATAGATTACATTTTTTTCCTACATTTTCCAAGATATCAATTCTGTTCTCAAATTTTGAGCCATAGCAAGTAAAAGCAAATTACAGCACAGAAGCAAACTCTTCAGTCCAACTCAAACGTGCTGGTTAGTTCCATTTGTCCGCATTTGGCCCGCACCCCGCTAAACCTGTACACAGTACTCCAACTGTATCCTCACCAATGACTTAAACAACAGCACCATGTTGTCTCACCTCCTAAACTGAATGCCTTCACTGATAAGCGCCAGTATGTTAAATGTCTTTTTCATCATTTTGTCTTCCTGCAGTGTCACTTTCAATGAACTAGACACTTGGACGCATAAATCCCTCTGTTTCATTACACTCCCTAGTGCCTCCAGTACCTTCCATCGTATAGTTCTAATGCTGGGTATAACTTCCCAGAATACATCACTGCACACTCATCTGCATTGAAATCCAAGTTGATTAAAGTTGTCTCTGCACTGACTAACTCAAACACCTCAGGCCTAGTGAGGCTCGTGCAGTTACCAGAGCAACTGACAATCTCCAGCAAAGTCCTTCTCCAGTGTTTGACATTAGGTCATTTGCTACCGCAAAAGAACTATAGAAGTTTTCAGTAGTGACATTTGTTAACTATTTCAAACTGAGCGAATATTAATGCATAGACCTGGACACTGTGTTGTGGGAGCTGGAAGATCTTCAGCTGTGTGCCTAGAGACGTGAGATCTTTGGGCACAGAGCTCGGAAAAAGCAACGCCACAGACTTCTAACGTCACAAACCAGCAGGTTGTTTGTTATGTCTCCCCTCTCGCTGTGCAACAGAAACTCATCTTCCTCCCTTATTAGGGAGAGAGAGAAAGTTAGGTATGTTGAATACTGGGTGAACACGTAGTCTTTGGAATCCTGCAAGTCTGTGTCTTTGCTGTTGCTTTTGCTGCACGCTTGAGTGCTCAGTGGCGGGTGCCAATGATTATCTTTGCTTGCTGCTGCTTACACACGGGAGGGAGGGGAGCTGGGGGGTACTTTGGGGTTCTAACATTTAACCGTCATTCATTCCTTGGGGCACTCCTCCGTTTTCATTGATGGTTGCGAAGAAAAAGCATTTCAGAATGTACATTATACGTATACATTTATCTCACATTAAATTTACCTTTGAAACCTTTGAAACTACAGTAAATTCATTTTTTCTGTAGAATAGTGTATTCACAGATCACATTTAATAATCCACCTTTAAGCCAATTTCTATTACATAAAATTGCATAAAAGAATTTCTGTGTTCAGGTCTTATTTTGAGCTTCTCAATAAGGAGTTCCTGGAGGTTTTCAAAGTTCAAAGTAAGTTTATTATCAAAGTATATATATGTCACCATATACAACCCTGAGATTCATTTTTGTGGACATAATAAATCCAGAAGAGAATAATAACCATAACGGTATCAATGAGAAGGTGCACCAACTTGGCTATTCGATCTGTCTATAAAAGACATCAAACTGAGCAAATAAAAAACAGAAATAATAAATAAATAAATAATCAATGAAAATTGAGAACGAGATGAAGTGTACTTGAAAGTGAGCCCATAGTTTGCGGGAACATTTCAATGCTGGGGCAAATGAAGTTGAGTGAAGTTATCCCTTTTGGTTGAGGAGCCTGATGGGTGAGGGGTAATGACTGCTCCTGAACCTGGTGATGTGAGTCCTGATGCTCCTGTACCTTCTTCCTGAAGGCAGCAGTGAGACGAGAGCATGTCCTGGGTGGTGAGGGTCCCTGATAATAGATGCTGACAGCATTTCAAGTTGATGTGCTTGGTGGTAGGGAGGCCTTTACCCATGATGGGCTGAGCCTTATCCACGATATATTGTAGGATTTTCAAGCTCCAGTATCCAAGTGACTTTGAATCTGGAACTTGCATAAAGTGTACAAGGGGAGAGATTATCAGAAGTCTTGTCATTGTTAACTAGCTCCAATTTTAAGCTTTGTACTAACTCACTCTCTAAAGCAGGAGTTCCCAACCTAGGGTTCATGGAACCCTCAATTAATGGTAGGAGTCCACACATGAAAAAGGTTGGGAACTGCTGCTCTAGGGGAGTGCCAATGATAGGCCACGAGCGCTTGCTCATTTTATAGTAATTTTAATTGGTCTAAATTTCTGACTGGGTCAATATATCTGAAAACTGGTTTCACTCCACAGTAGCAATAACAACAGAACAACTCCTCAGATATTCATGCCCAATGGCCAAATTTCTCTCCAACAACATGTCAATAAAAATGAGGAAAAATGGCTGTACAACTTAATTTGATTAATTTGTAGCAGTTTTCTCTTGATTAATAGACTTGATTGATAGGATCATTTTGTCCATGTTGCAATCACAGTCTTTTCTAATAATTCAGCAAATTAACATTGTTGGCCTGATCAGGTGCAAGCCTGGCAGACAATTTACATATGTTGAAAAGTGATGTGTGACATTTCTAAACACCTCGCCCAATGACCAGAGAAGACTAATAAATGTAGTACTTTGGTTGCATAGTTTTAAATCTACCAGATATGGCATAGACTGAGAATACATATCATGACAATTCATGCACTGAAATAGGTATATGTTGGGAAATGAAAGAAAAGATAAAGCAATTATGAATTTTAGAGACAAAAGAAAATCTGCAGGTGCTGGAAATCCGAACAACACACACAAAATGCTAGAGGAACTCAGCAGGCCAGGCAGCATCTAGGAAAAGAGTACAGTTGACATTTGGGGCTGAAACCCTTCAGCAGGATTAAAATGTTGACTGCACTCATCGTAGCTGCTGCCTGGCCTGTTGAGTTCCTCCACCATTTTGTATGTGTTTCTAAGTATTTTAGAGAGTAGTTTAAGTTAAATAGAAATGCTATATAATTGCTAAGTATTATTTGGCTGTACTTAGAGAAATGGAATTATAATGAAAAAGTAAAATTGTGCTGAAACAAATGGAAATTACTGCTATGCAACACTGCGGAGCACAAAGAAGAAAAATGAAAAATGAAAGAAGAGCTGCCTTGGAATGTCAAGATTCAAAAATTACCACAGAGTTGATCAAGGGCATGTCATTTATGTGCAGCCTTTACAATCAAAAGGAAAAATAAAGTAATTCTGAAATGTTTCTCTGTAATAGCTTTTTTCCCCCAGAGGCAACAGTTGATTATTGATAAAATAAATAGATTGGCTGCTTAGGAATTTTTTTGAATGATAAAGGTATTGGTATCAAAGGTGGTGTGAGTTTTGTTTGACTTTGATGAAACTGGAATTATACTTGGGTTTACGATCAGAGTACTATTGGTGAAAAACAGGTCCTGTTGTTCAATATATTAAGAAATATGCTGTGTAACAAGAAGCCACTCTTCAAACTTACTATGGTAAGCTTACTCTTAAGTACCAAAAGGAAGTCCACCAAATAAATACTGTAATTGTCTAATCCCAGCAAAGTGGGATTGTCTGTGCAGTCAACTGTGGTTAGCTGCAAGTCAAAACATAACTTATCCCCAGTATGATAAAACACATTCTTGATCATGCTGTGATCTCAGTTTAACACTTTATCTGAAAGCTTCTTCCCCTGTGCCATCCGATTCCTAAATGGGACATTGAACCTGTGAACACTAGCTCACTTTTTCAACACATATTATTTCTGTTTTTGCATGATTTTTATCTCCAATATACATATGCTGTAAATGATTTTATTATTCATATATTTATTTTATCTTCTATACGCAACCTTGTGGAGCACCAGTGTTTAGAATAATTATGGTGAGCATGATTCTGCCTATCCTTATCGATTGCAGTCAGTTGGTCAGGAAGTTGAGGATCCCGATATAGAGGGATGTGTTAACTCCCAGGGTGCAGAGTCTGGCAGTGAGTTTGGTTGGAATTATAGAGCTGTAGTCAATAAACTATTGTCTAACGTCAGTGCCTTGACTGTTCATATGCTTCAGAAATGAGTGTAGGGCCAAGAAGTTGATTTGCTTCAGGGGTAGGTGAATTACAGTGAGGTAAGGTTGTCTGGAAGGCTGGAGTTAATGTGTGTCATGACTAGCATCTCAAAGCACTTCATGATGATAATGTCAGAGCCACTTGCTGGTAGTCATTAAGGCATGTTATATTGCTTAACTTAAGTATCAGGATCATAGTGGTCTTCTTAAATCAGATGGGAACCAAAGATTGAGTGGGGAGAAGTTTAAAAAAATCTGCAAATACTATCATCTACTGATATTCACAGGATCTAAGGACACAGCCAGAGACACCATCTAAATCAAATGGTTTCCATGGATTCATTCCCTGGAAGACTGATCTTACATCTGCAACAACAACTGCATATTACCATTAAGAAAAATACCTACATTTTCAAAATTAACTTTTCCATTTTGTGGCTGGTTAATAATGTAAATTCCTAAATATTCCAATGAAATAATATGTTTAGAAATTTGAATGGAGGTAATTCTGGAGTCATGTCCTAGTTCCCAAGAAGAACATGATAATCTGCCTCAATAACTATCATCCAGTAGCATTTGCATCCACTATGATGAATTGCTTGAATATGTTGGTGACGAAACAAATCAACTCACGCCTGAGGAGTGACTTGGATCTGCTCCAGTTTTCCGACTGTTACAACAGTTCAACAGCAACTACCAATTCATTGGCTTTTCATTCAACCCTAGAACAGCTGGATAATCAAGATGCACACATCAGGATGCTCTTCATTGACAACAGTTCAGCATTCAATACCATCATCCACTCAAAACTAATCAATAAGCCCTAAGGACTAGGCCTCAATACCTCCTTGTGCAACTGGATCCTTGATTTCCTCGCTTTCTGACCCCGGTTATTTTGGATCGGCAACAACATCTCCTCCACAATCTCCATCAGCACAGGTGAACCAGAAAGTTCAAAGTAAATTTATTATCAAAATACATGTATGTTACCATATACAACGCTGAGATTAATTTCCTTGTGGGCACTCTCAATAAATCCATAATAGAACAATAACCATAGTAGAGTCAATAAAAGACCGCTCCAAATTAGGCATTCAACCAGTGTGCAAAAAAACAATAATGTGTGCAAATACAAAACGGAAGTTATAATAAACAAGTAAATAAATAAATAAATTATTAAATAGATAGATAGATAGATAAATAAATAAATAAATAGATAAATACATACATAAGCAAGCAATAAATATTGAGAACATGAGATAACGAGTCCTTGAAAGTGAGTCCATAGGTTGTGGGAACAGTTCAATGATTAGACAAGTGAAGCTTAGTGAAGTTATCCCTTTGGTTCAAGAGCCTGAAGACTGAGAAGTAATAACTGTTCCTGAACCTGGTGTTGTGAGTCCAGAGGCTCTTGTACAGCAAGAAGGAGCATGATCCGGGTTGTGGGGGTCCCTGATGATGAACACTGTTTCCTGCAATGATGCTTCATGTTGATATGCTTTACATATGATGGACTAAGTTATATCTACTACCTTTTGTAGGATTTCCCATTCAAAGGCATTGGAACTGTGTGCTTATCCCTGCTCCACTCACTTCATACTTGTGAATGTGAGGCTCACAGCTCTAATGCCATATTTAATTTGCTGATTGCACCACTGTTGTTGGCTGAATCAAAGGTGGTGATGAATCTAGAGGGAGATTGGTGCCTGGATAACCTCAGGAAACCACAGAGCTGATTATTGGAAACAGGAAGAGGAAACCCGAGATCCATGAGCCAGTCCTCAGCAGGTAATCAGAGATGGAGAAGGTCAGCAACTTTAAATTCCTTGCATTATCATTTCAGAGGTTCTGTCCTGGGTCCATGGCATGTAAGTGCCATTACAAAGAAGGCACCTCTACTTTCTTAGAAGTTTGAGCAGATCTGGCATGCTGTCTAAAGCCTCAACAAACTTTTATAGATGGGTGGTGGAGAATATACAGACATTTTGCATCATGGCCTGGTGTAGAAAAAAGACAATGCCCTTGAATAGAAAAGCCTACAAAAAGTAGTAGATGCAGCCCAGTCTTACACAGGTAAAGCCCTCCACATGACTGAGCATATGTACAAGGAGCTCTGTTGCAGGAAAGTAGCATCCATCACCAAGGAACCCCACCATCCAGGCCATGCTCTTTTCTCATTGCTGTCATCAGGAAGGAGGAACAGGAGCCTCAGGACACAATCCACCAAGTTCAGAAACAGTTTCTACATCTAAACCATCAGGCTCTTGAACCAGAGGTAATTACTTCATTCAACTTCACTCACCCCAATATTCTACTGCTCCCACAACCTATGGACTCACTTTCAAGGTCTTTTCATTTCACATTCTTGGCATTTATTACTTTTTTTTCTTTTTGTATTGCACAATTTGTTGTCTTTTGCACATTGGTTGTTAGTCTTGTGTATGGTTTTTCATTGATTCTGTTGTGTTTCTTCATATTTAGTATGAATGCCCTTAAAAAAACAAATCTCAGGGTTGTAAATAGTTACATTTTTGTACTTTGATACTAAATTTACTTTAAATTTTGAACTTTGATGCTGTAGAACAGCAGATCAAAATAACATAATAAATATTAAATACTGAAAAATTAAAAAATACAAATATGCTTATTCTACTCAAAACAGTACATACAAAATGTTGGAAGAAATCAGCAGTTCTGGCAGCATCCATGGAAAAAAGTAAACAGTCAATGTTTTAGGCCGATACCTTTCTTCAGGACAAACAAATTTCACATCACACGCCAGTGATAATAAATCTAATTCTGATTCTGATTCTGAAATATTGTCCCAGCTTGAAACATCAACTGTTTACTCTTTGCCATAGATGCTGCCTGACCTGCTGAGTTCCTCCAGCATTTTCTGTGTGTTGCTTTAGATTTCCAACTTCTGCAGGCTTTCTTGTATTCGTGTTTATTCTATTATAATGTTAACTTTCATAAACAAATTGAAATATGAGTAAGAAATATAATGAAATACTGTTTTCTAAACTCATAATGTTGAACAACTAATTCAAATTATCATCCAGTAATGCATATATCAGAGAAGGTGCTTTCACTCCTTCGAGAACATAATCAAATTTGACATGACTTTATATACAAGAATAACAATACCTCTAAATGTCGTAAGTAATTTAAAAGGCCCCTGTTTTAAGAAAATGAAGGAAGACTTCAAACAAAGTCATACTCAAAATGCATGATCCACATTCAGTTAGGGGAATACAAATTGCCCCATGAAAAGCAAAAGTTAGTGCACTCTTCATAAGCAAGTATTCAGATTGTGGAATTTGTCAAGCAGAATATATTAGTAAAAGTAATCACTGTCATCTAATCAAGAAGATGTCTTTGGCATGGTCTATTTGAATTAATAGTATGTTCATGTGGTGTCAGCAGAGAGTAGAATGGCTTTGCATTTAAACATTTTTAAATAGTGATGAGCTTTAAAGGGTTTGTAAGCAAATCAGCTGTTTTGATCGGTTTAGCACAACATTGTGGGCCAAGGAACCTGTTCCTGTTCTGTACTGTTCTATGTTCTCTGTTCTCTTTGGATTTATCTGGCCATTATTTGATCTGTAGGCATGTGTTCCATTGTGTTGCTCAAGCACTGCTATGTAAAATAAACATGTTGATCCCAAGTCATGCAAAATAAATTATCGCTTCTAACTAAAAGCAAATTGCTAAAGTAACTCAGTGAGTCTAGTAACATTTGTGGGGTAAAAAGTTTAGACCTCAATATTTCTTGTCAAGACCTTGAATCAGAACAGAGAGGAGAGGCAAGATGACTGATATATATTATGAGCCACCTTTGTTCTCCGCTGCACTCCTCTTTACACTTTATCGAAGGAGTCTAGCCCACTTAATCTCTCTAGTAGTTTGGATTTTGTTCAATATCTGCAGTCTCTTAAAACAGATCTGAGTAGTCTGTCTGTATTATCCATCTTTGTGATCCATCTCCAGCATTTCTCATTGTATAGTTTTAACAGAGTTGTTTTAATGTGTCTCCTTTAACAGAAGCTAGATATGTTAAAAATAAACATGGCATTCAAACTGCTTGCAGTAAAGTCCCAGATACATTGTAATGATCAGTTAATATATTTTTGCTGTTGGACATAGAACACAGGAAGCACTCTGCACATCCAAGAATCTCTTCCATTGATCTTGGCACATATTAAATACAACATCTGCTTTAAGGTTTAAACTTGTCTCTGTGACTTTGCTCATCTTATTATGTTCATAACAAGAATGTCGTTCCAAAAGATCCTATCATCCAACAGTGCACAGACTTTTATGTACATTTTTATCTTCTCTTCTTAAGTGAATATGTCTTTTTTTCTAATTATCCATTGTCATCCATCACCATTTTTCTTTGGTAGTTGGTAGGGGGTTGACTTCTTTTATAATAAAAAAAATTCTTTTATGATGTATGACTTATCTTTAAATTTTTGATTACAGAGTGGTATACCTTTATGTGTTATGCTATAATATTTTGATCAATTTTATTACAATATATGAATGTACACAAGAAAGGATGTTGGTTGTCACAACAAACCCTTTGACATTTGAACAACCATGAAAATGGAATTACATGAGGGTATATAAAACCACATGCATTCTTGCTCTTTTTTAAGAGATATCAAAGTCTCATGATATGTCTATTCCAGGCATTTGGCAGCAGTTCCTACCTCTGCAAATACATGATGAGTGCAAATTTGATCAGAAAACATTTTCCAACATGATTAGGTCAAAGACAGTTTGAGTGAAATTGCATGATACTAGCCTTAATATACTTTATCAATTAACAGTTAATTGAGGTTTTAAAATGATGGTAGGAGGGGTTGAATAATTTCCACGTAAGGAGATCTCAACCATAAGAAAGTAAAAATAAAAAGTAATTTAGCAGAAGTAATCAGGAGATTTAGATTGCACCCCCAGAGATGGTCACTAAAGTTGGGGCAGTGCTAATGAATGAAAGCCGAATCAGAAGGAGTGCTGAATCAGCATAAAGGAAGAAAATTAAAAATCTGGCTGAGTGATACCATAGAAACAACCCTTTACTCAACATCAGCAAAACCAAGAAGCTGATTATTGACTTCAGGAGGAAGAAACCAGAGGTCCATGAGCCAGTCCTCATCAGAGGAACAAAGGCGGAGAGGGTCCGCACCTTTAAATTCTTCGTTGTTATAATTTTGAAAGGCCTGTCCTGGGCCCAGCACATAAGTGCAGTTATGATAAAAACACAGCAGCTCCTCTACTTCCTTAGGAATTTAAGGAATGACATCTAAAACCTAGACAAACTTCTAGAGATAGGTAGTGGAGAGTATATTGACTGGCTGCATCACAGCCAGGTATGGAGATACCAATGGCCTTAAGCATAAAATCCTACAAAAAGTAGTGAGTATGGTCCAGTCCATCAGGGGTAAAGCCCTCCACACTATTGAGCACATCTGCACAAATTGTCGCACCACCAGGTTATGCTGTCTTCTTGCTGCAGAAATCAGAGAAAAGGTACAGGAGCCTCAGGACTCACATCACACTTCTTTCAAGATGCATATGGCTAAACAGAAGGTGCCTGATAGAGCAAAATGGACTCCAAGAGTGAATAGACCTGAAGCATGGTAATGGCCCACTCAAAGCAAACTCTGGTTGCCCTTCTCATCTCTCCAGTTCTTTAATAATTCTTCGATGTGCTCCCTCCTTTCTGCAGCACTCCACTGCTTGCCCTGGACCCTGTGAAACAGCATCTTGGAACCATATATCTGCAGAAGTCCAAAACAAGCATAGCCATGAATGGTTAATAGCCAATGACTCCCTTAGGAGCTGCCAGCTCTTAGTCAGAACAACTTGTGCCAGAATTTTAGGATAGGATCAATTCCATGCAAAGAATTCAAGAAGTTTTTATTTGTCTAAGCTATATCCATCTCGTAAATATATGTACTGGATGCTTTATTACATTAATTATAAAATTTTAAACACCAAATCAAAACTGTTTCAGATTTTTCCTCAATTATAGCAGATGTGGTTTTTAAAAAAATCTTTTATATCTCAGAGCTCTCCTTAAGAGTCACTTTCTTCATTTTTTACATTAAATCATCAAGCATTTAGAAGTGAATGTGTATTTTCTAAATTGCGGATTAGAGTTGCTGAATTTTCAGTCTATTTGATAATGATGATGGTTGCTAGACTGCATCTGCAGAAATGATACTAGTTCTGTGCAGTGCTGTTCGGTAAAACATTCATTCAGGATCCTTCTACTTTGTGTGTGGCAAAAATAGTGGACGTTCATTCAAATGGTTCCCAGTGCACATTGGTGAATGGACTATTCATTCACACGTGAAATGAAGTCTACATCAACAATTCCTGCAGTAAAACATCCAGGATGAATTTGCCTCTTGGGTGCTTTGACAGCTGCAGCTTAGTATCAAACATTTCCTTTCTCTTTGGATAGTGATTGGTGGTTATACAGTACTTCCTTTGCTCATAAGGGTTCCACCCTTCAGATGAAGACTGAGTTTAAATCTGGTATGAATAATTGTGTGATCTGTATTTATTTAGCTGAGTGAGTCCTTTGACACCACTGCCATTCCTGGGGGAAGTCAACGTTCAGTAACAATGGTAACTTGCCAAACGCACAATTTGTTTCTAATTTTAATTTTTAATTGCAGGAGTGTGCATCTCCATTCCTTTAAACAGTGTACCACTCTCATGTGGAAAAATACAATAATAAAGTTTTAACATTCCAACAAACATAGGTATGGAATTATGTCAGGGACTTCACCCTTGATTAAGAAGTTACAATATCACATATCTGCTCTAACTTGCTCAGCCTAACCATTTAGAGCAAGAGGTGGAATTTAGGTTGGGCTCTTCATAAACAAGGATCATAGGACATGGAAGAACATGGCACAGGAACAGGCCCTTGGGCCCACAATGTTGTGCTGATCAATTGAATTAATGATCATATGCCCAACTAAACTGATCCTTTCTGCCTACATAATGTCCTTCAATTTCCTGCACATTCATGTGCCTCTGTAAGATCCTCATGTATGCTTTTGTTACTTTTGCCTCCACCACCACCCCAGGGAATGCACTTCAGGCACACACTGCACTCTGTAAAAAAATACTCGTCGCACATATCTCCTTTGAACAGACTCCCCTCAGCTTAAATACATGTCCTCTGGTATTAGACATTTAAATCTTGAGAAAACGTTACTGGCTAGCTGTTCTGTTTATGCCTGCCATAATCTTATGAACCTCTAGCTGATCTCCCCTCAGCCTCTGCCATTCCAGAGAAAATATAGGGCAGATCGTTACAGCGCAGTACAAGCCCTTTAGCCCTCAATGTTATGCCAACCTTTTAACCTACTCTAAGACGAATCTAACCCTTCATTCCTACATTTTTCTATCATCCATGGGCCTATCTAAGAGTTTCTTAAAAGTCTCTAATATATCTGCCTCTATGTATCCAATCCAGTTTGTCCAAACTCTCCTTGTAATGCAGGATGCATCTGCACCCCCTCCAAACCCTGAACCTCATTTTTATAATGGGGCAACCAGAAACGAATACAATTCGATGATTCTAGATACAGTCATTCTCAGCTATTGAATTTAATGCCTTGACTATAAAGGCTAACATACCATATGCCTCCTTTACCACCTATCAACATTATTTAGCCACTTTTGGAGAGCTATGGACATTGATTACAGGATCTCTCTGCTTATCAATGTCAAGTAAAAATGGTTATTTAAATTAAAATTCCCATTTTGGGCAATCAAAGAGTCATTAACCACAGAAAAGGGTTCTTCTGCTCAATTTAGATCCCCATCCAAGCTAGTCTCATTTGCCAGTTGGCCCATAACCTTCTGAATGTTGTCCATCCATGTACATGTCCAACTGTCTTTTAAAAGTTGCCTCAAATACTTTCTCTGGCAACTTATTCTACTGTGCATACTACCCCCTTTGAATAAATGTTGCCCCTCAAGTTTCTGTTAAATCTTTCCCTTTCACCTTAAACCTATGAACGCTAGTTCTTGATTACCCAACTCTCGGGTAAAGGCTGCACACGTTGACTAATAGACTGTGTCTCTCATGATTTTATATAACTGTTGGATCACATCTCAGTCTCCTATTCTCTAAGTCTTCTGCAACAAGTTGGAGTTGGGGGTGGTGTGTGTCACATGAGCTAGTGTGAGTACAGAGGATAACCTATAAATTTATAAATCACACTCTTAACAAAATCCCAAATTCAATGAGTGCCCTCACACTGACTACACAGATCAAAGGATGTTTCCGATATTCTGAGTCTTATGTAATCATTGGACTATATATTGGTTTCCTTCAGCTTTCTGGCATTTTCTTTCTAGTGGCTGATTGGCGTGTGGATGATCTGATCTTTTTTTTTGTGTGTAAGAGGGAGTGGGGTTGGGGGTTTTGATGTTTCTGCCACTGTTCTTTCTGTGAGTGAGAGGGTCGGGGACCGCCATTGTCACTGTGTTTTTCTGTGAGTGAGAGTTATTACTGCCACAGTTTTTCTCTGTGGGGGTAGGGGGTGATAAAGTTATTGTTGCTGTTTTATTTCAGAGGGGGAGGGGGTGGATTTTCGGATCTGCAAGTTTTGTTTCTTTTCTTTTTCGTGACAAATGGGGAAAGTTGATGACTTTTCTTTCATCAACTCTATGGTCTTACCGTACGTCATGGCTCTCTGGAGGAAACAAATATCCGAGTTGTATTGTACATACCTACTTTGACAATAAAATGAACCTTTGGACTTTTGAACATTTTGAAACTGTTTTGAAGAGATGTAGTACAGAGTGTACTGGGTAGGGTGAATGGTAATGATGCACCTGAGGGAAACATTAAAAGGACACAGTGACTGAACACAAGGCTGAAATGTCAGGGGTTCAATTACTGTAACTACCAACTCCTATCCAAAGGGAAAGGGATTCAATTTTGCAAAGTAGGAAATATTGAAATCTGTAGGCAGTTGTCCAAGGTACCTTTTGATAGGTTTTCATATGCAGCTGGGTTTGGTTCCTTACAGCTAAACCTGATTACTCAATTTTCCTTATGATGTTTTGGAGCATTGAGTAGTCTTTTCATGTTAAACACTGAGTTACTGCTGCCACTATTTCCCCACATTTAATTGCTTGATCTGTTTCCTTGCCTCTGACTGATTTGCCCAATGCTGAGAGAGATTTCAGAGGAGTTTGTGGGTTTGTCATCCATGGCTCTGCAAAGTGTGTAGCCACTTGATAAGATATTCTCTTGAGTTGCTGTTTTGGCTGCCATCTCTATCCTTGCTGCATTATAATGCTTCCTTCTGCCCAGAGTATTGACTATCATCTTAATTAACTTTCTGGCAGCTGCTCTTTACAGCTCAGCCAGTCGATTTTCAAGGTGTTTCTTTTCATTGCCTGGTACAGATCAAGAACCTTTGAGAATTGATATATTAATGATTCTTGGAGTGTTGTGCCGTTCCACTGATAATGAGCTTTGTCTCACCTTCTGTGCTTTTGCCTGGATTTCACACAAAGCCCAAAATGTGATTTTTGAGTGCTCTACAAGGTAAAGGTATTTTATCACTGTCTCTTCATGGATTTCTAAAGCATTGTGCTATTCCTGTAATTTGAGATTTTCTATATTCATCTGAAGCACTTGACACATGAAAATAAAATGCAAGACACATCACATATCATACTTTACTATCGTCCTGAGTAAATGTGTTGCATGCCTGTTCTTGGCTTCCACTGGTACTCAGATTTTTCATGTCAAGAGAGAACTTGTGATTCAAATATATGGTATATTTCTGTTTTACACTAGTCATTCAGCTCAAAACGCTATTCACTTAGTAGACCATCCTATCTCTGACGACTAGATACTTCACCTTCCTGACATCTAGGCCCATTACAACCTTCTGATGTGGGATGAATTGAAATTCTCTCCAGACACATACAATGAGATTTTACATAAAAGCCTGTTCTGACGGTTGGTGTTAACACTATGCCAGGCTGGTAGACTGGCACTGCAATTTCAGTGGCTTATAGAACTTTGGCCTTGGATTGTTCCAATAATAGAGCAAAAGATCATTAGGAAAATAACAGTGGAAACATGGAATTGCAGATGAGTACAGACTCCTTAATGAAACTAGTGACAGATTAATGTTTGCAAAAGATCTAATCTCATGTGAGAACTGTGTTCTGATATTTCTGAATTCTCTGTTCTTTTATTTACTCATCTAAGCCATCAGAGATCAAAGTACAAAGTAAATTTATTATGAAATTACATAAATACAACCATATATGTCACCATAAACAGCCCTTTTGGCATGCATTTTCTAACTCCCATTTTAATTAGTAGTCCACATCCTGGCTACTGTATATAACTCCCATCAGGGTCTTTTTACCCTTGCAGTTCCTTTGCTCTACCCACAACGATTCAACATCTTCTGATCCTATGTTACCTCTTTCTGATTATTTGACTTTCATTTTTTTTACCACCCCACCCCCTCTGCCTACCTGTTTATCCTTTTGATACAATGTGCATCCTTGGATGTTAAGCTCCCAGCAATAATCTTCTTTCAGCCACAACGTTATATGTGCCAATCTGCAACTGTGCTAAAAGTTCATCTACCTTACGCTGTGCATTGCAGGCATTTAAATTAACACCTTTAATCCTGAATTCATCACCCTTTTTGATTTTGTCATCCTTTTGTATTGCAACTCATCCAATTGACTGCAATTTTGCCCTATCTTCAGCCTCTACTTCTTAGCAGTCTCCTTGCACACTGTAAACCAACTACCCCAACCTCAGCCCTATTACTCTGGGTTCTATCCCAATTGGTGTAAACCCACCCTAACAGCTCTAGCAAACTTGTCAGCAAGGATATTTGTCTCCCTCAAGTTCAGGTGCAGCCCATCCCTTTAGTACAGTTCATAATTTCCTCAGAAGAGATCCCGACGATCCATATATCTGAACCCCTGCCCACTGTACCAACCACGCATTCATCTGCCAAATCGTCTTATTCTTACCCTCACTGGCATGTGGCACAGGCAGTAATTGATAAATTACTACCCTGGAGGGCCTGTTTTTTAACTTTCTACCTAGCTGTCTAAAATTTCTCTTTAGGACCTCCCCACCATTCCTACCTATCATGTCCATGGAATCTCACCTCTATTCCTCTAACCTTAGAATCTCTTACCTCTATGCAGTCTTCTCTTCTGGGCCACAATGCCATACTCAGTGTCAGAGATCTGGTTGCCCGAGTTTGTTCATCCTACTCAGAAGTATCCAAAATGGTATATATATTATTAAGGGGAACAGCCACAGGGCACTCTGCACTGGCTACCTATTTTCCTTCCTTCTTCTAAATGTTGCTTATGCTATAGATTCCATAGTAAATAACTTCATAACAAATTCACTTGTTTGTATTATAATACCCTTGCTTGCACTTTTCAATTGTCTATTAATGCCAAAACATTACATTAGATTATCTTTTAAGTAATAAAATCAAAATGATTTGGCTGTGAGGCAAGTTCTTCAAAAAACATTTCACCTTTTATTCACAAACCAGAGAAAATCTGCAGATGCAGGAAATCCAAGCAACACACTCAAATTGCTGGAGGACCTCAACAGGCCAGGAAGTATCTATGGAAAAGAGCACAGTCAACATTTTGGGCCGACATCTTTCAGCAGGACTGAAGGGAAAAAAAGATGAGGAGTCTGTTTTGGAAGGTGGGGAGAGGGGAGGGAGAAACACAAAGTGTTAGGTGAAATCAGGAGGGGAAAGGATGAAGTAAAGAGCTGGGAAGCTGATTGGTGAATTAGATACAAGGCTGGAGAAGAGGAAATCTAATAGGAGAGGACTGAAGGACATGGAAGAAAGAAAAGGGGGGAAGAGCACTGGAGGGAGGCAATAGGTAGGCAAGGAGATAAAGTGAGAGAGGGAAAAGGGGATGGGGACTGTTGAAGGAGTGAGGAAGCGATATACATGTCATCAGGTTGGAGGCTACCCAAATGGAACATAAACTGAATGTAGCCTCATTGCAACAGTAGAGGCCATGGATAGACATATCGGAATGGGAATGGGAACTGGAATTAAATTTGGTGGCCACTGGGAGATCCTGCTTTCTCTGGTAGATGGAGCATAGGTGCTTGATGAAGTGGTCTCCCAATCTACATTGGGTCTCACCAATATACAAAAAACCACACAGGGAGCAGCGAACAGAGTATATGACCCCAACAGACTCACAAGTGAAGTGTTGCCTCACCTGGAAGGACTATTTGGGGCCCCGAATGGTTGTGAGGGAGGAGGTGTGGGGGCAGGCGTAGCAATTGTTTGGACTGCAAGGATAAGTGCCAGGAGGGATGAATGGACAAGGAGGTTGTGTAGGCAGTGATCTCTGTGGGAAGCAGAAAGTGGGGGGGGAGGGAAAGATGCGCTTGGAGGTTGGATCACGTTGGAGGTGGTGGAAGTTATGGAAAATTATGCGCTGGATGCAGAGCCTGGTGGAGTGGTAGGTGAGGACAAAAGGAACCCTATCCCTGGTTGGATGGCGGGAGGATGGGGTGAGGGCATATGTGTGTGAAGTGGAAGAGATACGGTTGAGGGCAGCACTGATGATGGAGGAAGCGAATCCCCTTTATTTGAAGAAGGAGGGCATTTCCGTTTTGGAATGAAAAACCTCATCCTAAGAGTAAATGCGTGGACATGGAGGAATTGAGAGAAGGGGGTGGCATTTTTACAAATATCAGGGTGGGGAAAGTATAGCCAAGGTAGTTGTGAGAGTCCATGGGTTTATAATAAATTCAGTAGATAAGCTGTCTCCAGAGATAGAGAGATTGAGAAATGGGAGGGAGGTGTCAGAAATGGACCAGGTAAAATTAAGGGCAGGGTGGATGTTGGAGGCAAAGTGGATGAAGTCAATGAATTCCGCATAGGTGCAGGAAGCAGCACCAGTGCAGTCATCGATGTAGCGTAGGAAAAGTAGGGGATAGCCACCACTGTCGGCTTGGAACATTGACTGTTCCACATAGCCAACAAAAAGGCAGGCATGGCTGGGACCCTTGCAAGTGCCCATGTGATTTCCTCTCCTAATAGACTCCCCCGTCTCTAACCTTGTATCTCTTTCACCAATCAGCTTCTCAGATCTTTACTTCACCCTTCCCCCTCCCCGTTTCACCTGCCACCTTGCGTTTCACCCTCCCCTAACCCCACCTTTTAACTCTACTCCTCATCTTTTTACCTCCAGTCCTGCTGAAGAGTCTCGGCCCGAAACATCGACTGTACTCTTTTCCATGTATGCTGCCTGGCCTGCTGAGTTCCTTCAGCATTTTGTGTGTGTGTTTCAATTTTTATTCATGAGTCTCTGCTTTTGCAAGTTACACATTTGTTTTTCACAAACATAATAAAAAAAAAGGTTACTGTATTCTGTGCACAGACAACAGATCCATTGGGTTTATTTGTCCTTGCTTTAATAAGAATTCGCAACTAGCAGAGTCATCTGTTGGGTACAGCCATTTTTTAACCTACACATTTCTAGTAACATGCCACCAGCGGTTTAGTTATAGATTGATTAATGGTATAAATAGGCTTTACAGGTCTTGGGCCATTTCAAATCGAAGCATAAACTTAGAAAAGATAGTTTGCTTTCTTAGAGAAGACCCTTAAGCACTATTTATGTTAAATTATTTATGTTATGTTCCACCTCCAGGCTTGCCATTGCATAGAAAAGCCCTCCTGTTTCAATTAATTGTGGAACTCCTAGCCAACACTCCCAATAAGATTGGTACTGTATGTGTTAGGAGTTGAACAGGTTAATTTTACCACTTAGCTTCAGGAACATTCCACCACCACTCTCTCAAATTGAGAGCTGTGAGCTCAGCCCCACGATAGTAGGAAATTAAAATAAGCCTTTCAGTAAATTGAACCAAGGGCACACTCTATGAATAATATTACACCAAGTTCAGTTTTCTGGTTTTGACCTAGTAGAAGAGTGGAAGCAGCAAGATCAACATGTGCCTGACTGAGCTGAGTGCATTCTGATTGACGTTCAGCATCATTTATTCTAGGCAACTGTCAGGCCCAGTGTGTGCCCAGAACAGATCTTAATGGGCTGCAGCACCACATTTTCCTGTAACAAATCTCATCAGAATCTCATCAGATAGTCAAGGGAGTGGGATTTAATAGAAGCTGCTGTGTGCATACACCTACTGATGCTTCTGGACACATCATCAGTGATGTTCCTGGAATCATCGGGTGTTTCGGGTCTTTCAACACCATACACCCTTCTCCAGGTGACCCAGCCAGGGCTGATCAGACCCCAGGTGTCCAGATGGCTGGCTACACATGACTCCATGGCTCCCCTCTTTTGATCCACAACCATCTTGAGGCCATCTCTGCCGCATCGGTGGTACTGCGGATGGCTCTCCTCTTCCTCTCTCCCTCGATGCCTAAATTGCTGAAGGCTCTGGCTAAGGAATGGACTGCAAATCCCCTATATCCGACCTCCACTGGAAGACACCTTGCTCTGCATGCAGCCTGCTGGCAGTTGCTGACCAGCCCTGCATACTTGGAGAGCTTCCTTTCAAAGGGCTCTTCCAAATGATCTTCCCATGGGACTGTCAGCTCCAGCAGCACCACTTGCTTAGTAGACTCAGACACAAGGACAATGTCTGGTCGCAGGGTGGTGGCTGCGATATGGTTGGGGAACTTCAGCTGCTGTTTGAAGTCCACCAACAGCTGCCAGTCCCTTGCAGAGGTCAGGATACCTGTAGATGTTCTTTTGGCAGGTATTGGCTACTCCCCAGCTCTGACAAAGGTAATGGCCTTCTTGGAGGGTTGGGACCACTTTGCCCACTCAACCTGCACTGATGGCTTCAGCGACGGTCTTCAGGACCTGATCATGCCTCCATCGGTACCGTCCCTCACCAAGTGCCCTTGTGCAGCTGCTGAGGATGTGCTCCGGGGTTCCTCGCTTGGAACACAGTGGGCACGCTGATGACTCTGTCGTGTCCCACGTGTGCAGGTTTGACGGACTTGGAAGCACATCGTACACTGCCTGTATGAGAAATTGGATGCGGTGTGGCTCGGCTTTCCAAAGCTCAGTCCAGGTCACTTTTCCATTAATTGCATTCTCCCATCTTGTCCAAGCTCTCTGTTGCTTCATTCCCTTGCAGGTCTTTGTCTCCTCCACTGCTGCTGCTGTAGTATTTAGAGGAGGTGCTGCCTCAAGAAGGCAACATCTGTCTAAAATCCCCACCATCTGGGCCATGGTATCTTTTTGCAGCTATCATCGGGCAGTAGATATGGAAGTCTGAAGTCTTACTCTACCAGGTTCAAGAGCAGCTATATAGTATATGAATATGGATAGTATATGAATAGGAAAGGTTTAGAGGCATGCAGGCTAAACGCAGGCCTGTGGGACCATCTTAGGTAGGCACCTTCGCTAGCATGGGTGCATTGATCCAGGAGGTTTGTTTCTGTGCTGCACTACTCTAAAATTCTTTGACTCTAATGCAAGATAAATATGCAGAGGCATATTTAGGAAAAGGGGATAGTAGTCTGTTTTATCTGGGCAGTGAAGGAATTGTTCCCAGTGTGAATAGGAGCACTGTGGACAGGGATGATGACAAGTTTGGGATAACTGGGTGAGGCAGTGGTGGGTGTGGACAGTACTGTGAGGGGGGATTTCTTGCCATGAGGGACAGAGAATAATACACTTATCAAAATCTAATGGCTCCAATAAGAATGGCTCATTGGAACAAAGTGATGCAGTGCTTCAAAAGGAACATTGTATGGGAGGCAACGTTTCTTGAATGCTCAGAAGTATATGGCCCATTTTTTCAGAGTGACATAAAGGAATTTTGAAATGATCATTACCATAGTTGGGAATTGTTGATCTAACTCACATCTTACTGCAATCAAATTTATGCATTCACACAATCGATGTAACACATCTCCTCAGACAGCTATATTGAGAGAAATATTCAATTTAGGAGTAACTTGTGGACAACAAATGGAAACCAAGAGGTTTTCTATAATTACTGATTTATGCTGTAAATAGAAATGTTGGTGACTGAAGGTCACAAAATCCACATTATGAATTTAGTTTTATTAATTTGTTGCACTCTTAGCATTTTCTGCTAAGACAGCCCACAGAGTTTGCTGATAAAATACAGGACCTGGGCAACATAAGGGAAATAGAAAGCTAAGGCATTCATAAGCTTTCTGCCCACATAGGTTGGTAAGCAATGAGACTGTGGAAATAAGCAATGGTGTTTTCAATGGACTGCAGTCTACAGAAGATATAATCTGTGAGGTTGGTCTGAAGAGAATTGGAATATATGCGTCTGGAGGTGACACATAAATAGGCAATGCTTGAGATGGAGGTAGACATGGATGCAGTTACAGTGATGACAGAATACCTTTGCCAAAGGAGTGGAATTGGGGTAAGATAAAGAGGATAAAGAGACAATCATTCTGTTTTGTCCTTAGGCAGATGGCAGAGAGGGGAAAATTGGACGCTGGGGAATAAAATTTTCAGCGGAGACCAGCAATTATAATTTTGATTGTTTGAATATTTAATGAGAAGAAATTCATGCCCGTGTGAAATGTTGGAGTATAATAGTAAAAATTGGTTATTATACAAGACTTTGTTTCAATAAAAAGCTAATTCTGAAGGAAGTTCCACATTCAAAGAACTCAATCAGAATCATAAACAAGTAAATTATCACCGTCCTATGTTGTGAACTTTGTTGTTCTGCACTAGCAGTACAGAGCAAGACATAAAAATGACTATAGCTTACATAAATAAATAAATAAATAGTGCAAAAGAGGAATAACAAGGTAGTGTTCAGGGGTTCATAGACTGTTCAGAAATCTGGAGGGGAAGAAGCTGTCCTAAAATACTGAACATAGCCTTCGGGCTCACAGGGGGCATGCTCTGGATGGTTGACAGTCCTTAATGATAGATACTGCCTGCTTGAGGCACTTCCTCTTAAAAATGTCCTCTCGTGATGGAGCTGGCTGAATCTACAATTAGAAGTCCAACACTTCTAATATTGAAATGAAATCCACAAGGCAGAAAGATCATCACAAAGCCTCTGTCCATGTTTTTATTATTAAATTCATTGTATAGCAGCATTTTTCAAAATCTTTGGATGCGATGTTGTAGCCAAGTTGCCCACAATATTAACACATATATTATCCATTGGTTTCATTGAAGTATTTGTTGCATAAGCCACTGTGCTTTATTTCAAAAATGGAAAATATGATTAATATTTTCTGTGACGCCTCATTTCAGCCTGATACAGCTAAAAAGCACAACAGCTTCCAAGGTCAGTACAGTCAACAAAGATATCTTAGTGCGTTTAAATGAACTATTGCTGCTTAGAACAGACGGAAACAACACTGATTGTGGACAGAAGCAATTACGTAGGATTCCACGGAGGAGGCAAGGCTGCAGATCAGGGATACAAGTGCATTTAAGGAAATGGGGTTTTAAACTCTCGATACCAACTATTTTGCTGGCAAATGTGCAGTCTTTGGTGAATAAAATCGATGATCTCAGAGCTGGGGTGCTGAATCATATGGTTATTAGGATCACGTGTGTCCTTCGTTTCATGGAATCCTAGTTTATCCCTTCCGTACCGGATGCAGCGATTCAGATTGACAGGTTTACTATACACCGTCAGGATAGATCTATACGGTCTCTCAAAAGCAGAGGTGGTGGAGTATGCCTCATGATCAACTCTTCTTGGTGCACAAATATATCAGTGCTGTTGCAGACCTGGAATATCTAGCAGTTAAGTGCTGTCCTTTTTACCTACTATGGGAGTTCTCCAGGATCATTTTGGTAGCAGTCTACATTCCACCTCAGGCCAATGTCAATCAGGCTTTAGATGATCTGAGCAGTGGGATCAACATGCACAAAACATTAAACAGCACACCCTAATGCCTTCACCATTGTTTTGGGAGATTTTAACTAGGCCAGTCCGAAAATCACTAAGCAATTACCATCAACAGTTCGCTCGCAATACCAGAGGAAGCAACACACTGGACCATTGCTACACCACCATCACGAATGCCTACCGTGCTATTCCACGCCCTCACTTCAGGAAGTCTGATTACCTGGCTGTACTTCTACTCCCTGAGTACAGGCAGAGACTGAAGTCTGCAGCACCAGTGGTGAGGACAAGAAGGTATGGACAAGGGAAGCACAGGAGTGCCTACAGGACTGCTTTGCATTGGTGGACTGGACTGTATTCAGGAATTCATCTTCGAACCTGGATGAGTATGCTGCAGTGAAGGTATAACCATTGTTGGTAGAATCTCAGATGGTGACGAGAGGGCGTACAGGAGTGAGATATGCCAGCAAGTAGAATGGTGTCACAGCAACAACCTGGCACTCAATGTCAGTAAGATGAAAAAGCTGATTGTGGACTTCTGGAAGGGTAAGACGAAGGAACACATACCAATCCTCATAGAGGAATCAGAAATGGAGAGAGTGAGCAGTTTCAAGTTCCTGGGTGTCAAGATCTCTGAGGATCTAACCTGGTCCCAACATATCAATGCAGTTATAAAGAAGGCAAGACAGCAGCTATACTTCATTAGGAGTTTGAAGAGATTTGGTATGTCAGCAAATGCACTCAAAAACTTCTATAGATGTATCATAGAGAGCATTCTGACAGGCTACATCACTGTCTGGTATGGACTGGGGAGCGGGGGCTACTGCACAGGACTGAAAGAAGCTGCAGAGAGTTGTAAATTTATTTGGCTCCATCTTGTGTACCAGCCTACAAGGTACCCAGGACATCTTCAAGGAGTGCTGTCTCAGAAAGGCAGCGTCCATTATTAAGGACCTCCTGTACCCAGGGCATGCCCTTTTCTCACTGTAACCATTAGGTAGGAGGTACAGAAGCCTGAAGGCACACACTCAGCGATTCAGGAACAGCTTCTTCCCTTCTGCCATCTGATTCCTAAATGGACATTGAATCCTTGGACACTACCTCACTTTTTAAATATATATTATTTCTATTTTTTGCACGATTTTTAATCTACTCAATATACATGTACTGTAATTGATTTACTTATTTATTATTATTATTATTATTTTATTTTGTTTTTTTCTCTCTGCTAGATTATGTATTGCATTGAACTGCTGCTGCTAAGTTAACATATTTCATGACAAATGCCAATGATAATAAACCTGATTCTGATTCTGATAATATCACTGATTGTATGTGCTGAGAAAAAATTAAGTGTTTTATATTTCAAACTAACTGGCTGTAACATAAACATATGGAGTAATCCCTGATTTTTGGACAGTATGCCAAAACAATGGTTTTGATATTTCAAACGAGAGAAAATCTGCAGATGCTGGAAATCCAAGCAACGCACACAATAAGCTGGAGGAACTCAGCAGACCAGGCAGCATCTATGGAAAAGAGTACAGTTGATGTTTCAGGCCAAGGCCCTTCCTGGTGAGTTCCTCCAGCATTTTGTGTGTGTTACTTTAATATTTCAACTCAGTCAGAGTAATTATTTAATAATTAGTCCTTTAATATGGTGTAATTATTGTCATGTAAATACTTGGCTGTCAAATATATGTCTGTAACAGCATAATTATTTTATTGGTTTTAATAAGATCCAAGTAGTTTCTGCTGTTTAAATCTCATAATGCTTTGCCTATATTTTGATGGCGATGCATTAAACACTGCAAACCTGTTAGAAATAATTTTGAACTGTTGAAAGTGACTTTAAATTTACTTGATTAATAATAATCTCTTCAGTTTCCAGTATAATATAAATTGAGTTATTTACAACTGTGCACTAGTCCAATGGGCAAGCGAATAACAAATAAGGTGATTGTCACAAGTGTGATCTATTTCATTCTTAGAATAAGCAGATACGTAAAACAAGTAAATAAAATGATAGGAGTTGAATATGACTGACCATAAGATGAAAAAATAAATATATAAGAGCAATCTGCTTTTTTTTTGCTCAAAGGGAAAGAAAACTTAATAAGGGATTTCTTAAAGTAGTCTCTCATTTTTGCTGAAGAATGGCATTCAACCGTAATATGTAAGATAATGATTCTTTTCTTTACATGGATATTTCATTTGGGCCTGGTAGCCTACGCCAGACATGTGCCTTTGATTGAACCTGATTGATATTGAATCCTGAGCTTTGGGACACAGCGTATCCACGGTTTAGTTGAAGAGGCTGGAAGTCCATCTTAGGCTTTGTGGTTCAGAGGCAAGTCAAAGGCCAAGAACATCAGAAAAGTCTGCAGATGACAATTTGTTTTGTAAAATGGTTAGCTACATTTAACAACAGAACCTTGGGTATCCATTTCTGTGTTCTATCTCTAACAATAGTATAATGGGAATCAGAAAATGCTACACTTGCCAGTTATTTAAAGGGAAAAAAAGGAGAGAAAGTGAGAGTAAAGAGAAAATTGAAAGTAAACAGCACACATCGCCACACAGGATTGAATCTTTGTTGCTTGACCTTTAAAGTAGTTTTTAATTATGTTCCATTCTTCTGATGAAGTAGTTCATTAGAGTGTCTCCATTCCCTGAAGGATCTTCTGACTATGATCAACTCTTTGATAGGATAAAACTAATTAGTTTCCTGTCTCAGAAATATTAGATTAAAGATGGTTTTCCCTGCACATTTGTGCTCCAAGATACTACTCCATTTATAGAAAAGATTTCCTTCTTTATATGGGAATCAAAATGAAACTTGATAAATCTTCAAAGCTACTATTGTGGTAGAATTCACATTGTGCTGAACTGAGCTGTGCTTTATCATGCACTGTAATATACAGCAGCCATTAAAAACAAATTAAGATTAGACTTTAAAAATGGGTATATACAGTATTTTACACATCTTTAAACTTTGAACGAATTTGAAACAGATCATTCCATAGATGTTCACACTTTATACTTGGAATTAACTTACTTGGCTGCTCATTTTGGAGAGCACGGAACTATTTGGAAAAGATTCTAATCTGCCAAACAACATCTTGGGTTACTGCTAGAATTGTCTGAACAGAGTGAGAAACATATCTCCTCAGCAGAAGTGTCTCTAACTAAATGACCTTGATTTAAGGGAGGAGGTAGGAGTCTTAGAGGGACTTGAGGGAGAACATTTTTGTACAGAGGTTGTTTTAAATCTGCAATATATTAAGTCAGAAAATCATAAAGAAACACTGCGGGGAAACAGATACTTTCATCAACCGAATCCACACCAACCATCAAATATCCATTTGAACTAATCCTGTATTGATCCCATTTTTATTCTCCCAACATTCTTGTCAACTCTTCTAAAATTCTCCCACTGACCAAGCTATACTGTATAAGAGCAAAATAACATGTGAATATCATGGAGATGGCAGCTGAGATTAGGAATGAACCCAGATTTCTGGTGAAGGAAGGCAGCAGTTCTATCGGCTATAATATTAGTCCATGAATCATAGGACCAGAATTAGGTCATTTGGCCCATCAACTCTGCTCTACCATTCGATCATGTTTGATTTATTTTCCCTCTCAACCCCATCCTCCAAACCTTTGACACCCTTACGAATAAAGAAACCATCAACCTCTGCTTTAAATATACCCAATGACTGGCCTCCACACCCAGCTCGAGTAATGCATTCCACAGATTCACAACTTACTGGTTTAAGGTGCTCTTCATCATTTCAGTTCTAAAGGGATATCCTTCTGTTCTGAGGCTGTGCCTTCTGGTTCTGGACTCTCTCAGTACAGGAAACATTCTTTCCATGTCCACTCTATATAAACCTTGCAATATTTGGTAGGTTTCATGAGATCCCCCTCTCATTCTTCTAAACTTCAGTGAGTACAGGCCCAGAGACATCAAGCGTGCCTCATATGTTAACCCCTTCATTCCCCGGATCATTCTTGTAAACCTTCTCTGGACTGTCTCCAATTACAGTCCATATGGAACCCCAAATTGCTCACAATACGCCAAGTGCAGTCTGGTCCAATGTTTTATATAGCCTCAGTATTACATCCTTGCTCTTATATTCTAGTCCTCTCGAAATGAATGCTAACATTGCATTTGCCTTCCTTACCACTAACTCGACCTTTGGAAATTGGACAGAAGAATTCCCAAGTCCCTTTGCACCTCTGATTTTCCCTCTATTTAGTAAATAAGTAGTCTACACTTTATTTCCTTCTACCAAAGTGCAAGAAATTACTCTTGATTGGTGTTGCTCCTTTCCACACCTTGTGGTGCTTTGGATGTCAACCTTGCCGTTCCTTTAGCTTTTTCTGTCTGCTTTTTAAGTTGCTAGCCTGACGTTCAACCCAGCATGAATGGAAAATGTTCAAGCAGCTGGCCAGATTCGAACCCAGGACCACTCGCCTCGGAGTCTGTTGCAGATGCCCCACATCACCAGATGACCTTACTCTTCTTTGCACGATATTCTATCAGCCACTTCCTTAATCATTCTCCCTGAAAGAAGTGGTCCCAATATCGAGCCCCGCAGTACACCACTAGTCACTGGCAGTCTTTTATTTCGGCAAAGAGTTCCAACAGACATGTCAGGAAAAGATTCCCCTTACTGCCTGACTTTCTGTCTCACTCACTGTACTGTTTGAGCAAGTGTTGGAAGTCGGTATTGTTAGTACATAAATGAAGACTTGAAACACCATTGCACAGGAAGTCAAGGCTAAGTGCAAGAAAATAAAATTAGTATAGATAGATACTTGATAGCTGACATGAGTACAGGAGGCTGAAGGTTGTGTTTCTATACTGTATGTCTCTGTAATTCTGTGAGAGCCCATATCATTGGTGGCAAATAAACAGCACACATTGTAGTTAAGCAGCTTTAATGCAGCAGACTAATTTGATTAGAGGCCATTTTAGCACAGTGCTCTCTATTGGCAGTTTGTGGTCTGTGGGAGTAATGAAAGCAGAAATGCAAATCCTTAGCTAATTAGTTTGGATGACTTTTTTTCTGTGACACAAGTGGCTACAGATTGAATCTTGATCAACAGCACTAATACTGAAGACATATGGAGGTATTGCTAATATAGTTGTTCATGTACATTGAGCTAGCTACTAAATGGAAGTGAATTTTTGGGTGTCCAAACCAAGAAGTGTGTGTAGACTATTTATTACAGTGTGATAACACCTCTTTACATGGGCAGCACAACAGTGGAAACTGCGAGCCATTTCAAACTTTTGAGAGTGCACCTTTGCGCGACCTCTCATGGTCCCAGAACACATCCTACACAATTAAACTCACCAAATCCTTTTCTTTCTGTGGAGACTGCAGAGAGCTGGACTGTGTTGTGCCTGTACAAATACATATCAAATAAATAAAGACATACACTCAGAGGTAGTTAATGTGTGTATTCACTTTACAGAGAGAGCAACAAATCAATGTGCATGTGTAAGTAATCAGTCAATGTATGTTTTCTAAGTTTTCTAATAATTAGTGCTTATGCTATAAGCAATAGATCCGTACACTACACTTCCTCCCTTTACATTAATGTAACATAAAACTGTATATGTAACAAAACATTCAATGTTCAAATAAACAACAGCTGTGTTAGCTTGAGTTTTTTTAAAAACAACAGTCCACAACTAACTTCAATATGCTCTTTTGGGGAGCGCTCTGTTTCTTTCAGGATAGTGTCTCTGGACCTGTGAAGTGGCATCAGGTTTGCAGGTGTCCTGCCAAAGGCAACTTTCTCTGTTGCAGGTGCCATGTCGTTAACATGATCATCACTGAGAGATAAGTTAGGTGGATGCAATGTGTCCATCTTGTTGGACGCAGACAGGCCAGCTGTGTTCTTTGGCTGAGCATCCAGTATCCAGTATCTAGTTTCAAGAGGTCTAAGCGAGACCTCGGATTCTTGCTCATGAACAGCATTTCATGTTCTTGTTTTGTTGTCACATGAACAGAGTTCTGATACACAAAAACGAAGTTGTCCACCTTGTGCTGAAGAGAAAAGTCCTCTTTGTCCACAGCTTTAATGGACTTCTTGAACATTTGGACAAGCCTTTCAGCTAACCCATTCGTTGCTGGGTGGTGAGGACCTGACTTGAGGACATCACTTTTCAGATGTGTGTTGTGGTCCTTTGCCACTCAAACTTTGTTCAAGTAAGCCATCTCTGGAGAAGATAGTCCTCAGAGGGGAAGCAGTCTTTTCTGATGTGCTTGCTGCAGTGGTATAAGCTCATGCCACCTTGAGTGAGCATCCATAGCAAGCAGAAACACGGAGTCCATGAATGCCCAGCAAAGTCAATGTGCACTCTTTACCATGGTGAAGACGGCCACTCCCACTGGTGTAAGGGTGCCTTTGGGGGTGTATTTTGAACTTTGTGGCATCCAAACAGCTTTTGGCCAATTCTTCAATCTGTCTATCTATATCTGGACACTTCACATATCTTTGAGTGAGACTCTTCATCTTGATTGTACCCAGGTGTCCTTCATGCAGGTTCTCTAACACTGATACACAATTCAGAGGGAATCACAACACAAGGTCCACACAACAGGGTTCTTTGACAAACTGACAGTTGGTCTCGTCTCACTGAGAACTCTGGAAACATGGGATTACCATGAACTGGCCATCCTTGCGTGGTGATTTCATAGACTTTTGACACAGTTGAGTCATTCCTTGTTTCTCTTCGTATTTCAGAATTTGTTGTTGGCAACTGGCCCACCAATATTGTCTGCTGGGTCACCGTATGAGGACTTTTCTTCAGTTGTCAGCAGTGGAAGATGTGACAGCATTGCTGTTTCGTTTGTTATCCCTGAAATTTGTCATCAATGCTGCAACTGGGTAGCAGTCGGCCTTCCTGGGATTGCAAATGAGCACAAGGGACTGGCAGTCTGTCACTAGAATAAGCTTTTGTCCATAGAGGTAATGGTAGAAATTCCTTATTCCCCACACTAGAGTAAAGGCCTCTCGGTCAGTCTCCGTGTAGTTGATCTCTTCAGTGATCTTGAAGCAAATGCAATTGGACATTAAGATCCATTTTTCATAGTGTGTGACAAAATGGCAGCAATACCATAAGGGGTTGCATCGCATGTCCATCTGATGGGCAGAGATGAAGCGTAATGGGTGAGCAGTTCATATGATGTTACAGTATCGTTTCCTTGAATGCTCTTTCACATTTTTCTGACCATTCCTAGTTTGCACCTATCTGCAACAGTGCATTCAACACTGTAGCAAGATTTTGGAGAAACCTGTGATAGTAGTTTACATGGCCCAAATATGAACTAAGGTGTGAAACTTTTTCTGGCTTGGGTGCCTGAAGCAGTGCTTCAGTCTTCTCTTGTGACTTATGGAAGACATGCTTGTCAATGACATGTCCACAGTATGAGATTTCATTCTTGAAAATGTACATTACTCTCTCTTTGTGCGCAGACCATAATCTCTGAGCTTGGTAAGCACTTTACCAAAGTTCTGGAGGTGCTCTACACTCTTCTTGCCAGTCACAATGATGTCCTCAAGATAACACTGTGTTCCTGGGATGTCTTGGAGCACTTGGTCGATTGTCCTTTGCCAAATTGCTGCAGCTGATGCAACACCAAAGGCGACGTGATTATGCTGGAACAGTCCCTTGTGAATGTTGATTGTAAGGAACTTCCTGCTTGACTCTTCAATCTCCTTTTGCAGATAGGCTTGTGACAAATCAATCTTTGAAAACCTCTCCCTACCTGCCAAAGATGCAGAAATATCTTCTATTTGTGGCAGGGGATATTGCACAGTATGCAGCTCTGGGTTGATACTCACCTTGAAATCCCAACATATGCAAACAGCTCCAGCCTTCCCTTTCTTGATCACCAGGACAGTGGGCAAGACCCAATTGCGCCACTCAACCTCAGACAGAATGCCAAGTGCCTCCAAGCTCTGGAGTTCAGCATCCATTTTAGGACATAGTGTATAAGGCACAATACGCACTTTATGGAATCTTGGTGTTGTTGCTTCATTGAGTTCAATTCTGGCCTTCATGCCTTTGGGTTTGCCAATGCCCTTCACAAACAGCTTTCATTAGCATTAAGCAGCTATGCCAGTCTCTGGTTAGTATTACCGTTTGGGCTCCACTTGCCTGTTGATGACACATTGACAGCTTTGATTGTGTGCCAGTCTAGTTGGATTTTTCTCAACCATTCTCATCTGAAAATTGCTGGCCTTCCACTTTTCAACACATGAAGCTGTAATTGCTGTGGTTTGCCTCCATACATTACATTCACTTTAATTTTGCCTTTGGGGGACATTTTTTGCCTGTGTAGGTCTTTAGCATCACTGAGGTCTTTCTCACGGTAGTTTAGAAAACATTCTGTTGTAGTCAGTCTCTGAAATTGCAGACAAAGCTGACCCCATATCCACCTCCATTTTTAGTTTTATACCAGACACATCTGATGTGATCTATCTTATCTTGTGATTTGCTTCAGCAATGCTATGCAGTTCTAGGCATGACAGCTCAGCTTTTTCAGACTCTGTGCTGTTTGATTCAGTTTCATACACAGTCACGTTATGCATTTCTTCAGTTTTGTGTTTGAAACTTTTCACTCTGTGTGGTTTTTCTCTTTGGTTGTGCGTTTTGTCTGACTTGCCCATTCTGTCTATGTGGCCTTGTCTGTGACATTTTCTGCAAACTTTTTCTTTGAATCAACAATTATTTGCATCATGGGAGGACTTGCCACATTGATGACATTTTTTGCTTTTTGCACCATTCAGGGACATATAGTGCTTTTCATATTCTAAACTCTTCTTCAGTAGTTCTGACACATCCTTTGCTGTTGACTCTATTGATATTGAAATAGCCATTGCCTATTCTAATGTTAAGTCTCTTTATGTCAGTAGCTTCTTCTGAGTGCCTCATACAAACCTATCCCTTAATGCGTTAGAAATTCCGTCTCCAAAGTCACAGTATTGGGAAAGTTAGCACAGTTCTGCAATATATTTAGAAACATTTTCATCCCTTGACTGGTTCTTTTTGTGAAATCTAAATCTCTCAGCTATTATTAGCGGTTTTGGGTTCAAGTGATTGTGTAAAATTTCAATAATTTCATCAAATGTCTTGCTGTTTGGCTTTTCAGGAGTTACTAAGTTGAATAAGAGACTACACGTTTTAGCACCCATTTAGCTAAGAAATGTACACACTTTCTTTTCTGCATCCATGTCATTAGCAGTACAATGCAATTCTACCCTCTCAATATACAATTGCAAGTCCTCATTAACACTATCACATTTGTCAACTTCCCTGACTGAGGCTATTGTAATGTTATTTTCAATTTAGCTTTGCTAGTTGTACGTCTCTCACTGTGTACCGTGCACTGTCACACATCCCTGTACTAGCATTGTGACTACCCTCTCTGCACTGGTTCTCGCTTTCCTCTCACTGTCTCTCTCTCTTCCTCTGAGTTCTGTTGTCTCATAATGGTCGGTGACATTCAGGATTGTACTCACTGCCAGTTTGTTGTGTCTGCACAACTACATGTCAAATAAATAAAGTCACACACTCGGAGGGGAATTTAACTTGTGTATTCACTTTGTGGGGAAAGCAACAAATCAATCTGTGTGGGTAAGTAATCAGTCAATAATTACAGCTAAGGGGAGTAATTGTGCTAAAAGAAGTAGATCTGAACACCACACTGTACACATCTATACTTAGGTCCTTCTACTGAAGCACAGTAGAGAGTATCCTAACATGCTGTATCATTGCATGGTGTGGAAACTGCACTGCTCTGGATAGGAAGGCTCTACAACAGGTAATCAAAACTACCTAAAGCATCATTGGCTCCAGCCTACCTGGCATCAAGGACATATATACACAGAAAGGTACTGGAAAAGTGCCAGTAGCATCATGAAGGATCCCACCCAACCTGCTCATGAACTGTTTCTCCCGTTCCCATCATGGTGAAGGCTACATAGCATTCACACTAGGACCACTAAACACAGAAACAGTTAGTTTCCCCCGAAGAGTTAGTCTGATCAAAACCTTCACCCACCACTTCTATCATTTCCTGTCAGAGTCACCTTATGTACAGATACTCCTTATGTACAGATGGCCTAGGGTCACTTTATGGACAAACAATTGATCTCTGTACTATATATAAGCTATTGCCTACATTTATATTTATTGTGTGTTTTTATCATTGTGTTCCTTATCTTATTGTGATTTTTTTTTAGCTGCGCCAGATCTGGAGTAATAATTATTTCATTCTCCTTTCTGATACTTTCTGCTACTATCATTCTGCTACTATCATTCAGTAACTCTTACAACTACAGTGATGAAGTGCTTTGAGAGGTTGTTTATGACTAGAATTGGCTCCCATCTCAGCAAGGAGCTGGACCCACTGCAATTTGCCTATCACCACAATAGGTCTACAGTGGATGTGACCTCATTGGCTCTTCATGCAGCCTTGGATCATCAAATACTTATGTCAGGCTGTTGTTTATTGACTACAGCTCAAACACCATCTAGAGGTTTGCTGATGATACAAATATTGTTGGCAGAGTTTCAGATAGTGATGAGATGGTGCCAAGGAGCAAGACTGTTCGGCTGGTTGAGAGATGTCATAGTAACAACCTTGCACTCAACGTTAGTAAGGCCAAAGAACTGATCGTGGACTTCAGAAAGGGTAAGATAAGTGAAAAAAACTTCAGTCCTCATAGAGTGATCAGAAGTGGAAAGAGTGAGTAACTTCAATTCCCTGGGTGTCAATATTTCATTAGCAGTTTGAGAAAATTTGGTACATCACCAAAAGCACTTAAAAATTTCTACAGATGTACCATGGAGAGCAATCTAACTGGCTGCATCACCATTTGGTATGTGGGGAAGGGCTACTGCACAGGATTGAATTAAGCTGCAGAAATTTGAAAACTTGGTCAGCTCCATCATGAGCTCTAACTTCCATAGTATCCAGGACGTCTTCAAGGAGCAATGCATCAAAAAGGTGGTGGCATCCATTATTAAGAACCCCCATCGTCAAGAAGGAGGTACAGAATTCTGAAGCCACATACTCAACATACTCAGGAACAGCTTCTTCCCCTCTGCCATCCGATTTCTGAATGGACATTGAACCCATGAACACTGCCTCACTACTTTTTAAAGTCTATTTTTGCACTAACTATTAAATTTAACTACTTACTGTAAATCACAGTTTCTTCTTCTCTATTATTATGTTTTGCATTGTACAGCTACCACAAAGTCAACAACTTTCATGACACATGTTGGAGAAATTAAACCTGATTCTGATTCAGTTGTGTCCTGGAAATTGCATTGAACAAACAGACAGGAAGAATAATGGAATAAGAAGACATAAAAGAAAAGAACAAAAAGAAGTCATTATTGTTGTTTTTTATCTCTAAAAATTATTAAAATCTTTAAGATTGAGGTTCCATTGTTATAATAGTTGCTTTTCGGTGTCAAACTGGTTGCTTGGCTTATCACACTATAAAAATGAATTAAATGGACGAGCCCTAGCAATTTTTTTCAATTGAATCTTTTACCAAAATTCAGTAGTTTATGGAGGAGTGGGACTGTTCATACAGCAGTATCCCAATTTCCGTGTTTAATTGCACAGATGAAGACTTTGGAAATTGCTGTCCTTTATATCAGTAGGCCTTATTGTTATTCTTATCAAAACCTTCAGGCCCATGATTATAATTTCTACTCAGATAGCTATACTCAAGCATGATGGTGGTATCTATTATTCAGTTTTCCTTTAGTACTTCTCCTTCAAAATTAAGTCCTTTATTAGACCAGACTCTGGAGCGTGTTAAACAAGCACATTCCATTTCACCCGGCAAGAGGCCTTCACCACATCGACAAAAACAGATGCTGTTGAAGTAACAGGCTGCCTTAGAGCTAGATAGATGAGTTTGTAAAATCTCTAATTTTAGCTAAGGTTAACTTTTTTGGATATTAAAGTACACCTGGCCTAGGATGAATAATCTGTTTATGAGACCTTGCACAGTCTTGGTTCATATCCACACTTGGATTTTTCAACGCTTTTCTTTTTAAAAAATTCTCCCTTCTTTATACTCTGTCAGTATTTTCGTGTGAGGATGGTAATTGCCTCTATTTTGTTTTGGTGAAATTCCATTGGATATTAAGTTATCCAATCATTACTACCTCCCTGACTGGGTCTGTAACTTATTATAAAATCAAATTAATGCAGATGCTCGAATAATGAAGTAAAGACAGAAGGGGATGCAAATATCAAGTATGTGAGATGAGAAACAGTTAATATTTCAGACCATCATCTGTTCTGAAGAATAAATTCAGTTTCTCTCTCCATAGAAGCTCTCTGACCTGCAATGTATTTCTACCATTTTCTGTTGTTGATGTCTGCAATGTTTTAGTCTAAAGCAATCTATCTCAGTAAAGTATATTTTTCTGTATTCTCCATTTTTTTTTTGGAATGGACTCCAAACAGTTAGTCTTTCAGGCTTGATAATGAATTATGTACAATATATCATCTGATGGCTAAAAGCCACACCAGTAACTGGAGGATTCAATCATCAGGAGTTAAGTTGGACTGAGATAAAATCACCTAATCTCGCAATTATTGCACTATAATTCTAACTGCACAGTTATCTGACAAGAAGAGTAACACATTGTCCTGCTAAAGCTTGAATTAAACCCTACTGCATTGGGTTTTACTTGCTCAACTTTTGTATACTGTATATTAATATAAGGAAAATGGGCTTTGCAGATTGAGTCAGTACTTAACCCAACCAGTGGAAACTCTGAAGGAGATGGTGAAAGCTAGCATGAATATCGCTTGCTTCAGCTTCTCCCATGGGACACATGGGCTGCGACACAAAATCCACCACCCCCTCCTCACCCTTGAAGGTCCCACACATGAGGCCGCTTAACAAGATGAAATCCTATGGCATTACAGGAAAGATACTGGCATGGATAGTGGAATGGCTGACAGGAGGAAGGCAGCGAGTGAGAATAAAAGGGGCCTTTTCTGGCTGGCAACAGGTGTTCCTGTGGTGTTCCTCAGGGGTCAGCATTGGCACCTCTACTTTTCACATTATTGCCGGTGATTTAGATAATGGAATTAATGGCTTTCTGCAAGGTTTGCAGATCATATGAAGATAGTTGGAGGGGTAGGTAGTGCTGAGAAAATTATGCGATTTCAGCAGGACTTAGACAAATCGGGAAAAAAATGGCAATGAAGTTGCAGATGGAATACAGTGTTGGGAAATGTATAACAATGTATTTTGGTAAAAAGAACAATAGTGCGGATGATTATCTAAATGATGAGAAGGTTCAGACATCAGAGGGACTTAGGAGTCCTTGTGCAAGACTCCCAGAAGGTTAATTTACAGGCTGAGTCTGTGGTAAAGAAGACAAATCCAATTTTGGCATTTATTTCAAGGGGAATAGAATACAAAAATAAGGCGATAATGCTGAGCTTTTATAGGACACTAGTCAGGCTGCTAGTCAGGTTTGGAGTATTGTCAACCGTTTTGGAGCCCATATCTCAGAAAGGATGTGTTGTCATTGGAGAGAGTACAGAGGAGGTTCACGAAGATGCTTCCAAGAATGAAGGGGTTAACATATGAGGAGCGTTTGGCAGCTTTGGGCCTGTACTCACTAGAATTTAGTAAAATGCGGGAGGATCTAATTGAAACCTTCTGAATGTTGAAAGGACTAGATAGGGTGGATGTGGAGAGGATGTTTCATATGGTAGAGGTATCTAGAACTAGACAGCACAGCCTCAAAATTGAGGGGAGACCCTTTAGAACAGAGGTAACGAGGAATTTATCGCTAGAGCGTAGGAAATCCGTGTAACACTCTACCACAGACTGCGATGGAGGCCAAGTCTGTGCATATACTTAAGGTGAAGTTGATCGTTTCCTGATTGGTCAGGGCTTCAAAGGATATGGCAAGAAGATAGGTACATAGGGTTAAGTGGGATCCGGATCAGCCATGATGGAATGGCAGAGTAGACACTATTGCCTAATTCTGCTCCTACGTCTAATGATCTTATGGTCTTAATAGCCCTTGAGAAGGTAGTTCTGAGCTGCCTTCCTGAACCATTGCACTTGAGGTGTGAGTATACCCACACTGCCATTAGGGAAAGCACACCAAGACCTTGAACCAGTAAAGGTGAAGGAACTGTGGCTTATCTCCAAGTCAGGATGGGGTGTGACTTGGAATGCAACTTTTGGGAGGAAGTGTTTCTCAATGTATTTGGTGCCCTTGACCTTGATAAATGAAGGTCATGGATCTAGATGGTGTTGTCCTGGATGTCTTGACGAGTTGCTGCAGTTCATCCTGTTGCTATTGTAAGTTGCTGCAGCTGCAGCTAGTGGAGTGAGCGAATGTTTGTAGATGCTGCCCCTATTAAGTGGGCTTCAATGTCCTGAGTGGTGTCAAGGTTCTTCCAGAACAGCAATGATGGAGTTCCGCAGTTATAATTTTCTTAATTAGCATCACAAATGGGGGGCCTTGGACAAAATAAGTGATTGCTATGCATCTGCCTTGATATTAGTTCAGTGCCTATAATGGCCCATTCATAGCTACTTTTTATTTCATGTGTTTCATTTTGTTTGTGTGCCCATCCCGCCACAGTGAAACTCTGTCATGCATGCAACTGGGTCATTGTGGAAAAGAGGTAGGAAATCAGGGAAGTCTAGGCGCCTGCTCTGTGTCCTGGGTGTAATGGGAGGCATGATCATTGGGGAGTTTCAGGATTGGTAAGAAACATAAGAAATAGGAATAGGAATAGGCCATCTGGCCCATTGAGCCTGCTCCGCCATTCAGTAAAATCATGGCTGATCTGGCCATGGACTCATCTCCACCAGCCTGCTTTTTCTCCATAACCCTTAATTCCCCTACTATGCAACCTTGTCTTAAATATATTTACTGCGGTCAGGGTGACTATTGAGAGGACAGGCCATGGTTGTCAGGAATGTGTGAGAATTAGGTTCATTAATCACAGGGTAACTTGCAAGCTAAGTATTGGCAATCAAGAGGTGAACTTGGTAGTTGAAAAGCTTGATGGTAGTTATTGAAAGGGAATCCACCCACAGATCAAGGTTGTCAGTGGTTAGTTGACATTATTTAGAGGTAGGGGAGGGTCTTGTGAATTCAGATCAGATTGATGTGTAGAGTAAGTTGATTACACAAGGTAATATGAGGGAAATAGCTGCCACTCCAGTGGTTGGAGCACGGTAGTGAGAGTCCTAAAGGAGATCTTCATTAAAGGGGATCTGGCTAACTGAGGTCCCTGACACTAGTTCAGATGGGCAACTGGCCTTGTAAGGACACATTAATAGTTGATTCCCAGATATCGGCAAATCCTTAATCTGACACAACACAAAATCCTCCTGAGACTTCACCGGCTGCAATACAACTTGATTCAAACTTTACAGAAAAGCTTTGAAGTCCTCAGATGGTTTCATGTCTGCCACCGGGAAATCCTGATGCAACTGCTGAGTAGAACTGTCCCATCCACAGGGTCTACATAAATGGTGGTCGTGAGGCTTAATAAATCAGCCATGATGGAATGGTCCAGCAAACTCAATGGGCTGAATGGCCTACTTCTGCTTCTATGTCTTATGGATCTTGTGGTGGGCATAAATGCATCCCTTTGGGTCATTCAGTCATAGCAACTGACATTAACTTCTAAATATTTTTCTCATCTTTAGGCATATTTATTTTAACTTATTTTGTCAGAGACTGGAGATCATAAGTCAGCTGCTTTGATGTTGCTGGTTGCTGAGTAGGGAAAATCTTGTTTGTATCCACAGGCTATCTGCTGTTCAGTGGCATCAGATGGGCAGAGCATCTTGCTGCATGAAATGATAATTTATTTGCAATGCAATCCGCAGTATATCATCTTTGCCTCCCTTCCACAGCAAGCTGTCCAAGGTCCAGATTTCAAAGTATGTGTAGCCAGGAGCATGTAGCTCATCTCCAGTTCCCATGCACTGCCTCTATGTAACCTTCTGCATTTTTGACTGAATCTGTAAAGCCTCTAGAGTTTCTGGCAAGTTCCTGCCTTAAGTGAAAAACGATGCTAAGTATTGTGGTTAGGATTTCTGCTGGGAAGGCTCACTTGCTGTTTCTGCGGTTACTGAATATTTATAATATAAAGGAAATGATACAGTCACACAGCACATTTATGGCATATCACATTCTGAGCTTCTCACCCATTGTAATAAAATTGCATAGGCAAGGTTTGCAATTTCAACTCTGCAAAGCAGGATTGAATTCCTTTTTCCTATGTACATGTCACTCATGCCATCTGCTGCCTCTTATCTACTGTCTCCCATTAAAGTCATTTGAAAAGAGTGAAGAACTTGGCCTTTATCCATTTACACCTTTTGCCCTTCTGTCTTATTTTGCCTTTTTGCAGGAAAAGGCAAATTAAGTGTAGTATTTATACCATGCATTTCAGGATATTGCGCAGTTTATTGGTTTTATGTGCAATTTATTGTAAAGTACCTTGAACATAAAATTTTTTAAAAGCTGTTTGAAAATAAGTCATATTGTCAGCCTTTGAAGTGAATGAGGATGGTCAGTTATTAATCTTCTCAGTTGAACTTTTAACGTCAATCTTACTGTACATCGACTTGTTAAAGATCATCTCCAGCATTTTGCGTAAACTGCAATCACAGTTATTGGATCAATTTGAGCTAAATATTCTGAGATATTTGAAGAAATTTAACTGACACCCTTAATTTTGACTGGCATCTAGGTTGACTACACATACTGTGTTTTCTACTTAGGATGTTTGCCTTAAAATATTTTAAAGCTATTTTTCTGCAGACAAATTTCTGGTAGATAGTGAGTGACCAGAACGATTTCTCTCAAGGGAGTAAGTGGTCATTCTCAAAAGGGTGTATTTGGTAATTTCTTTTTGCAACTCTGCTGTTTGCTCTATGGTTGAATTCAGGTGAGTCCAAAATCGAAAATGATGTGATTTGTTTTGGATGGGATAATAAGATGCTCCATCAACTGACATTAGTGTTGGTTGGAAGTTTCCTCAGCAACCATGTTTTCTATCCAGCAAAGTGACTGAAGAGCTAACACACTGAAGTTAATGAATGGTCTAATATTGATTGTACCCAATATCAGGTGTGAGCTTTGTCTTCCAAAAATTCTTTGATAATATTTCAGGTGAAATGTAAATTATATGATGCCTAAGTAAAAGAAAAACACAGCAGGCTATTTTAGTGAGGTGTCAAGGATGAATGATGAAGGTAGAGGTGTAGATACTGTCTACATGGATTTTAGTAAGGCGTTTGACGAGGTCCCTCATTGGAGGCTCATCCAGAAGATTAAGGTGCATGGGATCAATGATGAATTTGCTCCTTGAAATCAGAACTGGCTTACCATAGAAGACAGGGCAGTAGTCAAAGGGACATTTTCTAGCTGGAGGTCTATATGTAGTGGTGCTGTACAGGAATCTATACTTACGACCTCTGCCGTTTGTGATGTATATAAATAACATCAATAAAAATAACAATGAGTGTACTAGTGAGTTTGCAGTGATGCAAGTATTGGTCATGTTGTGGATAGTGTAGATGCCTGGCAAAGAATACAGTGGAATATAGATCAGTTACATATATAGGTGGCTATACAGGTTGAGAGGGTGGTTAAGAAGGCATATGGCATACTTGCCTTAATTACTCGAAGCATTGAGTTCATAAGTCAGGAAGTTATGTTGCAGTTTTACAAAACTCTAGTCAAGCCATATCTGGAATATTGCATACAGTTCTGGTTGCCCCATTATAGGAAGAATGTCAGTGTTTTGGAGAAGGTGCTGAAGAGGTTTACCAGGATATTGTCTGGATTAGGGGACATGTGCTAAAACAAGATTTTGGACAAACTTGGCTTGTGTTGTCTGGAATGATGGAGGCTAAGGGAAGATCTGATAGAGGTTTATAAGATTATGAGAGGCAGAAATAGAGTAGACAGACAGTATCTTTTTCTCACGTTTGAAATGCCTAATACTAGAGGACATGCATTTAAGGTGAGAGGGAATCATTTCAAAGGAGATATGAGGGGCAAGTTTTTTTACCCAGAAAGTCATGGGTATCTGGTATGCACTGCCTAGAGTGGTGGCAGAGGCAGATACATTATGGATTTTAAGAGACATTTAGATAAGCACGTGAACGTGACCTAAGTGGAAAGATATAGGCATTGTGTAGACAGAAGAGATTAGTTTAATTAGCCATTTGATTGCTAATTTAATTGGTTTAGCACAACATTGTGGGCTGAAGGGCCTGTTCCTGTGCTGTACTGTTCTATATTCTATGTTTTATAATATTTCTTTGGAAGAAATTTCTTTAGGTACCTGTGAAATTGCTTCACTTTGCAGGTGCTTTTCCAGTTTCCCCTTGAAAGTTATAGTTGAATCTATTTCTACACCCATTTCAGTAAAACGTCAAGACTATACCTTAGTTGGAAGCTCACCCTGAACTGCTGCACCCAGGAATCTCTTGCTTTTGAGTGAGTTCCTAGCCCACTTTGGAGAATAGTTGAGAATCAATGACATTGGTATGGTCACACATAACATGACAAGCTTTATTCCTAGAAGCAAGTTAGTGTACCACTTGTCCTTGTCCTAACAGGTTCATTATCACCTTTTATTTCCAGAACGTTTAAATGGCCTTCAAGTCCTCCAATTGCCAGTCGGAGATTTTGAAAATTCTCTGACTGTTAGTGTAGGAACACTGATCTAGGAATACTACTACTTCACTAGTACATGCAGATTCTCAGAATAGTGTTCCTACAAGATCCTAATCTCATCCTCTTCAAAAATCATCATTTTATTGGAAGTTTCTAGCTTGCTATGAGTGGGCAAGCCGGATGCAGCATTATCAGTGTGGGCACCGGTTACTAGCTATATCTAATAATATAAACACTGGTGAGTGTGTCGTGGAGATCCGAAAGGGATCATATCAAATACACATGGCCATTTTGTGCAGATTATTAGTATCTGATCTACTTAATTATATTTGAAAGCAAACAAAAAAAAAAACCTGTAATACTGGAAATCTGAAACAGATTGTAAAATGTTGGCAATTCTTAGCAGGTTGGGCAGATCTGCTGATAGAGGACCAGAGTTAGCATTTTGCGTCAATAATCATTCATTACTACTTTGTTTTTTTCTCTCTATAGATTATCGTATCATTCATTTGAGAAGCTGGGTGGAAGGATGTGCACTTTAGTTTTACAGTGACACCACGTGACTGTTCCCTATCTCCTCTTCCTGTGCTGTAATGTTCTATATCCTATGTGCTATGATAATTCTTTGAAATAAATTTCTTTAGTGAGACCTGAAGTTGTTTCCCTTTTCAGGTGCTTTTCCAGTTTCTCGTCGAATCTATATAATTTATATACTATTTTAACTAATATCCTTTAATTTAAAGTTGTGATACACCGGAACTTTGGAACAAAGTGGGAAGATTTTCTAGCAGCAGCAGCAGCATATTGAAAAGAAAGGGATGGATTTATGAAGTTCCAGTTAGCCCTTTTGGAGACATCATAAGATGCTTTAAATGACATTAAATACTTTTCATTCACTCTTGTAATTTAGGAAACAAGGCAGTTTGCAAGCAATAAGCTTCTCCATACAGCAATGTAATAATGACCAGATAATGTGTTTTTTGTGATGTTATGATATATGTCTAAGAAGCCAGAAATAATTGCCTTTCACTTCTACTGAGTAATTGCTTGGCATCTTTTACAACTCATTGGGAAAGCGGCAAGAGCCTTGGTCTGACAGCTAACTTCAACATCAATCCACCAGCAAAGTCGCCCCCTAGTACTGCACAGAGTATCAACGTGTAGCGGTGTGCTACACGCAGCGCTAAAATTACGACACGGAGTCGGTAACTACAGTCGAAGGAAAAGACTTTATTCGAAATCCTCAGCCTCACTTTTAAGCCTCCCTCAACCTGCCCCCCGTGGCGCAGAGGCTCCAAAGCTCTGTGCTCGCAAACCCCCGTAGGCTATCTAATTGTGAGTCGGTTCGGATGTGCCAGGAAATGGGTCGCCACAAACGTATACTTTTGTCTTCAAATAGTTTTCATGCAGTGGAATGTCACAATATGCATCGAATCAGGATCAGTTTTAATATCACTGGCATATTTCATGGAATTTTTTGCTTTGTGGCAGCAGTATGATGCAATACATAATGATGAAAAACTATAAATTACAGGGAGAAATATATGCAAAACGTGGACAAATAGTGCAAAGATAGAGCAAAAAGGAAAAAAATAGTGAGATAGTGTAGATGGGTTCATTGTCCCTTCAGAAATCCGATCCAGAGGGGATGAGGTTGCTTCTGAAACACTGAATGTGCGTCTTCAGGCTTCCGTACCTTCTCCTTGATGGTTGCAATGAGAGAAAGGCATGTCCAGGGTGATGGGGATCTTCAATGATTGTTGCTGCCATTCTGAGGTGTCAACATTTGAAGGTGTCATCAATACTAGTGAGGCTAATGTCCATGACAGAGCTGGCAGAGTTTACTACTGATCCTGTGCAGTGGTCCCTCCATACCAGACAGTGCTACAACTAGTTAGAATGCTCTCCATGATACGTACATCTGTAGAAATGTGCATGAGTCTTTGGTGACACACCAAGTCCACTCAAACATCTAATGAAATATCGCTGCTGTTGTGCCTTCTTTGTAATAACATCAATATGTTGGACCCAGGATAGACCGTCAGACATATTGACGCCCAGGAACTTGTAACTGCTCACCTTTTCTATTGCTGATCCCTCAATGAGGACTGTTGTCCCCTTCCTGAAGTCCACAATCAATTCCATAGATCTTACTGACCAACGAATTGCAACTGTGTCACTGGACAGGCGACTGAACACTTAAGGCATTTAAGTTACAAGAGCATCTTAGGTGAGAAAGAGAAGGAATAGAATGAATTCTGAATCTTAAATCTTAGTCAATAACAGAATATGCCACAGACCAGAATTGAAAGTTTCTCAAAGGAGTTTACAGAGACAGAGAAGTTAAATCCATGCTGCAATTTGAAGATAGGAATAAGAGCTTTTAAGATGAGGTTTTTAATTGAACCATAGTCTGTGGATTCACCTGTAATGTTCATCATCTGTTGGCTCAATTTTATGCAATTCTAAGTGAGATTACAAGGATAGAGCTACCAACAGAAAAGTTTCTATTGAAAGCAGAGAACACTATTCAATCTACCAATATTTTGATAGGCACATGAACATGCAGAGAATGGAGGTATGGGGAACATATGCTGGCAGAATGGATTAGTTTAATTTGGCATTGTGTTCAGTCCAGAAGTTGAGGAATGATCTTTAACCAGAGAATGGTGAATCTGTGAATTCATTGCCACGGACTGTTGTGGTGGCCAAATCAATGGGTATATTTAAAGTGGGCATTGTTAGGTTACTGATTAGTAGGGCATCTATCTCTACACTCATGACTGAGTAGGTAAGCACAGTTCATATGCCATCTGTAAAATTGCTGATGACATCTCTGTTATTGGCAAAACCTCCGATGGTGATGAAGAGGCATACTGGAGCAAGATAAATCAGCTGATTGAGTGGTGGTACAACAAATCATTCAGCATTAGCAAGACCAAGGATTTGCTTGTGGACTTCAGGAAGAGGAAATCAGGACACCACATACCAATCCTCATTGAGGGTCCAATAGCTTCTTATTTCCCACCCAATGTACCATAGTACCTTGCCTGTATAGGTCTGGAAATTACACATTTCTGTCAGGCATTTGACCTGACTTGTATTGCCAACATTTTCTTTTGCTTCCTGATCAAAACTACTAGACTTCTCACTCCATTTATACTTCTTACTGCCAATGCTACAGCAGCCAACAAAATCAAAGACAACAGCCACCTGGAAATATTCTCTTCTCCCTCTTTCTATTTGGCAAAAGATTAAAAAAAAAGCCTGAAAGTACATACCACCAGGCACAAAAGTAGTTTTTATCCCATTGTTATAAAAATAATGTAAGCTCCCTATTAGTGTAAGTCGGGCTCTTGACCTCACGGTCTACATTGTAATGGTCTTGCACCTCATTTTCTACCTTCACTGCATTTTCTCTGTAACTATAATATTTTATTCTGCATTCTGTTATTGTTTCCCTTGTACTTCCATAATACTGTGTAGTAATGAAAGGATCTGTTTCTCAATGTACCTCGGTTACAATAATAAACCATCTTGTCAGTTTCATTTTCAAAAACTCTGAAGGCTCTAGATTAAAATGTCCCTCATGACCTTTACCAAATCCTCATCACAATCTCATCCTTAGTTTGTGTAACTAATTAATTCATCAATAGTTCCTACTATCTTGTGCAAATGGCATCTTTCTTTTGCATGTGGCATGTTCCTTTGTTACCATGTTGTCTTCCATGAGCTTGACAATATTGTTCTCTCTCTGGAAAATCTGCACAGGTACAAACTCATCAAGTGATCAGTAGATGAGTAAAGTGTAAAAACAGGGAAATTATCCTGAAAGTTTATAAAATATTGATCTATGATTGGTGTACTTCATTCATTCCTAGTTGCCACTTTATCAGAAGCACGTGAGGATGTTAAAAAAGATTTCTGAAAATGGTTGATTTGATGAGGGATTACAGTTACAAGTAAAGGTGAGAGAGACTTTGATTGTTTTCAGAAGAACAGGCAAGATTTGAAAGAAGGAGATAAAATGAAGAGAGATCTCAATTGAGTAGATAGTAAAATCCATTCCACTAGTGGAGGGGTTCAAGCAAGAGAGATCACAGCCATAAAATGAAAGGGAGGAGACATAACTGTGTTGCAGGATGAGGAATAGCTTTGTTACATAATGTGTGGTTGGATCTGGAATGTACTCACTGAAATGGTAGAGGCAGGTGTCATTGTTTCCTAAAGAAGGGAACTGGAGAAATATAGGACAAATTTGGATGGCTGAGGAAAAGATGTGGGAGAAAGAATTTGATTTGTAATGGTAGAAAGCTGATATCAGCTGAATGGCCTTCTTTGGTACGGTAGCCATTCTATGATTTGATTATTCCTTTTAGTTGCCATGCCTAATAACCCTCCGCACTACTGCCTTAACAAGAAGCCCCTTTTCTTTATTAATTAATACTTGATTAATCTGTTAATTAGTAATACACAATATCCCAAAATTGCTCTGTTATTATATTATCCCACCCTGTTACTTGTACTCTTACCACTAACTGGACTATACCCCTTCCGACCCTGTTACACGTAAAAACGCCATCCCCTTCTCAATTCCTCCATCTCTGTTGCCTATGCTGTCAGGATGAGGCTTTCCATTCTAGAATGAAGAAGATGTCCTCTTTTTTTAAGGAAAGGGGCTTCCATTCCTCCATCAGTGCTGCCCTCAACTGTATCTCTTCCATTTCACACACCCACACCTTCTCTTACCCCATCCTCCTGCCACCTACCAGGGATAGGGTTCCTCTTGTCCTCGCCTACCATCCAACAGCTCCACGTCCAGCACATAATTCTCCAAAGCTTCTGCCATCTTCAACAGCTTATCTTTCACTCCTTCCCACTTCCTGCTTTCCGCAGGCATTGCTCCTTACACAACTCCCTTGTCCATTTGTTCCTCACCACTGATCTCCCTCCTGACACTTATCCTTACAAGCGGAACAAATGCTACACCTGTCCCTACACCTCCTCCCTCACCACCATTCAGGACCCTAAACAGTCCTTTGTCAAGCACCAATGTACTGTCTGCCAGAAAAAGTGGGATCTCCCAGTAGTCACCCAATTTAATTCCACTTCCCATTCCCACTCCAATATGTCTACTCATGGCCTCTTCCACTGTTATGATGAGGCCACACTTCGGTTGGAGGAACAATTCCTTATATTCTGCTTGGGTAGTCTCCAACTTGAAGACATGGACATCGATTTCTCTAACTTCTGGTAATGCCCCCCCCCACCCCCCTCTCCTTCACCATTTCCCATCCCCTTTTCCCTCTCTCACCTTACCTTCTCGCCCAACCATCACCTCCCTCTGGTGCTCCTTCCACCTTTTCTTTCTTCTATGGCCTTCTGTCTCTTTCACCAATCAACCTCCCAGTTCTTTACTTCATCCTTCTCCCTTCATTTGCACCTATCACCTTGTGCTTCTCTCTCCACTCCCTCCACCTTTTAAATCTACTCCTCAGTTTTTTTTCTCCAGTCCTACCAAAGGGTTTCGGCCCAAAATTTTAACTGTACTTTGTAGTGATGTGCTACACACAGAGCTAGAGACGACACGCAGTCGGTAAGTCGTTTCGAGACTAGTTCATTCAAACCGCGGCGCTGGCATTTAATCCCTAGCACCCGCCCTCTCCAGGCGGAAATGACATCAGAGGTGCATTACCAAAGTCTCCCCCCGCGCGCTGGCGATTTGTGAGCCGGTTCGCCTGCGCAGAAAGTGGGTCACCACAGCTTTAATTTTCCATAGATGCTTCCTGGCCTGCTGAGTTCCTCCAACATTTTGTATGTGTTGCTTGGATATCCCAAACTTATTGATTCTACTCTGTCTGTAAGCATTTTCATTTGCAGTTCCCTGATGCAATAAGCAACTGCAGATTCTCAACAAAACATCCTTTATAGGTCAATGCTCAACTAATAGTGCAGCTAACGCAATGTATAAAAAGATATATCAGACTTTCTTTCTGATTATATAAGAAGTGGCCGTCCATTTTTATTTTGTATAGTCACACTATACATTATGCAAAGAATTTTCACCTTATCCGAACTTATCCAGCATTTCACTTTGTCAGAGATATTCCTTTTGTTCCACTCATCATCTTTTCTGCTACCTCAGCTAATTTGTTTCTCCAGGTTCAGATGAAGGGTGTGCTGTCTTTACGACAGTTATTTAGTTTATAATATTTTCGCTTAGTAATTCATTCAATAGTATTTTCTAGTTAGAATTAGAAGTGTTTAAAGTGTATTCATTGCATGTAAAATATATCGGCATGCGATGACGTCACATCCGGTTTCGCCGCGTCTTGTGGGAAAACACCGGTTTGAAATTAGCGCGAGGGTGGGGGCTTTCCACGAGGCTCACCTGAGCACAAGCAGTTTTGCAGGCATGAGAAATCACAGTGAGAGCAACGCTGTAAGTTAATAGATACTCGATATATTGAACTAAGATGTTAATGCTGATCCTGTTAGAGGTAACGACGGTAGATAATGTTTATGCTTTCGTTAGTTAAAGAGTCGCGGATAGTTTGCATGGAAGTGTATTTAAAGTAGTCAATGGAGCAGGTAAACTCTCCCTGTATACTGCACCTTAGTGTAATGTAGTTATAGTCACCTTTGCAAGTATTTACACTTGAAATGTGATATTAAGGAAGGAACAAATACTGTATCAATCTTGTATTGTTTTATCAACAGTTTTCACCATATGTTAATGTGAAGAGTGAACAGTAAATGGTTAATCTTACTGCGATCTGGTTCTTATTAACTGTGGTTTATCCGGACGTTAAATTCGGCGTTTCGTTACACCCGAAGGAGAACGTTACAAAGGGTATTAGACCTGAAGCAGCGACTGCCTCTTTTTTACAGGTGCTGCCTGACCTACTGAGCCTATCCAGCATTTTATGATTTACTTTAGATTTCCAGTGTCTCAGTTTCTTTTTACTTTCAAGACTTAACATATTCTTCAACAGTTCTTAAAACTACACCCACAGTAGTATACTCTATAATCGAAACATAGAAACATAGAAAACCTAGAGCACAATACAAGCCCTTCAGCCCACAGTGCTCATAGCCCTCATTTTTCTGAGCTCCATGTAGTACTTATATTGGGTGGAAGATAACAGCTAGCCAGGAAGGCAATAGAAAGATCAAAAGGAGACAAAAGGTTCTGCAGATGCTGGAATCTGGAGTAACAAATACTCTACTGTAGGAACTCAGTAGGTCAGGTTATAGATGTAGGGTGGAAAAATCAATCCTCAACAAAAGTGTAACAGTTGATGACCTAAAACATAAATTAAAATATGTTGTATATAGTTGATAAATTTATAGTTGGAAGACTATGGTCACAGAATCATACAGCCCATCATGCTCACGTTCTCTGGTGTACATATCTGTATTAATCCCATTTACCTGCATTAGTTCTGTAGTATTTTGTGCCTTGGCTATTCAAGTACGTGTTCAGATGCTTCTTAGTTCTGTGAGTATCTGCCTCCACCATCTCTTCAGGTTGTTCCTTGCAGACTCCAATCGTGTAGAAAAAATCCCTCTCAGATCCCTTCTGAACCTTCGATTTCTCACCTTAATCCAAGTTGCCTTGTCAAAGGCACCCCTAAAAAGTCTTTTACATGCATCACCATCTATTTCTTCATAATTATTTAAACCTCTATTGGTTCACCCCTCAGTCTCCTGTCCACCAGGATAAAACAGACCCATCCTATCCAGGCTCAGATAGGATGCCTTTATTGAGCTGGTCTAGTTCAAGCAGGTAAAACAACAGGAAAAGCAGCAGCATCTGGGAACTGAGATTGCTTGGTAGTTCTGGGTTTCCCAGTGCTTATTTAGAATAAAGAGTTTTTCCTGACATTATACAAGCTGTATGATAGACCAAGGAAAGTGGAAGGGCTGAGAAAGGTAGTGGTGAGATCAAGCAAATTATTATCAGTGAGCATGTGTAAGCTGACATGGGATCGTTTACTGGCTAATAACAATTGACTGACAGCCTTTGCGTTTTATTTTTTTTCTAGGCATGTTACCTACATCTCCAAATTAAAAAGAAGTTTGGGACTTATTCATGTGTGAACAGTGCCCTTATTGAAAGTAGAACTTCTCCTATTATTTTGCCAAGCTCGGAATGAAATGGAGAACTGTTCTGCTGTAAAGTGTCAAATAGTTCCCCTGCTGTGGACCATTGAATACCAGAATAAAATGTGTTCTGTCATGAATACGATTGACACTAAGGCCTGAGGACCAATGCCACTAGCAGTACAGAATGGTTTCTCTTTTTTATGTAAAGTACTGTCCAAGTTGTATTCTTAAGTAATTCATGTCACAGGATGCTCTGTAATTTACAAGCTCTGCAAAGAAAAAATCCAAAACAACATTCAAAACTAATCTCTGGATCAATAAAACTGTTTTATACTCTTCCCAGGTACTAATCTTTCTGTTACAAGAGGATCTATAATTCTGTGAAGAGTAACATTTACCACTTAGCCTTAGCAAGCCTGACCAGCACCTCAATCCTGACCCAGTGTCATGTCACACAATCTTTTACTTATGACCCTGATCATGATCGGCAGAAATCTGTGCTTTTTAGCAATGAACTTTTTTCCATGTACACTTTCACTATATAGCAAGAGTATATGCAAAATCTCAGAAAGAAATTGAAACCTGCACACTGTTTTTGACAGGACAAAATGATTTTCTTTAATGTGAATGTTCAAATTGTATTATTTTGTGTTACAATTGCTAGGGAAAATTGTTACAAGAAAGGAAAAGCTTCTCTAATGCTGGAGGGTTATGATTTCGTGTAAATGTAAGTGGGTGATCTAATGAAAGGAGATGATCAAATGTCACTTGAATATATAGCACTGTGTTTTAGTCTTCAAAGTTAAAAGTGCACTGCCAATCAAGTTTGAAAATGAAATTGCCCCAGACTTACAATTTTTCACGACTTAATTTAGCGTCTTGTACAGTTTTAGTGCAAAGTTTGCTGAAAGTGTTTGCATAGTAGGGGGAACTTTAATAAAATCCTATTTAATGCTAAAATGTCACTTTGCAAATATGCATGCTGTCTACATTGCTATAGCATGTATAATTAATAATTGAAGTTCCTTTGACAGTTGCAATCCTAATGCAATTTCTCTAAGCCTTTCTGGTCTCAGAATTGGCTGAGGTCAAATTCTTGAGGCACCTGTCCTTGTTATGGTTGTCACCAGACTTAGCCTGTTCTTATGCTACCTCAGACACACAGAGAATGGTTTTATGTTAATATGAGGATGACAGATGCATTCATATGTACATAAAGAAGCCATATGTTAAACACCTAAATAGGACTATATTTCTTTTTATAACTTCCTAATTATAGATTCTGTGAAGTGAAGTGTTGAAAGCACAAGGCCCAGTATATTGCAGAGAAAGGCTGCCTGTGACTGTGCCAAATACCTTATAATGTCATAATTGCCGTGAAACCAGACAAAGCACTTTGCACGGTTGAGAATGCAGGAAACGGTCAATTGCAACATGACAATGGATTCTAATCTCTCTGCACAGTGACAGCGGGAGGCAAGCTTGGGTATTAGAGAAAAAAAATGCATTGATTTGTTGACAAAGTGAGTGAAGCTTGACAGCTATCACAATGAAACATTGGTCTTCTCCACTTAATCAATGTCAGCCTTCTAACCAAATGGTTTCACAGCCAAGATGAAAAGCAATCAAGAAGAACACCCTCATAAGCATGAAACCTGGAAGATGGAGTTCAATGAAGTGTGTCATTTAGTTCTGTGTCCCAAAGTCTGATACACAACCCAAATGCTAATCGCGAACACTTAACCCTTTAGGAGATGAACAGCAATTGGAATGTGTGTGAACAGGTAAATGTTAGTATTCTAAATTAGAGCCTTCCGACTCAAAACATTAATTAATTAGCCTATTTCTGTTCCAAAAAGAATTGGTATTAGTACTCAAAATAAATAACATCCAGCATATATTTTTATTTAACCTTTCTGCATCTGATTTTGTCCAAGTCAGATTCGCCATTTAACTAGTCCAGTGATGATGTGACTGAATTTCAATCACACTTCAGTCATGACTATGCTGAAAGTTAAGATTTTCTAAGACAGCAATAAAATGTAACTCTAGAATAAAGACTTTTGTTTGAGACTTGTTTAAAATGAGGAATTTGTTGATATTAGGTTGGCTAACTCTACGGTTAAATTAGAAGTTGTTTGAAAGAGCTAATTAGTTTACTGTGATTTTTGTAAAATTTCTAGTGCCCTGATGAAGGGTCTCATCCTGAAGCATTGACCATTAGATGCTGGCTGGCCTACTGAGTTCCTCCAGTATTTTGTATGCATTGCTTTGGATTTCCAGGACCTCCAGTGTCTATTAAAATCTTGATATGTAATGGAGTGATAATTGTGTTTATTCTTATTTTAAATTCTCATTCTTGTTTAGAAACATTGAACGATGAACATGAACATAGGACTTTTCGTATCGATCTTTGTTCAGTGAAAAGACGAAAGCCTTTCTGTTGTCTAACACAATGTCCTAAATGTAAAAATATCTCAGAGAAATTATACAAAATGTACATTGATGAACCTGAGGTGGGCAAAGTCATGTGTTCTTTTGCATGCATTGAATAAACATAAATATGAATATTATTGACCAACTGCTTTTGATGGTATGAGAAACAAGTGGTGTGCCGACTACCTAAAGATCTGTTGGTCACTGATGACCTCAAGGTGACTCCAGACAATTCATTATGGGATAGCATCTAGGATTTCTTCAAATTGCTCCTCCCAGTGGGTACATTGCCTTTCTACATTGGCTATTTCTCCATCCTTGGCTGTCAGTGGACCTTTGGGTCATAGATGTCCTTCACAGTGCTAAAGAATACACCCACATTGATATTGCAAGGACATGGCCAAAATCTTTTTTAAAGTTTGGATGTAAGTCCTCCTTGGTCTCATGTAGGATGCTGATTTTATGTTATGGTGAGCTGCAAGATTATTTATCCCCTAGGAGGGAGCTACTGAGATGCTTGGCTAACTTAATCTTGACAGTAAAGTGCAACCCTTGAAGATAGGATTCCTCTTCCTATTTGCCTTTTTGGAAAAGATATGCTAACCTCATTACCTCCTGTCCGTGTGAATGGCATTGCCAAAGCGTTTAGATTGTCAGGCTCTGACTTTAAAAAATATAGATGTTGGCTTGTCCACAAAGGCAACAAGACTATTTGTCAGCTAAGAAGCGACAAGGAAGCAAATGGTCTCCCTGTTGATGTTCTTTGCTCCATCGGAGAGGAACCTCAGTGGCAATTTGACAGCCTCATCTCCTAAGTTTGTGAGAGGAGTACATGTTAGAGAACCTCTGAGCTTCTACTCCCCTGAGTGAAATGCAGAATTGCCCATTTTCACTTGCAGCCTGACTATCCTCAGTAACAGACATAATCTGTGCTGTTCTCCTCTTTTTCTTTCTCTTTATACATTGGTACGCAAATTTTAACTCCTTCAATGTCTTCCTACTCAACCTCCTTATCCCACACACAAATGTATTCTCTTCCACACCAATTTCTACCTTCATCCAACTATTGACATTCTCTGTTATCGTTACTCACACAAAGATCAAGCCTACAGAAGGAAAGTCATGGAAATGTCAGTCATTATCCTTCAAATCCTCCATTTGGCTTCGGCTACAAGAAAAGGGGACAGAGAACCTACAGAGGAAGCAAGACCCTCTTGAATTCAGCTTCTTACATATATGGACTAACCCATCCTGTGATGATGGATACAGGAGTTTTAAGGACTCATTATCAAAAGCAATTCCTATCCACAATCTTCCAGGTCCGTATGGTAACAATATTAGACAGCAGACAATAGTAAACAACCCTTATTGCCACCGATGATGCTCCATCACCATGAAGGTATGGCTTCAACGTACAGTATTGACTATCGTTGGCTTTTTTACTACAGAGTGTCTGTACCTCCCCCTATCAGAACATCATTACTCCAAGGAACAGGAATGAGAAAAACAGGATAGGAAACTGGAAGGCAAAGGAGAGTGAAAGAAGCAGAAAGGAATGCCGGAGGAAGAGTTGGAGAGGGACAGTTATTGTGATAGAGAGAAAAGTTCACCCAGTACTTAGTGACACTTCTAGTCTCTAACACCACAAGTGATAACCAGTTGGGTGAGAGGAACGTATTTCGCAGGAGGATACACCAAGTCTGGTGCCAGAAATTGGGAGTCCTGTGCAGGAGCTTTCTGAGAGGAGGATCATATATTCATGCTGCTACCGAGGGCTCGGATCAGTCCACAATCAGGATGCTTTTATGACAAGTGTAATTTATGGATCGATTTCTGTTGGAGCAATGCTGCCCCCCCCCCCACCCACTTAACACTATTTTTTTTTAAACTTTTTTTATTGAGTTTTCAAATAATTACAGAAAGAGAAAGAAAATATGTAAAAAGTATATACCCTTCCCCCCTCCCCTTAACCCCTCCCTCCTAACATCCCTATAGAAAAAAAAGAAAGAAAGAAAGAAAGAAAGAAAGAAAGAAAGAAAGAAAGAAAGAATGCTTGGATATCGGGAGATCCCCACATGTTCCATGGAGTTCGTAATAACTTTAGTATATATATTTATTTCTTTCCCCAAATAACCAAGTATTTTATCTTCGGAGCACCTATATATTTAATCCTGTCTTTTGTAAATAAGGGCGCCAAATTTTCAAAAATGTTTCATATTTATCTCTTAAATTATAAGTAATTTTTTCAAGTGGAATACAGCTGTAAATTTCATTCTTCCAACGATCTATACTTAAGTATGCATCCGATTTCCAAGTAACTGCAATAGTCTTTTTGGCTACTGCCAGTGCAATTTTTATAAATTCTTTCTGATATTTATTCAATTTGGGTTTCGATTTTATCCCTTCAATGTCACCTAATGAAAATAATATTGGATTATGTGGAAATTGTGTTCCAATAATTTGTTCCAATAAAACTCATAAATTCGTCCAAAAAGGTTGAATTTTAGAACAAGACCAAGTAGAATGTAAAAAAGTACCGATTTCTTGTTTACATCGGAAACACTGATCGGATAAATTAGGGTTTAATTTATTTATTTTTTTGTGGTGTAATATATAATTGATGTAAAAAATTATATTGCACTAATCTTAACTGGACATTTATTGTATTTGTCATACTATCAAGACATAGTCTTGACCAATTTGTTTCTTCAATTTTAATATTCAAGTCACTTTCCCATTTTTGTCTTTACTTATGGACTCCTTGTTTAATTGCCTGTTTTTGAATCAAGCTATACATACAAGAAATAAATTTTTTAGTCTTTCCTTTTTGAATTAAAGTTTCTATTTCATTAGATTTCGGCAATAACATTGTTTGACCGAATTTTTCTCTTAATTAAGCCCTTAATTGGAAGTAACAAAAAAGAGTGTTGTTTGATACTTTATATTTATTCTTTAATTGATCAAATGACATTAATATACCTCCTTCAAAACAATCTCCTATATATCTAATCACCTTTTGAAACCAATTATATAAAAGTTGATTATCCATTGTAAAAGGAATAAGTCTACTTTGAATTAAAGATCTCTTTGCTAATAAAGATTTCTTTGTCTCATCATCAACATTTATCTTATTCCATAAGTCAATCAAATGCTTTAATATAGGAGATTCTTTCTTTTCCCGTATCCATTTAGATTCACATTTATATATAAAATCTTCTGGTGTATTTTCTCCTATTTTATCTAGTTCTATTCTAATCCATGCCGGTCTATCTCTCTCAAAAAAAGATGCAAGTTGATTTGCTTTATAATTTATAATTTGGAAGTTGTAACCCTCCTAGATCAAATTTCCATGTCAATTTTTCCAATGATATTCTTGACATCTTACCTTTCCAAAGAAACTTCCTCACATATTTATTTAACTCTTGAAAGACCTTCTGGGGTAGTTGTATTGGTAGTGATTGAAATAAGTATTGTAGTCTGGGGAATATATTCATTTTTATGGTATTTACTCTACCTAATAATGTTATTGGTAATACCATCCATTTATCAAGATCTTCTTGAATTTTTTTCAATAATGATAAGTAATTTAATTTATATAAGTTCTTTTTATCATTGCCAACTCTTATACCTAAGTATTTTATACCATTTGCCGGCCATCTAAATTGAATTATTAATCGACATTGACTATAATCTCCTTTAGTAAGAGGTAAAATTTCACTTTTATCCCAATTTATTTTATAACCTGATATTTTCCCATATTCTTCTAAACTACAGGATAATTTACGCAACGAGTGCAATGGGTTTGTTAAATAAAGCAGAAAATCATCTTAGCACTATTTATTGATCTGTTGTCTGCGCATGCACATTGTTCTCGCTCTCTCTTGCTCACTGTAATGTGAATACACCAATTAAAGCCAGCTCCTGAGTGCATGCTTTTTATCTAATAGATATGCAGTTGAGCACAGACACAACAGCAAGGCTGATGTAGACACAGAGTAGATGGTGAGCATTTTGCATGAGATGACTAGGGGCATGGAGTTCACCTCCATACTTTTGCGGGAAGTTCTGAGAAGCCAGGAGACCATGACCTCTCCTCCAGAGGCAGGTGCACTATTTTACCTTGTGAAGTATGAGGTGGTTGTTGGTAATCCCCTCATGCAGTGCCTACTAGTGCAGGGACATGCTGCTCTGGAACTTTACACTGATGTAGCTAAAGGTCTAGTTTTCGACATTGGTATGGGCTTGAAGCTCGACTGGGCTAGCTTCTAGTAATCGTACCACTGAGAATCTGCTCAGTTGTTCATCGTTGACTTCCAGCAGAAGATGTACCCTTGGTTCTTGGTTCATTGTGTCTCACTCAGGTCAATAATATCAATATTGAAACACAAGTTCAAGGGTGTGATGTTTAAGTCCATAACGACTGGGTTTGTCACTGCAGCCAACAAGACTATAAGCCAAAACATAAGCAACAAGGCTTGGAAGCATATGCAATCCCTGCTGATGTTCTAAAACATAATGGGCAGGAACATCATCTGCAAGTTCATGGACTCATCATCCACAACCAGCAGGGGAGAAACCTTCAAGGGGGACTTCCAAGGTGTTGTGATTGTGACCTTACTGAGCAGATCAGAAAGCAACCAATGGGTCAAACTGCATCTGTTGGAAGGAAGGAATTATCAACATTTTGGTTCAAAACCCTGCATCAAATATGACCCAGGGATCCACTCTGAAACATCACCCATTGACTTCTAACAGCAGACTGTTTGATGGTTCATATTCCAGCATCTGCAGTCTCTTGTGCGTCCTGAGCAGATCCATGCTCTAAAGGAACTCTGAGAGTCTGTTCTCAGGAGACAAAAGAAGATTGCAATTGCTGCAATTAAAAAGTATTCCTATTTGGAGTCAATGACACAGCTAACAGTGGTGAGACAGATGTTTTCTTTGCTGTAGAACCTACCATGCCAAACCTAGGAAGGTTACTAAGTCATGTCTGGAAAGAGAATATAGGCAAACTAAAACTTGATTGTGTCTACACTTTAAGATATGGATTTCCTCTCTAAGATTCATTGTACTAGCCCAGCAAAAAAATTAACAATTTAAACTTATGCTATACGCGCCATGTTGTTCCCAAAATCATTCTATATATTCCTCAATGTGATGCTGATCATCATCCCTTAATTCAGGACGCAGTCTGATTTGCTTTTATGCTACTATTATCATGGCCACTGTGGAAAGCACTTCGTAGTGGACCAGAGGAATGGTCACGTGCTGAAAGGGAACATATTCTACAGTGGGGGATTGCTCATAACAGAATGATTGTGTTTTTGCTGGTTTGAAAGTTAACCCTTCATTACATTTTCCTCATATTAAATAGCAATCCCATAATTATACTATAAAATGCATTGCTGTCAGCTGCTGTGGCTACAATATTGACCAGACATGCTGATGTTGAGCAGCTGTCACAAGTGGTCAAAGGTTCAACCAGTGCTTTCACCTACAAAGTTCAGCTGGTGCAACGAGAGTGGATGATGTGAAGAGGTGAAGAGATCATAAATATTTAAGTAAGGCTTTGTCCAATGTCCAATTCCGCCTACAGGTGATCTTGACCCTAATGGAGAGTGTGGTCCAGGCATAAGGAAAAAGCAGGATATTTTCTTGCAACACTTCATTCTTGCCAGTGATGACAGCCTTGGGAAAACTGAGCCGGTGAGCACATTTGTCAGCAGAGAGGTCTGAATATGATCTGGGTCTCTAAAAGCATGTGCTCACATTTCCAATTTCTACATATAAATACTTTAATCAAATAAAACTATTTGCAAGTGTTCCACTGAAGCAGTATTTAATGACAGGGTAAAAATAACAAATTTATTTTAACTCTGTGAGACGATTTTATCAATAACCCACAAATAATGGTGTAAATCTGTTGGATTCCTAGTTTTATCTTTCCCTATAATGTTCAGCCGAGTGAGATAATGACAGCACTATTATGCTGGATTTTTACGCACCCACCCAGTCTGAGTAGAATTTCTTTACCATTTGTTGCTGTGTCTTCAGCTGTCAATGTCCTGAGTGCTGATGTTTTTTTTCACTGAACCTTTTCATCTGCTTCTTTCCCTCAATCTCTGCTCAGAGGTATTCCACAGAATTCCACTCTGACTCCACTTTCATCGGCTATCCTAATATATCTTCATATAACTCAACATCAATTTTGTTTGATAACAATCTTCTGAAATGAATTGGGATGTCTTCATTCTGTGAAGGGCATTATATAACTGGAAGCACATTATTGTTAGCTTTCTATTCCACAGAATCAAATCTTCCCTGGAACAGATTCAGTAAAATGTCAAAAGTTAAACCAAAAGAGGTAATAAAACCAGAACGAGGTCAAGAAAAGTCTGATAAGAACCTAGTTGAGTTAATACATCTCTTTCTTGGCCTCAGGCAATTGGATGGACTATATGGTTTCTGAACATTTTAAATTCATAAGTGCTTTCAAAATTAATTTGCTACACCCTGAAAAAATGTGACTAATGATACATCACATCACCACCACCATCTGCATCACAGTGATTAATGAGAAAGCCAATTGTAATCCTGTAAATTTAAGCAAGAACACATGGCACAGATGTTAGTGTTACGCAGCTGTAAATAGATGTAATAGGTACAGTAATCTACCTATTAATTCATGTATCATCAGTGGCAATCTATACTATATTAAAAAATCCCATTTTGGATTTAATATACAGAAACTATGGAACTATCATCCATTGGGCAACTGAAAGCTTTCAGGTTTATTTCAGGGTTTTTATTTCTTAGCCTTTACAAATAACATCCTGAATTCACATTTCATTGAAAGATTCAAAAACATCTATAACAACTTCTAATTGGTTACAAAAGGCTTAAAGTCCAAATCCATTGCCCACAAATAGAAAAGAAAGTTATTAACATTTTTGTCATGCTAGAAACCAGTAAAAAAAGTTTTCGGAATTGCTTTAAGTGCAGCTGTTGAAATGACTGTTCTTTAAACTAGATATTCCAAGCAAACATACAGGGTGAAAACCTTGGTTTATGTTAGTCTTACATTATTTCAGATCATGGGTTATTACATGGGCTGTTAGACGTGAGTAACACATACAAAATGCTGGAAGCACACAGCAAGTCTGGCAGCATCTATGGAGGGGAATAAACAGTCTATGTTTCAGGCATAGACTGCATTAGGACTCTTAAAAGTTGCTATATTTTGTTTGAAATGGAAACCATTAAGCACATGTTACCAAAATAAGGAATTACATAGTGTCCCTCCAGTGTTCACTATAGCAGACATGCAAAGGCACATCATCCTGGGATTAATATATCTCTATCGTGCTCTCATACCTCCCATTCAGACCTACTTATCTGCTGGCCAGTCTGCCCTCCAAGTTATCAAACGAAGCCAATGAGCTACAGCAGGACAAACATCTAGGCCACAGAATTCATGAGATTTAACAGATCCTTTTCCTGTCAAGATGGTGCCAAGCTTCAGTCTCCATCAAGATCGTGGCTGAGACATACTTGAGTTTTCTAAGTTTGCAGGGGTGCTCTTGTGTACAGAGAGGGGAGATGGAGATCAGGTTGGATCTCAGGGACAGGGATGTAGAGGAAGTTAGAGGTCTAGTCCTCCACTCCACCCTTGAAGGGCAGCAACATGGATATCTGGAGTCTAGGCCTCCGCTCTACAGTCAAAAGCTAGTGATGGGGTCAGGGGACAAAGGATATCTGGAGTCTAGGCCTCCACACTACACTCAAAGGCCAGTGACTTGGATCAGTGATGAAGGACATCCATAGATGTTGGGCACTCCCAGGTCTGTGCGACCCTGGCTTAGATAACCGTGTGAGCAGAAAAGGGCTGGTCTATAAGCAAGCCTGAATTTTCAGCCTAGAGCTCACGGTGTGCCATTAGCTAACCTGGGAGTTGATACTGAAGATTGAAGCCCAAAGATTGATTGGGAGTCCAGAAGTCAAAGTCCCATGGACAAAGTCTGGAGTCTGAATCCTGGAATTGGAGGACTGCTTGTGTGTGTGTGTGTGTGTGTGTGTGTGTGTGTGTGTGTGTGTGTTGGGCGTGGGGGGTGCAATTAGGAGTGAAGAAAGGGGCTTGTATAACTGTTATTGCTTCATTACTTGTTGTGTTGTGTTTTGTTGTGCTCTGCCTAGCATTCTGGGCGTTCCACGTTAGCATCAGAATATGCAGCAACACTTGCAGGCTACCCTAGCACATCCTTTGGCTTGTTGGTTGTTCATGCAAACGGCACATTGCACTGTGTATTTCCATGTACATTTGATAAGCAAAATTAACCTGAATCTGAATGAGGCTTGTGCTTCAAGGTGACCTAGGCCTCTTGCTACGGGGATCCACACATTCCATCAGCCAACTATCAGGAAGTTAAACCACCCCACCCAATTTTATCAGCACTTCTTTTTGGTTCACTTCATCCCAATTTTTAATTACATTATGTATTTTATTGTCATCTTTTTAAAACATGTTTATATGATGAGAGTTGAAACTTAAACAAATATGAAGAATTATTTTGATTTATGGTGATGGAGGTACCCCATGGGCCTAGTGGTAGTCAGATTTTAGAATCTGATAATTGTAATCAATGAGCCATATGGATCAGTGTGCTTTGTTTAATATTTATGACATTGTTATTCCATGTAACTGTGTAGTAAGAGCACTGGACAGTGCAATGGATACTGGCATTCTGCTTTGTTCAATTGACTGCTATTAAACATCAGCGCTGATGCTGCAAGTAACCCCCTACACAAAGATATGAGACTCAATCTAACTGGTTAGTTTTAAGTGAGTTAGTCACCCAATGTAAACATTCAATTTTGTTGTGTATCAACATTCTTTCAACTGGTTGCCAAGAATTCAGCTGCAGGTAAGTATATGATGAGTTGATATTAAAAAAATTTGTCTATGATTTGTTTTTTTATGCCCTTAAAACTAGAAAACATTTACCAAGAATAATTGGAATTGATGATAGGGTAGACATTTAAATCATTCCAACATGCACATTAGTTCACATGAGGTCATAGAATTTAGGCAGGATTAATTACCCCTCAATCACACTATGCCACTCTTTGTCTCTGCATATTTACTCACATGCTTTGGAGCTATTAGCAAAATGCATAACGTATTATTACAAAAGATAACTTGATACTAATTCTAAAGAAATAAATACAGTTTTTATTTTTGGGCTTGATCCCTCTCAGTGTATGACTACCTGAACATTGTGAAACAAACTTTCATCTTGTCAATCATGAATGGAGCTGGGTCTTTTGGATGCTGTAAGGAAAATTGTTAAAATGGGCATTGCACTCACAGAGCCACTCTGCTTGATATCATTTTTGGAGATGAAAGGAGAAGATGAAAGAAATGTTGCTGGGGTAGGAAGCTTGCACCTGAGGCAGACTTGTTTATACCTATTTGAAATGTATGAAGGAACCAGACCTGGCAGCCATATCAGGGAGATCATGATGAATGATGCATTTGTTCCATCTGTTTGAATCTGACGGACAGACAACTTTGATTACAAGGTTAGCAATGTCAGTGACAAAGGAGTTAATTACAATCCTGAACTTAGGGTCCTTTTAAACCACCAGAAAGGGTGAAATCTTTATCTTTGAGGAGAGGTTAAATAAACCGTAGAATGATGTAAGGTCATGTGAAGTGGATGGACAAAATCTAGGTTTGAATTGCAAATGGGTTGAATAAGAAAAAATTACAATCAGAGCTTTTGAAAATTGAGTCACATTCAACTTAATACAAAGCAATGAAAAATCTAATAATTATGGAGCAAAATAACAATACGTAAATGAGTAAAGTAGAAATGATGAAATCTTGCAAACAATTGGTTAGGCAAAAAGTTGACCTAATTTTGGTCACTTTCTTGAAGAAATGACAATAATGCACAAGAGCCCAGTCCATTAGTGGTAAACCCTTCCCACCATCAAACACATCTACACAGTGTTGTTGCAGGAAAGCAGTATCTGTCATCAGGGACCCCTCCCTCCCACCACCCTCATCCAGCTCTTTTCTTGCTGTTACCATCAGGAAGAAGGTACAGGAGCCTCAGAACTCACACTACCAGGTTAAGAAACAATTATTACCCTCACCCATCATGCTCTTGAACGAAATGGGCTAACTTTACTCAAACTTCTCTTGCCCCATTTCTGAAATGTTCCCACAACCTACAGACTCCTCTTCAAAGACTCATTTCACATTCTTGATATTTATTGTTTATTTATCTATTATTATTTCTTTCTCTTTGAACTAGCATAGTTCACTGTTTTTTTTTTGCACATTGGGTTAACACCCAGATTGGTGAGGGCTTTCATTGATTCTATTATGGCTATTATACTTTTACGTATTTATTGAGTATGCCTGCAAGAAAGTGAATCTCCAGGTTGTATATGGTGACATATATGTACTTTGATAATAAATTTACTTTGAATTTTGAGAGTGGACATGAGAGCGGTGTGGGAAGTATTCATTATAAAGAGGATATTTGTGATTCTACAATGAATTCCAGATTTAATTGTTGTTTCCCTCCAAAAAAAGTTTTCTTGTCTAAAGTTTGTCTTCTGTCACACATTTAAATGTTCATATACACTCTGTGCCCTTTTTGCCTTCTTTATTAGGTACACACACTTGTTAATGCAAATATTTAATCATATGGCAGCAGCTCAATGCATAAAAGCATGCAGACATGGTTACAATGTTCTTTTGCTGTTCAGATCAAACAGAAGGATGCGGGGGAGTGGGACTAAATGGGAGAATGGATCAGCTCATGATAAAATGGCGGAGCAGATTCAATGAGCCTAATGGCTGACTTCTGTTCCTTTGTCTTATGGTCTAAAAGAAACATGACCTACATTACTTTATATATGGAATGACTGTTGGTGCCAGATAAGGTGACTTGAGTATCTCAAAAATTGCTGGTCTGCTGGGATTTTCACACACAATGATTGTTGGTTTCCAGACAGCTGATGTGAGTATCTCAAAAACTACTGACTACCTGGAGTTGCCATGCAGTTTACAGAGAGTGATGCGAAAAACAAACAAAAAGCATCCAGTGAGCAGCAGTAGCGTGAACAAAAATGTTTTGTTAATGAGAGAGATTAGAGCAGAATGGCAAGACTGGTTAAATCTGAAAGGAAGTTGTTAGTAGCTCTCTCAACCACACATTACAACATTGATGTGTAGAAGAGCTTCTTTGAACATGCAGCATATCGAACCTTGAAATGGATGGGCTACAGCAGCAGAAGACCATTATCATACACGCAGTGGCCACTTTATTAGGTACAGCAGTGTCCTTGTGTGCTAATTTTAAACTCAAATTCCTTTAAAATTAATAGAAGTGGAGTAAATGCAAAGCCACTTATAAATGTCTTATTTAACTGGAAGTCCTTCTCACTTATAGTACAGTAAGTGAATTATTATCAGTCAGTCAAGTGAATTATTAATACACAAAGTGTATTAACTATATGCTATCAAACAAAATTTGATATAAGCAATGAAGAACCTTAAATACAAATGGACAGCCAAAGAAATCTGAAGGGTGTAGGTTGGAACAAACAGAAGGTAAGTGAAGTAATCCAGAGAAAGAAACAGAGGAACTTTCACTTGTACAGTGTCTTACACAACTTCAATACACCAACGGAATAGCTTTTAAATAGGAGATAGGGTAACTAATTTATACACAGTAAGATCGCACAAGAGGCAGCATTCAGCTAGAATTCAGTGACTATCACCAATGATTCTGAACAGAACCATCAAAAGGACAGTTCTGCTTTCCTTTATTATCAATTTAACTAGATCTTAAGTGTCTCCAAATGGACAATATATAGTAACAAATGTGGTGCCAAGTATGTATCAGACCGACTGAATGCCAAAAGCTCAATTTGAATCCTTTAGTCTCCACCTATATAACTCATCTCGTATCTAATGCTGACTTCCAAGGGTAAATTTCTCTCCTTAGTTCTAACTTTAGATCCATCCACTAGACACAACATGGTAAACTTTACAGTATAAAATTCATTCATTTACTCATTAGAAGAAACAGATTCTTCTGTTGTGCAATCCCTGAAGTAAACATTCCCGAGAGTGTTATTTTTAAACATTCACAGTTGTTCCAAAAATTTAATGACATTTTTCTTTTAATGGTCTTTCAATAGCCTGTGTTCTATTGTTGTCATAGCTTCTGGGCTGGAATCCTTTGATGTTTTTAATATTTGTTAAATGTTTTCAGTGGCTGTAATCACTGTTGAGTGATAGAGGGAAACAAAAATATTGCTCTGCAGTTGCTTAAAATAGGATGTGGTGCATAAGCTAAAAGACCTGCTGGATCTGCTGTTCTATTCCATCATGGCTGATTTATTATGCCTCGCAACCCCATTCTCCTGCTTTCTCCTGTAACCTTTGACAGCTTACTAATCAAGAACCTATCAACCTCCTCTTTAAATGTATCCAATGACTTGGGCTCCTCAGCCGGCTGTGGCAATGAATTTCGCAGATTCACTCCCCTCTGGCTAAAGAAATTCCTCCTCATCTCTGTTCTAATGGGATGCCCAATTCTGAAGTTCTGCCCTCGGGCATTAGACTCCACATCCCCCACCCCACTACAGGAAACATCCTCTCTGCATCCTCATCCAGGCCTTTTAATATTTCATCGGTATCAATGGAATGCCCTCTCGTTCTTCTAAACTCCGGTGAGTACAGGCCCAAAGCCATCAACTGCCCCTTATATGTGATGCACCATCAATAACTCTTGGAGATGTGAGGCAAGATAGGCTTTTATTAGCTGGAAGAAAGCACTGTCAGCAGCAAGAGACCATCACACAACATCCTGGAGACTGAGGGAGGAGCCGTGCCTCCAATCGCCTTTATACCGGGGTCTGTGGGAGGAGCCACAAGAGCAGTCAGCGAGGGGGGGGGGGGCGTCCAGACAGGTATATGTAGTTCACCACATCCACCCCCCCTTTGTTTTCAACGAGAGTCCCCATGGAGCGAAGTTTCTTTCAAGTATATTTACAGGTTAAGTCTATCAGGTGGTCGAATCTGTCACTGCGATCTACATAGCACCGATAGTGATTGCACCAGTGCCGGTGGTGATTGCACCGGAGACAGTGGTTGTGCTGGTTCTGGACTGACTCGAGGTGCCAGCCCGTTAGGCGTCAGTGATCCCTCATGTTTGTGCGTGGCAGCCGGTATGGGAGTGTCATGAGGAGTCTGTGTAGGGCTTGGTGTGCGCGGTGTCAGGTGGGTATATACATCGGTTGGTTCAGGGTTCTTAGTCACCGTGGAGTGTTCGGGGTAGTGGTCTGCTGCTCCTGCAGGCACCAGGTCACGGACGGAGACCATGTCCTCCCTCCCATCAGGTAAGACCATGTAGGCATACTGGGGATTCACATGTAGTAGGTGAACCCTTTCGACCAGCGGGGAGTACTTATTGCTCCTCGCATGTTTCAAGAGCAGCACTGGCCCTGGGGACGCTAGCCAAGCCGGTAGGGTGGTTCCGGTGGCAGACTTCCTGAGAAACGAAAAGAGGCGCTCATGAGGGGTGGCATTGGTGGACGTGCATAACAGGGAGCGGATGGAGTGGAGTGCCTCAGGGAGGACTTCCTGCCAGCGAGAGACCGGCAATCCCTTTGACCCAAGGGCTAAGAGTGTGGCCTTCCACACCGTGGCATTCTCCCGCTCCACCTGTCCATTTCCCCGGGGATTATAGCTCGTGGTCCTACTAGTAGCAATACCCCTAGCCAGCAGGTACTGGCACAGCTCGTCACTCATAAAGGAGGACCCTCTATCACTGTGGATATAGCAGGGATACCCGAACAGAGTGAAGAGCTGGCGCAGGGCTTTTATGACGGACGTGGCAGTGGTATCGGGGTAGGGGATGGTAAAGGGGAACCGCGAGTACTCGTCGATTATGTTGAGAAAGTAGACATTGTGGTCGGTGGAGGGAAGGGAGCCCTTAAAGTCAACACTCAGTCGCTCAAAGGGACGGGTGGCCTTGATAAGTTATGCCTTTTCAGGACAGTAGAAGTGCGGTTTGCACTCAACACAGACTTGGCAGTCCCTGGTCATCATCCTGATGTCCTCAAGGAAGTACGGCAGGTTCCGGGCTTTCACGAAATGGTAAAATCGGGTGACCCCCAGGAGGCAAAGATCTGCATGGAGGGCATATAGCTAGTTGAGCTGTGTGCTGGCACACGCCCCCCAGGATAGGGCATCAGGGGGCTCATTGAGCCTTTCAGGCCGGTACAGGATATCATAGTTGTAGGTGGAGAGTTCTATTCTCCACCACAAAATTTTATCATTTTTGATTTTGCCCCGCTGTTGGTTGCTAAACATGAATGCAACTGAGCACTGGTCGGTCAGCAAGGTGAACCTTTTGCCGGCGAGATAGTGCCTCCAGTGCCTAATAGCTTCCACTATGGCCTGGGCTTCTTTCTCCACTGCAGAGTGCCGAATTTCATGGCCCTGAAGGGGACGAGAGAAGAATGCTACCGGCCTTCCTGCCTGACTGAGGGTAGCAGCCAGCGCGAAGTCGGAGGCGTCACTCTCTACTTGGAAGGGAATGGTCTCATCCATCGCATGCATTGTTGCTGAAAGCCGCGCGGGCCTCGGCAGAGAGGGGAAATGCGGTGGGCTTGACCAGGGGTGGGCCTTGTCTGCGTAATGAGGGACCCATTGGGCTTAATAGGAAAAGAAGCCCAGGCACCGTCTGAGGGCTCTGAGGGTGGTGGGAAGAGGGAGTTCTAACAGGGGGCGCATACGGTCGGGGTCAGGGCCAATGACCCCATTCTCGACGACTTATCCAAGGATAGCGAGTCGGGTGGTTCCGAACACACACTTGTCCCTGTTATAAGTAAGGTTCAGGGCTTTGGCCACTTGGAAAAATCATTGGAGGTTGGTGTTGTGATCCGGCCAGTCGTGACCACAGGTGGCGATGTTATCCAGATACGGAAATGTGGCCTTCAGTTGGCACTGGTCCACCATCAGGTCCATTTCCCTCCGGAAGACAGAGACACCATTCGTGACACCGAAGGGGATGCGCAGGAAGTGATAGAGCCTGCTGCCCGCCTCGAAGGCGGTGTAGGGGCGGTCCTCCGGGCAGATGGGGAGCTGGTGGTAAGCGGATTTAGATCTATGGTCGAGTACACCTTGTACTGAGCTATCTGGTTGACCATATCCGTGATGTGGGGTGGGGGGGTACGCGTCAAGCTGCGTGAACCTATTGATGGTCTGGCTATAGTCCACGACCATCCTATTTTTCTGCCCGGTTCGAACAACCACCACCTGGGCCTCCAAGGACTTGTGCTTAGCTCAATGATCCCCTCCCTGAACAGTCAGTGCACCTCCGATTGAATGAAGGCCCTGTCCCCCGCGCTGTACCTCCCGCTTTTAGTTGCCACAGGTATACAGTCGGGGGTCAGGTTGGCAAACAGCGGTGGGGGAGGGATCTTGAGAGTGGAGAGGCTGCAAGTGGTGTCAGTAGCGCAGCTGTCGGCATGGTGTTGGGTGGGATGTGCGGGTTGGTGTGTGTGTGTGTGGTCAGTAGCGGGGTATATGACGAAGTCCCACAAAACTGAGGATTCCTGACAGTGAGTGGTGGGAGGGGTCCGTCATATGCCATAGTCACACTTTTTAGGTGGCTCTGGAAGTCCAGCCCCAATAGCACAGGGGCACACATTTGAGGCATGACCAGTAGCGCAAAGTCCCGATATTCTGTGCCCTGCACCAATTCGCTAACAACGCCCCCGGATGTCTGCGGAATGCGACCCAGAAGCCAAGGTGACCCTCTGGCTTACCAGCTATGTCATGAGTCCGCAGCGTTGCACCGTGTCCAGGTGAATAAAACTCTCAGTGCTGCCTATGTCAAACAGGCAGCTAGCCCTGTGCCCCTCCACCAGGATGTCCATCATTGACCTTGCAAGCTGCTGTGGGGCGCTTTGGTCGAGGGTTATGGAGGCCAGAGTTGAATCGCTGACTTGGTGTCCAGTAAGCACCTGTGGGTTGGAGGCAGGGCGAGGTGGCACCGACAAAGATGGCCACCTCCATGCCTTGCACAAGGCGGGCAGGCAAGATGGCAGCCCCCATGCCTCGCATGCAGCACTGCTCGACCCTGCTCATGGTTTAGACTTACAGACCTTGGCAAAATGGCCCTTCTTTCTGCAGCTGGAGCAGGTAGCATCTCGGGCCGGGCAGCGTTTTCGGGGGTGCTTTTCGAGTCTGCAGAACTAACACTGCGCGGACTTGCGACTGGCAGCAGCAGTGGTCGAGGGTTGTGGGGAGTTCACAGACTCGCAAGTGGCAGCAGTTGAGGTTGATTGGCCGGGTAGCAGGGTCTGCAGCGTCCACGGGGCCGGCGGGAGATCGCGCGGCTGGACAGTGTCAGCATTGTGCAGAGCAGCCTCCAGCGTGTCGGCCAGCTCGATTGCCGAGCGTAAGGTAAGATTGGCGTTTTCCAGCAGCCGCTGGCGCACGTACACTGACCTGATCCCCATAAAGAAGGCGTCTTGTACCAGGAGCTCCACGCGCTGTTCCGCCGTCAGTCCTCTGCAGTCGCAGGCCCACACGAGTGTCTGTAGGGCCCGGACAAACTCAGCGCTCAACTCTCCGGCCCGTTGCCGCCGCATCGCTAAGCGATGTCTTGCGTAGACGGTGTTCACCGGCCGCAGGTACTGTCTTTTGAGGGCGTCCAGTGCCCCTTGGTAGGTCGGCAGGTCCCTGATAAGGAAGTATACACGTGGACTGACTTTGGAGAGGAGGATTCTGTGCATGATAGCAGGCTCAGTCCCGGGAATCTCTTCCAGGTACGATTGGAAGCATGCAAGCCAGAGTTCAAAGGCAATAGCTGCTTCTGGAGCTTGAGGATCAATGTCTAATTTTTCTGGATGTAAAATACTTTACATGTTTTAAAATTCCAGCTAATAAGATTGATGCACCATCAATAACTCTCGGAGCTGTGAGGCGAGATAGGCATTTATGAGCCGGAAGAAAGCACTGTCAGCAGCAAGAGACCATCACACAACATCCTGGAGATTAAGGGAGGAGCCGTGCCTCCAATCGCCTTTATACCGGGGTCTGTGGGAGGAGCCACAGGAGCAGTCAGCAGGGGGGGGGGGGGGCGTGTCCAGACAGGTATATGTAGTTCACCACAATATGTTAACCTATTCATTTCCAGGATCATTCTTGTGAACCTCCTGTGGATCCTTTCCAATGCCAGCATGTCCTCTGTCAGATAAAGAGCCCAAAACTGCTCACTGTACTCCTAGCGTGCTCTGAACATCTAAAAGTAAATTCTTACTGATTTGTGTTCACTGTTTTGTCAGACTAATGTTATTGATGTTTTCATGTTTGCTGTAATAGAAGGCTAAGGTCCCAGGGACCTTAATAGAATTTCTTCCGAAGTTACTGCTTGTGGAATTTCTACTTCAAGGATCTATTCTGAGATACCTATCTCAGAATAAAACCAAGTGTTTGGATAATGTAATTCCTAATCTGCTTACAAACTTTTAGGTGTAAAATCAAGCAATACGTTCTCTATTAGACAACCAAACACTGAAGATGACACATACTGGACCTCAAGATTGAAAATTCTTGAAATGCTCAGCAGATGAAGCAGCCCAAGAGGAAAGACAAACAGATTTTATGTTTCCGGTCTGCGACTTCTAATTAGAACTGGAAACCAGTTCAGAATCAGAATCAGGTTTAATATCACTGGTATATGTTGTTATGCAGGATCGGTACATAATAATGAAAAACTTAAATCACATTAAGTATAATCTAAAATGCCTTAAGTAAATATATGTTTAAAAATGTTAAATTAAATAAGTAGTGCAAAACAAAAGTAGCGAGGTAGTGTTCAAGGGTTCAATGTCCATTCAGAAATTGGATGGCAGAAAGGAAGAAGCTATTCCTGAATCATTGAGTATGTGCCTTTAGGTTCCTGGTCCTCCATCCTGATGGTAGCAATGAAAATAAAGCACGTCCTGGGTGATGGGGTTCTTAATGATAGATGCCACCTTTTTGAAGCACCGCTCCTTGGAGATGTCCTGAATATTATGGAGGTTAGCGCCCATGATGGAGCTGACTAAGTTTACAACTCTCTGCTGCTTATTTTGATCCTGTGCAGGAGACTTCCCCCATACCAGATGATGATGTAGCCAGTTAGAAAGCTCTCCATGATACATCTGTAGAATTTTGCGAGTGCCTTTGGTGACATACCAAATCTCCTCAAACTCTTATAATATAACCACTGTTTTACTTACTTTGTAACTGCATTAATATGCTGAGTCCAGGATAAACCCTCAGAAATGTTGACATCCAGGAACTTAAAATTGCTCTCTCTTTCCACTTCTGATCCCTTGAAGAGAATTGGTGTGTTTCTTTGGTCTCACTGACAGTGAGTGCAAGGTTGTTGCTGCGACACCACTCTAAAAGCTGATCTATCCTACTCCTCTATGCCTTCTTGTCACCATCTGAAGTTCTGCCAAAAATAGTTGTTTCATCAGCAAACTTATAGATAGCATTTGAGCTAAGCCTAACCACACAGTCAGGGGTGTAGAGACAACAGAGCAGTGGGCTAAGCACACATGATTGAGGTGTGTCAGTGTGGTTATCAGTGAGATAATCAAGTCAAGTTTATTGTCATTTAACTATACACATGATATATAATGTATATAACCATATAAAGTATATTGAAGTGAGACAAAATTTCATCAAACCAGGGTGTAAAGCACAGTAGTACATATAACACACATAGCCCAGGATAGCTTATGAAATAAAGGATGGTTATAATCCTCAGATTGTTGTCTTCCGGTGAGGAAGCCAAGGATCCAGTTGCAGAGGGAGGTACAAAGGTCCAGATAATCGGAACTGTAGTCATTAAACAGTAGCCTGATGTAAGTATTAGTATTATCCAGGTGATCCAAGGCCACATGAAGAGCCAATGAGATTGCATCTGCTGTAGACCTATTATGGCGATAGGGAAATTGCAGTGGGTCCAGGCCATTGTTTAGGCAGGAGTTGATTCTAACCACAGTCAACCTCTCAAAGCATTTCATCACCTTAGATGTGAGTGCTGCTAGATGAGTCATTAGGGCAGCTCACCTTGCTCTTCATGGACACTGGTGTGATTGGTGCCTTTTTGAAACAGATGGAACTTCCAATTGTGATAATGAGAGGCTGAAAATGTCTTTGAACACACCCACCAGTTAAGAGGGATCAGAGGTTTGAAACATTTCCAGAGGATTTGAGAAGGAAGAGGTCAGTGATTAGAGTAAGAGATAGAATAGATTAAAGGGAAAAGAGGTCCAATCACAAACAGGAAAAAAATCTGCAGATTCAGGAAATCCAAGTAACACACATAAAATGCGGGAGGAACTCGGCTGGCCAAAGGATAGTCCTGCTGAAGGATTTTGGCCCAAAACCTTGACAGTGATCTTTTCCATAGATGCTGCTCAGGCTGCTGAGTTCCTCCAGCATTTTGCAAAATTTTGCAAAAGAGAGGATGGTACTATCAAAAGTGTGTATCATGAAACAAAGAAATCTAGATGACAGAGCAAATTAACAACATTTGCTATTGGAAAGTAATTGAAGCAGTGGTTCCAACCAACTACAATATGCTCTGCTAATAATGTAATTAACATCCTGGAATACAATGGTGATATACGTATGACCATGTAGAGAACGTGTGGTTGAGCTTCAGAGAATTCATTGATCATTCCCATTTTTTAAAATTATAATTAGGATGGAAATTGAAGAGTGCATCAGTATCAAAAGTAGAGCGGGTTACTTGCTCAGTTTTATTGGGAAATAGAAGCGAATGTGAAAATAAAAGCAGCAAAGCAACACAAATGAAGTGTGAAATTCTATCAATTTGAACAACAGACACATGAGAACAAGTAGACATAGCTAGATAACAGTGGTAAGATACAATAGTTGCCCTTAAACGTTTGACAGTCCTATTATTTTCTTTGGTTTACGAAGTAAATAAATATATCGTATAATACTTAGTTTTTTTCTCACCCCTTACAGATGGTGTGTAAGTGTATTTTTCCTCATTCTTGGGCCCTGCCCCAGAGTCCCGGGAGCTTGAGTGTTTGGTGCAGGATCTTTGCTGTTCCTAGTAGTGTGCTTTTCTGCACTGATATCTCAGATGTTGTTCCTGGGTTTTGTTGGAGCCACTCTCCCAGTCCAGGTGTCACAGCTCCAAGTGCTCCCATCACCACTGGGATTGCTCTGCCTTTAACCATCCACATCCTTTCTATCTGCTCTTTCAAGCCCTGGTATATCTCCAGCTTCTCATATTCTTTCTTCCCGATGTTACTGTCATTCAAAATTGCCACATCTATTACTAAGGGTCTCTTCTGTTCCTTGCTTCGCATTACTATATCTGGTTGGTTGGCCAGCAAATACCTGACTATCAATCTGTATTTAGAAATCCTGCACGATCTTAGCTCTGTCATTCTCTGCTACCTTCTCGCATGTTTCCCATTTGGACTTGGGAGTGTCCAATCCATACTCAGCGCAGGTGTTCCTGTACACAATTCCTGCAACTTGGTTGTACCGTTCGGTCTTTGCTGTCCCTGCCTGCATCTTGCACCCTGCTACTATGTACTGGATGGTTTCAGTGGATTCCTTGCACAGTCTGCATCTTGGGTCTTGTCTGGTGTCTATTGCTCCTGTGCTCAGCACCTGCTCTTGTTCAGCCAGAAGCAGTGCCTCTGTGCTGTCCCTCAGCTCTGTGATTGATGGCACTTTCTTATGTCAGCCACCTCTGATATCTGGCGATGGTACATCGCTTGCAGTGGCTTGTCCTGCCATGGACTCTGGTCCTGTGGCTCTGTTTCACCCACTTCCATTTCCACATCTCCTGCCTGCTGTCTGAGGTATTCTCCGAGAAGCTCATCCTTAGGGATGCCTTCCCGACATACTCATGGATGTTTCACATTTCTTCCAGGACTTTGGCCTTGATACTTCCAAGTTTCCATCCTCTGTTATTCCGGCGGGTGTACAGTCACTCAATGCTGGACTTTGAGTGGAATCCCCCATGTATTGTTAGCAGTTGATGGGTCTTGATGTCCATGGCTTCCAGTTCATTCCTCAGCCAGCACACTATTGCGCCCGGCTACCTGATGATTAGTAGGGTGAACGGGTTGATGGCTCTATTCTTTCCATGCAGCTAGCTGGCTTTTTAGGACTGTGCAAGTGATGCCTCCCTCCCAGATGTGCTGAATAACTTCTACGCCTGGTTTGAGGCGGAAAATGACGTGGCAGCGAGGACGTCCACCCTCCTACAAATGGCCAGGTGCTGTGTCTCTCCGTGGTCGATGTGAGAAGAACCCTGTGCAGGGTCAACCCACTGAAGGCTGCTGGACCAGACAACATCCCTGGTAGAGTATTCAGAGGATGTGCAGACCAGCTAGCAGATGTTCTCACTGACATCTTCAACATCTCCCTGAGCAGCACCACTGTTCCAACATGCTTCAAGGCCGCCACCATCATCCCTGTGCTGAAGAAGTCTTCAGTGTCCTGCCTAAATGACTGCTGTCCCATTGCACTTACATCCATCATCATGAAGTGTTTCAAGAGGCTCGTCATGAGGCATATCAAGACCCTGCTGCCCCCCTCACTGGACCCCCTGCAGTTTGCGTACCGTCCCAACCGCACAACAGATGACGCCATTGCCACCACCCTCCACCTGGCCCTAACCCACCTGGACAAAAAAGACACGTACGTTCGAATGCTGTTCATAGACTTCAGTTCAGCATTCAACACAATCTTCCCTCAGAAACTGATTGGAAAGCTGAGCCTATTGGGCCTGAACACCTCCCTCTGCAACTGGATCCTAGACTTCCTGACTGGGAGACCTCAGTCAGTCTGGATCGGGAGCAGCATCTCCAACACCATCACACTGAGCACGGGGCCTCCCCAGGGCTGAGTGCTCAGTCCACTACTGTTCACTCTGCTGACCCACGACTGTGTTGCAACACTCAGTTTGAACCACATCATCAAGTTCACCGATGACACGACCGTGGTGAGTCTCATCAGCAAGAATGATGAATCAACTTACAGAGAGGAGGTGCAGTGGCTAATGGACTAGTGCCAAGTCAACAACCTGTCTGTCAATGTGAACAAAACAAAAGAAATGGTTGTTGACTTCAGGAGGGCACGGAGTGACCACTCCCTGCTGAACATCGACGGCTCCTTGGCAGAGATCGTTAACAGCACCAAATTTCTTGGTGTTCACCTGGCTGAAAATCTCACCTGGTTCCTCATCACCAGCTCCATAGCACAGAAAGCCCAGCAGTGTCTCTACTTTCTGTGAAGGCTGAGGAAAGTCCATCTCCCACCCCCCATCCTCATCACATTCTACAGGGGTTGTATTGAGAGCATCCCGAGCAGTTGCATCACTGCCTGGTTTGGAAATTGCACCATCACGGATCGCAAGACCCTGCAGCGGATAGTGAGGTCAGCTGAGAAGATCATCAGGGTCTTTCTTCCCGTCATCATGGACATTTACACCAGACGCTACATCTGCAAAGCAAACAGCATTATGAATGACCCCATGTACCCCTCATACAATCTCTTCTCCCTCCTGCTGTCTGGGAAAAGGCTCCAAAGCATTCGGGCTCTCACGACCAGACTATGTAACAGTTTCTTCCCCAAGCTATCAGACTCCTCAATACCCAGAGCCTGGACTGACACCTTGTCCTATTGTCCTGTTTATTATTTATTGTAATACCTGCACTGTTTTTGAGCACTTGTGCACTCCAGTTAAGCCCTTAACTGGAGTCATTGGGACACCTTCGTGATGGCGTTTTTTTTTAGCAGGCTTCCTTGTTTTTACGAGGCCGAGTTGCTAGCTCGATGCTCAACCCAGCACGGATGGAAAGTGTGCAAGGGAGCCGGCTGGATTCAAACTCGGGAGCCTTCGCTCCTAAGTCTGGCGCTGATGCCTCTATGCCACCAGCTGGCATAGCTGGCACTATACAGTTATGGCAAAACAAATTTAAACGGAATTTTAACATGAAAATAGAAAGTGGATTGTGTTGCATATACCATATTTTTTGTGCCAGAAACAGATACAATGAAGTTTAATTTCAAGGCCAATATTCATCTCTACAAGTGTGCCTGAAAAAGTCCCACAAGACATATCAGGACCTTCTCATGCATTGCTGGTGGCTACTAACATCAAGCTAGGATTGAATGGGTCAATACCAACATTGGTCACACTGATACTTGTCTATGTTGGCTGAGGGATGCCCGAACATGACATGGTTCCAATTATTTGTCAATAAAAAGCAATCCTTCAAGTAGTTTTGCAGAATCAGAAAAGCTCAATTTTACTGGCATTTTATAAGTGTCTCCTTACCCGCAATATTTACTGTAGGTTGCACTCTAGATGTGGTCTTTACTATTGCCCTATATAATAACTGAGATAACCGCTCCATGTTTAAACAATAGCATAGTGGTTAGCATAATGCTTTACAGTACCAGTAACCCGAGTTCAACTCCTGCTGCTGCCTGTAAGGAGTTTGTACGGTCTCTTACCAGTGACCGTGTGAGTTACCTCTGGGGGCTCCGGTTTCCTACCACAGTCATAATGAAAACTCATGTTGTAGGAGCCATTATATTAAAGAGAATAAAAAAATCACTGGATAATTTTCTCTGTGGCAAGATGTAATAAGTGGTGCACTAAGGTTTTAACTGTTTACGATTTATAAAAATTAAATTCGTTGTTGTTCAAAAAATTGGAGGGAAAGTAAAGTGGTTGCAAAGGGACGTGAAAAGGTTGAGTGGATGATGATCTACTAAATAGGGCATAATGTACAATCATGTAAAATTATCGATTTTGGCAGAAACTTTAAAAGAAACACTCTCTGCGAGATTGGAGAGCTGTGAGATTCAAAGTGATCTAGGTGTTATATCAGATTATTCATAAATGCATTGTATGAAAGTCAAGCAAGCAATTAGGGAAACTAAAAGAATGTCATTGTTAAAGCTGAGGGTTTGAATCTAAATCTGGACAGGTTATCTCAGTTATGTATGCCATTGATAAAGCCCACATCTGGAGTTCAATTTATGGTAAATATTTACCTATTTACTTTGTAAACCAAAAAATATATTGCTGTCAACAGTTAAGGGCAATATCTTACTTTAATGAAAGATGCAAGCTTGTTTTAGCATCTGTTCAGGGTTTATTACACCAGATTGTCTTATAAAGAAATGGTAAATCTTTGTGTCTTCTGAAGTTTAGAAGTGTGAGAAATAACTTGAATGAAGCATATTAGATCCTGAGGAATTATAAAACTATGGATGTTGAAAGCATTATTCTCCTTTTGGAAGACCCCCCCCCCAGAAATTTGTTTAAAAATAATGCTTTCCCCATTAAAAATGTGAATACTGTTGGATCGTTGGAACTCTGTTTCTCAAATACAGAGGAAGAAAGATCTTCAAATCAAAAACACAATAGATTCTGCAAATGCTAGAAACCATACAAAATTCTGAAGGAACTCAGCAGGTCAGGCAGCTTCTTTGGAAAGGAATAAATAGTCAGTGCTGCAGGCTGACCATTCTTCAAGACCAGAAGGGAAGAGGGAAGGTCAGAATAAGAAGGCTGTGGGAAGGGGGAAGGCGTACAAGCTAGAAGGTGATAGATGAAGGGGAAGGTAGGTGAGTGTGGGAGAAAGATGAACTGAAAAGCTGGGAGGTGATAGGCGGAAAGTGTAAAGATCTGAAGAAGAAATCTGATAGAAAAAGAGAGTGCATCATGGGAGAAAGGGAAGGAGGAGGGGCACCAGAGGGAGGTGATAGGCAGGCAAGAAGAGAAGGGGTAAAAGGAGAATCAGAATGTGGAATGGAAAACAGGGAGAAGGGAGGAGGAAGAAATTAGTGAATGGATATAGAAAAATCATTTTTCATTCTATCAGGTTTGTGGCTACCCAAATGGAATCTAAGGTACTGCTCTTCCAACCTGATAGGGCCCTCATCATGACAGTAGAGGAGGCCATGGACCATCATGTCAGAATGGGAGAAGGGAGTGGAATTAAAAATGACTGGCCACTGGGAAATCCTGCCTGTTGTGGACAGTGAAAAGATGCTTGACAAAATAACCCTCCCAATCTACTTTGGATATCATCGATGTAGGGGAGGCTGCACCAGGAGCACCATAAACAGTAGATGACCCCCAAAAGACTCATAAGTGAAGTGTTACTTCACACGGAAGGGCTGTTTAGGGGCCCTAAATTGTGAGGTCGGAGGTGAATGGGCATCAATTGCAGGCAGAAATGCCAGGAAGAAGATCGATGGGGAGCGACAATTGGACTAGGAATTTATGGAGAGAGAGATCCATGAAGAAAGTGAGTTGTAGGGTTGTGGAGATAAAGATGTGTTTAATGGGTAGGATCTTGTTGAAGATAGTAGAAATTCAGAGAATGTTATGCTTGATGAGAAGGCTCATGGGGTGATAAGTGAGAACAATATGAGCTGCATTCCTATTATGGTGGCAGGAAGTTGAGATGAGGGCAGATGTCCGGGAAATGGAGAAGATGTGGTTGAGGACAGCATCACTAGTAGAGGAAGGGAAACCCTGTCCTTTGAATAAGGAGGACACTTCAGATATTCTGGAATAGAAAGCCTCATCCTGAGAACAGAAGTGGTAGATATAGAGGAAAGGAAAAAGGGAATGGTATTTTAACAAGAAACAAAAGTGGGAGAGGTATGTCAGTAGGTTTAAAAATGAGACCAGTAAACAGACTTTGAAGGGTTAGATTGCTTTCTCAAAAAAAGGTTTGAAAGGTAGTAGTTGAGAATAAACTACTGAGATTATAATCAATCATTAGACCATTAGACCATAAAATAAAGGAGCAGAATTAGGCCACTCAGCCCATTGAGTCTGCTCTGCATGAGAGAGGAGTTGGCCAGAATTGACTGGAAAAGAACACTGGCAGGGATGATGGCAGAGCAGCAATGGCTGGAATTTCTGGAAGCAATTCAGAGGGCACAGGATATATACATCACTAACAGGAAGAAGTATTCTAAAGGCAAGATGACACAACCATGGCTAACAAGAGAAGTCAAAACTACCATAAAAGCCAGGCAGAGGACATACAAAACAGCAAAACTTAGGGGATGTTTGATGATTGAGGAACTTTTAAAAACTCACTTTAGTGCAAGAGTGTTTGTTGAGTGCATCTAAAACCAAACTTATGAAAATTAGTTAAAAATCAGTGAAAAGAAAACTGCCAATATTTACAAAAAGATGTCTACCAGAAAACAGAATAATAGCTCAGTACTTATTCTTGCCCCTTGCAGCTCCTCTCTCCTTTACTCTCCCAACTTTTTTTTAAAACTAGGACATACCATCTTTAATTACCAACAAAGTTAACTTAAGACTACACATGAATCAGAATATGATGCACAATGTAGTTACAATCATATTACAAAATAAACAGCAGTATCAACCTTAAATTCAATATACAAACAACATACACACACATTTACACATCCCCATTACTAAAGAAATGGAATACTCCACTGTCTGGCGGGAAAAGGCACAGCAAAGCCAACCCGAACAAATCAGTTTGGTTGAGGACCCATTATGAGAATATACTGAGGAAAATATTGAAGTGCATAACTCAGTGCAACAGCAGAATGATGAGGTAATAGGTGTGTGCGTGTGTGTGTAATTGCAAGTGTAAGGAGTACATTTTCTGAGTCCTCTCCCTCACAGTCTCACAGTACCCTACCTGTGCTTGTAAGCCAACATCCCTGCCCTCAGTCCTATCACTCTTGCTCCCATCTCCCTGCCAACAGCTCCAGCAAACCTATAAACCTATCTGCAAGGATAACATGAGTGAATCTGCAGATGCTGGAGATAAATAAAAACACAAAATGCTGGCAGAACTCAGCAGGCCAGACAGCATCTATGGGAGGAGGTAGTGATGACATTTCGGGCCGAAACCCTTCATCAGGAGTGGCTATCTGCAAGGAGTTTTATTCAGTCATAACTCTCCACCAACAACACACGCAGTTTATACCAAGATCTGCACCCCATTGTAGATTTCAAAGCTAAATGTAACAGAGTTTCCAACATTGCTGCCTCTCTGCCAGACAAGCTAAATCTTTTTTACGCTCAATTCGATGTCACTAATACTGAGCCCCTGAGGAGAGCCACTGATGTGACCCGCAGCTTCGTCATCTCTGAGGCTGAAGTACGCAGGTGTTTCCAATGCAGGCTGTGGGACCTGCATAGGTACTCAGAGAGTGAGTGGCACAACAGGCTGGTCTGTTTACAGACATTTTTAATCTCTCCCTCTCCCAGCCCTCCTGTTTCAAAATATCCACCATTGTTCCTGTACCCAAAAAAACCAAGGTAACATGTCTGAACGATTGGTGTCCTGTTGCAGTCGCCTCAATAATAAGCAAATGCTTTGAGAGGCTGGTCAAGGATTACATCTGCCGCTTGCTATCACCCGCACTGGACCCACAACAATTCGCCTACTGACACAGCCGATCGACAGATGACACAATAGCCACTGCTCTACATACCGTCCTTACATAGAACCATAGAACACTACAGCACAGTACAGGCCCTTCAGCCCTCTGTGTTGTGCCAACCCATATAATCCTTAAAAAAATGTACTAAAACCACACTACCCCATAACCCTCCAATTTTCTTTCATCCATGTGCCTGTCCAAGAGGCTCTTAAATACCCCTGATTTCGCTTCCACCACCATCCCTGGCAAGACATTCCAGGCACTCACAACCCTCTGCGTAAAAAACTTATCCCTGATATCTCCCCTAAACTTCCCTCCCTTAATTTTATACATATGCCCTCTGGTGTTTGCTATTGGTGCCCTGGGAAACAGGTACTGACTATCCACCCTAGCTATGCCTCTCATATTCTTGTAGACCTCTATCAATTCCCCTCTCATTCTTCTACGCTCCTAAGAGAAAAGTCCCAGCTCTGCTAACCTTGCTTCATGTGATTTGTTCTCCAAACCAGGCAACATCCTAGTAAATCTCCTCTGTACCCTCTCCATAGCTTCCACATCCATATCTGGAGAAGAAGGATGCTTATGTGAGAATGCTGTTCTTGGACTACAGTTCAGCATTCAACACCATAATTCCCTTCCAGACATGTCAAGAAGCTCAGAGACCATGGCCTTCCCCTGCCTTGTGTAGCAGGATCCTGGAATTCCTGTCAGATTGCCAGCAGGTGGTAAGAGTGGGCTCCTTCACCTCTGCCCCTCTGACCTTCAACACAGGTGCCCCTCAGAGCTGTGTACTAAGCCCCCTCCTTTACTCTCTCTATACCCATGACTGTGTCACCACCCACATCTCTAATCTGCTAATTAAATTTGCTGAGGACACTACACTGATTGGCCTAATTTTAAATAATAATGAGGCAGCCTACAGAGAGGAAGTCATCACCCTGACACAGTAGCGTCAATAAAACAACCTCTCCCTCAACATCACAAAAACAAAGGCGCTGGTTGTGGACTACAGGAGAAATGGAGACGCTGACACTTATTGACATAAATGGATCTGGGGTTGAGAGGGTTAGTAGCTTTAAGTTCCTTGGCATCCATCACCAAGGATCTCATGTGGTGTGTATGTAACGGCTGTGCGGTGAAAAGTGCACAACAGCACCTCTTTCACCTCAGGTGGTTGAGGAAGTTTGGTATGGGTCCCCAAATCCTAAGAACTTTCTACAGGGGCACAATTGAGAGCATCCTGACTGGCTGCATCACTGCCTGGTATGGGAACTGTACTTTCCTCAATCGCAGGACTCTGCAGAGAGTGGTGCGGACAGCCCAGCACATCTGTAGATGTGAACTTCCCACTATTCAGGACATTTACAAAGACAGATGTGTGAAGGATCATCAGCGACCTCAGTCACCCCAACCACAAACTGTTTCAGTTGCTACCATCCAGGAAAAGGTACAGCAGCATAAAAGCCAGGACTAACAGGCTCCAGGACAGCTTCTTCCACCAGGCCATCAGACCAGTTAATTCATGCTGACGCAACTGCATTTCTATGTTATAACGACTGTCATGTTGTACATACTATTTAGTATAAATTACTATAAATTGCACATTTAGACAGAGACGTAATATAAAGATTTTTACTCATCATGTACATGAAGGATGTAAGTATTAAAGTCAATTCAACTCCCATTGGATTCAGATGTAGCCCTTCCCTTTTCTGCAAGTTATACCTTCCCTAAAAGAGATCTTAATGATCCAGAAATCCGAAATCCTGCCCTCTGCACCAGTTCGTCAGCCACACATTCATCTGTGAATCACTTTATTCTTGCCCTCTCTAGCAAGTGGCACAGGCAGCATCCAGAGATTACTAACCTGGAGGCCCTGCTATTCATCTTTCTACCTAGCTCTCTGAATTCTTGCTTTAGGACCCCCACTCTTTGCTCAATCTCATGTGGCTGTATGCCACTTGTCCCTTTAAAAGGATGTTGTCTGGATTGGGCAGCATGCCTTATGAGAATAGGTTGAGTGAACTTTGCCTTTTCTCCTTGGATCGATGGAGGATGAGAGGTGACCTGATAGAGGTGTACAAGATGATGAGAGGTATTGATCGTGTGGAGAGTGAAAGGCTTTTTCCCAGGGCTGAAATGGCTAGCACAAGAGAGCACCACTTTGAGGTGCTTGGAAAGTAGGTACAAAGGAGATGTCACGGGTAAGTTTTTAATGCAGAATGTGGTGAATGCATGGAATGGGCTGCTGGTAACATTGGTGGAGGTGGATATGATAGGGTCTTTTAAGTGACTCCTGGACAGGTATATGGAGCACAGAAAAATAGAAGGCTATGTGTAACCCTAGGTAATTTCTTAGGTAAGAACATGTACGGCACAGCTTTGTGGGCCGAAAGGCATGTATTGTGCTGTAGGTTTCCTATGTTTTTCCTTTCCTTCCTATGTCATTGGTATAAATATGTATCAAGACATCTGTCTGCTCACCTTCTCTCCTTAGAATGCCTTGGACATGATCGAAGTTGTCACTGACCCTGGCACTTTGGAGGCAACACACCATTTGGTCTCTATTGGGTCCACAGACTCTCCTATCTACTGCCCTAACAATAGAATCTCCTATTACCATTGCATTCCTCCTTTGCCTCTTCCCTTCTGAGCCACAGTGCCAGAGACCCAGTTGCTGTAGCACCTCCCCCACCCCAGCGATAGGTCTTTTTCACACACCCCCAACAGTATCTTATTATTGAGGGGAATGGCCAAAGGGGTATTCTGCACCAGCTGCCTATTTCCCTTCTCCTGACTGTCACCCATTCAGTTGCCTGTGCAGCCTAGGGGTGTGACTACTTCCCTATAGCTTCTATCTATTATCTCTTCAGTTTTCTTTGAGCTGAAGGTCACTGAGTTGCAGCAACAGATCCTTTACATGTTCACTGAGGAGCTGCAGCTCGCTGCAGTCTGGAAGTCTCCCAGTATTCCCACATCTCACACAAAGAGCAAATTTCAGCCCTTGGAACCATTCTTACTACCCTAACTATACATTTACAGATGAAGAACTAGCAAGAAAAAGCTTACCAGATACTTACATTGCCCACGCCTGCTCGTCTAAGCCTGTTGAGCCAAAGCCAAAAGTCTCCCCACTCCAACACTGGCCCACTCACAAAATGGCTGCTCAAGTAACGGCTGTTCTTCTTGCCCCTGTCTTATTTTAATTTGACCTTGCTGATGAATCCTGAGCTCTGATGGATTGTTGTTCAAGCTCTGATAAAACAGTTACGAAGCACTGATTTTTAAAACTCTCTCCTAGACCTGGATGAAGACACCTTTACTTTTCACCTCTGAGCTCCGATTGGCTGCTGTTCAAGTATTACTTAACTGTAGAGTAGGCTCAAGAGGCCAAGTGATATGCTCTTGATTCAAATTCATATCTTCGTTTGTTTGATATGATAAATAGATAAAATGTATAATATGGATTGTGTTTTAGAGACAGTCATTACATCAGTATTTCCTAAATGATCATTAAATTATTACCTTATTAAGATGGCTCCGGTTTCTGGCGACTCTGCACGTGCTCTCCCGAGCAAACTGCCCTCTACGCTAGCCTATACCCCAGAAACCCTTCTAAACCTCTAATTTGCTAAATCTAGCAAGATCAACAACACCCTGGCGAAGCTACTGACCCAGCTGGAGATCACCGACGTGCCAGAATTGCTTCAACGCCGGACCACACCTGGACCCGATCATCGAGGCTTGGTCGGAGGTCCACCGCCTTCCGGGAGATAAATTGAAAATTATAAATATAGTAATATATAGCTATAAATTATATATAAATTGAAATTAAGAACCTGGTGGCATAGTGTGAAGACAATAACCTATCCCTCAAAGTCAGCAAGACGAAGGAATTGGTTATTGACTTCAGAAGGAGTAGCGGACCGCACAACCCCATCTACATCGGTGGTGCGCAGGTGGAACAGGTCAAAAGCTTTAAGTTCCTCGGGGTGAATATCACAAATGACCGGACTTGGTCTAACCAAGCAGAGTCCACTGCCAAGAAGGCCCACCAGCACCTTTACTTCCTGAAAAAGTTGAAGAAGTTTGGCCTGTCCCCTAAAACCCTCACTAATTTTTATAGGTGAACCATAGAAAGCATTCTTCTGGGGTGCACCTCAACCTGATATGGAAGTTGTCCTGTCCAAGATCAGAAGAAGCTGCAGAAGATTGTGAACATAGCCCAGCACATCACACAAACCAATCTTCCATCCTTGGACTCACTTTACACCGCACGCTGTCTGAACAGTGCTGCCAGGATAATCAAGGACATGACCCACCCAGCCAACACACTTTTTGTCCCTCTTCCCTCTGGGAGAAAGTTCAGGAACTTTAAGATTCGTACGACCAGATTTGGGAACAATTTCTTTCCAACTGTGATAAGACTGCTGAATGGATACTGACCTGGATCTGGGCCGTACCTTCCAAATATCTGGACCTGACTTGCATTACCTTACTTTCACTTTTCTATTTTCTAATTATGATTTATAATTTAAATTTTTATTATATTTACTTTAGTTTGTACTTCAGGGAGCGCGAAGAGCAGAATCAAATATCGTTGTGATGATTGTACGCTCTAGTATCAATTGTTTGGTGACAATAAAAGTAAAGTAAATGAATTTAATTGATCTAAAGTTTAATTACAGTCCATGGGTAGGACCAAAGCCAATTATTATCTGAATACAATGTTGGCATTTGGTGTTGAAGGGTGAAAAAGCTTATATTCACAACATTCATTTAGGTCTGCAAACCGAATGCAGGTATTTTGCTTAATATACATTGTAACATTTCCATCCATTTGCTATGAATTTCTCTGCCATAGCTCTATTTTACATAGTCAAAGACACTCTTGATTAAGTTGACATAATTTATCATATTGCAGGAAGTCTGAGACACATTAGTCTAAAGTTTACATTTGCCACTTGGAACTTTCAACTTACTGTAAGGAACAAGAAATTTAGAATATGTCCACTACAGAGAAAGACTTCAATGAAAATTATGTAATACACGAAGCTTCCAGCACCCACTACTTACAGGAATTCTTCTTGGACTGTAATTTTGGATATTACACTTTGCAATTTCTAACAGTTTTTTTTATACAACTTAACCAGTGATTAGCTTTAAATTAATATAGTTGGTACTGTAATTCTGTACAAGCCAATACAGTTCTAGATTCTATTATCAGTGGTAGAGAGTGGTTGTCCTTCAGAAATATTTTTTAACTGACCTGCACATGCTTGTATTCTGGGTTGGTTGTCATTTTGGTCTAATGCCATATTCAGGGAATGTGGAAGAAAGCCTTAAATCCTCCTCTGATACTTTGCACTCAGTCTCAAATTACTATAACTTTTGGCTGAAGTGCACTTTGTGGAAGTGTCCCTATCATAACTAAAGTATTCAACGTAAGACCATAAATTGATTGGCCAATAATGCTGGTCAAATGCCTGCAGTTCATTTTTAAATCACTGATGTATCTACTAATGATTTGAGCAATCCATTAAAGTATTTCTAGATCAGTGATTCTCAAACTCTTTTGGGTCCCCACCCCTTTGGCTCCCAGACCACTCACATCAGCTGGTATTTTACTTGCTCTTCCAACTCTGAGAGACTCAGCAATTGGAAAAGTTTGTGACGGCCAATGTTGCACTTAACCCTTACATACTCTTTGGGTCAAATTTGACCCGTTTTGACATTGACAGCAGTAAAAACACCTTATATGCCATTTTTTTAGCTGAAATTTGATGACTTTTCCTACAGTGACCCAAAATGTGCAAAAATTAAAATATTTAAAAATTTTATACTTTTGTACAGGTGCTACAAATTTTTGTACATTGAGGCTGTGCCAGATCAAATTTGACCTGTATCTATTGAAATGGATTTTAGAACTCTGAAACATTAATTAAGGATTAATCACCCATTTATTAATGTCAGGTAGGCTATTAATACATTCTAAATAGACCTGTGACTCAAAATTTGGTATAGGCACTTATTATGAGGGGATTCTTGGGCCGGGTCAAAACTGACCCGGACCATACTGTAAAGGTATAGAATATGAACAGGTTGCTTGGGTTAAATAGGGTTAACTTGGACTGAAATGTGACAACTGATAACATGAACTTTGATAAGATTCCCATCATTTTCTTGCAGTTGAAGAATAATCTCATTAAACTTCATGAATAATTCTGACAAACAGCAATGTCATGCCTACTATTCTTGAATTGCTTACTGAATGAAATATTGGAGTTTTCAAAATATTTCATCACAGTTTCAAAAAGTCCATAAAAGCATCTCAGACAGTTTCCTTTTGAGAGCCATGTGACTTCTGCATGCAACAGGAAGGCTTCAGATTGTTCAACAATTGCAATACAAAACTCAAAATAGTCAAGAATTGAGAGCATGGGACTTGATTTTATCTATTGCTGTGATAACAGTACTTAATTATTTTGCAGTGAAACACTTAGATTTTTTGCAACAAGATGTTGTCTATGAATTACACAGTGAATGGCAAATATGTTAGGTACAGCTTTTTTCAAGAAAGTAATAAACTCACAGAGGTGCCCTATCATTGCTGATGCCCCATCCACTGCCCAAGCGAGAATGTTGTTGAGCCGAATTTTCTTTTCTTTGAAAAATTGCTCAACAAACTGAAATATTAATGTCCCCTTTATATCAGTCTCTAGTCTCCTTGCTAGGAACAACTCTTCAATCATGCTTTCATCTTTTGTGAATATAACCAAGAAGTAAAGATTCATTGTCTGGCAAAGATGCATCATCCAAATTCTGGAGAACAACTTCTGTTGTCCTAAATATGTTGCACAATATGTCTTCCACATTCTCAGGCATTTCATCTATTTCTCTTTGAACAGAGTTTTCACCGAGCAGAATCCCTTCAATTAATTGATATAGTGACTTGGGCAAAACCATACTCAGAACCTCCTTTACTGCTGGCAAAATCAGTTCTTCTCCAATTGTATGGGACTTTCCAGATTTAGCAATGTGCAATGAAATTTTGTATGAAGCATGCAAACCATCACTGTTCTGTTGCAAAGTGCTGACAAACACGTTTTGAAGTGTTTTCCATTCAGGAAAATGGAATGGGCCAGGAAATAATGTCACTTCTTCAGTCCAGATTTCTCATGACATACCAAACACAGAAGTGTCACACTACTTTTTAAAAACAATAAAACACTTTGAGTAAATCCTAAGAGAATGTTGTGTTCACAAGAGATGAAGTGATTATGTGACCATTGTAATCATTTATGAGGCACTGAGGATCAAATGCTTATAATACATAATTCATTTCTTAAATTGTCTGTCATCCCTCAGCTGATCCCCTTGCTGCTGAGCGACCCCCACCAGCATTCCTTTTATGTTTATCACCCTACTACACTCAAGCGATTTCTCTCTCTCTCTCTCTCTCTCTCTCGATGATAATTGAGGGTCTGTTGGTCCTCAAATTGGAAGATTTGGACAAGTAATGCAGCAGATTACCAGCATCAAAACAGTGAGCTGCTGGTCTCTCCTCTCACTGTTGCAGGAGCAATATCTCTCTGTTCCTCACTAGTAAGAGAGAGACTACCTGAGATATCCAAATGTTGGAAAGGACAGTAGTTTTTTTATGTTCTCTGGGGTCTTTGCTATTGCTTGCATACTGGGTGGTGGGGGTTTGATGCTTTTACTGGAGCAACTGGGGGAAAGGAGAGGGAGGCTTTGGGGTTCTAAAGCTTTCTTTCATTCATTCTTTGAGGTTTTTTTTCTGTTTTGTGGATGCCTGCAAAGAGTAAAAAGTTCAGGTTGTATACTGTATACATTCTCTGATATTAAATTGAACCACTGAACCCTTAGAAAACCTCGCTGGCCCAGAGTGGGGAGTGGGGGGGGGGGAGTTGTGAAATCACCCACTTTGGGAACCACAGAAAAAAACTGTATGTGTTGAACCTTGCCAAGTTTGCATGAATGTAAGGTGTACAGAGCTTCCCATTTTTGCTTCAGCCATTTGGAACTCAAGTTTCTGAGATAAAACCTACCATGCTAAGACATTTCATCAAGTGTGAAGCAAAGCAACATATGTCATCTATTAAGATATTTCCACTACCTCTGTGGCATTTATGTCGGTCTCTGTTAAGCCAAATGTATGACCTCAATATTCTCTCAGCATCTGCTTAGCTAAACTGATGCAATTCAGTTAGGTCTGGCTGAGCAACCTTTCATATTGCACCATGCAGTTAAATCCACAGACAGTAATATCTGATACTATATAAGCAAAGCCCTGGCAAGTAGCTAATATAAGCATATATTTACCAAAGAGTGTGATTTATTTCTACTTTGGCAACTCTAACTTTTTTGTTGATTTATAAAAATGTGGTTTGCCACAAATTTTCAGCAATCTTTCCTCAAATATCATTTGCAGATTTGTTTTCATGTGGATATAGTTTGTGCACAGAATGCAAAGTTATGGATAAAGTACATTGCTGTGAAGAGTTCCCTGAATGTCACCACTAAACCTTTGCATGGTTTCACAAATTAAATTTTTGTGCTATTCTTTAAACTTTGATGAATTCCTTGTTGAAACTTTTGCACAAGTTACTTACAGACTTTAATAATAGGAACATTGCTGCTATCTGTTATTGTTACTTGATCAGTAACAGTAAGTGCTCACACATAATTATTTCAAACACCAAAATGTCATCTAAGAATCAGAACTCCGTTTAAAATGAAAACCTGGTGCAGTTTCCAAGACTCTGAGAGGGAATGTTGGAAGTGAAGTGGGGTTTTAGGGAAGGGGGATGGGTGACAGAAGAGCAGATGGCAATTATTGAGCAAAAGCGTTTTCTCAGATAAAACCAAGATGTGCCACAACCATTAATTCAACCACAGCACTTTTCTTACTCTCAGATTATGGACTGCCTTAGAACCTGTAAGTACTTTTCTTTTTTAAATTGTTTTTATTTTCACAAACTCTGATAAGTAACTGTTTGGTTAGATGTGCACAGTATGTTGGCCGTTGAACAGCAATTTTCAAGATGACTAATGCATGTCGTGATATTTCTGAAAAAGTACTATAGTGATTTGTATAAAAGTGCAGATTTTTTTATTTTGACACTCATAATGGGTAATATATTCAGTGTTAATAAATTCTGTAACCATTGAGCATTCTGACAGGAGATCATTTTGATGACTGAACTGACAATGGGTATGGATCAGAATAGTTATGAGATAACAGGATAGCTTTTTTATAATATGAAATTTATTTAAAGAAATAAATACTTGCTCTTTCTACTATCTTTCACATCCTTTTCAAAGTATCATAAGCAACAAAATATAATTATTATTGTGCAATTCTCAGTTCGTACATAAGATGTTTCCCACCAATGGTAAAGTGATAAGGACCAAATGATCTATCTCCAGTGATACTGAGTGAAGGATGAATATTGGTCAGGACATCCAAGATAATGGTTTAGATCCTTTTTCAAATAATGCCACTTCTACATTCACTTGAGAGAGTGGATATGGCTTCAATTTATCATCCCAAATAAAAGACATTTCAGTTCAGCAGTCTTGCATCATTGCTCAGGGATGGAAGTCTAGTTATATGTACTTAGGTCTCTGGAATGAGTCTCTAAATAGAAATCTTTTGACTCGGAGGGGAAGTGCTATGAAATAGCCACTGCTGACATCCTTCCTTACTATGTTTATTATCAACTGGCGGTGAAAATAGATGATGGCAGGGGTTGGGGCGGGGGATGTCATGGGAAAAGGAACAAAAATGATTAGGTCTGGATCAGAAGAAGAGACTGGGGAACACAGCTCAAGCTCCAAGTTGAATGCCTTTCCAAGTCACCTTCCCGTTTGTGCACAATGACCTGTCCATCTTCAGCCTTCAATAAACCTACGGTCTACAACAAAGTCTTCTACGATATGAATACGTTTTTTGCATTTATACCATTTTACTCCTAATGGAATCAAGTAAATTATTTTCTATTGAAGATAAAAAGATAACTTATTGATGTATGGCAGATGATATCATGGTTTAATTAATTTATAATCTATCTTTTGGTTAATTATATCCATATTAATAACTTTACTGACATCTGGTGTATACTGTGGATAAGATAATGGTGGAATTAGATTTTTTTTGTATTTTAACAGTGTCTGGAGTCTTTTGAAAACTAAATTAGTACAGAATATTGCTGTGCTGCAAGTTACAAAAGTACTCAAATTGCAAAGTCACTTTTTTAATTTAAGCCAATCCTTTGATCCAAGACAGCAACTATACTTCATTAGGAGTTTGAAGAGATTTAGTATGTCAACAAACACACTCAAAAACTTATATAGATGTACCGTGGAGAGCATTCTGAAGGGCTGCATCACTGTCTGGTATGGGGGAGGGGGGGTTATCTACTGCACAGGACCAAAAGAAGCTGCAGACAGTTGTAAATTTAGTCAGCTCCATCTTGAGTACTACCCTACAAAGTACCCAGGACATCTTCAAGGAGCAGTGTCTCAGAAAGGCAGTATCCATTATTAAGAACCTCCAGCACCCAGTGATGCACTTTTCTCACTGTTACCATCAGGTAGAAGGTACAGAAGCCTGAAGGCACACACTCAATGATTTAGGAACGATTTCTTCCCTTCTGCCATCCGATTCCTAAATGGTCAGTGAAACCTTGAACACTACCTCACTATTTGAATATATATTATTTCTGTTTTTTCCATGATTTTTAATCTATTCAATATATGTATTCTGTAATTGATATACTTTTTTTTTCTTTCTTCTATATTATAGATTGCATTGAAGTGCTGCTGCTAAGTTAACAGAGTTCGCAACACATGCCAGTGATAATAAACCTTATTCTGATTCTGATTTACCAAAAGTAATTTTCTACAATAGCAGAATTGAAAACTCTTAGTAAGAGCTCTGTGATGTGTAACTCCATGAACAATTGGAGTTCCTTTGGTTTCAAAAATATATAGAAGTGAATAGCTATCATCGTGTCCCCATCTTACAGAATTCACTTTCTTTTCAGCATTCATGTCAGATTCTGGGTTATCAATAGAATCAGCCCCTGACTTCTATCTGGAGAAGAATAATTTTATAGTTGTATACTTTTATAATAAATTAACCTTTGAACCTTTGACTTGGAAGCTGACTGATTTAGGTTGTTCTCCTAAAGCAAGTTTTCCAATGGCTCATAATAAAGACTCATACTAAATCAAGATTTAACCAACAGTAAATCATTTTCTTATGAAAGATTGACAACAAAATAGACCGCATTAAAGACATAATTTAGTTGCTCAGTATCAGAGAATGTCTCCAGTTGATCATTTCATGTTGCTCAGTTCTTTCTGTGTCATTGAAAAACTTGTGACCATTGCATTCAATTTTGCTGGTTAATTTTAATGAATTCACGGTCCTAGAGGAATTGTTTGATGACACTGCCAAAACATATTTCAGCTCTATTCATAACCTACATAAAGGATATCGCAAAAGTTGAAAGGGCATTGAAATTACAATCTGCAAATAATAGGCTATGCAAAAATAATGCCATGGGCTTGATATGACTTCTTTGCCTGCTGTTTTGAGAATCATTAACCCATTTATACTGTAATAATTCACAATATGTAATTTTAAGCCCGAGGAAAGAAAACAAATAAAGTTGATGGCACTAGTGTTTTAAAAATGTGGAAATTGCAGGGAGATTGTCTAATAAGGGAGATAGGTATTACCAATTGTCTGGGTAAACCAGAGGGATACCTCTCTGTGATTAGAGCTCAACCAACTGCAAATAGATTCAAGTTGCTCATCTTAAAAGAGTTAAATTTATCTTTCAAATATTTTGCTTTAGCAAACAAAAATGTGAATTCATTGAATTTAAAAGTGTAAGGTTTTCCATTCATTTCACCTTATACAATAAACCAAGATATATAGATAGAAAACAATACTTTCTCATCTTGAGAGAGCATTGGATTAATAACGAATATAAATAATATTACATTTTTTCTTTTTTTGCAACACTTTCTGCTGTATTTGGTTCATCATTCATCAGGCTAAACGTTTGCCTATATTTGGAAATACCAAGCTAATGCATTTGCTTTGAACTTTCTCAAGCTTCAAAGAAATGGAGTCAATAATCTGGAGATTATTCAAATGTTATCAACATATTTATGCAATTTCAAAGGCACAACGGCAGCTACATTTCATTAGGAGTTTAAGGAGAATTCTTATGCCACCAAAGACACTCGCAAAAATTCTACAAATGTGATGTGGAGAGCATTCGAACTCTAACTAACTCTAACTCTTCACGTTTTGAGGGGCCGCTGCACAAGATTGGAAAAGATGTAGAAAGTTGTAAATTCAGCATGGGCACTAGCCTCCCCAGCATCCAAGACACATTCAAAAGATGATGCCACAAAAAGTCCGGATCCATCATTAAGAAATCAGACATTGGAACAGAATTAGGTCATTAGACCCATCAACTCTGCTCCGCCATTTGATCATGTCTGATCCAGTTCCCTCTCAACCCATTCTCTTGCCTTCTCCCTGTAACCTTGCATGCCTTGACTTATCTAAAATCTATCAACCTCTGTCTTAAATCCTCTCAGTGACCTGTCCTTCACAACCACCTGTAGCAATGAATCCACCTTTCAATCTCGGAATCATTTTCCTGAACCTCCTTTGAACCCTCTCCAATGTCAGTACACCCTTTCTTAGATGAAGGGCCCAAAATAGTTCACAATCCTCCAAGTGAGGTCTCACCAGTGCCTTATAAAACCTCAGCATCACATCGTTGTTTTTATATTCTAAATTACATTAAGGATTGCTATTACCCAGGATATACCTTCTCATTGCTACCATCAAGAGAAGGTACAGGAATCTGAAGACACACACTCAACATTTCAGGAACAGCTTCTTCCGCTTCATCATCAGATTTATGAATGGACAATGAATCCATGGACCCTACTTCAGCATTTTTTCCCTTCGCATTTTGTACTAGTTATTTAATTTAAATGTTTTATTTATACTTCTCATTGTAATTTATAGTTTTATTAATGTGTATTGCACTGTACTGCTGTTGCAAAGCAACAAATTTCATGACATATGTCAGTGATATTAAACCTGATTCTGATAGGAATGTATGAATGCACGTACTTTGATAAAATAAGTACGCCATTCCATCTCAATGCCATTTTTTAAACTGGATGTTTCTACTAAAGTGAATCTGTTCTCATCTGAAGTTGAGAGCTGCTGCTCCTGAAGCATCACTGACTGAGACTTTCGCAAATTTTCCTGCCTTGTTGCTTCATAATGAGGAGTTATCAACTTGAAATGTTAACTCTGGTTCTCTTCCCATAGACCCTGCCTGCCTGAGTGTTTCTAACAATTTCTGTTTTTTTTATTTTGGACTTACCAGCATCTACTGTTTTTTATTGAGTTCCAGATTTGGAAAATCTGCATAATAAAAGATAGAAATCTAAGGGAAGTGAAGAATTTCATTGTTTTAAATACATGGAAAAGAATTAGTTCCATAGATCAGAGAACATAGTATAGCACAGCATGGGACAAGTCAGCACCCTACAAAGCTGTGCCAATCTTGATACCAATTTATATAAAATGTCCTCTTCCTGTGCCACCAATATCCCTCTATTCCCTGCATATTCACTTAATGACTTTAAAAGGCTCTTAAACTCCACCAAACAGCCTGCTCCCATTGTTGCCCCAGTAAGATATTCCAGGCACCTTCTACTCTCTGCATTAAAAAAGTGCTCCTCACATCACTCCTCTATCTTTAAAAGCTTGTGCCTTGGTGCTTGACATTTACCCCGTGGGATAGATTCTGACTGTCTACCCTATCTACGCCTCTCATAATTTTAAAAACCACTAACATGCTCCCACCCTTAGCCTCTGACACCCTAGGGCATATATGTCAAACTCAAGGCCCGCGGGCCAAATCCGGCCCGCGGTGGAATTATCTTTGGCCCGCAAGATAATATCTAATTACTATTAAAGCTGGCCCCAGTAATCGAAGCGCCTATGGCGTATGATATGGCTAATGCTGAGTTTATTCAGGTACCAGGTTTTCAGGGTTTTTAGTGTTTATTCGGTTTCCCTGGTTTATTTCCTGAATATCATTAATGAATAATTTTTTTTCTCTATTAGAGCTGGCCCGCCGGTATATTGCATGCACCACTAATACTACAAATCCCACAATGCACTGCCAGTGCATTGCTCGCGCTTGCCTTACTCTCTCATCAGCATCCTTATGGCGCTAGTCACGTGTGGTCAACTTTCAGCTATCCCTCACCCCAAAAATGGCTGAACGAAAGGTGGACTTTGAAAACAGGGGGTTTCAAGGCATCTGGGAGGCAGAGTATATGTTCGCAGATATAAAGGGCAAACCTATATGTCTAGTGTGTGGAGACGGTGTGGCTGTAATTAAAGAATATAATGTAAGACGACACTATGAAACGAAACACCATGACAAATACAAGCATCTGGACAAGAAACAGAAGCCCGCGATGTGCGGTCAAAAGAGTGGATTGGTGGGCAGGATCCGGGAGAAGATGCAGGAGGAAAACGGTGCAGGTGAGCTGACAGCTTATCACTGCATCATACACCAGGAATCGTTGTGTGGCAAAGCCTTGAAAATGGAACATATAATGAGCACCATAACACAAGCAGTTAACTTCATAAGAGCCAAAGGTTTAAATTACTGCGAGTTCAAGTCGTTTCTGGAGGAGTTGGGTTCAGAATATAATGATTTGCCCTGTCACACAGAGGTGTGATGGTTAAGCCAAGGAAAAGTGCTGAAAAGATGTTTCGAGTTGCGTGAGGAGATCTGTCAGTTCATGGAAAGCAAAGGGAAAGACACAACAGAGCTCCGGGATAAAAAGTTGCTTTGTGAAATGGCATTTCTGTGTGACATCACGAGCCATCTCAATGCACTCAACCGGCAGCTTCAGGGGCGGGGTCGTGTGATCACAGACATGTACGCTGCAGAGAGGGCTTTTAAAACCAAGCTGCGCCTGTGGAAGATGCAGATGCAGCAAGAAAACTTGAGCCATTTTCCGTGTTGCCAAACTATGAAAGAGCAGGTTTCTACCGCAGTGTTCCCACGTGCAAAGTTTGCTGAAAAACTTAGCATACTTGGTGCTGACTTCACACGGCGATTTGCCGACTTTGAAGCCCAAAAAACCAGGTTTGAACTGCTCAGTAATCCATTTGCAGCTGACGTGGAAATCGCACCAACCAACATACAAATGGAGCTGATTGAACTCCAATGTAGTGACACACTCAAGGCAAAGTATGACTCGGTGGGCGCTGCACAGTTTCTACGTTTCATTCCCGACACAATGCCCCAGCTGCGTACCCAAGCTGCTCATATGCTCTCTATGTTTGGCAGCACATATCTGTGTGAACAACTGTTCTCTTTGATGAAGATAAACAGAACATCACACAGGAGTCGTCTTTCTGATGAACACCTTCACTCAATTCTGAGGATTTCCTCAGCTCAGAGCCTGACTCCAAACCTTGATGAACTTGCATCCAAGATGAGATGCCAAGTATCTAGCTTAGACTAGTGTGAATCACAGAGTGTTGGCCTGTGGAAAAATGTTTTCATTAGAAATTACTCCGGAAAAGCTGCAGATAAAGCCATAAGAAATAAATGCAACTGATTTTTTATTTATTTAATGTTCAATGTTGTTTTTGTAGGCAATAACCTAAGCTTTGTTAGTTCCAGGTTAATATGTGTAATAAATTCATTTCAATAAGTTTTGCAATAAACGCTGAACCAGTCCGGCCCTTGACTTGGACCGATTTTTAAATTTTGGCCCACTGTGTATTTGAGTTTGACACTCCAGCCCTGGGAGAGCAAACCAAGTTTTTCCAACCTTTTCTTCTAATTCATGGCCTTTAATCCAGGTTAGAATGCTGGCAAACCTCTTCTGCACCCTTTCCACATCCTTCCTACAATGGGGTGACCTAAAGTGCATGCGATACTGAAAAAGTAGTCTGTTCGCAGTTTCATACAGCCTCATATGACTTTTCCACTCTTACACCCAACACCCCTACCAATAAAAGCAAGAGTGCAGGCATGTTATACATCTTCCTTCTCACCTTAAGCACACTTACATTGAGCTATGGACCTGGAACCCAAGATCCCTCTGTACCTCAATGCTATTAAGGAGATACCATGAACTGTATACTGTATACTTTATGCTTTCTTTTGATCTCCTCACGCTTGCCCACATTAAATTCCATCTGCAACTTCTCTGTCAATATATCTGTAACTGATCTATGTCACACTGTATTCTTTTATAGTCCTTTATATTGTTCCCAAGATGACCAATCTTGGCGTCCTCTGCAAACTTGCTAATCCACCCACCCATGTTTCATAAAAATCACTGATATATATCACAAATAAAAGAGAACCCAACAAAGACCCTTATTGAAAACCACTAGTCCCGGCCCTCTAGCCAGAATAATAGCCTTCTGCCCCTATTCTTTGTTTCATATTGGCAAGCTAGTTATGAATACAACCTTGCAGTTAGAGAAAGAGACAACAGTATCATAGAAAGATAAATCTTCACGTTCTCTGTTAATGGTAATGTGGAGATAAAGACTTAGCTAGGAGAACACACATCATAGTACAATAGTCTCTGTTTTATTATTTTGTAGATTTTATTTTATTATTTTATTATTTTGTAGATTATTATAGCACATTATTGAAAATTACACCAGACAACAATTTTTTTCAAAAGTGCTGCTTCCTCAGAATTTTTTAAATTTATGATAGACTGCTTGAAGATGAACACAACTATAATTTCAGACTACTTGTATCATGTAGGAATTTGGAGAAACAACAAATTAACTTTTATTGAATATAATGTGTTTAATTGCATAATGGTGCTGATGCTTTGCAATAGTTCAACTAAGTTAAAAATATTTTGTTAATGATTTTCATTTGTACTCATTGTCTGAGGCTTCTCGCTTAAGTGTCCAACAATAATTTGCCAGCATTGATGGATTCCAGTTGCCCTGGTATCTTTTCTCCATGACAGCAACATCCTGGTGAAACCTTTCACCATGCTCATCACTAACAGCACCAAGATTTGCAGGGAAGAAAATGAGTCTTTAGTGACATGTTGTATTTCGTGGTTTTATATGCTTGAAGCATGCTTTCAACCAGCTGCACGTAGTTTGGTGCTCTGTAGATGCTGAGAAAATTTTCAACAACTTCCTTGAATGCCTTCCATGTGATTTTCTCCGGTCCCGGTAGAAATTCTTCAAATTCCCTGTCATTGATGACCTGTTTGACTTGCGAACCAACAAAAATGTTTCCTTAATCTTGGCATCAGTTGTTCTGGGAAGCATCTGTTTCAATTATCAAAATCCTTCATAGAAATTTTTGTGTTTGGTGATAGCAAATTCCATCCTTACAGTCCTGAACCCAATAATTTTTACTAAAACCTGTCCTGCCATGCAACAGCTGCACCGTCTAAGCGTGTCCAAGCATGCCTGGACAAGATAGAAAACTTTCCAGCTTGCATTGTGGGCAACATTTTAATTGACTTGAATTATGAATTGAAATAATAAACATAAATTTATTAAAAATAAATGGTGCATGATAGGAAAATTTCATGGTGATTTTCATGATCAGTAGCCCAAAATTCACAAGATACATGTAAAGGTATTCAGGAAGCAAAGTCTTTGTTGAGCAGTGTTATTGTACATTGGTAAATTATTATGCATATTATTATTATACACTTTATTATTAGTTAAGCCTGCACACTGCTAAGTGTATTTTTAGATGTTGCTGCTGTAACAAAAGAATTTCCCTCGCAGATTAGTAAAGTACTTTTATTATTATTATTATTATTATTATTATTATTGTTGTTGTTGTTATTATTGTTATTATTATCATCATCATCATCATCTTTGTTGTTGTTACTCCTCCTCCTCCTATAGAATTAATTCAATTTGGAATGGCACTTGCATGTTCCAGATTACAGCATTACCAATGAAGACAAAAATCTACCATAAACATAAACACAAGAGATTCTGCAGAAGCTGGAAACCCAGATTAACACCCTCAAAATGCTGGACAAACTCAGCAGGTCAGGCACAATTAATGAAGAGGAATGAAGAGTCGATGTATCAAACCAAGATCATTCATCAGGACTCCTTTAACATAAAGATGCAAGCATTAGAATGCATCTTATTGAAATATATATTAGTTCTGATAATCTCCATACTCGTGTAATTAACATTATCCATCCTACACAAATGCGCAGTTTCATTAAAGTAAATTAGAATTTTTAGTTGTTGTTTGTTGAAAGACAACAGAACTAATGCCCTTCGCTCATGATAGGTGAAACTGCTATCTATAAATCGCAATTTGATATACAGTAGTTGATTCTATCTGTGACGACTCCCATAGGTATCTGAGGGATGGTGATCATGTACAAGATGGTACCAGCAGCCATCCTCGCTGATACTACCAAAGTAAAAGTGTGAAATATGATTCTTTAAATCTGTCTATTAATTCCCAGTACAGATTTCAAACTGCTTATAGAATTATCGTCATTGGGTTTGGGTTTGTATTTCTGAAATATAAAGCGCAAATTGGCATTTCCAGCTCTTAGCAAAATCTGACTCTTCCACTTTTTCTCTTCAACCTTTATATTCAAGGAGTATTCAGCTACTGAGTAAAAAAAAACATTAGAGTGCTTGCAAATCTGGTCTTAATAATATTATAAAGATTCATTTTTACCTTAAAGTTCTGCATTTCGTGCAACTTGTACAATTTTTGTCACTCATACTACTTCCAAAATTCATCAAGGTATAAAATGTTAGGGTGAAGGCATAAATAGCAGAAATGAAGGCAGCGTTCTGACTTGAAACAAAAAAGCCAACGTGCAGCAAAGTAAGAAAATGTAACAAAGTAGCAAAACATGACACAGTTACGAGACTGAAGAGTAAAAAGACCAAGCAGATTTTTGACTTATCTGACATTATCATCCAGACAAATTTAGTACAAGTGGTGCTTTCAAACCCTTGATTCAACAGATTAGCCTAGAAATTCACCATTAGTTAGAAGCCTATTTTACTAAGGGTCATTGATTTCAATAGAAAACATGGCAGAAGCAGGGTGCAAAGCTTATTGTTATTATTTAACATACTTAGGGCTGTCGACCAGCAATTAATTTCTTGGGAGCAATTTCTCATCCTGATTTTCTCTTTCCCTTTACTGGAACTCAAACTCGAAGAATCTGGCTTCCATACTCAGTGGAGGAATGGAAGACATTTTTCAGAATGTGCTTTCTTTCACCATCTTCACGATTGCATCCCTGTGTCACTTTGCCTGCTGCTTCCCTTTCCAGATACACGCTGGTTGCTGTTCTTTCCCAACTGGCATTAAGTCTGCTGAATTCATCCAAAAACTATTGGCAGCCTATTTCCTTAATGACTTGATGAATTAATGTAAACGGAGCATGGCCAGGAAAGTGGGATGCTGAAATCTTCACTACATCCAGCCACCACATAATCATTTATAGAGGGATAAACAGAAAAGTAACTCTTTAAATGTTCTTCTTGAGAGTAGAAGCATCATTTCTAATTCTTCAGATTCATTTATTTATCACATGTACATTGAAACATGCAGAGAAATGTGATGTTAGCACTTACATTATGTTATGTGATGTAAGCTTCTGCCACTAGGTTTAACCATGTCAGCACTAACTCTCCAATTAGCCTCGAAATGCTGGTTTAATTAAAGTCACTTACTATGAATAGGAACCAGAAGCTCATTGTATGGATACCGAGAATATGGTGGATATGTGGATTTCCAATTCCATCTTGGTCCTATCTCCTAAGAGCAGAATCTATTGTTTACTTGGAAAGAATGCTACAGTGACAAGTAATCTGCCTTTCTCCTCAGGAACTCACAACTCCATCCTACCCCTAGATAAATGCTAATTCCACAGTACTTGGTAATCCATTTTATTTTATATGTCCAACCACTGAAGTAATTTGCTTCTGGACAACAGTTACATAACATATTTTACCCTCTGTACGATTTGCATAATTGATCGTTAATTGTGGGAGTTATCCTCTGTTTATATCATCTGCTATCTGGTTGCTTGGCATTTTCTGGCTCAGCCTTTGACAGTTTGTAATCAGGCAAATGCTTGTTCCATGAATCTTTCAGCATTAGTTTCTTTCCTGAAGAAGCACCAAGCTAAATATGCAATGCACGCTTGCAAACTGGCAACCCAATTTCTAAGAAGCACATTTCCTTTGAAGATGTTTTCAGAATATGGCTCTGCCCCAACAGAGCATTCAGCAACCCAATTTTCATCAACTCCACCAGAATTTCAGCAAAAAAAAATGACGAAAGTCAGTTTAATTCACAAAGGGGGATGAAATTGATTTTCTTCACTCATCTACAAAAGATGTAACTTGTATACGTCAGAACAAAATCAACTTTTAGTGGGAAAGCTTGTTTTAATCAGAACACACAGTAAGCAAAGAGCAATTTATCTACTAATGTCATGGTAAAGGAAGAGATAGGTGAAGAAATAATGTCTGTAGAGTAAAACACAGTTTTTTATGGGTCCAGTGATTGCTAGTAAACTGTAATGATACAAAGCACACAAAAACATGGAGAAAAGGCTCTAGGATCCACATGAGGCTTTTCAGACCACAAGAAAATATATGCAGTCTATAATTCAAAGTGATAGAACAATCTAAGTGTAAACACTCCTAAGGGCATGGTCATAAAGAAGCCAAAACAAACACTCTTATGGCCAAATCTCCGATTGTGATGACCTAGGAACTAACCATTAAAAGAAAAGCAGACAAGCTCATAATCTTGTTATAAAGATTACAAGGACATAACTCTTGAAAGAAACTGCATAGCAGCTTCCTTAGGCCACTAGAAATAGCTTTTAAGCTCTCAGACTAATCAGTTTAACCACACAGCTATATTTTGTGCTTTGTAATCTATTCCATATATTACAGCGCTCTCCAATAGTGGGGACATTTGTTAGTGACAATTACAATTTTGTTTCATTATTTTCTTTTATAACATGTGATCATTCTGTAATGCAGCCCTATTAAGTATCAGTTAACTTTTTTCACACAACTTCTCAGAAGCTGAGGAATGACCACATACTTTGACCACAGTTTAATAGATATGCTGGTAAATGGACTGAAAATAAATATCTTCATTTAAATAAAAGACATATGCATGCATGCTCTTATCTTTAGTCTCATATAGACTAAGATCTTCTTTCTGAAATAACCTCTATGAAAAAGAACAGACTGGAGCTTCATGATTACATTTAAATACACAAATAAAATCAGGAAGAAATGGAAGTCTTGCTTCCTGTTTCAATATCCAACTGCAATACAGAAATAATGACACTAAAATGAGTCTGTTAGCATTATTTCTCTTGGGAGCTGTTGCAATCAGTGGGTACATCAAAGAAATGAAGAGGGTGCCTCCTACAGCTAGGTGTTTGCCTTTCCTGAACTTCCATTGTATTCTTCCACAGTTACACTTCATGCAGCTACAAATGTATCTCAATACTGCACGTTCTTATATTGTGTTGGTTGTAACACAAACATCACATTTCACTGTATGTTTATGTGATAAATAAATGGATCTGAAGAATTAGAAATGATGCTTCTACTCTCAAGAACAACATTTAAAGAGTTACTTTTCTGCTTATGCCTCTACAAATGATTATGTGGTTGCTGGATGTAGGATGTGAGTGGAGTTTTCCCATATATGTCAAAAAGCCCACATGATATCTAAAAAAATGCAAGATTCCCTGCCGGAACATGTTCTATCTGTATATAACTGCTGGAATAGCCCTTATAATACTTGACTGGACATTAAAAGACAAACTTCTATAGATGTATGGTGGAGAGTATATTGACTGGTATGGAAATATCAATGACCTTGAATGGAAAATCCTAAAAAGTAGTGGATATGGCCCAGTCCATCATGGGTAAACTCCTCCCAACTATTAAGCACATCTGTGTGAAATCCTGTTGCAGGACAGCAGCATCCACCATCAAGGATTCCCACCACCAGAACGTGCTTTGTTCTAACTGCTACCATCAGAAGAAGGTACAAGAGCTTTAGGACTCACACCACCAGGTTCAATAAAAGTTGTTACCGCTCAATCATCAGGTCCTTGAACCAAAGGGATTAACTCACTCAACACTCTTGCCTCTTTATTCATTCAAATGTCCCAGCAACTAATAGACTCACTTTCAAGGACTCTTCATCTCATGTTCTTGATTGTTATTGTTAATTAATTTATTATTATTATTTCTTCTTTCTGTATTCGCAGTTTGCTGTCTTCTGCACTAGTTGAACACCCTAGTTGTGTGGTCTTTCACTGGTTCTGGTATGGTTATTATTCTATAGACCTACTGAGTATGCCCACAAGAAAGTGAACCTCAGGGCTGTATATGCTGGCACATATGTATTTTGAAAATGCAATTTACTTTGAACTTTGTATAGTATTCAAGTGATGTATGTGCCTTGAAATGCATATTCTTGTTTTATGTGTCTATGTTGTGGTTTAATGATTGCATTTGATTAAAATTCAGGATGAGGTAGTATATTAGATTTGATATCAGCTTCATGGAAGAAGTCCAAGTGTAATAGTAGATAGTTGCCTCTCTGATTAGAAGCCTGTGACTAATGGAGTGCCGTAAGGACCAGTGCTGAGTCCTTTCTTCTTTGTCACCTATATCAACAGTCGCAGTAAACGGGATCGGCAAATTTGCAGATGACGGCAAGATCTGGGGCATAGTGAGCAGGAGGAAGACTATCAAAGCTTGCAGCAGATCTGGACCAGCTGGAAAACTTGGCTGAAAAACGTCAGGTGGAATTTAATGCAGACTAGTGTGAGGTGTTGCACTTTGGGAGAATCTACCAGGGTAGGCCTTTGAGTGGTAGTGCACTGAGGAGTGTGGTAGAACAGAGGCATCTGGGAATACAGATCCATAATTCCTTGAAAGTGGCATTAAAGGTAGATAGAGTCATAAAGAAAGCTTTTGGCCTGATGGTCTTTATATATCAATGTATTGAATACAGGAGCCAGGATATTACATTGAAGTTGTTTAAGACATTGGTGAGGCCTAATTTGGAGCAGTCTGTGCAGTTTTGGTCACCTATCAAAAGGAATTATGTAAACAAGATTGAAAGAGAGTAGGAAAAAATTACAAGAATGTTGTCGGAACTTGAGGACCTGAATTATAAGCATAGGCTGAGTAAGTTAGGACTTCATTACTTGGAGTGTAGGAAAATGAGGTGAGATTTAATAGAGGAATACAAAATTATGTGGTGTAGAGTTAAGGTATTGCAAGTAGGCTTTTGACACTGATGTTAGATTAGACTAGTTCTAGATGTCATAGGTTAAGAGAAAAAGGTGAAATATTTAAGGGGAACATGAGGGAGAACTTCTTCACTCACAGCGTAGTGTGAGTGTGGAACGTGCTGTCAGTTTTATTGCAACACTTAAGAGAGGTTTGGTTAAGTACTTGAAATGGAGGAGTACGGAGGGCTATGATCCAGTTGTGGATCAATGGCGCTAGGCAGAATAACAGATTGACATGGACTAGATGAGCTGTAGAGCCTGTTTCTGTGCTCTAGCGTTTAATACCTCTGTGGCCTTAACCATTCAAACTATGGAAATGCATTTTTAACCTTGATATTGCACTCCTATTGTTCATCCCCAAATTTAATTTCTTCCCTCCTGCTCTCACAATATTGACCTACGTACAGTTCCATTCAGGACTGAGATGAAGTTTCTTCACCCAGATGGTGGCAAATCTCTAGAAATCTTGACCCTTGGAGTGTATAGGCTCAGTTGCTTCATATGTTCGAAGCAGATAATGCTTGATTATTAGATATTAAATGAATCAATTCATATGGGGCTAGTGAAGGGAAATGGAACAGTGGTAAAAGACTGCCCATGCTAAATGACATAGACTGGACCTGCACATACTGAATGCACTAACAGCCAAATGGACTTCCCACTTCTTTTTCTTGTGTCCTAATGCGTAAAATTCAACAGAAACAAGTTCCAAGAAAAAAAAACTGGAGTTTCAGATCAGCAATGATTTTAATTAAAGTTGCATTTTCCCTTGAAATAATCATAAACATCCGCATTTTTCTATTTAAAGAGCCAATAACAGATGGTCGCCATAATTTCACCATGTACAATCTGAGCTTGTATTTTTCATATTTATTTTAACCTGTGGGTCTGGCTGATTACAGCTTGGGACTTTGTATAAAATTTCTCCATTCAATTGATTTTCATTGTAAAATAACTAAATACAGAAGTAAGGTTATATCTCCTGAGACAAGACTATTAATTTTCGGTCATTGATAACTCAGCAGCAAGATTGATACTGACATTGAGAAAAATGATGTGTTGCATGTTATACCGGATTTATGCAAAAGAGTTTAATCCCAAATACCATTTACTATAAGTAGGCTAATAAGCTGGTACGACAAGTGACAGGCTTCATTACATTGGCGTTGTTTGCAGTGATGCAATATTAGTGTACAAAGCAGTGATTATGTGAACAAGTCTTTCTGCAAACATCACAAAAAATGTTAATTGCTCCAATGAATGAAGGCTGACACAGATTATAGTTGTAACATATGTAAATGAAAATTGGAAGCAGATGTGTTGTTATTCTTTCATATGAAAGGGGGCAGGCAGAATAGAACAACTTGTTTAAAAAAAAACCTTGAAGTGGCACCGTAGCATTAATTAAAAGTTAATCATATTGCTCCTTAATATTTAAGGAACTTGATTTTTGAACATTAGTTGCTTAACCTTGATCATTAGAAATGCACCAAATTTTTCCATCATTATATATTCCAAATCACAATATTTCCCAGATTAGTTTATCCCTAATTAATCACCCTGTTTATTTCACATCTAGTGAGTGTTATCACAAGTGAAATGAATCACGTCTCATGTGTAGTGAGGTGTGACTTTTAATCATAGACAGTAAGCAAACAGTGGAAGTTAATTCTTCTTTCATTTGGCAACACTCCATAGTGTCATTCCAACCTCTTAAGGTAACCTAGATAAAAATTTAGATAAACATGGACCAGAATAAACTGATTTGTTGGCTTGGCAAGGAATTTGCAAGTGTGCAAACAATTTTCTGATAGAGTTAACATAACTCAACAAAGGCTTTTTATATTTATTTCAGCTCAATTCTCTCTTTTAAGTGTGGATTATTTTTCTAGAGAAGCAAGAACCTTTAAAAACAAATTCCACAATTTAATCACCAGTATCTAAATATTATGAATACCTATGGGATTCCACCATATTTGCAGTAGTGTTGACTGTGGTTTAATTGGTAGCACTCCTCCCCTGAGAGAAGTTGAAGATTCAAGTTCTATTCCAGAGGCTTGAGTACAAAGAAAAAGCCAGGCTTGTTCTCCAATATAGAAAAGAAGGGTTCTCTTCTTCATGTTAGCCAGTCCCTTGAGCTATTATGGGAGCTGCATAGTATGCTGCAGGTGGGGCTTGGGTGGCTCAGGGCTTGGGAGGTCATGTGATCCTTCTGCAGCTCATGGTGTCAATGCTACGGAAGCAACACCTGTATCCTGCAGAACAGAGACAAGAAAGTGTGTAGACCTTCGAAATCTTGAGCAACACACAAAATATAGAAGAACTCAACAAGCTGGGCAGCAGCTACGGAGTGAAATAAACAGTCACTGTCTCTGGCGTCCTGCGTTTCAGGACTGGAAAGGAAGATGGGAGAATCTAGAGTAAAAAGCTGGCAGGGAGGTGGAGGAGCCACAAGCTGGTGGGTGATAAACGAGTTCAGGTGAAGGGAATGTTAGTGGGTGGGGATGACAGTGAGAGAAGGGGGTAGGAGTGAAATGGAATGAAAGGGCCCAAACATCAATATTTCCCTCTATAGATGCTGCCTGACATGTTGTGTGTGTGTGTGTGTGTGTGTGTGTGTGTGTGTGTGTCTGCATCATGCAGTTTGATGAAGGAAGCTTGCAAGATATTAGACCATAAGACACTGGAACAGAATTAGGCTGGTTGGCCCATCGAGGTGCTCCACACTTTACATATTGATTCTGTTGGGGAGGTGATGTAGGTTAAAAGAGGGGCAGCTGCACTGTTGGAAGTGTTGTCTTGTGATTGAGACATCATATTGAAGCTTCGCCATTTCAGTTAAGTGGACACAAAAGATCCTAAAGAGAGGAGTTATGAAAATCAAAAAATAAAATCGGAGAAGCTAGAAGTTTGGAATAAAAATGTTGGAATAGCTGTGGAAAGAGAAGCAATCAATGTTTTGGGGCTGCCCTCTGACAGAACCGGAAGTGATGCTCGGATCCTGGCTAATATTTACCTCTCAATTGACATAATTAAAACATTGTTTTTTGAAGATGTAACCAGGTTTGTACGATAGACTATTAAGTGTTTTTAGTCAACTTTTCTTCATCATTGTTTTATTAACAAATAGTGCTAGTATAATTGGATAAAAGTTTTAAACCAGTTAAATGTTTCCTGTTCTTTTGCAGACACTATTAAATAATCTCTCATTCAGAGATTTCCTGGTGTTAATCCTATTTATGCAAATACAAACCAAAATAATCCTTAAAACCAAAATAATACAAAAATATTTCTTCTAAGGTACAAACATAAAAGCCCAGTGAAACTCTCTCTGAAGTTCCAGGAACACTCTGTTGCCTTTACAAGCTAACAAGTTTGATGTAGCCTTTCGTCTTATTCCATTCCAGGGTTGCAGCTGTTTTGGCAACAGACAAGAATCCCTTAACAAATCAGATAAAAGCCCATTCTGCAGAGAGGAATTGAAAACAGCAGGCCTCAAAAGGACTGCACATCAGATGCCTTGTTCTGCCTTTCAACACAACTCAAATCAGAAACACATTACCATAATCTGAAACAGCTCACTGCTAACACAAGACAGATGGTTCATAATAGCCCATACAGCATTAATAAATAAATTCCAGCATTAAAGACTTTGCAGTGTATGACAACATTATCTTGGCATATTTATGACCTTCACTGTTATTTTTAGGGCATGTTTGTGATGCTAGAGAATAAATATTGCAGTAATTTTAAGTACGTGACCTGGATAGAAGTCAAGACTGTAAGTTCCAAGAAAGAAGTCAGAACAAATGCCAAATTGTTCAAGTTTTACCAGGAAATAAAACAATGCCATGATTTATGGATGAGGCTGGAAAAAAAGCACAATTTAATCCTATCACAAACACTGGTTAAAAAATCATATTACTTACTGTTCTAATGCCCAGTTTTCTGTAACAATTGATCTATAAGAATTGTTTGTTAAGAATTGTTCATTTTTATGTAAGAAAATACAGATTATAGGAGCAGTTTTGTTATCTGCTGGGAGATTTACCAATTAAGTCTTACTCCTTTCCAACACACCTATTCAAACCTGCGTTACAAAGTGGATACAGATTGGAATGCATTAGAAATCAAAAACAGAGAAGCTTGCAAGTACTCAGCAACTACGGAGAAAGAAACAGAGTAAACACTTCAGGTCAACGGTCCGTCATCAGACTGGAAAAGTGTGAAAGCAAGTGTATTTAAAGTTGCAGAGAGTGAGAAAAGTCGAGGCGACAAAGGAAGTGTCCGTGGTAGAGTGGTCCATGGTTATCCAGGTGACATGATACCTTTGGAGCAACTAATAGATAAATGAGGACAATTGACAAAAGAAAGAAAGAGAGTAGAAGTAGAAAGGGGAAGTAACATGCTGGAAAGTGTTGGAACTCTTGCTGAAAATCTGAAGTGAATGAGAATGCTGAAAATAATTAGCACATCAGTTATACAAACCATGGAAAGAGGAATAACGTTACAGGTTGATGATTTCACATCAGAAATGGTGGGCATGCAAAACTCTTTGACCTTTTTGATTCCTATCTAGTATCCCAGGAGCTACAGATTGATTGAGTATATATTGGGATTTGCTGGACAGTGGGAGGCCAAAGACAGAGGTCAGAGCAGGAGCGAAATGGAAAATTAAACTGACTAGTGACAGAAAACGCAGAGGCAGGCTCATGGTTGGAACAGTGGTGTTCTGCACTTTGTATATAGTTTCTCTAAAGTCAGGGAGGCCACATTTTGAGCACTGAACGCAGATTGGAGTGCAAGTGCTCCTACACCGCAAACGCTTTTTGGGTCATGGATCCTGAGATGGGAAGAGGTTTCTCTATGTATAATTAGATAAAAAGTTCAGGGCTGCATCAAGATGTTTCCTATTCTTTAGCAGACACGATTAAATAGCTTCTCATTCAAATAGCTTGGAGTGTTAATCCTGCTTGTAAAAACAAGTAGTCAGGAGCTGTGAGAAAGGGTTTGGTTGGTGAATGTGGAGACATGATAGATTCCTTTATTTTTTGGCTGATATAGGCAAAATGGGCTGAATGCCCCCCTTCCATGACTCAAGTTTTCTGTGTAAATGCAAGTTCATTTTTATTCTTTGTCCATTTATTTCACTTCATTTCAGGGGAAAAGCGAAAGTAAGTGTTTCCACATGCTAGTTTATTCAAGAATCCTGTTTAGAGGCAGTCTCTGAGCTAGAGTATCAGTCTCATGCTTAGTCACTAACCAAACCAGAATCATTAAGGCCACAGAGGTAAATAGGCAAAACATGCAATTGAAATAAGGCCAATCAAGGAACAATTGTAATTATTGGTAAATTTCATGGCTGCTGATCAACGGTTGTGTCGTTTTGCCTTTTGAGGAAACTTTGTATCTCAACCAAAGAGCAAAACTGTATTTGATGTCAGTAGTATGATTGGTGCACAGAAAATGCAGGACTTTAATATAATAACCAGTAAATCAACCATGGTGATTCTTACAGTACACTAGGCAACACGCTGACTGTTCAACCTCCATGTCATAAAATAGTTACATCTCTGAAGAAGGCCTTTCAGCCCATTGAATACTCATCTGTTCTCTGTATTCTAATTGAATTACAGAATTGTGACAGTACAGATAGTTGCAGCTCATCTTGGATCCTGTGTCTTAGTATATTCTGTGACTACAAGAGGAATTGCAGCCACATGCCGGATACAGACCTCACCAAAAACCAGCTGCAATTCATTATTAGCAAGTAAAAGTACAAAAGTTGTCTTTGATGGTCTGAATACACACCATGTGATATTCCGGCAAGCAGTTCTTTGATTGCTTTCTCATTGCTAAATGTGTGTAAGAAGAATGATATTAAAGATCTATACATTAGAATCACCAAAATTAATTTCCCAAAAGATTATGTTTAGTGACCATACTACCAGGAAGTAATAAATTTTAACGTATCTCTGTCTAATTTTATCTCTTGTTTCTTTCACGCTAATCCTTGAACAGTGACATATGTCAAATACCATCCAGATCTAACATCCAAAAGATCATAAAACATAGAAGCAGAATTAGACCATTTAGCCTATTGAGTCTGTTCTGCTATTCCATTATGGTTGACTTATTATCCTGCCTTCTCCCGATGTCAACCATCTGTGGCAATGAATTCCACTGATTCACTGCTCTATGGTTATAGAAATTCCTCCTCACCTCTATCGTAAATGGATGCCCTACATTCACCCACCATAGGAAACATTTTCTCCACATCCTGTCTATTTAGCCCTTTCAATATTCGACAGATTTCAATGAGATCCCTCCTCATTCTTCAAAACTCCAGTGAGTACAAGATCAGAGCTATCATACTTTCCTCATACATTAACCCTTTCTCCCAAAGTCATTCTCATGAGCCTCCTCTGGACCCTCAAATGCCAGCGCATCTTTTCTCAGGTAAGGCGCTGAAAACTACTCACAAAATATTCCAAATGCTCGTTTTGACCATCAAAATATGGAGGCACCTTCACAAACTCCCACAAGCCCTCAATGACACTGTGATTTCAGTCACTGAAGTCAATGTGAGAGCATTTTTCAGGAGGTTGAGCCCACAGAAAACATTTGGCCTAGAACTAAATACCCGTGTAATCAATCTGCGGGAGTGTTCACTCAGCTCTTTAACCTCTTGCTTTGTCAGTCTGAGGTACACACTTGCTTCAAGCATGGCTTCAGTTATGCCGGTGCCTAAGAAGAACTATCATCCAGTAGCACTTACATCCACTGGGATGAAGTGCTTTAAGAGATTTGCAATGAAACATGTACTGCCTGAGAAGTGACTTGGTTCCACTCCAATTTGCCTACCATCACAATAGGTCAATAGTAGATGCCCTTCCATTCATTCAACACTGGAACATCTGGACAGTGAAGGTGTACACATCAGTATGCTCTTCATTGACTACAGTTCAGCATTCAATGCTATCAAGTCAAGTCAAATCACTTTTATTGTCATTTTAACCATAACTGCTGGTACAGTACATAGTAAAAATGAGATGTTTTTCAGGACCATGGTGTTACATGGCACAGTACAAAAAACTAGACTGAACTACGTAATAAAAAAAAACACAGAGAAAGTTACACTAGACTACAGACCTACCCAGGACTGCATAAAGTGCACAAAAACAGTGCAGGCATTACAATAAACAATAAACAGGACAGTAGGGCAAGATGTCAGTCCAGGCTTCAGGTATTGAGGAGTCTGTTAGTTCGGGGGAAGAAACTGTTACATAGTCTGGTCGTGAAAGCCCGAATGCTTCGGAGCCTTTTCCCAGTCAGCAGGAGGGAGAAGAGATTGTATGAGGGGTGCATGGGGTCCTTCATAATGCTGTTTCCTTTGCGGATGCAGCGTGTAGTGTAAACGTCCGTGATGGCTGGAAGAGAGACCCCGATGATCTTCTCAGCTGACCTCACTATCCGCTGCAGGATCTTGCAATCCAAAATGGTGCAATTTCTGAACCAGGCAGTGATGCAGCTGCTCAGGATGCTGTCAATACAACCCCTGTAGAATGTGATGAGGATGGGGGGGGGAGATGGACTTTCCTCAGCCTTCGCAAAAAGTAGAGACGCTGCTGGGCTTTCTTTGCTATGGAGCTGGTGTTGAGGGACCAGGTGAGATTCTCCGTCAGGTGAACACCAAGAAATTTGGTGCTCTTTACGATCTCTACCAAAGAGCCATCAATGTTCAGCGGGGAGTGGTTGCTCCATGCCCTCCTGAAGTCAACAACCATCTCTTTTGTTTTGTTCACATTAAGAGACAGGTTGTTGGATCTACACCAGTCTGTTAGCTGCTGCACCTCCTCTCTGTAAGCTGACTCATTGTTCGTGCTGATGAGACTCACCACGGTCATGTCATTGGCGAACTTGATGATATGGCTCGAGCTGTGTGTTGCAGCACAGTCGTGGGTCAGCAGAGTGAACAGCAGTGGACTGAGCACACAGCCCTGGGGGACCCCATGCTCAGTGTGATGGTGTTAGAGATGCTGCCTCCAATCCGGACTGACTGAGGTCTCCCAGTCAGGAAGTCTAGGATCCAGTTGCTGAGGGAGGTGTTCAGGCCCAATAGGCTCAGCTTTCCAATCAGTTTCTGAGGGATGATTGTGTTGAATGCAGAACTGAAGTCTATGAACAGCATCCGAACGTATGTGTCTTTTTTGTCCAGGTGGGTTAGGGCCAGGTGGAGGGTGGTGGCAATGGCGTCATCTGTTGAGCAGTTGGGACAGTACGCAAACTGCAGGGGGTCCAGTGAGGCGGGCAGCAGGGTCTTGATATGCCTCATGACGAGCCTCTCAAAATACTTCATGATGATGGATGTAAGTGCAACGGGACGGTAGTCATTTAGGCAGGACACTGAAGACTTCTTCGGCACGGGGACAATGGTGGCGGCCTTGAAGCACGTTGGAACGGTGGCGCTGCTCAGGGAGATGTTGAAGATGTCAGTGAGAACATCTGCTAGCTGGTCTGCACATCCTCTGAGCACTCTGCCAGGGATGTTGTCTGGTCCAGCAGCCTTCCATGGGTTGACCCTGCACAGGGTTCTTCTCACGTCAGCCATGGAGAGACACAGCACCTGGTCATTTGTAGGAGAGGTGGACTTCCTTGCCTCTACATCATTTTCCGCCTCAAACTGGGTGTAGAAGTTATTCAGCGCACTTGGGAGGGAGGCATCACCTGCATAGTCAGGTGATGTTGTCCTGTAATTGGTGAGGTCCTGGATTCCCTTCCACATGGGCTGCGTGTCGCCGCTGTCCTGGAAGTGGCTGTGGATTAGCTGAGCATGTGCACGCTTTGCCCCTCTGATGGCCCGGGACAGTTTGGCCCTTGCTGTTGTTAGAGCTGCCTTGTCGCCTGCTCTGAAGGAGGAGTCGTGGGACCTCAGCAGCGCAAGCACCTCCGCAGTCATCCATGGCTTGTGGTTGGCACGTATAGTGATGGTCTTGGACAGAGTAACATCATCAATGCACTTGCTGATGTTGCTGGTCACTGATGCTGTGTACCCCTGTAAGTTGGTAGAGTCACCATTGATTGCAACCTCCCTGAACATGTGCCAGTCAGTGAGCTCAAAGCAGTCTTGAAGAGCAGAGATGGTGCTTGCTGGCCAGGTTTTCACCTGCTTTGAACTGGTCTGGAGCACCTGACGAGCAGTCTGTATACTGGGATTAGCATAACAGAGATGTGGTCTGAGTAACCGAGGTGGGGGTGGGGCTCTGCCCAGTACAAGTCGGGAATGTTTGTGTAAACCAGGTCCAACACGTTCTCCTCTCTTGTTGCAAAGTGTACGTTCTGATGGAATTTGAGGAGCACTGACTTAAGGTACGCATGGTTAAAATCACCGGCGACAATAAGCAGACCATCAGGGTGTGCATTCTGCAGTTTGCTAATAGCCCCGTACATTTCACAGAGCGCCTCCTTAGCATTAGCGCTGGGGAGAATGTACACACCGAATATAAAGACAGAGGTGAATTCCCGTGGCAAATAAAATGGTCTGCTCAAACTGCCACAAACTCCACTAGCGATGAACAGTGTCTGGAAACCAGCACAGAGTTCTTAAACCATTCCGTGTCGATGTAAACACAGACACCGCCACCACCACGAGCCTTACCGGAGACAGCTGCATCTCTGTCCAAACAAAACAAAGCTAGCCCGTCTAGCTGAATGGCAGCGTCCGAAATCCCAACAGTGAGCCATGTCTCTGCGAAGACATACGCAGAGCAAACTCTGTACTCCTGCTGAGTATTACGTTGGAGTTGGATGTAGTCCATTTTATTGTCCGGGGAGCGGACATTGGAGAGCAGAATGGACGGGAGAGCCAGCCGGCTAGGGTTTGCTTTGAGCCTGGCACGGACCCCTGCCCGTTTGCCTTGCTTCTGCTTCCTTACACATCGCTTTCATCATCTCCATCTCCGGCTACCAGCATCAGGCAAGTCCGAGGAATGTAGGCCCGTTCCCCTCAGCAAGCTAACGTCGTGTAATTCAGCCAGCAGATCTTTGTGGAAACTCTCAAAACTAAACCCTCAAAACTAAACAATCTATTATGGTTATTATTATGGACTTATTGAGTATGCCTGGAACAATATGAATCTCAGGATTGTATATGGTGATGGTGATGCATATGTATTTTGATAATAAATTTAATTAGAACTTTGAAATTTGAATAAGTTCCAAGACCTAAGCCTCAATACCTCCTCGTGCAACTGGATCCTTGATTTCCTCACTTGAAAATCCTGATCAGTTTGGATTGGCAACAATATCTCCTCCACAATCTCCTTCAACACCTCAAGGCTCTGTGCTTAGTCCCCTGGTCTACTCACTTTACACTTGTTAAGTTTGTTGATGACACCACTGTTGGCTGAATCAAATGTAGTGATGATATAGGAGGGAGTGGTGCCACAACAACAACCTCCCACTCAACATCAGCATGACCAAGGAGATATTATTGCTTTCCAGGAGGAGGAAACTGGAAGTCCATGAGCCAGTCCTCATCAGGGGCTCTGAGGTGGAGAGGGTCAGCAACTTTAAATTCCTCGGTTTTATCATTTCAGAGGATCTATCCTGGGTTCAGCACATAAGTGTCATTATGAAGAAAGACGAACAGTGCCTCTACTTTCTTAGAAGTCTGCAAAGATTTGGCATGTCATCTAAAACTTTAACAAACTTCTATAGATATGTGGTGAAAATATTGACTGGTTGCTTCACAGCCTGGTATGGAAACACCAATGCCCTTGTGCAGAAAAGCCAACAAATAGTAGTGGATATAGTCCAATCCATCACAGGTAAAGCCCTCCCCACCACTGAGCACATCTACACAGAACGCTGTTGCAGGAAAGCAGCATCCACTATCAAGGCCATACATCATCTAGGCCATGCTCTCTACCCATTCCTGCCATTAGGAAGGAGGTACAGGAGCCTCAGAACTTAACACAACCAGATTCAGGAACAGTTATTAACCCTCAGCCATCAGGCTCTTGAACCCAAGGAGATAACTTCCCTCAAATTCACTTGCCCCATCACTGAACTGTTCCCATAACCTCTGGGCTCACTTACAAGGGCTTGTCATCTTATGTTCTTGATATATATTGCTTATTTATTATTGTTATTATTACTTTGTTCTCTTTATCTTTGTATTTACACAGCTTGTTGTTTTTTTGATACATTGGTTGTTGTCCATCCTATTGGTTGCAGTCTGTCATTGACTCCATTGTGTTTCTTGTACTTACTGTGATTGTTCACAAGAAAATGAACCTCGGGGTAGTATATGATAACCTATATGTGGAATATTTTGAAAATAAAGTGACTTTGAACTTTGGAGTGTGGTTTGAGCAATGCCTTGAAATGCTTCAGCATTAAATTCTTGCTTTTATATTCTGTTCTTTCAAAATGAATGCTAACATTGAATTTGTCTTCCTTGCCACTGCCTCAACCTATAACTTTACTTGGATTTTCAGAAGGCCTTTGACAAGGTGCTAGACATGAGGCTGCTTAACAAAATAAGAGACCATGGTATTACAGGGAAGATACTAGCATGAATAGAAGATTGGCTGACTGTCAGGAGGAAAAGAGTCAGACTAAAGGGACCTATTCTGGTTGGATGCCGTTGACTAGTGGTATTTTACAGGGGTCAGAATTGGAATCATTTCATTTCACGTTATATGTCAACGAGTTGCATGTCAGAATTGATGGCTTTATGGCCAAGTTTGCAGATGATTTGAAGATGTGTGGAAGGGCAGGTAGTGTTGAGGAAGCAGGGTCTGCAGAGGGACTTAGATTATGAGAATAGGAAAGGAAGTGGCAGATGAAATTTAGCTTAGGGAAGTGGTAGAAGGAATAAAGGAATGAACTATTTTCTAAATGAGGAGAACGTTCAAAAGTCTCCTTTACTCTCCTTTGTATATCCTGACTGTTATTTCCACAAAGAGTTCCAAGAGATCTGTCAGACAAGATCTACCCTTAAGGAAAACTTTCTGACTTTGGCCTACTTTATTGTGTGCCTCCAAGTACTCTAAAACCTCATCCTTAATGATGGACTCCAACATTTTCCCAACCACTGAGGTCAGGCTAACTGGCTTATAATTTCCTTTCTTCTGCCCCCCTCCCCTTTTACGGAGTGGAGTAACATTGGCAATTTTCCTGTCCTCTGGGACCATTCTAGAATCTAGTCATTCTTGAAAGATCATCACCAATATCTCCACAATCACTTCAGCTACCTCTTACAGAACACTGGGATGTAGTCCATCTGCTCCAGGTGACTTACCTACTTTCAGACCTTTCAGCTTTCAAAACACCTTCCCCTTACTAATAGCAACTACACTCACGTCTGCCCCCTCACACTCTTGAATTTCTGAAGACTGATGCAAAACACTTATTACGTTTGTCTCCTGTTTCTTTTTACTACCTCTCCAACATCATTTTGCAATGGCCTGATATCCACTCTCATCTCTCTTTTACTCTTTATATATCTGAAAAACACTTTTGGTAACACCTTTTATATTATTGCCTAGTTTACCTTGGCATTTCACCTTTTCACTCCTTATAAGTTTTTTCCTTGCCTTCTGTTGTTTTTAAAAACTTCCTAATCATCTAATATCCCCTAATTTTTGTTATATTATATGCCCTCTCTTTTAGTTTTATGTCTAGTCTTCCTGCATGAGTACAGGTTGTGTTTATTGACTAACATTTATTACTGATCGTTTCCTCATCTGATGTCTGCACACTTACATTTTTCACGCAGGTTCACTGAACAGCAACCAGGAACAAGAAGACTGGTTAATTTTTCCCTTTCTGGTCAAGAGTAGTGGGGCTTGTTATTGCAAGTTCAATGCTGTATTGGCACAAGATCAGCTCAGACTGAAGAATGAAGCTGAACTTTTCCTGACCTGCACAGCCCTAACATTACACCATGCCACATTTCAGTATTTTTAACATTTTCACCAATGAGATTTTTATAAATTACATAAAAGTCATAAAATGATGGTGGTTGTCTAACCAATAAACAAAAGTAAAATCCATTTAATGATATATGACTGAGTTTGCCTGTGAGTACAGTACAATAGAAACAGAGAAACATAGAAAACCTACAGCACAGTACAAGCCCTTCAGCCCACAAAGCTGTGCTGAATATGTCCTTACCTTAGAAATTACTGGGCTTACCCATAGCCCTCTATTTTTCTAAGATCCATGAACCTATCCAGGTGTCTCTTAAAAGACCCTATTGTATCCGCCTCCACCGTCGCCGCCGGCAACCCATTCCACGCACTCACCACTCTCTGTGTAAAAAGCTTACCCCTGACATCTCCTCTGTACCTACTTCCAAGCACCTTAAAACTATGCCTTCTCATTCTAACCATTTCAGCCCTGGGGAAAAGCCTCTGACTATCCACACGATCAATGCCTCTCATCATCTTGTACACCTGTCAGGTCACCTTTCATCCTCTGTCACTCCAAGGAGAAAAGGCCAAGTTCTCCATCCTAGTTTTTACTTTATTCTGGAGATATGTCCATTACAGTCTAATAATTTTGATATACTGCATTAATCTTACCAAAGTGCTTGTTGCAACATGGGCTTTCCATTTGCACATTTTAATGGAAGAAGATGGCATCAGGGAACAACATGACCAAGGGCCATATCCTCCAGACATTCCACAAAACTATTTCCTTCACTTCCTTTATTTATAGAGGTTCCATGGGTTTTTTTTCTTACTTTTCTTAGTTAAGTGGCTATCCGTGGGTAGACAAGTCGACAAATCTCAGGATTATATACTACATCCATAGTTTGATAATAAATTTACCTCGAGTCTTTGAATCTAACTCTAAGTATCAGAAATAGCTGTTGAAGCTAAACTAAGAAAATAATAATTCCTTGAGACATTGATCGTCTCAGCAACTCTTTTAGAAAATGGATCGATGACAAGTTGTCTTTCTATTATCTAATGAGCACTGAAAGCACATAAATGCTGCCCGTAGTTGATGAAGAAATACCTCTACAAAAGAATTGTATATTTTTTCAAATACACTTTGCCGACAACACTGCCACTTTCTGAAGCAGATAATTACACAGATTCACTACCCTCTGAGCAAAGAAGTTTCTACTCCAGTTTTAAGGGATCAGCCACTTTTCATGTAACAATATTTCTTCTTTTTGGCTTTGCAATGGGTGAAACTTATGTCATGGGTCTATCAGTGAAGCCCCTTTAGAAACTCATATGTACATTTGAATAAGATCACTGTGCATTCATCTAAACTCCAAGGAAAAAGACAAAAACTGTTTAGCCACCCTTGATAAGACAATCCCATGAGAGCCTGATGAATCATCTTTGGACTGCCTCCATTACATTATGTTTTTTTTTAGATAAGAGGGCGTACACTTCCTAATATTTCACTGAAGGAAGATTTCTGTCTATCCAGGATTCTAACAATTTAGAGAAAGTATTGAGGTTTGAAAAATAGATGTGTGATACATAATTGGGGGTGAGAGGTCGGGAGAACATACCTTTGAATGACAGTGTCAATGTGCAGAATGTGGACAGGAAATAGTGGCAGCTGAAGATAACTCACTGAATGGTGATAGAATAGTGTGGCAAGAACTGTTTCAGTCCTGGGCAGGGGAAAAATTCTGGAGAAGCTGGAGATAGAGACATTATGGTCAGGGACAATGGGGTGAGAATTGAGGTTTTTTTTTCAGAAGAGGATTAACCATAACAGGTCCAAAGGAGACGGGGATAGTAGCTGTTCACCAGCAAAGATGGAGATGGGACCAAGGTTCTGGGAGAGAGATATGAAGAACTGGATTGAGCTAACAAGTCTCATGGATAAACTGATCTCAGAAATATCTCAGAGAAAGTAAACAGAAGAAGATGCAATTTTAGTGCTACTTCTAGGAGGTTTATGTATAAGTTTGGCCTGAAGAGTAGGGGAAAGGAAAGGTGAGGCAGGGGTAAGAAAGCCCAAAAATCCAAGAGTGAAGAAAACTGTCAGTTGAATTGAATTGACTTTATTACTTACATCCTTCATATAGGAGTAAAAATCTTTATGTCACATCTCCATCTAAATGTGCAATGTGCTATTTATGGCAATTTATAATAAATAGAAGTTATAGCAAGAGCTATGCAAAAATGCCAAATATTTTAGGCATGATTACAGCAAATTTTGAAGATTACAATTCCTGCAATTATATGAGTGCAGATTATTTCATATGCACATTCATTCCACTCAAATATCAAACCTATTATCTCTGCTGCTAATACCCCACTTGTTTAATATTTGAATTTTCCTTCAAATTGTTGACAATCACAAAGGAAATTATGGACAGGTTAATTTCACATTCTGCTTTAAAAATTCAGGAACATTCATGACTTATCATTAGCCTGCTCTATTCCAGACAATCGGGGCTGTGTTCATTGCTCACTATAAGAAGCTAATTCATCGGGGGATTATACATCCTGGCAGCAATGTGGCTACACCAAATATTTGTTTGAATATTAATGAACATAAATATAACACTAGAAATATAGTCTAAATGATATTTTACAGCATTTGCTCTATCTCAGCTCAAATATGGTTCTCCTTAAGGACCATTTATTTCATTTAAAACTCATTTCAATAATTCAATTACTGATAATGATGTTAAAGGAGCAGAATGTAATGAGTTAGCTTGTTTGATATTATGAAGTATGCAAAAGCTTTATAGGTGTACTAGGTAGGGTTTGCTGCACCATGCGACAAGGTCAGTTCTTAAAAAAAGCTTTGCTTATGTTACACTTCACTGCTCTGAATGCATTCATGACATAATAGTATTCATTCCTAATATTTCAACACAGTGAAAGCTATTTTACATTCTGACCACCTGCATGATTTCTTATCTTCTCTGTGGCTTCACCAAGTGCTTCACACCAATAGTTTCTCTGCCTGACTCTTTGGTAAAATGTTTTCAATCAAATGAAGCAATTACTATGTTATAATGCTGTCCATTTATTTCCAAAAAGATTTCCTAACATGCAAGGTCCTCAAACAGTGAATATCTTGTCTCTCATCCCCTTCCACTATTCCTGTTCATGCTATCAGATTTTCAAACAATGAAGCTATATTGAGAATTTTGCGTTTGCAATTGGCCTGCGTTGGTGGTTCCCTTAATATTGGAAGAGTTATCAGTACCAAGGAGTAACTTCAAGCAAAATCTTCTCTGTGAGAAAGCACAACTCATTTGGTTTTGACAAAAATTGTTGTTCCTTAATCATCTGCGCTACCTCTCTCCCTGACAATGCTCTGCAGCAAAAACAGAGCACTTGAACCTTTAGCACCCGCTGTGTGCCTGAGTTGAACTTCTGAACACACAAGCACCATTTATTTGGTTGGAAGAGAAATGATCAGGGAGATGTTTCTGGCCTGTTTCTATGGAAAGGATCTTCTGTAGTTTCCAAAGTAAGCCTATCTTGTCCATAGGGTTAAAATATTCACTTTTAGGCAGTTAAAGGTATTGAGCTCTATACAAACTATCTGTTATTCCATAACATGTTTTTTTACTTCTTGGGAAGAGCAGCAAAATGTTCATTTATAAAAAACACAGCACACTTTCTTTGCAAAGGGACAGAGATGGTCAAGTTTATAAAATATGACAGAAAACAGACAAATTCGCAGGTTCATAAGCAGTGAGTACCAGGTGATGATAATAATAAATAAATAAAACAGAAATAACTGGCTACATCAGAAAGGTAGATGTGTTCGAATGCACAAGAGGTAATTGGAATATGTGTACTGAGAGAATTGAGCAGTAATTAAAAGCAAATGAATAGCCAATGAAAAGTGAGTGCCTGTTTTGCTGAGTGCATTGGGTGGAAAAGCATACAGTCTGCGTAGAAGTTTGACTGCTCCAAACAAACCAGCCAAAACGAGCTTTGCTGATATTGTGAAAATAACTCGGGAACATTTAGAACTGAAACCATTGTTGACTGCGGAATGTTTTAGTTTTCATAAGTGGAATCAAAAGAAAAGGGATTCCATTTCAGTGTACATGGCTGAATTGAAGAAGATGTCTAAGTGTTGTTAGTTCAGTGATGGGTTTAATGATGCAGTCAGATGATTTAATTTGTGGAATCTTACAGGAAAGCATTCAAAAATGGCTCCTAACTGAAGCACAATTCATATTTAATAGGTCAGTCGATATTGCCAGATCAATGGAAACAGTAGAGGCACAATTGAATTTACTATTTCTTACATCCTTCACATACATGAGGAGTAAAAATCTTTACGTTACATCTCCATCTAAATGAGCAATGTGCAATCATAGTAATTTATAATAATTTGGGTAACCCTAGGTCAGTGGTCCCCAACCACCAGGCCACAAAGCATGTACTACCGGGCTGTGAGGAAACTATATGATTTATTGATATGAAACGATATGAGTCAGCTGCACCTTTCCTCATTCACTGTCACATTGACTGTTGAACTTAAATGCATGCGAGATCATTACGCACGCGAGGTCATCACCCATACAAGGTCATCAGTCACCTAAACGCAGTGCTATCCTCATGACAGGGATCGCTGGTTGGCCTCGGGTAACTGGCTGCCTCACGCGGCCGGCAAAAAGTGCCGTTGCTACTGGCCTGGAGTGTGGACAGATAGCCGCCACCTCTAAACCTGTTTAGCACACCAAATGTTCGTGGGGAACCCGGTGCTAAAATATTCGCAGGCAACCTAATCTGGGCCCAGGGTTTCGTAAGTAGCAGAGCAGCTACCTCGCTGCGATCTACTGAAAGTCATCCCTCGAGCCAAACTTTTGTCAGCCGACAGATCCTACCTACCTACAAGGGGGGTGGATGCACACCCTGTCGCACTCTTCCCCGCTCGGTCGGTCACTCTGTCCGGACTGCGACCACTGCGCCCCTGGCATTGGGTCCTCCGGCCCTTACCTTGTCCTTTCACTGGTGTGTTGCAATGATTTTATATGTTTATACGAGGAAAATATGTGCTGTATGTTTAAAATCCAAACGTTAATTAAAATGTTATGATGCAAAGGAGTTATAAGTGAGTTATAATTGACTTATCACTATATTCATGCGAGGAAAATATGCGCTGTGTGTTTAATATTAAATTCATTAGATAAACCCTTTTAGAAATGAAATTGTGTGTATTAGCCACTTATAGGTGACTTATAGTTGACTTATCACCTATATCCAGTCGTGATTAACAACCCTACCCCCAACCCCCACCCCCCTCCCGTTGGCTGGTCCGCAAGAATATTGTCAATATTAAACTGGTCCGCGGTGCAAAAAAGCTTGGTGACCCCTGCCCTAGGTCATTTCTCAGTTAAGGACATATTTGGCACAGCTTTGTGGGCTGAAGGGCCTGTATTTTGCTGTAGGTTTTCTATGTTTTTCTATGCTTTCTAATTTATAATAAATAGAACAGTCGACGTAATATAGAGTACACTCAAATCAGCATGAGTTCATCAGTCTGATGGCCTGGTGGAAGAAGCTGTCCTGGAGCCTGTTGGTCCTGGCTTTTATGCAGCGGTATAGCTTCCCAGATGGTAGCAGCTGGAATAAATTGTGGTTGGGGTGAGTTACGTCCCCAATGATCCTATGGGCACTTTTACACGTCTGTCCTTGTAAATGTCCAGAATCATGGGAAATTCACATCTACAGATGCACTGGGCTGTCTGTACCACTCTCTGCAGAGTCCTGCGAATGAGGGAAGTACAGTTCCCATACCAGGCAGTGATGCGGCCAGTCAGGATTTTCTCAGTTGTGCTCCTGTAGAAAGCTCTTAGGATTTGGGGGCCCAGACCAAACTTCTTCAACCGTCTGAGGTGAACGAGGTGCTGTTGTGCCTTTTTCATCCACACAGCTGATGTGTACAAACCACATGTGGTCCTCGGTGATGTGGATGCTGAGGAACTTAAAGCTGTTTACCCTCTCAACTCCATATCCATTGATGTCAATAGGGGTTAGCCTGTCTCCGTTCCTCCTGTAATCCACATCCAGCTCCATTGCTTTTGCGACATTGAGGGAGAGGTTGTCACAGATATGGCTTCTTTCCTGTAGGCACCTCATTATTGTTTGAGATCAGGCCAATCAATGTAGTATTGTCAGCAAATTTAATTACTAAATTGGAGCTGTGCGTGGGAGTAAAGGAGGGGACTTAGTAAACAGCCCTGAGGGGCTCCTGTATTGAGAGTCAGAGGGTTGGAGGTGAGGGAGCCCACTCTTACAAACTTCTGGTGATCTGACAGGAAGTCCAGGATCCAACTGCACAAGGCAGGGTCAAGGCCGAGGTCTCTGAGCTTCTTGTCAGGCCTGGATGGAATTATGGTGTTGAATGCAGAACTGTAGTCCAAGCACAGCATTCTCACATAAGCATTCCTCTTCTCCAGATGTGTAAGGACAGTATGTAAAGCAGTGGCTATTGCGTAATCTGTCGATTGGTTGTGTCAGTAAGCAAATTGTCAAGGGCCCAGATTGGGTGGTATCAAGCTGCAGATGTAATCCTTGACCATCCTCTCAAAGCATTTGCTTATTATTGAGGTGAGTGTGACAGGATGCCAGTCATTCAAGCATGTTACCTTGGTCTTTTTTGGTACAGGGACAGTGGCAGTCAAGAATGGAAGTGAGCGTGAACAAAAATTGCAAGGAGCAAATTGTGTGACCTAGAGGCAGGGATTCACATACATTTAACCAATGCAGATTTAAAGGCGAAACTTGCAAAAAATGCAACAAATCAGGACACATACAAAGAGGATGTTGGGCAGACAAAAATATATGGACTGCACAGGAAGTGAAAAAGATAAAAAATAAATTTGCAGTTTCAACAAGAGCACTAGTCTGCATGCTGTTGATGAAAAATCTGACAGTGATGACACTGACATAGGACTGCATAGCCTTGAGATTTACAATATGAAAACTAACAATAGACAAGCAATCTGACTTACAACAGAAGTGAAAGACGAATTCATTAATCTGGAATTGCACACTGTTTCAGCCATTCCACAAAATAAGTTTGATATAAGGCCTTTTTTTGTACCATAGCAAGTTCACATTTCTATATCCAGTCCATCATCGAGCATGCTTCCTTTACTTCCATAAAGGCAGTTGGTGGCTAGTGGTGTTCCGCAGGGGTCGGTGTTGGGACTCCAACTCTTTACAATCTATATTAATGATTTGGAGAAAGGGACTAAGTGCAACGTATCGAAGTTTGCTGATGACACAAAGATGGGAGGGAGTGTAATGAATGCGGAGGACATTGAAACCCTGCAGGTGGACGTAGCTAGGCTGAGTGATTGGGCAGACATTTGGCAGATGAAATATAATACTGACAAGTGTGAGGTCTTGCACTCTGGCAGGAAAAATAATAGAGCAAGTTATTATCTAAATGGAGAGAAACTGGAAAGTGCTTCTGTGCAAAGGGATCTGGGGGTCCTGGTGTAGGAAACACAAAAAGTTAGTATGCAAGTGCAGCAGGTGGTCAAGAAGGCCAATGGAATGCTGGCTTTTATTGCTAGGGGGTTGGAGTATAAGAACAGGGAGGTCTTACTGCAGTTGTACCGGGTATTGGTGAGACCACACCTGGAGTACTGCGTGCAGTTCTGGTGTCCATATTTAAGAAAGGACATACTGGCTCTCGAGGCAGTGCAGAGAAGGTTCACTAGGTTAATTCCGGGGATGGGTGGGTTGATGTATGATGAGAGGTTGAGTAGATTGGGACTCTACTCATTGGAGTTCCGAAGAATGAGAGGCGATCTTATTGAAACATATAAGATTGTGAAGGGGCTTGATCAGGTGGATGCGGGGAGAATGTTCCCAACGATGGGTGAAACTAGGACTAGGGGGCATAATCTTAAAATAAGGGGATGCCATTCCAGGACTGAGATGAGGAGAAATTTCTTCACTCAGAGGGTAGTGGGGCTGTGGAATTTACTGCCCCAGAGAGCTGTGGAAGCTACTACACTCAATAAATTCAAAACGGAGATAGACATTTTCCTGGATAAAAATGGCATTAGGGGATACGGTGAGCGAGCAGGTAAGTGGACATGAGGCTAGGTTTAGATCAGCCATGTGATCTCCTGGGCCAGTTTTCGATAGCCTGGATGGATCAGAGAGGAATTTTCCAGATTTTTTCTCCTCAACTGGCAAATCGTTTTTTTTTACCCTGGGAGATCACGTGGGCTTGGGCGGGATGAATAATAAAATAAAATGGGAGGCATGGTGCCCTGTTGGTTGGCACTGTTGCCTTGTGGGATTCGGTGAAAACTAGAGTTAAGATTGGATCAGCCATGATCTTGTTGAATGGCGGAGCAGGCTTGAGGGGCCGATTGGCCTACTCCTGCTCCTATCTCTTATGTTCTTATAAAGCCACACAATTCCTTTTCTGCCAACACAGCTGCTGTTAAATCCACTTTTGTCTTTTCCAGTGTCCTCTTAGTCAGCCTCCCAACTTCGACACCACATAAACTGACTAAACTAAGGCAGCATCAATCTTATCACCTTCCTTGTACTAAATGACCTGCGCGGATTCCCATTGTATAGATCCCCATTTTATATACTTGCACTTTTATCTCATCAATCCTCCTTATTTCGGTATCCTCTCTTAGCTTTTTGAGATATCTACCTCCTCCATTCTTGATCTCTGTCCCACTATTGGCAGCCAGATCTTCAGCTAACAATTACTTACCTTTGGATAAAGTTCGGTGCCTTTAATTCAATCACTGAAACCTAGTTATTCAACCATCACAACTAAACTAAGAGCTGCTGAAGTACAAAATATTCTGAGTTCACTTCCTTGTAGGCTTATGGCTTTTGGAGTTATGGTGATGCAGCTCTTAGCAAAATTAAATCTCAGAGGAGCCCTCCATACTTAAGAAGGAGAAACCTTTGGAAATACGCACTACTAAGTGTCTCATGTACTTTCCATTGTGTGCCTTTATATTCCTGAATTTTATTGCACAAGAACAGAGGTATTTTCTTTGGAAAACCTTGCCTATAATTCAGGTCAAACATTTTACCAAAGTCAGGTAATGTTGACTGGAATCATTCTAATTGAATCTGGAAGTACCAAAAAAATCAATCAAACCAACACTATTCTTCAATAACACCACCTTAAACAGCCTTCTCAGTCTGACATTCGATTTTTGCAGAAGTATCTTCCACTTGTAATTATTTGACATAAGTTTAGGGTAGAAATAGTCTAGAAACGTTAAGCATACCTCCTAATTTACAGGGTACTGCCAGAGTTTAAAAGAGACTGACAGTTTTTGGGTGAATTATTCAGGGCAGAATTTTGCAGCTTATTGAAAGGCTACGTGATGTCTGATGCAAGATGTATAGTGTGTGATGGACATATGCTAGACTTAAAGCTATTATTTAGACTTTGATAGATTGCCTAACATGTGAACTGACAATTTAATGGTATCATAAAGTTACAGTTGCACAATCATTTTTCTTCAACATTTTGCTGCATTTCAAAGATGTCATGCATCTGACAAATTACAAGGACTTTCATAGGTAACCACAACAGTTTATTTTCCGAGTTTATGCTGGCTCTTCCATTTCCTGTAACTTGTGCTGCGTTAACTGCATAAAATCTATCAGAGAGCAAGATTAGTCATGAAACTTTATGTCAGTCTTGTGGAAAGTTGGGTGAATTACTATCTTTGCATTTGTCAATGCCGCATTCCATTAACTGGGAATTCCTGGAATATGACAATGAGTAAATCAGTGGAACAGGACCACCGCAGTGACCAACTAAAATCACTTCACTGAAGCCCAGATACATATACATATCAGAAAATGTTAGTGCTTCCAAAATAAAACTTGATACTTATTTTAATAAGTATAACTCAATATCTTCAAACTCTAGATACTATTAGCAATGAAACTGGTTGTGCGGGGAAACTCAAAGTAGACAGAAGTAAATTGGGCGTACGTTTTACACTGCACCAGGTTTTCCTTGCATTGAAGGAAGTTTGATACAATTCTGCTGGGACTTCGATTCACTCATCCAGGTGCATCAATGGAACCTGTGGCAGTTTCATAAGTAGCTCAGCCAGCTGAAGACATAAATATTGGGTTGTTTCTCTCAACAGTGGCTTCCCTGAGAGCGTGTGGGTGGCTGAGAATGGAGGTGGCACTAGGAATGACAAGAACGTTGGTTGTTTTCCAATGGTTTAAGAAGATTTTGAAAGTGCCAGTTGATAAAATACAAATATACAAATGCTTGGGGAGAATAAAATTCCTGTTGGAAAGAGACGTCCCATTGATTGCACATGGACATTAAATGGAACTGCTTTTGGTACATGAGAGCCATTCAACTGAATCTCAATGTGATTCATCTGGCTAAGGATTCATCGTTATCAGGTTATTCAGTTCTGCAAATGCTGCTGCAACTCATTCATGTATCTTTGTGTAGGGGGAAGAACCATTCAGAATCTTCCTCATGAGATTAATTGAGTTTGCCTTGAATACAGGGAAGAAGATGAACGACGGGGTTAAGAGGTCTTTTGTTGTTCTGCACCTTTTTTTCATTGCATATCAATCAAAGGGAAGGTGGAATGCTGCAGTACTATGGGTTTGTTTGTATTTAAAATCTCACTGGGCCTGTTGCAGAGGACCACTGGGTCTGGTTGGCTTGCTTCCAGATTTCTAGCTCCAGTTCCAAAGTAATATGTTCCCTGACAGCTCAAGCAACAGTAAGAACATTGTAATGTACAAATAAGCAATCAGGTTCCCAAAACACTTAACTCAAATAAAGGTCAATAAGATGTCGCTATTCATTTGTTAGTACAGTACAACATCATACACTGTACATGCAGTGGCCACTTTATTAGGCACACCTGTAGACCAGTCCGTTAATGCAAATATCTAATGAGTCAATCATGTGGCAGCAACTCAATGCATAAAAGCATGCAGACATGGTCAGAAGGCTCAGTTGTTGTTCAGACCAAACATCAGAATAGGGAGAAAAACATGATCTAAGTGACGTTGAACATAGAATGATTGTTGATGCCAGATGGAATGGTTTGAATATCTCAGTAACTGCTGATCTCCCCGGACTTTCAGGCACAACAGTCTCCAGAGTTTACAGAGGAAAGTGTGAGAAACAAAACAAAATCCAGTGAACAATAGCTCTGTGGACAAAAGCAGCTTGTTAATGAGGGAGGCCAGAGGAGAATACCCAGAATGCTTCAAGGTGACCGTAACACAAATAATCACACATTACATCAATTGTGTGCTGAAGGGTATTGCTAAATGCACAACTCATTGAACCTTGAAGTGGATGGGCTACAGCAGCAGAAAACCACACCAGGTTCCACTCCAGTCCCTAATAAATTGGCCACCAAGTATATGTTAATATTTAGGTTGGATGCAGTCAAATATATTTTTTTCAGATATTCCTATATTCAGCTGCAGACTTCTATAATTTCAGTAGTATCTCATAATGCAATAAAACACAATTTATTGGATAATCTTTCATCTGTCTTTCTGCACAGGCAGAAATCTGCTAGAATGAATCATCTGTGTTGTAAAACAAATCTTCTTTCAACTGCACAATGGTGCAGGTGATAGTTCACTCCCTTTACCCTGTCTGAAAAGGCTTTAGTACTCATTGTCTATTACTTGTGAATTGTTTTGTTCATTAGTATGCTGGGAATAAACTAATTAAACAAAATTTTGGATATTGTTCTGTGAAATGAGAAAGAGCTGATTTATAATCTTGTTATAAAGGATTCTTAAGGAAGACTGATTATAATATTATAGAAGGCAAACACGAGGAAATCTGGCGATGCTGGAAATTCAAGCAACACACACAAAGTGCTGGTGGAATGCAGCAGGCCAGGTAGCATCTATAGGGAGAAGCGCTATACGCTATAAATGTCGACAGCGCTTCTCCCTATAAATGCTGCCTGGCCTGCTGCGTTCCACCAGCATAATATAATAGAATTTTGCTTTGAGTTTGGAAGCAACACATTTTAATCCAGAACTAGGAGCTTAAATCTAAATAAAGGAAACTATTCTATGTTGATTTAGATCAAACATTGGAAGGAACAATGGTGAGCATTCAGGTTCAGCAGGAAGAAGTGCAGTTGGAAAGGGTGATAGTTTTAGGAGACTTGCTAGTGATAGTCAGACAGAAGATTCAGTGGCCACCGAAGAGATACCAGAATGGGTGCACAGCCTCCTGGGTATCGGGGTCATTGACGCCTTTGAGCAGCTGCAGAAATTTTTTGGGGGGGATGGTGAACAGCCAGAGGTCATTATTAGCCTTGGTATAAACGTCATAGGTAGAACAAAGGCTGTGGTCCAGCAGAATAAGTATAAGAGGTTATGTAAGAAATTAAAATAAGGAACCCTGAGGATAGTAATATCTGGATTAGTTCTGGTACCACATGCTAGCGAGTCCAGGAATGTAAAGATAGGGCTGATGAATGAAAGGCTGCAGATCTGGTGCAGGGGGCCAGGTTTTCAACAGGTTCTTGGGTCATTGGAAGCTCTTCTGGGCTAGAGGCAACCTGAGGGACAGATTGCTCTTGAATTGGGGAGGTGGGGGCGGTCCAATATCCTGGGCCAGGGTCAGCTTTGAGGGTATTAGGCACACTCTAACTGGGGTAACTTAATTGAGTGACTCTATCCAAAAGTAAAGGAGCAGTTGGCAAGTTGAGGGCTTTTAAAGGTGCCATATTAAGAGTCCATGGGCAGAATGCTACTGTTAGAATGAAGGGTAGACCCACCAAACTCAGGAAACCATGGCTGATGAGGGATATCGAGGCTCTGGTATGGAAAAAGAAGGGAACAATACCAGTGGCCAACCAATTTAATTCCTATCCCCATTCCCATTCCAATATGTCTATCCATGGCCTCCTCATTTCTACGATGGGAGGAGCACCTCATGTTCTGCCTAAGTAGTCTCCAACCTGATGGCATGAATATTGATTTCTCTACTGATTTTATTTTTCTCTCCCCCTTCCCTCTTCTGGCCTCTTACTTCTTCTCCTACCTGCCTATCATCTCCTGCTAGTGCCCCTCCTTCCCTTTCTGCCTTGGTCCATTCTCCTCTCCTATTAGATTCCATCTTTAGCAGCTCTTTAACTTTCCCTACCCACATGGCATCACCTAGCACCGTGTAGCAAGTCGTCCTTCCCCCCACCATTTTATTCTGGCATCTTGCCCTTACAGCTCCAGCACTGAAGAAGGGTCTTGGCCCTAAACATTGACTGTTTACTCGTTTCTGTAGATGCTATCGACCTGCTTAGTTCCTCTAGCATTTTGTGTGCATCATGAAGCATACATCACGTTTAGACAGCTTGGTATGAATGATCCTTCAATGAATCTAAACTGTATAAGAGAGCAATCAGGAGGGTAGAACTAGCGTATGAGATGGATTTGGAAGGGAGGCTTAAAGATAACCCAAGAAATTTTTCAATGATATTTACAGTAAAAGGATGACTACAGAGTGATGGAGGATGAGAGGTGACCTGATAGAGGTGTACAAGATGATGAGAGTCATTGATCGTGTGGATAGTCAGAGGCTTTTTCCCGGGGCTGAAATGGCTAGCACAAGATGGCACAGTTTTAAGGTGCTTGAAGTAGGTACAGAGGAGATGTCAGGGGCAATGTTTTTACGCAGGGAGTGGTGGGTGTGTGGAATGGGCTGCCAGCGATACAATAGGGTCCTTATAGGTACATGGAGCTTAGGAAAATAGAGGGCTATGGGTAACACTAGGTAATTTCTAAGGTAAGGATATGTTTGGCTCAGCTTTCTGGGCCAAAGGGCCTTAATTGTGCTGTAGGTTTTCTATGTTTTTCTATGTTTCTATGTTAAAGACCATTAGATGCACCCATGTACACAGGAGATCTTTAATGTCTATCTCTCCTCAGTGTTTCCTAAGGAGAATATCATGGTGTTTTAACCATTGACTCTGCTGCTGGGTCTAATCACCTCCACAGGCAGCAACAGGTTTGGCAATTGCACTTGTAAGTGTGTATGATCCAGCCAATTACTATTTCCTTGTGGTGGTACTTAACTCCTGTCATTTCATTGCAGTCTTGTTGAGACTTGGCCCAAAGCACAACAATGTTACACTCTCTGTTTACCCTCATCCTTGTCCGGGAAAGAACACCACTGCTTCAACCGACGCTGGAAAGGAGCAGTATTTGTTTAGTATCTAGGTATTGCTTTCAGTCACTGTGTTGGCATTTAACTTTCAGTCTAAGAGTTTAGTTAAGGACCCTATTGGCCTAATGTTTATAGTTTTTCTTTTTCTTTAAATTCTGCAAAAGTTCTCATTAAAGTCAGTGAACTGTTGACCCACTTCACTGTCTCCTCACGCTTGGGCCATATCCAAACATTCTTACACATGAATGCTGGTGAGGTATGGATTATAAGCAGTGAAGTCTAGGTTTCGGCCCAAAATGTTGACTGTACTTTTTTCCATAGATGCTACCTGGCCTGCTGAGTTCCTCCAGCATTTTGTGTGTGTTACTAGTGAAGTCTAGGATTATTTACATGTTATAAGAAAGGAGATATTTACATCCTTCTGCAGAGTGGTCGAGGTGAGTACAGTTGCAACAATTAAGAGGCATTTGGATAGTATGGAGACGAGGGACTGGAGAGTTAAGAGTTGAACACAGGCATGTGAGACTAGCAGAAACAATACTGTTATTGGCCTGAACTAGTTGGGCCAAATGGGCTTGTTTCCCTGCTGTATGACTCTATGACTCTATCTCCAGAAATAATGCAATCGTTACAGAAAAATCATTTCCTTTTCAGGCACCAAAAAAACCCAACAGGCAAAATGTTCCATCCATGACAGCGAAATTAAAGCTATTATTAAATTCAAAGTTGCCTGAAATAGCCGAGCTGAGATTTGGGGGCATTTTAGAGCTCAGCAATGTAGGTACAATAAATTAGCAAGAAAAGGTGAGATTGAACATGAACATAAACTGCAAAGAAATATAAATAACATCTCTAGCATCTCCTATGGCATATGAAAAGAAAATGACTAGCAAGGTGAAGCGTGGGTTCCCTACAGGCAGATGTGGGTGTTTATAATGAGAAATAGGGAAATGACAGGGAAATTAAGCAACAGCTTTGAGGCTGTTTTCATGGAAAAAGAAGACACAAAAAATTCTTGTTTAAAATACCAAAATACTTTGTGATTACTAAGAATGAGAAACTTATTGAAACTGGAGTGTCTAAAAGCTGATGAATTCCAAGGACTACATCCCTCATCTGAGAGGAGACTATCATATTTAATGAATGCACTTGGTATCATCATCCAGAATTCAATAGATTAGGGCAAGGTTGTAATGCCTGCACTGTTTTTGTGCACTTTATGCAGTCCTGGGTAGGTCTGTAGTTTAGTGTAGTTTTCTCTGTTGTTTTTTTTTATTATGTAGTTCAGTCTAGTTTTTTGTACTGTGCCATGTAACACCATGGTCCTGAAAAACGTTGTCTCATTTTTACTAGGCACTGTCCCAGCAGTTTTGGTTGAAATGACAATAAAAGTTGACTTGACTTGACTTGACTTGACTTGACTTGACTTGAGATTGCAGATCATTCCTAGAGAAAGTGGATATGGAGAGGGTGTTTCCTATAGTGGGGGAGTCTCGGACCAGAGGGCATGGCCTCAGAATAGGAAATCCCTTTAGATCAGAGATGAGGAGGAATTTCTTCAGCCACAGGGTGGTGAATCTGTGGAATTCATTGCCACAAACAGCTGAGGTGGCCAAGTCATTGGGAATATTTAAAGTGGAGGTTGATAGGTTCTTGATTAGTAAGGGCATCAAAGGTCACAGGGAGAAGGCAGGAAAATAGGGTTGAAAGGGATAATAAATCAGCCTTGATGGAATGGAAGAAAAAACTGCACCAAATGGCCTAATTCTGTTCCTATGTCTCATGGTCTTATGTTTGAACAGTTCCCACAGTTTGGGACATAGAGTCAAATCGATCAAAATGTAGGATGAATAGGAATACAGGAAAGAGATAGAGAGCTTAGCGACATGGTGTCATGACAACAACCTTTCTCACAATGCCAGCAGAACAAAAGAGCTGGTCATTTACTTCAGGAAAGGTGGCGGTGCACATCCTTCTGTTTCCATCAGTGGGTTGCGGTTGAGATGGTTCACAGCTTCAGGTTCCTGAAGGTGAACATAACTGATGGCCTGTACTGGTCCAACCATGTAGACATCAATGCCTCTACTTCCTCAGGAGGCTAAAGAAACTTGATATGTTGCTGTTGACGCTTACCAATTTTCATCAAAGAGCCATAGAAAGCATCAGAGAGAGGATGTGGAAGTTTTAGAGAGAGTACAGAGGAGATTTACCAGGATGCTGCCTGGTTTACAGCATAGGATGAGCAAGCTAGAGCTATTCTCTTTGGAGCGAAGGAGCATGAGAGGCATCTTGATAGGGGTGTATAAAATGATAAGAGGCACAGACAGAGTGGGCAGCCAGCACATTTTTGCCAGGTCAGCAATACTTATCAGTGCATCAATAAATCTGTGATCCTACCCACCTTGGACATTGTCTTTTCTCCCCTGTTCCGAGGGCCTGACAATTCAAAAGCCTGAAAGCACATACCACATGGCACAAAGACAGCTTCAACCTCACTACTAAATAGTTCCCTAATATGATAAGTTGGACTCTTAACCTTGTTATGATCTTGCTCTTTAATGTTTATCTGCACTGAGCTTTCTCTGATGCTGGTACATCTTATTCTGCATGTTTTTTTAAAATCTTGCTCTGCCTCAGCATAATGATCGGATTTGCATGAACAGTATGCAAGACAAGTTTTTCCCTGTCTTTCTGTGCATGTGATATTAATAGACCAATTCCAATTCCAATTCCAGATAGAAAGTGTATCCTATCTATATAAGAAAGGAAGGAGAGAGAAAATAGGCAACTAGTGACTTGTCGGTCTAATAGCTGTGATAGATAATGTTGTAATCTATAATAAAAGATGCATCAAAAGAATTCCCTTGCAAAGAATAATAAAAAGCAGTCAAAATGGATATTTGATGGAGAATCATGTTTGACTAACCTATTGGTGTATTTTGAGGATGACAGTAGTTGAAAAGATAACAGAAAACTAATGAACAAAGAGACTTTAGAGTTTCAGAGTGATTTCAATGAGGTTCAACAAGAGAGTTTAGGCAACAATAACTGAGAACATGATGATGGGATGTTTGACATGGATTGAGTATTTGTAATCAGATGAAGAGCAAAGAGTGGGAATAAATAGATCTTTCTTCAGTTTTGCATGATATTCATGGTGCAACACCCCAGGGATTGGAGTTTGGACCCATACAATTTATGTCCTACATCAATAATTTGGCTGAGGGAAGCAAATGCTTTATTTCAAAGCCTGCTGATGAAAGCAAACTAGGTGGAAGTGAGTAAAGAGGTTTTGTAAATAGGCTTTGGGGGTATAGAAAAGGTAACACAAGGTAGGAATAAAGCAAGTGTAATCGAATGTAGAAAACTGTGAATTACTTATTTTGCTGGAAAAGACAAAAGTATTGAGAGTAACAAGAGCTTAGGACAGTCATCATTAGGGCCCTCCTCAACTTCCTTCTGCAAGTGGCTGGTGAACTGCACCCAGACTCACTGTCGCTTTGTAAGTGCTGATACACATACTGAAGAGAAAGTGTAGTCAAGATTCACTAAACTGCTTCTGGCAATGGCAGGTTATCAGTAGAGGAAAGATTGAGTGGCCTAAGCCTGTATTTTCTGGAGTTCAGAAGAATGAAAGGAGATGTCATTGAATCCTAGAAAACTAGCTGCTTGAATGAAGGTGAGATGTTTCCCCATACTGCAGAGTCTAAAATTAAGATCAGAGGCTCAGAAAAAGGAAGGTACAATTAAAGAATGAGGCGAGGAGAAGGTGGACCTTTGGAATTCTTTTTTTCTGAGAGCTGTGGAAAACCAGTTATTGAGTTTTGTTTTCAAAAAAGAAATCAATGTATTTCTGGACATTAAGTAAATTAGACATAGTGTGAGAGAAAGATATCAAAATAAAGGCTTAGCCATGATGAATGGCAGAGTAGGTTAAAGGATAAAATTACCTCTCCTGCTCCCACCTCTTATGTTCTTAAATGGGTTCTTTTGTTCTAATATGGGTTAGCAATCACCACATAAATGTGAGTCAATAGCAAGTTCTTCCCCGCAGCAACAGATAAATATGGAAGGCAATGGCAGTTAGAATAAAACAGGATGGAAATTGGCACAGTTTCTCTGCAATATATGACAGTGGTGGTAATAAATTTGTAATATATTCTAAAATGAAAATGAGTTTTTATGTTCATAGCTGGACAGTTCTGATTTGCTCTTCTGCATCAGGCCCATTGAGATTTTAGAACACAGGCAAGATGTCTGATTGGGAAGAGCAGACTGGTTCAGAAGGAGGAGACTGGTTAGGTCTGTCTTACAAATGTTGATCCTTCTAACTCCATCCAACCCATCCCCACCCATCCTGAGCAACCACATTTTTCCCACATTGCATCTGCAAAAATGAACAGTACTTATAAAAATGGCTCCCACCAATTAGCATTGTAATTTCCACAAATAAACAAAGAAATAATTTGAAATAATCCAGTTATATAATTCCCACAATTTAAATAAGCTGATATTTTAGCCCAGATTTGTAATTACTTCAACAAATAATACTACATAAATGCCATGGGGACTGTATCGATTACTTAATGTAAAGAGTAGTATCTTCTCATTCTCTAAATGCAATCTAACAAATATTTGCTATGGAATGGTAAGAATTTATATGCCACTTTACTTTCAATTTATTTCTAGTGCTGGGAATTGTTGAGGTCAATTATTATTACTTTAGTGGACAATTTTAACAATTCTCTTGTGATTGTTTTTAGGCCAGTTTGATGAAAACATTGTAGCCACAGTAGCTGTTTGATGGGCAGCCATTAAATTATTAATTTATTATCAAATTGAAATAATAATGCTCTGATTCGTGCACAGAACTACCTGGTTATCAAAATTATTCTTCAAAGCAGTAGCATTCATATTGCGTGACAAATAATTTAAAGGACATCACTGAAGATTTCTCTTTCGGCAATCTGAAGGCCCTTCATTAAATCTAATAAATCCAGAGGTAAATTGCATTTTACAGAATTATTCCTGTAGCATTTTGCAAATGCCATTTGAACCACGGTCACAATTTACTTTTCTCTGCTGAATTACACTCCAGGTTCTCTGAATGTATTTCTTTCAGTCACATTCATATTGAACAGTAATTTAGACCTGAAAGCAGTGTACATCTGATTTTGTCTCTGCAATCATTGTTCCAGATGAGCATCTTCTCAAGGACAAATTTAAAAGCACTACCAGAGCCTCTCGTGTAGCATTATGTATCTGAAGTATCACAATATGCTGCACTTTACATCCTTCCTTCTGACAGACTGTCTAGCTCCTTACATTCTGTCTATTACAGCATCATTTCTTTTTCTCTATTGACTAAGCACAAATTAAACACGTGCATTGATGGTGATCATAAATCTTTTCAAAATGTCATATAGTCATGAGAGAAAATATAAACACAATTGTTTTCATATTATCTCTGTGCTCTAAAATATTGAAGCACATTCATTGGTAGAGAATATTAGCATTGATTCAGTAAAGTGTAGGATAAAAGGGCTTACAGATTGAAGAATTTGGAGCAAACTGGCAAGTAGTTTCACCTTTATTAAAAATAATACAACTAAAAAGCCTCAGGTTAGTCATGTGTAACAGTTATATTAAGTGAATGGAAAATGGATTTTTTGATTCCACAACATTAACAGTTAAACCTTAGAAAGCAAAGTTTTAATTAAATAGGACGTCTTTAATCTATACTATTATGTCAGTCTATTTCTATAGATCATTTGTGTTAATTTAAACTGATACAAAACTATGTGGCTTGGATCTGTTTAGATTTGTACAAATGAACAATGTACTGCTACAATGTATTACTATGCTTTCACCTTAGCACAGAAACTACTATTAACATGATTGAGTCTGCTTTCAAGAATTTGTCATTTTGGCATTATCATTTTATTCAACTTTCCTTTATTGTTTTTATATATCCAGAATAGCCTTAAAATGTTTTCAGATTTGTAAACGATTTCCCCTAAAATAATTGATTTGTATCAATAGAAATGAAGAGAAAGAACCAAGTATTCAAAGGAGTCTATAGCCTTATAAGACCATACAATATGGGAATAGAATTAGGCTATTTCACCCATTGTCTGCTCCACCATTTCATTATAGTTGATCCAATTTTCCTCTCAGCACCAATCTCCTGCCTTCCCCCCATATCCTTTCATGCACCGACCAATCACGAATCTATCAACCTCTGCCTTAAATATACATAAAGACTTGGCCTCCACATCCATCGGCAATTCCAGCTTAAACCCCACCGAGCAGCATTAACAAAACTTCCCACTAGGATATTAGTTCCCCTCCAATTCAGCTGCAAGCCATCCCTTCTGTACAGATCCCAACTTCCCTGGAAGAGAGACCAATGGTCCAACAATCTTATGCCCCTCCTCCTACACCAGCTCCTTAGCCATGTACTAAGCTGTATATAATCTTCCTATTTCTGGCCTCACTAGCACGTGGTATGGGTAACAATCCTGAGATGTCAACTCCGGAGGTCCTGCCCTTTAACTTAGCACCTAACTCCCTGAACTCATTATGCAGAACCTCATCACTTGTCCTAGCCACGTCATTGGTACCTACATGGACCATAACTTTTGGTTTTTCACCCTCACACTGAAGAATGCTGAGGATTCATTCCAAGCTATCCGATCCTGTCACCCAGGAGGTAACATACCATCTAGGAATCTTGTTCTTGCCCACAGAAGCTCCTGTCTGTTCCCCAAACTAATGAATCTCCTATCACCCCAGTGTGCCTCTTCTTCCTTCTTCCTGTATGAATCAGAGGCAGACTTAGTACTGGAGACCAGAACACTGTGACTTTCCTCCATTGGGTCATCCACCCCAGCTGTATCCAAAGTAATACACATGTTGTTGAGGGGGATGGCCACAGGAGTACTCTGCACTTCTGCACTTGCTCCTTAACCCCTTTCCCCTTCCTGACTGTCACTCAGTTTCCTGTGTCCTGCACCTTGGGTGCAACTACCTCGATATATATGTCCTTTCTATCACCCCTCAACCTCCTGAATGATCCAGAATTCATTCAGTTCCAGCTCCAACTCTTTACCACAGTTTGTTAGAAGCTGCGGCTGGATGCATTTCTTGGAGTTGTGGTGGTCAGGGACACTGGAGGTGTCCCAGCCTTCCCACATCCCGCAAGAGGAGCATTGCACTATCCTGCCTGTCCTCTCTACCTAGCTGAGCAGATATAGAGAAGAGAAGGGAAAAGACTCGAACTTTGCTTTCTCTGAGTGCAGTCTCTCTTTACTGAAGCCTCAAGTGCTTATGTTGTTAGTACATACCAGACGTGTGACAGAGTTGTACGTTGTATGGAACATGCAGCCATAATATTGCTGTTGTTCTGTGCTCTCCTTTGCTACTACACTACAAAGATAATTTCATAGCATGTGTTGATACCGGCTGGAATAACCACATCTACTATAGTCTGTTATTTCTATCAACTACGTCTCTAACCAGTGACAGCCACAGAAATGATGCTGCATGAAAATTGGAGTGGCAGGACTAAAATAATCCATAAAGAAAGCTTTGCTTAGACAATGCCTCATGGCAGCCTAATGAACCCCAACCATCACGAGCCACCGAGTTTGCTCACAGTCTGAAATACTCCACAGCCTACCATAACCACAGAAACCCTTGGTCTTTTGACCAGAACACCAAGACTGATTTAATGAGGGGACCCCCCCCCCCCGAGGATCGAAGAGCTAATTAATCACAAAGGCAAAGTTTTGTTGAAGTAGGAATACCATCAAATTTCAAAAGAAAATAAATCAGATCTACAGCAAATGATGACTGAACTGCAACAAAAAAATACCTGACAAAAAAGTGGCTGGTGGAAAGTGCACAGGAGATCCACCAACTCTTTGATAGTCATAACATAACATTCTTCAATGAGATTAAAACCATCTACCAAATATCAAGCAATATACCACACTGAGCGCCAAGAATACAGGAGAGCTCAGCAAGGATAGAGAAGCAATCAGCACATATCTGGTAGAAGAAAATTTCGGATCTCTTCAATCGAAACTATGAGTGCTGGCCAGCCAATTGGAAGATGACAAATTCTCTAGTGTAGGAAAAAACCTTATTTTGAATTATTAAAGCAAATTTTTGCGGTAAAGACGGTGCCTGTGTACTACACTCCTTTGGTCGACATCTCTGGATAGATCATAAAACCATGTTTTTCCCTTCTTTTACATCTTTTATGTTTGTCGTTTGTCTTGAATGTGATCCTGGAACCATTGGAGCCTGTGATCTGAAGTTTGAAGATGGGTTTTGGGTGCTTCATTGCTCTGCAGTCTCCAAGGAGCTTCTAGGAGGCAGATAGATTGTGCAGGAATCTCGTGGCAAGAGGGCTGAAAGCCGATATTTGACTTCATTTTGCAGATTAAAGCTTCCATTGTTTGCCAATTAGAGCGACAAAGGAGTTAATAACTCATTGAAAACCTGAAATTGTTTCTCCTGTACTAAAATATGGTTCAAACTTCAAAATTACTTCAGAGACTGTTTTGAACATCCAGTAAAGACCATAAGACATAAGGACAGAATGAGGTCATTCAATCCATCGAGTCTGTTACACCATTCCATCTTGGCTGTTCCCGGATACCACTTAACCCCATACACCTGCTTTCTCACCATATCCTTTGATGCCCTGACTGAATCAGGAAACCATCAACTTCTGCCTTAAATGTACCCATGGACTTGGCCTCCACCGCAGTCTGTATCTGAGCATTCCACAGATTCATGACTTACCTGGCTAAAATAAATTCCTCCTTACTACTGTTCTAAAAGGTCACCCTTCAATTTTAAAAACCATGCCCTCTAGACCTGGATAACCCCACAATGGGAAACATGCTCTCCACATCCACCCTATATAGTCCTTTCCACATTCAGTAGGTTTCAATGAGATCCCTCTGCATTCTTTTAAGTTCCAGTGAGTACAAGCTTAAAGCTGTCAAACACCTTCATTCCCAGAATCATCCTCATGAACCTCCTCTGGATTCTCTCCAATAACAACACATTCTTTCTGAGATATGGGGCCCAAAGCTGTTGACAATACTCCCAATGCAGTCTGGCTAGTGGCTTATAAAGCATCATCTCTTTGTTTTATATTCTATTTCTAATGAAATAAATGCCAACATTGTATTTACCTTCTTTACTACAGACTCAACCCATAAATTAACCTTCTGGGAGTCTAACACAGGGACTTCTAAGCCCCTCTGCACCTTTGATGTTTGAACTTTATTCCCATTTAAGTAATAATCCGCACTATTGACCCTTTTACCAAAATGCATTATTGTACATTTCCCAAAACTGTATTTCATTTGCAACTACTTTGCCCATTCTTCCAACTGGTCTAAGTCCTGCTGCAATTGCATTGCTTTCTACCCCTCCATCTATCTTTGTATCATCTGCAAACTTTACCACTAAGCCATCAATTCCATTTTCCAAATCATTGACAAACAACGTGAAAAGTACTGGTCCCAGTACTGACCCCTGAGGAACACCACTAGTCACCAGCAGCCAATCAGAAATGGCCCCCTGTATTTCTACTCACTGTCTTCTGCCTGTCAGCCATTCCTCTATCCATGCCAGTATCTTCTATTTAACACCACAGGATTTTATCTTGTTAGGCAGCCTCATATATGACACCTTGTCAAATGCCTTCTGAAAATCCAAGTAAATGGCATCCATTGCCTCTCCTTTGTCCACCCTGCTTATTACTTCGTCGGCAAACTCTAACAGATTTGTCAGGTAAAATTTCCCTTTACAGAAACCAAGCTAACTTTGACATTTTTATCGTTAGTCTCCAAGTACCTCAAAACCTCATCCTTAGTAATAGACTCCAACACTTCCCCAACCACTGAGGTTAGGATAACTGGCCTATAATTTCCTTCCTTCCTCAATTCTTAAAGATTGGAAAGGCATTTCCAGTCCTCCAGGACCACACCAGAATCAAGTGATGCTTGAAAGATCATGACCAATACATCCATTATCTCTTCGGTAACCACTCTCAAGACTCGAGATGTTGTCTATCTGTTCCAGGTGATTTATCCACCTTAGGAACTTTGAGTTTACTTAGCACTTTTTCCTTTGTAATAGCAATGGCATTCACTCCTGCTCCCTGACACTCACAGACCTCTGGCACACTGCTAGAGTTTTCCACAGTGAAGTCTGATGCAAAATACTCAATAAGTTCTGCCATTTCTTTGTTCCCAATTTCTCTAGCATCATTTTCCAGTGGTGCAATATCAACTCTCACTTCCCTTTTACTCTTCAGAAGAATTTACTCTGATTTGCCATAAAATAGTTTTGTCGCCAATCAATGTGAGAGACATCACTCTGTTAGGGAACAGAAATAAAGACACAGACCTCGGTGTATGGTTAAACTTTTTATTACATGACCACGGGGGAGCCATTGTCTTACGACTCCAACCATGTCAGGTTACATCTTAGATTTATACAGGAAATTTTGGGCAATAGCCAGCAGCTAAATATACTTGGTCAGCAATTTCCAAAGCACTTCTTAGGAATCAGCAAGTTTACTAACTTTCCCGTTGATGAACAAAATTAGAGATGCATGCCTATAGCTAGTTCCTCTATTTGCTACTTGCTAGACGATTTTGGGAAAATGTTAACAATATGTCTAGCTATTGTTAGCTTGCAGAAGCAAGACAGTGTCTGTCTCTTATTGTGTCACCCTCATGACCAAGGTCTTGAACAATATATAACTAGAAAAGTCTGACAACAACATTTAATTTAAAATTAATCTTAACTTTATAATCTATTTCCACAGTAACTGGAAAAAAACTTTTACGATCCTGCTTTATATTATTGGTTAGTTTGCCCTCATACTTCATCTTTTCCCTTCTTATAGCTTTCTTAGTTGCCTTTTGTTGGATTTTAAAAAGCTTCCCAATCATCCAACTTCCCACTCACTTTTGCTACCTCATATGCCCTTTACTGGGCTTTTATGCAGTCTTTAACTTGCCTTGTCACCACCGTTTCCTACCCCTGCCATTTGAGAATTTCTTCAATGGGACATACCTATCTAGTGCCATGTGACTATTCCCAGAAACTTCAGCCATCTCTCCCTGCCATCATCCCTGCCAGTACCCTCCTCCAATCCACCTAACAAGCTCCTCTCTCATGCCTCTGTATTTCCCTTAATTCCATTGCAATACTGAGACATATAATTTATGCCTCTCCCTCTCAAATTGCAGCATGAATTCAGTCATTTTATGATCACTGCTTGCTAAGAGTTCCTTTACATTAAGCTCCCTAATAAGATTTGGGTTATTGCACAACATCCAATCTAAGATAGCCTTTCCCTGAGTAGGCTCAAGCACAAGCTACTCTAAAAAGCCATCTCATAAGCATTTTCTCTTTTGCAATCTGACACCAACCTAATTTTCCCAATGCCTTTGCATATTGAAATCCCCCATTATAATTTTGTCACTACCCTTATTACATACCTTTTCAAGCTCCCTTTGCAATCTCAACCCCACATCTTGGCTACTATTTTGAGGCTTATATATGATTCCAATGATGATTTTTTTACCCTTGTAGTTTCTTAATTCCACCCACAAAGATTCGACATTCTCTGACCCTACCGTCACTTCTTTCTAAACATGTAATTCCATCTCTTACAACAGAGCCACACAACTGCCTATGCCTTCCTGCCTGTTCTTTCGATACAAAGGATATCCTTTGTTATTGTGGACATGTTCAGAAGTTCCATGTAAATTATTTTCTTTAACAAGTTTAATTAGGCCAGGTGAATAGGGTGAAGCCTACCAGTCTGGCAAGAGAAAATGTATGCTCTTTGTAAGAACAGCAGAGAGGTCTGGACACCAGGGAGGAAGGGCTCTTCCTTCAGTTTTAGAGTGATGACAGTGACACAATGGCAGGAGAAGTAATGAATGCATTGTGCCAGCCTGAGAGAGAGGAAATGGGGTTGAAACACAGATACAATGGGCAAAATATAGAAACAAACTACGGACAGCAAGTCACACCGTCAGCAAACAACAATGAACAGATAATGAGGTTAAAGTTCCTCAACATGTTCATGATCACAACATTCTCCAGATCCTTAAGCTTGAGGTGATTCCACAAATATCACCTTCCTCTTCGACTCGAAATATTGTGATAATTTAAAAAATAATTACGGAATTAGCTGTTGAAGAAAGATGAAGAAGACGTACATTCATATTATCACCTTTAATGACCTTGTAAGTTCCCTAGTTGCTTAATAACAAATTATCTGTTTCTTAAGCAATCCCTTAGGACTGACAATGACTGACTTCCACAGATTCTGAGATGGCTGATGAGGCCAATGTGGGACCCTATAGTCTCTGTCATTTGTGGGGCAAAATGGGTATCATTCCTACCTTGTTGACTATCAAGGTGCTTGGTTTCAGGACTTGATCTTTAGGAAAGCTTTAACTTATTTGGGGGGATGTGGTGAATCTCATTATCAATGCCTTCTAAAAGGTCTTTGTGGAAAATGTATTAGAAAATTTTCTAAAATCTGCGTGTGTCCCTTGATTGTTGGGGTTGTGGTGCTGTGCAACAGTCAGGCTGGAAGAGAACAGGTGTCCTCCAAATGTTTGGTGGAAAGCCTGTCCATTTGCTTGCTCCATTGCAGACGTCAGTGGTGGAGCAGCATCTCCAAAGGCGCACACAAGTATCAACGGTATAATTAATTCCATGACTGATGTTGAGGTATTTTTGGTTCTGCAGTAGAAGTATCAAAGGATGAAGGGTTTCCCAGGCATTCTGTAATCCGGTTCTGCTTCAGTTGTTGGAGATGAGGTGTAACACTGTCATGAAGAATGCAAGAGGTTGTCAGGAGCAATGATATAGCCTTGCATGACTGGCTTTCTGATGTGCCATTTGGTTAGGATGACTTACACGCCATTGTGTATCAGACTTAGAACCATGATTAATTTCTGAGGTCAGTCAAATTTGACAAGTCTCCATAATCCCTGAAAGATTGTGGAGGTTAACAAAGGTTGTGTATGGTTGGTGGTATTGATCTCTACATATGATTTTGTTTTGTGCTCAGTAAGAACAATTCCTATTGTGCCTTTTGATCAGTGAAATCATATTACTACTCTGAAGGGAATTCTTTAGCAATAAAGGAAGTTATTGAGGAGGATCTTTGCAAAGGCTTTCCCTGTGACAGAAAAGAAGACTGTGTTGTAATTATTACAATTGTTCTTGTCTCTTTCCTAGATCATTTTCACAATTACAATGTCTCTTTGCCCTCTCTGTGATATGCTCTTCTCTTCCAAGAAGGAATATTTCATGAATTTACAAAGATTCATTCCAAATACTATCAATGTATGTAACTCTGAAATTCTTTTCCAGATGGCCAGAAAACCAAGAAAGAAAAGAACAGCAACATGATCATCAATCCCCAAGTCCCTCCTCGCGGCACAAAAAAAAACAAAAATAGAACAGGCGCATCGACCCCTAAATCCCCCTCCCCTGTACACACAAAAAAAAGAGAAAGATCAGGCAAAAAGCACAGAGTACAAAAATACCATAAGATTGTGAAAAAGTCCACAGTCCAAGTCCACATACAAAATCCAGAAATCCTGGGCAGCATTCTCCCTCTCTGTAGCTGAGCAATCTCACCAGCGATTAAAAAGGCAGTCTTCCCTCTCCGTGCAGAGCAATCTCATCACCAATAAAAAAGTTAGTCTGCCCTCTCCATAGCAGAGTGATCTCATCAGCGATAAAAAGGCAGCGTCCCCCTCTAGAAGCAGAGTTAATAACTCATCAGTTAATAATTCATTGGGGGTGACTGATAAATTTGTGGCCTAAGGTAGAAAGAGATGAGTTATTAACTTTAAACTTTCTGCATAATCACTCAAAGAGTTGACCTGCATGTGCATGTAACGAGAGCTGTATAACTCATTCTGTCTACCTTAGGCCACGAACTTATCAATCACCCATGCTGTGAACTCTTTCTGGTGGTCCAAGATCCGTATGCTCCCCGACAGCTGGACTAAGTGTGAAAATGTAGGAGGGGACTATGTTGAAAAATAAATGTGCTAGGTTTTCTAAAATTGACTCCTTCTACCTTAGGCCACAAACTTATCAATCATCCCTCATACAGCTGCCAAGATAGAGAGAAATGCTCGACAACTTCCACTATCCTTTCTCGGAAAACATTGATGAACTTCCTGAAGCATAGCTACCAATGTCATTCTAGGGTTTTGCTCATTTCAAAGTTCAAAATTCAAAATAAATTTCATTATTCAAGAACATAAATGTCACAATATACAACACTGAGATTCATTTTCTTGTGGGCATACTCAGCAAGTCTATAGAATATTAACTATAACAGAATCAATGAAAGATCAATGCGAGTGCAGAAGACAAAAAAAACTGCAAACACAAATATAAATAAATAGCAATGATTAACAAGAACATGAGATAATGAGATAAAGAGTCCTTGAAGTGAGATCATTGGTTGTAGGAACATTTTAATGATGGGGCAAGTGAGTGTAGTTATCCCCTTTGTTCAAGAGCCTGATGGTCGAGGGGTGGTAACCATTCTTGAACCTGATGGTAGGGGTCGTGAAGCTTTTCTACCTTTTACGTGGTGACAGCAGTGAAAAGAGAGATGACCTGGGTCATGAAGAATAATAGATGCATTGTTGCAGGATTTTTAGATAAGCAATAAAATTTCTATTAAAATAACAATTGAACAGAATAACATCATAATAACAGGATTCCACCAGTGCGGCATTTCAAATGGGCATGACAGAAGTATAAAGATTCCACACTATGTAATTAATTGCTCCTAGTATTGGTAACTATACTGTATGTCTATGCATTTCTACAATGCATTGAATCAGAAAACAGACAAAAAATTGGATTCAAAAACACCTGAGACAGAAGTGTTGCCGATTTGTCGGCTAGTTTATCACTGAAATTTTATGCTTTATCCGCATTGACTGCACATCAGAGAAAGATAATACCCTTCGTAGAATAAAAAGCATACTCTCTTCAGCAGGTTTCCTATATTGACGGTGGACTAACAGTCCTGGCATCATTCAAGTGCATGGAACCAATTAGCCATATTGCATACTTTATTGACTGTGTGATGTGAAGTTGGATTTGTCAGTAGCATAAATAATGCACCATGTAAGTGCATATTCTGTTATTTAGTGTCACAATTATTGAGTCTTAGAGAGAGAAATAAGACAATATTCTAATGTATAGTGGTCTGTAATTCTTGCTAAGCAATTCTGCCAGTGGCTGCTCTAATTAACTGCAGTTGACATAAAAGAAATTACCTTCCAGCATTCTCATGAAATACTGTATGTAGAGGCATGTGCTTTCAATTTACAGTCCAAGCACATGCTAGTGTAATTTATTAATAAAAGTATATGTGGGAAGTTTGCTACACAACAAAAATAAACTGCACTGAAGCAGTTTCTTCCAACTTCCAGATTCAGAAATAGGAAGCCAGGTACTATATACAAAAGAACACTGCTCTCTAGTGGAGCCACAAAATAGGTCTTTTTTCTCTCTTTTACATTTACACCAATAAAAAATAAGTAAGCTCAATAATATTTAAAATTTTGTGCACTAATGCTTTACATAAAATTAAATTGCAATGCAATCTATTCATAAATTTGTTGGGATTTTTATATTAGCCAGTTTAGTTTTAAAACCGTCCTTCACTTAAACTTTGAAAAAATGAAATATATATGACTTAATGGCCTGCTAGACATACATTTGCCATACAATGTCTTGATAAAACCTCAGATATTGCCGAAGATTGTTGACAAACAGAGAAAGTATTTAGACTGGTGCCCTTCATTTCCATTATCCAGGGTAACAGTTCACCATAGCATTGAGAGTGAACTCCGTTGAGGAGATGTTGAACTAAGTCCCATTTGGCTACTTAGTTGTTGATAAGAAAAAACTTTGTAGACTTATTCATGTAAGTGCAAGCACTTGCTATCTTTCAACTATTATAATCCCTTGATTGATCGTCTAACACAAGGCTAGGTGGAGAGATCTACAAGAGTATCATTTCCAGCCCCACTGAGGTTCTGGATTGGACAGATTTGCATGGCTCAGCCTCGTAATTACTATCGATCACACAAGTGTTAACAGCTGCAGTCTGGTAGAACTTATAATTCTCATCTCCTTAAGTTTAAGTTACTTGTGCCATGGAACTTGCAGTGTTTTGTTTTTCTATGTATTCATTTTTTAGGATCTGGCATCATTGGCCAAGCCAATATTTATTGATCACCCCTCATTGCCCTTGAGAAGTTGGTGATGAGCCACCTTTTAGAAATACTGCAGCTCATCTTACATTTTAACAAAGAAATTATATGGCAAATGAGTCACTGGCTGCATGTCTGAAGTCACATATGGAATAGGGGTGGAAATGATGAACTAAGTAGATTTTTATGATAATCTGAACTTAATGGTGTCTTAAATAGATTTTTTATGAAATTCAAGGTTCTGCTGAAGTTATAATGTGAGTCTTCCAGCGGCAAGAGTGAAAATATCTCTGAATCTTACCATTTGGCTAATGTAATTCTAAATGGATAAGCTAGGGATTTATGAATATCCAGCAAGAAATACAAAAGTAAAATTCACATTGGCTCACGCTCTGAATTTCAACCCTTTTTTTCATAGAAAATTTACTTTGCTGTGTATTTCCAGCTGACTGCAGTAAACAAATAAAAACACAGGAAGTTAACTGCTTTCAATCACACCAAATACTGTGTAGTATGCTGTGTGTGGGAGCGGACTATATGTATGCTGATTTGTTTTTAAAATTTATTTTTATGATAATGTTCATGCACTATAATGGAAAAGTATATAATGAATAATACTAAATATAAAAATACTTTAAAGACAATTGATGGTTTATTCATGCTGAGATACGTAATTTTAAAAATACTGTACAGTATAATTACTCTTCCTCCAAAGTAATCCAGACACAACAGGCACAGAGAAGTGGTAGTACATTATTCATCACAATCAGAAATAAATTGCCCTTTCATGACCCAAAATCACGCCTCCTTTCACAGCAATAGCTCTGTACCTACTCCCTGAACCCAAACAAAGCAATTCCCTCATACTCACATGTGATTCATGGCATAGTCACAGTAAATCCTGTTCTCATGTACATAATGGGTCTCGTGTTGTAAAATGCCACCACTCAGGAGGTCCCACAAAATTGCGTGGGCTGCTTGTAGTACCAGTTTAATATACCTTCTGTAACCATCAAAGAATTTCAAAGGCACCAGCTTTTTATTTCTGATTAATTTAATTGAATTAATTTAAATTTTACAGGCTGAGGAGGGATTTGAACCTGTGTCTTTAGAGCATTCATTCAGGCAGCTGTAACCTATCCTCTATGCAGCCATTCCAAATAGTGTATCTGCAAAGGAGGAGCTTAAACTTGTGAATACTTTAACTGTAATTGCAAATAAAATAGGTTTTCTGAAAAATGGAACAAGTTGGCTGACTTAAAACAAAATGTATCCTGCAGTTTTGAGAGGTGTTGTAAATTTCAACAACATACAGTATATCAAAATCGGACATCCATGTCTATGATTTATTGGTGTTGCTGACTCTTCATATATGGCACATTAACTATGAAATAGACAATGGTTAAAAACACATTGAGATGATGATCACAGGAGATAAATTCCCCTGAAAGAGGAATCAGTTTCATTGGAAAAGTGGAATAATTTCTTTATTGAAGCATATATGAGAGTATATTCTGAATACACTTCAGGATTATGGATTTCATTGATAATAAAGTTAATTTTGTCCTTGGCAGAGCAGAAGAATAGGGTGGAATACTGATTAAGATAAATGTCATCAGCAAAATATATTCACCCATCATTCTTCTGCTCCATTGGCTTCAGTTTAAGTAATGCCTTAACTTTAAAATTCTTACCAATGTTTTCAGTTTCCTTCCAGTTTCTTTCTGTCTATCTGTAATCTCTGTCAATGCAACATCTCAATCTGCACTTCTCCAATTCTGATTTACATTCATCCCCAGATTTGTCTTGTTATTAGGCATAGAGCAATACAGCACAGATACAGACACTTCAGACCAGTGAGTCGATGCCAACCACGTGGTCACCAAATTAGTCTAAACACTTCTATCTGGTCTCCCCTCATTCTCCTATGCCCCAAGGAATAAAGCCCTAGCCTTTCCAACCTGGAGATAACGCAAATCCTCCAGTTCAGGCAATGTCCTCATGAATCCTTACTGCATTCTTTCCAATTTAACTATGGAATGATGAAAAATGTATACATTACTCCAAGTGGTCTTACAAAGACATATGAAACTGCAACGCAAAAAATACTCAGTTCCCCGACAGCCGAAGGCCAGCATGCTAAAAGCCTTTTTCACCTCCCTGTCTATTTGTGATGCCAGTCTCGAAGTATCTGTGCTCCTATGTCCCTCTGTTCCACTACTCTCACCGGTGCCCCACTATTCATAGTTTAAGTCCTACACAGGTTTGACTTTCCAAAATGCATCACTCACACATCTGAATTTGTCATGTTACTTCTGTTTAAACGTACAGTGGGTTAACAATGAAGAATCATATTCTGGAAGAATTAGAGAACTTTTATTTACAGTAATAAACAAACACATCTTAACCCAGCCACATGCTGGAACATTCTGGCAATCTCACGCATGCTCAATCCTCTGTCCAATCATGTACTGGCACATCATCGCATGTGATATCACCACAGTATTTAAATCTATCTGCCACTCTTTGGCTCACTTCCTAACTGATCAAGATCCTCCTGTAATCTACAATAACTTTTCTCACTTTTAACAACACCTCTTAATTTTGTGTCATTTGAAAGCTTACTGCTTGTCACTGGCCTCCATTCCAAGCAACAACTTCAATCAGTACCCTATTTCCTACCACCAAACAAATTTTGAATCCACCTAACCTCTCCCTGAATTCCACAGGACCTAATCTTCCAGACCAGCCTGACACATGGGACCTTGTCAAAGGTATTGCTAAAACCCAAATGTACAACATCCACTGTCCAACCCTCATCCAACCTTTTGGTTTCCGCTTCTAGTAACTCTAAAAATTCATCAAACATGATATCCCTTGCACAAAGCCATGCTGACTCCTGATAAGATTCTGTCTGTCCAAATATTGATTGATGCTGCCCCTCAGAATACCCTCCAGCAAATGCCCCACCATTAATATCAGACTGACTGCCTGTAGTTCCTGGCTACCCTTCTTAAACAGAATGCCAGCCATTCTTTTACCTGCTGAGCCCTAATCCTCAACTTCCATCTCCAAACCCTTTCCCTTTCTCTTTCTTTTCAAGTGTTCCCTAAGGCTGACTTCTTTAACCAAATATTTGGTCCCCTCTAATAGTGTATTACCGCACATATCATTTTTAAAAAATGATTCCTTAAAGTGTCTTGGGACACAGTTAAGACAATAATCCATGTAGGTTATTGTTATTAAACACCCTGCTCAGAAGTCACATCCCCGGACTTATGAATTTCTGTATGTAGCTTAATGCTTCCTTTATCAAATGTTTCCTTAAACTGAATGTTTTATTTTGTCACTTTTTTGCTAGCCCTTTAGGCACTACATGAAGATAGGCACTACATGGTGTTAGATTAGATCATTGGCAAGTGCCAGTAACTACCCAAGATGTACTCTGCTACACATTTGTAGTTTCCAGCTGATGTATCTCCTTGAGAAGTTCACATTGGGAGTTTGAGGAGTGTAGTTAGAACCTCAATTGTCAGATTTGACTGATTAATATGGAGTACTATCCCTCATTCTATATTTAATTTTATTTAAATATGTCAGTTATTTAATGGGAACATATGTTGAAAAGGGTTTGATCCTATTGAGTGGTTGTTCTGTATACCTTCTCACTCTAGAACCTCATTAGGATTTGGAGTTGTTCCAGAACTAGTTCAGCTTTTCTCCTAGTACAAGATTTTAATGACCACCATTATATGGTGCATGTGAACTGCCTCTCTCCATTTTCCTCTAGGCCTGATTTTCAATTTCCACATATTCACATTATAGATTATAAGACCATAAGATATAGCAGCAGAATTAGATCTTTTGGCCCATTGAGTTTGCTCCACCATTTCATCATGGTTGATCCATTTTTCCCCTCAGCCTTCGCCCCATATCCCTTCATGCCCTGACCAATCAAGAATCTATCTACCTCTGCCTTAGATATTCATAAAGACTTGGTCCACAGCTGCATGTGGCAACAAATTCCACAGATTTACCAGTCCATCCATATTATCCTCCAGAAGCAATAATCCCAGCATTTGATCAGCATACCAGACATCAATCTATTGTTTTGAGAACTGCCTGCTTGAAAATGGGAAACAATTTACACCTTATAAACATGAGGAAGTCTGCAAATGCTGAAAATCCAAAGCAGCGCACACAAAGTGCTGAAGGAACTCAGCAGGTCAGACAGCATCTATGAAAATTAATTGATTATTTTGGACCAAGACCCTTCTTCAGGACTCCAGTTTGCTGACTAAGCATTGGTAAATTCTAACAAGGGGTTGTGATTGCTTATATATTGTGTTTGGTGACAGATGAATTCGCCTTGTTAAAGCAAAAGATTACACTAATCTCTAGCTGCTGTAGATTCATGGAAAATATAGTTAATTGTTACTTTTAGATTTTTCCCTCAGCATAAAACTGTGTTTTTTTCATACTGATGATTAGCAATGACTAAGAACCACTTAATAACATTTACAATTAAAAGCTGTCCTGTGGTGGGATCTACCAAAGAGAAGATACTGCTTTACAAAGGCTACTACACCTCACCAGATATAAATAACAGATAAATGTTCTGCATTGTTTGACTTAAGTGTACTTAAAAGCTATGTTAAAGAATACATTGCTGGTAAATATAAGCCAAAGAAATTGACCTTTATCAAGGCTACACTACAAAGACCAGTCTCCTCATGGATTTCAATTAAAATAGGTTCACATATTAATTGGGGAAAAATAAATCTTGTAATAGTTTATTTCTTCTACATTAATATTGTTTTTTTTGAAACCTGAAAGGCATTGTATCAACAGTAGCTGCTGAAACCGCCTCCTTATAAGTGTGTAGCACAAAATCTCACTAATCAGACAGCAGATGGGATATTTTGAAGCAAAATGAGCTACTGTCAGTCAGCAAGTCTGCTGTTTACAAAGGCATCGCTGCATAATTACAGCTGTATTGCTTCACAACCTGTAGTTCTGTATTCAGTAATAGACAGAACACATGGGCTTTGATGTAGAGCTCTTAAAAACAAGACAATGCAAATGACATTTACTGGAGATTTTTTTCATTAATGAACAGTACTTCAGGGAATGTGAAGGCAAGAGGCATATAATTTCTGAACTATTTAAATTGCTAATTAAATCTGTATAGGAGGTGTACTCCTAATGCAGACAATTACTCCAACTCATAAGTGTTTGCCTTACGGTTGCTAATTACTGCAGAAGCCAATTAATTGCTGTTGACGTTTTGTATTCTTTTGCATATCGCCAGTTAATATTTACATTTATAATGAAGACAGAATTGGCAAACACTATGTCATTTTGTAATGAACAATTTCAGTATCTAAACAACAACCATATTATCTCATTGTGCTTGAAGAGTGCAGATGATTAGCATAAGGTTTGTGTGCACTCTGATAATGTTACTTATTTTAACAAGAAAAATGCCATGGATGTGTAATTTCTTCAGGTTAAATGGCTCAGTAGCTCTGATAAATGTTACTTTATCTACATTTAAAGCTGTGAAAGAAAATCTAATGATTTCTCTCATTACAATATTTTTAATTGAACATATATTGAAAGCTTAATAACCTTGACATCTACTACCATATACGGTGATTCCAATCTAAATGGGTGAAGGAAGATTTCTACCAATAGTTTAGATTAAAAAATGCAAATTCTAGATCCTAGACACATTATGTAGAACAAAGGATAATACAGTAGGCCCATTACCATCTCTGGAAAAGAAAGACAGATGTGTGAAATTTTCACTTGATCAGATCTAGTCTAAATCAGATCCATAGTTGAACCGTTAAGCAGTCCTTTCCCTTTACGAATACGGGTTGACCTACGTTATATTTACAACTATTCTTATTTCTCTTTCAGAAATAAATTGTGAGTACATTTTCCATCTGATTTGCTCCAGACCCAACTCTGTGATAGTTAAAGGTAAGTTTGGTAATAAAAGGACAAATATTACAATGAAGAGCATCCAACCATATTATAAAGTTTTCTTCAGTTAAGCACAGTTTCCAAACGTACAATTAAGTTATAGGTTGCTCTCTAGAAAACTGGAGACAAGGAGTCTACTCAAAGTTTGGTCTGCATGAGGACCCTTAACTCTCAATTTCAAGATATCCCAGCCCAGATCTGCTGTGTGCAGCACATACTGCTCAGCTGCCTTGGCAACAGAAATCAGATCTGTGTGACCTCATAATCCAAATGAAATTATCAAATTATTAAAACAATGAGAATAAATGAGATTTGCTGAATAAAAAAAGAGAAAAAAAAATGATTGTGACTTCGTAGAACATGGAACAGTGAGCGCAGTATAGACCATTCAGCCCAAGATGTAATATTGACCTTCTAACCTACTTCAAGACAAATGTAAGATTTCCCTCCCACCAAGCACTCCATTTTCCTTCCATCCATGTGCCTCTCTAAATGTAACTTAAATACTGCTTATGTACAGTAAGAGCCTCTACCATGACCTCTGGTAGAGTTCCACACACCCACCTCTCTCTGGATAAATAGCCTACCATTGACATCCATTAGACCATAAGACATCGCAGTAGAATTAGGCCATTTTGCTCGTCAAGTCTGCTTCACCATTCTATCATGGCTGTTTTATTATGCCTCTCAACCCCATAACCCTGTCTTCTCCTGTAACTTTTGAGACCTAATTAAGAACCTATCAAACTCCACCTCAAATATACCCAATGGCTTGGTCTTCACATTCCCCCTATACTTTTCTCCAATCAGCTTAAAATTATGACCTCTTGTATTAGCCATTTTTGCCCTTTGAAATGGGAATCCTTCTCAATAAGTTTTTGTTCGTGTATAGAGGAGAGGAGTTAATGACAAATAACAATTTTAAGCGATGAAACATGGCAGCCCAGTTTTTGTTTTGTTTTGGTTTTTTGTTAGTTTAGAGGGACTTTTTTTCTCTTGTAAAAATCTTTTTTCTTTGAATCTTTCTCATGTTTAGTTACTAAGAAATTGGGAGGCTTAGATTACACATGTTACTTGGAGTCTGTTTATGTATACGTTAACCGATATTAATGTAATCCCGATCTCTTTGTATCATTATCATTGTATGTTTATCTACTTGAAACTCAATAAAAAAGATTGATAAAGAAAAAGAAAAGCCAGGAAAAGTCCTGGGCAAGTAGGATTGATGTAGAACCCAATGCATTCCATACATACTCCCAGAGCTAGAGGATAACGGGGGAGAGGGTGGGACCAGTCTAGAATAAAAAGGGGAATGCTTGGAAAAGGAGGATGTGGGTGAGGTCCTTAATGAGTAATTTACATCAGCATTTACCAAGGGGAAGGACATGAAGGATAGGGAGATCAGTGCAGAGCATATAGATATGTTAGGGCATGTTCAGGTAAAAGAGCTAGAGTTGGTGATGATGAGTACTGGGACACATAAACAGCATTAAGTGGATAAATCCCCAGGCCTGATGGGATATCTGCCAGATTATTGAAAGAGGCAAAAGAAGAGATTGCCTGGGCCTTGACCAATATCTTTGTGTCCCCCTCTAGCCACAGGCAAGGTTCAGGAGGACTAGCGAGTAGCTAATGTTTTTCCATTATTCAAGAAGGAGACAGGGGAAAATACTGGAAGCTATAGACTGGTAAGGAAAAGATGGCACCAGTGGTTTTTAGCAGACCCAGGTGACTTCTTCCAGTTTGTCCAAGAAACAGTTTCTTCTCCTTCTCTTACGTCTTTCAAGGTGTTTGGGGTTCTCTCAGAGTCCATGATCTACAGTACAAACTATGTTTCTACACAAGCACTAGATTTTGGGCTGGCTGTGCGGCAAGTGCTTTGCTATCTGCAGGAACAGCCGGGAAGACATTTGCCCCTGTGGATGACTTGGGCCCTCGCTGATTTCTCCAACTGAAGCATCGTGGGAGATTGAAACATTGAGAGAGTGGGTGGTGTGTTTGCTAATCATCAGCTGTGCTGGAAGAAGGCCCCTGTACTCAAGCAATCCCTCTCTCTCTCTTTTGAAGGAGAGTGAGAGCTTCTCAGTCCTCGAGACTGGGGCTTGGAGAAGAGATGCGGAACAGCAAGCTGCTGGTCTCCGCTCTCATTGTTGCAGAAACGACCTCCCTCTCCCCTAATGGAGAGAGAGAGGCTGTCTGAGATACTGAACTGCTGGGCTTCCATTTGTAGTTTTGATGGACTGCTTTATGGTCACTTTATGGGAGACTTTTGCTGTTGCTTGCATGGTGGAGGTTGGGGTTTTGGTGCTTCTGCTACCCCAAGTTGGGGGAGGGAGGGAGACGGCCTATGCTTCTGCTACTGCTTGTATGAACGAAAGGGGAGGAGGGGCCTCAGGACTTTGATCATTCATTGCATATGGTTTCTTGTTTCGTGGATGTCCGTAAAGAGTAAGAATTTCAGGTTCCAAACTGTATACATTAACTGATATTAAAATGAACCTTTAAAACTTTGAGTCTCATGTCGCTGGTAGGGAAGTTACTGGAGAGAATTTTTAGGGACAGGATTTATGAACATTTGGAAAACCATATCCTAATTAGGAAGAGCCAGCAAGACTTAATGCAGGGCAAGTCATGTCTTACTAACTAGATTGAGATTTTTGACAAGGTGACAAGGGTGATTGATGAACACAGAGCTGTGGATGTTGTCTACGTCAATTTTAGTAAGGTGTTTGACAAGAGCCCTCATGGGAGATTCAACCAGAAGACTAAGATGCATGGTATCCATGGTGACTTGGTAGTTTAAATTCAGAATTGGCTTGCCCATTGAAGATAGAGAGTATTGGTCGAAGGGACTTATTTTAGCTGCAGGTCTGTCATTAGTGGTGCTTCACAGGACCTCTGCTATTTGTGATCCATTTAAATGACCTGGATGACAATGTCGATGGGTGGGTTAGTAAGTTTGCAGATGATACAAAGATTGATAGTATAGATGATTGACAAAGAATAGAGCAAGATATAAATCATTTGCAGATTAATATTAAAGTATGTATATTTCACCATATACTACCATGAGATTCATTTTCTTGCAGGCATTCACAGCAGAACAAAGGAGTGCAAGAGAATTAATGAAAAACTACACACAAAGACATACAAATAGCCAATGTGCAAAAGACGTCAAACTGTGCGAGAAATTAAGACAGAGATAAGGAGATACTTCTTTTCTCTGAGGGTCACAACTCCTTGGAATTCTCTACCCCAACAGTATTTTAAGGATGGTCTACCTTGCGGCCACTGTGCACTAGTGGGGAATAAGTATTTCAGGTGATGTTGCCATGCCTCTTGAGCAGTTATTGACTTTGTATTCATCCAGGCAAGTGAATAGCCTTCCACACATTAATGACATGGCTTTTAGATGGTGAAAAGACCTGAGGGTGTTAGGAGGTGAGCTACTCATCATAGGATATTCAGCTGCTAACCTGCTCTTGTAGCCCTGTGACTTATGTACTTGTTCCTGCTGAGCTTCTGGTCACTGGAATGTTGATAGTGTTGTGTTCTTTAAACGTGCCGTGGGTTACTAAGAACAAACCATATTCTGGAAGAATTAAAACTAAAACTTTTATTTAACAGCAAACAGCAATGCTGTCTTAACATACAAGCTTCTAGATCATTCGGTCATTTTTGTGCATGCTCCAAATTGTGTCACGTGACACATGATATCACCACAGATAGTGCTGACTTGGCAATAGTATTACAATTAAATCTGTGTTAAGATGGACCTGGTGATGCCCAGCTACTACTTATCAGCAGCAAAAAACAAAACAAAACCAAGGAAAGTACTAAATACATTACTAGCAACACTTCATTAAAAACCCTCAATGCCAACAATGGAGAGATGAGCAGTGGTATTGGCGGAGGCAGAGGAGCAGGTGAGAAGTGGTCAAGGAAGGCAGAGGCAGAGGCACAAGGAAGGCATGATCAAGGCTTGCAAAGGCGGAGGTGGGGTCAAAGTAGAGTCAAGGCAGAGTTGTGGTGTCCACAAGAGTAAGGAAAGTCCCAACGTCTAATTGATTTAAGCACTGGACCGATTTGAAAAGTCCTTGACGGGCTGTAGCATGGCAGTGGGGTTCAGGCCCCAGAGCCATCCAAGAGCAAGGAACGACTGAAAGTTTGGATGATTTAAGAGCCGGGCCAGATTGAAATGGCAGGGTGCTGGGAACAGAGGTGAGGCAAGGAACAGTTCTGCCTTGTTCTGCTCACTGCTCCGGGTCATTTACAGAGCTTCGCGCTGAACTGAGGCTGTGGCCTGCTCCAGCTGCTGTGATGTTGGGTTTCGCATCTATGGTCATACAAAGTTTCCTGGGCCTTGCGATGAACTCAGGCAATGGCCTACCCCAGCTGCTCTGATACCAGGCTTCACGCTTTTTGTAAAACTTCAATTCTGAAACTATTCGCTTACTTTTATTGTTTAAACAAATTTGCCTACCTTGCCTACCTCACCACCGACTCAACCTGCAAATTAACATTTAGGGAATCCTGCACGAGGACTCCCAAGTCCCTTTACATTTCAGTTTTTTGCATTTCTCTCCAATTTGAAAATAGTCAACCCTTTCATTTCTTCTACCAAAGTGCATGACTATACACTTCTCAACATTGTATTCCATCTGCCATTTTTTTCCCATTCTCTTAACCCATCTGTCCTTCTGTAGCCTCTCTACTTTCTCAAAACTATCTACCCCTCCAGCTATCTTCCTATTGTCTGCAAACTTTGCTACAAAGCCACCAATTCCATCATCCAAATCATTGACATACAACATAAAAAGAATCTGTCCCAACAGTCTGGGAGAGTGCCAGGGAGTGGTAGTAGGAGGTTGCCTCTCTGACTGGACACCAGTGACTAGTGGTGTACTGCAGAGATCAGTGCTGGGTCCTTTGTTGCTTGTCATCTAAATCAATAATCTGGATGATAAGGTGGTTAACTGGATCATCAAATTTGTGGATGACACCAATACTGGAGGTGTAGTGAACAGTAAAGAAGGCTATCATGGCTTGCAGAGTGATCTGCATCAGCTGGAAAAATGGGCTAAAAATGGCAGATGGAATTTAATGCAAACAGCTGTGAGGTTTTGCACTTCAGTAGGACCAGCCAGAGTAGGTTTTACACACTGAACGAAGCCCACTGAGGAGTGTGGTAGATCAAAGGGGTCAGAGAATACAAGTATATTGAAAGTGTTATCAGAGGCTGATAGGGTCATAAAGAAAGCTTTTTGCATAATAGCCTTCATAAGTCAATATACTGAGTACAGAAGATGGGACGTTTATGTTGAAGTTGTATTGGTGAGGCATAATTTGAAGTATTGTGTGCAATTTTGGTCACCTACCTACAGGAAAGATGTTAACAAAGTTGAAAGAGTACTGTGAAAACTTACAAGGGTGTTGCAGGGTCCAGAGGACCTGAGTTATAAGGAAAAAGAGAGTAGGTTAGGAATGTGTTCTTTAAAACATAGAAGATGATAGAAGATTTGATAGAGTTATACAAAATTATGTGGGGTATAGATAGGGTAAATGCAGGCAGACTTTTTCCACTGAGATTGAGTGGGACTACAACCAGAGGTCATGGCTTAAGGGTGAATGGTGAAACGTTTAAGGAGAGCATGAGGGGAAACTTCTTCACTCAAAGGGTCGTGAGAGTGTGGAATGAGCTGCTAGCACAAATGAGCCATGCGAGTTTGACTTCAATGTTTAAGGGAGGTTTGGATAGCTACATGGATGGGAAGGGTATAGAGGTCTACATCCCGATGAAAATCATCGTCAGTAGGCAGTTTAAGTGGTTTTGGCATGGATTAGATGGGCTGAGTGGCCTGTTTCTGTGCTGTACTTCAATATGACATCCTTTATGACATCTATGTATGCATTATACCACCTTGAGATTTGTCTCCTTACAGGCAGTTACAAAACATAGCAACCTCAAAAGAACCCATGAGGCCTAGTGAGGCCTCACTTGGAGTATTGTGAGTAGGTTCGGTCCACTTATCTTAGAAAGGATGTACTGAAACTGGAGAAGGTTCAAGGGAGGTTCACAATAATGATTCCAGGATTGAATGGCCTGTCATGTGAAGAGCATCTGAAAGCTCTGTGACTATATTCACTAGAATTCAGAAGAATGAGGGGAGACCTCTTGAAACCTTTCAAATGGTGAAAGGCCTTGATAGAGTGGAAGCGGAGAAGATGTTTCCTGTGGAGGGAGAGTCTAAAACCAGAGAACCGGAGAACACAGCCTCAGAATAGGCAGTGTCCTTTTAGAACAGAGATGAGGAGGAATGACTTTAGCCACAGGGTGGTCAGTCTGTGGAATTCTTTGTGGAGGGCAAGTCTTTATGTATATTTAAGGCAGAGGTTAATAGATTCTTGATTAGTCAGGGCATGAGGGGATATGGTGAAAAGGCAGGAGATTGAGGCTGAGAGGAAAATTGGATCAGCCATGATGAAATGGTGAAACAGGCTCGATGGGCCAAATGGCCTAATTCTGCTCCTATATCTTATGGTCTTCTGGATTCTCCAATAAAGCCAATGTCTAATCCAACTTATAATAGATTTAATTTGAACTTTGAAATGTCAAAGGTACAGTAGGTGCTCCTTTTTCTTTGGAGGACGTCAATATCTGTGACGTGAGTGGTACTCATGCTTGAATGCCATTTTGGTCTTTGCTTCATGCAGATGTGGGTTGTTGAGGAATTGCAAATGGAACTGAGCATAGTGCAATCAACCACAAGCAAACCACTTCTGACTTTTTGGTGGAAGGAAAGGTACTGATGAACCAAATGAAGGTGGCTGAGCTTAGGATGTTACACTAGATGGTGGAAAAGTAAGCAGGCAAAAGCAGACAGATCATTGGGGGATGTGCATAGGGTAAAAATCTGGCAAGTGGAGCATAATCTGGAAAAATGTGTAATTATTTTGGCATGAAAAATTAAAAGGATTCATGCTATCTGTATAAAGAGCGGATGCAATGTTCTGAGTGAGGAGGGTACTTGGTGCATAATGAGCAAAAGGCCAGTGCAAAAAGTCTCTTTGTATTATAAAGGCTTGTTTCCATAAGCTGTTCTGTAATGTGAATTTTACAGAAATCGGATTCCACTGAAACCATGTGTGCATGTATTGCTTTAAGTTTTGATGACAGGAGGTTAGCATCCTATTCTATGCACTTCACAACAACATGGTATTCTGTATTAAGACAAAAAAAAAATGACATCACAGATTAAATAGGCACTGACATATTCAACAGTTCCCTAGTAAAACATGGAGTCTCTTGACTTCACAATCTTATTTGTTATATCCTTGCATCTTAACATCCTGATGAAGCATCTGGCCCCAAAATTCCTGTCCATAGATGCTGTCTGACCTGCTGAGTTCCTCCTGCTGTGTGTGTGTTACCTAATTGTCTACCTATACTTCACATTTCCTATACTTGAAACACTTTATTCCTCACTCTGTTATCATCCACCCTTTTACTTCCTCATTACACTGTTGTCATGAATAGATCTGTTTGAACAGTATGCCAGACAATTTTGCACTGTAACTCACTGCATGTGACAATAATAAATTAATTTGCCAATTTATCACTGCAGAAATAAAAAATAAAAACATGTGAACTAATTTGAAAGTAATGTAACATTTACATCATGTGTCTAATTCTGAACATTGGTTTGCTTCTACAAAGGAGTATAGGTGGAAGATATAGAGTGTTGCATAATTAATCAAATGAAATCAAAGAAGAGAAGGATATAGCTGGGGATGCTGCTGCCAAAGTTGGATGTGCTGGCAGGAGATCTGCACAGATGCCTTTATTTCAAATGGACATATTAAGACACATCAATCTGAAAGTGTCTGTTGATCCTTTGCAAACTGGTGACATTGGAATCCATCTTCTCAAGGCACCTCAGTCCTGCAATGATGTGCCCAAATACTTCAGCCAAATCTTTTCTCCAGACCTTTTTGGTGATCCAACTGCAAGTGAAGTATCGCTCTGAGCCCTTTCAGCAAAAGTTTGAGTTTAGAACTTTACTAATTCTTCTTTCATCAGCTCTCGAGAATAGGGATTCCAGCAACATTTTGGCATTGTCATTGTCCATCTCAAGCTCAGGTCAATGAGTCAGCTCAACAACTTTATCAGCCAACTCACCAAACACTTCCTCAAAGTCCTTGAACCTGTGTACAAGCTGAGGGCATATTTTGGTTTCAAAACCCATTCATATCGATTGAAGATAATGGATACTCCAAATGCCTCTGTTGTTAGATTGCAGCAGGTGGACCTTTGAGAATAGGGATCTTGCTAATGCTGAAGAACTCATGCATGCCGTGACTATCGGGTGTTGTTTGATCTCCTGTGGTCTTTTTACTCACCTTCTGCACATACAGCACATATCGGCTAGGGCACTGTTTCCCTTCAAATATTGTTAGTGACATCTTCTACATCCAAGTCAGATGGCTTCCCATTTAATAAGTCATTTGAAAACTAACACCTCTAATAATACACTACTTCATCAGTTCTGCACTGAGAAGTCAGCTTTGGTAATTCCTGAACAGCATGGAGTAGAATACCACATCCCAAGAATCAGGAGTGATACTGTGGTTTTAGGCTGAAATTTCCTACTGTTAAAATACAATTTGTTGATGTCATTCATTCTAACCTTTCTATACTATATGGAAGGTTGTCAAGCTGGTACCAATTAGTTTGGAATTTGGGACAATCCTGTGCTGATTTGTATCCACTGGAAATGGGACTCCGGCTCCCCAAACACATTCCACTTTTGACCCGTAACGCACTGGCAGTTGTACCACTAGAGATTTTCTTTCCCATCTGTCAGCGATGATTTTGAAACCTGTATCTCTGAGTGAAATATATAGTTTTTCAACAACATGAAAGAAAGCTGCCAGTCATTCTTCCACCCCCACTGATGAATAGTTATGTGGCACGGTGTATAAGACCACCATGCATTGAGGAAAAGTTGCATAGGTTTCATTTGATATTGATGTGAAGGCCATTACCACAGACACACAACAGCATTGCTTACATTGCACTACGGTGTTTTCTTCTCCTCTGCTTACAAGTTGTTCTGATTCAAGGAAAGAATCATGTCAAATTTGCTATTGGGTGAAACAGCTTACAGAAAGGTTACTTCTCTGCCCTAGTATTAGTCCACTTATAGGCATCCCTTTCAGCTCAAGACAAATAGAATTCATGAACAATATTTGCAAACAAGAACCCTACCACAGATTTATAGATAGGTACACATGAACCTTGGCCTGTACTGGCCTTTGGCAGTATAGCATTAGAGCAATTTAGAGACACCAGTCTGAATAAACACTGAGAAAGTAAGGCCACAGACTGAGAGTAGGAAAAATCAATGGTGCAGGAAATCAGTTCCAGAAATCGATAGAACATATTTAGGATCACAAGCTTGTGAGGGCATTTACAGAAAAGTGTAGTTTCCAGTTCATCTCCCACTGTCCATGAGCTGTTGATAAATACTATCAAGTGAACTGCGCTAGACTGTGCAATAATCTAAAGCTGTAGTGACCCACTTTGTTGACCAAACTCAAAACAATCTACAAATCCTCAGAGAGCTATAAACTAACTCCATCCTATTATAGTCTGAAGGACTTATGTTAAAAGTTGATCTTCTTAAAACTAGCATGAGTATTTATCCATCTTCTATTTGACAGGTAGCTGTTTTAAACAAATGTGTTACTTCTAGCTTGATTGTCCTGATCATGAATTGAGCTTTAATAACAAGCCTGCAGAATTGGGAAAGTTTTGTAGATTTGGTAAGATAGGCTTCTCTACCATCTCAGCTCATGACATCTATCGCATCAGATTTGCAGCTTCATCAGTATACAGCATGCTCAAATTAATTTATTTAAAAATATGTTAAAATATAACTGCATCCATCTGTTTTTGTTCAGAGAAATGTCTTAAATTGTGCTTGCACTCTGTCATCGAACTGGAACCAGAAATCAAAGCCATTATAGTCAACTTAATTCACTAGATAATGCATATGATGAGAATAAAGGGAAAATAAGTCCTTCCGGGCTTGGAAAACAAACTATCAAAGCATGGGTCCAAAGCCACTTTTAAGTTGGATAATTGGATGCCCTGTCCTAACCTGGTCTGTGCACAATTCTTTTTATTAACAAATTCCCAGACAATGGCTGACCTTAGGAAGACTTATTCTTTCTCAGACATGAGTCACAGTAGTCAAATAATTGAAATGTATCAAAATCAAACATATATAACATTTTTAAAAGTTCAGTTATAGTCATTATTTAGATCTAGTATTTTTGCTAGTATATTTGGAAGTCTTTGTAGTGAAATTTTTGTCAAATATCAGTAAAAAGATGACTGAGAGATTTTACATAAAATTAAACAGCCACTCAATCCACATCCAGACAGCTATAGCTGTAGTATTGTGATGTTCAAGATAAAGGGAAGTGAGCTTTAAGAAAACTTTTGAACTTACAACCATAAACATGGATGATAGAGTTAACCAGTCTTGATCAATCTCTTCTCTTTGACATTCCCGCAGGATCAAGGATGACTTGCCTGCATGCTATTTCTCTAGGTTCTGAGGTTGCTGATGCAGATGGGTGGCTTGTTCTGGATGCTGTGCATTTAATCCATTTGTGCTTATCTTTAGCATGCTTCCGTTATAAAGGCAGTATGTGCTCAAAGCCTTTCGAGATTATTCTCTTCTACTTTGAGCAGATTTGATCCAAAATGTACCGTCTGTAGAAGTGTTCAATAGGTCAGGGCTTTCAAAACACAAATAGATTGGTGTTTGAATAATGGTAATTTATAGGGCAATGGGGAAAGAGAAGGAAATGAGACTGATTGGAACGCTTCATTAAGAGTTGGGTCAAATGGCCTGCTTCTATACCTAAATTCTGCTAAACAAAGGAAAATTAGTTTGATTTGTTAGATTTGCAGGTTATTGTTGTGAAAGACAGCTTTATGAAGTAATCCCACCAAGTTAGATCAATGTTAGTAAATACATAACATATAAGCTGTTAGTGATAAATTATTGTCACTTTAACATTGCCAGTGGGGTTGTTGGAATTCAAGAGAAAGAATGGACAGGGTATAAAATGGAATGGATTCCCGCCATACTAAAAGTAAAGTGATGCTTAAATTAGGTAATTGAAACACAGAAATTAAATTTCTAACTCTTCCTTAGTGCAGATGCCTTGTCATTATTACTGAAGAATACCATTGTCTCCATAATCCTGTCAGTGTACTTTGATACATGGGCAAGGGATAATTATAATGTAAACTTCGGCCACTACCAGTTGGATTGTAGTTTAAAATAACAATGTACAATGCAAAAAGTTTCATATACTTGTAGATGTCAGATGTGCATAGAGTGAAGTTCAGTTTATGGTGGAGAAAAGCGTCAGCAGTCACATCCACACAGCTCTAACATTGAACCATCTCTTTGAAAGATGCTTCAACAACTCATTAATTGACAATGATTTCTGGGGTGATTTTGATCATATTTTTAAATAAGGATTTTGTATAATATAATTTCATGCTTCTGTTGTGCTTCCTTTCTCCAGATACTGTTTACTTCTGATTAACATTCACAATTATCACTGCCCATCATGTTTAGTATTTTTGTTGCCTCATTCAGATTACTCCCAGATGTTTCAATCCAGGCATAAAGTCCAGTAAGTCACCAGCCATTCTTTATTAGACAAACCCTTGCAAGTATGGTAATGTAGAGGTTAGTGTGATGCTATTACTGTTTGGGGTGTCAGAGTTCAGAGTTCAATTCTGATGCTGTCAATAAGAAGTTTGTACCTTGTTCTTTCTACCAAAGTGCATTGTCATACATTTCCCAACACTGTATTCCATCTGCCACTTTTTTACTCATTCTTCTAATTTGTCTATGTCCTACTGCAATCATATTGCTTCCTCAGTACTACCTACCCCTCCACCTACCTATCATCGGCAGACTTTGCTACAAAGCCATCAATACCATATCCTGGAGGAAAGCTGTTACCATCCACTTTATTGATGCCTCTGATCATTTGAAATAGTTCTATAAGGTTACCCTTCATTCTGTACTCCAAGAAATAAAGAGCTAGCCGGATTAACTTCTCCCTATAACTCAGGCCCTCTTGTCATAAAGAAGTGGAATCTCCTAGCCTATGGATTGGTGGGCAACTCAGTTATCTGGCTCCAATGAGATTTTCCATCACAATGAGGTTGCTAACTGTCCAGTTGAGAGAGAAAGCAGCTTTTCCTAATCTTTCTGACTCACATTGGAAGAAGAAGTTGAGGGCTGAAGTAAACTTGTTTTCAAATAATGGCATTCCCAACATACCAGCCATCAAAGCAGGAACATTCAGACAAATAATTATTTCAAAAAATAAGTTTGTTTAAATGTTTCAATTTTTTCCAGATTTTTTTTGTTAATTCTTGCTTTCTCCCAGATAACTAACATTAAAGCCCCAGAGACATTTTCACCTGTCATGAAGGGTGACCACTCCAGGCCACCCTTCCTGACGATATGAGTATGGACAAGAGACGTTCATTCAGGGTTTCCATGTCAAACGCCCGTGAAACAAAAAATGTGACATCATGGGAATACTTGTCACATGGCTCCCTCTAAATGTGATTCAGGCCATGTAGTGTGGGGTTGGGCTGCCAATCACAATTAGGAACTCAGCAGCCCTAAATGGTGGCGAGCAAAGGGTAGCTGGTGGGGGTGCAAATTGTCACTCACAGTCAAATTCATTAACTGATGATCCAGCTTAGAAAATTGTTATAATGCACCAATAAAACTAAAAAGTTATTCTCTATGTTTTTTTAAGTCGATTTCAATTATTCAAATTCAGGTTAATTCACAGATTGATGAAAATAGTTTATTTTTATGAACGTTTCATTTTCAGCTGTATAAATAAAACTGTGCTTGGTAGCAAATATATCAAAGTTTTAATGCAAAGGTGAAAGAAAACAATTGTAATCTAAAATATTACCCAAGTGCACAGGTCCAATGGGGATTTTTACAACAATGATTATGTGAATGAAATGCAAAAGCTGAAGCTGAGGAAACTAGCACAATCCAGTGTGTAATTTATATCCAGAATATCAGAGGCATCCAACGAGGAAATGGTATACCAGTATGTTTAGTTCATTCTTTAAAATCAAGATTGCCTAGGATTTCGGGGTTCTAGAGATGGGGGATTGAAGGTCAGTGTCCTAGACCGGAGTGTCATGGGAGCTGGAGGATCTTTGACTGTGTGCCCAGAGATCTGTGACCTTTGCCACAGAACTCGGGAAAAGCAACACAGTGGACTTTTAAACCAGCGAGTTGTTTGTTATGTCTCACCCCTCACTGTAAAACAACGACATTTCTTTCCCTCTTATTAGGGAGAGAACCTGTGGTATGTCAAGTACCGGGTGAACGTGTAGTCTTTGGAATCCCACAAGTCTGTGCCTTTGCTGTTGCTTTTGCTGCACGCTTGAGTGCTCAGTGGCGGGTGCCGATGATTTTTTATGCCGGTGGGGGGGGGGGGGATCGTTGCTTGCTGCTGCTTACACGCGGGAGGGAGGGGATCTGGGGGTTACTTTGGGGTTCCAACATTTAACTGTCATTCATTCTTTGGGGCACTCCTCTGTTTTTGTGGATGGTTGCGAAGAAAAAAGCATTTCAGGATGTATGTTGTTTACATTTCTCTGACATTAAATGTACCTATTGAAACCATTGTTAACTCCATTGTTCTTATCGATATGGTATCACCTGCAAGCTTAATCAATTCATTCTCAGCTTCTGAATCCAAATCAATGATGTTAATTGGAAACTTCAGCCAAACTAACACAAGCCCTGGGAGTTGACCATTCACTGCTTTATCCATTCTTATGTATCCTTATGATGAGAATTTACTTTCTTCCCTGCCACTATTTCTTATCCATGCCTGAGTCTTTCAGACTCTACAAATTTAAGTCAAATTAGTAATATGTGGAATTTTATAAAATGCATTTGAAGTCCATTGTACTCTATTTTATAAGCTTTATTACTTTTTTTGTGTTGTCACTTCAGAAGTCAAGGAGCTTGGTCAGAGGATCTTGTGTTGGTTGAACGGACCGCTGTTTTTAAATTTTATTGCATGGATTATCTTGCTGGAACATTCCAGTAGAGAAAGAAGTTTGTACTGTATGTACTGTACATAATGAAGAGGAGGATGAAAATTTATTTCTAAAAAAACATGTGAAATCTTACCCAGCGTGCACAGACTCATGTCAGATATTCCCTGTCTTCTGCTTTACATCTACCCCATCTTGTGAAGAACAGATAGCCTCCCCTGCTTTCCCCTTCCAAAACTACATCGGTTGAATTCTCTGCTATTAGCTGCTAAGGAAACAGTTTCCTATAGGGTAATGGGTTGTCATTGCTTTGAGGGTACATGCTGACAGTGGAAGTAGGCAATGCACGAAAACAGTAATGGGTGAAGTCCGGACCTGTCCACTTGAAGCTGATGAATCCTGCTGGTGTCAGTGCTTGGTACAGATGGGTACAGGGGTTCCCAACATGGTGCCTAGGGTCCTTTGCTTAATGGTATTGGTCCATGCTAGTATCATTTGTTTCACCTTTGATTCAGCAGGAGCAAATTGAAAAGGGGGAAGATGCAGAGACCCAAACAAGCTGGTGGTGGAAGTGGGGACAGGAAGCACCTGATCAGGCTGTGCTAGGAAAAGGTAATTGTGGGGAAGATACTACTCGCATTGATACTGCAAAAGGCAGACTGGACAGAATTTGCAATAGAAAAGGGCTCAGCCGTTTAGAATAAGTGATAGCAAGATCACAAAGAAACAGTCAAGAGTGGTACGAAAGCTAAAATGATAAGCTCTGAAGAAAAGCTTATTAGAAAGGAGCAACATGGTAGCATAGTGGTTAGTGTAACCCTACTACAGCACCAACGGCCTGGGTTCAGCTCTTGCCACTGCCTGTAAGGAGTTTGTACATTCTCCCCATGACAATGTGGTTTCCTCCGGGAGCTATGGTTTCCTCCCACATTACAAAGGCATACGGGTTCGTAATTAATTGGTCACCTGGATGTCCGTGTGAGCTCATTGGGCTGGAAGAACAATAGACAATAGACAATAGGTGCAGAAGTAGACCATTTGGCCCTTTGAGCCTGCACCACCATTCTGAGATCATGGCTGATCAAATACTATCAATACCCGGTTCCTGCCTTGTCCCCATATCCCTTGATTCCCCTATCCATAAGATACCTATCTAGTTCTTTCTTGAAAGCATCCAGAGAATTGGCCTCCACTGCTTTCTGAGGCAGTGCATTCCACACCCCCACAACTCTCTGGGAGAAGAAGTTTTTCCTTAATTCTGTCCTAAATGACCTACCCCTTATTCTTAAACCATGCCCTCTGGTACTGGACTCTCCCAGCATCTGGAACATGTTTCCTGCCTTTATCTTGTCCAATCCCTTAATAATCTTATATGTTGCAATCAGATCCCCTCTCAATCTCCTCAATTTCGGCGTGTACAAGCTCAGTCTCTCTAACCTCTCTGCGTAAGACAGCCCTGTTACAATACTGTATTTCTAAATTTAAAAAATGAAATAAAAAAGCCAGACTGCCTAACATCTGTGGTAGCTACGTTACTGATCAGGCTCAAGTTTATTGTCATGGGCATATACTGTATGCCTAGGGTATAAATGGAATTTAGCTTTTTGCAAGAGCAGTACGCAATGTTACAAACATGACAAACAGAAATTAAATAAAATTAAATTAACATTAATTATATACAACAAAATAAGCAAAAATAAACATAACAACATAATAAATTATACAGGAGATTATTGAGGGTAGTCGGCGTGGTTTTGTGTGTGGAAGATCATGTCTTTTTGATGAAATAACCAAGAAGTCTAATGAAGGTGGTAGACATAGTCAATATGGACTTTGGTAAAGACTTTGCTAATGTTCCACATGGTGGGCTGCTATGAAAAGTTAGATCATTTCAAATCCAGGGAGAGAAAGTTAATTGAATGCACAATTAACTTGATAGTAGGAAGCAGAGGGTGATGGTGGAAGATTGTTTGCAGATTGGAAACCTTTTACTAGAGGTGAGCCTCAGAGAAAAGTCTGCATGCACAAATTCAGTTTTGAACCAGCATTCAAGGGATTACCTGTAACCTTAGATAAATGGGGGTATTCATTTGAGTAATCAGATTGGTACTTCCCAGAATAGTCTTGTTGGAATTTGGGAAGTTAGGAAAGGTAAGAATGAAGATGGCAATATACATAGGGTCCCGATGAAGGATCTCAGCCCGAAACTCTTTTCCATAGATGCAACCTGGCCTGCTGAGTTTCTCCAGCATTTTGTATCTGCTGCTTTGGATTTCCAGAATCAGCAGATTTTCTTGTGTTTGTGAATCTATATAGCGTATGGCTGCTTCCGTTAACAAACATAACGGAGGCCTGGTGGGTGAATAGAATGTCAGGTGCACTGCAAAACTATCTGAGCTCACAACAATGCTCTAAGTGAGACCATGATAAGCACCAGAGTTTGTGCAAGATATCACCTTCAATGTATGTACTCTGAGATGCAAACACGAGGAAATCTGCAGATGCTGGAAATTCAAGCAACACACACAAAATGCTGGTGGAACGCAACAGGCCAGGCAGCATCTATAGGGAGAAGCGCTGTCGACGTTTCGGGCCGAGACCCTTCGTCAGAACTAACTGAAAGGAAAAAGAGTAAGAGATTTGAAAGTAGGAGGGGGAGGGGAAAATGTGAAAGATGTTTGTACTCTGAGATGTTTGTTCTCAGACCAAGAGAACTCACAATACATGACATCCACTGATTCCTTATGAAAAAACATGTTCTGCACCTGATAAGTTTAAATGAAATGTGCTCTGCTTTCTCCACCTGCTACCATGAAAGCACCTTCCTAAAACTAAAGTACCTTAATCCTATTTATGAGCCAGAGAGTTGTGAATCCTTGGAAGTCTCTAACCAAGGATCAGTCACTAAGGAAATTCAAAAAATAAAATAATAGATTTTTAAATTTTAAAGGAATCAAGGAATGAAAAGATAAGTGCATGAATGCAGCAACATTCCAGCCATGACCTTATTAAATAGTGGGGCTGACATTAGGGGCTGAGTTCCTACTCCTTTTTCAATTTTATACTCTTAAGAACCTCACAGAGGTATTCATCACTTGCAGCTGGTAAGAGCAATATATTGCGGCAATATATGTCGGCAGCAGTATTACGTTTCTGCTGGCAACTACTCATCTTTTTAACTTAATGGAAGCACAGTCACCTTTGTTTCCTGAAATTAGGCCCTAACATCACTTGGCATCAGATCCCTGCAGGGAATGACTAGAGATGACTTTGTGAGGAACTCAGTATTTTCCAAGAAGGGGATGTGTCTAATGACACATTTGTGTCATCATAGATAGATCACTGAATCACTGACCTGAGGGACAATATCCTGTCTATCATATTACCAACTTTGGACTGTGTTGTTTTTCAGTTGATGAATACTGTCATTCAGCTGTCTGAGGCCCAGCAGAATGTCATCCCTCATTTCTGTCAAAGCCTTCCTTACTGATGATCACAATCTCTTTCAACGAGAACTAAATCTAACCTTACAGTAGCTTGAAGAGTCTAAATCATAAGAGAATATTAACTCCATCACCTCTGTAGAAACCTGGAAAAGGATGAGTTAAAATTACTGTATAGCCCCAGATGTACTACTCCATTCCTAGTTGAGTCTTACTTATCCCTCATCCCTGGTGTTTTCATGAGTGACCAAATTTCCCACCAGATCAGGTAGGATCCATCATAAATCCAGGCACATCAGGACCCCTAAGAACTTTGGCAGTGTGTAGGGGAAAAATGCATTATGGATACCCTACAGTTATAGCCAGGGGACAAAAAGAAAAAGGCAGAAAAAAAAGCAATAGAAATATATGTGTGGGGACAACTAACAGGAGTGTGCCCAGTGTGAGCTGTAGCCAGCCTCAACATCCACTTCACAGAGCACTACTGCTGCCTTCCACCCCTGCCATATCTACTGTACGTTTCTGCCAACCCAGTTGATTTCCCTGCAATTGAGTGGCCCAGATCCAGGGAGCTTCAGGGAGATTCATTTGGGTTGTTCATCTCACTAGTGTATGTTAATAAGCCTTAAAATGGCCCACGCTTCTCTATGTAATTATTAGCCATCTGGTCAGAGAGCACTTCCAGACACCTCAGAGCCCTGCCAGACATCCCGTACACTTAGCCAGATACACCTGTGCTCTCTGCTATTCCAACTTCCTGAAAGCAAAATTCCTCCCTGTGGCTGGTACAGCGTAAGTGCTATTATAATGGTAATCTCTAAGGGTTATCTCAGGTTTTGTTTACACATGCCAGCTACTGAATTATATTTACTAAACAAAAGTTTATAATCATGAACTGAATATTTTCTTCACTCACTTTTGCCAATGAAAATACTTCGAATGTTTTTGGTTTGATTTGTCTTAACATGGTTGGGAGAGCTGTACTTCCTTATTAACACTGAGAATTTGACCTCCTCCATTTTCAGAGGGAACTAGTACTGCTGACTACCTAAAATGTCTGTCTGTCTCAGGCAATAGGTTGAATATGTGCAGATGTTAAAATGACATGAATAATCAGCTCTTTCTCAGCAAGTCCAAGTAACCTATATTCAAGATTCAAGTTTCTTTATCAGATGTACATCAAAGCATACAGTGAAATGTGTTAACAACCAACACACCAAAAGGTATGCTGGGGGCAGCCTACAAAGCCCACAAGTGTCACCATGCATTCCAGTGCCAACATGACATGGTACATTGCTCAGCAGAACAACACAGATCACAAGGAACAGAACAACAATAGCAAAATAAGGCCCCTGTTCCATCCCATCCATGCACGTCTATAGCCCTCCTTCCCATCCATGCACATATTATAGTCCTCCAAACCCAAGGTGATCTGTATTCTTTGTTTTCCAGTTCTCCAGTGGACCCGGGTACAGACTCAGATTCTGAGATGAACGTGCAGATATTGGACTTTCAACTCCCCTATCAGACTTGCAGAGATTCACAGACCTGGGGCTTCAGCTAATGGGCCTCGGTCCTCAGCACTGACCACAGGAACAGCTAATTACAGAGCAGCATGCCTCATAATTCAGACCAGCTAATGACAGGACCATGGACAACAGGCCTTGAACTCTCTATATATCGTCTTTATATATGATTAATTCCAGCTCCTGCTGTTACTTGGCCCTTAGCTCAGTAGAAGGAAGTTTTCAGATGAATTATCCAAACTTCAGATCTCCTTTTGATAACTTCCATATGACATTTCTTCCTTCATTGTCACCCAAGCAATTGCATTGACTTTCAGAAGAAAGTTGCTTTAAGTACTTAGTGATTGCCTGTATGAACAATTGTTAGGGATATTCTTAGATTGGATGGAGTTGGCCATGTTCCCCTAGTCCATTCATTAACCCTTAATGTTTGTGCCATGGCTCAAGACTGAAGTTCAGTGATGTGGAGAATAATAGAGGTGCACTCTTCCCAATCGAAAGATCAAATGTTTTTAAGCATAAAATAACACAGAAGCTGGGATGCTGAAATAAGAATGAAATAAGAAGGAGTCTCAATAGTGCCCGTGGAGAGAGAAGATTCTGGTCATATAACAGGGCCCACCATTGGTGGGGGTTAACCATGGATCTCAGCAGTCTACATAAGACGTAAACCAGGGCAGTATGATATGGAGAGCAAGTTGTTGCCCATGTAGTAGGCTTCCCCTCACCACACAACTGATTAATCCAAAGGAACAGCAGAGACTGATATAGTTTGGTGCCAGCGATGTCATAGGAGTTGCCAGTCGGAGTTGAACTCAATGTAGGACTGCCTGAGGGATGGCATCTCTGGATTTTTCTTTAGTGTTTACATCTGAAGCCTCTTCCATGAGTGGGTGTGGCTGCAAGGTAGCAGAAGTTTAAGATCAGAGTTTTCCTTCTCGTAGATGAGCTGTCGACCATGGCCGATGAGCCCCATCTGCCTGGTTTTAACACACCAGTAACCCGCCTTTGCTGTCAGTAGAAATGGTTCTGCTGGGCCCAGTAGCTAAGCCACATATGAAGGCCAGGAGCTGGACTTGGTTATCAGAGGCAATTTTGGCAATTCTCCATTAGGAGAATTTAATAGCTTATGCTCACTGCGATCCCTGGCTATAAAACCTTAAGGAAGCAAGTCAGTAATCCTGCCGGCTCAGAACTGGAAGAAGTTAACAAATCTAGTAATGAGAGTGGCAAAGAAAGAAAGATGAGAAAACAAAGGGGTAAACCTGTGCTAGGGCATAAATGACAAAAAAAGGACGACGGTGCAAGCTTATAGTGTGGTAATGGACAAACTAATAAATAAAAGAAGACCCTAAAATGATATATAGATGTAGGGCAGTTTCATTGCTGTCTGATGGAACTCAATGTTGAGTCCAGTTGCAGTGACGTGTCTACTCAGATGTACAATACCGATCCATTGAGCTTTGTGGAACAGGGTAGAAAGTGAAAGTCAGGAAGAAAAACTAAATTTAACACTAGTTAATATACACACTGGACACCAGACAGAATCAGCCAACTCACAAGAATACCCATGCAGTTTATTTGTAGTTGAATACAGTCAGCCCTCCTTATCCGCAGATTCCGTAAGCACGGATTCAACCAACCGTGGACCGGGAAAACCTGGAAGTTCTCTCTCCAGCACTCATTGCTTGAGCATGTACAGACTACTTTTCTTGTCATTATTCCCTAAACTTTACAGTATAACAACTATTTACATAGCATTTACATTGTATTAGGTATCATAAGTAATCTAGAAATGACTTAAAAGTACAGGCAGTGCCCAGGTAATGAATGAGTTCCATTCCTGAGTCTGTCTTTAAGTCGGATTTGAAGTCAGAACAGGTACATCCGATATTATTTAGCGTCAGTTAGTTAAACGTTTTTCTTAGTATATAATATATATTTTACCTTTCTATGCATATAAAACACTTAAGAAACATATGTATTTCAATAATTTAACCACTGCATTGCTTAGTAATAACTGTAGCTTTCATCAGGGCAGGGCCTTTCACATTCTCCATTAAAATTGTTCCGATCGTTGACCGACTGTAGCCTAACGCTTTTCCAATGACCGATGGCCTTTCACCTCTTTCTGATCACTTTATCACCCACCTTTTTTCAACCACGATTGTGATTATTTTCGTGAACAGAAACACTGCGGATTCAGAGCTTCTCCGCCAGGTCCTAATGTCCACTGCACGGAGACATGTGAAATAAAGTCCCGGGTTCCGCTGGGTCCTACAGACCACCGCACTGATACATGTTAAATAAGGGACTTGAGCATCCGCAAGTTTTGGTATCCGCGGGGGGTCCTGGAACCTATCCCCCACGGATAAGGAGGGTCGACTGTAATCTATTAGCTTGCATATAAAGCAAGGCTTTTTTTTATGAGAATGATTCCATCATTACAGATGAGAGGCATTGATCGTGTGGATAGCAGAGGCTTTTTTCCAGGGCTGAAATGGCTAACACGAGGGGGCATAGATTTAAGGTGCTTGGAAGTAGGTACAGAGGTCAGGGGTAAGTTTATCACACAGAGAGTTGTGGGTGCGTGGAATGCACTGCTGGTGATGGTGGTGGAGGTGGATACAATGGGGTCTTTTGAGAGACTCTGATAGGTACGTGGAGCTTAGACAATTGGAGGGCTATGCAGTAGGGTAATCCTAGGCAGATTCTTCATTATGTTACATGGTCAGCACAATATTGTGGGCCGAAGGGTCTGTAATTTGCTGTAGATTTTTATGTTCTATGTTCTATTAGTGTTTTAACACTGCCTCTGTTCCAGGAGATGTTCTTAATGACTTGGAATGAAGAAATGATCATATGCATCATAGCTGATATTGGCCTTAAAGGGGGGGAGACCAAACAGAAAATAGTTACTAAACTCTGTCTTCAGCTGACTGGGATAGAAATCCCAATCTACAGAGTATTGATTCTGAAAGGTTCCATCATAGCATCTCGAGAGGTGAGTCTCGTACATTGAGAGGAAATGGTAGGAAATACGATGATGCACAGATATGAATAGAGATGATGATGCAGTATCATAGGGAGTATTTTTTAAATGAATAATCACCTCCCTTTTGAATATGATTGAGAAGATGGGAAAAGGCTTTGGAACATTGCTGGTTCTTCCCAGGGAATGGAAAAAGGAAAGCTAGGAATCGATGTTTTATTTGTGCAGAGTTCTTGTGTGGTCCACACTGTTGATCCATATTCTGTTTTGGGCACCAACCTCAAGAGAAATTTACTGACCTAGAAAATGCACAATAACTTTTTGGATTTGTCTCTTAACTGTGGAGTGTACACAAACTTACTCTGATTATCAACATCAAAGAAACATATCTGTGTGTTATGGTAGTCATTTCTGAATTGAGCTGAAGTATGCCACATGGAATCTTTAGTAACGATTGTAACATCAAGGCACAGCAAACTTAAAGAAAATTGAGCAAAAGCAACATTGACTTATGAAAGGGAAATTGTGATTGACTAATTTTTTGGAGATCTTTGAAGATGTACTTGGTAAACTACATGAGTGAAGAATCAGTGGATATGGTGTGTTTGGATTTTCAGAAAGCTTTCTGTAAGATCTCACACAGGTTGATAAAGGAAGTTATAGCACATGGAATTGGAGGCGTTATACTGGAGGTGACTGAATACTATTTAATGGAAAAAAAAACAGAAGTAGGAATAAATGGGTCTTTTTTAGGTTGGCAGGATGTAACTAGTTTGATCAGTGCTTGGGGCCCAACGATTCACAAGCTTTATTGATGACTTGGCTGAGGGGACCAAATGAAACATTTCCAAGATAATTAATAACACAAAATTAAATGGGAATATAAATAGTGATGAGAATGCGGAGGCTTCAAAGGAGTGAGTAGATCACAACATGTTGGATAGAGAGCAATGTGGAAAAAGGTGAGATCTGAAAGCAAAGTAGAAATGCTGAATATGCTTTGAGTGGTGAGAAATTGGGAAAGCTGTTGTTCAAAGGCAAACATTGTGGAACAAAGGCAAATGGAGCTCCATGTACACATGTTACTAAAAAATAACATGCCACAAGCAGATATGCTGGTTTTATTGCTGGGTACAAAGAGTAAAGATGTATTGCTGCAACTAGTATAAGGTCACAATATTACTGAATGGCTCAACAAGTGGCCTTCTGCTCCTAAATGCATTTGCTAGTGTGCTTTTTAATACTGTATATCAGTTTTCTATCTATGGCTTTATGCTATCTCCTACGATATTTGTTTTTATTTTCCATAACAAGCTTTATCATAACACCTTATCAAATGCGTTCTAGGCCTCGAAGTTTGCATCCTAAAAGACTCCAACAAATTGAACAAGCATGATCGTCCATTCACAAAGCCCTGTTGCTTCCCTCCTGTTTTAAATAAGGATAATTATGTTTTATTTTTATTTTTCCAAATCTAGGAAATTTTGGAAACTTAAAGCTAACTCACCAACTTTCTCACTAGCCAGGACACAGGACTTGTCAGCTCTTAACTTCAACAGTTTGCTCAGAGCTATTTCCCTGCTAGTTGCACCTACTCCTGCTCCTAATTACATATGTTTACATGTATTTAAAAGTACTCTACTTTTCTATATGTTCTACCAAAGTATACAACATCACATTTATCCATACTCTATTCCATCTGCCATTCTCCTTCCCACTAATTTAGACTATCTTTATTCCCCTCTAAATCCTTTCAGTATCCTTCTTATAGTTTGTACAAACACCAAATATTGTATCATAGGCAAAATTATTTATATTATGCTAGGTTTGCTCATCCAGCATTTAAACTCTACTTTTCCCTTTCTTTTCAATACCAAGGACCTGGTGGATATTACATTGGGTTCAGCCTGGCACAGGAACTCTCCAGTGTGAATGGTGGGGAACATTAGAGATCTCCAGAGCCACTCAGAGATCTCAGCAAGTTCCTCACGGTGCTACAAAAACAAACCAGCAAAAACTTGTCCGTTATGTCTAAAGTAACACTCTCACATATTCCTCTTAGAAAGCAATGTTCCAAAGCCTGTAGTCATGGGCATCTTCACAGGCTCCAGCTATGGCTGCCTTTTCGTTAGTCCATGTTCTAAGCCTTTCCTGGTACTGCTCCCCAACTCTTTCTGCACTACATTAACGACTGCATTGGTGCTTCATGAGCCCATCCTGAGCTTGTCAATTTCATTAACTTCTCCTCTTAAATTCACTTTGTCCATTTCTGACACATCTCTCCCCTTTCACAATCTCTCTGTCTCCATCTCTGGAGACAAACTATCTACCAATATCTTTTATAAACCTATCAATTTTCAAACTATCTTGATTATACCTGCTCCCAGCCTGTCTCCTGTAAAAATGACATTCCCTTTTCTCTGTTCCTTTGACTCCACTGCATCTGTTCCCAGGTTGAGGCTTTCCTTTCCAGAACATCAGAGATGTCCTCCTTCTTCAAAGAATGGAGTTTCCCTTCCTTCACCATTGATGCTGCCCTCACCCGCATCTCCTCCATTTCCCATACATCCATGCTCACCCCATCTTTCCACTGACTGGAGGGATGGAGTTCCTCATCCTCACCTGTCACTCCATGAGCCTCCACATCCAACACATCATTTGCCACAAATACCACCATCGTCAATGGGACCCTAACACCAAACACATCTTTACCTCCTCCCCACTATCCACTTTCTATAGGGATTCTACTCTCCCTGATTCATTTGTCCATTTGTCCCTTCCCACCAATTTCCTTCTGGCACTTATCTCTGAGAGTGGCCGAAGTACTACCCCTATCCATTTACTTCCTCCCTCACCTCCATTCAGGGCCTCTAACAGTCCTTGCTGGTGAGGCAACACTTCAACAGCAAATCTCTTGGAGTCATCTACTGTATTTTGTACGGCCTCCTCTACATTCATGAGACCTAATGTAGATAGGGGAAACACTTTGTCGAGCACCTCTGCTTCATCTGCAAAAAGTGGAATTTCCCGGTGGTCAGACATCTTGATTCCTATCCCCATTCCCATTCTGACATGTCGGTCCATGTCCTCTTCTGTCACAATAAGGCTTCTCTCAGGTTGGAGGAGCAACACCTGATATTCCATTTAGATAGCCTCCAACCTAATGGCATGTATGTCAATTTCTCCAGCCTTCAGTGATTTCCTCTCCCTCTTCTCTCTTCTTCAATTCCCCACTCGCGTACCTTACCTCTCTCACCTGCCTATCACCTCCTCCTTATGCCCCTCCTCCTTCTCTTTCTCCCATGGTCCACTTCTGTCCTATCAGATTCCTTCTTCTCCAGCCCTTCACCTTTTCCACCTAACACCTTTCATCCCCTCTCCTCCACCCACCTGGCTTCACTTATTACCTTCTAGCTTGACCTCCTTCCACTCCCTCCCACCTCCTTGTTCTGGCATCTTTCCCCTTCCTTTCCAGTCCTGATGAAGTGTCTCGGCCCAAAACATTGACGATTTACTTATTTCCATAGATAGTGCCTGACCTGCTAAGTTCCTCCAGCATTTTGCGTGTATTGCTCTGAAACCTTTCATTCTTGGATGTTGCCTGTCACAATGCAAGCCTTACATTGTACAATTTTATTTCATGTGAAGAAAATAACACTACAGAAATTAGAAAATTAAATGCCAAACTAAAACCTCAGCAAAAAAGCTTCTTCTTAGTGGTTTGATTGACTTGTGGTTGTGACATGGAGCGATAAGAATCATGACCTTCAACTAGAATTATGATTACAAAGCCAAGACAGTGATTGCTGCAAGCCAGAAGTGAGCAGAGAAAATGCAGGTAAACACTCAGCAGGTCAGACAGTTCCAGTGAAATTGGAAACAGTTAATTTTTCAGGTCACTGACCATACCCCAGAATTACACTTATCCTTAGCTGACACTGCTTTGATTCCAACATCCTAGAAACCTTATCAGGGCTTGACTGGGATAATTATATTCAAATAATATACAGCAAATTAACATCTGCAAATATATTGAATTAAAAGAAAATCCCAGCAGTGATAACCACCAAGTATTAATTTTATCATTTTCATAATTGAGTGTGACATTTCTGCAAGTGGGTTGAAGGAGATCATTATGTAACCTGTTGCATTACTTTAGCATCATTACATTTTATATTTCTCACAGGTTTTATGAAAGATCAAATGCATACTTTGAAAGCTGTTAATAAAATTCTATGCTCAGAGGGTTAATAGTGCAGTCTGTACAGCTCCCAGAAGTACAAAGCTCTTTACTTATCGTGCATAGTTTCTGATTTATGTTTGAAATGCAAAGAAAATTGAAGGCATTGTTTTTGTAGCTTAAATGAAAACAGAATTAGAAAGCAAAGTGTGTCCAAACAATACATAACAGCAAACCACTGGGCTCTTGGACTACTTACAAATTTTTTTCCCTCTCTCTGCATCAAAATTTCTTCAATTTCTTGTTATAAGCATGAAATAAGCTTCAGTTGGATTAAGAAGTTTTTTTTCTATGTCATAGCCCTCAGGGCAGCTGATTATAGGTTTGACCTTTTGAAATTCACTGTATTTCCCACTTAATCAGCGCTGGAATGAGGCGGGTGCTAAGTAGGATCTATAAGATCCCTGTGGGAAAAGTGAAGTCATCTAAAAATAATGAGTTTCTCCACCCTTCTTCTGAGTCATATCATCAGAAAAAGATAACAGGATTGATGTAGCCCACACAAATGATAAAAAAGGCCTTCAATCTTTTACTTTATACAAAAAAAAGTACGGGTTGTTCTGCTGGCTGGAATATAAATTACGGATTTGCACAGACAAAATTCTCTTCTTGGCCTTTTCCATTTCATTTTATCAGCTGTCAGCCTGAGATGAGGCCTGGTGAGAATTTTGACGCTTCACAGTCTGACGGTAATTGGTTCCCTGTTGCCTCTGAAATGATAGGAAATTGGGATCATCTCCATTTTGTCTAGTTAAAATGACATGCTCAGCAGTGTAGATTTAATCCCTCTAAGTGCCCATGGTTTGGTCATCAGTCAAACTAAAGCCAGCTGAGGTTGTTGCCAATCTTTTGTTCTCCCCCCTTCCACAGTACAATGACAAACATCAACTATAATGGATGTAATTAGAGCCTCAGTAATAAGACTGATGAGTCTGCAAGCACCTCTCATCCAGATCTGTAATCAGTACACTACACTGATAGTGTCTGAGACTGCTTATAACAAGGCTTGAGACTTGGGGAACATCAATCTTAGCCAGAGCCTTTGCAGAGAACAAATAATTCTACATTCCTGAACCTCAAGGAATACTATCACAGAAAACTAGTGTACAGTTTACATGCTAACTTAACTCACACCAATTCCACTAAACACCTGCCAATCGTTGCTTGACAAAATCTTGTGATTCTGGAGCAGATAAACCTAATTATACACTAATTCGGAGCACGTAGTGTGTAAGTAGGATACACAAATATGAACGGACTGCACCACCTGATAGGACTTTTGATAACTTGTTGCACCAGGCACTGACATTGGTTAAGAGGAGCTTCCTCCAATGAAGCTTGCTCTACTTTATTTCTACCTCTGCCATTTAGATATAAGCACAAAGCCAATAAATGGAAATCATTCTGAAAAGTTGCTGCTTAAAGAAGAAGACAGTAAGCTAGTGCAAAAGAAAAATAGTGGAATATGATACAACAAGTAGAGTTGTGTCAATGGTATACAATGGACATAACACATATGTTGACAACTCACAAAATAATTTGGTAAATTGGTCATTTGCATTCCTATTGTCTCATGTAATAATGTACAATTTTAAACTTATCGTATTTATCATCCATACAGATCAATTCATTACAACAAGACTGCAGAGAAGGTTTACAAGGATGTTGCCAGGACTTGAGAAACTGAGTTACAGAGAAAGGTTGAATAGGTTAGGACTTTATTCCCTGGAGCGTAGAAAAATGAGGGGAGATTTGATAGAGGTATATAAAATTATGATGGGTATAGATAGACTGTATGCAAGCAGGCTTTTTCCACTGAGGCTGGGGAGAAAAAAAACAGAGGACATGGGTTAACGGTGAAGGGGGAAAAGTTTAAAGGGAACATCAGGGAGTGCTTCTTCACTCAGAGAGTGGTGGGAGTGTGGAATGAGCTGCCAGATGAAGTGGTAAATGCGGGCTCACTTTTGATATTTAAGAAAAACTTGGACAGGTACATGGATGAGAGGTGTATGGAGGGATATGATCCAGGTGCAGATCGGTGGGACTAGGCAGAAAATGATTCAGCACAGCTAAGAAGGGCCAAAAGGCCTGTTTCTGTGCTGTAAGGTTCTATGGTTCTATGGTCCTAACAGTGCTTTGAGGTAGTACAAGGTAAAATAATCTATGAGATAGATTGTGAAGTCAAGCACCCATCTGGTCATAGAGTAGAATCATTCAACCGTTTTATAACAGTGGGATAGAAGTTGTCCTTGAGCCTGGTAGTATGTGCATCCAGGCTTTTGTAACTTCTGCCCAATGGGAGAGGGGAGAAGATGGAATGGTTGGAGTGGGTGGAATCTTTGATTATGTTGGCTATGTTACTGAGGCAGTGAGATGTGTGGACAGACAGAGGGGAGGTAGGTTTCCATGATATGTTAAGCTCTGTTCACAGCGCCCAGCAGTTTTTTTTTGTGGTTATGGGCCGAATAGCTGCCGTGTCAAGCAGTGTTGCATATTGGAGGGGATGCTCTCTATGGTGCATCAATAAAAATTGGTGAGGGTCGAAAGGGGCATACCAGAGATTTTTAGCCTCCTGAAGAAGTAAAGGCACTCTGAGCTTCCTTGTCCATGATGTCTATGTGGTGGGCTAAGGACAAGCTATTGATAGGTTCAACTTGAAACTCCTAGCCCTCTTGACCTTAACACTGCTGATGTAAACAGGAGGGTGCATACTGCCCCCTTCCTGGACACAATGACCAGCTCTTTTATTTTGCTGACATTGAGGGAAAGATTGTTGTCATAACATCATGTCACTAGGCTCTATGTCTCCATCTTGTTAGAACAGAGTCTGGCTAGCATAATTTGCCTTCTCAATGAAACAAATATAAATGCCTCCACGGTGAACAAAATCATGATATCCTGCAGAAAACCATGATATCCTGCGGAAAACACATGATATCCCGCAGAAAACACATGATATCCTGCGGAAAACACATGATATCCCGCAGAAAACACATGATATCTCACAGAAAAGACATGATATCCTGCCAGAAAATACATGATATCCTGCAGAAAACACATGATATCCCGCAGAAAATACATGATATCCTGCAGAAAACACATGATATCCCGCAGAAAATACATGACATCCTGCAGAAAACACATGATATCCCACAGAAAGCACATAATATCCTGCAGAAAACACAGCAACACAAAAGGGGAGGGTGATATTGTTGATGGCAATTTGGCCAGAGTTGCAGACCAGATCACTAGCACTACAAACTACTGGCAAAATCTTCAAAGTTTGAAGTAAAATTTATTATAAGAGTACATATATGTCACCTTAGACAACCCTGAGATTCTTTTTCCTGCAGGCATACTCAGCAAATTCTATAGAATAGTAACTATAACAGGATCAATGAAAGATCAAGTAGAGCAAACAGTGTAAATGCAATTAAAATAAATAGTGTTAAATAACGAGACCATGAAATAACAAGATAAAGAGTCCTTAAAGTGCTATCATTGGTTGTGGGAACATCTCAATAGATGAGTCTATTTATCCCCTTTTGTTCAAAAGCCTGATGGTTGAGGTTGAGTCATAACTGTTCTTGAACCTGGTGTTGCGAGTCCTGAGGTTCTTGTACCTTCTGCCTGATGGCTGCAGCGTAAAAAGAGCATGGCCTGGATAGTGAGAATTTCTGATGATAAATTTTATTTTCCTATGTCTGCCTTTCATGTAGATGTTCTCAATGGTTGGGAGGGCTTTACCCTTAATGTGCTGGGCCAAATCTGTCACCTTTCATAGAATTTTCCATTCAAAGGTATTGGTGTTCTCATACCAGGGCGTGATGCAGCCAGTAAAAACACTCTCCACTACACATCTACAGAAGTCTGCCATATCTTACATTATAAAATCTTACATGAAGACATAGTGAAACAAATTGAAGGTCCAATTTAGTTTGGTGTCCAGAGATTCCCAAGAGCTGTACATTTGCCACATGCAATTAGGATCTAGAGGATGTGCCTGGTGGGTGCAAGGCTGAAGATACTAACCAAGCAGAGCAAATTCCAGAACTTCTGGAATTGACATCTCAAGATCACTTTTTATGCAGACTGGGAAATGAGAAATTTCAAGCCAAATGAAAGTGTGAATTTAGTGTTTAAGGGAGCAGGGAAGAGTAGCCATTAGTATGGAGACGGCATTTTAAAACATGAAGCAGTTCTTCTTCTTATAATTCCAAGGCACAAATGGCTCACAAACTCACAGGAATGGTAATGGCAGAGCAACCTTCTTCACAGTTCAGAGTTATACACACTAGAATTGAGTTCAGTATGTACACCATGCAAACAGAACCACTAAGCCTTCAAATCACATGTGTCCAACAAGTTGGAGGGTTTACCACTGGGAAAGAGTCAGCCCTAGGGCGCACACTCAGAAAGGCCTGGTGTCACAGTCATCACAGGGAGGCCATTTTATGTAGGCATAACACAAGTCACCGTTGGAAAGGCAGTAATGCCCATTTGCTTCACACATGCATGGATATTTGTGGAACTTTCACAATCAGTTATCACAGAGATGGTAGTGTCAGATCTTATGGAGGTGGAAAATGGAATATCAGAGGGACTTATTGCACACCTGAGGAGAATAATGTGAGCAGTATATTTAATAGTTGGATGAGGAAGCACTTATGATTTTGCACTTTAATACAGGTTAGTTATAGACTTGAATACAAAAATAGGGTAGACAACTCAAATTTTGTTTCCAGGGTAGAAATGTTGAATAATAGAGGGCATAGCTTTAAGGTGAGAGGGGAAGGTTTAAAGGGCATGGGTAGATTTTTTAATAAAGAGAATGGTTAGTGGCTGGAATGTGTTCCCAGGGATTATAGTGGAAAGATATATGCATTTGCTTTCCTCACCACCAACTCCATCTGCAAATTAACCTTGAGGACATCCTGCATGAGGACTCCCTAGTCCCTTTGCACCTTGGATTTCTGAATTTTCTCCCTGTTTAGAAAATAGTGTATGCTTTTATTTCCTCTACCAAAGTGCATGACTGTACAATTCCCAGCATTTGTATTCGATTTGCCACTTCTTTGCCCATTCTCCTAATCTGTTTAAGACCTTCTGCAGCCTCTCTGTTTCCTCAGAGTGACCCAAATCTCCACCTATCCTCATATCATCTGCAAACTTAGCCACAATGCCATCAACTCCATCATTCAAATCATCAACATATAATTTAAAGGAAGTGATCCCAAAACCAACCCCTGAAGATAGCCACCTGTAAACAGCAGCCAATCAGAAAAGGCTCCCTTAACTTCTGCTCTTTGCCTCCTGCCAGTCAGCCAATGCTCTATCCATGTCAATATCATTCCTGTAATAACATGAGCTCTTATCTTGTTCAGCAGCCTCATGAGTGGCACCTTGTTTGAAAATACAAATACACAACCTCCACCAATTCTCCTTTGTCTATCCTACTTGTAATTTCTCAATGAATTCTAACAGATTTGTCAGGCAAGAGTTTCCCTTTGACCAACTTTGGCTTATTTTGTCTATATTCATTAGGCTGTTACCTGGAATGAGAATATTGTCCTTTCACAAAGTTAGATCTAAGAGCTCAGAAGAATGAGGGATGATCTTACTGAACTCTATGGATTTATAAGGTTCATCTATCATCATCAATGAAGACCTCGACACCATCAGTACGTTTTACGAGGTCGCGTTGCTTGCTCGACATTCAACCCAGCACGGATGGAGATTGTGCATGGGAGTCAGCCAGATTTGAACTTGGTACCTCTCACCCCATAGTCCAGCGCTGATGCCACTACGCCACCAGCCGGCTTATGATGGTGTTGAGACTAGTGCTTGATTTGGATTTAAGTGAGGGAGAGTTGCACGGCATCAACCTCACTCTCTCTTCCCAATTCCCATCTGGATCTAGTGGCGAGACAAGACTCAAGACAGCTGGAGATGGGACTAGGCCCAATGGATAGCCAGGACATCTTTTGTGTCTTGTCATGCTCTAAGCGTTCCACGACGCTTGCAGAGACCAGCTTCTTGACCATTGGACCTTCCATTGGTCTCGTCTGCTCAATCTAGTGGAGTCTGTCTTCACATGCTGGGGATAGATGACTCCCTATCTCACCAAGGGTTTCAGACCCGTCAGCTATCCTCACCTGGTTTAGCTGGCTTGTTGAAGCCGTTGCCCGGCGTGTGGCTGCTGTCGCATTCAAACAGCTACGGGGAGCCACAGGTGAGAACTGAGTGCCAGGTGGGGACAAACCACCTGAAAGCCGCCAACTCTATAGATTTAAGGAGACACAATAGGATAGGTGTTGAAATATTTCCTCCGAGGAGAAAGTCTCAAATAACGGATTCAATTACATCAGAAAGGGGGCAATCATTTAAAATCTAACTGCATAGGACTTTTGTTTATCACAAAAGGTGGTGAAACTCTAGATTACTCTATCCAGTGGGTGTGGAGGTTAAATCTTTGAGTTTATGAAAGAGGAGATAGATATATCTTTGACAGATCAAGGAATTGAGGGTTATAGGGAAATGGCATGGGTAGGAGTTGAAAGCTAGGCCAGACTCACCATTAACCTATTGAATAATGGAATAGCTTGTAGGAGCCAGGCAGCCTATTACTGTTCCTATTTTCCTGTACTCTTGTATCTTTGTGTTACAAAATGTCCTGCCAGTATGCAAGTTGAAAAAAGTTTCTGCTAGAGGTCTTCAAGTTTCCCATAATAACTCCTGCAGATGTGGATGAGAAATTCTTTCACCTGATCATCATAAATTAAAAATCAACAATAAAAGCTGTAAGTCAGACCAATATCCTCACTACATCACAAATAGATCCATCAGTTTCAGTAAATTTAGTGCCCATCCATGTTCCAGAACAAGTCATAACATACACCAGTGGAATTGCCCAGATATTTTTTGCATGTAGTTTTCAACCAATGTCTGTCTTTCCAAGGACATTATTCAACTAATCATTCCCTAAGCACAAATACTGGCAGATCTGTGGAACTAGGGAGATCATTTACTTTATAGGCCCAAGTATGCATCAAGAGATTTCAGGGAAACTGACTTAAAGAACCAGATCATGTGGTTTATGGGAAATAAATACAACAAAATTTTATAAAAATATATTTTTAAATAGTTACTTCACTGGGTGAAGTCCTCATTCCTTCTCCACTCACACAAAATGCTGGAGGTACTCAGCAGATCAGGCAGAATCTATGAAGAGGAATAAGCTGTTGATATTTCAGGCTGACACCCTTCATTAGGACTTTCTTTTCTTTCTACAGACTTCTTCCCAATCTGGATACCAACAACTAAGCTTACATTGCCTACCGTGAAGGTGGACGTATGAAACATCCTTGATGCAACTATGGATAAACTCCATGCATGAAAATCTCTCACTTCGTTGCACCATTTGCAGAGGATTTTACCTTCCTTACATTCTCTAGGTATTAAAACAAATACCCATGAATTATATTGTTCAGAACAGGTTTTTCAGGGTTGCATATGAAACCTGCTTGACTATTTTGGTACCAATATCATATATGGTTTTTACACACTTTGGTCAATCTACATTTGATTTGTTACTGATGTTACTGGACTGAAAGTGGTCCCATCTCACCTACAAATATAGTCCTAGTCAGCAGATTCAGCAGTTCTTCATGTTTTAGTAGCAAAATTATTCCGGGTCATCTTAAAGTAATGATTCTCAAATACCAGAATTCCTTTGGTGAGGACGAAGAGTGACAGTATTTTGCATTTCACTGTCATCTGAAACAATCACTACATTCTCACCAGTCAGGCATCCAAGAGCTGAGAATTGTCACAAATAAAAATGGCAAATTCTTTGAAGTTCTTAGAAGCTGAAGGAGACCTTGAGAGAAGATAAAGCTTATGTTGAATCTTGCTGAAACAGTGCAGGATGTCACAGTTAGGTAGGCCAGGATAGGACTGGAATGGAGAATTAAAGTAACAGACAAAAAGAAAGCAACACATTCAAAATGCTGGAGGAATTCAGCAGGTCAGACAGCATCTATGGAAAGGAGTAAACAGTCAACGTTTCAGGATGAGGCACTTCATCAGTATCCTGGGTTCTGATGAAGGGTCTTCTCCCAAGACATCAACTGTTTATTCCCTTCCTCGGATGCTGCCCGACCAGCTAAGTTCCACCAGAAGTTTATACCTGTTGCTCTGGTTTTCCAACATCTGGAGAAACTCTTGTATGGACAAATAGGAACCAGTGGTCACTACTGTAATCTGAATGGTCGTCTACTATGAAGTGATCAATCACCTGCATTTGGTTTCTGCAATGGAGAAATAATCATGTTGCCATTACTGTATGTAAGGGGTTTCTTCTTTTATGTTACTGCTAGGGCTAATAAAATGGCTTCTTTGTTATGTTAATTTAAAAATGCTTCTTTGTTATGTTAACTGCAGAGAGAGAGCTTTCTTTCTCAGCTTGTTTGGGTTATAATTACTGATAACGAGAATTGAGTTCATTTGTGTTCAATGTGTTCAATTGGGATGGATGTTATTCTTTCTTGTGGGTCTATAAGCTAGTGTTGTGCAGACTTTTGGGGAGACAGCCCGAGGGGGTTAGAGGGAGAAGTCACGATGTTGTAAGCTGGGTGACGGAACGGACCCCGATCGAGGGTCCAAGGCCCAGGGTTTTTGGCGAGGAGAGGAGACCAGGACAGATTCGTGTGCCCAGGCAGCAGGTCGAGGAGATCGGAGGGGATCGAATGGTGGCAAGAAGACTTCGTTAACTGAGCTTCAACAGTTGTGTACGAAGTTGTTTGGACTTTGATAAGTTTGGCACCTTTTACTTTTCCTTTTATATTGTATCTCTATAAAGTACATAGTTCCAGTAAGATCTATAAAGTGTAATCATTGAGTCGCATATGGTGTGCTGTCTGTTATTTGGCTTGGTGGGGACATCACACAGTGTCTACACAAGCTGATTACCCCGTTTGGCGGAACCGAAGGCAGCTCCCCCTAGCCAGCTGAGCGAGCCTGAGGCTTACCTTAGCTCAGGCTTACATTACCAAACAAAATCAGAATAAGTGCATGAAGGTCAGTGTCAATGGAAAAAGCGAAGAAGATGGTATGAAATTCTTGTAAATGGAATCACTTCAGCAGCCCTAGCCTTACACTATCAGAGATAACGATTAATGCTGAATGATTCTATAGCTCCATGATTTTTCCCCTACTCTTTCTGCAATTTTGAACTAACTTGCTCTCTCACTTTTCCTGTTTTGATATAAGAGCTTTCAACCTGAAATATGAACTCTGTTTGTCTTTCAGGTGTTGCTGGGGTTGCTGAATGATTTCTGCGTTTATTTCAAATTTCCAGAATCTGCAGTTTTCTATAGTAAAAAGAAGACAGAATAAATACAGAATTTGGAAGTAAACAAATTGTATTTTAGCAATTACATATTTGCTGATTGTGTGCTTATCAGTCTTTGTCCTTTGCACATTTGTTGCTTGTCAGTCATAGCTTCTGTGTAGTTTTTTATTAATTGTAGTGTATTTCTTTGTTCTACTGCAAATGTCTACAAGAAAATGAATCCCAGGGTAGTATATGCTGACATTTATGTACCCTGATAATAAATTTATTTACTTTGAACTTAGAAATGAAAGCTCTTGTAATTCCATTCACACAATGAACAGAGATAAATCTTTGAAAATATCTAGTTCAACAGCATGGTCATCACTTTGAACACCAAAATTGATATCAATTCTGATATTTAAATTTTTCAGTAGCAATAGCTTCCTGCAATACATGCAGAAGATAATTTTTTCCTTGAGATAGGATTTATAAAAATAAAGTTAATGGGCTAGGAGTTGCAGAGATTAATGGAAGTTTTCAACCACAGAAGTATCTTGGCAGTTGCACTGAGAATTGGTGGCAAAGAAGGATTTGTTGAAAATAGACAGGGATAACTTAGATTTTGGTTATTAACTTAATGTCTGCAAGGGTATCGGTTATCTATTGTACTCACCTCTCTGTATTGTTAAAGCAAATGTCTAGAAGTGTGTCTAACAACAACCAATAGTCTAAGCAAGATAAAACTCTCTGAAACTTTTCAACACTGCTCATGTTTGTAGAATGGATTAGATAAGTTCATGTAATTTATTCATATTGGCTCAGTCGTTGTGGAGAAATGCTGGCAGTTTTGTACAGAATTGCCAGCATTTTCTCATGGTAGTGCCAGCAAATTTGGGACTTGCTCATGCATGGGCAAACAGCTTCCTGACAGCTGTTCAATGATTCCCTAACTGCATTCCTCACTTTACCCCTCATGGGGTACTGGGAGAGACATTCCACCACTTCCCCACGACCTATTCTGGGGAATCGGCCCAAACAGCATATTCCTGATTGACATGGCATAGGAACGATAGTTCTATTCCCTTCAGTGGATACATACGGCTGCACCAGCTCAAATTATTATTTTTTAACTACTTGAGTTAATTTATATATTTTAACAGTTATGGCATTTTAGCAGGTTTTTAATTATTTAAAAACAATTTTATTAGTTTTTAAATATTATTGAATGCAGAACTTACACTACATAAATAAGATAGAAGGTGACACTTAGTGTATGGGAAAATAGTTCAAAAAATGTAACTGAGATTGACACTTCATTGAAAGAGGGCTCTTGCCAACAGTAAGCGCATTGAAATAAGTGGGCATATCTCTCGTATTGTAATTATTCTTTTATTATAGAATCAATGAACACGGCAGCAAAGAAACAAGCCTTTTGTCCCATCTAGTCTGAGCTGAACTATTAATCTACTGACTTTCAATAACCTGCACCCAGACCACATTACTTCATACTCCTCTCATCCATGTACCTGTCCAACTTTCTCCTAAATGTTGAATTCGAACCCACATCTACCACTTCCACTGGCAGCTCGTTGCACACTCTCACCACGCCAGCCTGTTCAGGTAATTCACGTCTAAGTACATAGTAAATTCGAAATGTACTTCAAAAACTAGTACTATCTTTCTATTGTACAGATGCTAATGAAAGTGTTCACTTCAATGTACTACATTATAAAAAATTTCTTGAGAGTTTATATTATACCTGTATCCAGAAAAGATAAATTACTCAGTTTTAATTTCCCACAAGGCACTGTTAAGCCTCTTCAAATCATATGAACTTTATTCAGGGTGTCCGGTGTGCCATTGGGCAATATTTTGTTTTCTCAGCAAATTATCTTTACTTAATAGGTTCAATGTGTAACCTCTTGTGGTGAGTCTCCTTCATTGTTGGATACGTTGGGAACAAGATCACTTCCCAAAACAAATTGTGTTGATTAGTAAAAAGTTCAAAGGTAGCTATAACCACTTTGACTTACAAATTTCATAAGATTAATCCAATTTAAGAGTGCTCAGGCATTCACTTAAGTATTTTGACAAGACTTTTTTTTCAACAATATTGATTTGGTCGACTTCCAGGCTAAATGAATCATGATGATTAATAACAGGCAAAGAATACTGGTCAACTGAGAAGTGTATTTACAACAATGCTATTGGGCCAGACAAAGCAGGAGTGTTTCCCACTACATGGTCAGAAAATGAGCTGTCTTCTGAGTCACCTTTTATTTCCTGCAATTCCCAAAGTTTTCCATGATATTTCCTTTCAATATCTTCACTCTTACCAAGTCATTTATTTAACTTCTTGTGTTTAATATTTTCCTCTGTAAACTGTGGGGGATCTCACGCTTCCTGCACATATCTTAGCACCAGCATGACTGGACTAATTTTATTCAAGGATAGTTCCTCTAGAAAATGGAAATTAAAATGTTTTTGTGTTGATCTTTCATCAGACTTGTTGGTCTAGTATTAAAGTAGAAAAAGCATTACTGCTGCAACTAACAGCATTTGTACTGCTATGTTAAGGTGAAAATTTCATTCCAAAATGAAAGTAAGGATCTTAGGCAGTAATGAAATTTTTACCACTATTGCTGACAGTAAATCCACCCAAGGGAGACCTATGATTTTTTTGATACCATGTATCTCTAAAGAGCATATAAATTTGATCTGCTTGTTTATTGTATGTTTTCTCTCCAGCATTGCTGATGGACATTAGTTGATCCATATGTGAGTATTAAATTAAAATAACTTGCAATGCTGGGGTCAGCTGATAATGTTTCATGTCTTTTTTACTTAAATAAACATAACTATACAGTAATAATTCAGACAAGTCTCAAAATAAGTATCAGAATACAGGAAAAGTACATGCTTTAGCAGAATTAGTTTGGTAAATATTGGACATGGTCAACTCAGTATTCAGTATTCAGATTCAGATTCAGATTATTGTCATTTATAAACCACAAATACAATGCAGTTAAAAAAATGAGACAACATTCTCCAGAATGATATCATGAAAAAGCACAAAACAGACCACACAAGAAAATCCACATAAGGTTTGGTAATCCCCAGTCCAGAGTCTGGAGAGGCAGCTGCGTATTGATATTGCGCTACCGTCTTAGCACGTTCACTGAGTATCAACTCAGTGTTAAAATAAAATAACTCTGACTCATGTTTAGAATTAGTTTGTCCAGTGTTATACCTTTTGGGGGGAAAAGAGCCTAAATAAGCCTTAAAATAAATGCGCCATATTGATTTCTGCTACTGCATCTCTTAGCTTCTGTCAGCTTCCATTTAGTCAGCCATGTGCGAAAAACATAACTACAATGGGCCGTAATGAATTTGAGGTTGGTTTCCGGATGCATAAGCCAGAATAAATAGTAAACTATTTATTAGCATTTAAAATAGAACAAATTGTTGAGGGAATACATTAGAATGACATAATACAGAATGTGGATCATAGGGAAGACGAAAAAGAAGAATGTTGAAATAGAAGAAAAGTTATAAATCTTTGCAATCCTGCCTCCAAAAGTGTCTTGTAATGTCTGTAGATCCTTTGTATTACTGCTTGCATTAGCAAATAACAAAGGTAAGGCTACGAATAAAATGTTCTTTATTAACATCTATTCTATGCAACAGTAGCTAGTAAATATGTCAGTCACATGATGTAATACTTACAGTTTTTAAATGTACTATATTACTGCTCATTAAAAAACCACACAGAAACTATCAACTATTCTTGCATATAAAATTATACAATCTATTAGCTATTTACACCAACATACAGTTGTAAATTCAACCAGTTATAACTTATCTAGTCCCATGGTTTCCTTGTTCACTGAACACTTTTTGAAAACTGTACCTCCCATCTCTGAATTACCCAGTCCTGGCATTAACATCTCATTGGATCATTTTCCCAGATGGGTCTCACATCCAAAACTGCAGTTGTTGCTCATGTCCTTCAGCAAATTGGCACTCTGGATCAGTAGCTTCATGGTGTCACTTGCATGGACCAGACTGTCCACCCAAACTCAAGGTAGGGCCAATAGTCACACTACTTGCAATACATTGGGTTCATTACTGGATACCATGAACTCAGGCACATTAATTTCTGATATGGATGCCTAAAACCCTCTATCCTTGTTTCTCAACTTTGACACCGACATACTGTACGTAGCACCTTCTACATTTATTCCCCATAGATACTCAAACTTTCCACTTCCCCTCTGTCTCTCTAGAAATCAAAATTCAGCTCCTCTGGTTTTCCTTCCTACATCATACCCAAGGCTTTCAAATTTGCTCAGATTGTTTTCGGTCTGGTTATATTGTACAGGGATGATATTAGTTAGTCCACTTAGTATTAGTTAGTTCTTTATTCATCCCAAACTTCACTTTCTTTGTCAGGTGGACTATTCTGAAAAATCACCTTGTCTCCAAACCAAACAGGATTAATCATCTTTACTGACAGTTAACCTCATCAGTAACGTGAACTTTACTGATGCCACTGGTAAGTATACCACTGGGTAATTTTGACTGGGCACTCTGAGAATCCTGCAGTGCCTATACTCACATGATAAACCCATTTTTCAAAACATGACCTGTTGGTTTCCATTAACCCAAGGTCAGGTATCCAGGTGGTATGGCTGTAAAGAAGTTAGCCACACTGCTATTAATACCTTGTGATATTTGCACTTCAAAAATGCACCCTGAGGCCTCCGTCAGAATCCATTGTCATAACTATTTACACTATTAGTTTTCTCTGTCTTCTTAAACATCCTGAGTAATTAAGCATGCTTGGTGCCAGTGAATTGAGTAATGGGACATGCTTTTTGTTCGTGGATTGGGGAACTGAGCATGCTCAGTATGGCTCAGTACTGGTGCTTGAGTACTTCAGCATTTGCAGAGCTGGTGAACTGCGTCATTGAGCAGGCTCAGTGCCAGTGGAATACATAACTCAGTATACTGTACTCAGTTATTGAGCAGGTCTGCTGATGGTGGATCAGGATATTGAACATGTCGGTGCTGTGTATTGGATAATGACTGCTGGTGAATTGAGTAACAGAGGAATGACTTTCATTGAGCAGGTCGTGTAGTGGTTAGCACAATGCTATTACAGCTCAGGGCGTTCCGGAGTTCAGAGTCCATCTCCAGTGCCGTTCTGTAAGAGTCTCCATAGCCTTCCCTGTGAGATGTATGGATTTTCCCTGGGTGTTCTGGTTTCCTCCCACAGTCCAAAGATTTACCGGGTTGGTTAACTGGTCATTACACATATAAGTTTGACACTTATTGAAACATTTGACCCCCTTTGAAGGACACAACACCATGATACTTGGCTCACAGGCTAGTATAACCTCTGTGATAGTGCATTATACTGGAGACAAAACACTGTCAATACTCAGAATTAACCCATCAGCCCATCAGTTTCTACCCCGTGAACTACAGTAGTGCACCAGCCTCCCAATGCTCCAAAAGATCACCGACATCCTCCCCGACTCACCCCCCAACAGGTATAGTATGTGGAGACTGCCCTACTTTCCTGATCTTATTTACAGACTGCTGAATATGACCAACTAAGTGAGTAATGTTCCCAGACTCGTCAGGGATGTACCCCTGACCAGTCACAGCACAGGTTTCGCCGTTCTCTGTAAGCAGATAGTCCAAGGCTATCTAATTTTTCAAGGCTGCCATCAGAACAGCCACCATCTCTGGTTAGTGCATCCTCTAGGTTCTTGAGCACTGTGGCCATCTTGTAGGCAAATATCAAGCATCTCCATCACAGAGGGCATGAGTAGCAGTTCCCAGGACAGCCTGGTCATGTTGTTTTTGTTTGTCCTTCGGAGTCGAAGACGACCATGACTTCTGTCAGGTGGAGGGTTTGTGACTGTGATTCCGGAGGTGACTGGTGAGGCCAATCCGGGCCCTGAAAGCTCACCCACATGTGGGACACATGAGGGTAGGTGCTGCAGTGGAAGTGGAGGTAGTTCGAGCCTTGTGCGCGGCGCATTTCCTCTGAGCCTCTGCGGTGCGTCTGATTTCTGCTGCATACGCTCCTTTAATGGTCCTGCTCCACCAGGTTGGGCGGTCCAGAGCAAGCGATTCCCAGCTACTGGGATTGATGTTGAGGTCTTTGAGGGACACTTTGAGGCTGTCTTTGAAACGTTTCTTCTGCCCTCCAACTGAGCGCTTGTCCTGGCTCAGCTCTCCATACAGCAGCTGTTTTGGTAGTCAACTGTCAGACATTCTGACGACATGGCCAACCCATCTGTCCCGTACATTCTCACGGAGTCTCCCAAAGGCGGCACTGGCTTTGGCAATTCTGTTGCTGATCTCTGCATCTATATTCACCGCTCATGATAGAGTACTGCCCAGATAAGTAAAGCTGTCGGCTGCCAGTAGCTTCTGCCCCTTTACTGTGATGTGTGGTTCCTGGTAGGGCTTTCCGGGTGCGCCAGGTGTGAGCTGGTACATAACTTCAGTCTTTTTGGTGCTGATTGTAAGTCCAAAGTTGTCACAGGCTCATGAGAAGCAGTCCATTTCTCGCTGCATCTTTTGCTCTGTGCTGGCATTGAGGGTGCAATCATCAGCGAATAAGAGGTCTCTGACGACAGTCTCCTTTACCTTTGTAACAGCCTGTAGACGCCTGGTCATACCATACAGGCAAAAGCCTATCATCCAGAACCTCTGTGATACCCTTCTTACTGCACCGACTCTCATGGGCACGATGCTCGTCCAGGCTATTAAGGTGGTGTATGTACGGTATCACGTTACCCGGACAGCAGCAGCTGTGTACCATCCTGCGGAAAGCCATGGGTAGGCCCTGATGCCACATATCTGGTACAGATCAGGGAATGTCCCCTTTCATGGCATTACTTGGTGTCAACACAGTCGTCCCAGGATCCTGCTCCCCTCACACTCACTACCACTGTCTGGTTGGACCTGTGCTTATCAGGACTCCTGCACAAGCACACCTTCCCCTTTCCTGTTGGCAGACAGATTACACTCTGAGTCGGGACCTTGGGATCATGATAGAAAAATCAGAAGTACCAGACCTTAAAACACTTACTCAGCTGGGGGGTCACTGACACTCAAGTTCTTTAAGGTCATTCCCATATTAGGGGGCAGGGTTTGTTGGAATGGACTACTCTCTCTCCCAGCTTCCCCCAGAACATGAGAAGCTGGACAATCCTGTCTTTCGTTAAAGGGATCAGTATGAGCATCGTCCCTTCTGCAGCGTGAGATGGTGCCTCATGCAGACCCAACAATCCACGGTGTTGGCGTTGTTCACACACTTACATGCCATCTGTAGGAACGTGTTGTAGGATCTCACACCAACCACCATCATCATCATTGCCATCAACATCCACCTCTTTGCCATTCTGTAATGTAGGGAGACATACACTCCCTCTCTTGCTCCCCCGGAAACAACTCCCATCACGTATTCCCCCATCTGCGTACCACAAACTCCCGGAACTCTGGTGACCCCTTGGGTGACGCACCCAAATGTTCACTGATTCCTCCTCCAACTCCACCTTTTCCACCTTTGGAGTATCCAACACTGCCAAGTACTGGGACATCGAGGACCCACCAAGACTTGCCAGCTGGGAGTTCAGGTTGTCCACAGTCTCCTGCCACTCCTGAAAGATACGGGTGGGAGGCAATAACTTGACCTGCTGTTTCAACAGTCCACTCATGTGCTCAGTCAGCCCTGCCGTCTGTAGTGATAGGGATTGTGGAACACTCACAGAACGCCAGACTCAGCAACTCACCCCTGGACTATGGCCCCTGCAAATTGTGAGGCATTATCCGAGTGGGGTGGGTGGTCACCGCTCACCACCCGACACCTGCCCGCTGCTGAAGGTCTGCCAGTATCTTTGCAGAGCCTCTAGCAAGGGATATAAGGAACCCTGAAAGGAATGTGAGGAATCCTTGTGAAGCACAGGAGGAGTCTTTATTGGTGGAGGGTTTGAAGAATGACTCTTCTCCCTTAACCTTTCCTATCTCCCACTGGCAGTGCTCACTCCTTATGGCATAGAGGGTGGGAATGGGAACCCCAGCCACCTGCTCCCTCAAGACCCTGGCTCAGAGCAACATCAAAACTATTTCCATAATTTACCAATATTAAAATAAAATAAGAAAACTGAAATAACTGGACCTATAACACACGGTGGAAACCTGAATCAAGGAGCACAGGATGTGTATCCATTTGGGTTACCCAGAGAAATTGGCGGTAGCAGAACATTGCATTTGGAATGGCCATAGGGTTGACTTTGATGGCACAAAACTACTGAGCCATGCCAATGGGTTTTGGGACTGCCTGGTGAAGGAAACCATTGAAATAAAACTAGAGGTAAAGAATTTTAACAAAGACCAAGGTCTTGCTCTAAGTAAGAATTGGAATTCAATTGTAAACAAGGTGGGACAGTGGAAACCTGAGTGGATGAGGACAAACCAATCAAGAGAAATGGACAATGGGGGTATAAATACCACCAGACTAGACATACCCAGGCTTCATCCCTGATGATATGGCAGAGTTTGTAATCAAAACATCGGTTAAAATCGATACGTATATATGGCTGGAAGTCTGAGAAGAGTTTACTTGTAGTAAACATACTTCATCCCTATCCATATGAAGCAGCTTTCAGAGTGGGGTGGGGGGGGGGGAGGAAGTGCAATTGTTGGAAGTAGATTGATACTATCCCTTAAAACAGTTACATTGGCTTGAGACATTCCTATGGGTGGTGCAGTTCCATGCTCCCTCTACAGTTCTAATATCATTAATAAAGTAAAACACAGAATCAAGCTCACTATTATCCATGGGTATAAGTGCATTGGCAAACCACCTTCTGAATGTATAGGTGCTCTCTAAAGCACACCAAACAACCCGACTGGTTAGTACGTGATGCACATTCATAATTAAAGCAAAGTGTTCTGAGTATTAGTTTCATGAGATACTTATGCATTTAGGCTGAAACTACAAATACAGCTAATCCAAAACTTACAATGCGTAGTGATTACTTAATGTGGCAAATAGCAAAGATCCAGAGTTCAGTCCATCAGTCCTTATCATCAACGTTCTTCTGACCACCCGTTCCCAGGTCTGGCGGCACCGCTGGCTTCATATGCGAGGCTTCTATCCACGTTGGCTTTCCTTGGACCTTTAATGCTGTACATGTGGTCAGCAGCACTTGAAACGAATGTTCTCCATGGGCCTCCAGGCCGTTCATTTGTCAGTAAGCTCTCAACACTACCCAGTCTCCCGGCAGATAGTTCTGACACTCTGCAGCCAGCATCATCCTCTGGGCTTCAAGTGCCCATGAATAAAACCTTTAAGAGCTTGTGTTAGTGCTATACCATACTGAAACATGCATTCACTGGATGACAATCTATTCAGTTAACAAGGGAGGAGTGATAGGCAAGCCTGTGGGATGTCCCTAAACTAGCTCATGTGGAGATAGGCCTGTTACGCAGTTTGGAGCACAGTGCATTGTCAAGAGGGCCTGACACAGTGCACTGTCAGGAGACTGAGCGAAAGTGCCTCTGGCAACATTAGCTCGGTCTCGACACACAATTTAGCTCAAATGCATTTTGTTCTGTATTTCAGGTGCCCTGTAAGATTGAAAGCTTCAAGGGCTAGTATTTACACCACAAGGTTTCTATCAAATCCCATACAACTTTACCCATAAACAAAGGGCTGTTATCACTTGAGATTTTCTTGGGGATCCCAAACAAAGAAATAAATTCTCATAATAAGGGTTATCAACAATTGTGACATAATTTCTCTGAGCTGGGTAAGCTTTTCACCATGAAGATAACAAACAAAATTACAAGTGCATAATCACAACCCATACATTTAGGTAAATGCATAAAGTCTATTATTTGGAGATCCACAAACAACCTCCTAGGGTAGGGCCAAGTGGTGACAGATAATGTTGATGTCTTTCAGGATTATATCTCTGGCAAATCATACAGTTGCTGCTATTATTCTTGCTATGGTCAAGAATCTCTCATTTTCGATTATACCCGTTGTCCTTTAAAATTATCCTTGTGAAACTCCTCTAAACCCTCTCCAATGCTGAGACATCTTTCCTTAACTTTGGGCTCCCCATCTAAGAAAAGATGTGCTACCATTGGAGAGGGTTCAGAGGAGGTTCACAAGGATGATTCTAGGAATGAAAGGGTTATCATATGATGAATGTTTGATAGGCCTCGGTCTGTACTCGCTGGAATTTAGATGGATGAGGGAGATCTCATTGAAACCTTTCAAATGTTGAAAGGCCTAGAAAGAGTAGATGTGGAAAGGATGTTTCCCATGGTAGATGAATCTAGCACAAGAGGTACAGCCTCAGGATAGAGTGGCGCCCTTTCAAAACAGGGATGCGGAGAAATTTCTTTAGCCAGAGGGTGGTGAATTTGATACCATAGGTTACTGTGGAGGCCAGATCACTGGGTGTATTTAAGACAGAGCTTGATAGGTTCTTGATTGGACACGGCATCAAAGGTTATGGGGAGAAGGCTGAGGAGGAGATTAAAAAAAGGATCAGCCGTGATTGAATTGTGGAACAGACTCAACAGGCCAAATGACCTAATTCTGCTCCTATGTCTTATATTCTTAAGGTTTAGCACATCGTGTGCTTTAGTTTATAAAGTCTTTATTTCAGTTACTGTTGCATCACTCTGTAATTGTATCAGTTCATGAAAAGAATTTGGAAAGTATTAGCAGTCTGATCACACTGGAGTGCACCATGGCCATAAAGATCTGCAGTTGCAAAGAATTCAGCTTGTTTCTTCCCTCTAGTTATTTCATCCTTCCCGTTAGCATGAGCCACATATTTTATAACAACAATTGTATTAGGTAATTCAAAAGTTGGAAAAGGTTCATAGTTAGCTCACTGTGTTTTATCAGAGTTCTGAAGTGTGAGAAACCCATAATTGTCCATTGTCATGTGCTACTTCTAAGGCATAGTGAAATTCTGGGATTCAGGGCAACAGCTGCAAGGAAGCAGGCTTTTGTTAAGGTAAAAATGGTTCAACTGCTTGAACAGAACAGGAGGGAAGGTAACTGTGCCACCTCAGCTGCTAAACGAGACAATTTTGAACAAGGTTGGATGCGACATTGGATGTACAACAACTCTGGCAGGGTTTGCAAGACATTACTTCCTACGAAGCGATACCCAATAGCATAAATGGCAGCAAAGCTTCACTGCCAGATGAACTCAATGCCTTCTATGTCTGCTTTGAAAGGGAGAATATAACTACAGCTTTGAAGCTCCCTGCTGCATCTGATGACCCTGTGATCTCTGTCTCAAAGGCTGATGTTAGGCTGTCTTTAAAGAGAGTAAACCCTCGCAAGGCAGAAGGTCCTGATGATATACCAGTTAAGGCTCTGAAAATCTGTGCCAACCAGCTGGCAAGAGTATTCAAGGACATTTTCAGCCTTTCACTGCTATGGGAGGAAGTTCCCACTTGCTTCAAAAATGCAACAATTATACCAATGCCTAAGAAGAATAATGCAACCTGCATTAATAACTATCGCCAGGTAGCACTCACATTGACAGTGATGAAATGCTTTGAGAGGTTGGTCATGACAAGACTGAACCTGCTGCCTCAGCAAGGACCTGGACCCATTGCAATTTGCCTATTGACACAATAGGTCAAATATAGATACAATCTCAATTGCTCCTCACATTGCTTTAGACCACCGACTATAGCTCGGCAGTGAATATCATCAATCCCACAATCCTGATTGAGAATTGCAGAAACTGGGCCTCTGTACCTCCTTCTGCAATTGGATCCTTGACTTCCTAACTGGAAGACCACAATCTGTGTGGATTGGTGATAACATCTCTTCTTCGCTGACGATCAACACCAGTGGACCTCAGGGGTGTGTGCTTAGCCCGCTGCTCTACTCTCTATATACCCATGACTGTGTGGCTCAAATGCCATCTATAAATTTTCTGATGATACAGCTATTGTTGGTAGAATCTCAGATGGTGACGAGAGGGCATACAGGTGCAAGATATGCCAACTAGTAGAGTAGTGTCACAGCAACAACCTGGCACTCAACATCAGTAAGATGAAAGAGCTGATTGTGGACTTCTGGAAGGGTAAGATGAAGGAACACATGCCAATCCTCATAGAGTGATCAGAAGTGGAGAGAGTGAGCAGTTTCAAGTTCCCGGGTGTCAAGATCTCTGAGGAACTAACCTGGTCCCAACATATTGATGTAGTTATAATTAAGGCAAGACGGCAGCTATACTTCATTAGGAGTTTGAAGAGATTTGGTATGCCAACAAATCACTCAAAAACTTCTATAGATGTACCATGGAGAGCAGTCTGACAGGATGCATCACCGTTTGGTATGGGAGGGGCGGGGGTGGAGTTACTGCACAGGACCTAAAGAAGCTGCTGAGGGTTGTAAATTTAGACTGCTCCATCTTGGGTACTAACCTACAGGGTACCCAGGACATCTTCAAGGAGAAGTGTCTCAGAAAGGCAGCGTCCATTATTAGCGACCTCCAGCACCCAGTGCATGCACTTTTTTTACTGTCACTATCAGGTAGGAGATACAGAAGCCTGAAGGCACACACTCAGCGATTCAGGAACAGCTTCTTCCCCTCTGCCGTCCGATTCCTAAATAGACATTGAACCCTTGAACACTACCTCACTTTTTAAGTATATATTATTTCTGTTTTTTGCACGATTTTTAATCTATTCAATATATGTACACTATTTATCTATCTATTTATTTATTTGTTTGTTTGTTTGTTTGTTGTTATTTTTTTTCTTCTATATTATGTATTGCATTAAACTGCTGCTGCTGCTACATTAACAAATTTCACGACATATGCCGGCGATAATAAACCTAATTCTGATTCTGAGATACACATGCTGTATTGCCATTGGAGTTTGCGTCTAAAGTTTTTCCCAGTATCAGCATCTTCCTACACTGTGCTCCACTCCTCCTGGGGCTGCAAGAGTGAAGGATACCTGATCTTAATTGCCGCTATCACTCTGCCCCATAGCAATTCAGCACCCCTTTGGGAAGCAGATGATATTCTCATCGGTAATTGCTTGGTGAGACGAAAGCCCCCCCATTCCCCCCAGATCACCCATCTCCCTGTAGGATAAACACACTCCAGCGCCTCCCCCCACCACACATCCAACATCCTCAGCAGAGATTAGCTGAACGACCGGGAGGGGCTTCAAAGCCTCCCACAAGGTAACAGCTTTTGATGAGTTTGACAGCAACAAATATCAAAGGTAGGAAACCAAGAGTGTTTAATTTATTTAGAGATACAACCTGGGACAGGTCCTTCTGGGCCAACGTGCCACACCACCCAGTAAACCACCGAGTTAAATCTAAGCAAATCGCAGGACAATTTACAATGACCAACTAACCTACTGACCGGCACGCCTTTGGATTGTGGGAGGAAACCCACACACTCATGAAAATGCTTTCCTGACAGCATCAGAATCGATCTTCATATTCCAACGTGCAGATTTGTAATAGCGTCATGCTTAGCGCTGCTCTACTGTATTCCAGCTGCCGGTTCGTCTCTGAAAGGGATTGTAAAATTCTGATTGAGAATTAGTCAGAGGTGGTTGTACATTGCTGGTGGAACTTTATCAGAAACAGTGTAGATATTCTATACAGGCACATAAACTTTTAATGTGCTTTCACAAAGCTTGGAATACTCATTGAATTGGCCAATTTTACACAATGTAGGTACACCATTATTGATACTAATCATTTTGATGAACAGCAAACCACAATAAGCAAAATTAAACTGTAGTATTTGTCCCTGTAAGTTCCATTCTAAATCTAGTTAAAACTAGCTTGCAGACAATTGTTTCCTTTAAACATTGCACATGCTATTGGAGCACAAGCGGTATATTTGTTATGTAACCCTAAGTATGGTCGGCAGTATTAGTCTAGGGGAAGACACTCTTTGGCCCATCAAACTTGTGAAATCTCGTTTGTGTGAATGCTGTGTGATGTTTTTCTGTTACAAATCAGTACCACAAAATAACAAACAGTGCACCATGTGCAATGAAACAAGTTAGCTTTATAATTCTTAATTTGACTTGAGGGTTAGTAAAGAAAACAAAAAGAAAAGGCCCATTTTAATGAAGCAGTGTAATGTGCACATTGGAGATCACAATTTCTCCATTGATTTCCCTCGGGTGTCGTCGGACTCCTGACCCCATTCCACATCCACTCAGTCCTGCAGTCTACAACCTCTCTGTTCTGGCATCTTCTCTCTCCATCTTCCACCAAACAAAAGCCCTTGAATACCTCGCTCTTGGGCACAGAAGAACCTCCCCTCACTGGATGCCACACATTCCAAAGCCACTGTTATCTCCAGTCATAACCCAAACAGACTGCTGCTACAGAGAAACCATTACATTAACAGTGAAACCTTTTTCTGGGCATTACAGTTACTAAGCCATCTTTAAAGACCCAGGAAACATAATGTACAGCATTGAATTTTTGTGTATAACACAGATTAGTTTCCAAAGAAACAGGAACCTTACTGTGAGCTTCCATCTTTCTGAATTTTCCATGCATCTAATGTAACAATGCAGACTGAAACCCAGGCAACAGCATGCAATCTGTGCCTAACACCATGCCTGTAATGCACATATATGTACCCTGCAGATTATACAGGAAGGTCATGAAGAAGCAGATTTTAACAATGCTTGCCAGGCTTGCCTTAGCATTATTGAAAGGAATTTGCCTGAACTCAGGATATGCTAACTCTGAGCAAATGTATTAGTCCGGATCTCATTGTGCTTTTGATAAGATTGCCTCATAGTTTGAAACAAATGTTAGCTACTTGATTCACCACGGCAGGGGAATGGTGAGTGAGGTAATTGCATGCTTACTCGTATCACACTTGTACTTTTAGCTTATCCACAATAAACCCCTGCAGATTGACAACCAGGTCAATCATGGAGGTGGCAGGCCAGAAGTATTGAGTGCTGACCCACTATTCTGGATTATTGGTCTAGTACTGAAATCTGTCACGTAAAGCATTATGTGATTGACATTCAGGATAAGCCTAGATGCTAATTTATCTTATTTCCACTGAGAGATTTCTTCACCAACCTCAGTGCAAAGACGCCTACTGTGAATAGAGATGAGAAATTGCAGATTCTTATAAAGGCCAAAAGGAAGAGAAGATTAACATTTTTAAAATCTCTTTCCGGATAGGAGATCAGAATTCCTTTTAACCCAGCTGGAGGAAAACCTTATACTGAAAAGCTCCTTGTACTATATTGTTCCAGCTTATTGCTCACTTGTGGTATGTAATAGATACACATTTCTACTCTTTAAAATGTATTGGAACTGGCAGTTCTGCAATCTTATTAAAAAAAAAGACATCAAGGAAAGGAAAAACTAAATCCAATTGCACACAGAAAACACCCACAAACAGTAACATGATAATGTCAGCTAAATTGTTGAAATAGTATTGGTCATGATGCATCAAAGAGACAATCTTTACCATCCTGTTTGGTGATAGGCATTATTTTATGTTGTAATACATATATATATATATATATATTAAAAATTATATTTAATGTTCCAAATTTTGCTTTAAAAATAACAGTGTTCAAAACTCACTGCTGTTAATGTGAGAACTTGCTTTCAAAGACAGTGCAATAAGTTCATGAAGCTTAGTGTCATAAAAGCATAGAGACATGCAGCACAGAAGAAGGTTCTTCAGCCCTCTTGGCTCATACTGACCATCATGTACTGATCCATACTGATCCCATTTACCAGCACTTCATCTGTCATCTACAAGAACTTAGTAATTCAATTTCTCAACCATGTGAGCTTCAAATGTCTGGGAAATCCTGCCTTCACTACCTGTTCACCAAGTACACTCTGGTTTGCCATCACTGAAAGCATTCTTCCTCAGATCTACACTAGTAATTTTACTCCTCACCTTAAAACTATGCCCTTTGACACCTTTGCTGTGGGGAAATGTTCGTATATCTCTTGTCAAGCCCACCCTCAGCTCCCTCCGCTTCAAGGAAAACAAACACTGCCAATCCAGTGCCTACTCATAATGGAAGCATTCTGTCTGAGGCAACATTCTGGTGAATCTGCTCTGCATTGTCTCCAGTGTAATCACATCCTTCCTATGATGTAGTAAACCAGATCAGCACACAGCATTGCATTCCAGCCATGGCCTGACCTGTTGAACCATGATCTCCTTGCCCTTATACTTTAAGCCCAGGCAATGAAGGTAAATACCTGTATGTATTCTTCACCAATATATCTATCTCTGTTTGCAATCTTCAGGGATGGGTAGCTGGTTGGTGATATGTCTCTACCAAAGGTGGCTAGTTTGCAGATCACCCTTGGGCAAGGTGTAGCACCTGCTTAGCCCCTCCCACCTATCAGGGTCACGTGAAGCCATGGTGCAGGTGGTGGATGGTCGTATGAGCAGCTGGTGCATATAACAAGTCCTGGTTGAGTGACCACTGATGCCAAGCAGACTATCTCAGAAGAGCGTTGTTAACAGCTGGGTTCACCCAAAGATATTGCCAAGAAGAAGGTAATGGTAAACCACATCAGCAGGAAAACTTGACATGAATATTCATTGTCATGGAAAGATCATGATTACCTGTCATACAACACAGCAAAAAACAAATGAATGAATCTTCAAGGAATTTTGGAATAGTCTCTTTGTTCCTCCACAGGGGCCATGGCATATATCAAACCATTTATAATCCCCAACATCCAAACTGGTGGGCAGGCCTAACATAGGTCTCTTTGAAGTGATTTACTTACCCAGCTTTCCTAAGGGTCCCACCTCAAACCACTCTAGTTCTGATCCCTAAAGCTGGTGAGCTTTGTTTGATCAAATTACGAATCATCTGCTATTAATCTGCCAGTCATGTTCTACCTTCTGATATACAAAATTCAATCTCCACTACCTGGAAATCTGCCTGACAGACCACCCTTGGTTCTCTTGTCCTCAGGGGAATGTTCCCAGGGGAACATCAGGGACACCTCACCACCCAGAACATGTCCACTTCTCGCTGATGTCATCAGGAGGAAGATACAGGAGCCTCAGGACTCATACCACCAGATTCAGAAATCATTACTACCCCTCAACCATTAGGCTCTTCAACCAAAGGGGATAACTTCACTCATTTTCATTTGCCCCATCATTGAAATGTTCCCATAAGCAGAGGAGTCAATTTCAAGAACTTTTCATCCCACGTTCTTGATAATTATTGCTTATTTACTTATTATTATTTCTTCTTTTTATATTTGCAGTTTGTTGTCTTCTGCACTCCGGTCAAATGCCCTAGTTGGGCATCTTTTATTGATTCTGTTATGGTTGTTATCTGAGATTTACTGAGTATGCCCACAACAGAATGAATCTCATGGTTGTATATGGTGACATATACAATATGTACTTTGATAAAAAATTTGCTTTGAATTCTGAACTTTTCTTCAATAAGAGCAATCGAATTGTTTTACGTAGCAAGACTTGACTCCTCAACCTGCCTTGTATGTGCTTGGCACAGATTATGTGTAGAGACCCTGAGTTGAGGCTTTTGATTATAATATTTAATATTTCAGAGCATAATTTGAAGATTTCCAACTCATGGATGACAGCAGTCAAGTTCCTGAGGCCTGTGACTCAAGATGTGCTGCAAGGATTGACACTGGCTCCGTTGTTGTATCAAAGATCTGAACGTTAATGTAGTAAACCGGATCAGCAAATTTGCAGATGACACCAAGATTGGAGGTGTAGTGGACAACAAGGAAGACTTTCAAAGGTTGCAGTTGGATCTGGAATGGCTGGAAAAATAGGCTGGTAAATGGCAGATAGAATTTAATGCAGACAAGTGTGAAGTGTTGTTCTTTGTCAGTGTATGATGGACACAGTGAATGTTAGGGCACGGAGAAGTACAGTAGAGCAGAGGGGTCTGAGTATATAGATCCATAGTTTCTTGAAAGTGGTAGATGGTGTTATAAAGAGAGCACATGGGCCTTCATAAATCAAAGTACTGAGCGCTGGAGTTGGGGTGTTGAAGTCGTAAATGACATTTGTGAGACCTAATATGGAATTTTGTCTGCAGTTCTGGTCACCACCTTCTGAGACAACATCTATAAGGTTGAAAGCGTGCAGAGAAAATTTATGAGGATGGTGTCAGGGCTTGAGGATCTGAGTTACAGGGAAAGTTTGAATAGGTTAGGCCTTTATTCCCTGGAGTACAGGAGAATAAGGGGAGAATTGACATAAGTATACAAAATTATGAAGGGTTTAGATAGGATAAATATAAGCAGGCTTTTTCTACTGACGTTGGGTGAGACTAGTACTAGAGGTCATGGGTGAAAGGTAAAATATTTAAGGGAACATGAGGAGAACTTATTCACTGAGAGGATGATGAGCATATGGAATGAGCTGCCAGAGGAAATGGAGGATGTGAGTTTGATTTCAACATTTAAATGAAATTTGGATAGGTACATGGATGGACTATGGTCCAGATGCAGGTTGATGGGTTTAGTCAGATTAATAGTTCGACACTGACTAGATGGGCCTGTTTCTGTGCAGAAAATAAAGCAAAAAAAAAGAAAATCTGTTTAGAACAACCAAGTGAATGGTTCACTTTGCACCATTCTTGAGAGATTGTATAAATACTTGGCCTGGCACCAATGATCAAGTATTCCATCGATCATGGCTTCTAGTTGCTGCTGTAATCAGTCACCGTCCGCTCAAACTTGTTATCTGCCGACCTTTCCTTCAACCTTGATGACAACCCATAACTCCCAGTAATAACATTGCTATGATGTCATGACAACAACCTTTCCTTCAATGTCAGCAAAACGAGAGCTAGCCATAAGCACAAGAGATTGTGCAGATGCTGCATATCCAGAGAAACACATACAGAATGCTGGAGGGACTCAGCTGGTCAGGTAGCATCCTTGCAAATGAATAAACAGTTGACATTTTGGGCCTAGACCGTCATTGACCAGTCAGAGAGATGGTCACTGTCTTCATGCAGCAGGGAGGATCACATGCCCCTGTAGTCACAATCATCCCCGGAAACATCTGGCTATGGCTTCTGCTGGCAACTTTCCCACTGGAAGACAGTCAGCCTGTCAACTAGAGTGGGAAATTAAATAGAAACATAAAAATGTCTTACCATTAAACGTGCAGGCTCACATGTCCTGCTCCGATTCTGTGGTGTTGCCTTCTCTTATACACGCTTTTTCTGCAAGAGATTTGAGAAAAGAACATCAGCCAGAATAGCTGGCAATGTGTGTCAGCTGTGATTCATGACACAAGGATTATGATAGTGCCAAATGTGTGAACATAAGATGAATCATGTGACTTGAAGGGTCAACAAATGATCATTAGGTGATTATTGGACCTACATTCTGTGGTCATTTTATTAAGTACAGGAGTGGAACCCAGAGCAGTTTTCTGCAGTTGGAACCCATTCATTTCATGGTTCAATGTCTTTTGCATTCAGAGATGCTTTTCGCAAACTACAGTTGGGAAGCCTTTAAAAATGAACAAAAGGCAACTAAAAAAAGCCATATCAAGAGAAAAGATGAAATTTGAAGATAAGCTAGCCAATAATATAAAAGAGGATACCAAATGTTTTTCCAGATATATAGAGTAAAAGAGAGGCAAGAGTGGATACCTGACTGCTGGAAATTGGAAAATGACACTAGAGAGGCAGTAATGGGAGACAAAGAAATGGTGGATGAACTTCGTAAGTATTTTATGTCAGTCTTTACTGTGGAAGACATTAGCAGAGTGCCAGAATTTTGAGAGTGTCAGGGGGCACAGGTGAGTGTAGTTGCTGTTACTAAAGAAAAGGTACTTGGGAAGCTGAAGGTAGATCTGAAGGTGGACAAGATGGACTACACCCCAGGATTCTGAAAGAAATAGCTGAAGAGATTGTGGAGGCAATAGTAATGATCTTTAAAGCATCATTAAACTCTGGAGTGGTTCTAAAGGACTGAAAAACTGCAAATGTTACTCCACTCTTTAAGAAAGAAGGAAAGCAAAAGAAAGGAAATGATAGGCCAGTTAGCTTGGCCTCAGTGGTTGGGAAGAGGTTGGAGTCCATTATTAAGGATGAGGTTTCCAGGTACTTGGATCGACCTGATAAAATAGGCCAAAGTCAGCGTGGTTTCTTTAACGGGAGATCTTGTCTGACAAATCTGTTGGAATTTTTTGAGGAAATAACAAGCAAGATAGGCAAAGGAGAGTCAGTAGATGTTGTTTACTTGGATTTTCAGAAGGTCTTTGACAAAGTGCCTCACATAAGACTGCTTAACAAGATAAGAGCCCTAGGTATTACTGAAAAGCTACCATCATGGATAGATGATTGGCTGACTGGAAGAAGGCAAAGAGTGGGAATAAAGGGGACATTTGCTGGTTGACTGCTGGTGGCTACTGGTGTTCCTCAGGGGGCAGAGCTAGGACCACTTCTTTTCACATTATGTGTCATGTGTCAAAATGAAGGAATTGATGATTATGTGACCAAGTTTGTGGATGGAATATAGTGTAGGTTTGTGCATGTTCATGCACTTTGGTAGAAAGAATAAAGGTATAAACTATTTTCTAAATGGGGAGAATATTCAAAAATCAGAGGTGCAAAGGGAATTGGGAGTCCTTGTGCAGGATTCCCTAAAGGTTAACTTGCAGATTGAGTCAACGGTAAGGAAGGCAAACATAATGTTACGTTCATTTCAAATGAAGTAGAATATAAAAGTAAGGATTAATGCTGAGGTTTCAGAGGGCGTTGGTTTGACCACACCTGGCGTATGTTGAGCAGTTCTGGGCCACTTATCTAAAAAATGATGTGCTGGCATTAGAGAGGGTCCAGAGGAGGTTCACAAAATTAATGTCAGCAATGAAAGGGTTCATGTATGAGCTGTGTTTGATGACTTTGGGCCAGTATGTGCTGCAGTTTAAAAGAATTAGCAGGTATCTCACTGAAACCTATGGAACATTAAAAGGCCTCAATAGAGTGGATGTAGTGAGGATGTTTCCCATGGTGGGGAATTCTAGGGCCAGAGGTCACTGCCTCAAAATAGAGGGGCATTTACTTAGAACAGAGATTAGGCAGCCAAGTCATTGGTTATATTTAAAGCAGTACTTGATTGGTTCTTGGATACTAAGGGAGAAGGCAGGAGAATGTGTTTGAGAGGGATACTAAATCAACCATGATAGACAGAGCAGAGCAGACTCAATGGGTAGAATGGCCTAATTCTGCTCTTTTGTCTTACGATCTTACAGTTATTTGAGTTACTGTCACTTTCATGTCATTTGAACTATTCTCGAATTCTCTATGGCTTCCCTCAATTTCACGCACAGCCCTGCCACACATTGGATGTTTGTTGTTCCTCGCACCAGTCTCTGTAAACTCTAGAGCACAGTTTCCTAGCCTTTCTTTATGCCAAGAAGCCCTACCATTAATTGAGGGTTCCATGGACTACAGGTTGGGAAGCCCTGCTCTAGAGACTACTGTGTGCAGAAGTCCCAGGAGATCAACAGTGTGAGATGCTCATACTACCCTGTCTGGCACCAACAATTATTCCACACTCAAAGTCATTTAGATCACATTTCTTCCCCATTCCAATGTCTGATCTGAACAACAATTGAGCTGCTGGACCACGTCAGCATGTTTTTACACGTTGAGTTAATGCCACATGATTGGCTGATTAGATGTTTGCATTAATGAACAGATGTACGTGTATACCACTCAATGTATAATTAGCAAAATTAGAAGTGGATGAGCTTAATAAAAAGTAGGGAAAGGGGTGGAGCACAGGTTGGCAGGTGATAGGCGAATCCAGATTTATCTAACCTGGTAATCATTCACCTCTGTTCCACACCCTTCCCCCTCCTTGTTTTCTTTTATCGTTTGGGACCCTTATTCCTTCTCTTTCCCCTCTCTACCCTTATAACTTGTCCACCACCCACACCATCTTTTTTCTCCTTTCTCCTTTCCTTTATTCCACGGTCCATTACCTCCTGTCAGATTCTTTCTTCTTCAGCACTTTTACCTCTTCCATTTATCACCTCCCAGCTTCTCAGTTTATTCTCACATTCTTCCTCCCCCACCTTCCTACCTTCCCCCTCTCACCCAGATTCACTTATCACTTGCCAGCTTCTGCTCCTCCATTTCCTCCCACCTTCTTATTCTGTCTTCTGCTCGCTTTGTCTTAGCCTGAAACATCAACTGTTCATTTCCTTCCACAGCTACTACCTGACCGGCTGAGTTCCTCCAGTGTATTGTTTGCATTGCTTCAGATTTCCAGCATCTGCAATCTCTCTTGAGCCTCCACTTAAACAGCAAATGGGCAGATTCCTCTTATAAAAGCAAAGTAATTTCTAGGGAGTGAATTCAATGGGTGAAGGATAAATATGTGTAAATTATGAACATGAAATCAATCTCAGTGCTTTATGCAATGTGGGTAGCAAGCTTGATTGACAGGGGAATTACCCTGTCAATTATCTCTACACTGGCTGGCCAAGTATTGCCACACATCAAATGCAATGAAATTGCCTTCTTCAAAAAAGGCTTCAGTCTTTTGCCCCACAAATGAAGAAGGAAACAAAGTCAATGTTAAATTTCCTGGCCCATTTTAATGTTAATACACTGGTGTGCAGTCACGCCCGTGGTTTTAAAATTATTGCACATGTTGGATAAAGCTTGTGCCGAATTTTTGTTCAACATTTGGAACACTTTGTTAAATGAAGTTATGCTCCAGATCTTATTGCTATCAATTTATGTGTGCATGCTTTCTCTTAATGAATAACTAAGTAACCACCCATCCATGGGAAACAAAGTAAAATTCATAATTTTCTTCAGGGTGAATCACAGCCAAATTAAAACATAAATGCCTCTGCTGTAAGAGATTATGATGTCCAGCTTAATATCATAACAGCATATTTTATAAATTTTTAGAGCTACAAGACTTTCTCTAAATTTCATGTGCAGATAAAGTTTAAAACAAATGACTCAGAACAAAAACAAATATAATTCAGATTTGGATTCTATCAGAAAATAATTATTTCAATTCATTGTTTATTAACTACCAATCAAGAAACACATATATTCAGATTCAGATTCAGTTTATTGTCATTTATAAACCACAAATACAATACAGTTAAAAATGAGACAACGTTCTCCAGAATGATATCACGAAAAAGCACAAAACAGACCACACAAGCTAATCCCCAATCCCCAATCCAGAGTCCGGAGAGGCTGCTGCATATTGATATCATCACAAGTACATATTTTAGTAATATTTGTAGAAAGTTGCAGACAGTCAACATCAGCCCTGATCTAAGAAAGGGGCAATTATGATTGAACACAATGGATTAAACAGGGTATCCAATGATAAAAGATTAGATTGGCACAGAAGAATCAAGATCAATATTACATTAGATCACCCATTACAATGGTAGTACAGTTGGTGTGCCATGTGCCTGTAGTTTTAGAATTATCTGGTGCTGGGTAAAGGTGTAGTGGTATGAGAAACTTCAAGTCTCATTGTGAGAGAATGTGTTGCAAAAATAGGTGGGTGAATTGCATAAAGAACCATATGGGAATACCTGACATGCTTTCTACTGTATATATAAACGTTTCTAGTTGAAAAGAGTTGAGGTAAGGCAGGGAATTTGAGGAAGCATGGAGGTGGGTGGCAGTAGGAGCGGGAGAAGAAGTCCTGGAGGAAAAGAGGATAAAATCCATCTATTTAATTTAAGACAAATTGGTGTGCAGATCTTCTACTAGCAAACGGTTGTGGGGTGGGGGGGGGATGTCGGTAGGAGTTTTATAATGCAATAAAAAGGGTGAAGAAAATAGTGGGGCATATCAACAATGAAATTATAGTGAAATACAGGAAGTGTAGTTGTGGTAAGAAGGGTTTGAGCTACCTAAGTATTAATTGGGATATAATGTTAGTGAAAGAAGCAAAGGAAGGAAGTAATTTCAGAATAGTATTCAGAAAATCTTCCTGATCCAAATGTTCTTGCTCCACTAAGGAGGGAGACATCTCTGGATCTGATTCTAAGGAGCAAGGTGTGTTCCCAATCATTGGGGAACACCAAGGAAATGTTGGTCATATATCAAAAAGTTTGGTATAGTATTAAAAATGTGAAGGAACAGCCTGGAACTGAAATTCAATAATGGATAATGGCAGTTTTGAGAGCAATGACATGGACCTGGCCTGGCTCAATTGATAGAATATTGAAAGGTAAAGTAGAATAATTGGCTGCCACTAAAGAAGAAAGTAGATCATCCAAGGACATAACAATTCAGAAATGAAGAGAGGAAGAGAAATATGGAGTAGAGAATGGGGGCTTATGACAGATTTCAGTTTGATAATACAAATGAGAACCAGGCTGAATATAGAAAGGTCAGAGGGGAACTAGAAGAGGGAGTAAAGATCATCAGAAAGCCAGATAACTAAACGGAAACCTATAGTCTTTTACAAGGATATTACCGGTACTTGCGTGGTAAGAGGAGTGGTAAAGGTGGTTAGGGAACAAAAACCACATTTATGCAGGGAAACATGAGGCAGAAAGCACAGCTGGAATACTTCATGAACGGGGGAAAGGGATGTTGTCAAAATTTCAGCTATCGTTGAAGATGGAGAACAAAAGGATGGGTGAACATTAATAAAAAGAAATGCTGGCTATGCTAGATGTTACCGTGCTTAGATAGAACTATCTCAGGTTGCCAAGCAAACTAGGAATGGAGACTGCAGGGCATACAACCATCTTCCAATGTCTCTCATTAAGGCATGATACCAGAGAACTAGAAAATGACAGGTGTGACATACTTGCTTTGTATGAAATCCCAGCTGATCAGTTTGATCTTGATGTGGGAAAGTTTTCCAAAATTATTATTAAGGGAAATTTATAGCAACTTTTAGAAAGCCTCAATTAATGAAGGAAACCAATATAAATATGCTAAAGCTAAATTGTTTTTGAATATTAAGACAAGGTAGCAGAGAGGCCAGATGAAGTTAATGCTATAGATGTAATAGATGTGGATTTTCAAATGGTTCTTGATAAAGTACCACGTAAAACTGGAACAAATTTGAAGCCTGTGGAATAAATGGTTCAGCACTTGCATGCCTAAGGAACTGGCTCTTACAAGAAGGCAGTAGTTTGCGGTAAATAGTTGTCTTTCAAAGAGGAGGGATCTGTGATTAAACTATTATTTTAATAGGTACCACAGTAAGATAACAGATAGTGTGGTGCTATTATAGCATGGGGGGGGGGGCGGCGGGATGGGTGGAGGGGGTCAAAGTTTGGAGTTCAGTTCCAATGTCATCTGTAAGGAGTCTGTACATTTTCCTGTGGAATGCATGGATTTTCTCCAGGTGCTCCAATTTCCTCCCACAGTCCGAAGATGTGCCAGTTAATAAGTTAAATGGTTATTAAAAATTGTCCTGTGATTAGGTTGGGGTTAAATTATAGTCTGCTGAGTGGTATGGCTCAATGGGCCAGAAGGGCCTATTCCATGGTGTATTTCAATAAATAAATAATAAATATTAGTATATTAGATGTGTCTCTGTGTCTGATACTATATTAAAATGTTACAAATAATGTAAAATGTGAAAGTGTAGTATGAACTGAGGGTAGTAATAGACTGCACGAGGGCATACATGAGAAAGACACTGGCAGATGTAATGTGTAGTAATTCAGTTAGGCAGGAAGAGTAGAGACACTAAGACTAAATTGTACCAGTCTGAAGGGAATAAAGAACAGAAAGAGCAAAGTATTCTGTGAATGAATCCTTGAGGTGGAATCATTGAGTATGGAAAACTGAGAAAGCAGTTCATAAAGCAATTGAAGCATAGAGTACAAAAGCAAAGTAGGTATGTTAAACCTTTATTAAAGTCTGATCAAGCCACAATTAGAATATTTTATTCAACTCTTGTGGCACTGTATTAGAAAAGAAGTGAAGACCTAACATATGGAACAGAAAAGACCTTACTAGAATAATTCCTGGCTGACCTTTCAGAAGAAAAAGATTGAGAAGGTTTATAAAACTGGACTGCTGGGTCAAGAGAGTAAAACTTTTCCTATGAGCTGAAATGTCAAGGACCACAGGGTGTGGATACTGCAAAAATAGTAAAAGTTTAGTGGATGCAGGCTGAATTATTACCTTGAAAGGACTATGAGATAGATGGGACAGGGTCTGAATAGCCTTTTATAACAATTCCATGATTCTGTGACTATATGCCTAGTTTATTTTAGATTATTTTGGATAGCAAGATATGTTAAGCCATTTAATTGTTTTATATATTGAAAGGTTCATTACCTGCATCTCAAATGCATAATATTTCCACAAATAAGCTAATACAAGGATCAAAGAGCCCACTTTATAATCCTCTATCATTGTTTGGTGTTCCACCGCCTCCTCCCTTTCCAAGTCCAGGTTGCAGTGAGTGGTCCACTCAGCAGAGAAGATCATTGGCTATCAGATACAGGCATAAAGAGACCTGTTCATCAGCAGAGCAAAGAAAAAAGATGAAGTACTGCTGACTCCACCCACCCAAGCAGTCATCTATTCACCAAATTCAGAGTCCATCACCACCAGGACTACACGTCATCTCCAAAACTTCTTTCCTGTAGCTATCCAGCTTCTCAAAAAACCTCACTCAGGTGTAATACCCTAACTGTCCCTGCACAACATCCCATTAAACGGTCTTTCCTGCTCTCCTTGTTCTGTTGATAATTATTGAGTCTGTTCATATGTTCACATTTATTTAAGTTCGATTATTGACATTTGTGCATGTAACCATTCTGCTAATTGTCAATTGTTCGTGGCTGTTTGAACTATTCTCTTGTAAGCTGGTTGCTATACTGTTGTTATTATGGTATTGTACTGTATTTCATCCAGAATCTTTCTTAATTTGCTTTCAGTTGACTCTGTTGTAGGCAATGAGTAGATGGCTCACAAATCAAGTTGTAGTTGTCTCAGCCAATCATGACCCCACAATGCTGCTCCTCTTATTTTTAACCACACAGAAGCCCAAGGGTACCTAGTCTTGTGTCACTCTCATCATTATCAGATTATTCATCATCAGCATGAAGATTAGTGTTCTTTCTGAATCTGCAACTTGACTTCTATCTTTTTTACTTCCCTGTGCAGTCCATTTGTTTTTGTCTGCCCAACATGCTCTTTGTAATCTGTTCTACTTTGTTGCATTTCCCACAAGTTTCATCTTTAAATTGCATTGGTCTGGTATATGTGAGCCCTTGCCATAGTGGTTAAACAATGTGTTCATCTAGGCCTGTTTCTGTTTAGACATTGCAATTTTGTTCATGCTCACTTCCATTCCTGGGTGCAACTTGATTGTGTCTTTGCCTGCTGTTTCCATTGATACAGCAATTTCAACTGCTCTGTTAAATGTGGGTTCTGCGTCATTTAGGAGCCATTTTGAATCCTGTAAGATTCCCAAACTAAATGATCTCTCAGTACATCATTAAGCACTTACTAATCTGACAATGCTCAGACAACTTCTTGAGTTCAGCCACATATACTGAAGTAGATTACTCTTCCATTTGATTCCACTTATGAAACCTAAAGTGTTCTACAATTAACAATGGTTTTGGTTCTAAATATTTCTACATTTCTTTTATGATGCAGCAAAGCTCATTTCAGCTGGCTTAATTTGCAGTCTAACTTCTAAGCTAACAGTATTCCTTTCCACACAACACACTCAGCAAAACCTGCACTTGTTTTTCATTGGCTATTTGATTTGTTTCAAAATCCTGCTCAGTATACAAAATCCAGGTATCTCTTGTGCAACCAAACATGCCTATCTCTCCAATGTAGCCTGCCATTTCTGCATTTTTATACTTACTATCACCCAGTACTGCTTGTAAATTTTGTCCATTTTCTGCTTTTTTTTAAAACTCAACAGTCTTCCCCTCTTACGAAGAGGAAAAATGTGTTGCACTTTTTTTTTTATTCGACGACCTCTCCGCTGTTTCAACAGGTAGGTAGTTTGTCTCGGGCTAGTTTTAAAATTTAATTGCCACAATTGTTATGTTTATTAACTCCAGAAATTAATCAAAATAAAAACACAGATAAACATGTCTACTCTTAGCTTTAATTTTAGCAAGGCATGCACATATGACTTGGTAGCATCATATCGTATTCTATTGATGAACTTTTACATATAACCTGTAATAAGTTAGTTAAACAACCAAAGAATGCTTAATCAAACAATATATTTACAATATTACTGAAATATTAAATACAGAACAGATGTGATGCAAAGTCTTAACATTTGTATTCGGTACATTGACCTGATAGACCTCTCAGCCTGCTGTATGTTTGAAAACTAAAATAATAAGCAGCAACACATTTTGAAAGAACAAAGGCCTCTGTTACTTGTTATCAACTAGTGCCAGAATGTTTCCACCACAGAAGTCGCACTTTAATAGGATAAAAATGACTGATTAAAACTACTTAGAGGTTTGACTTGGCTGAAATCATTGGGGCGTTTTAAAAGTAATTACAAGGGTAGGTGATTGAATTCCTGAAATTGTTGGCATGGCTAATGAATTACGTACAGTATAAGTGGCACTTTTGTAATTAATTCTGTGCTAATTGCAAATAATTAGTGCCATCCACTTAAGATACTGACTGACCTGTGATATCATCAACAGCTTACGCAATCAAAATTATAGTAAATCCAAAAACATAATAAAAGAATTATGCAGGTCTTCCTTAACAGATCCAATACTCCAATTTTTTAACCATTCTGGAATAAAAGAGTGATAGTCTTCTATGAAAATAATAGAAAGGTAGGATTAATATGTGGATATGTATTGTTGGATTGAGCTGTGGAATTATTATTTTCCTTGTAGGTGAAGTTTCCTATGCTTGCTTGTATTTTTACATAATCACCTATATACATGTAATAGTTCAGTGATTTTTCTAGCAATCATAGTATAGTTACTTCTGCATTTTCTCAAAACTTCTTGGTTTTCAGTAGCAGGTGTCACACCACTTGAATCTGGCTATTTTATCGATTAGTATCACTAGAAAGTGCGGTCATCTCTAGTCTGGTTTGAGATAGCCACAGGTTTTTTTTAATTCTGGTCTTTTCCTTGTTCTCTTGACTCTTTTTCTTCTTGTCCTTCTTTGCCCTTGTAAAATTTAATGCAATAAGCATAAGCAACAGGTTTTATGCCTCATCCTTGACTTCCGAAAACCTTTGGAACACAAAAGCATCAGGAACCAACGATACCAAGGTAATATTTTTGACACCACTCTAATAACTGTTGCATTATATAACACTGTTAGAATACAACAACTTCCTATATATTAAGTGTGATACAAAAATATACTCAGCGTTTCTTGTCATAACCACGGATTTGGCAGCACAGCAGTTTCGGCAATTGCGCTCGTGAATAAGCACATATCAGCTAATTATTATTTCATTATGATAGTATTTAACTCCAAGCATTCTGTTGTAATGTTTGTCGAGACTTGGACAGGACACAGCAACACTTCACTGCCTGTATTTCGCCTTGCCTGAGAAATTGGACTGTTGAGTCAACCGACTCTGATGACTAGCGGCATTCGTTTAATTCTTAGTTGTTCTTTTCAGCTGCAGAGAAGGCTTCATTTTCCATTTGAGAGTTTTAGTTAACGGCCCTGTTTGGCGTTTTTTTTTCCTTTGCCTTTAACACTGTTTCCATTAAAGTCTGTGATCTATTGACCTGCCTCAGTGACTCTCATTCTGCACTTGGGCCATGTCCGCACCTAGTGACACTTCTTGATTTACTTTTACTCTCTTTCAAAACTACGATTGATACTGATTCAACTGAAAATTATGAAATCGAGATTGATAGGTTTTTATTAGCCAAGAACATTAAGGGATGTGGAACCAGTGTAGGTAAATGACATTAAGATGCAGATGAGCTATAATATACATGAGTGATAGAATAGGTTCTGAAGGGTGTATCGCTAGCTTGAGTTCCAATCTCCTTAAATAGATAATAGAAGTTCCAAGGAATGGTTCTTTGAGACATTAAGAGCACAACTGCTATTATGAGAAATCTTGAAATTAGGAGAAACAATTATGTTTGCTTTTTCTGCTGCATTTTATGTTAAGCAAATGGAAAGTATTCCAGTTTTAGGTTGCATAATCTTTCATCAGCTCAGATACTGTTGCCATTTTTATATATTATTGTAGGAGAGAGATGCTAAGCTAATTTACTCATAGTGCAAATGGACCTATTCTGAAATAATTTATTTCAAGTTTTCAACAATTGTATTTTGCTTTGGAATACAGTTCACTTACTACTTGTGAAGAACTAGAGCAAAATATGCTCATAGATGGAAACTGTTATAAACAAATATCCAAACTTCTGTACATAGTCATACTGTACAAGTCCATGCTGAACATCAAGCCCCTGTTTACACTAGTCCCACACGAACCTCATTTAGTTTTGCCCACATTCCCACCCATTCCCCCAGAAGCTACCACTCGTACTGGGGCAATTTACAGCTGACTATTAATTTATTTGCCCACACGTCCACGGGACATGTGAGGAATTTAGTTTAAACAGTGATACAGCCAGTAGAGCTTCTGCCTGACAACTCCGGTGATTCAGGTTCAAGATTTACCTTCGGTGCTGCCTATGTGAAATTTCCACATTTCAGCCTGTGACTGCATAGATTTCCCCAAAGTGCTCTGGTTTCCTCTCACATTCCAAAGATTTGGGTTGGTAGATTAGTTGGCCACTGTCAATTTCCCAGTGTGTCGGTGAGTGGTAGAATCTAGGGGAAACTTGATGAGAATGTGATGTGAAAAGAAATAGGATTAGTTTAAATTGATGGTTGACATGGACCAGATGAGCACTGGGCCTATTTCTGAGCTGCATAGTTCTATGATTCTATCAAATATAATCATAGAATAATAGAGATTCATAGAGCAATACAGTACAGAAGTTGGCCCTTTGGCCCATCTAGTCTGTGCCAGACTTTTATTCTGCATAGTCACATCAACCTATACCTACACCTGGTTCTCCAAACCCCTCCCATCAATGTACTAATCAAATTTCTCTTTCCATTGGAAACTCATTCCTCATTCTCTCAACTGCACCCTGAATGACTACTCAGTGCTTTGATTTATGAAGGCCAATCTGACAAAAGCTCTCTTTTTGACTTTAAAATTAAAAATCTTATACTGTAAAGACGTAAGAGTCTAAAGGATTGATCACATAGCACTTTTGTGATATCGTAAAGGTCCTTGCTGAAAATAAAAGACTGGGTGTTCATAAATAAACAAAATTCCTTCTGGGTCCAATGGCACTTCTTGCTCAAACCCTTGAAGAAGCATAGCTATGCAAATTAGTAATACAGCAGCAAGCAATGCACAGCTGGATGCCACCTCTGGGGAAACTCAACCCCATCACTGTAATAGAAGACACTGAACAAAATGATATCTGAGGTGTATGCTACTCAATTTTGCCATCTGCAACTGTGATATATTTAAACTTCTTTCCAATAGCCCTTTTATTCCATTATTGGAAAGGGAAATCCTGGGGCACAACCCTGAACAAGCTACACAATTTATAAGGTCTTTAGCTGGCATTCAAATGGTTATAATTCAAGTCAGCTTTCCTTCTCTAATTATCGAGCAGCAAAACCTCAAAGTATTTTATATGTATTATTGAGAGCCTGTGTCATTTCTCCAGAGGTTTGCACAGTGACCCTTTAACATTATTATCATTACTGTTGCTTTCATTGATGTGATTTAAAAATTTTACATGACTATCTGCCATAATCATAATGTATAATTTCCTTAGTAAGATGACATCACCTGAACACTTTGTTCAGAAATTCATTTATCTGAAAAATCTCAGTCTACATTTTTAAAAATTCTGTAGTAGTTATTCATTCTAATAGTACTGATCCTAAAAGACTTTGAAAGCTGCAAGAGAGATAGTGTGAAATTCAAATCCACTTGCCTTTCTTCATTTAGTAGTGCCATAACAGCAACCAGATTAATTAACATGGATCAATCGACCCAAAGCCCCTTACAGCATACTCCATTTGTTTTCAACATATTGCAATGATGTATTGCCCTGTGGTGTTACAGGCACAAGGAGAGATTAATTCTGATATTCCTGCTGCCTTTTGATCTGGGATTATTATATCCCAGCAGCACATCTTCAAGAGCTAAATTCCTCCTCTTCTGACATTTGACCTTATCAGTAATTTCTGTCTATAAAACAGATAATTGCGCTAATGAGACTGACCAAGGAAATTAAGACACTGAATGGGCTCAATTCTCCATTGCTAATTATCTGAGCCTAACATAAACTGACTGCCTTTTCCCGGTAGATTAAGGGAAGTTGCAGGATAGTTGTTGTTGTTAGAGTTCTATCGATCTGTTCAACTGAGGCAGCTGCTTTGGAACATGTCAAAAAGCAGCAATGATCACAGATTCCAGTCTGAATTCTAACAAGGATAACAAATGGTGTATATACAGCATCTTTAACTGAATAAAACATCCCAAGATGATTCAAGGAAAGATTATGAAACAAAACTGCACCCTGAGTTATATAAGATTTAAAGACAGATGATCAAAACCTGGCAAACAGGCATCTGTGGAAGGAAAGACTAGTAAAGAAGCGACGGTAGAATTCCAAAATTTCAAAGAATCCACACTGATCTTTTCTTGTATAATCATAAATATTAACACATCAACTTTGATGCCCCTTGCCTTTATTTTCATTCTCATTTTTTGAAGCCATCTTTATCTGTTTTGATTTCTGGGTCTATCTGTCACCAGTGTATGTTCTAGTTTTGTTTTGTTCTTTTTATATGCATTTACAATATTGCACCTTAACTCTTTTGTCATAACAACTTTGTTTTTGGCTAGCAGTGCTCTTGTCCCTTAACAGTATAAGCTTATTCTTGCTTCTGAATATGAATGAAATGGCCCACTTCTGCTCCTATGTCTAAATGTGAGACTCAGCAGGTTCTTGGGGCACCCACATTTGTCTCTTTGTGGGTCCACCAAGAAACAGTGTTAACATTTGAGCTCAGAGAGTCATAGAGGGTGATAGCCTGACTTGCTGAGTATTTCCAGCATTTGGCTGGGAATATAAATCAAATGGGTCCCTTTGGGATCACTGACTTTACTAAATGTACACTACCCACATTACTTGCCAATCTTTTGATCGGAGCTGGCCAGACCACTCCCCTCACCCTATGAACATGAAATACCTCACTGATCCAGCCGTGTAAACAATCCCACCCGCCATCTGTCCAAGAGAACATCTTTCACCCTGCCTTGCAGTCCTCATCAGAGCTTGGGACCCGATATATTGCTGAACCCCCAAATCCAAGTTCAAGCTTATTGTCATCTGACTACATTTATGCAACCAAATGGAACAATGTTCCTCCAGATTGCAGTGCACACACAAAAAACAAACCCAACACATTCAAAATGCGTGCAGTGTGCTGCCCTAGTGATGAGACCTCAGTGGTGGCAGGGTATTATTTAGTCTCACAGCCTGAGGGAAGAACCTGTTACCCAGTCTGGTAGTCCTAGACCCTGGATCTTCTGTACCTAGAACAGGACTGATGAGCCAAATGCTGCTCCAAACTACTAACCTTATCACTCTTTTCTAATATTTTTACCCACTCTGACTACCCTGCCTTCAAATAAAAATCCAGCCGAACTCCCCAACCAACTTTGTACCCAAACTAAGTCAATTGCCTCAATTTATTAATTAGACCCAGTCAACTAACTTCAGTGCCTCTGGCTTTGCCTTCCCAGAGCATGCTCCGGACTTGGCTGTTTTTCTCCGATTGACCCATGTGGTGCAGTGTGCAAGGACAAGGTTTCTTATCTGCAAGGCTAGTTTAGTAGCATGCAGCTCCTTCCCTCTAATTTATCAGCAGCAAGCCCATAAACCAAATTAGCTTTGACATGCATTTAGACATTCAACTATGCTTCTTTAGAGGACCATTCTGAACATTTGCATTTTAATAAATCAAACCATCTTGTCTTTTTTTTATATATCAAATATAACATTAAACAAATGCTAACTGATTGGTCTCATTCTTTGAGATGTGCAATTTCTCTCCCAAGCTGTTACAGATGTGGTTAGAAAGAGAAATGAAATATATTTTCAGATTATTAACAGTACTTGGCCCAGGTAATTCAATCATTTGGAATTCCTTTTGTAGTCAGTGTTAGAGATTGTATTAAAATCCAAAGGAATATCAATTCATCTCACATGGTAGCACAGAGCAGGTGACCCATTCTGAATAAGGTCTGATTTTCTCTTTCATTCAAATCAACAGGATAGAAAAATCAGATAAAATGTTACACAGGCTGCTGATTCTCTAATGCTCCATTTCCCCTAATGTCCCAGGTGAATACGTTTTTCTAATTCACTACAGGAGCTAACCTGCAGTTACCTTTCTGTCTGGATTAACACATCTAATAAACTGCAAAACATCAGTTTCCCTATAACAAATCTCCTCTCAGCCAGATGTAGGCAAAGGGTTAAATTTGACCTCACCATACAGCAGTCAAATCTTATCATAGTGTGCAGCAATAATTTATGGTTTAATCTCACATGCAGCCATATTAAATTAATATTACTCATCAGAACAGGCTTATTAATAAAACAAGCTACATTAGTCACTGGAGAATCATATTGGGAAATTCAATGACAACTTTACATTTTTAATAAGGGCACAAATATTATTGCAGAGCATGTGGTACATAGAAATGTTGACAAATTTGACATTCATTAATATTTAAGCACCTGCATATTATGACAGGACTGAAAATTGATATTCTTTTCTTCTAATATTTGGAAGAATTCTGAATAGTAAATAAAATGAGATAACAAGGTGTATCGAGTTTCACTTCAATCTTTGATCATTTTAATCACCCTTTGAATTATTCAAAGTTTATGGTCTCTCCAGTCAGATTCTTTAGAAAATGCATTAAACCACAGTTTCAATCATTCAAGGCATTGGTTTGAATTTTTATTAAGGTTTATTTAATGCAAGATCTTTCTTGAGCTAACAATGTCAAAAGAAACAAACAGTCATGGTTGAAATGAAGACACTAATATTAAAGGAAACATTTTGTTTCATTTGTATCAATATTAATCATCTTTCCTGTTTCTATTCAATGTTGCTGGCTGATATTTCATGGTTTTGACAATATTGCCATGACCATATTAAAATGTAAGCATCTATTCCACCCAGTAGATTTCTCTGTAACTAATTCATCAACATTTCTATAGCAGACATGCACTGGGGAAATTCACACTGCACTTGTATATCAAGTTATGACAGCAATTTTAATATTTTGTTTTTTTATGCTGAGTTTTAATAGGTGCAGAAGAACAAAGAGATAGCTTTAGAGCAAAAGCTTCTGTTTGCATAGTCTAAATTGCATCTTGTATGCTCTCATTTCATGATGACAACTCCTTAGATACACAATTCATCTCCACTTTCCATTCATTTCTCAAGGATGTCTGGAACTTCACTAATGCAGAAATAATATATATTATATTATATCTAAATCCTATAGTCAACGTGCATGGAGATATTACCTGTGATCTTCAATATGGACAAACTTGGGTGTAAATACCACACATCACATCAATCAAGCTTTTTTCTAGAATTAGTATTTTCTGAATGAATACAGAATTATACAGTATACGTTTGTACTGCTATTCATCAAAACATCTGGTAGTTATGGAAAAATGAGCAGAGGAAATTACTATTCCTTATAATGAAATCATCTACATGATAAATGTTTTCCATGCAACTTTCTCTAATGTATATGATAATGCATAATTATCACCTTGTCTATATTCTCCCTTCTTTGTAAATCATTTTCTTTTAAGGTATCTTGTGTATAATTTCAAACATTTTTCTTTGATACATAATCTCCACTGAAGCAGAAGGAGCTTTGTATCAACTTTGTAAGACTTTTATTAGATAGTGATTAGAATTATGTGAAAACTAAGTACAAGCAGGTATCTTACACTACATGGCGAAAGTAAGAATAGGTGCCAATGAACTTTGTTGCTGTCTCTCATTTTAACAACACAACTGTCTCAGTTCAACTCAAAGTATTAGTTATGCTCTATTTTTTCATCACTGAACTAATCCATTGCTGAGACCCCACCCAGATTAATGTAAATCAATCATCATGATGATCCACAATCCTTTAACAAGCCATCAGCAACAGTCTCCCACAGCTGAAATTGAAACTTCTTCATAAGAAGATACATCACAGCTGGATCTTAATGTAAATCTGCTTCCTCACTTTATGGGCAATTGCAATGCTCATGGATAGCACTCTAAAGTATATTCAGGACTGTGATCAATTGAATTTTGGACTGCAGAGGAAACAAGGGTGAGAAACATGTCCTGCTTGCCTGCCAGATCAGACAGGATTTTCCTAGTGGCTCATGTGCGCAGATGCAGAGCCAAGCTATAAGGTTGTCACATTTGTGCCAGGTAATTGAGGCAATGTTAGCATTGCCAGAGCTGGGACCAGAGCCCTGGATTAGTTTCTAGTTATCTCAATGGACCACGCAACATGCAAGACTGGGAAAAAGATGTAGGTCAAGAAACCTCCTACCACTGCTGCAAATACTGTATATTCAATCTCTACCAAAACCAGCAGATTAAAGCATTGTTTAAGACATTGGAAAGAGTCCATGACACATTTATATTCTGGGGAGATGAATGCGTTCTACTGAACAGCTAGAGATGGGATAAAATAACAGCCAATGCTGGACATAGATAGATACATACAGATATACATACTGTATATCCAGGCATTCTAAGACAAGGATAGATTTGGCAAAGCAAGGATTCAGACAGGTGTCAAAGACACATGGCTCAACTTATTCTAAGCCATCCAGCATCACGCACCATCCCACACCATCCTATACCCTCCACCTTCCATTTTTAATCTTGAGTTATTCAAGTGATCAAATACTCTATTTTTTAACAAATTAAGTGCATGGGTATTAAAAAGTAGCTGTTTAATTCCAATGAATGTGATGAATCAAGGATGAATTCTAAGGTCTAATTATCACCCCTGTTCTCTTTAACACTTCGAATTGGGAAAAAAAAATCATTAAAAGAGATGCAATTATTTACATATTATTAGTCATGAAGTGTCATTTTAATATCACATGGTAAAAATAATTGTTTATTTCAAACAATAACTCAAGATTAAAGAGACAGATTTTAGTTAACTGGATTAAATTGCAATTAAAATGGTAGAAAATAGTATTTAAACTCTATCTTTTGCATCTAATTTTGTTTCAGATACAGCAAATTAAAAAATAATGAATCCCACAACTAATAAAGATCTTTTACAGACTGGCTAATGGGGACTGAAACCAAGGGTAAGTCGACCTATTTTGCATTATCAGTTCCAGAAGATTGACTTAGCTTTCTTCTTACTGGCTGTAATTAAATCCTCAGTGTTTCCATCAAATATTTGCACTCAAGATTCTTTCAGGGAAATAGATTTATGGTGCTTTAGTTTGATGTCATATAAAATAAAGTAAAATGTTTCAAACAATAGAGATTTGAAATATAAACAAAATACTGTAGAATTTTCCATGAAGAGAAAAATTTCCTCTTCTGTGCAATATCCCATAGTTTTTGATTTGCTGATTTTCCAAAAATGTATCTACATGCTGTTTAACTAGCTCCATTGTGATCTAGATTTCACAGCCCTCTGGGTAGATAAAAGCAGAGATGTATCACCATCTGTAAAAAGAATTTCCCAAGCACCTCAGTTTCAAGTAACTACACCTAATCTTGTAATTATGGTTTCTTGTTTAAGATTATCCCACTAGTGGAAACACATTCACATTGAACATTATGCCTCTTTAGGATCTTGTATAGATCACCCTTTCTGATCAAAGAATACAGGTTTTTCTTTGAAATTTAAAGAATCCAACTTTTTTCTAGCTATTTTTCATTCTTTCATTCCTAGAATTAGCCTAGTGAATATATTCTTGCCTGCCTCCACTACACAGAGAGAGTTTTTAACCCCCAAGCACCTGAGAATAAAGGCCAGTATGTCCTTTGCCTTCTTAATTACCTACCACACCAGCATGCCAATATTTTGTGTCTGTCTTTCCAGTCTGAAAATGATCAATTAGTTCTAACTCTCTACCTTCCATGTGACAGCCAGCCTTCAATTCATATTAACATGTTTCCTCCAATACTCTTACTTTGTGCACAAGCCTTTTATGTGATATAGCATTGAACATATTCTGGAAATCCAAAAATCTTACATTTACAGATTCCCCACTAACAACCCTGCTTGTTATATCCTCAAGGACCTCCAGCAAATTTATCAAACATGTTTTTCCTTTCATCAAAGCTATCTTGACTTGGTTTGATCCATTAAGCTTTTCCACACAAATGGCGGTTATCTCTTTGGTTACGGACTCCAGCAACTCCTCGGCAACAGATGTTAAGCTAAGCGACATGTTTCTCTAGCTTGTAGCTCTCCCATCTTGGACAATGACATCAAAGTCAGCTTCCCAATTCACTTGAACACTTCCAGAACTTGGCAAGTTTTGAAAAATTCAACCATTGCTCTACTACATTTGCAACAGTTGCTTAAGATCTGTTTAACAAAGAACAGATTTTTTAGTCCACAATGATAAATCAAACCAATTAAACAAGTAATGAAAAGCCTAACTAACCTAATCCTTCTGCCAACACAATGTCCATAGTCCTCCATTCTCTGCACAGCCATGTATCTATCTAAGAGCATTTTAAATGCCTTGAGAGTAGTTGCCTCCATCATCACCCCAGGCAGCAGATTTCAAGCACCACCACTGTCAAAAAACTTGTCTCACACATCTCGTTTGAACTTAACCCCTCTCACCTTAAATACATGCCATCTAGTATTAGACTTACCATTTTCCTAGACTTTTGCTCTCCAGTGGTTCAATTATTACCTTAGCTATTCTCTACCTTCTGTGCATATCCATTAACTATCTTGTTACTTGTTTTGATATTACTTGTCATCTAAATCTGATCATCAGTTTTCTCTCCCCTCATTAGATTTTTAATCCTTCACTGTTATTTCCTAAAAGTTTCTACTTCCTCTGTTCTGTCATTAACTGTTGCTGGGTTTTATGCTTTAATTTCCTTGACCTCCTTTGTCAACCATAGATGTTTCCCTTTTTCACTGAACTTCCATTGAGTGTTTAAAGTTCAAAGTTTTACTATCAAAATATATACGTCTACCATATTATGAAATAGTTCCTCAAATATCTCTCACTGCTCACCTACCGACCTTTCCTTTAGCCTATTTGCCCTTGCCCCTCTAGACAGCTCTAACTTCATATCTTTGTAATTGCCCTTTCTTGACATGAGGATCCGGTTTCGGACACAAGACCTTTGTCCTCACATTGTATCGTGCACTCTTCCACTTGGCTATCATTGCTCCCTAAAGGATCCTGAGCTGCAGGATCTCTAATTAATCTAAAACACCCATTTCCTAGTTAGAGTCTATAACATACTATTCTGAGAAACAATTCCTAATGCTCTCCACAAATTTCTTCACATGGTAATTTTGACATCGGATTAGTTCAATTAATATGCAAATTTAAATCACCTCTGATAATTCCCTTTGTACATGCTTCAGTATTCCCCCTTTTATGTTTTGTCCTACCTCAAGGAACCTATAGCTGACTTCCACCTGTGTCTTCTTTCCCGTGATATTCCTTAATTCCACTCAAACTGATCCGACATCACAATGCACTGCATCTGTATCAGCACTCACCACCACACCTTTTTTGATTAACTACGCTACTTTTTGATTTTTTGATTAACTACTTTGCTTGTTCCTTGTTACCTATTCGTTTGAAACATTGGAACAACCTGGAATACTGAATTCCCAGTACTGTTCACCTTTGTAGCCTTGTCTCTGTAATTGGTGTTAAATCAAATTCATTTATTTCTTTGTTGAATTTGATCGTAACCTGACACTTACATAGAAAATCTTTGCTGCACAAAATGTTGTCCAGGTCAGATGGGCATAGCTACTTTTATTATTGGGGGAGGTAATGGAACTCAGGACTGACATATGGCAGAGGAAAGATCACAGATGAAAGAACAGAAAGTCTGAGGCTGAATGATTTAATTATTTGGGGAATGCAGAGAGGCAGGGTTGTGAGAAAAAGAATATTTTTAAAATACTATGTTAACAGTTGTACATCGAGAAGCTGATATGGTAACCAGTTGGAATACTAGTCCAAAATGAATGGTGTTGCCGTATTGCAGCTTAAAGTCAGAAATTTCATTCTGTATTATTAGTAGCTAATGGATTAACACCTTTGTTTGAATCCTTCTAAAGTCCACTCCAGCAGGGGATTAATCCATTTAAAATAAGCCATTTTAATGCCTTGATTTGGCCTATGGACAAAAGCATATCACACAATTGCATTAATATTTTCATTATCAATATTCCACAATATCATTTGTTTCTGTTATGTTTTTACATTGGCTTATACTTTGGACAGTGGGCAACCCCTGAGGGGGTTAATTTGGTTGGAGCTGTGGATAGCAGATTGTCTGCAGCCCTTAATATTTTACACTCTATGGGTCATATCATTTTAATCTTTTATTTATAGTGGTCCTCATATTCATTTCTCACTCGTCTCTGTGGCAGCAGGGGGATTTATCCACTGCAATTTATCCACTGCTCTTCCATATCCTGAGGTTGGAGCAGCAGAGGGGAGATAGTTGCAAAGTTGGCACAAGGCCAGTCCATGTGTGTTGTATTTGTGTGAAGCCAACAGCAGGAAACTAAAATTTGACAACTCATAGTAATATCAGCCCCTACTGTAATAAATATAACAGGATGCTCCTCAATAATTTAATGGGGAGGGGGGAATTGTATCTTTTTATTTGGTGATGAAAAATTAAACTGCGTGTGAAACATGAGCAATACTCTGGCTGCTTCAGGGTTTCCACAGAGCAGTAAATTGGGATGACACCAAAGATCTCCAAGAAATGTGATTCTGTAAAGACCATCAACTAAGAAAGTGGGGCAGCAGTGTACATTACATCATTAATCCTCATCAGTGCATTCCCGTTTGACGCTGTGATAAAGGATATTTTACTTTTGGATTAAGGTCCTACCTACTGAATAATACAATGCTTGTGACACATTCTTCTCTTCATCTGTTCTCTGGATAGTTCTAAGCTCAGACCATAAAACATAGAAGCAGAATTAGGCCATTTGGCCCATCGAGTCTGCTCCACCATTCCATCATGGCTGATTTATTATCTCTCTCAACCCCATTCTCTTGCCTTCTCTCCATACATTTTGATGCCTTTACTTATCAAGAATCTGCCTAACTTCACTTCAAATATATCCATCTGCAGTAATGAGTTCCACAGATCACCACCCTCTGGCTAAAGAAATTCCTCCTCATTTCGGTTCTAAAGGGATGTCTTTGTATTCTGAGACTGTGCCCTCTGCTCCTAGACTCCCCCACTATAGGAATCATCATATCCATATTCACTCTATCTAGGACTTTCAATATTCGATAGGTGTCAATGAGATCCCCCCTCCCCCATACCATTCTTCTAAACTACAGCATGTACAGGCCCAGAACCATCAAACACTCCTTCTACATTAACTCTTTCATTCCCAGTTTTATATTTGTGAATCTCCTGGACCCCAGCACATCCGTTCTTTGATAAAGGGCCCACAACTGCTCACAATACTCATGCAGTCTGACCAATGACTTCTACAGCCTCAGCATTACATCCATGCTTTCATATTCTAGTCCTCTCAAAATGAGTGATAACATTGCATTTGCCTCCCTTACCACTCACTCAACTTGTAAGTTAGGGAATCCTGCACAAGGGCTCACTTATCTTTCTACATGCACAATGGCACTCAGTCGAGAAGATGAAAGAGCAGGTTGCAGTGACAATTCAAGGAAGACCCACACTAACTTTTGGTTAAAATTTTAGTAGGCTTGAGGCATTATGCATAGAGATCGTTAAGAGCACCAAATTTCTTGGTTTTCACCTAGCGGAGAATCTCACCTGGACCCTCAACACCAGTTCCATAGCAAAGAAAGCCCCAGCAGCATCTCTACTTTCTGCGAAAACTGAGAAAAGTCCATCTTCCACTCCCCATCCTCACCACATTCTGCAGAGGTTGTATTGAGAGCATCCTGAGCAACTGCATCACAGCCTGGTTTGGGAATTGCACCATCTCGGATCGCAAGACCCTGCAGGGTTAGCTGAGAGGATCATCGAGGTCTCTCTTCCCGCTATTACAGACATTTACACCACATGTTGTACCTGCAAAGATAACAGTATTGTGAAGGACCCCACACACCCCTCACATAAACTCTTCTCCCTCTTGCCATCTGGCAAAAGGTACCAAAGCATTCGGGCTCTCACGACCAGACTGTGCAACGGTTTCTTCCCCCAAGCCTCAATACTCCTCAATACCCAGTCTAGGCTGACATCTACATCATTTATTATTATATTGTAATTTGTCCTCTACTGTACCTATTGTCTTGTTTATTAATTATTGTACTGCCCTGCACTGTTTTGTGCACTTTATGTAGTCCTGTGCAGGTCTGTGGTCTAGTGCAGTTTTTATGTTGTTTTATGTAGTCTAGTGTAGTCTTGTGCTGTCTCACATAGTCTAGTGTAGTTTTGTGTTGTTTCAGATAGCATCAGGGTCCTGGAGGAACGTTATTTCATTTTTACTGCGTACTGTACCAGCAGTTTATGGTCGAAATGACAATAAACTTGACGACTTGATTTGATAGTAGTGCCGGAGTTACGCACCTGATGTCCAAAAAATCTTCTCCCCATTAGCACTGCCATTATGATACAAAGAGGATGGTTTGGGTTGTGAATTAAGAATGGGGTTGGGATTGAGAGAATCAAGCTAGGTCCATGATAGAGGGGTGGGATGGTTTGGGACAAGTTCAAGCCATTAAGAGCTGGGGATAATCAGGCAGGCAGAAGAATAGAGCTTGCGTGTTGGAGATTGTTAGATAGGTGATGGGATATCAGGTGGTGGTTGGTTGGGCAGATGAATATGAGTTCAGGACTTGGCATCCTGTTAGATAGACAGTCAGCAGGAAAATACAGGTGGATGGTCAGGAGGTGGAGTGGTGGGTATGAAGGTGAGTTCAGGCAGAAAGGTCATTGGGACAGGTCTCTGGTGGTGGGTGTTGGTCAGAATTGTGATCAAAGGTCTTGAATTGTGATGGATGGAAGTGAAAACAAAGAAAATGACTTTAAAAAGAGATCTATCAGGAAGAATGGGGAGATCTTCACAAGAGTGCACCTGTTAAAGTCAGACCCATTTAGCTAATGCTGAAGCTGCCTCAGCCCACCACCTACACTGACACTAGCACTCAATGCCACAACCCTGTTGAGGCCTGTTTCAGTGTGTGAGGTTCACAAATGCACCAAATAGAGTGTGTACTGCTATTGAAATGCATGTTGCACAATATTATGAATTGCTGACAACCATGTGTGTGAACATTTAGAGGCACCCTGTGGCGGAGAGTGAGATGAACACACAGCTGTTATCACAGTCAGACTAGCATCCTTTCTAAAAGATGGTCATGATTGTGGAAGACTTGTGACACCTGGCATGCTCTATTCTTCCCAGAGAAGGAAATGTTGTTGAGAATTTGAGATTGAAGATCCTCTCCATCAAATGCAGCTCCCGGAATTCCATCCATTTAGAGGCAGTGGAAGTCAAGGTATAATGTTAACCATGTATCAATCAATCCTACGAGGAATGTAGAGAATAGCAACAACCAGAATACATGATCCTTTCTGAGCTCACAGAAGCCTTTGCTTCCATCAGGGAAGGCACTGTGGAGCATCCTTCATAAATATGGTTGCCTGCAGTAATTTCTCTCCATCTCATTTCTGCTTCTTGGTGACATGCAAGTCATAAAAGTAACCAACAAACCCAATGCTATTGCAGACTGTTTTCAAGCAGAGGGGTGTCATTGCCCCAGCGCTTTACCATGCCTCCTACAAGTTTTCTTCTGGAGTGAAGGGCATCCACAAGACAGGTGGGAAACTGTTTAACCCAAGCTACTTCCACTCAAAAACCAGGATCACCCCAAATGTAACATCAAGCTATAGTAAACAGATGATTCAAATGTATGTGGATATTCAGAAGCTGAATTCTAAGTTATTGTCAACTAATTTATTGAATTATACAAGACAATGATCCATGCATTCATTCACAAAACAAAGATATTAAAAAAGTCTTATTGGGCCTTGTTGTGATTGTGCCAGGAATATTGTGCACAATTTTGGTCTCCTTCTCTTAGAAAGGATGTGCTTATCATGGGGGGGGGGGGGGAGTGCAGTGAAAATTCACTAGACTTGTTCTTCAGAGAGCAGGTCTGCCACAAGAGGTGAGACTGAGTAGACTAGGACTGTGTTGAAATGAACTATATTCTATATGCTTGACTGGCCAGATGTTGAGAAGATGATTTGCCAGTTTGTGGAGTCTACAATTGAGGGTGCGGCTTGAAAAGGAGGAGTGTGTGAGTTAGGAATGAGAAGAAGCAAAACTTAATCACTCAGATAGGACTGAAGTTTTGTAATTCTCCCCACCACAGGGCTGTGGAGGCTCAGTCATTTTGTAATTTCTAAGCAGGAATTGATAGATATCCAGGCAATAGTAAAATCAAGGGGAATGTATTAAAAAAACGGCAGTGAACTAGAAGATCAACCTTGACCTTGATGAATACTGCAGCTGCTCAAAGAGTTGAATGACTTACTCTTGTTCTTAATTCCAATGTCTTTATCTATTTCCCAGTGAGAAAATTCAATGCATGCAACATAATAGCATGTAAATTGTAATTGTATCAGAATGTTTCTACAGTTAATATCTGTAGACTCAGGAAACTGGAGTAAGACAGACATCCAAGTTATTATCCAAGAAGAATCAATGAACAATTGCATATTTCCTTTAAGATATTCTGCAGAACATGGACTATGATAAGATAAGGAACTGTAGAACACTTCCCTTAAGGAGAAGTACAGAACCAAGCAATCTGGTTTCAGAGTAAGTGGTTACTGACTTAAAACAGGGATGAGTGAATATTTCTTCTCAGACAGCTGTGATCTTTGGAATTCTCCACCCATTGAACATTGAATACTAAAACACTAAATATATTCAAGATCAAAGTAGATTTTTGATTCATGGAATGGAGAAACTCCAAGGGTAATATGGCATACTCCAGCTTGTAGTTTTTATGTTCTCATGCAGCAGGTGTCTACTGGATTTGTATCAAACCTCCATTGAATGTTACAGCCCACAGTCCTGGTAGGCTTTGATTTTGGTAGCAGTCTCTCATTTAATTAAATATTTGTACAATTGATGGTTGCATCTGACATTCAGGATATATTTTTAACTTTCTGTGATCCCAAATCAACCCTCTGTAGATCACAGCCACAGGTCACCAGTTGGGCTGCAGCCTATAAGAAAGAACAAAAGGCTACTCAGGAATGTACATATAATCTTTGTGGAGAGACTCTGGCTAAGATCACTTGAAAAAGATTTTACATTAATGTCTATCTCATTAAATGCTGACATTAAGATATCACCAACCAAATCACTACAACACATCATTCTTGGATAGTTGGTGATACTGATTACTGACCATTCCAAATTCCCTAAGAGCAACAAGAGTTAGCCAAATATTCTGAGACTCGAGCCAAGTGTAGCTGAGATGAGATAGGATCTCTTCACCGAAAAACATTGTTGAAAAAGATGGAATTTTACAATGGAAACTCGAGTTATTCTACAGATGCTGGAAATCCAAAGCAACACACACCAAGTATCGAAGGAACTCAGAAAGTCAGGCAGCATTGAAGGAGTCGATGTTTTGGCTGAGACTCTTCATCAGTCCTGTTTGCCAAGATTTCAAATGCATTAGTAGTAAAATTGCTGCGAAAAGGTAGGTTTGTGAACGTAATGTTGATAAGAATATGCAGATTGGGTCCAAACATGACAAACTGTCAAGCAAAGCAGGCAGGATATTGGCTTTGCGGAATAACGGCGCCGTCTGAGCTCAGATAAACTGGAACAATAGGTTGACTCCAGATCCAAGCAAATTTAATTGCAGAATCTGATTATCATTTGTCATTTCTATTCTCCACCCACAATCAGCCAGACTGAGAGGGTTTAAGTCACTTCAGCACTGGCCCACAGGATGTCAAGCAGAAATAAAAACAGGGAAAGCAGCCAGAGACCTCTCTCGGTCATTGGAAGGGGAGATGGAAAATCGGAGAAGAAGAGAGAATGACAAATGATGAGAAGATCAGAATGGTAAAGTCAGAATAGTATTAATGGCCAGGGAGTTCAGGAAGCCTAGAGGGTGGATGTCAGAAAGCTACATGGTGAAGGAGATCTGAGATGTGAAGTTGAAACATCACAGGCCATCTGATGAATTAGGGTATCCAAACAGGAACGTACATCAATAGTGGAGCATTACATAATGACTTTGTCATTATCCTCTCCCTTCCACTTCAAGAATGTTCTACATTCAGCTCCTTGCTCCCCTAACATAGACACATTAACCAGTGAGTATTGATGTTCATTCTGGAAATGTCCAGACACAAGTTGATAGCTTGCTCAATGTTACATTTGAGGGTCCTGTAATTTTAATTGGGTCATATATATTTATGTTAGTCTCACTATGTACCTACAATGTGGAGCAGATGTGGAGGAACTTTATCACTCGCCTAAAGCATCTTGGAGTCGAGCAGCCACAGTATCTCCAATGGAAGCCCTAATCTGAAGAAGTCCTGCCCTGGAAGTTTTGACAGCCGACAAAATGTCATCCCTGGTTTTCCCAGTTGAAGAGATACAACGAGAATTTGTTAAAACAGATTTATCAGTCACAGATTTTATCTGTCATTTAAAGCAAATAACCTAAAAGATTTTGAAAAGGTAACAAAACCAAGACTCCTGTAATCATATGAGGGGTTCAGGTATTGTCACAAGTGTACAGTCAATGACTCCTAAGCCTGAGGCACAAATCAGAGTGTCTGTTCATTCTGAATGGCAACATCGCAAGCAAAGTTGACATAAATAAGAGTCTCGTAAGCGATCCATCATCCATCTTTCCTACTAACTCTGAACTCCAGGAGGATCCTGAAATAAAACTAAAGGATGATGCTGTCCATCCTACAGGAGATGGGTGGGATTTTAAAGAATATTTCTCCTCACTGTTCACTGAGGAGAAAAGTCATGGTTGCTCTCAAGATAGTGAAAGCATGTGGAGATGTACTGTAGATCTTTCACATTACCAGGTCAGATGTACAAACGTATTTGCAATCATACAGCACATTAACATGGATCAATACCCAGGGCCTGACTGTGTGTTCTTCAGATGTCAAGTCAAGTCAAGATGTATGAAGCTAGAGGTGAAATTGTACAGCCTTGGGAAGGTATATGCTTCATTGTTAGCTACGGGTGAAGTTCCTGAAGACTGGAAGGTGGCTAATGCTGTTCCATTGTTTAGAAGTGGTAGCAAAGGACAAAGCAGGCAACTTATGACTGGTCAGCCTAACATTAGAAGGGGGGAATTTACTGGGGGGAGTTCTAAGGGACAGGATCTCCCAACACTTAGTTAGTCTTAGTTAGCCTGAAGAGCGGTGTTGGCTTGATTCATAGAAAGCCATTCTTGATGAACATTTTAGAGATATTTGAAGAAGTAACCAAAAACCTAAGTGAGAGTAGAGCAGTAGATGTTATCTATCTGGGCTTGAGCAAGACCTTCAACAAGGTCCGGTATGATAGTTTGGTCTAGAATGTTAGGTCCCACAGAATCTAAGGAAAACTAGTTACATGGATTAAATCACTGGCTCAGACCAAGGAAGCAGAGGGAATGGTTGAAAATAATTTCTCAGAATGGAGACCGGTGACTAGTGATGTGATACAAAGGTCAGTGTTGTGACCCTTGTTATTCATTATTTATATACATGATTTCTGTGGATTGTCACCTTGTCGTGGTGGAGAAGCTTGTGTGGTCCTGAGATCCCGAGATTGATGCCATCTGGAGCTATGCTCCTGGTAGGGTCACCCATGGCGGTAAGGTCGAGGGTGAGGTCCCTGACAATGAACAATCCAACCAAGACCTCAAACATAGAACAGACGGACGAAGTTATTTCGAACTCAACAGCTGTGAAGGCAGATGAAGGCTGCAACAAATCCATCAGCTCCAATCGTCATGCTTTCCATGCCATTGGAATCAGTTGGTTGATTTGGGAAGCATCGTGTGCTTCTTGGAGTACAACATTAAGTACATGTTAAATACAATCACAGGTGTCTTCGCTCTGTTATAGATCAACAGGACGAAAAACATCGTCCTCAACCTCGAGGGATAGCCACGACAATGATAACATGATTTGGATATGAATGCACCAGGCTTCTGAATCAGAATCAGAATCAGGTTTAATACCACTGGCCCTTGTTATGAAATACATTGTTCTGCCACAGCGGTACATTGCAATACATAATGAAGAAAAACTATAAACTACGATAAGAAATATATATATAATTTATTTTTCTCTCACCCCTTATGGATGGTGTGTATGTGTATTTTTCTGCCAAGCCTGTGTCCTCAATCAGAGGCCTGGGAGCTTGAGGGTTTGGAGCAGTATCCTTGCTGTTCCTAGTAGCACGCTCTTCTAGATGAGATCTCAGATGTTGTTCCCAGGATTTGTTGGAGCCACTCTCCCAGTCCAAGTGTCACAGCTCCAAGTGTTCCTATCACCACAGGATTATTCTAGCTTTAACCTTCCTCATCCCTTCTATCTGCTCTTTCAAGCCCTGGTATTTCTCCAGCTTCTCATATTCTTTCTTCCTGATGTTACTGTTTTTCAGGATTGCCACATCTATTACTACTGCTTTCTTCTGTTGTTTGTCCAGTATTACTACGTCTGGTTGGTTGGCCAGTACCTACTTATCAGTTTGTACTTGGAAGTCCCACAGGATCGTAGCTCTGTCATTCTCTGCTATCTTCTTGGGTGCTTCCCATTTGGACTTGGGAAAGTCTAATCAACACTCAGTGCAGATGTTCCTGTACACAATTCCTGCAACTTGGTAATGCCATTCAGTGTGTGCTGTCCCAGCCTGCATCTGGCACCCTGCTGCTATGTGCTGGATGGTTTTAGCAGACTCCCTTGCACTGTCTGCATCTTGGGTCTTGTCCGGTGTGATAGACCCCTGCTTCTATTACTCTTGTGTTCAGCATCTGTTCTTGTACAGCCGTGAGCAGCACCCCTGTGCTATCCCTCAGCGCTGCCATTTCCAGCCATTGGAAGGACTCTCTTAAGTCAGCCATCTCTGATATATAGCAATAGTACATCCTGTGCAGTGGCTTGTCCTGCCATGGTCTCTGGTCCTCTGCTTCACCCATCCATGTCCCCTGCCTGCTGTCTGAGGTGTTCTCTACCAGGTCATCTTTAGGGACCACCTTCCTGATATACTCATGGATGTTTCACATTTCTTCTAGGACTGTGGCCTTGACACTGTCAAGTCCCTGTCCTCCTTTATTCCAGCGGGTGTACAGTCATTCAACGTTGAACTTTTGATGGAATCCTCCATGTGTTGTTAGTAGTTTCTGGGTCTTGATGTCAGGACATTCCAGTTTGGTCCCTGGCCAGTAGACGTTACAGCCGGGCATCTGTCTTGTACATTTGGTATGTGGCCTTTAGGTAACTGGACTCCTTCAGTCTGGATGAGTTTGCCTCTTTTCACCACCATTCAGCTGCACTTTTCTAGTCCAAATGACATGTGGGTCAGTGGGTTGTCAGGTGGATTAGTGAGTCGAAATCTGTTTCATTTCCTTTTTATCACTAATTTTTATTGCAACACCAACAAATTACATACAATACAACCAGTTTCCAATTACATTTTGACTGTTTAACCCAGCCACCCCAACCCTCATCTCCACCCCCCTCTCCACCCCTCCACCCCTCTCCAACCCTCTCTCTCCCCACCACCCTCTCTCCTCCACCAACCAACTGAATAGTAGTGCATACACAGACAGAGCATTCCTATTTTAACAGAAGATCCTTTAAGTTAGATATCAGATTTGTCCACATTAAGATTGTGTTTGGTTGTGCATCATTTACTCTTGCTGATGATAATTCCAGGTAAGAAATGTCCAAGAAGCTCCGAGGCCAGTGAGCACTTGAAATATCATGAGGAGGTTTCCAACACTGGACTACAATCTTCTTAGCAACAGTCAGATCTGCCAGCCAAATTTTGCATGTTTTTTCCATAAGGGAAAGGTGGGAGTCATCATTTAGAAGATGTACAGCGGGGTCCATTGGTAATTGTACCCCCGTTAGTTCTGTAAGAGTACTGATAACTGTCCCCCACAAACCAAAAACCCCTGGATGTTCCTGTACAACATGTATAAAAAAGCCAACGGTTCCACGGGGGCAAAATGAACAATATGGGTCAGGAACCAGTTCCATTTGATGTCTAATTCTCGGTATTAGATATGCGCTATGACAAAATTTCAAGTGAATATACTGATGATTTGGATTTTTTCAAAGCACCGGCAGCATTATCCCAAATCGCATCCCAGTCTAAGTCTTGTCACAATTCAGATACGTCCCTATCCCAGGCTTTCATTCCTGATGTGGGCATATATATTTCTGGGAGTTTAATTTATCATAGATAAATGACCCTATCTGTCTTGGAGCACTCTGTACCCAACTTAAAATGAGAATATCCCAAAGTGCTAGGTAAAGTTCCACAGGTATGCCATCTATACCTGGTGTACGGATCTTATTTGTAGCTTTGACTGCTTTGAGTGGCTCATCCAATCTAATAGGAGAGTCTAGAGTTTTGGTGTCCTCTAATGACAATGTAGGGAGGTCTAATCCACTAAAAAAATCAGTGAAGTCATTCTCAGAAGGAACTGAGCCACTTGTATACAGTTCTTTAAAGTAATTCTGAATGTCTCATTTATTTCCTCTGTTGAAGATAGTACTCCATGTTTAGCACATCTCATTGCTGGTCCAGACCTTTTAGCTTCCTGTTGTTTGAGCGTCAGTGCCAGAAGATGGCTCGGTCTGCTGCCTTCTGCATAATACTTATGTTTGGTTATACAGATCATATATTCTGCCCTGCTTCTTAACAAATCAGTTAATTCTGCTTGTTTTGTTTTGAGCTCATTTTCTTTTGTTATGGTGCATCTCCTTTTGAGATCATTCTCCAAAACCTTAAATTGTTCTTCTGAGGTGGAAATCTTTTGAAGCCGGCTTTTATGTAGGTGGGAACTGACCATGTGGTGTTATTTCGTAAGAAACCCTTGATGGAGGCCCAAGCCACTGTCACATCCGAGACACTATTTTTCAAAGTCTGTTTCATTTCTGACATACAATAGACAATAGGTGCAGAAGTAGACCATTCGGCCCCTCGAGTCTGCACCACCATTCTGAGATCATGGCTGATCATTCACTATCAATACCCAGTCCCTGCCTTGTCCCCATATCCCTTGATTCCCCTATCCATCAGATATCTATCCAGCTCCTTCTTGAAAGCATCCAGAGAATTGGCCTCCACCGTCTTCCGAGGCAGTGCATTCCACACCTCCACAACTCTCTGGGAGAAGAAGCTCTTCCTCAACTCTGTTTTAAATAACTGACCTCTTATTCTCAATCCATGCCCTCTGGTACTGGACTCTCCCAACATCTGGAACATATTTCCTGCCTCAATCCTATCAAATCCTTTAATTATCTTAAACGTTTCAATCAGATCCCCTCTCAATCTCCTCAATTCCAGCGTGTACAAGCCCAATCTCTCCAATCTCTCTGCGTAAGACAGCCCTGCCATCCCAGGAATCAACCTAGTGAATCTACGCTGCACTTCCTCAATTGCCAGAATGTCCTTCCTTAAACCTGGAGACCAAAACTGTACACAATATTCCAGGTGTGGTCTCACCAGGGCCCTGTACAAATGCAAAAGGACATCCTTGCTCTTGTATTCAATTCCCCTTGTAACAAAGGCCAACATTCCATTTGCCCTCTTCACTGCCTGTTGCACTTGCTCATTCACCTTCATTGACTGGTGAACTAGGACTCCTAGGTCTCTTTGCATTTCTCCCTTACCTAACTCGACACCGTTCAGACAATACTCTGCCCTCTTGTTCCAGCTTCCAAAGTGGATAACTTCACATTTATTCACATTGAATGACATCTGCCAAGTATCTGCCCACTCACTCAGCCTATCCAAGTCTCCCTGTATTCTCCTAACGTCCTCTTCGCATGTCACACTGCCACCCAGTTTAGTATCGTCAGCAAACTTGCTGATATAGTTTTCATACAGCTTGATGTCATCCATGTACAGGAGGTCAATGATGGTCACTCCACTCCTGATCCTGTACATATATCCACTGTTTGAGATGATCTGGCTGAGGGGGTTCAAACCTATGCAGAACTGCAGCGGGGATACTGCATCACCCTGTATATTCCGCATCTGATGGTCACTTGTGCTATGGCTTGAGTTAACTTCTAGCAATGTCCTCCAATGCCCCATTGATTTCTTGCTGAGGGTCCTTAGTGCCTTGTTGAACTTGTATACAGACAGGCATTCCAGGATCCATGTGTGGGACATTGAGTCGTATTCTTTCTGGTAGTCACTCCAGGCTGTGCTTAGGTTGGTTTGCCTGGTTTTTAAGTATTGGAGTCTCAGATGACTGCTTTGTCTACCAGTAGTTGGTGCTTGGAGTGTCTGGTTCCATTACCATTACCAAAAGAAAGGCAAAAAAAGAGAAAAAAGTGAGGTGGTGTACATGGGTTCATTGTCCATTCAGAAATTTTATGGCGAATTGGAAGTTGTTCCTAAAACATCTGTGTTTGTGATTTTAGACTCCTGTACTTCCTCCTTGATGGTAGCAATGAGATGAGGGCATGTCCTGGGCAATTGGGGTCCTTAATGATGGATACTGCCTTTCTGAGGCATCACTTTTTGAAGATGTCCTCCATGCTGTAGAGACTAGAGCCCATGATGGAGCAGGTTGAGTTGGCAGCTTTCTGCAACCTTTTCCTATCCAGTGCATTGGCCCCTCCATACCAGACAGTGATGAAACCAGTTAGAATGTTCTCCATAGTACCTCTGAAGATGACATGAAGTTAGGGGGTATTGTTGATAGTGAAGAAGGTTATTGTAGGTTACAGGAGGATCTTGATCAGTTAGGTCATAAACATTGTGATAAGCATAATCAAAGACCCAACCCACTCCAAAGATTCTCACCTCTCCTTTCTTCCATTGGACAGATGATGAAAAAGCAAACCACCAGGCTCAAAGACAACTTCCACCCCATTGTTACAAGACTATCAAATGATTGCCTAGTATGATAAGGTATATTCTTGACTTCTCAAGCTAACTTGTTATGACCTTGCATCTTATTGCTTCCCTGCACGGTACTTTCTCTGCAGCTGATATACTTTATTCTGCATTCTGTTGCTGTTTTACCATGTTCTATCTCAATGCACTGTTGTAATACATTAATCCATGTGAACAGAATACAAGACAAGCTTTTCATCATATCTCTGTACATGTCCAATTCCAACATTTTCAGCATTAGTGTGCCAACAGTCACATGATGCAATGGTTAAAAATGTGTCATTGTGGATCAATCTTGCATGTAGTACATTTCTTAATTAGAAAGACAGAGAAAGAAAGTGATGCATTATGTCCAAATAATTGCTGGCTTTCTTTGTTACAACATTTTCAAGATGCTGGGTTGATAATATTTTTCTTGATCTATTCCTAGCAGACTATGGTTCTCCAAGGGTTCGTTAGGAGTTATGACATCCTCAGCATTCTTCTTTCATGAAAGCCAACTGTATCTTCATCTACAAGTTGCAAAGCTGAAGAGATTGTTGGTATTGTACCAATCTTCATGATAATTCCATGATGTAATTTTATTCAGTCACATCTGTTACACTGTAATATTTAACTTTGTGGGCTTGACATTATATTAGAAACACAGAAAACCTACAGCACAATACAGGCTCTTCAGCCCATAAAGCTGTGCCGAACATGTCCTTACCTTAGAAATTACCTAGGGTTACCCATAGCCCTTTATTTTCCAAGCTCCATGTACCCATCCAGGAGTCTCTTAAAAGACCCTATCATATCCGCCTCCACCCCCATTGCCGGCAGCCCATTCCACACGCTCACCACTCTCTGCATAAAAAAAGACTTACCCTGACGTCTCTTCTGTACCTACTTCCAAGCACTTTAAATCTGTGCCCTCTCATGCTAACTGCTTCAGCCCTGGGAAAAAGCTTCTGACTATCCACATGATCAATGCCTCTCATAATCTTATACACCTCTATCAGGTCACCTCTCATCCTCCTCTGCTCCAAGGAGAAAGGACTAAGTTCACTCAACCTATTCTCATAAGACATGCTCCCCAATCCAGGCAACATCCTTGTAAATCTCCTCTGCACCCTTTCTATGGCTTCCACATCCTTTCTATAGTGAGGTGACCAGAACTGAGGACAGTACTCCAAGTGGGGTCTGACCAGGGTCCTATATAGCTGCAACATTACCTCTCGGCTCCTAAACTCAATCCCACGATTAATGAAGGCCAATGCACCCTATGCCTTCTTAACCATATTGTCCAATCACACCACTGATTGGGGTCATCATCTTCACACATCATATACTAGCAGGCTTCAGTGTAGACCTATACTTCAACAGTACACATTTTGTTGGTTTCAACTGTGTTACCTTGAGATCAAGGTTTGATTTGGGAATGTGTTACCTATTACTCCAGAGTCAGGCCAAAATGTTTCCACACAAAATGCAGGAGGAGCTCAGCAGGCCAGGCAGCAGCTATGGAAAAGGGTAAACAGTTAATGTTTCATGCCTTCATCAGTACTGGAAAGGAAGAGGAGGTCAGAGTAAGAAGGTGGGGAGGGAGGGAACAGTACACGGTGGCATGTGATAGGTGAAACTGGGAAGGGGAGGGGGTGAAGTAAAGAGCTTGCAAGTTGATTGAGTAAAAGAGATAGAGGACTGGAAAAGGGGGAGTCTGATTGGAGAGGATAGAAGAACAAAGGAAGGAGGAAGATGTGATGAGTAGGTAAGGAAATAAGGTGAGAGAGGGAAACAGGAATGGGGAATTGTGAAGAGAGAGGCAATGACCGGAAGTTTGAGAAATTGATGTTCATGGCATCAGGTTAGAGGCTACCCAGACAGAAAATAAGATGTTGTTCCTCCAGCCTGAGTGTGGCCTCAATGCGGCAGTAGAGGAGGCCATGAAATGACATGTCAAATGGGAAGTACAATTGAAATGGGTGGCTACCAGGAGATCCCATTTTTTTCTGGCAATGGAGCATAGGTGCTTGCCAAATCAGTCTCCCAACCTACATCAGGTCTCACTATGGAAAGTGACCAGTGAGTTGGTGGGCCAGTGAAGGAGAGGATATTTGAGGCTTTGACTTGAGAGGCTTCGACGAGAAGAGGCTGAGGACGAGCTTCACTCCAAGTGAGGCAAGAAGGGGTAAGTTCCTTTCAAAGGAGAAAGTTTCAAAAGTTGAGGCAAGTATTGGGTAGGTCATGGCAGCTGAGATCGGCCCCGTGGTTTGTTCATCCTGCAGCATGTGGGAAATCAGGGATACTTCAGGGATATATGTGCAGGAAGTGTGTCCAACTACAGCTTCTAGCAGGCCGCATTGAGCATCTGGAGCTGCGATTGGATTCATACTGGAGCATCCGTGAAGCTGAGAAAGTCGTGAATAGCACATTCAGTGAGTTGGCCACACCGCAGGTAAAGGCTACACAGGCAGAAAGGGAAGGGGTGGGCACTAGACAATGTAGCAGTAGGCAGGTAGTGCAGGAGTCCCCTGAGGTCATCTCCTTCCTAAACAGATATACTGTTTTGGATACTGTTGGGGGAGATGTCTCATCAGGGGAAGGCAGCAGCAGCCAAGTTCATTGCACCATGGGTGGCTCTGCAGCACAGGAGGGAAGGAAAAGGAGTGGGAGAGCTACAGTGATAGGGGATTCAATTGTAAGGGGAATAGATAGGCGTTTCTGCGGCCGCAAACGAGACTCCAGGATGGTATGTTGCCTCCCTGGTGCAAGGGTCAAGGATGTCTCTGAGCGGCTGCAGGATATTCTGGAATGGGAGGGTGAACAGCCAGTGGTCGTGGTGCACATTGGTACCTATATAGGTAAAAAAACGGGATGAGGTCCTACAAGGTGAATTTAGGGAGTTAGGAGATAAACTAAAAAGTAAGACCACAAAGGTAATAATCTCTGGATTACTACCAGTGCCATGTGCTAGTCAGAGTAGAAATAGGAGGACATTTCAGATGAATACGTGGCTTGAAAAATGGTGCAAGGGGTGAGATTCAAATTTCTGGGGCATTGGAACCAGTTCTGGGGGAGGTGGGACCGGTATAAACAGGACGGTCTGCACCCGGGCTGGACTGGTACCAATGTCCTAGGGGAAGCGTTTGCTACTGCTGTTCAGGAGGCTTTAAACTAATGTGGCAGGGGGATGGGAACAAGTGCAGAGAGACAGAGGGGTGTAAAATGAGGGTAGAAGCAAAAAGTAGTAAGGTGAAAAGTAAAAGTGGCAGGCAGGCAAATCCAGGGCAAAAAGCAAAAAGAGCCACTTTTCAACATAATTGTATAAGGGCTAGGAGTGTTGTAAAAACAAGCCTGAAGGCTTTGTGTGTCAATGCGAGGAGCATTCGTAACAAGGTGGATGAATTGAATGTGCAGATAGTTATTAATGAATATGATATAGTTGGGATCACAGAGACATGGCTCCAGGGTGACCAAGGATGGGAGCTCAACATCCAGGGATATTCAATATTCAGGAGGGATAGACAGGAAGGAAAAGGAGGTGGGGTAGAATCGCCAGTTAGAGAGGAGATTAACGCAATAGAAAGGAAGGACATTAGCCTGGAGGATGTGGAATCGATATGGGTAGAGCTGCATAACACTAAGGGGCAGAAAATGCTGGCGGGAGTTGTGTACAGGCCACTTAACAGTAGTAGTGAGGTTGGGGATGGCATTAAACAGGAAATTAGAAATGAGTGCAATAAAGGAACAGTAGTTATAATGGGTGACTTCAATCTACATGTAGATTGGGTGAACCAAATTGGTAAGGGTGCTGAGGAAGAGGATTTCTTGGAATGTATGCGGGATGGTTTTCTGAACTAACATGTGGAAGAACCAACTAGAGAGCAGGTCATTCTAGATTGTTTATTCAGCAATGAGGAAGGGTTAGTTAGCAATCTTGTCGTGTGAGGCCCCTTGGGTAAGAGTGACCATAATATGGTGGAATTCTTCATTAAGATGGAGAGTGACATAGTTAATTCAGAAACAAAGGTTCTGTACTTAAAGAAGGGTAACTTTGAAGGTATGAGACGTGAATTAGCTAAGATAGACTGGCAAATGATACTTATAGGGTTGACGGTGGATATGTAATGGCAAGCATTTAAAGATTGCATGGATGAACTACAACAATTGTTCATCCCAGTTTGGCAAAAGAATAAACCAGGGAAGGTAGTGCACCCGTGGCTGACAAGGGAAATTAGGGATAGTAGCAAGTCCAAAGAAGAAACATATAAATTAGCAAAAAAAAGCAGCACACCTGAGGACTGGGAGAAATTCAGAGACCAGCAGAGGAGGACAAAGGGCTTATTTAGGAAAGGGAAGAAAGATTATGAGAGAAAGCTGGGAGGGAACATAAAAACTGACTGTAAAAGCTTTTATGGATGCGTGAAAAGAAAAAGATTGATCAAGACAAATGTAGGTCCTTTACAGTCAGAAACAGGTGAATTGATCATAGGGAACAAAGACATGGCAGACCAATTGAATAACTACTTTGGTTCTGTCTTCACTAAGGAGGACATAAATAATCTTCCGGAAATAGTAAGGGACCGAGGGTCTAGTGAGATGGAGGAACTGAGGGAAATACGTGTTAGTAGGGAAGTGGTGTTAGGTAAATTGAAGGGATTAAAGGCAGATAAATCCCCAGGGCCAGATGGTCTGCATCCCAGAGTGCTTAAGGAAGTAGCCCAAGAAATAGTGGATGCATTAGTGATAATTTTTCAAAACTCTTTAGATTCTGGATTAGTTCCTAAGGATTGGAGGGTGGCTCATGTAACCCCACTTTTTAAAAAAGGAGGGAGAGAGAAACCGGGGAATTATGGACCGGTGAGTCTGACATCAGTGGTGGGGAAAATGCTAGAGTCGGTTATCAAAGATGTGATAACAGCACATTTGGAAAAAGGTGAAATCATCGGACAAAGTCAGCATGGATTTGTGAAAAGAAAATCATGTCTGACTAATCTTATAGAATTTTTTGAAGATGTAACTAGTAGAGTGGATAGGGGAGAGCCAGTGGATGTGGTATATTTAGATTTTCAAAAGGCTTTTGACAAGGTCCCACACAGGAGATTAGTGTGCAAACTTAAAGTGCATGGTATTGGGGGTATGGTATTGCTGTGGATAGAGAATTGGTTGGCAGACAGGAAGTAAAGAGTGGGAGTAAACGGGACCTTTTCAGAATGGCAGGCAGTGACTAGTGGGGTACCGCAAGGCTCAGTACTGGGACCCCAGTTGTTTACAATATATATTAATGATTTAGACGAGGGAATTAAATGCAGCATCTCCAAGTTTGCGGATGACACGAAGCTGGGCGGCGGTGTTAGCTGTGAGGAGGATGCTAAGAGGATGCAGGGTGACTTGGATAGGTTAGGTGAGAGGGCAAATTCATGGCAGATGCAACTTAATGTGGATAAATGTGAGGTTATCCACTTTGGTTGCAAGAACAGGAAAACAGATTATTATCTGAACGGTGGCCAATTAGGAAAAGGGGAGTTGCAACGAGACCTGGGTGTCATTGTACACCAGTCATTGAAGGTGGGCATACAGGTACAGCAGGTGGTGAAAAAGGCAAATGGCATGTTGGCATTCATAACAAAAGGATTTGAGTACAGGAGCAGGGAGGTTCTACTGCAGTTGTACAAGGCCTTGGTGAGACCACACCTAGAATATTGTGTGCAGTTTTGGTCCCCTAATCTGAGGAAAGACATTCTTGCCATAGAGGGAGTACAGAGAAGGCTCACCAGATTGATTCCTGGGATGGCAGATCTTTCATATGAAGAAAGACTGGATCTGGCTTATACTCACTGGAATTTAGAAGATTGAGGGGGGGATCTTATTGAAATGTATAAAATTCTAAAGGGATTGGACAGGCTAGATGCAGGAAGATTGTTTCTGATGTTGGGGAAGTCCAGAATGAGGGGTCACAGTTTAAGGATAAAGGGGAATCCTTTTAGGACTGAGATGAGGAAAAACTTCTTCACACAGAGAGTGGTGAATCTATGGATTTCTCTGCCACAGGGAACAATTGAGGCTGGTTCATTGGCTATATTTAAGAGGAAGTTAGATGTGGCCCTTGTGGCTGAAGGGATCAGGGGGTATGGAGAGAAAGCAGGTACAGGGTTCTGAGTTGGATGATCAGCCATGATCATACTGAATGGCGGTGCAGACTTGAAGGGCCGAATGGCCTACTCCTGCACCTATTTTCTATGTTTCTATATACAGGAGACCACACCAGGAGCACTAGATACAGTAGATGACTCCAACAGACTCGCAGGTAAAGTGTTGCTTCACCTGGAAGGGCTGTTTGGAGCCCTGAATGGTAGTGAGAGAGGAGGTGTAGGGGCAGGTGTGGTGTTTAGACCATATGACTTAGGAGCAGAATTAGGTCATTTGGCCCATCAAGTCTGCTCTGTCATTCAATTCTGGCTGATCCTTTAATCTCCTTCTCAGCCCCACCCTCGGCTTTCTCCCGTAACCTGGCCAATCAAGAACCTAAGAAATTCTGCCTTAAATACAGTCAACAACCTGGCCTCCACAGCTGCCTGTGGTAATGAATTCCACAAATTCACCACCCTCTGGCTAAAGAAATTTCTTCGCATCTCTGTTTTAAATAGACGCTCCTCTATTCTGAGGCTGTGCCCTCCTGTCCTAGACTCCCCCACCATGGAAAACATCCTTTTCACATTTACTCTGTCTAGACCTTTCAACATCTGAAAATTTTCAATGAGATCTCCCCTCATCCTTCTAAATTCCAGCAAGTACAGATCCAGAGCCATCAATATGATAACCCTTTCATTCGTATGATAACCTTTTCATTCCTGGAATCATACTTGTGAATCTCCTCTGAACCATCTCTGAAACCTTCACAACTTTTCTTAGATGAAAAGTCCAAAACGTTCACAATACTCAAGGAGAGGCCTCGCCAGTGCCTTATAAAGCCTCAGCATCACATCCATGCTCTTGTATTCTTGACCTCTTGAAATGAATGCTAACATGGCATTTGCCTTCCTCACCACTGACTCAACCTGCAGTTAACCTTTAGCATATTCTGCACAAGGACTCTGAAGTCCCTTTGTATTTCAGATTTTTGGATTTTCATCCTGTTTAGAAAATAGTCTGCACATTTATTTCTTCTACCAAAGTGCATGACAATGCATTTTCCAACATTGTATTTCATTTGTCACTTTCTTGCCCATTCTCCTAATCTGTCTAAGTCCTTCTGCAACCTACCTGTTTCCTCAACACTATCTGCCCCTCCACAGATTTTCATATCATCTGCAAACGTAGCTACAAACCACATATTCTGTCATCTAAATCATTTATATACAACAGAAAAAGAAGTGGTCCCAACACCAACCCCTGCAGACCACTAGTCACTGGCAGCCAACCAGAAAAGGATCCTTTCATTCCCACTCACTGCTTCCTACCAATGAGCCAATGCTCTAACCGTGCCAGTAACTTTCCTATAATACCATGGGCTCTTAACTTGGTAATCAGCCTCATATGTGGCACCTTCTGAAAGGCCAAATATACAGTGAAGACCAATGCAAAATACTACTTAGTTCATCTGCCATCTCCTTGTCCCCCATTATTATTTCTCCGGCCTCATTTTCTAATGATTCTATATCCACTCTCATCTCTCTACTTTTTACATACTTGAAGAAAGCTTTTACTATCCACTTTGATATTATTTGCTAACTTGTTTTCATATTATGTCTTTTCCATCCTAATGATTCTTTTAATTGTTCTCTGTAGCATTTTAAAAGCTTCCCAGTCCTCTGTCTTCCCACTAATTTTTGCTTTGATGTATGCCCTCTCTTTTCCTTTTACTTTAGCTTTGACTTCCAACTTGTGTGGCACATGATGAGGCCACGCTCAGGTTGAAGGAACAACACATATTCCATCTGGTAGTCTCCAACCTGTTAACCTTACGGTATGAGCATCGATTTCTCTAGCTTCCAGTAATTGCCCCCTCCTTGTGTCCCCCCTTCACCATTTCCCATTCCTGTTTCTCTCTCTCTCATTTCCTTTCCTACCTATCATGTCCCTCGGGTGTTCCTCCTCCGCCCCTTTCTTCCATGGTCTTCTGTCCTCTCCTATCAGATTCCCCCCTTTCCAGCCCTATATCTCTTTCATCAATCAATGTCCATAACTTTACTTTACCCCTCCTCCTCCTCCTCTCCTGGTTTCACCTATCACCTGCCACCTTCCCTCCCCCCAGTTTCTTAGTCTGATTTCTCTTCCTTTCCAGAACAGATGTGGGGGCCTGGCCCAAAATGTCAGCTGTTTACTCTTTTCCACAGCTGCTGCCTGGCCTGCTGTGTTCCTCCAGCATTTTGGATTTCCAACATCTGCAGCTCTTATCATGTCTGAAATGTTACCAGTTGCCTTTTTTTGCACACACAATTAGAAATTAGAATATGTTCCACAGAATTAACCATTTAGCATCAAGTACTTTCAACTGCTATATAGTATATGCTGTTCCATTCCAAAACAATTCATCTTGCCCATCCTATGAGCATTCAATATCCTCTTCATTGTACCTTGTTTACAATGATGATTATCCAGTCCACAGAACTGTTTCCCATAAACTTATTTTTCAGCCATTCTGAACTGAATAGAATTGAATTGACTTTATTACTTCACATTCACATTCATGAAGAGTAAAAATCTTTATGTCACGTTTCCGTCTAAATGTGCAATATGCAATTTATAGTAATTTGTAATAAATAGTACATACAACTGGACAGTCAATATAGCATAGAACTACAGTTGTATCAGCGTGAATTAATCAGTCTGATGGCCTGGTGGAAGAAGCTGTCCTGGAGTCTGTTGGTCCTGGCTTTTATGCTGCAGTACTGTTTCCCGGATGGTAGCAGCTGGAATAGATTGTGGTTGGGTTGACTCGGGTCCACAATGATCCTTCAGGCCCTTTATACGCACCTGTCTCTGAAAATATTCTGAATAGTGGGAAGTTCACATCTGCAGACTGTCCGCACCACTCTCTGTGGAGTCCTGCAATTGAGAGAAAGACAGTTCCCATACCAGGCAATGATGCAGCCAGTCAGGATGCTCTAATTTGTGCCCCTGTAGGAAGTCTTTTGGAACTGGGCACCCATTCAAAGAAGGTAAACAGAACTCGGATCAAACGGTAACCTCTACACCATCACGTGCCAGTTTCCAACCGCCTAAAATCAATGAAATGCTTTGCTACAGTGGTGGAACTACCGCACGGAACATCCTCCCAAACATACAGGACTGACCTCTGGCAACAAACAGAAGCCAGAACCCCACCAAACAATACAGTGCGAGACCCCACAGAAATGTTGCCAGACGGGGCAGTGCTGGACAGACGGAAGTGGTGCACTCTCAACAGAGCGAGAGTGGGAGTTTGTAGGATGGGAGACAATATGGTGAAGTGGGGTTTAAAGACCAGCGAATCCTGTAAGTGTGGCAAAAGGGTGCAGAACATTGAACACACTCTGCGCAACTGCCCACTCTCTCCTGATTTAGCCGACACTGACCTGCTCAACACCAACCAGACAAAATGAGAGTGGCTGGCTGTCTGGTGTGACAAGCTATGATGATGACCAAACTTCAACCTTCTCACCACCCAGACAGTATGTACAGACCACGTATGATCCTTGGTGATGTGGATGCCAAGGAACTTAAAGCTGTTCACCCTCTCAACCCCAGATGTCAACAAGGGATAGCCAGTCTCCATTCTTTCTGTAGTCCACAATCAGCTCCTTTGTTTTTGCGACATTGAGAGAGAAGTTGTTTTCTTGACACCTCTGTGTCAGGGTGATGACTTCTTTTCTGTAGGCTGCCTCGTTATTATTTGGGATTAGGTGATGCACCATCAATAACTCTCAGAGACGTGAGGCAAGGTAGGCGTTTATGAGCTGGAAGAAAGCACTGTCAGCAGCAAGAGACCATCACACAACATCCTGGAGACTGAGGGAGGAGCAGTGCCTCCAATCGCCTTTATACAGGGGTCTGTGGGAGGGGCCACAGGAGCAGTCAGCGGGGGGTGGGGGGGCATGTCCAGACAGGTATATGTAGTTCACCACATTAGGCCAATCAATGTAGTATTGTCAGCAAATTGAATTAGCAGATTGGAGCTGTGGGTGGCAACACAGCCATGGGTGTACAGAAAGTAAAGGAGGGGGCTTAGGACACAACCCCAGGGGCCACCTATGTTGAAGGTCAGAGGGGCAGAGGTGAGGGAGCCCACTCTTACCACCTGCCAGTGATCTGACAGGAAGTCCAGGATCCAGCTGCACAAGGCAGGGTGAAGGCCGAGGTCTCTGAGCTTCTTGTCAGGCCTGGAGGGAATAATGGTGTTGAATGCAGAACTGTAGTCCAATTTTCCAAACAGCAAGCACAGGAGTGCTTTGTAAGCATTGTGGAAGGGAGAGCAGCTGTGGTCGAGTATGCCATTTCCCCGTGTGCTCATCTGGATATGATGACGAAACTTCGGAGAGACTTTAGACGGTGATGAACTGGCGACGATGAAGGCAGCCTCAGGGTATGCAGTCTCCATGATGCTGATGGTCTCATACAATTCCTTGAGAGACAGGTCAGTATCAGCCTGCGGCAGAATATACACAGCTGTGTTAATAACAGTCGTGAACTCCCTAGGCAGCCAGAAAGGTCTACACAGCAGCACGAATTACTCCAGATCCGGAGAACAAAAGGATTTGAGGTCACGCACATTCCCGGTGTTGCACCTACCACTATTGACCATGAAGCATACCCCTCCTCCTTTACTCTTCCCAGAGACCTGTCTGTCCAGAACAAGGAGAACCCAGAGAGCTTGATGGCATGAATCCGGTATCTCCTCCATCAACCAGGTCTCCATGAAGCACAAAATGTTATTCTTTTGTTTCCCACTGATAGGAGATTCTAGCTCTCAGTTCTCACAGTGTAATGTCCAGGGATTGAACATTAGCCAGGAGTGTGCTGGGGAGCAGCAGCCGATTAGCATGCTGTCTCAGCCTCACCAGGTCGCCGGCCCTTCTCCCTCGCCTCCAGCGCCGCTTCCGAGGTAGCGGTGGTGTAATAAATGATCGCGGAAGCAGGGGTTCCCAGAGTAGAAAAGGTGGCATGTAGTGGGTAAATGCCCTCTTCCCAATGTCCAGAAGAGACAGTCTATCATATCTGATGTGATTATCAGCTCCTTGAACAAGAAATGCGGAGGCAATCGCAGCAGTTAGCAGTATACTGTCAAGCGGAATGGAGCTTGCTACATGGCCATGTACGCGGCACCATCTTGGTGCATTATCCTTGTTCTTTTCACAATTCCCACAACAATCAAGCAACCCTGGCTGCGTTTACTCTGTTCCACCTGTAGCCTCTTGTTTCAGCTATTAGCCGTCCAACATTTCCAGTCTGATCTTGGATACAGCTCCGGCGCTTTTCATGTCACCGCACACTTAGTTACAGCTAACCCTGTTGTAATTGCTGTTCCCGTCAGTAGCCCTCTCAAATTCCACAAATAGTTCAACCTCTGATGAGCAAATCCATCAAATCCCTGAAATTGCAGTTATCCGCTGACATTCTTAGCTCCATTATACAAGTGTGAAAGAATTCTCCCTGCCTTTTGTTATGAGTAAGCAAGTGGTAACAGTTCAGTCGTGCAATGAGCTTGAACGCACATTTGCAGATGGTGCATTGTCCAGAATGTCATCCGAGGGCTTTGCAGGAGGGCAACGTTTTTCCTTTTTTCTGCTGATGGGAGAAAATCCGTGGCTGGATGCCACTTATCTTGGCCCAGATCTTATTGCCAAGGCCAGGCAGCTCCTTTCCTAGCATGCAGTCGGCGGGCAGGTGGGGGGGGGGAGTGCAGCAATCTTCCAAAGGCAACTGGCCATCTGCCCCTGACCCCAATGCACTCCACCTGCATTAGAGCACGTCTATGGCCTTCTGACACCTCAGACTGTCAAAAGAACTTCCCAAGTGTTTCAGAAAAAGTTGAGAAGAATAATTAAAATAGAGTCAAACTTTGAAAACATTTAAGTATATTTAAAACATAAGAATCTACTATTAAAACATAAATATATATTGACAGAAAGAAAATTAAATGGAAAAAAAGTTTTTGAGTAAAAGAAGGAGTCCTTTTCAAATGAGTGTGGATGTTTGTGATATACTGGCTATTGTTAGCATTAAGGTGGAAGGTCAGGTATGACTTGTACATAGCCATTCAGCTCAGCAGCCAAGAAAACCTCAGGGTACACGGGCACATCAAGGAGCAGAATGAGAGATCAGGTGGGCATGCAGCTGATCTCCAAATGGATCCTTGGTACAGAAGTTCACGATGCAGCACTGTTCATTTGCAGCCAGCCAACACATCTCCAACAAGTTGCCAGATGGTCAGCAGTATTCCCAGCCTGTTACCTTTGCTTCTGTCTACTCTGCCATGGCCAGCTCAGTATACATACAGTACAGACACTTCCACCCATTCTCTCTCTATGTTGTGAACAGGTTACCTACTTAAAAATCCTACAGCTTGAACAGCTTTTTCTTATCCCATCATCCACTCTCTCAACTAAAACACACAGCTTGTTGTACTAGAGATCCATGTGTTATCCCAGATGGAAAGAATCACACCTAGACTTAGCACTCCAATTCACTAATGGTTTTATCAATCAGTACTTCTGGCAACATGTCTCAGTATCTCCATCATCATCTCGCAAATAGTAGCTAACTTAAGCTATGAACAGAGGAACTTTATTCAGGAATCAGTTTATAGTATGAGTAGATATGCTGACAACTTCTTTAGTCTCTCCAGAACCTCCTCTTCCCACTGTTCTAACATCAGCCTGCAGAATGATTAAAAGGATGACAGTATCATGGGGACAAAAATTGTCCACAGTCTGATACATGTAACACACACATTTTAATTGCACAGTTCAAGAGATTAGAGTTCGTTCTCTGAAAGACTGCCAATTTTGCAATTTTATCCCTTCAGCCACTCTCAAGCTCATGTATTCCTGCATATTAAATTCAAGACAACCTGTCAAAAACTACTTAATAAGTGTATCACACTCATAGTTGCAGTCTCTAAGTGAAGGTAGTTTACAGGGTTTAAATGTATTTTCACCTTATTGTTCAGCAGATTAATGCTGTGAAGCTCTATTACTTGATAAGTTTTGGCATCTGGGCTTATAGGTTACGTGTTGATATGGATTGGGAAAACGTAAGGTCATCACTGAATACTTCTAATAACACGAGGTCTTTGTTCCAGAATAGAATCTCAATGCAGTCCAAAAGTTTATTTGATATACTGGAAACAGATTTATAATTCGATTTAATTTGATCCTGATCAACTATTCAATATGAATGCACAGTGGCCTTGTATTTATGGCAAAATTATACACTTTACTTGTTTTAATATATTGGCAGTATTTAAATGCCTTTAGCACCTATTGGAATTTTAATTGCATTCACAGCACCGTATCTGCTAATGACTAGTTAAAAGTCTATTAGATTATTGTACTAAAGTAATGAGCACAGCTCACTTGGTAACTAGTTGTTGCTTGATGCCCACTTCTCTCCTATGGCTGTGGAAATATGTTGCATTGAAAAGATCACCAGATTCACCTAGAAGAGAACCATTCCATTTACACATCAAGTTGATGACAAGAACGACAACTTTGTGTACAGCACATTTGTGCCTAGATGCTTTGAAGGACTATTATAAAACAGAAATGGAGATTGAATATTACAATAGGTGATTTAGAACCTGTTTAAAAAGGGAAGTATCAAGCAACATTTTAAGGGATGAAATAGTGCAGGGAGCCAGAGAAGTTTGCTCACATCTGTAAGTAGGAACATCAGCCACCAATATGCATATGCCACATTAGTACAATCTTCATTGGGACCATCCCGACTCCCCTCGATCCAGATTTCATATTTCCTTTCTCAAGCAACAGCATAAAATATTTGTTGACCTGTTATGTACTACCCCACTAATAAATCTTTACCAGCACCATTCAGCCTCGAAGCCAAACTATCTTGTACGTTGACAGGATACAACAGATAATTCCCCTGACCTTCACAGGATTTTTTAAACCCACCAGACAGCATAGATGGAATTCCATTCTATCATCCAATGAAAGCCAGCACTCAAGCTTTGGAACAATCACTCCCCAATGCACTGAAGAATAGGCCTAGCTTTCTGTGTTCAGAATATCTGATATGAGATTTGAATCACAACCTTCTCACTTGGAGATGGAAGTGTTACCTACTGAGTGGTTATAATTGACTCTGATCTAATGAATGACCTTGGCCCTAAATGTCAACTCTTTATTACTTTCCGTAGATATCAGCTGATCTACTGAATTCCTCCACCATTTTGATACTACTGGTTGACTCTAATGCTGTCCCATTCTGTTGAAATATCTGCTTCATTATTTAACTGCTCCTTCCATAAACTATGTAATTATTCCAAATTCCATCACAGAATTGTACAGTTTACAAGTAACTGTTTTTGTTAATTTATCTTGATCTTTGGATGATGGTGACCACACTTCTTTTTGTTTATACCTGGGTGCCCAGTGGAAGTAATGACAGACATTGTTTTTGAAGAACAGAAGTCCTTGAGTGACATGGCACTGGAATTAGAAGGCATAAAAGCAGTATTGGATGACAAAAAGAATGCTGAACAAAAATGTAAACCTGTAAGGTGTATAAATTAATAGAGATAGTGATTCCACCAGATCTTTCATTTTCTTCTTCCTGCTAGTAGAAATTGGGATTACTAAATCGGCAGATGACATGAAGATTGATGGTGTTGAGGATAGTGTAGAAGGTTGTTGTAGATTACAATGGAACATTGACAGGTTGCAGAGATGGGCTGTGAATTGACAGATGGAGTCCAGTCTGGAGAAGTGTGAAGTGATTCACCTTGGAAGGTCAAATTTGAAGACTGAATAGTAGGGTTCTTAACAGTGCTATAGGGTTAATGCCAGTGTTTTTAACAGCGTGGAGGAACAAGTGGACCTTGGTATTCACATACAATGATTTCTCAAACTTGCAGCATAATTTGATAGGATGGGTAAGAAGCCATATGGTGTGTTGGCCTTCATTTGTTGGGGAATTAAGTTCAAAAGCCACGAGGTAATATTGCAGCTCTATAAAACCCTGGTTAGCCCACATTTGAAATATTGTCCTCATTATAGAAAGGATGTTAATGCTTTAGAGAGGACGTACAGGAGATTTGCCCGCGTGCCGTCTGGACTAAAGAGCATGAATGTGAAGATAAGTTACACGAGCAGAGGCCTTTCTCTTTGGGGAGAAGGAAGAAGAGAGGTAGCTTGATAGCTGTGTACAAGATGATTAGAGGTATAGATTGAGTGAACTTTTTCCTAGGGTAGAAATGGCTAATGTAAGGGGGCATAACTTAGGGTGTTGAGGGACAGTGAAGTAGGGACGTCAGTGCGGATTTTATAGGCAGTGGTAGGTATGTGGAATATGCTGTCAGGGGTATTAGGGACATTCAAGACACAATCATTGAGGCTTATGGATGATAGAAAAAATGGAGTACTATTTGGAAAGGAAAGGTTAAATCGATCTTAGATTAGGTTAAAGGATCGGCACAGCATAACGGGCTGAAGGGCACACTGTACTGTTCTAGGTTCTAATCATACTTGAAATGGAAGTTCCCATGATCTCTGGTCAATGGGATTTTTCACAGCTGTTGAGGCAGGAAGAAGACATTACGAGTTAATGGAATGCTTAGTGCTTGGAGATGTTTTCTTGGAGCCAGGTTATGAAATTGCATGAATGTTGGCCTGAAAATAGTTTGAGAAAAAAACTTTATGATTGAACAACATCATTTCCAGCAGTCTCTACCATAACTATTTGATTTTGCATGGGTGTTAAGGATGGCCATATCCTGCAATTGATCAAGTGCAACAGCTTTGCAAAGTTGTGGTCAGTAGAGAAAGCATTGAATCTTCCTCGTGTCTGGGGCAGTGACACCCACCAATGGCACAAGTTTAGTGATATCTGTTGACTTCAATTATCAAGTTATAGTAGATTGAAGTTGTGCTTAGTTCTATTTTCAATACCTTTGTAAGGGACTGTCTCCCCATGCACAAGTCCACCATCCCACAATAAGCAGCAGCTGTTCAGAGGGTCTTTACTCCTGCACTTCATGTTTCTGCAAGAATCTTTTCCTTGAACTTTACCTGTAATCCTAATTACTTTTTGATATCAACATCTTGCACTCTGTCATGAATCTTCTGACCAGCATCTTTGCTATCCAGACTGAATTGCATTGCTGAGGTCATGGATAAAATTTTCCAGATCATCCCAAAGTCATAGGAGAGTCTTCTTCTTCTTCCTATCTCCACCAGGTATCCAAATATCTGAAGGTCAAAAGGTAACCTGGGGAATAATTTCATAACCAATGCAATAGAAGATTGGAATGGGCAGATTGTGAAAGGCGAGAGAATATACTAAAACGTGCAAAACTAGCAACAGCCTAGTTATCAGACAGGTCTTCCTTTGCAGTAGCTTGCTGCTGGAACATGGTGCAGGTTGGTGGAATGGGCCTTCAAGAATGATCAGGTCCACTTTTTTTGTCTGGAGCAGAGACTGCATTAAAAATCAGAGAGATATCAGACAATCTAAGATATGCGATCTCTTAGGGTGGTTTTGACCATATGAAGCAGGAAGAATGATGCGAAACGAGATGTGGGAAACTGGTCACTCGGTATGTGGATAATGCAGCATTTCTGATTATTCCTGTCAGCAAAGGACATAAGAAGATAAAGAATACAGCACGGTGTTTAATATAAGCTCATATCTGATTAGTTTCCCCTGGATAGTAAATTTTTTCATATAGAAATTAAACAAGCCACCTTGATATTAAAGAAGGACATTTGGAATTGTACTTGAAACAGTTACAAAGGAATGGGGTACATTTTTATTAGGCGATTGAACAGCTTTCCAAGCTAATTCAATTTTGCTGTTGTTTTATTAGATTTCATTGCAAAAGAAATGCTGAATTTGTTCACCAATATAACTTACAATGAATCTCCCAACTACAGCCACGAATTCTCTTATTCTGATAATACCCAAATACAGAGTTTCCAATGTCATAAATCTAAAGCAATAAAATTAGCTCAACTTCAGGTCTAAACTAAATATTTCATTGCAGATTTATGAACATTTATTGTTTTCTTGGCAGGTAGCATTGATTTGCTGGTTCAGAAATGCTTTCTGGAAGTCCTGCTGGCAAAGTCAACAGTAGCTGTTGCAATCCAGTGCTAAACAAGAATCACTGAATATCTTTGGATTAATGCACAATATCAAGATGTGAATAATCCATAAAGAAATTCACATAAGGTTGAGTAACCAACTGACAGGAGAATTCCAGTTTAACCATGCTAAATATTTCAATTTTCAAACATCTTTCCATGTAGGCATAAGAACCCTGGATCTGTGGTCTCCATGTTACCCCTCAATGGAGATAGCAAACAGAGTATATTATTCACAAGGTTGCAAAGTAGTGTGCAGCCCAGCTCACATTCTTCAGCTAACTTAAAAATAACCACTCTCAGGATCATGAAAGCTTTATGATGGTTTATTTAAAAGACCACTGATTCTCATAATATCGAAAAAGCCTTGCAGCAGTGGTAAAAGTATGCAAGGGCAAACTTCCGAATCAGATTGGATGCTGGTTTGGTTAACTTGAAAACGTATCCCAAGGGCAGAAGGGTTATCAAACAGCACGTGACATCATTCTTGCTGAATAATATTAAGAGGAGCTTGAAGTTTGGAAAAAGAAATAGGTTAGGAGTAACATCTTAAATGAGAAATGTAAGGTATTGAAGAAGTTCATGGAGAGGCATCCAGACCTCAGAGCTACCATTAGCAAAGTGAACACAGATAATAATTGAGAGTGCTTTCAGGCTAGTTAAGATTGCAGAGATAGCAAGGTACTGAAGACCTGAATGAAGCTGAAAATAAGGATTAGGATTTTACAGCTGAGGGAGAGATGAACATGGGACGAACAGAGGCATGTGAGCTCCAGAACAAGGAAACAAACAAGTCAGAATCTGCAGACTTCTCTAGAGGGTATTGGAACAATAAATGGTAGAGGTAAAAAGGCACAGTGAGAGTTGCAGCAGCAATTGAGTGGAGGCAGCAATGGTCAGTGTGATAAAAATATAACTGAATGACCTTGGTGAAAGGGTGAGAATGTGGCCAAGTATTTACTTTTGTAGAAGGAATCCCAATGGATTGCCAGAGGCATGAAGACTTCTGTCACTGCTGGACTTCCCAGCAGCAACCAGAAAATTGAAAGGTCCTTTAACAGGAGCAGCACTTCACCTATCAGTGATGGCCTTCTACCGCTGAGGAAAACGCCATTTACAAAGCACCTAATCTGGATGGAAAGTTAGAAAACTAATGCCAAATGCATGGTGCATGTAAACTGGTAACACTGCACAATCCAACAAACTTCCACCAGTTAGCATGTCGTTAACACAGGGGACTGACTATGTAATGAAGCACTCTGCATTCACATGTTTGCAAATGCAAAAAATACTGTAAATGTTGTAGCATGGAACTATTTTGAGACCATGATCTTCAGCCAGTCTTGTTTAAAAGAATACACTAGAACTTGACTTAAACAGTACTATCTATTATGGTTTATAAATGAGGCAGAACCTAATTAATGATTAGTTTAAAACAGGTTCAATCAGTGTGGCCTACTCCCCAGTTATGAATGGTTGCTCACGTCAGTACTCCCTCAAAATAGCAGATACTTTCACTGAGAATTCTTTTAAAGTTATCACTCTAGTAGCTTCCTCACATGGATACAAGCATACCTTATTTTCATTCCAAGTTTGATTATTTGTTTAACTTATTCTTGATCTTTGAAGCATTTTCAGAACATGTGGTGTAGGTCACTTCTGGCATCTGTTGGAACTGGAGTTTGCCCTCCTGTCACTTACCCGTAGGCTCCACAACCAGCCTCTACATTTGTTCTCATTTACTGGACCTTAATGAATTTAGAAGGACTGAGAGTAATTCAAAATGCTAACCACTATTGAGAATGGACTGCTTTCCATTAAATGTAGTGTATGTGTGAAGACCTTTATGATTTAAAGAATATGGGAATTCCTGCAGGTAAACGTGAGGATATTTGGTAAATGTGAGTATATTGGGCTCATCTCAAGAATCTGACCCTGTCCAGGTCAGTTCCATCGGACTCAGGTCTGGAAATGATTCCAGCCCACAGCAATGCTGTACACTGATTCCTGCAGGTGAATGTGAGGATGACACAGGATAGAGGAAATAAGTGATTTGTATTTATTCAGCACCTTTCATCTCTTCAGGGTGTCACAAAGTGTTTCACAGCCAATGAAATGCTTTGAAGTGTAGTCACAGTAGTCAATTTGTGCAGTGTAAGCTCCCACAGATGGCTAAAATGAGGGATGTTGATTGTAGAAAAATTATTAAACTAGACTTTAGGAAGCTTGGGATTGTCATGACTCTTATATCCACAGCAAGGACCTTGGATAAACATCGGACATCTGACATGGCAACAGTGCTTTAGTACTTTCTTGCAGTGACAGCATGAACATAAGCTTAATACTGAATCTCAGATGTAAAGATGTTAGTTACAGTATACCACAGTTATAAAGTGTGACTTCTTATTTCTCAAAACAAAACTTACTTATTCATTTCTGAGAGTAGTAGTGATTTTGATGACACATCCTAAGTTTGGTCATGATCATTTTAATTGAGACACGGTCCACAATCTATCAGCAGTACCCTCACGGTAACAATTACCTTTTAAGCCTGTTCCAGTTGGTAAGAGATGTCAGCGGCTCAGACTGGTGACACTGAGGAATTCAAATACTGCAGAAACATTCTAATACATCATAGTTATCAAGTTATTAATCATATGTTAATTAAATTGTTCTCATTCTCTTTTATCTCAAATCTCTTTATATATTACAGTATAGGTTAAAAAGCAATGTTTTGAAATAATATTTCTAAAAGTACACTTCCCAGTGGAACAAAATATGCAATTTGCCTCACAGTTTCCAAATGGATGCACAGACATGCTGTTTATTCTTGTGCGAATTACCTTCTGACAAAAGAAATCATAGTTGGAAAAGCCTAAAAGTCTTTGTGGACTTCCAAACACAGGCAATCATTCTATCTCAAAATGAATTGTTTAAAAATAAGATCTATATCATCAAAATTTGCATGAAATTAATAGATATTAAGATTCTATGACTATGTGTAAGTTACAATATTTATGGATTTATTGGCCTTTCGAGCTGTGTGGAAGTTGGGAAAAAGAAGAAGCATCGTGGGGTACCATTAACTGGAATGATTGAGGAAGGTGGGGTTAAATATCACCTAATTCATTTATTTTCTAATTGATAGCATTTTTATGACTTTGTACATTGATGCTGCAAAACAGCACATTTCATCAGTGACAGTGATAATAAACTGGATATTAATTCTGAGACTTAATATTCAAAATACTCACCTCTGATGCAATAAAAGAAGGGTACAAAACTGATGTGCTGATGAAGGATCTCTATCTGAAATCTGTTTATTTCTTTTCATAAATGCTGCCTGACCTCCGGAGTCCCTTTAGCATTTTGTATGTGTTACTCTGGAATTAAAGCATTTGCGAAATCTCTTGTGTTGCTGAAAATGCTCTTAGTTGCTAGAAAGATGACAAACATAATGCACAGATTGAAGGTATTTGACAACTTTCTATAGTGCAAGATCTTGATCTGGAGTTTGGCTGGTGAAAGCAGATTCAATAACAAATCTCAGAATGAAATAGAACAAGTCCTTAAAGAGGAAGAAAATTATATTGCTGTACTGAAAGGACAGTGGAATGGAAAAGAAAGTGGGCAACTCTTCCAAATGGCTGGCTCTGAGATAACGGCCAAGTGGTCTTCATCTGTGCGTCATGATTTTATGAGATATATGACAGCACTATATCAAATGACAGGAGGAATTGCATTAATGAACATTATGTCTACAACTGTTGGTCAATAATAATGTCTTCTAATTAATAATGATTTTATTTGATATTGTAAGTAATTATTACTCTGTAGTTAAAGTTTGTTTAGTATAAGAAGCTTAATCAGTACTGCAGTGATTATCTTTCAGTGTTGCATCTCCACTTATAATAATCTACCATAATTTGGGGACCAGCCAATTTACTATTCTTCTGATCAACTTGAAGCAGTATTTTTGTATTGTAACAAATGAAACATCAAATCTCACACTCAGCCTTAAACACACCCTGAAAGATAGAAATCCAGATCTGTGATTGATAAGCCTTTGAGTTCTCTACCTAGGAAAGATTAGCAATTATGAAGATGAACAAGGCAGACATGACTGAATTGTAGAATTAACTGGTGGCTGAATGATCCAATACGTTATCACTTTCCTGGCAACATCCATCACAAGCAACGCTTTTCAGGAATTCTGTAAAACTTTTAATTAATTCACTCCAACAGCCAACTGGACATATAGAGCAGAACTTTTTTCCAAGTTGATTGAAATAACTGAGAGCATTTTTTAAATAATCGGCTTCAACTTCCCCCTAGTCTCCAGAAAGCAGGACTTCTGCAAGAAGATGCTGATGATTTTCAATAGCATAGCACTGAATGCTTTCTATATGTAAGTTTGAATAATACTGTAAGTATTAAAATGATACTGAGAAAGTTGAGGAGATCTGTTGTATCTGTCTATCCTTCTCCATATAGCATGCTTTGACTCAGATTTGCTCTTTCTGTGCAGAACCGGATTCACATATTGGACCTTCTTGGTCCTTGTAGTAAGCAGCAAGTTATTCAACACATCATCATTGTGATCATTAACCAGCACACAAATCAGCTAATCGTATTTCACTGGATTTAACATGTGGCATATAAAGGGAGATGTTCTCTCTGCTTGACATCTGTGGTGAAATTATAAGGGTAACCAAACGATCTTGTTAAAAAGAGCCTACAGATAAATCTCCTTGACAGATGTTCTTCTGCTGCTATTTTGCTCATTTAATGCGGCACTATTTTAATCTGGATTTAAGGACCAATAATTTCAAGCAGTTAAAAGTTTCTGGCTTGGAACACTGCTCTATCTAGGTCCCGTGTTGACCCAGTCATCAAAAACATTGAGACCAATATGCTGTTACTTTTCAATGAGACGGTAGGTCAGTGAGGACAAAATGACAGCAGTGTTCAAAATACACCTGCTCTGCTAAATTCAGGATGCAGTCAGCCAGGGAAGAAATGGAGGTGAAATAGAAGGCCACTGATGAAGTTTAACATGTCCACAGAGGAATGGAGAGAAGCAAAAGCTGTCATTCTCCAGCCAAAATCTCCTGTATGATGAGAGATTGTTATGGCAGCTGACTGAACAGGCAGCAATGTAGGACTGCGATAGCTGCCAGGCCAGGGGAAAAAAAATCTGTGTAACTAATTCAATTTTGCTCACATCTAATAATGTACTGAGCTAGAAATGCTGTCAGCCATCCTTTCCTGTGTTGACTCCTTTTTTTCCTGAACATTAAATTATTCTTGATATGCAAATCTGTTGCTGTAAGATCATTGGCTTTTTTCTGCTAATGAGATTTTTGTGCTTTTACAGTGACATGTGCTAACCGTCCTGTTAAATAATTCATGAATGTAATTAATTTGGAAGAATCAGATAAAGTGCCAGGGAAAAAAATACACTTCAAGCTGAATTTGAGTAGTCTGAGGCCTGCAGCAGTATCTATGAAGCCAGACGCTAACGTCTTTATTTAAAGTGTTTGTAACTAATTATAAACCTCACAGCACCATGGCTCTTGTTTCATCAGAATCAAAGCTATGGGGAACGTATTGTCGGTTTGAGCACCATGAGAATGAGATAATGAGATAACTGTGCATAGGATGCTTTCATAAATCAGCTGCAAATTGCTGACTCACCGGTTAAAATGTGTTTGCTCCTACAATAACATGCCCCTCAGAATGCAACGTTGTAAATGATTCACTTTTACCTTTTGGCACAAGCAACGATTTTCTTTACAGCTTCATGTGAAGGCTTCTGTTGCGACGTATCCCTTCAAAAACTGGCAGTGCTTTGCAAACATGCTTCCCAGATAGCAAGGGCGGATAATAAAATCAGATTTAACATCAGACATTAAAGCTGCCTGTCACTGCTGTTCTTCAGTTGCTGCACAGCTTCTATTTTCGGCCATTATCCTGTCGTCTCATCAGCTTTGAAGGTGACAAAGAGTGGGTGACGGGCATTCACTTCATCGGCATTCAAAGATGTTTCTGCCCCAGTTTGATTTCTACTCACCCCAACTGTGCCAACGGTGCAACTGTGTAAGGGAGCTACAACCCGAGCAGAGGGCTTTCCTCCCTACCATATCGTCGTCCTGCCACCCCTTATTTTAACTCCGAGGATTAGGGAGGAACGCAGTGCCCCTACCGCCAGGGAGGAGGAGACCTCAAAGTTCACCGTTCACAGAGTACCCCCAATGCAATTTTAATGCTGACTTGCTGACCCTGTGGGTCACAGGGGAGGAGGGGTTTCCCTGGGCTTTCTCCTATCCCCTTGTGATGGCTGTTCTCTCCTGATGTCACCACTCATCCCCAACTGGTGCTGCACTCACTTACTGCACCAGAGATCCGAACCTTTCAAGCAGGAGCTTGAAAGTCACCTTGGCAACTGCGGAATTTTGAATTCACATAACTAAATGGCCAAAAAAAAAGAAGTACAGTAACAGAGACCATGAAGCTACTCTATCCTCTCAGACACCCGGCATTCATGAGGAAGGGCACGAGTGTGGTGGGGCTGCTGGTGTAAGAGAGTTGCTCAAAGGAAACATGGCTGTACATCACAGACTGGTATTCTGTTAAGTAAACTTACTGGCTGGGTACATAGAATCAGAGGCACAACATTCACAAGAAAAACAGAAATTATACAAAATTATACGTGAAAAAACACAGAACTATGAAGCAAAGTGGTCATGATTTTGCTATATAGATGTAGCGATTACGGTTGTGCATACGTTGGTCCAAAACATAGCTGTTCTTGAACCTGTGGGACTTCGGGCTTCTGTACTTCCTATCTGATGATAGCTGTGAGAAGATTGGGTGGGTTGGAGACCTTTGATGATAGATGTGGAACTTCTTGAGGCAGCACCTCGTGTAGATACCACCAACGGTGAGCTCGGGATGTGTCTGTGATGCACTGGGCTGAGTCTACAGCTTCTTCCATTCAAGTTGCTGTAGCAGACCAAGATGCGACCAAGCAGGATGCATTCAGTAGTACATTGGTAGAAGTTTTGTAGAGTGTTCGGCAATATGCTGAATCTCCTTAACCTTGTAAGAAAGTAAAGATGCTGGTGCTACTTTATAGTGATTTCATCCATGTGCTGGGCCTAAGAGAGGTGATATGTTAGCACCAGGTATTTAAAACTACTGACCCTCTACACTGCTGATCCACCAATGCACGCTTTCTATCCTCCTCCTTTCCTGAAGTCAACAACCAACTCTTTGGTCTTATTGACAGTGAGTGAGAGATTCTTGCAGCATCACTCAACCAGGTGTTCTGTCTCACTCATATATGCTGTCTCACCCATTAATTTGTCCAACAATAATGATGTCATTGCCAAATGTGTATATGCCATTGGATCTGAGCTTACCATACAGTTATGTGGGTCTAGGGAGCAGATCATGGGCTAAGCACAGAGCTTTGGGGTGTACCTGACTTGATAATCAACAAGGAGGAGATGTTGGTACCTACTTGAGATCAGCCGATGAGGAGGTAAATTGGTGAAATGGATGTCACCACCGACCTTTTTTAAATAACAATGTTGTACACTGCAGTTCTATCTCATAAGGCAAACAGTACTAATGTAAAATGCATTACATTATCTGTATAATGTAAACTGTATAAATCAAATCACAATCATATGAAATGTCAAAACGTCAAAGAGGATTTTGCTGCCAATCAGCCTTCAACTGCACTGTCCTTATGTATGAACATAACTAAACTAAAAATCTCTTCTGTCACTTATTTCAGCATTCCAATTGAAATAAAATTAATTGTTTGAGCTTATTTTCATGAAAACAAAACAATCATATGTAGGCAATGGATAGCCTAGTGTGGGCCATCACTTAAACTAAAATGGCTTAATTTGAAGTCACTTAATTCTAAATGTCAAAAGAAATGTACAATTTGTTCATTATTTCAGGATATTCTAAAGGATTTCATCAAGTTCAACAGAATTTTTGGGATGACAATTGAATTTGAATGCTTAATCTTCATAGAAGTTGTTGCTGGTTACATGAGAATTCAAGATCCATTAATACAAGATAAAAAATGGTTTACTGTAGTATATTACTGTCTAAACATACCTATTTGTCTTGTGACCTGTAACTGATACTGGACCCACCAACGGTCCAGAGCCGTAACTGTCTTCTCAGGTCAGATCAAGTAGTGAAGGATGACAAATGTTGATGTATATATCCACATTCCTGAAATAAACCAATGAATCTGACTGGCAATCTGCCACTGCCTGAAATCTCTCTGCTTCCTGCCAGCCAGTTGGTGACTAGAGTGACCTCTGACTTGGGACACTTGACTCTATGATGTAGCAAAGCTTTGAGGTTCAAACCAGACTGTACCTGCATTTGGCGTAGCGAGGCCTGAACAACCCATCTCACCCTCCAGGTCTTTCTTGTCTAGAGCTCTCACAGCCCAGAGGGAAGAGCAGACTCCAATATATATTGATGAAAAATATTCTTCATGGGCTGTACGACTTCCTTTGCCTTCTGTTGCACTTTAGCAGCTGTTTTCTTTGCAATTAGGCTTTTCTGCAGGTCTCAGTGAATGAAAGCCAGCAACTTGTCTGCTGTACACCACTGCTTTTGATCTTGCTATGATAACTGTAAGAGAAAAATATGTTATTAATGTATACATACTGTGTAGCATAAATTATGAACACAAACTGGGAAAAGAAGCACAAAATTAAAATATATCAAATGTTACACGAGTGAATCTGCAGATGCTAGAAATAAATAAAAACACAAAATGCTGGCAGAACTCAGCATGCCAGACAGCATCTATGGGAGGAGGTAGTGACGACGTTTCGGGCCGAAACCCTTCGTCAGGAGTGGTTCCATTTCTGATGAAGGGTTTCAGCCCGAAACGTTGTCACTACCTCCTCCCGTAGATGCTGTCCGGCCTGCTGAGTTCTGCCAGCATTCTGTGTTTTTATATATCAAATGTTGTTAGGCATGCAATTTTGCAGTCCACGCAGAATATATTGAAAGGCTCCTTAAAAAGACAATGTTGAACCAACTAAGCCCTCAGTGTGGACATGACCAAAGAGATGATTGTGTACTTTAGGAAAGTGCAGGTCGACCAATCCTTATTGCACGTAAACACTTCCTCTGGGAAGACGATTTCTAGGAGGGCACATAATGGATGGCCTTACATGGTCCCTCAACATCACCTCTTTAATCAAGAAAGCACACTTCCTGAAGAAATTGAGGTGAACACAGTTCCACCCCCCTCCCAACTAGTTTAACCAATTTTTAAAGAAGCACTATTGAGAGTGCCCTAACCAGATGCATCACTGTCCAGTACGGGATGGAAAGGCATCTGACTGCAAGTCCCTACAAAGGATCGCGAGAACAGCAGAGAGGATTATCGGGGTCCTTCTTCCACCCATCAGAGATATTTTTCAGGAGCATTGTGTATGCATGGCCCTTAGCATTGTCAATGATCCTTCCATCCACCCAACAATCTTTTTTGACCACCTACTATGAGGTAGGAGGACCGTAGCATAGCTCTGTTAAAATGGGAAACAGCATCTTCCTCCAGGCCATAAGGCTAGGGACCTCCCTGCCCCCAGCCAGGTCTCATCACATATGAAGCACCAGTAGTGTTATTCTGTTTACTTTTTTTTTAACTCTGTCAAAAAAGCACCTTATTCATTAGTTTATTTGTGGTAATGCTAATTTATGTGTTGTGTACGTAAGTTACAGGTACCATGCTACACACTTTGATTTGGAGGAACAAGGTTTCATTTGGTGGTACTCATGTGTACAGTTGAATGACAATAAACTAAACAGGATCTTGACATTTCTATAAAAAGAGGTGAATAAAGTTCAAAGTTCAACATCACCATATACAGATATGAAATTCATTTTCTTATGGGCATACTCAATAAATCCGGAATAGAATAATAATCATACAATCAATGAAAATGCACCAACTGAGCATTCAGCCAGTTTACAAAAGACAAAAGAAATGTGCAAATACAAATAGAAAGAAATAATAATAAATAAATAAACAATAAATATTTATAAATGAAATGAAGAGTCCTTGAAAGTGAGTTGATATGTTGAATGAACATTTCCTTGATGGGGCAAGTGAAGTTGGGTGAAGTTATTACCTTTGGTTCAAGAGCCTCCTAGTTGAGGAATAATAATTGTTCCTGAACTTGGTGGTGTGAGTCCTGAGTCTCCTGTACCTTCTTCCTGATGGCAGCAGCAAAAAGAGAGCATGTCCTGGTGGTGGGGGTCCCTGATAATGGATGCTGTTTTCTGCGACAAGGCTTAAGAGTGGGAAGGGTTTTACTGTGATGGACTAGGCCATATACATTACATATTGTAGGATTCTCTGTTCAAGGGCATTGGTGTTTTGATACCAGGCTGTGATGCACCACATATCTGCAGGAGTTTGTCAAAGTTTTAGATGTCATGTTGTAGCTTCACAAACTCCTAAGGAAGTAGAGACGCTGCTGTACTTTCTTCATAATTGCACTCAAGTGCTGGGCCTAGGACAAGTCCTCTGAAATTATAACACAGAGGAATTTGAAGTTTCCAACCCTTTCCATCTTTGATCCTCTGATGAGGACTGGCTCATGGATCTCTGGTTGCCTCCTCCTGAGGTCAATAATCAGCTCCTTGGTCTTGCTGACATTGAGTGAGAGGTTGATGTTGTGGCACCACTCAGCCAGATGATTAGTCACCACCTTTGATTTGACCTATGATGGTGATGTCGTCAACAGACTTGAAAATAGCATTTGAGCTGTGCTTAGCCTCACAGTCATAAGTGTAAAGCAAGTAGAGCAGGGGGCTAGTCCACAGCTTTGTGATGCACCTGTGCTGATGGAGATTGCGGAGGAGATATTGTTACCAATTTGAACTGACGGGAGTCTGCAAATGAAGAAATCAAGGATCCAGTTGCACAAGGAGGTACTGAGGCCTTTTGCCCTTTCCAAATCAGTAGTTCAGTCTATCCTGTGAATTAAGAAACCTTCAGATCTGATTGCTGTATCTGGCATTTTGGGAGAGAGCCTTGGCTTCGTTAAAAATAGAACACAACAATTTCTCACTTCCCTCCAATATGGTAATCTTGCCCTCAGTTCCAGAATTTTATTCTCTAATGACTGTACACTTGCCAACAAAATGCTGGGAAGATGTGGTCTCATTCCTCTGTGTTTCAGCCTGGATTGGAGGTCCCCTTTTTGCCTCTCTTTTGGACATGGCGATGAAATATTCATCCACTTAAAGGTATTGTATCTCATATCGGCTTGCTTGAGAGTTAAGCCTGCCATGTCCTTCAGAAGATCATGAAATCTGTAGTAAATTAAGTCAGTTTAAAAGTACATTGCTCAAAGGAAATCACATTCTGCAGACTGCAGTGAGAGCAAATCAAAAGAGTATTTATAAGTATTGTATGTAGCCTGCAGAACATCGTTGTGGTTCACCAGAGCCAACTTGCTACATCACCGGATGAAGAATGGCATGAAACTTTACAATGACTTTACTCATTCATCCTTTGAGCATCTGAGTCATGCAATCAGGTTTCCACACAGCCAGTGGCTCCAGACATGTACCACTCACTTAGCAAAGGAAAAGACATGTGCATTGTCGTCAAAGTCACCGTCCTGAGGAAATAGCAATAAACTATAATCTCATCTCTTCTTTCAGATATGCGTAGAGGAACCATAGGCTCTACTTCAATTCCTTAGTGCCATTCAATTCAAAGTTCAATGTATATCTATTATCAAAGAATGTATATTATATGCATCCTTGAGATTTGACTCTTTACAGGTGGCCAGAAAATAAAGAAACCCAGAAAAATCCAATACAAAAGAAGACCATCAAACACCTAACGTGCAGAAAAAATGCAAATTGTGCAAGCAATAACAATAAGCAAATAACATTCAGAATTGAAGTTCTTAAAAGTGAGTCCATAGCCAGAAGGCTTGTCATCACTGCAGCCAATTCAGGAACTTGTTAGTTACAGGCTACAGTTTCAGTTCAGTGCAGGGACGAGTAATCCTTGCAGAGCCTCAAGCTCAACCAGCCCATCCCTTTCCTCTGGTCCTGACACCCTGACTTTTTCAATATAGCCCGGTGTTTAAATTGTCCAAAACTCGGGTCGATCCTTGCTCTTGGATCTGGGCTCTGCTGCTTCAAGTCAGCCCATACTTGACCTTGCCAATTCAGTCCAACACGTAAAGCCATCAAACCTCGGGTGTTTCCTCACTCTCAGGGCTGGGCCCAGGCTGTGCTGCCTCGAAACCACTTTGCCTCACCTCAGTTCTGCCAGATTGAATTGCGCCCGTCCACTTCAACAGTGGTCAAACATTAGCTCATTCTTTGTTCTCAGGTCTGGGCCCCACAGCTTTGATTCAGCCCTTATGCGACACACCACAACCGCCCTGTACCTTTGAGACTTCAATTCACACCAGAAAAATGTCAGCTCATACAAGTGGTTCAAAAGCCCAGCTCTGAAAAGGAATTTACAGGTTATTGATTGCAGAGATTGTATCTGAGAAAAAGTGTGATTAATACAGTGACATATAGTTTTGCTTGCTTTATTTGCTACCAGCAAGTAGTCATTGTGCTTCACCAGCATCATCTTAAACTGAAAACTAACATTATTAATTTCATTGAACAAGCAAATGTTTTGTTATTATTGCATGATTGTTTATGAGACTTTCATAGTTTCTGCATTACAACATTGGCATTTGTGGAGTCACCCAACAAAAAACACTGTTAAAATACAGGGTCAAAAAATGGTTGTCACTCTTCTCTTCGAATAATGTGCAGTGAAGATCTTGACTATTAGTCAAGTAAGACTGCAAAACATCCCCCCGAAAGTTAGTGGCCCACAGAAATTATATCTTTTATAATTATGGCTTGCAAGCCATGATCACAACTGGTAGATTCACAATAGACCTAAGCTCAGTGGAAACTGGTGTCAAGCAAGTCTAATTCATTACACTAGCATTTCTCTCAGCCTTTAGCACTCTGATGCTGCACTTTACTTCCAACAGATTTCCCACAAGATAACTTGGGAGCTGTTTAACCAATGGAGTGTCCATGCCAGAATCAAGGTCATCTCAACATCAATCATCAACTTGCCACAAACGTGCACGATTAGAGGCCAAGATCCAAGACATTATTGACTTGAACGCATCTGCAGAGTAAAAGTCCTCTGTCGACCTGTCCTTCTGGTAATAAATATCCTCCAAAAGACTCTGGAAGCATTGACTCCAGCCTACATCAGAAGATCAATCTCTCAATGAAGATAGATCAATGATAAAATTCACCAACTATTTCAGTGCACAAGCACAGTCTTTGGCCATCTGAGGGAAAGTTCATTTCAAAATCAATGTCTTAGATCCAGCATGAATCTCACGGATCACTGGGCTGCAAAGATCTCGTCTCTCACTGATGCTTATGAGACATGGACTACCTCAGCAGGCAACTCTAAATGCTGGAGATATCATGGTCCCACAGCAGCTAACATAAAGCTATTACAGTCCTAGCTGTAAGATCGTGGTTCAATTACCACTGCTACCTGTAGGGGTTTGTATGTTCTCCAATGACTGGGTTTCCTCCGGGTGCTCCAGCTTCCTCCCACATTCCAAAGATATACGATTAGGATAAGAGAGTTGAGGGTATACTATGTTGGTGCCTGAAGCATAGTTACACTTGTGAATTTCCCAGCACAACCCTCACTGATTTGTTTTAATGCAAATGATGCCTGTTTCAATGTACAATGTGACAAATAAAGCTAATCTTACTCGATGAAAAACCAGTACCTCTGCAAAATCCCCCAAATCCACTTGTAGGTTAAGATGACAATGTACTTTAGCCTCCTTTCCCAGACTAATATCTTCAGCATGCAGGTCCTGATTATACTCAGTCAGATCTAATGAGCAGGTCACAAGCTTTATATACCCAGCATCAGATTCCATAAGTGTGTGTACTCTATCACAAGTTCCTATTGTGGAAAAAGATTATGAGCCTGACAGAACAGTTTGAAGGACATTTTTAAACCCTCCTTCAAAATATGGAAAATTCCCACACACTCTGGAATCCCTGGTCCATGACTGTTCCAAGTGCAGTCCAAGTCTTCGGTATCTCCATTGGGACAGATGTCTAGCACAAACAGTTGGAGGATCTGGCTGAGAGAAAGTGGTAAAAGTTTACTGTATCTTATCTGTCTGGAGGAGAAGCAAGTAGGAGATGACTGAGGAAAGGGGAGAGGGAGAAAAATGCTGAAACGGTGAGATATTATACACACAGTAAACGCTAGAAATACTCAACATTTATCCATGAAGAAAGACAATCTTTCGCCAGAGCCCACCAGTGCCAATAAAATCAGAAAAGATGAAAATTCAATGATTTGAGAACATCAGTCCTGAGGCTATAATTTCTTCTACTGGAAAATGAGATACCGTTCTTCAAGCCAACATTAGGTTTCATTGAAAGAGTATAAGGGGCAGAGAGGTCAGATTGGGATAGAGAAGGTGTAATTAACATGACAGGTGACAGGAAGCTCAGGGTTACTCCTGTGACTGAACAAAGCTCTTCAGCAACCTCTAATCTCTTTGGAGATTACAAATGCTATCTTCAATGTGGGCACTTAAGGCAGTATGCTAACTTATTATTTTTGGCATCTGTACATTGGGAAGGAGAGGTAAAAGGGCAGGTTTACTCAGCTGGTAGCCCACGCCTCTTGTGTTATCTTGTTTCTTTTGATTTCCACACTGTCATAAGTATTCCCCTTGTTCTCTCCACCCCTGCCTTCTCTGCTGCTTAAAACTTGCTAGGTTTCAAACTTCTCCCATCTCTGATGAAAGGTCATTGACCTGAAATGTTAGCTGTTCCTCACTCCATAGATTTTACCCCACCTGCTGATTATTTTGAGAACTTTCTGCTTTCCAGCATCTATGGGTCTGTTTTTTCCCTTTCGGTCTATTTGGTATTATTCTATTCCTGTCTCCAGTTGTACCCTGTCAGTTTTGATATCACCCTTGTAAATCTTCTCTTCACTTTCTGTTTCAACGTTAAGATGGAGACCAGAACTGTGTACAGTGTAGACAACTAAGGACTTATAAACATACATTTAGCATTCCTCTCCTGAATTCCATTCCTGTAGAAATGAACCCCAGTGCTTTGCTTGCTAATTGTCATTAATCTCATTAACTACTACCGCTACTTTTGAAGGTTTGTGTATCTCTACGTTTAGATTTCTTGAATTTTCTATTCAATTTATATTAGCTATCTAGAATATCATTAGCTTCAATTCTGATGAATAAAAGAATATCACTGCACCATGCACTCTGTACCATTTCTTCGAGTATATTAGGATCATGGTATTAGCCCATAATCTCATGGCAACAGCAGACATTTGCACATATGTCTCTTGACAATGCTCCTAAGTACAGAAAGTACTGTCCTTGATAGCTCCTATTTGAAATGTGCAGAATTACCAGCAGCTAGACAGAGAGCAAACATATCAGTATCTCATCCCTTAAAAATAACACTCCATGAAGCCAAACTATCACAAAAGCAGGTTTATAGCTACTATACCTAAGACAAGCAGTAGGGGAGAAGGGATGAATCTCCAGGTTTTCAGACAACCTGGACATCCTTTGTCAGAGTGATGCCCTCCCTAAAGGAGATGATTAGAAGAACTCAGGGGAATGTGTATGCCATTGAAAGAGCAAGGGAGAGGCAGAGCTTGCAGGAGGTGGTGACTAAGCTCCAGCAGTGACCAAACTCTCATAAAATACAGAGAAAGACCCCTGAGATGTCAAGATGAGGTATATGATTCTGCTCCCCAATTATTCTGCCTCCAGCTCAGACACAAGCAAGTAGTCAACTCTATATGTCCATAGTATAGACTCACATGCTTGAGAATGGGACATATGTACACACACTACACCATTGCAGGCAGGTATGCACATCGTCACATGCAGAGATGACAAACACAAATCCAAAACTACGTACTGTAGGTGGAGAAAGAAAGCAACCACACATAATGAGAGGAAATATCAATACATTGATCAAGTATGGTAGGAATGTAACTGGTGGGAAAATGAAATTTGCCTACCCCTTTGCCTTACAGACAAAGTTTTATGGAATCAATGTCTGGCAGTGAGTGGTGAAGTCTTTTCCTTAAAGACTGGTAAAACTGTGTGAAAGGATCCTTCTCCTGCTGGGCATTGAGACTTCCCTGGACCATGCCAAGGACAAAATGAAGGAAGCCATATATTTTCCATATAGCAATGGAAGTCGTTGAGGCACCCCTCACACACGAGAAAGGAAAAAAAACCTCACAAACCCCAAACCACCGCCCCCACCCCCAACCTCTCCCACTCACAAAAAACTAACAGTTCGCCCGCCTGCTGGACATGGCAGCTAAAACATCAAACCCCTAACCCCCAAGTCCTCCCCCTGCAAAAAACAGCGACAATAGCATCAAACACCCAACCCCTCCCTCACGCATAATAGTAACTTGCTGTCCACCTGCCAATCCGCAACAAGAAAGAAAGCACAGAGAAACTGAAGGAGCTCAATATAAACTCAATCCACACTGATAATCACATACGTCTTGGAATTTCAAGAACATCCTCTGTCAGCATCGAGGAGAGAAACAGCTCAAACTCAGTTCTTCCATGGGGCCTTCATCCATCGGAAGGTGGCCTCCTGACCACCCACCCGACATGGTCTCCCATGGTGAGCAATCTCCAGCCTGACACAGCTTCTCGAGCCCCAGCCTGGCCCATTAAGAGTGACCGCTGACTCAGTCCCCTTTGCATTTGCCTTGATGTTTCAATCTTCCTCAATCAGTGTGTAAGATGATGAGAGGCATTGACCGTGTGGATAGTCAGAGGCTTTTTTCCAAGGGTGAAATGGCTTACATGAGAGGGCACAGTTTTAAGGTGCTTGAAAGTAGGTACAGAGGGGATGTCAGGGGTAAATTTTTTAAGTAAGAGTGATGAGTGCTTGGAATGGGCTGCCAGTGATGGTGGTAGAGGTGGATACAATAGTGTCTTTTAAGAGACTCCTGGATAGGTATATGGAGCTTAGAAAAATAGAGGGCTATGGGTAACCCGAGGTAATTTCTAAAATAAGTACATGTTCAGCACAGCATTGTGGGCCAAAGGGCCTGTATTGTGCTGTAGATTTTTCTGTGTTTCTATGCTTCAATCAGTGAGAAATGCAGTTGATCATAGCCTTGCCTGTCTCTAGTCTCTTGTTCGGGACAGCTCATATTTGTGGTCCTCTCCTGGAAATTTCTTGGGAACAATAGAGCACCAGCTCATTCGATTGAATGCCAGACTCTAAGTCACAGGCTCCAACAGTATTAACAGGCCATGATATACTTCAGTATCGCTGCAGGATGCTCTACAGCCCCCACTTTCAACCCAATCGTGAAGGAAGGGAAAGAAAGAGCAGGAGGTGCCAAAATGCTGGTGAGGGTGGAGGAGAAAGACACCAAGTCATCTTTTGACATCACCAAGCACGAGCTCAAGCCATAGCATGGAGGGGGAAGAAGACAATGGGTTAAAGAATTTTACAAGAAGAAAGATGCTTAGCGCTAGTGGGCCAAAATCAGACAGGCAGCAAAAGTAATCCAGTGATCCAGTTTTCTGGAGGAGGCTCACAGATCAGTACTACCCCAGGTGACTTGGATGATGACCACACTTCTCATTCATGAGCAGGATGGTGCAAGGGGTGCTACCTGGCATCCCCGTCCGGGGTGGCAAGATAAGGAAGGGGTCTATCACAACCTCCATCTGTGACTGTGCAGAGACCGTGGAGCATCACACATCGGTCTGCTCCTGAGTCCAGCTCCAGTTCTGCAAATAGAGAGTGGTTCAGCTTCCATGAGGGCAAAATGAGGCTTTCCATGTCTTCCTCCCTCTGAGAAGTCTTGCAGTGACTCTGTTAGCTTTGCTAACTATAATGCAGGAGCAGACTGTTATCATGAGAGGTCAGGGCGATGACACCATTAGAGTACAGCTAACCTGAAGGAACAGCAAGATAATGTCGCGTGACAGCTATCAGGCTGTTGGAAGGCTGATATCTTTTCAATGAGGCAGACATGGAAACACAGACCTACACTGATGATTGAGTAACAAATGAATATTTTGTACAATTGTGGCTCTCGTTGTTATATTAATATCTCATTCAGAAGTTTAAGATCAATAAAAATTACAGAAAATGAAGGATGCTATCAAACTATACAGACAAAACAACAATGGCTATTTAATTCCTCTTCATAAAGGAGAGGCATCTATTCCAGGGTTAATGGGAGTCATGTGTATTATATCCTAAATTCTCACTGATGTGAGGATGTACTAGTGCCTCTCATCACCTTGTGACCACTTGACACTGAGTAGATGATTGGTGAGTGATATTCCACTTGTTTTGAAGTGCAGATGAATAATTAGGTGTTTTTTTTTTCATTTAGTGAAGGCCTGTCACTGCTTGGATATGAAGGCAATTGACAGGATGGGTAAAATGCACAACTCTGGCAAAATATAGTCAGCAAAAAAGGAATAATAAATGCTGATTCCAACGCTCAGAACACGATCTTGTTATAATCAACATAATCTTTCAGTAGAAGCAGTGTTAATGCTCATGAAATATGCCTTATCCAGGCTGGAGATCCTATTAGACTGTACAAATATCTGTGTAACCACAGAGATGTCCTCATCATCTGTGCTGATAGCAACTGGACTGACCTGCACGTTATCTTCTAATACCTCCATGTCAGCAGCATCAACATACATGTTGTTGGAAGAAGATCAAATCTGAAACTCTCAAGGACCACACTAAGACCTTTCTTCTCAGACAACGCCTCACAGACAATCTGTCAACTCCTAGAATGCAGGAGCCACAGAGTGTCTGCAGCATACGAGCTGCCTGGATTCACTGGAATTTTCAAGATATAATAGAGAATTACAGCTGTGACATTGACCATCTTCATGAAAGGACCATGTCTGCCTGTGGTTACTGCACAGAGGACATCCTGCTGTCTGCCTCAAGGAAGGTCAGTCCCTCAGTTGGCTGCATTTTCCAGCATTCACCTTTATTGTGGCAGAAGCTTGTTATAAATGTCATTTGTCCCTTCATATGAAGCAGTACTATAAGAGTACATGACTTCCAAGTTTCTTATAAAATAGTGTTTTCTGAGTCTTTCAAAATTAGTATTATTTCAGTTTCACAGCACAACTTTATTCAAAAAATACAAGTAACAGGTTTTCATTTAGTACATTTAATTCATGTTTGCTTATCTCTTCAGATTCTATCATTTCTGTAAGTGTATGTACCCACAGAAAGTAGACCCTAATGAATACTATTGACATTTCTAGAACCACATGAACATTAAACTTCGTTCATTGGAATTCCTCAAATTGATAAGTGAAAACCAGAAGAACTGCATTCACAGTATAATTAGAAGACTGATTTATACTTGCTACTTATGCTATAAAAGATCCCTTTGATTGTGAATGTTTATTCTTGAACAACCAAACTATGTACAGGTAGAATTTTTAGTTTTGATAGTTGTTGTAATGAACTTGCCTTTGTCACTAACTTGAAGTTCAGCTAATGAACTTCAGCTAACCAGCCTAATGTTGACTATAATGTTGCTATTCTGATCCAGATAACGCAGGGTTTTGTGCAACATCATTCCCTAACATGGGAAAGCCAGAAGCCAGCAGAACACAAAATAGCTACTATAATCTTTGATAACTGATAAAATCTTGTCTCCAGGTCTTTCTGGCCACCAAGCTGAAAAAGCTTTAAAACTTACTGAATATTCTTAATATTCAGACACAATTTAAAAATAATATAAACAATTAAAATAAATGTAGTATTACTAAAATTTTCTAGAATTCCTTAAAACACATTTACACTATTAAAAACATTAATGAAAAGTTGATCGATTAACAAAGATTTTAAAAAGCCTTATTCTTATCCTTCAACCTCAAAACCACTGATCCACTGACACAGAAATGACAGGCAGATCCTGGCCAGCAGGTTCCAGACTTTTACATTTTTGCAGTATACCCAGATTTTTGGCTCTAATTGCCATCTGGCTCTCCTTTTTTTAACAAAAAAACTCACATTTATACTCCATCTTTCACAAAGCCACAATATTCTCAAATATTTTACAACCATGAAGTATTTTGTATAGGCAATGACTGTATCAGGTGCAAAGCTTTTGCAGTCAATTTGTGCATGGCATGCAACCTCCAAGAACCAAGTTTTGGTTGCAGATTAAATATCTGATAGGATGACAGGGAAGAACAACTGGCTCTTCATCAAAATAGTCTTATGTGATCTTCTATGCCAAGGAGGGAGAAGAAACAGGGTCTCATTTTAAAATTCTATCCATGTCTTAAATTGTTCTACTTTCCCTCAGTACTTCAAGTATACTCATGTATACAGCTAAACAAAACAACATTCCTCCAGGACAAGGTGCAAAACACAGTGCATACGATCTCACACAGCACATATAGGTACAATAGCACATAGAGTCAAAATTAGCACAAGTCCCTGAGTGGCATAGCCTAAAGATTGATGGTGCATGGGAATTTTTTGTTCTAGAGCCATGTTGCTGCAAAAACAAGTACACAGCAGTACCTCATCTCATGCTGAGTTGGCCACAGAAGAAGGCAGTCCAGTTTGTCTTCCAGGGAGTGAATACTGGAGAGCAGCCCTAACAGGAAAGCTAGTCTGCAGGGACCAGCCTCCAACCCAGCCTGGAAGTGTGCCCTCTCACACTGCCCCAAGCGTCTCCTCCCCTGGGTGGCTGTAACTGACAACGCAGTGGCATGAGGGTCTGGTCCGCACAACAACTGAGATACCAGCAAACCTGCCATCCCCTATAGGATTTTATATTACCAATGTCCAACAGGGTATTGTGATCACAAGAAAAACATTTAAGACACACACTGGAAGCTTTTATTGGACTCAGAAAGGTTGCTGTGATCAAGCATGCCACTACCTTACTGAAACAGCACTCATGTGCCAACCAGAATTTCTGTGTTCAGGTCTCTGCAGAGGAAGTAGAATCCTCAGCCCTCTGAAATAGAGAGAAGTGAAGATGGAGGTCCCATATAGGACTAGTTGTCCATATTTAAGTAGAAATGGTCCGTCTCAAACACATTTTCTGATACAACACACACAAAATGCTGGAGGAACTCAGCAGATCAGAGAGCATTCATGAAAATGAAAAAAACAGTCAACGTTTTGGGCTGAGACCCTGCTTCAGGACTGGAAAGGGTTGGGGGGGGGGCGGTAAGAGACGAATAGCTAGAAAGTGATAGGTGAAGCCAGGGAGATGGGAAAGATAAAGGGCTGGAGACGAAATAAAGGATTCTGATAGGAGAAGATAGTGGACCATAGAAGAAAGAGAGGAGGAAGGGCACCATGGAGAGATGATAGGCAGGTGAGAAAAAGTAAGAGACCGGAGTGGAGAATAGAAGGAGGAGAGGGGTAGGGATGTTTTTTACTGGAAGGAGAAATCGATATTCATGCCATCAGATTGGAGGCCACCCAAACGGAATACAAGATGTTGTTCTTAAAGGTAGCCCTATTGTGGCACAAGAGGAGGCCATAGACTGACATATAGGAAATGAAATTGGAATAGGAATTAAAATGATGACAACCAGGAAATTCCTCTTTTGATGGATGAAGTGGAGGCGCTTAATGAAGCATTCCTCCAATTTATGACGGATTTCACTAATGACAGAGGCAGAATTGGGAGCATCTGATACAGTAAATGACCCCAGCAGATTTGCTGGTGAAGTGTTGCCTCACATAGAAGGACTATTTGGGGCCCTGAATGGAGGTGAGGGAGGAGGTGAATGGACAGTTGTAGCACTTGGCAGCTTACAGGGAAAAGTGCAGGGAGGGAAATTAGGGAGAAGTAATGAATGGACAAAGGAATCACAGAGGGAGTGATTCCTGTGGAGAGCAGAGAGCCAGGCAGATATGTTTATTGGTAGGATCCCTTTGGAGACAGTGGAAGTTGTGGAGAATGATGTGTTGGATATGGAGACTCGTGGAGTGGCAGGTAAGGACAAGAGAAATTCTATCGTTGTTAAGGCAGAAGGGAGATGGGGTGAGCACAGATGTATGGGAAGTGGAGGGGATGCGGATGAGGGCAGCATCAATGGTGGAGGAAAGGGAACCCCATTCTTTGATGAAGGAGGACATCTCTGAAGTTCTGAAAAGGAAAGCCTCATCCTGGGAACAGATTCAGCAGAAACTCAGGAACTGGGAAAAGAGTATAGTGTTTTTACAGAAGACAGGGTGGGAAAGAGGAATAGTCAAAATAGCTGAGTGGATTGGTAGGTTATAATTTTCCAGACCTGGGCATACAATTTGTCTCTGGGTTAGTATTCTTTATCTTATATCATGTCTCATAGCTGATACATCATACAACATAGGGAGAGGCGATTTGGCACATTTGGTCAATGCTGCCTTTCAGCGTAGTCTTATCTATAAACACATATAATAACACAGGCTGAGAGGATATTGCCTTGCGGGTTCATGATGACTCCCAGATAGTTTATTTCCAAGTATACAAAAATGTATTCTCTCTCACACATATACTTCAATTTTCCTTTGATCCTTTAGCCCATACAAAGGCATAATTTACAACCGTCAATTAATCGATTAGTATGTCCATGAGGACTCCAGAGGAAATTGGAGTACCGAGTGATCACCCATGCAAACTCCACACAGGCACCACCGAAGGTCAGGATCGAGCCACGTTCCTGAAACTGTAATGCAGCAAAACTTCCCGCTGCACCATCGTGATGCCTGTTGTCATCCAAGATGTCCGTTTCTTAATCCACAGCTTGCATTGTCAACAATCTTCCCAACAGCAGCAAAAGGGAGCATGAAAAACATTCCCTGGCTAGCAGGACAAGCTCTGCCTACAGAACTGCTCAGACTGTTGACTAACTAGTGCCTTTAATATGGCCAAACTGGCATTTAACTATTGCCTTTGCATGAGGGAGGGGTGGGGAGGTGAATAAGGACAAGAGGATGGATGGAAGGACAAAGAAAGGAGAATATGGGGTAATAAAAGAGAGAATGTGAAGAGAAATGAGAGAGCAAGGAGGGATTAATGTGAAGGCTGGAAGGAGAGGTTTAGAGGGGGAGAAGGGCCTTGGAAGAAGAGGAAATGGGATGGAAGGTAGGAGAAAGATTTGTGGAAGCATTGATGTTTGAAAATGGAGAAAGGAGGTTAGATAGAAAGAGGAAATAGAGGAAGGGAAGGAGAGGATGGTTTGAGAAGGGCTGAAGCCTCTACATAATCAGATACCTTGACAATCACTGATCACATCCTTAAATTCATTGGAGACTTTGCGATCAGTGACACTGCCCACCTGTCAGAATCAGAATCAGAATCACCAGCATGCGTCATGAAATTTGTTACCTTCGCATGTGAAAATAGCATCTCTTTTTACATTTTATTTGTATGGATTCACCAAGCTAAGTTATTGGAGAGAGACAGAAAAGTCTTCACATGTTGTGTGTCATACTACTGTTTTTTTTGGAATGAAAGACAAGTCAGGCATATCTGCTCAAAAGTTTCATGCACTTGTTTGTTTATTTTCTTAATTATGAGGGTAAAGGAAAGAATCCACCCCAACAACCAGTCCCCTTTAATCTGTCGGTAACATATATTTAGACAAAGAAAGGTTCAAAAGTTCACAGGTTCATTTATTATCAAAGCATATATCCATAAACAACTCTGGAATTTGACTTCTTCAGATAGCCACGAAACAATGAAAGAACACAAAGGTCTTCAGAAAGAAACATCAAACCCATCCCTTCCCCCATGCACAAAAGACAGCAGCATCCCAATCATCAACCCCCAAAACCTCCCTCCTCCCGCACAAAACAGAACAGGAAAATCGACCCCCAAAAAACAACCCCTCCCCACACAAAAAACTAACGGAACATCAACGCACAAACATCCTCACCTCACACAACAAAATGGAAAAGGGACAGGTGATTTAAAAAAACAGAATATAAAAACCATAAGTCTGATAAGTCCACAGTCCATAATCATAATAGTCCAATCCATAAACGCAGAACCATGATACCATCCTACAATATCATCGACATTCATCAAAAGAGAGGAACACCACATGAGGCTGAGAGGCCTACCCACCTGACACAGTGAGCCGCACAGTGATAGGCCACTCACAGACTCCTTCTCTGGCAGTGAACAAAAGGCAGGCAGTCAGCACTGAAACTCTCACTCATATTCTGCATTTGCCTTAATGTCTCAATCTTCCTCAAAGCCTTAAACGGTGAAATGGAGTCGAACATCGGCTTGCACCCCATCTCAGAGTTTCTTCACTCAAGGCCTTCCGAGTAGGCACTGACTTCCGGAATCTTCTCAGAGCCAGCCAAGCGCTGGATCGCTCGAACGATCTCCAAACTGTAAATCACGAGCTCTAACAGTCCCAAAGCACATTTAAGGTGAGAAACGGACGTAGAAGAAGTAAAAAGGTACTTTCATTTGTTATGTGGAAGATGTCAACCGAGGAAGTGTTATATGTTGGCACCATCTTGACAGATTGCTATTAGGATTATTTCTGGTGATAAACTGCTTACATCAGCATTTCAGAATCAAAATGCTGTCTGCCACAGTGTGACAACAAAACATATACCTTCTTCCTTCAGCAGTACTATTTTTTCTCATCTGTCCTTATGGGGCAGGCCACTTAAAGAACATCAAAAAGAAACTGTGCAAAATTGAACTTGCTCCAAGTAATTTGAAGTTCCATTGTTGACATTTACTCCACCTAATTGAAGATCAAATTTAGTTCTGAGTTATTGATCCCACATCACTCTTAGGCCCTGTTTACAAGGCATTCTTTCAAAGTAGGCCTTGGGTCAAACTGTATCAAATTACTGTCAGATGCAGATCCTGTGATCTACCAGGAAGCACAAAATCAGCAGGGGATTCAAATAACACTTCATACATGCTCTTGATTCAAAGGACTGTGATTCCCAGCTGCCTTAGGAAAACAGCAACATGGGGCATCCATTTCTTCTCTGTAGTGCAGTAAATGGGTCTGCGCTAGAACGAAAAGATGCATATTTACCAGAGATGAATGGTAAAACTGCACCCAGCCTGAATGAAACTATTTATCTGCCTTCACTTCTTGGTGATTAGAATTAGAAAAATGGCCTGCTCCTTTGAGGAGTGGTAATGTTCATTGTCATCTCATCCAGTTTATCAGATTTTCTGCTGTCAGATCAGAGCTGGATGAAAGAACTGCAGAAGGGGAAAGAATTGGAGAATATCCAAATGTGACAGTCTCTGTGCTCTAATGGAATTCATCCAGATAAAGCTCCTCTGACACCAAGTGCATGATCTACAACCCCACTTCATGTTGCAGGCTGAGTAGAATGCCCGCTGCAGCACTCCATAACAAATTGCAAGCTCTGCCCCTACAGTCCTCATACACACGAGAGAGTAACATTTATTTGAACTGGAGCACAATGACTACTGAATGTAATGTAATCATGCCACCAAACCCTTCACAACAGTAGGTATTGGCACATGAATCTGTAATTTACAAACTAAAGTGCTTATTGATTTTATTATCAAATATTGGTTATAAAGTGACATATATGTATGTTGATAATAAATTTACTTTGAATTTTAAACTTTGAAGTACAAAATCATAAACAGTTTATGTACTGATTCAGTCCTAATTCAGTATACGTACTTGTATCTCTAAGGATGAACTTTAACCACACGGAGTCAGGTTTGGGAGGTGGAAGAAATGAATAGCTTGATGAGGACAAGGTTTATGTTAGTAAAAGTGCAAAGCAAATAGGAATTGGATACAGTTTATCAACATCCATGTTTAACATGAGCCAATTAGACTTGAGTGCCTTTCTTTCAAACGTTCATCATGCAACTAAAATAATATTTCAACAGTTTTAATGGTTATATCACATCTATGAGGTTTTCTGCCTTCTTAACACTCACTACTAAAACTGCTGCTGCCTATATTCTCCCTATGACTACATTGGTTTCCTGCAGGTGCTCCAGTTCCCTCCCACAGTCTGAAGACGTACTGGTTGGTAGGTTAATTGGCCTTTGTAAAATTGTCCAGTGATTAGGCTTGGATTAAATCAGGAAATTGCTGTGTGGCATGGCTAGAAGACCTGGAAGGGCCTATTCCACACTATATCTCAATAAATAGCTTTTTAAAAAATCAAGATAATTGAAGGAATGCTGAGTGAAACTCTTGAAAATGCTGCAATGTGCATTCATTATTCACAGTTGCTTTCATGACACTTATGGCGAGAGTTTCCATCCTGTAAGTCAGGACCTTATAGCTGGCTTAAACTAGTGCTGAACGAAACGTAACTCACTAGAGAGATCAGCAGCAGAGAGCGGTGCACTGCTAGAGAACAGTTCCCAAATCGAAAATGCATAACAGTAAAGTTACAAAAAAGGCTAAACCTCCTTGAGCAGCTGGAATGGCAGGACTTGAAAAAGTTCCATTTCGCATGTCATCGATGACCAGAAAGTGTCACCGGTGACTGTCAATATAAACACTACCCTAACATCTGTAACTGTGGCTCTTTCCAGGCCTCCACAAGAGCACTAGGAAGTTGTCCCAATGATTTGGATATTAATTAACTTCAAATAGATTTAATCAGGTGAGGGAAAGATAAAATATTGTGCTGAGAGACATAATTTGTTAGGAAGAATGAGAAAAGATAATTTAAACTGAGGAGAACCATTCTGAAAGGGGCATGGGCACAGAGGGAGCTTGGACAATATGCACATAGTTTATTGAAGATGGCAGGAGAAAGCAGGATAAACAGTGCACTGATCAAAGTACAAAAGCAAGGAAGTTAATGGATTGGCTACAAGTTGAATATTGTGCCGAGTTCTGGCTGTCACACTTCAGGTAGGGGGGGCACTGAAGAGGTTTATCAAAATAATTTTATGTATGAGAGGCTTTCATTAGATGGATCAGCTGGAGAAGCTGGCGTTTTTTCTCCAGGAACAAAAGAGCTGGTAAGTAGTTTTTAACCATATAACCATATAACAATCACAGCACGGAAACAGGCCATCTCGGCCCTCCTAGTCCATGCCGAACTCTTAATCTCACCTAGTCCCACCTACCCGCACTCAGCCCATAACCCTCCACTCCTTTCCTGTCCATATACCTATCCAATTTTACCTTAAATGACACAACTGAAATGGCCTTTACTACTTCTACAGGAAGCTCATTCCACACAGCTATTTTAAAGTCATAAGGAGCATATTAAAAAAAGTTAGAGGGAAAACTATATTCTCTGGGCCCCATAGATGCTGCTCGACCTATTAAATTCCTTCAGAAGGCTGTTTGTTGTTCTAGAGCCTAAAGTCCCTTATGTTTCTGAGAAGCCAGTTAAATCATTTTCTCATAGAACCCTTGTGCATTGAAGGCATAGGAATTTCTTCCACAGCATCTGCCTTGGCTGAGAAGTGGTTCCTGAGAAATTGGAAATGGTCTATATTCTCAGTGCCTTGGTGTGAGCCTTTATTGTAGGAAGACAGTGTGATCCAGTGGGGGTAGGTTTTTCTTACTGTAGCTTGACTATAGATGACCATGGTTGTTGACTGTGTTCATCATAAGTTGAATAGGTTACCATTAGTTCTAAAGGTTATTTCTCACTAGAAGGTGAAGTGCAGCATCAAAATCAACTGAAAATGATTGAGAAGAGTGTTGGGTTAAATAAGGCAGCCTAGTATTGTGGCATGCATACCGTCATGGAGTGTAAGAAGGAGATAAATATCTGCTGGCAACCAAATTTGAAGAGGGTGTTTCAGAATTCATCCTGAATGATGAATTTAAAAGTTTTATGAAATTGAAGAGGGCTATGTATAGTGGCTGGTGCTGCTCCCTGCATTTTTTCTTCATCGCATGGTGAAAAGCATGGTCCTTTATCTTAAGATAGACAGATTCTACGCTGTGAATCTGGAGGAGTTCTTTGGGAGGAGATGTTTTGAGGAGAACCCTATCAGTGATTAGGGAAACATTTTTGTACTTACCACAAGGAGATGCCTCTTTGCTAAAAATGGTCAGGGTTACAACATCTCTCAGATATTCTTGTATATTCTTCCCTTCCCCAATATAGGGGATGAGATTGTGGATTTGCAACTGAAACTGCTTCCACCGTGTGTCCTGTCTGGCTGACAAATGCTGCTCCGCATTCACGGGGAATCCTGTAATTTCCAGCCGACCTGAGTCCCAGATCATCTTCGACCCGCATAAGCTGTGATTTGAACTTCCTTACAGGTTTCAGGATCCCGAAGAAATACTAGATTTATAACATCCACAAACCTGTAAGGAAGTTCAAATCACAGCTTCTGTGAGTCAAAGATGACCTGGGACTCAGGTCGGCTGGAGTTTTCTGAATTCCCTGTTAATGTGGAGCAGTGTATATCGGCCAGACGGTGGAAACCCTCATGAAGAAGCACAGAAGGTGTATCCTTTCAGGTTACCCAGAGAAATCGGTGGCAGCAGAACATTGCATTTGCAATGGCCATAGGATTGACTTCGATGGCACAAAACAACTGTGCCACACCAATGGCTTTTGGCACCCCTGGTGAAAGAAGCCATTGAAGTAAAACTAGAGGAAAAGAAATTTTAACAAAGGTGAAGGTCTCGCTCTAAGTAAGAACTAGAATTCGATTATAAACAAGGTGGGAGAGCAGAAACCTCATCTGATGAGAACTAACCCTTCAGGAGGGATACACTACAGGGGTATAAATACCACCGGACTAGACAAGTCCAGACATAATCCCTGATGAAGATGGCAGCGTTTGTCATCGAAACGTCAGTTATAACTGATACCTGTACCCAACTAGAAGCCCGAGAAGAATTTATTCATCATACACACTGGGAAAGCACGAAGTCCAGAATATTTTTGCAGTAATGCCTTCTAGCAGGCTAGCACTTGTGAGCTAGAGCCATTCTTATCTCTTAGCGTGTGGGGAATCTGCACTAAAGGTGGCTTTGAAAAATTTGAAGAACGTTTGCGGGTCATCTCTGTCAGTGAGTTTCTGAGTACTCTGTGCTCCCTGTTCTTCAATTCATGTGTTTTCTGCTGGACCTTCTACTTCCTCAAGCATTCTGTATGTGTTAATCTACAAACACCTTATGTTTATGGTTGATTATCTCCCAGTCACTCTTCTCAAAACAATCCTAATACATCTTGGTAGAAAAGACAAGTGTGGTAATATCAATTGTGTCAATTTCAGGTCAGCCTAAAAACTGTGAGCAGTATTTGTTTGACTCCTATAGTCTGGGAGTTGATAGGCTGTCTGTGAGATCCCACAAAAGAAAAGTTGATATAGTGAAGTCCTTAGGAGATTCGACATTGATCTTCCTTCAATATTGAATTAGCCTTCCAGCAATTTGACTACTATATAGCTCTCTCCCTTGTAGAATGTTTTGTTTAATGTTAACTCATTAAGAAGCTGCAAATGTTTGAGAATCTCAAGGATATTGGCAAGTACTCAATTACAGCAGGTAAACTCGGGGGTAGGGAGTTTACCTAGGGAGTGGGAGAGCGCTCAGCACGGCAGTAATCCAGCCAGCTGCAGCAGAGGAGGCTTTGCATTGACCTGAGCCTTGTCAATTGCTGGGTGCTGGGCTGTTAATAAGAATGAATCTGGGATCAGAATGTGATGATAGCTCAGACAACCAGCATGCTCAGAGTAGCAGAAAACCACTCTAACTGTCTTACAAGTCTGAATCAGCTTCATTTGGAGTCAGACTCCCTGTGGGTTTGTATTTACTTATCATCTTTTACATGCCTTTCCTTCCATTTCTGTTGCCGTTCACATTCCATTATTAATTTTGATTCATGAACCAACTGCTCACAAGTCACCAAGTCCAACATATGTGTGTGCAAATGTGTGTGTGTGTGTGTGTGTGTGTGTGTGTGTGTGTGTGTGTGTGTGTGTGTGTGTGTAGGAAGCTGTTGTGGACTGGTTTCACAGGCCTAAACAAAAGCATTTAGTTGGTGTGAGATGTTATCATGGTCCCTGTGAAATTTTAACAGCATGAATTTGCTTAGAGGGAAGATTTATGAGGATGATTCCTGGAATGCAGGGGCTAACATATGAGGAGTGTTTGTCGACTCTTGGACTGTATTCATTAGAGTATAGAAGAATGAGAGGGAATCTGATTGAAACATTTCGTATGTTGAAAGGGTTGGACAGAGTAGATGTGGAAAGGCTGTTTCCCTTGGTGTATGAGTCCAGGACAAGAGGCCACAGTCTTAGAATTAGAGGGTACCCATTTAAAACAAAGAGGAGGAGAAATTCTTTTAGCCAGAGGGTCGTGGATTTATGGAATTCGTTGCTACATACCGCTGTGGAGGCCCGATCATTGAGGGTATGTAAGGAGGAGGTTGATAGGTATTTAATTAGTCAGGGTATCAAGGGCTATGGGGAAAAAGCTGGAAATTGGAACTAGATGGGAGAATAGTTTAGATCAAGGTGGAGTGGCAGAACAGACTCGATGGGCCGAGTGGCCTACACTCCTGCTCCTTTGTCTTGTGATCTTGTAAACAGAGAACCTCTGACCTCAAAGACAACATTCCTATTACTACCAAACACATATTTTATTAGGCTCCAGAAACAGGAATAACTTGCTCGACTGGCAATAAATATAGAGCAGGATAAACATACAATGACAGTCAGCTATCTGATTACCTGGGTCAGCCTTACCATCACCTTATAGTCTCCCTAGAGAGTTCAAACCATAGCTTGGAAAGTAATGTTCCAGTACTATGAAGAAAGATTAAACAGGAATGAGAGCCAAAAATAACCTGTGAAGAAATGAGCATTTTATTAAGACAGATGGATGTGGAAGGCAGATTCATCCAGAAGCAACCTGAAGTACAAGAAGCTTCCCACTTATGATTTAAAGCCGTTTAATTTCATTAATTGCATGCAACCTTGCAGAGAATTAGCAAAGGTTTTTTTTGTGTTGTTTGCTGCAAGAGTCTAAAATAGATACTGAAATTTAAACTGTTCAGATTTGGAGGAGCAGAATCTCCACAGTTCAAGAGCCTGGAAATAGGACATTTTAGAATTACATTACAATACATCCCTTTGAGAAAAATTGTCAGACCATGTCCCCTGCGATGCATAAGGAAGTCAAAGATAACCTAAAGGCTAAGAAGAGTTATTTTAGAAGGTATAAGAAAGTAGGAAGTAATGAGAACTGGGACAGATGAAAAAAGTCAGCTGAGGATTAATAAAATAATCATTGGAACTGGGAATTGGAGCTGCTAGGGATCTATAGCATCATTTTCAATATTTTTGGAACAGGCACTAAAGGCGAGGCGCGTAGCCCGAGATGCCCGAGAACATTCTCTGCTGCTGAAGCTAACTGGTAGAGGACTTCAATGCACTTCACAGGAAAGTCAGAATCCATATTAAATCCATAGACAAATTCATTACATCTTTGCCGGCAGCCTGAGTTTGTACATGAGACTGGTGCTGGAAAATTAGAGTAGCAACCTGCTGTCTGAAGCATCACACACAAAATGCTGGAGGAAATCAGGCAGGCCAGTCGAGCCTCTTTGGAAATAAATAAACAGTCAACATTTATTCTTGAAAAGAAGGGGGAAGCTGCCAGAATAAGAAGGTGGTAGAGGAAGGGGAAGGAGGACACCGGGAAATCCTGCTTTCTCTGGATGGAGTGGAGGTGCTCGACAATGCAGTCGCCCATTTACGTTACGTCTCATTAACGTAGAGGAGGCCACATCTGGAGCAGCAGTTACAGCAGACGACCTCCAACAAATTTGCAGATGAAATGTTGCTTCACCTGGAAGGACTGGTTGGGGCCCTGAATGGAGGTGAGGGAGGAAGTGAAAGAGGAGCTGTAGCAGTTCTTCCGAATGCATGGTAAGTGCCAGGAGGAAAGTTAGTGGTTTTGGAAGCCTACACAACATTCACAAGGATAGAACAGGACAAACACTGAAGACACATCTAAAACTAACCATGGTTATCGGAGCTACAGGAGACAGACACACCCTCGCTCAATCAGAATCAACGACTAGGATGCAGAATTTATCGCTGTAGTGCACAATTTGTATGGACATCACAGGTGGAATTTCAGTTCCTAATAAGAGACCAAGTTGACTTTGATACTTATTAAAGGAACCATACTACGAAGGGCATTAGTGCCTGAGGCGCTGCACATCTAATAAAAGAAAGATGTCAGCAGGCGTGGAATCAAGGTCGTTATCCTCACCACTTGGAGGGTCTTCACCTAACTGAAGATGCACAGATTCTTCGACGGTGGGGGCATATTGTTGCATGGGACAGACGGATGTGCAGTCCCTGTCTCCTCACTCTAACCTTTGCACTTCTGTTCCGCATCAGTTCACTGGGTCTCAAAGTCGTGCCTTGATCAGGTAATGCCATGCTGAGCAGATAGAAATCTGTTTCTCATTTGTGGGGTTGATGTCTCCGTATTTGAGGGCAGAAATTGAACTCAAGTTTGAACATTCCCAGCTGACCAAACTGTGAATTACACACCATCTAGCACTGCCTCCAGTCCAAACCTCGGCCACCACCACCTTCCTTGCTGCACCTCCCCCACGACCACTCTCCAGTCCCAAGTCTTTCAGGCTTCCCCTTCACTTGATAGGTCCTTAGAGCCTCCATTTTCCTCCCACCCTACCCTCTAAGCTTCTCCCTGCCCCCTAGCAACATCACCAACTCTTCCCACCCCCCCCCCCTCCTCTGACACCACCAGCACTCCTCCCACCTCTGACCCCAGGTCTGATCCCTGTCATGGTTGGGGTTCTGTTGGAGTCCTTGATCTACAGTTCAAACTATGGTTCTTCGCGAGTGGTGGGTTTTTGGTCCAGTCATGTAGTCTGGCACTTCGCTACCTCCTGAAATGGCCTAGAAGACGTGCGCTATTGGGGAGCAGGCCTATAGACGACCCGGTTCCTCGCCAATTGAAGCGTCATGGAAGACTGAAACATCGAGACAGCAGGCAGTGTGTGTTGCTTTCGGAAGAAGGCATCTGTACTCGAGCGATCCCCCCTCTCTCTTTCTTGATGGAGAGTGGGAGCCTGTCTATTCCCAAGGCGGGGGTGGGGAAGTTGGAGAATGACAGAGAAGCAGCAAGTTGCTGGTCTCCCACTCTCATTGCTGAAGGAGTGACCTCCCTCCCTCCCTCAATGGAGAGAGACAGACAGCCTGTCTGAGGTACCGAACTGCTGGGTAATGGAATGTGGTTTTTGATGCACTCTAGATCAAATCTCTTTGGGGGGGGGGGCTTTTGCCATTGCTTTCATTGTGGTGGTGGGGTGGGGTTAATGCTTCTGTAGGCTCAAGTAGGGGTAGGGGGAAGGGGAGGGCCAATGCTTCTGCTGCTGCTTGTGTGATGAGAGGTGGGAAGGGGGCTTCAGGGTTCTGATGTTCCTCTCATTCTATGGGGTTTCTTGTTTCATGGATGTCTGTGGAGAGTAAGAATTTCAGGTTGTGTACTGTATACATTCCCTGATAATAAATTGAACCTTTTGAACCAATTGAATGAAAGTGAGTGCAAACAAAATCGCATCATCTAAACAGAAACCGACCTGGCTGAACAAACTGTGTTACTGTTGTGGCAGCGGTTCATATACACCAGGCCAATGCAAGTTTAAATGCAAAACTTACACAAAATGCAACAAAGTAAGACACATACAAGGAGCATGCTGAGCAGGCAAAAATAAATGGACTGCATGGGGAAGAGATGACGATAAAGAGTCAAGTTGCAGTCAAATGAGCACTGATCTGCACTCTGTGATAACAGATCAGATAACAATGAGAGTGACACAGAACTGTGTAGCCTTGAGATTTACTTGTGAAAACTAGCAAAAGAGAAGCAAAATAGTTTACGCCAGAAGTGAATGGCAAATTAATTAAAATAGAATTGGGCACTGGTTTAGCTGTTTCAGTCATTCCGCAAAATAAGTTTGAATGGCATATCAAAAATATCAAGCTGAAGCCTGCAGATATGCAACTAAGAACTAGTATTGGGAAAAAAGATAACTCCCAAGGGAATGACATTTGGAACCATGAAATACAATACCGAACAAGCCACATTGAGCTTGCATGTGGTAAAAAAAAAACAGAAGGACCAGCACTGTGGGTGTGTGATTGGCTGAGAAAACTACAATGTGATTGGAGATCCATCCACTATTTGCATGCTACATTCCCTGTAACTGAGCCAACTGATAGCAACTTAAGGAATGTACTGGATGATGCCACAACTGCTTCCATGCCAAACACCATGAACCGTTGCCCAACAGAGCACAAACATGCATTGGTATTGCTTCATGCACTGTGCAGAGCTCATCACTTTCTTCAACTTTGCCTCCAGCTTCCACCATCCCCTTAAGTTTGCTTGGTCCATTTCTGATACCTCTCTCCCCTTTCTCGATATTTCTCTCTCCACCTCTGGAGCCAAGCTGTTTACTGATTTCTTTTATAAACTGACTGATTACCATGACTATCTTGAGATTAACTCTTCTCACCCTGTCTTCAATAAAACCGCTTTTCCTTTTTGTCAGTTCCTTCATCGCTGCCACACCTGTTCGCAAGATGAGGCTTCCCTTTCCAGGACATCAAAGATGTCTTCCTTCTTCAAAGAACGGAGTTTCCTTCTCCACCATTGATGCTGCCCTCACCCGCATCTCCTCCATTTCATAGACATCTGCATTCACCCGATTTTCCCACCACCTCAACAGGGATAGAGTTCCTCTTGTCCTCACCTACCACGCCATGAGCTTCAACAGCCAGCAAATCATTCACCGCAACTTCCGCCACCTTCAAAGGTATCCTACCACTAGAAACATCATTACCTTCACCTCCCAACTCCCTCTCCCCCCAGCTCTTCACTTTTCACAAGGATCACTCCTTTCATGATTCCCTTATCCATTCATCCTTCCCACTAATCTCCTACGTGGCACATATTTCCCCAGGTGACAGAGAAGAGTGGGAGAGGTAAGATAAGGTCCAGTAAGTGATTGGTGATGCAGGTGAGGAGAGGGGAATGGTGATGAGCAGAATGAAGGACAGAATACCCAGAATATTAGAGTTCTCTTTTCTCCTTGATATTCCAAAAAGAAGTACTTCCCTTGCCAATTTGTCCCTCCCCACTAATCTCCCTCCCTACCAATCCCCTTCCCTCTAAACTCCCTCCCCATTAATCCCCCTACCAGAACTTAACCCTGCAAGCAGTTAGGGTGCTACATTTGTCCATTCTCCTCCTACTTTACCTCCTTTCAGTGCCTCAAACAGTCCACCCAGGTGAGGCAACACATTAAATGCAAATCTGTTACGCTTGTCTACTGTATCCAATGCTCCCACTATGATCTTCACTACATTGGTGAGACCCAGTGTAAACTGGGGGATCTGCCAATGTGGCCAACTATCCAACTATTTTAATTCCCCATTGCCTCTCTAAAATATCAGTCGATAGGCTCCTCTTTTGATGAGGCCACTCATAGGGTGGAGGAGCGACACCTCATATTTCATCGAGGTAGCCTCCAACCTGATGGCATAAACATTGATTCCTTCTTCCAGCTTTTTTTCTCCCTCCCTCTTCCCAGTTCTTCTATTCCCCACTCTGGCCTCTTACCTCTTCTACTCACCTCCCCCTGGTGCCCCTCTTTTCTCCCCTTCTCCCATGGTTCACTCTCTTCTACTATTAGATTACTTCTTCTCCAGCCCCCTATCTTTCCTGGCTTCACTGATCACCTGCTAGCTGATCACCTCCTTCCCCTCCCCCTACCCTTTTATTCCCCCTTCTTTTCCAGTCCCGATGAAGGGTCTCAGCCCAAAATGCTGACTATTCATTTCCATAGATACTGCCTGACCTGCTGAGTTTCTCAAGCATTTTGTATGTGATTTTACATCTGGCACTTTAACCTGATTTTATAGCTGGTACTTTAAAGCTGGCATACTACCATTCTGCCCTATAAACATATATGCTGCAACCTATATATTACAAACCAATAAGTGATGCAGGCAGCAGACTGGCAACAGTAGATTAATTAGCTGTTATGCATCCATCCACATTCTCCTTCAAATGTAAATGTTATGTAAGTGCAACTAATCACAACGAGTTAGTTATAAAATTGACATAATTTTCTTCTGCTTGAATATTTTCATGGATATTTTCTGGAATCAACTTCTAAATAGGATGAAATTACACAAAACTACAGAGGTTGTAATAAAAACACCCACAAACTGCTAGAGGATATCTTGGGCAACACACACACACAACACTAGATGAACTCAACAGACCAGGCAGCATCTCTGGAGGGAAATGAGCAGTATGTGTTGCTTGGATTTCCAGCATATGGAGACTTCCTCTTGTTTGTCAGCATGCTGGACTGAGATCTGAAACGTTGGCTGTTCTTTTCCCTCCAGAGTTGCTGCCTGACCTGTTGAGTTCCTCCAGCATTTTGTGCTTATTGCTCAAGGTTTCCGAATCTCTTGTATGTCTGAGGAACTCCGTATGTTGGGCATCATCTGTGGCGGGAAAAGAAATGTAAATTTTTGGATCAACGTCCTGCATCTGAACCGAGAGTGGAGTCAGAAGGGAGCCAGTATAAAGAGGAGAGTGGGAGGGGCAAGAGAGGGCCCAGTATGTGACTGGTGATACAGGTGAGGAGGGGTGAATGGTGATGAGCAGAATAAAGGGAAGAATATCTAGAATATTAGAAGTTTTCCTTTCTCTTTGATATTCCAATAAGAAGCACTTCCAGCTCTTCCAGTTTAGGTTCAGCTTTCAAGCATTTACAGTGTTCTTTATTTTTACCTTTGTCATGTCTAAGCTTATTAGTTTTAATGTAATTATCTGATAAGGCTTTAGAAAATGAAACAACACCAGAACAATGTTTCAACTCAAATAAAATGTACGATTTTACTTCTTTCTTCATGTCTGCAGAAACTGAGGCTACAAACAAACACAAATGTCTGCAGGGAAGGTTAAAATGAATTATCTTCAAAACAAATAGGACTGTATCAGTGCTGATGAAAATACACTGATTAAAACACAATTAAACAGGATGAATTTGCAAAATGTAATTCCCAAGGCTCGGAATTTTGAAGAGGCTGATGCCACTAGTTCCTATTCTGGTACTAGTACAGCTAATGATCACTATTAGACAAGTTATCATTACCAATATCAAGTCTCTTCTGTGATAATCAGACATAGGAATGTTGATATTGTTATCATGTTGTGCAGAGATCATTCAATCTTAGTCTTCATCATCATTATGTGCCATGTCATAAGACTTAGGTGATCATGGTCTCATGACCCTGATTGCTCTTGGCAAATTTTTCTATAGAAGTGGCTTGCCATTGCCTTCTTCTGGGCAGTGTCATTACAAGATGGGTGACCCCAGCCGTTATCAATACTGTTCAGAGATTGTCTGCCTGGTGTCAATGATCACAAACCAGGATTTGTGATATGTACTACCTGCTCATATGACCATCCACCACCTGCACCCATGGCTTCACGTGACATTGATCGGGGGGTGGGGAGGACTAAGCAGATGCTACACTTTGCCCAAGGGCGACCTGCAGGCTAGTGGTGGGAAGGGGAAGGAGTGCCTTATACCCCCTTTGGATGAAATGTATCTCTACCCTGTCATCCATCAATCTTAGTAAGTAAATTAAACTTTTAAAATGACGTTGAGATTAGTCCGATTATTGCACTCATCTTAAATAGACTAGCACTTACTAGCACAGGATAAAGAACCCTCAAAGCATAGTAGTATCAGCCTGCCACTCATTGAGAAGATGGTGGTAAACAAGGTAGCAAAGATAACAACATAGGAACTAATGCAATGACATTCAAATCCAAATATTGAAGAAAAGGAATAACCAGAGCATAACAAATCTTGCATTGGTATGTTCTTCTGCAATTTCACTCATTTACACTGGACTAAAGAAAGAGAGGAGCCTAACAATTTAATGGGGAAAAAAGCGATCTGTGAGGGGAACATTTCATTATCATTTCCAAGCAGATGCTTTCAGGGGCCTGTCCCATAGGACGTCTTTAGGTTACTAAAACAATATTTATATGGTATAAGTGGCTGATAAATGACATTTCCAAATGCCTGAACCTTTTGCAAAACCCATGACAGGTGCAAGTTTTGCCTTTATGCCTAGACCTAGATTTGAACCATGGACCTCCTTCAAGCTGATAATGTTCTGCTATTGTGAGTATGGCAGATACAATTTACAATCTTAAATGGGACTCCATCTGCACCTTATAGATACATGAGCAAGTGTGAGTTTCTCCAAGGAAACTCTGGCCCAGAGATGATCTTCCAAAAGGATGTTTCTCTTCTCATCCACCTCACCAGAGCGGAGTATTTCCTGGCATGAGAATTTTGCAATGTTACAGATGCTTTTTCGGACTAACTATGCCTTCATGAGATTGCTTAAGGTCACATTATTGGATTTCAGATCATCTACTGTTGCCACATTTGCTCTGTGTGCAAGTAATGCAGAGCTAGCGGTAACAGAAGGAATATTACACAGCAATCTCACTCTCAATAGCAGCAATATTATAGTATAAATAATGTCATAAAGGTTGTGAAAGTCCTAAATATTTATTTAATAGAATCTCTGCAATAAACATGCTACCGATTTCACTCATATGTCACCTTCAACAACAGAACTTTTTTTTGCAGGTAATACATACAAAATGCAGGAGGAACCCAGCAGGCAAGGCAGCATCTATGGAAAAGCATAAACAGTTGTTGCTTTGGGCCGAGACCCTTCTTCAGCACCTTTCTTGAGAAGCTGCCTGGCCTGCTGAGTTTCCCCAGCATTTTGTGACTGTTCCAGCATCTGTAGAGTTTCTCGTGTTTGTTTTTTTTTATTTTGCTAGCGTTCATAGAGCTTTTCCATTTTTCATTTTTGAATTTCTTGGTGATAACTACAAGAAAGCAAAAGCAGTGGAGTTGAAGCAGAATTGAAAATCCTCGCATTGTCTCATCCTCTCGGTATTCCCTTGTGGCCACAAGTAAACCACATTTAGCTGACAACTGATTCTTTGCTCCTAATTATCCTTGAGTACTTTCTGAGCCAACCCTACGAGGTTTGTAAATCTGAAGCTGGGACGTGTATTTTTGATTTCCTACTGCACCTCTCTTTGCACAACACTCCACCAGCATATCCCCACCCCAACCCACTTCACACCTCACTTTATGTGAATGCTCCTATGCACATCTGCGGCCATTAAAACTGCATCTCCTTCATAATAAGGTTTCTTCATTTAAGCAGTGCTTTTTGCCATACTTTACCAGTGTTCTATGGGATCAAAGAACTTCACTTTTCTGGCAAGCAATGAATAGTTCAAAAGCATACTTTCCTTTTCAAATGGCTGATAAGAACTTACAGAAAAACATTCTATTTGTTCCTGAAATGTGGGGCATGGCTTTGTTTCCATTAAATTTTGAAATAATCAGAGGCATCCTATTAGTAAGGGAATATAGTCTGTTTAATATTAAGCAGTTAAGTGCTACCAGGTGATGCTGGCACAAAAGGCATTCAGTCCCAATGCAAAAGAAGTAAAAACAGACCTTGATTCAGTTCTCACTGATGATGACAAATTGTCTAAATAGTTTATTCTTGGTAAGAAGAGAGAGAGAGAAAAAAAAATCTTTGGAAATGATGTGGTGGCCACATGTGCCCAATGTAGAGCAGAACATGCAATTATGAGATGGATGGTAGTTTATGTAGCGTGCCGCCCTCTAATAGAAGATCATTAGTTTTCCTTAATAGCCTGAGGCAGAGCGCTTGCTCTTTATGCAGTAGTTATGGGGACTGAGGATAGAAATGACAAATGCTCAACTCATTCAGCCTGACTGCCAGGCAGTATGTTATTGCGTGCTGTAGGTCTACTGCAAATTTGCCAAAGGATTTTAACTCTACATTTGCTACAGGCAAGTGAGCAAAGAGAAAAAAAGTGGAAATTATAGCATTTTCTTTGCATAATCATGATAGATCTGGGAATGATTTTTAGCATTCTGTACAACCTCTCAAAGCTGAACATCACTAATATCTTATATCACCTTTTCCATTGTATATTTTGCACAAATCATCCAAAACTCGAAGAATGAAACACTTTTCACATTACACAGTGGCTTATTCATAGTAAGAGTTGAAACCTCATTGCTAGACCCTACTCTGAGAAGAACAACCCCCTCCCCAACTAAATTCAAAAGTGCAATGAATCTATGTTCCATGCCATCCGTTCCTTAATAGGTTCTCTGTGTGAGGTTGCTCAGTTATTTTTGAGTGATGGACAGTTTTGAGAACTGGAAACTCGGTTGAAATGACTTTGAACTTATTTCACGCAGGAATCTTAAAGAAGAACTCCATTTGACTCCATCATTTTGTCATTGTTAATCAGGTTAATCCGTCTCTTCTGAATTGTGCAACTCTACCATTTCTCATCTGGTTCCCTAACTGTGAAATTAGTTTCAAAATTCCCACCACATCAGTTGCTGGCTTATGACATCTCATCAACCTTACACAATGGATTTTTGTAATTAATTTCTTCTCTCTATTCTATCATTTTTCCATTGCTCATTAGGTTGCTCCCTAGTTGAGTAATTCTATTTCATTGCAATTCCACACATTTGCTGCCTGCTTTCTCTAAGCACTTTTCAGATAATAACAAGGAGTCAAATATCTCAGCTGATAGCAGATAGCTGGCATCCTGCTCTCATATATAAGACAGGAGAGCTCATGCAGTAGGCTTTAATACGGTAGTGGGATTACTCAGGTCTCTATCAATCTACCTCAGATGCTGGCACATGAACAGTGTGATGGCAGGGTTAAATTGTCAGAAGTCAACAACCGTGCCCAAATTTTGAGAGGTTGTGGGATTCTTGCATTTTAGCACTTAGTTAGAGGCAACACTCTGGCCAAAGAAATTCCTCCACAACTCTTGTTTTAAATGGACACCCTTCTATTCTGAAGCAGTACCCTCTGATCCTAGACTCCCACACTATATGAAACATCCTCTCCACATTGATTCTGTCTAGGCCTTTCCATATTTGGTAGGTTTCAATGCGATCCCCCCTCATTCTTCCAAACTTCAGTGACGATAGACCAAGAGTCATCAAATGCGCTTCATATGTTAACCTTTTCATTCCCAGATCATTCTTCTTGTAGGTGTATTTCTCTTCCCTCATTCCATTGTAAGATTTTCCTCCGATCCTTCTCAGCCCCTTTGTGGATTATAAACAGCATAGAATAGACCAAAACAATGCCAGAATCATATGGCATTTTCTCGATCAGTACTGACAAATGTGTGTAATGGTGACATTATCCATTGGAGAAGAGAGCATTTACTTTACCATGTTAATACTTTGATCTGACACAAAGCAAAAATTCTTAACCTTTGAAGTGTAGTATAAATGTGTCACAGTATTGACATGGAAGAATAGGTTTCTGGTAAAAACAAGTGTAGGTGGAGTGGAAACACTTTCAGTTTATGAAATGATTGAGCACATACAGTGACATGATTGGCAACAACAAAACTGAAAAATCCTCCCACGTTATGGAATTGGACAATTCACTCTTTCAAGTGCCTGTCAATAATATTAAATTTGGGGTTCAATTTTAACCCATCAGACCATGCAGGAGAGACTTTCAGAATGGAATAGTCCTTTTCACTCCCTCTTTCTACTTAAATGCAAATCATCCTTAAGTCTTGCAAATGGAATCCAATTTCACTTTAACCCAAGTTTGAAACATCACACCAGGTGAAACTAAAATGGCACCTGTTAGGAAGGATGTGAAGTCTTTCAAATGTAAGTGACCCTTCTGATGCCTACTCCCTACAACTTCAGAAAATGAGACTTCCTTTCTCAGCATACTTTGGCACCTGAGCCATTGCCTACTCACTCTGAGTGGGCAGCTGACCATTGCATAGTTTGAAGCACTTGCCGCTTGTGGGGGCTTAACATCAAAGTTCTCTTGATATACAAATTGATTAATATGAGTGAGTCAGTGTAGTGATTAATAACCACTACTCCCCCTTATTAATATCCCAAGGGTTACCATTGACAAGAAACAGAACTGGAGTGGCTATGGACACAATGAAGCAAGAGCAGGTGAAATCTTGTGGCAAATAACTCTCCTCCTATCTTCCACCATCTACAAGGCACAAATCAGGAGAGTGATGGATGTCTTGATGAGAACAGCCTCAACAGCACATTCAACATTAGACAGGACATAGTAGACTGCACAGCAGGCTCTCACTTCACAACCATTCATTCACACTACCAACAATTCGCAGAAAGAGAAGTCCATGCCATCCTCAGGATACTTTGCAGCAATTCACCAAGTTTCCTTAGACATCTCATGCTAAGCCACTTTTCCAACAGCCAGTAGGACAAAGACAACAACATCATGGTAACACCACCACCTAGAAGTTGCCCTCCAAGCTACACGTTCCTTCACCATCGCTGGGTCAAAATCCTGGAGCTCTCACCCTAACACCATACCCCACCCCACAGACTACAGTTGTTTAGGAAGGCAGCTCATCACAACTTCTTAGGAAAGGATAAAGTACAAGTTTAATAGTGACAATTTATTATATGGACATTGTCTCTTGTCTCCACCTTATTAAAATTCTACAACAATTTTGTGACATGTTTGGTAAGTAACATCCTTGTCTTGTATTCCCCACATTTACAACAGAACTAAACAACCAAAAACAAACTATCAGCAATATACCTTCTCTCCCTCTCCTACTCACACCATGAACTGTAGATTTGCAGGACCAATGTGCACAGTGCTTTGTACATCACACTTCAGAATCAAATACCAGTATCACACTCAGTCAAAATGGGTGATCAATGTAAGCTTTTTAAAAAATTTACCAATTTGAATCTAATTGACTGAGGGATTTCAGATCAAAAAAAAATTGTCCTCAGTTATGATTGGACTGTTGCAGAAATCATTTTTGAAAGCACACCAATCTGAACAAGAAGTTCTACAATCTTCCACAACGATGGAGTCAACAGCTTCAGTGAGGTCAAAGATGTCCGGAACTGTTTCTTGCACTTTACTTGGAGTTATTGGAAAGATTATGTCTGCTGTAATCCTAGAGGATTAAATCCACATTGCGATTCAGGGTGCAGTTCTTCAGCCAATGGAAGGAGACAGCTGAGGAGGATTCTAATGATAACTTTCCATATGACAGCAGGGAGAAAGAGCATACACAAAGCACTGAAGGAACTCAGCAGGTCAAACTGGATCTATGGAAGGAAGTGAACAGTTGACATTTAGGTCTGAGTCCTTTCTGTTGTTACATATCTGAATGTTCCTGTACCTGAAGGTGGTTAATGATTACATGATCTCCAAGGTCTTCCCCTATGTGGTTAATGAAATTACGGAATCATGACTGAAGTATCCACAACATTGAAACCTAATTTAACCTCATTATGCTGCTTTGGGCAGGTCAAGCCATTTCCATGTCCAAAATCAGACTCCAAAAACATATCCTCTATTCCAAGCCCTGTCACAGGAAGAGAGAGCTTTGAGCATATCCTTGAGTGGAAAAGACTAGAGGATGTGTTTATAACTGCCCAGAAAAATTTAACCGTTCAACTTAACTCTTGGGGATCTCAAAGCATGAAGCATTCAGTGCAGCCCAGGGAACCTCCAGCCCCTGCACACAGCAGTCCCACATAAAACTGTAGAACAACACAAACCACACTGCCTGCCCTGCCCCTTTCAGGAGCCTTGGGTTCTGAACTGCGGCCTTATTTGCCGCCTCAGAGCCCACACAGAGAAGTGAACGCAAATCCCAAGGGGCTGGCAAAAATGAAATCAGAAGGTGGTTATGGAATAAATGAAGCATCAAGTAACAAGTGAAGACAACTATTCAGACAGCTGCCAGGCAACAAATCGGTAGCTAGCGAGCTTCTCCAGACAACATGAGGTAGAAAGGGAAGATATTTCTGTCTTTGAATCTTAGTTCTGTCCTTGTCTTTGTCTCTCAGCAAATGCAGAATTTGAAACTGGATCTGATGAATGCAAGTAACACATTAAAAGACTTAAATGATCCATGTCACTAACAAATGTACTTATTCAGAGCAGCTTTCTGAGTTCATGGAGCCAGCAGGGAACCTTACCTGCCAGCTTTGTAAATCTGGAAACTTCGTCTGATTTTCCACCCACTCTTTTAATTATGAATCACAGAAGATATTTCCAATGTCCTCATCTGTGCAGTCAGTATGTAGGACTCTATGTTCTCCAAGACATCCTTGAAAATCAATCCCATAAACTTATATTTTCCCTATGAAGTGTGCTACAAATGCTTTTAATTGGAGGTCACCTGCACTCAAAGAGGCCTGTAGAAAGCGTTCCCATTTTAGGCAGCAACACTCACAAGGTGCTGGAAGAATTCAGCAGGTCAAGCAGCGTCAGCTGAAATTTCAGCTTGAGACACTTCATCAGGACTGGAAAGGAAGAGGGTAAAGCCAGAATAAAAAGGTAGGGGGAGGGATGGGTAGCACAAGCTGGCAGTTATACATGAGTCCACCTACCAGTTTGTGCTCCTCCGCATGCCCTCACCATTTTAACCTGGTTTCTGCCTTCCTCCTTTCCAGTCCTAATGAAGAGTCTCAGCCTGAAATATCGACTGTTTTATTTCTCTCTGCAGATGCTGCCTGGACAGCATTTTGTGTGTGTCCACTTCTCTGTGTGGGTTCTGAGGCCGCCAGTAAGAATATTGCTTGGAAACCTGGACTACTGAGAAAGGGGCAGGACAGACAGGGTGTAATATGTGAAGTTATATGCTTTTCCCTCCTGCTTATGTGGGAGATCGTGTCTTATGATTAAGTTTTTTATGCTGTGACGAAGAAAGCTGATGAAGGCAGGGAGGTAGACATGGTTTATACAGACTTCAGCAAGGCCTTTGATAAGGTAGGCTGCATTAAAAGATTACGATTGGAGGCCCATGACGACAAGTGAAGAAGGCTTTTGGCAAGCTGGCTTTCAGAAGTCAGGGCATTGAATATATAAGTTGGGAGGTCATGGAACACTGGTGATGCCATATCTTGAGTACTGTGTTCAGTTTTGTCACACTGCTATAGCATAAAATGTTATTAAACTGGAAAGAGAACAGAAAAGATTTACGAGGATGAAGCCTGGTACTTGAGGGATTGAATTACGCTGAGAAGTTGGACTTCTATGATTTTATTCCCTAGAGCACAGGAGGCTGAGAAATGAACTTATAAAGGTATATAAAAACATAAAGGACTCAGATAGAGTGAAAGCCTTCTTTTCCTGGGCTTGGAGAATCAAGAATTAGTATGCATAGGATTAAGGTGAGAGGGGAAGCTCTTAAGCGAAACATGTGGGACATCATTTTTACCTAAAGGCTGATATCTAGGGAGGATGAACCAGAGGAAATGGTCGTAACAGGGAACAATGAGAACTTTTCAAAAACAGTTGGGTAGATAGGTGCATTGGAAACGTTTAGAAGTTATAGGCTGAACATTAGCAAATAGAACCAGCCTGGATTGGGGCATCTTGGTGGAATTGCACAGGTTGGCTGAATAGCCTGTTTTGGTGCTGTATGACTCTATGACTTTATGATTCAATGACTCTTGTGTCACAGTTTGTGAAGCATTCTGTTTGTGGGTGGACTTCTAACTTGTTGCGGCTGCTGTGTCTCAAGTGACCTAATGAATGCACCCTAATATTCGTGCACCCTAATACATATTATTGCCGTTTGAATTTATTGAACTGCTTCTTGACTTTTTGAACTGCAGGCTACCATCATAAGTTTAATAGAAATCTATAATCCCCAGTTTAAAACTTTTTCTTTGCTTATTTATTTCAACGCCTTCAATTATTTATATAAATAATTTTTGAAGTCTTTGATAACACCTCGCATTTTTGGCTCCCAACTGTACTCGGCATTCATGCATAATCAAGCCTTCTTTTCCATGGAGAGCTTTTTTTCTGATGCAGATGTATAGCTTTCTTATGAATAATTCTTCTTGCTTTGATGAGATTTTGGTAGTTCTTTGATTTTTTTTTAAAAAACATTGCATGGAGCGATCACACATGTGCCTGCTGATCCATGGAGTGCCCCCATTGTGTGATCAAGCCCTGATTTCTGTAGGGCAGAATCTTTTTTTATTCCTTCTGTAGCTTGTGTAATTTTGGTGCTATTTTCATGTCTATTTTATGATTTCAGTTGAGACTTTTTTTTTCTCTATCTTCCTTGTTCACGTTTGATGTGACTTGTGGCCCAAGATTTAAATCTTGCATTTAGTGAGCAGACATCGGTTCACAGAAATAGACTCAAATGTTCTGCTAATTACAGATTTCAAATAAAACGAAGAGCAATGGAACCTTCTAACATTGAGAAGAAGCAAAGGACTTGTCACAGCTATCAATCAGAGCAGATAAAATCATTTCTTCATTGAGCTCAAGGTGAATCTAAGAAGAGTTGATAGCTAATTGGTCTCATGACCAACCTACAATTAAACTTTGCTGTCATAAAGAGGCATTACGCCATCGTAGCAATCAATAAAAAGGTAGATTTCATAGCACACTACTGTTTAGAAAACAACAGAATTTTTGAATCATTGTGAGCAAACAGAGAACACAGGTGATTTGTCAGAGTTAAGTGACTGATGTTGACATTACCTATAAGGACATTTTGTTTGATTTTTATTCCCCCCATTTGCTTTTTCTGTCTTTGGCCTGATGAGTCATAGTACAAGTTATTTGGTTACTTTGATAGTGCATCACACCTCATTAAAACATAGCCTGTAGGAGTCAAGCATTCTGCATGTTATAAATAAGGTGGATAGTCTTTCAAAAAATTTAAAACACAGCATAACAGAGTGGGGGGGGGGGGGGGGGAAGGCTGGTAGCCAAAGCCTGACAGTTTTATAATGGACAGTGCCTGATTTATGATTGGAATGAAGAATGTGTGAATGACATTTTCAGACTTAGTGAAGAAGGTGTACTTCATATTGGTTTCCTTTTCTGGTGTTTTCTTTCTTGTGGACAATTGGCAGGTGAGTGATCTATTAATTTTTTGTGTTTAAGGGTAGTTGTTGGGGCTTATTTTCACTGTTCTTTTCTGTGACTGAGGGGGTCGGCAATTGATATGTGGCTGTTTTTTGCTGTGGGGGAGGGAGATGTTGACGTCTTTTTCATCAACAACCACGGTTTTCTGCTTTTAATGGCTATCTGAAGTAGACAAAATCAGAGTTGTATTATACATGCATTCTTTGACAATACAATCAACCTTTGAACCTTTAAGAGTATAAATGACAATAATAGCAAAATAAGTAATCATATTTAAAGAGGTAGATTATCACAACCTTACAATAAATTTAGAATAACTTACGGAATCCTTATATGTTAAAAGCTGGTGATTAAATTGCTCAATTGATAGTGTGGAAGAAATATAAATAATTATATGTAAGTAAATATATATATAAATAAAAAAATAATGAGAAGTAACTTCTCATCTGAGGAATGCAACTAGTTTCTACTCAGTAGAGAACGCTTAGTGGCCACTTTATTAGGTACAGGAATGGATCTAGTGTGGTCTTCTGCTGCTGTGGCTCGTCCACTTCATGGTTCGATGTGCTGTGCATTGAAAGATGCTCTTGTGCACACCAGTGTTGTAGTGTGTGATTGTTTGAGTTACTGGTCATCTACCTGCCAGCTTGAACCATTCGCCTCTAACCTCTCTCATTAAGAAGGTGTTTTCACCCACAGAACTGCTGCTCTCTGGATGTTTCTTTGTTTTCTTTTGTACCATTCTCTGGAAACCCTAGACACTATTGTGAATAAAATTTCCAGGAGATCAGCAGTTTCTGAAATCACCCTATCTGGCAGCAACAATCATTCCACAGTCAAAGTCATTTAGATCACATTTCTTCCCCATTTTCATGTTTGGTCTGAACTTCTTGACCTTGTCTGCATGCTTTTATGCATTGAGTTGTGCCTCGTGACTGGCTGATTAGATCTTTACATCAACGAGCAGGTGCACCTCATAAAGTGGCCACTGGGTGTATAATCAAATTGCAACAATGCAAGGTGGGATAACATCCAGAATAATTCATATTAACCAATTAAATGTCACGAAGCAGCCAAAAGCTAATCACAATTGTGAAAATGACTAAACAAAGCAAATCCCACTGATTAGTGAATCAATCCCAGCTCAGCATAGGTTAGGCTGAAACATAAGAACACAGCACAGAAATAGGAGTAGGAAAGGCCATCTCCATTCTCCATCTTGCATCATTTAATATCATTGTGAGAGATAATTAGTTCCAGGCTGAAATGTGCAGAAATGTAGAATTTCTCTTTTGTGACTGTCCATTCTGGATCTGGGTGCATTTCATAAATGCTCTCCTAACTTTCTGGTTTTGGTGAGTTTGGTGGTGCTTTCCCAAGCATAGATGTCATTCATAATGTATGACCAGATGGTATTTACTGTATTTCTTCTGGTATTTCACCAACAGTTCGATACATTCTCTAACAATGCATCAGCACCATACGTTTCCTCCCTAATGCATCCTTGAAGCAATTGAACAAATATAGAAAGGGTCTGGATACACTTTACGGCTGCCCCTTCTAACTTTCTAAGAGAGGCAGCTGGTGTATGCGCAGCAACCACTTTAGTATAAGTGTGGTCACTCACTCCCATGGAAGAAGATAAATCCAAGTGTGTTCTTGTCTTATTTCACCTTGCACTTCTAAACTCGCATGTTAGTGCTTTAATGTGCCTCCAATCACAAAAATGTTATTTCTAAATTGCTTTTCAACATGTGTTTTTAAATGTACAGGTGTCAAAAGTACGTGCCTTTCAGATCATTTAAAGACTGTGCTAAAAACTTTTGACAGCCAGCGTGATGACAAAGGCTGCTGGGGAATTGGGTGCGTTCTGCTGAGACCTGAAAAGGAGTTTGCCTGGCCTTACAGAGCTGGGGAGAACAAGTGTAGGGGGGGTGACAAGGCACCTCAAGGTGGTCAGACCCCAAAATGCCAACTTGATTGTTGAATTTCATCACACTAGTTGATTGACATCTCCTCTCCTTCAGTGCTTTGACCTCCTCTGGGACCATGCTCTGTGTACTCAGTGGCCGTCTGCACCCTGAGCACATCCGCGTGCACAAATACTGATTGCTGGAAACAATCTCAGATAAGCAACCTGAGGCATATTTCTATTTCCATTAATGTTTGTTTGAGACTCAGCAAATTAAGTATGCTAAAAATAACTTGGAACCAAAATGCTATTTAATTATACCTTTTGATTAATCAGTGATACATTTTATGTTCCTTAGAGAACACCAGCCATTTATTATCGTTTTACCCCTTTTCAGCAATTGATTAATTATAGTTTATTTCTTTCTGACTATCAGTAATTAGATTGGAGATGAAGGCAGTTTGGTTACCTCCAGAGAGTTGCTGACTGAATCCTTGGAGACAGAAGGCCCTCTGGCTCTGACATCATTAAGATCTCACACTTTTACAACATTTACATAGTCCGTGCTCAGCGGGGTCTGTGTCCTTCCATGTGTGAAATGCAAAGATATTACATCCACAAAGGCATGCCAGTGATGTCATTTCCAGCCTGAAGGTCTGTCAGAGAGCAGTGAAAGGGAGCATTCATTTTGGGGTGGGGTCAGAAGCATAAATTTGTTTTCACCCTGGTTTTGTGATTATTTGTAATCTCTTCACTGTATTTCACAGTAATAGCACCTGTTCAAATCCTAGGCTATAGAAGGATATTAACTTATGGCTAATGGGGTCTACTTCATTAGCACTAACAGCTTAAATAATGCACCATATCCTTTATGCTCATTTCAATTATGAAGGAATATTGTTTCCATTAATATTTGAGTCATGAACCATTTTCCATAAACAAATGCTCCTTAAGCATGCCTGATTTATTTGCACTTTCGATCATTAAAATGCAAAGTATATTCAAATTTGATTCCAACACATTAATGTGGAAATGTACAACATTAATTTAAGATTTTTTTTCTCCTATACACTGTGGTTGCTCTATCTGCCCTCAGGCTGTTTATATTATGCAAGCTGAAATTGAACGCTGAAGTCTATCCTTGAAACTAGATTTGCATCAAGATATTGGCTTAGAAATTAGTTTGTGCTCATTTCACCTCCCCGAATCCAGAAGCTCCAAAATCAATGGAAATTCGTTAATGGAATAGGACAATCATAATTCCTCAGTCAGTTAGGTAACAACAAGGCATCCCTTTTAACTTCCCTGGAGTTGGTAAGCTGAGGAGATACAGTAAAGAATATTGTCTTGGCAGGTCTGACTGTCACTGCCAACATTTTTAATATGCTTCTTCACCAAGTGCCAGGCTTTTTTTTTTAAATTTTTAAACATCATAACACTTGTCTTAGGTTCTTCTTATAAATATGATTCCATGGATATTGCAGTGGAGCCAATGCCAAGCTGACTTTGACAAGGCCTTTCCACTGTTACGTTTGTATCTGTTTCACAGGTTTTACACAAAAAAGCAATCACAATGTCAGAATCAAAAGCAGGTTTAATCTCACTGACATATGGAAGATTGTGTCAGTAAGTGTTAGACATAAACAACTATAAATTACAAAAAGAAAAATATGCTATACATACGTAGAAAATTAACTTAAGTAAGTGCTTTAAAAAGAGAGCAAAAACAGTGATGTAGTGTTCATAGATTGGTTCACTGTTCAATCGGAAATCTGAGGGTGGAGGGGAAGAAGCTGCTCTTAAAATGTTGAGTAAGTGTCTTCATGTTCCCATACCTCCTCCCTGTTGGTAACAATGAGAAAGGGTCATGTCCAGGGTGAAGGGGTCCTTAATGATGGATGCTGCCTTTTCCACCCTTGCGTGTTTTCCACCTGTAATACTGGATGACGTTTCACCCTTATGTGTTCTAATTTGCACAGTCAATCCAACAGCTATTTTACTTATATTTCAGAAGCAATATTCAACCAGTCTTCCTGAAGTAATTTTGCTCAATGAGATCTTTTCTATCATGTTCTTCTAATAACATTTGTGAGATTTGTAATGACGTTATTTGTACGCTGAATAAATGCAAAAATCATTGATAATGTTAAAGCTTCCTCTGCTTTTATTAATCCTTTTGTCAAGTGACAGAAACACTAAATGGTTACTGATGTATAGAACAATAATCCATTGAAGAAGATTTTGCATTGACAGCTCGGCGGCATTATAAACTGACACTTATAACACATTCTAAACTTGAGTTGTGTTACGATCTTTGTCTTGTACTCAGTAAACAATATAATAATCAGAACCAGGTTTAATATCACCATCACATGATGCGAAATTTGTTAACTTAGCGGCAGGAGTACAATATATAATATATAGGGATTAAAAAATGAATTACACTAAGTATATATGTATATTAAATAGATAAATTAAAAATAGCGCAAAAAAACAATTTTAAAAAGTGAGGTAGTGTTCATGGGCTCAAAGTGCATTTGGGAATCTGATGGTAGAGGGGAAGAAGCTGTTCCTGAATTGTTAAATGTGTGCCTTCAGGCTTCTGTATCTCCTTCCTGATGGTAATGAGAAGAGGGCATCTCCTGGGTGATGAGGATCGTTAATAATGGATGCCGCCTTTCTAAGGTACCATTCCTTGAAGATGATTTAGATACTACAAAGGCTGGTACCCAAGATGGACAAATTTCTGTAGCTTATTTCGATCTTGTGCAGTAGCTGCCCCCCGCCAACCCCCCCCCCCCCCCCGCCATACCAGACAGTGTTGCAAGCTGGCAGAATGCTCTCTATGGTATCTCTATAGAAGTTTGAGTGTTTGTGATGACAAACCAAAATAATATCTATCAGTGTAGAAAAAGAAAACCTCTAATTAGTGATAAGTTATAAAAGATTGTCATTACTGCCAAGAAACTGGGAGTTGATCCTTTTAATCCTAACTCCAACAGCAGTAAACCTAATAAAATTAGGAATTTGGGAATAGATTTCTGTCTTTCTTATCTGAGTGAGAATCCACCAGAGTAAGTTACCTGTTTGTTATCGAGTCCATCTGATTTTCATTTCTATTGTAATCTATGTCCTAAAAACCAGGAGCTCCTGAAGAAACAAATAATCCACTCACAGATTACTGACCTGGAAATGAAAATGAAAAAAAGAAGTGCTTTCAATTAAACTGTTCTTCCATAATTATCTTTATAAAGGGCAAATGAACTATGTGGCATCTTTACAGTATGAGTGATTTTTCTATCAGCAACTAAATTAACCAGGACTGGCTTATGAAGACAAGAAATTCATAAGGTTCTGGTGGAGTGGCTATTCAATCATTCAGCAATATTGGCTTTACTTTATTGTTAAAGCATAACATGAGCTAACTGTCATACATGTACTAACCTGCCTGAAAACTAGTGAAGTGGAAGAGAGAATGACAAGCAGCTTTGAGGTCTCACAGCTGGAGTTACAGGTAACCCTCACCTCAGTGGTTTAACACTCACCACACATTGTTTTCTGTTTCTCATAATGTGGATCTTCAGAAAGGCAGAGGAAAGGAAGTCTTGCATTGGCATTGCATCTTTCATAAATGAGATGTCTCAAATACTTATAGTAGATCAAATTACCCAACCTTACACTCTTGTTCAAAAATCCTATGATAATCACCTGAGTTTTAGACTTAATAGGCTGCATTCTGACATGTATATTTGCAAGCATACTAGTAAGAAATAGAAGTTCATTTTGCATGAAGTCATGTAGGATCATATTTTCTGTAAGTAATTAATTAGTTCATTTGTCATACTATTACAGAATTAAGACCAAGAAAGAAAGCACAAAAGCTTTTCTGGAGAAGAACGTAAGAAAAATTGAGATATTTCCTAAATCTATTTTGCAGTGTTGACTTTTAAAGACAGCTTCACAAGCGTAGGTCTCACACTATATCATAGCCAGAGGAGCCCTTACAATCCTGAGTTAAATGGGTCTGCATGAGTTCGTAAAATTTACAGAAACATTTCAAACCAAAATAAATGTAAACTTCTTTCAAAATTTAAAACAATATGATTGTGAAATCTTTCCAAGATTCCTTATTACAGGAAAAAATAAATCACATAAAATTGCACTAAAAAGGTTGAAGCATAAGTTCAAAAAATTTACTCATGTCAGACTCTAAAAAGAGTTGCCATGGAAATGGAGCATTCTCTGATTGACAACGTATGCTCCTGGCATTTCTTTGATCATGAGAGGTCAGGAAATGATGCTCCACATGTGTGCAAAGCATTACAACTGTTTTAGAATAAGATGAACAATCAGAAAATATTAGTAAAAATAATGCATTTTGAAAGATAAGAAGCAACAGTATTATTTGCCGCTCCTTTATTCAAATTCAAACCAGTTAGTTTTCAAATCCATTATTTATATAATTGGCAATAACCAACATAACTTTTTTTTGCATTATGAAGTAGTTTAGCATGTAAATTCTCTCAATGTAGCTCCAGTATCAAGTCGCAAATTGACTTGTGAATGCACTAGGTTTGAAATCCCACGAGGAAACTATCTAACACACTTTTGTTATCTAAAATGCAATATAAAACTGTTGCATAAAGTGGTTTGATGGACCTTCATTATACATTATATTGAAACATTTTAAAATGAGAAAGCAAGTGCTTTTGCCTTCTCTCCAAGCATTATCGAACTGTGGCAGAAGGCTCCCCTAATATGTAAGACCATCTATGCTGAGTACTTTGCTATTAGGCAATATGTAAGTCATAATAAGATGCAACCTGCATATAACTTTGAAGTTGTTGGCTGTTCTTCATGCTCCATGAATACCAATCTCAAATTATAATTCAATCTTTAGTTAATGCTAGAATAAGACACTTAAACAGACTAAAGCAAAAGATCATTATCGTTAAATTTCATACTTTCTAGCTTGCTCTGACATCACAGGAATTAAAGTAGTAAGCCCTGGCTTGATTTCCCATTTGGGGCTAAGAGCAATTCGCAGCTTGATTCATTTATGATAGCTTTATACATCTAAAAATTCACACTCACTACATGACTGACTGCTGAGTCAAGACATATCAGAGGGTTATTGATACAAATTAGTTCCACTGTAGGGATTTTCAGGTTCGCAGGAGAAGGACGTTTGCCCACAACATTACTCATGCACTTTGACAGATAATTTTGCACTATGGTTTAAAGACACAAGATAGTTAGCTGTCATCACTTTTGTCCTAAAGGTGTACTGTTCTGGCATAGAATATTGGAATCAGAACCTATGACATATGTTCCAAAGTTATTCTGAATTCCAGAAGAATTTACAGTAAAAAAAAAGGTGCCTAGCTGAGTACCCAACTGACAGGATATTCATGGCATTTACACATCAGGAGATAAAGACAGGATACCACACTATGCAGACATATAGAATTACATTCAGTGACCACTTTATTACGAACACCTATACACCTGCTCGTTAATGCAAATAGCCAAACAGACAGTCATGTGGCAGCAACTCAATGCATACAAACATGCAGACATGATCAAAAAGATTAGTTATAGTTCAGGCCAAACATCAGAATGGGGGCGCGATGTGATTTAAGTGACTTTAAGCATGGTATAATTGATGGTGCCAGATGGGGGTGAGTTGAGTATCTCAGAAACTGCTGATCGTCTGGGATTCTTATGCATAACAGTCTCTAGACCTTACTGAGAATGGTGTAAAAAAATACACCCGGTGAGTGACAATTCTGTGGACAAAAATGCCTTGTTACTAAGAGTGGTCAGAGGAGAATGGCCAGACAAGATCAAGCTGATGGGAAGGCGACAGAAACTCAAATAACCTCGCATTACATCAATGCTGTTTAGTTAAAGAAATTTTATTTTAATTCTTTATTTGATTCCACATTGACTGTGTCATATTGCTATTTTTTAGGTTTATTCTTCCTTCAAAGAGAAAGCATTCCATATGTCCGCTCCATGTAGACCTTTCATAATATTAACAACCCCAGATAATAGATTACCACTCAGGCTCCCCTTTTTTGGGGAATTGATCAAGCCAGTTTCTTTTCTTGATGCATTTATCATTACTATTTTAGTATTGAATATGTTATTGTATATCTGCCCATGTTTCTGCATCCCGAGAATCAGAATCCTTTCTATTATTAGGGCAATATGTTGCAAACTTTGTTGTTGTGCAGCAGCAGTCCAGTGCAATACATGATAAAAAGACTATAAATTACAATAAGAAATATATATAATTAAATAAGGAATGCAAAAAGAGAGCAAAAAAATAGTGAGGTAGAAATTAGATTCATTTCCGTTCATATAATGCAGAAACCAAAATTGTGCACAGTGCTCAAAATGAGATCTAACCAAAGTCAATACATTCAGAATAACACATTTCTTGTACAATTCCATACTTCTAGAATTAAAATTAATTAGATTCTAACTCATGTTAGATTGTTATTTCTGAAAAACATAATGATTTTATTCTTTTTATTAAATTGCGATCAATCCAAAGGGTTGAGTTACTGTGAAATGCCCCAACATGTTTATTTTAGGAAATGTCATGTGACCATATTATGAAGCAAAAAAAACACCTTCACTTAATGTCTTATCTGAACATTCACCTAAAATACTACAGAAGTCCTTTAATATTACACTTAGCATTCACTAGGGTTGTGACATCAAGGATTTGAAACCATGATCTGAGTTGGAGTTGCGAGAACAATCAACTGAACTACTAAAAGGTCTTCAGTAGCTCTCCAACCAGGTGAAAAGGAACATGCCTCATTCTAGGTCCTGGTAGTCAATGAAAGTTGAGGTTATTGATATCCTTCTTGTTCTCCTCAGGACTGACCAAATCTCAACCCTTTTTTTTTCAAAGAAGCAAGCTGGTGTTAAGAGGAACTTAAACTACAGAAACTGGAAATCTGAATGGAAAACAAACAATGCTGCAAACACTCAGCAGGTCAGGCAGTACCTGTGACAAAAGAAACAGGGTTAACTTTTCAGGTTGGAGTTATTACCATGCTTGTAAATCAGTTGCCGGTGCTTCTCCATCCTTTTATTTAATACTGAAACCAGAATGTGAACAGTGCACGAAGCAAAATCTAAACAAGCTCATCAGAAATTTAGATAAATCATTCTACATCTTAATTCTATTCCTCATCAGCATGATCACCTTTACAATTTCCATCAGAATCAACAAGATTTATCATCCAACCATTCAGCATCCATTCGTTCATCACAACAACAATTCATCGTTCTTCCCCTTCCATCCATTCTTCAAATTTCAAAGGGATTGTTCCTTTTGGTTTGCTCTTCTGTCCCCGCTATCTAATCCTTGTTTTATGGAACTTTACCATGCAATCCCAGAAAGTGCAATACCTATCATTTTACCTCTTCCCTTCCAACCATCCAGGACCCAGACACACCTTCTAGGTGAAGCACTTCTTCCAGTTTAGTCTCATGCTCACACTGTGGCCTCCTGTGTATTCGAGAGAGCAAATGCAGATTTGAAGTTTGCTTTGCAGAGTTCCTATAATCATGTGGTAGATTCCTGGTGTTTGCTGCTTTAAATCTCTATCCTACTCCCATTCTGACTTATTTGTCAGCGGCACACTGCATGGATATAATGAAGTATGATGTAAGCTTGAGGAATAGTGTGCCCTCTTATGCCTGGCAAGTTGTAGCCTTCTGGATTCAATATCAACTTCAACAACTTCTAGTAACTGTCCTTCTCAGTCTGAAACAGTCATGTTCTTTTTTGTGGTAAATCAACTATTGGTAATATTGACTCAATTTCCCTCTCCCCATTAGCACAGCACAGACCTGGTGGGCTAAGCAGTTTACATTACCACTTCCTATCAATTCTCATAAACTCGATGACCACTGCGACTTATCTCTATGGTAACTTTGGCCTCAGACCAGAAGAGATATTTGAGTCAGTATACAATACAACAATAATACAATTCGGCCCCACAAGTCCATGTGGGCCTCTGTGCCTACTCAGATAGTCCCAATTTCCTACATTTGGCCATATCCCTCTATAAGCCCCATGCCACCCCTCCATGTACCTGAACAAGCGCTTCTTAAATGATACTATTAGATCTGCCTCAACCACTTCCTCCGGCAGCTCATTCCCTATGTTCACTATCTCGCACCCTAAACCTTTGGACTCCTCCATTCTGGGGAAAAGACTGTTAACATCCACTTTATCTTTGCCTCTCATAATTTTAAACATTTCTATATGTTTCTACTCTCTTTGTCTTTTTCATCTCTTCCCCATCCTCCCTAGAACTCAAACTAAATTGTTTTCTTTCTTTCCTAGTTCTGCCAAAGGGTCTTTGGTATAAACATTGCCAATTTCCCTTTACATGGATGCTGCCTGACCTACTGAGTTCTTCCATGTTTTATTTAAGAAATTGTTGTCTGGCTGGATTTTCCAGCTTCCAAAGGGTACAGAACCCATAAGAAATGCCATACACAAAACAACTGGAATTCCCAGTTAAAAAAAGATAGGAAGATGATCAATGGTTCTGACCAGTGAATGTCCCAAGTTAAAAATGAAAGAATAGGATTCCAGATCTGTGCATAGAAATGGTAACCATAGTCCTGTTTTGCTCTTGAATATTAAAATTGATTAAACAAATTGGTCAAGACTATGTCTTGATAGTATGACAAATACAATAAATGTCTGACTTAGATTAATACAATATAATTTTTTACATCAACTATATATTACACCACAAAAAATAAATAGATTAAATCCAAATTTATCTGATCGATGTTTTTGATGTAATCAAGATATTGGTACCTTTTTACATACTATTTGGTCCTGTGCCAAAATTCAACCTTTTTGGATAAATTTAAGAGTTTTATAGGAACAAATTATCGGAATACAACTTCCACATAACCCAATATTATTTTTATTAGGTGATATTGAAGAGATAAAACCAAAACTCAAATTGAACAAATATCAGAAAGAATTTATAAAAATTGCTTTGGCAGTAGCCAAAAAGACTATTGCAGTTACTTGAAAATCAGATTCATACTTAACTATGGACCATTGGAATAATGAAATTTTTAGCTGCATTCCACTTGAAAAAATTACTTATAATTTAAGAAATAAATATGACATATTTCTGAAAATTTGGCACCCTTATTTACAAAAGATAAGATTAAATATATAGGTGCTCCGAAGATAAAGTTATTAGTCATTTGGGGAAAAATAAATATATATATTAAAGTTATTTTGAATTCTGTGGAGCATGTGGGGATCTTCTGATATCCAGGCAGTCTTTCTTTCTTTCTTTTTTTTCCCTCTTTTTACATAAGGATGTTAAGGGGGGGAGGGTTAAGGGGAGGGGGAAGGGCTGATATATATATATATAGATATATATATTATATATATAATTATTTCACTATTCTATTTTATGTAATTATCTTAAAAAATCGAATAAAAATTTATTTAAAAAAACTGTTTTGCCAAAGGACAATTGCACTCATATATGCCCAAGCTTACAAGTTAAAGCCTATGTCACTCAAATTTTCCTGAGAAAATAGAAAATTAGATTTACTTATTTACCTGATGCATGTATTGGTTAGCACACTGTTACATGGTTGGGAGCTATGACACCATCCTTCATAAACACAAGGGATTCTGCCAATGCTGGGAATACAGAGTAACACACAAAAATTGCTGGAAGAACTCAGCAAGGCAGCACACATGACAAGGAATAAACAGATGACATCTCGGGCTGAACCGGTTTATCAGGACTGGAAATGGAAGGGGGAAGAGGTCAGAATACGAAGGTGGGGAGAGGGGAAGGAGTACAAGCTGGCAGATGATAGTTGAAACCAGGTGAGGGGGAAGGAGGGTGGGTGGGGGAGGGGGATGAAATGAGAAACTTATGAAGTGATGGGGGAAGAATGATAGTATATCAGTGGCACATGAAGTTCAGCACTATAGACAAGGCTTCTTACATGTATATTATGACTTCTTACACGTTTACACAGAGGGTTAATATGATCCAGTGACAGGTCATTCAGGTGTTTCTGTTTATGCTCCAAAGTTTCTGGTGACTATTGAATTATTATCAGACAAAGGATCAGTATTCATATCTGAGATGGTTGCTATCATTTTCCTTCAAATAGGGCATAAAACTATGTCCTGGTTATGTACTTCAGTGCTTTGGTTCATTCTCAGTTTTGACATCCATTAAAAGAGGTATTTCTAATTTTAGGCCAGGCATTTTTCTTGAGATTGGACAACATCTGTTAGGACTGCAGGGTCTAGATTCATGTATCCAATTCTTAAGGGTCACTGCCTATATTGAAGGAACTGAGGTGGCAGACTTTCTAGCCAAGCAATCACTTAAAATTAAGGATGTAAATGCAGTGGCACCTTTGCATAAAGAGGATATGAAAGCCATAATTAAAAAGTCTTTTCAATCACTGTGTCAAGTTGGGAGAAGGAAAAGAAAGGAGAACATTTATATAAAATTCAGAGGATGGTGGGAATTCAACTGGAAGTTGGGTTCAAAAGGAGGGAAAAAGTTATATTTACATATTGGACATAACTAGGGTGAATAATTCCTCATTTAGAATTAATATGCATGATACTGGCATTCGTAGGGAGTGAATTTATCAAGAAATGGTGCAGCTTTTATTGTTTGAACCTAGTTCCAATGAGATGCAAAGGAAACATCTAATTCCTAAATTGAGATCTTTGGGACAGTCAGCTTGGGACAGTGGAAAGTTTGTTAGGAAGGATAGGTCTGAAAACTGCCATTAAACATTAGAAGATAAATAAGAAGAAGTTAGGTGGAAGAGGTAAAGAACTAAAAAAATAAGGGAATAGGAGAGAAGAGTGGACCAAGGGAGAACGGGAAAGAGGAGGGGCACAAGATGGATGTGATAGCCAGGTGAAAAGAGAAGAGGTAAGGGGGAGCCAGAATGGGAATGGAATAGAGAAGGGGGAGTGGGAAGAAATTTCAGGAAGGTAGAGAAATTGATGTTCATGCTTTCAGGTTAGAGGATCTCTTTATTTCATCATGTGAAGTTTCTGCAAGTAGCCAACCATTAAAGACATTCTTTTGGGAAACTTAAGGTTCAAGTGTAAATCAGGCAAGATAAAGAAAACACTGCCTTGAAGGAGTGGGATAGTTAAGTTCAGCCCTGCAAGTGTTAATTTCCTGGTTGTCTCAGCATTCTCTTTCCATAAAGCTAGTTACTTGTCCTGCATACTAGAGCAGTCTCCGCTCAAGTGAACAGAACAAATTGTTAGATAATCTGGCTTATTCTGCTGGAGAGCCAGGTGTGTTTTGGGATAAAAGGTGTAATGACACTGTTAAGCTCTGACAGGGAAGTTGATATCAAATTACTGAGTTAGTAGGCATGATTGGGACTGCATCTCAAAGGAACCTTTGCAAAACCCTCTTGTCCCAAGGGTACTAATTAAAATTTTGTGGATGGTATTTGCAATACGCAATGGTCCTACTTACAGCAATTATCAGTTACCAAATGTTAACGCCAGCAATGGCACCTAATGTTTGGCTCATTTACAGAGATTTTGTAAGTAGCTGAATTGCCTGGATATTTCTAGTGAATTTAATTTGAAATTACTTTGGTATTTGTCCAATTATCAATTCTTAATGGGACCCCTTGCCAAAAAGTTGAAAGGATTTAAATATCCACCCACCTGCTTTTTCTCATTGGAAACACTACAAGTACAGGTTACCCACTCATTTCCTTTTCGAATGTCAAAAAGTGTTTACGCACTGTTAGTGGGCTGGGAAAATATTTATGACTAGCATTTTACAAATTATTTTCATTAACTTGGTCAGCAAAAATCAATTTTCTATTCTTAAAGTATGGGCACTTATTCTGTAACAATCTTCTGCTCTAAACCACACTTAAACACAAAAAAAGCGACCTTAACAGAACTATAGAATTTAGTTAATTGTGTGATTTTCCAATTTTTGCAAACTCTCTCTCCTTTTTATAGCACAAGTAAGATAACATGCACCAGAAAACTGATAATCTGCATTATCTTTTGGTTGTCCAAGGAATAATTAAAGATGAACAATAGGCATACGTGAGATTACAGAGGCCAAACAGCGTCTACACCTTAAACATTCATCCACATGCCATGGCTGTCACTTCAGGGAAGTATAGGCACCTCCGTTTATCTAGAGGAAGATTTGTGTCCCACTGGAGCTGGCAGGCATCAAATGGATATTTTGCCAGGGTCGGGAGAGATGTAAACTTCCCCTCAGATGAAGGTTGTAGTTAGAGCAGGCATTTAACTTTGACACTTGGTTTTCCACACCTTAAGGTTGCTTGGATCAGACTTGTGGCTGTTGGAACAGACAGTTGTAGTTGCAAATGTGCAGGTGTGGACTCAGCCAGTAAAGAAGGTGAAGGCATCATGTGGGTTATCAACTAAAGGAAGGGAAAGGCAACAGACTGAGTATTTTGAGTGGTATTCCGACAAGACATGATTGATAAGTTTGTGACCTAAGGTAGAAGGAGTCAATTTTAGAAAACCTAGCACATTTACTTTTTCCTCCATTTACACACTTAGTCCAGCAGTCATGGAGCATATGGATCTCTTCTTTGTAGAAGTCAGCATCTTGGACCTCCAGAAGTGGTCCATGGCATGGGGTGATGGATAAGTTCATGGCCTAAGGTAGAAGGAGATGAGTTATTAACTTCAAACTTTCTGCACTTTCACTCAAAGAGTTGAACTGCACATGCATGTAACGAGAGCTGTATAACTCATTTCCTTCCATCTTAGGCCATGAACTTATCAATCATCCCTGCTGTGGACCACCTGGAGGTCCAAGACGCTCTCGTTACATGCACGTGCAGTTCAACTCTGAGTGATAATGCAGAAAGTTTGAAGTTAATAACTCATCTCCTTCTACCTCAAGCTATGAATTTATCAATCACCCCTGCTGTGGACCACTTCTACGAAGAAGGGATCCATATGCTCCACGACCGCTGGACTAAGTGTGTACATGTAGGAGGGGACTATGTTGAAAAATAAATGGCTTATAGTTGGACTTCTCCATCTTTTCTGATATTATGGAAGATGTTACTGCCATACTTACCAGTGCTTCTTGCATTTTCTGGTTTTTGTTTGTCTTTATCCATTTCATAGATGGCCCCTGGCATTCACTATCCAGTAAACACAAAGTGCACTGCAGATGCTGTGGTCAAATCAAGACGCACAAACAAGCTGGATGAACTCAGCAGGTCGGGCAGCATCCGTTGAAATGAGCAGTCAACGTTTTGGGTCCAGACCCTTCGTCAGGACTAAAGAAGGAGGGGGCAGGGGCCCTATAAAGAAGGTGGGGGGAGGGTGGAAAACCAATCAGAGGAATGATCAAGGGGTGGGGGAGGGGGGAAGCAGGGAGAGGATAGGCAGGAGAGGTGAAGAAGGAATCTAAGGGGAAAGCACTATGGGTCGTTGAAGAAGGCAGAGTCATGAGAGATGATAGGCAGCTAGAAGAGGAGACAGAGTGAAGGTGGGATGGGGGAAGGGAGAGGGAGGGAATTACCGGAAGTTGGAGAATTCGATGTTCATATCAAGGGGCTGGAGACTACCCAGACAGTATATGAGATTTTGTTCCTCCAACCGAAGTTTGGCCTCATTATGGCAGTAGAGGAGGCCATGTATGGACATATCCGAATGGGAATGCAAAGGAGAGTTGAAGTGAGTGGCAATCGAAAGATCCTGTCTGTTGTGGCGGATGGAGCGTAGGTGATTTACTATCAGATTAAAGATTTAAAGATTAGCTTTATGTAACACGCTGTAGGGTTTCACTGCAAATGTAATGGCCTCTCTGTAATATTTCACTACTAAAGCTAATGTAATGGCCTCTCTGTAATGTTCCACTGCTAAGGTAATGGTTTCTTTGTTTGGGTTATGACAAGAGATAACGGGGCATGCTAGCCAATGAGTGGGATGTTGTTCTTTCTTATGTGTCTGGGAGCAGGGACTTTGTGGTCTTTTGTTAGGGGGCGATGAAGAGAGAGGAAGCGAACGGAGAGAGTCGGTAGACCACCAGATGGAGTGGACTGAGGAGAAAGGCTCCGATGGTCAGCTACACTCGGAGGAGGTCCACGGGAACAAGGTTTCTGCATTAGTCTGTTTCATGAGAATTGACTCGCTTCTTTTTTTTGTTTCTTTACTAACCATATAGTCAAATTAAGAATTATAAAGCACAATCGTTTAATCACATATTGTGTACTGTTTGTTATTTTGTGGTATTGAGTTGTAACAGGGAACACATCACGTAGCATCCACCCAAACGAGATTTCTAAAGTTTAGCTGGGCCGGAAGCTATTATCCCCTAGATTAAGCCACTAGGAGAACCAAGTGTTACAATTGTGGGGGCTCATCTGGGATGTCCTAAAGTTCCATTCGAACTGAAAAATGCCATGAACATATAAATGTCATCTTCTCTTTGTCGACCTCACTCATGAGAATCTGGTAATATCCACTCCTCAAATCCATCATACTGAACCACTTCACACCACTCAGGCAGGCCAGCATGTCTTCAATCCTTGGGAACATATACTGATCAGGGATGGTGCCCCTGTTCAGAGTCCTATAGTCCACACACATCCATACATTCCCATTCTTCTTTCGGGCCACCACTATTGGGGACACATAGGGCTTCGGGACTCGGTGATGATCCCAGCTTCCTTCAACTCACACAAATGCTGCCGAACGCCATCCACCTCTGCAGGGGCTGGTCGCCACGACCATTCTCTAAATGGGGTATTCTCGGTCACCTGGATAGTGTGACACAACTCTTAGGGCAGTCCACATCAAGCTCATCAGTGGAAAAGACACCTTCCAGCTTCAACATTTTCTCTACCAACCTCCTCTTCCAACCCGTAGGAAAAGGGGAGTCCCCAAAGTTGAATGATTCGGCGGTCAACTTTCCCCCATTTTCCAATAGTTTCTCCCCGGCTTGTTTCACAGGGACTCTAGACATTGCCGTCACCAGGAACAAATGCACCAGGGGCATCCCCTGTTTGAAGGTCACCTCCCTCTTCATAGTGTTCCTGACAATCACTGCCATCCTGCTCGCCTGTACCACCGAGGGCTTCTGCAGTTCAGGCCTCACCTGCATCCCAGCCAGAAATCCCAACTCTCCCTTGTGGTCTTCCAGAGTGTCCACTAAAAGGGCCGCACCCTCAGCCACCCTGGGAAATTTGGGGGTCCCCATCACTTTTGCTACTTCCTGGGCCGTACCACCTTTTGCTTTGACTGGATCAACCACACAGTCCCTTGTATAAATTCGATAGCTGGCCCAATGCATCCAAGCACTTCCTCAACTCAGTGCTAAATACCGGGTGCACGGACAATGTTCCCAGAAAGCTCTCACCAACCTTCTCCTTACAGGCCCCATGAGCCTCCTCACAAGAGAGGTGTTGGTCCCACCCAGAATTGAAATGCTGCCCTTCTCAACAGGGTCCAGACAAACCAGCACTAATACATCAAGGACCTCAGACACTCCCATATCAGCCTCCGAGAACTCCAACTTCACTGACAAGTAACTGTCGAATGGATGATCACCAGCACTAAGCCCCCAGATCTCCACTGTCCTGAATGTGCTCAATATAAATGCTTCAGAAACCAGTTGTAAAACGAATGGTACATAGTGACCTGCGGCCCGATGTTGAGTATGGCTTTAGCGTAAATACCCTGTATCTGTAGTGACACCCTGGAGCATGGTCCCACTAAGCCTTCAGGAATTGTGCCTTTCACTTTCGGGGATTCCTTGGCACATTGCTGGGAACGTGTTCCGCCGGAGACACCAGGCCGTTCCCTCACTGGGTCTCCTCTAAGTTTTCCCAACGACTCTCTCTGCTTAGGTACCCGGGGGCTCCCTCTCCTTCTGGCATGACACCTGTTGCCAGCCGACCTCCGCATTGTTCGTCCCCTTGGGGAGTCCACCTCCCCATCAGCACCATCATATGGCGGGGGGGGGGGGGGTCACACCCGCTGATAACAGCCTAAGCATCTCCATTCTCAGCTCTGCCACAATCTCCTTTACCGCTCCCCAGGGTAGGCTCTCTGTGGTCACTTCACCGCAGGGGACCACTACCGAGGACCGTACCCTGCTGACTGAGTCCTCCCGTGTCTCCGACGCGTTCTCCTCTTCCCGCACTTCTCTGATCAGCTCAACAAAAGATAGAAGGGGATGTGTCTTACAAGACTGTCGTAGCCCCCAAGCAATCAGTTCATGGGACTGGGCGCCCCGACTATCTGGTCCATTCTTAACTCAGCCGCCTGAATGACCCCTCTGCGCTGCAAGCAATTTAGCTGCTCTTTAGCCGAAAAATATAAGCAGAAAGCTTCTCCCCCTTCTTCTGATGCATGTTCTGAAGCTCCACCATGAACTCCATCGGGCTTTCTGTCAGGCCAAAGGTATTGTCCAGTGCTTACATGTATTGACAGCTGTCGCTACAGGATACCACAACCAGATGGTTCTCACGTCAGCAGCCCGCCCACTCAAACTCTCAACCAATCTGTGTCACTTTACATCATCAGAGTACTACCTTGGGTTCTGTGGTTACTATCGGAGGTTTGTGAAAGGCTATGTGAAAGTGAGTCACCCATCGAATCAGCTTCTGTGCAGTAACCCTCCCTTGGCGAAGAAAAGGAGGGGGAGAAAAGCACAGAAGGGTGGCCAGTATCTAACAACTGAGAGGTTTGCTACACCCAAGTCTCATACTCCTCCTCCCCTTTATGGGTGGGTTTTGTTCCAGAGAATAGGCAGAGCCTACCATAGCAGGGACTTTGAACCTGGACATTTTTCCATTTATTCACCAGAGAAGTAAGGGTGGATACTAACTCAGAATTCTCACTCTTCACCAGTGAATGCGGGCTAATTAGACATTCCAAATCTGACCACTCCTTCCCCTCACTCCTCAGAAATGCCGAAACTCTGTCTTTGAAACCTCTGCTCCAGCTACCACTCCGTCAGCATTGGTCTGAATTAAAACGAGAGCTAAGCCTGCCATTTTATCAAACCTCTGCTCACAATCACAACATTAACCATACTTAACAGGCAAATTAACAATTCATCCGGAGTACGAATATCTACCCCACATTCAATGCTTAGGGTAATCACAACGAAATCGGTCCTGGAACGTTGGGCTCTTGTGAGGCCCTGCAACCTTCCAGCGGGTCATGGAGAAGACGGTAGGGTATATAAATTTGCTTGAGGTATTGGTGTATCAGGATGACCACATAGTGTTTGGATCCACCTTGGAAGAACACGAAGTGAGGCTGCTGAAGGTGCTGGGCTGCCTGAAAGCTGAAGGGTTAAAACTCTCCCTGGACAAGTGCCAGTTCTGCCAAACATCCGTTAGCTATGTTGGGCACATAGTCTCCCGGTATGGAGTAGCTACAAATCCGGCTGAGATAGAGATGGTGACCATTTGGCCAAGATCCCAGTCTGTGAGCACTCTGAGCTTGTTCCTTGGGTTCTGTGGTTACTATCAGAGGTTTGTGAAAGGCTAAGCGAAAGTGAGTCACCCATCGAATCAGCTTCTGTGTGGTTACCCTCCCTTGGGGAAGAAAAGGAGGGGGAAAATAGATAGGAGAATGGAGAGTATCTTAGCTCATTGAAGCCCTTTGGACCAAGGTGGGATGTGAAATGTGAGGAGGCATTTCAGTCACCAAAGGAGCTGCTGACCCAGGCACCGGTGCTGGCTTTTGTGGACCCCCCCCGGCCGATTGCCTTATGTACTGCACACAGATGCCAGCCGAGAGGGTTTAGAGGGCGTCCTGTATCAGGATTAGGGCTCTGGGTTGAGATCCATTGTGTTTGTCAGCTGGAGTCTGTCACCCTCTGAGAAAAACTATCCCACACACAAGCTGGAATTTCCGGTGTTGAAATGGGCTGTGGTGGATGAGCTGAGTGACTACCTCTATGGGGCCAAGTTTGAGGTGAGGATGGTCTACAATCCCCTAACTTATATCCTGACCTCGGCAAAACTGGATGCCACAGGCCATCGGTGTTTGGTGGCATTGTCTGCCTATGATTTTAGCCTGAAGTACCGGCCGGGGAACAAGAACACTGATGCTGATGCTTTGTCCCGACGGATGCACGAGGGAGTGGAAGACTATTCCTGCCCCAAGGGTGAAGGCCATGTGTCAGTTTGCCATCACCGCGAAGGCAGAGAGAAAGCAGCGGCAGGATCGAGTGGTGGATCAATTGGGAGCTTCTGATGATGCCATTCCCCAAGGTTACTGTAACCTGACGACTCCGAAGACTAATCAGCTGCCAGAATTGAGTTTTGGGGAAGTGCCAGCTGCTCAGCAAGACGACCTGGGCATTGGTATCATTTGGTGAGCGGTTGAAAGGGGAGACGTGGGTCAGATAGTGAAATCAAAACACACGGCAGTGCCTCCATTACTGAGGGAATAGCCTCGGTTGGAATTAAAGAACCAGATCCTATCCCGGATCACGTCAACCCTGGACCAACCTCAGCGTTGCCAGCTGGTTCTGCCTGAGAAGTATTGGAGGATTTCGTTGAAGTCACTTCATGATGATTCTGGACATCTGTGGGTTGAAGAGACCTATGGATTGTTCAGAGACCAGTCTTCCTGGCCCTGAATGAAATTGGAGGTCGAAGAATAATGCAAGTCATGCATTCAATGTGAAATGCATCTGGCAAATATGGCATGAAATGTGTTGTTCTGTGGCAGCAGTACAGTACAAAGACTATAAAATTACTACAGATTGCAAGATAGTGTTCGTGAGTACGTGGGCTATTGAGAAGTCAGACGGTGAAGGGAAGAAACTGTTCCTAAATTGTTGACAGACTTATGTATCTTAGCATGACAAGGTCATTATATTTCATCGAATGCTGAAACCATATCAACATATCATTAGGTCTTCAGCACTTACATGAGATGCAAGTCAGCAATATTTAAGTCCAAGCTCTTTCCTCTTTGATGGTCACACATACTGATGTGCTTCTTTCCATTCCCTCTGGACAATGAAAGTTCGTTTGTCTCCACTGTCATCTTTATCCGTAACCTGCTGAATATTTCCAACATTATTTCATTATCACTTTTCTCTAGGGCAACATTGAACACTTTCATGTTGGGGGTAGGGGAACGGTAGTGGAGGGGACGAGGAGAAGAGGGGTAAGTGTGGAGTAAAATTGGAGCACTATGCACTGAAGCTAAATTTATATTGTAAAAGAGGTTTATGGTTAGTTTCAAAATCCTAATCACAAATATGAAAATTAAACTGAAATCTTAAAAAAATATACTATCACAAGACAGCAACTACAGATGCCAGAACATGAAGCAAAGTAGCAACTGCAGGAGAACTCAGAAGTTTAGAGAGAAAAGAATGGCTAACATTTCAGAGTCAAGATTTTGACCTTAAACATTTATCATCCCTTTGCCTCCACAGAAATTCCTCAACCCCCTTCTGTGGAGGCAAAGTTGAGATCAACAGCTACAAGGTGATATTGCAGCTCAATAAAACTCTCGTTAGACCACACAGAATATTGTGTTCAGTTCTGGACTCCTCATTATAGGAAGGATGTGGAAGCTTTAGAGATGGTACAGAGGAGATTTACCAGGATATCACCTGAATTGGGGAGCATGTCGTAGCTAAGCATTAGCTCAAATGTCATTTATAAATATGCTGATGATACGATTGTTGGCAGAGTTTCAGATAGTGACGAAAGGGTGTACAGGAGTGAAACATACCAGCTGGCTGAGTGGTGTCACAACCACAACCTTCCACTCAACATCAGTAAGACCAAAGAGCTGACTGTGGACTTCAGGAAAGGTAAGACAAGGGAACACAAACCAATCCTTAAAGAGGGATCAGAAGTGGAGAGAGTGAGCAGTTTCCGGTTCCTGGGTATCAAGATCACTGAGGATCTAACGTATTGATGCAGCTATAAAGAAGGCAAGACAGCAGCTATACTGTATTAGTAGTTTGAGGAGATTTGGTTTGTCATCTAAAACACTCAAAAACTTCTAGAAATATACCCTGGAGAGCATTCTGACTGTCTGGTGTGACTGGCATCACCGTCTGGTGTCGGGGTATCAAAGTAAGCTGCAGAAACTTGTAAAATTAGTCAGTTCCATCATAGGTAATAGTCTCCATAGTATCCAAGATATCTTCAAGAAACGTTGGGTTAGGAAGGCAGCATTCATCATTAAGGACCCCCACCACCCAGGACATGCCCACACTCAGCAATTCAGGAACAGCTTCTTCCCTCTGCCATCCGATTCCTAAATGGACATTGAACCCTTGAGCACTACCTCACTACTTTTTTATTTCTGCTCCTTTTTAACTTAATGATTTAATATATAGTGTAATACAGTTCTTTCTCTCTCTCTCTCTCTCTCTCTCTCTCTGTATATATTTATTTATTTATCAATCATGTATTTCATTGTACTGCTGCTGTAAAGTTAAATTTCATGACATATGACAGTGATATTAAACCTGATTCTGATACATGGATAGGTTGAGTGAGCAAAGGCTTTTCTCTTTGAAGGAGGATGAGAGGTGACCTGATAGAGGTGTACAAGATGATAAGAGGCATAGATCGAGTGGACAGCTAGAGACTTTTTTCCAGGGTGAAAATGGCTAATAAAAGGGAGCATAATTTTAAGATGATTGGATGAATATTTTGGGGAATGTCAGAAGTGAGTTTCTTACACCAAGACTGGTGGGTGCATGGAAAGTGATTCCTGGGATGGTGGTAGAGGCAGATACATTAAAGACATTTAGGGGACTCTTATATAGACACATGGATAAGAGAAGAATGGATTGCTCTGTCAGAGGGAAGGGTTGGATTGTTATTAGAGTAGGTTAAAGGTTGGCACAACATCATGAGCCGAAGAGCCTGTAACGTGCTGTAGTGTTTTATGGTCTATGTTGAGGTATTGGGTTCTTCCTAATTTGTGACATTCTAAATTATACCTGAGCATTGACCAATTTCACTTAACAGAAAATGTGCCATGTATTTGCAGAGCCTCCATGGCAGCCACTGTTAGGAGTTAATAAAGAAATAGCTGGGTACTTTCTAGCTTTGGCTGGATTAACAATCCCAATTGCTGGTAGCTCCTCCAGAATCCATTAAAAAGCACATGGACGGAAAATAACTTAAAGGACAGGAAATGCAAATTGCCGGGATAAGATTATAAGGAATGTTTCTGTTTTTTGCCCTCAGGATGGTCAAATTACATTATTTTTCTGAAATGCTGTAACATGGGGAAGACAGCAGCAAAGTGGCACAGGGCAAGATGATTGTGACAATATCATCAGATTCAACGACACTGAATGAGTGATAAATATTGTTAAGTCTTTACAGATAACTTTCATTTAAAGCATTAGCATTGCACCTTTTACAAGCATGCTCAAGAGAAGATGAATCTCCTTTCAAGATCTCATCAAATAAGGTGGCAGCTCCACCAGTTTAGACCTCCCTCACTAGAAGTTAAACTGCGAGTGTTGGACTCATTGTTCTGAAGTAGAAGTTTAACCCACTACTTTCATGGGAGAAAATGAGGTAGTAGTTTCTGTTTGATGGCTACTGTCCGGTGTTATGTATGACATGGCTTTTAAGGATGTCACCATTCAGCAGTATTCTTATTGATCAGACATGCAGCATGTCTCGGGGGATGGGGGAAAGCTGAGCCATTACAGCAATCAGACATTCCAGCCCAGCTTAGTTGCAAGTATTTTTGTACATGTGTGTGTTGTACCCTCTCTATATCTAAACCCTGATTTTGTTTTCCATGATTGTTACAACTTCCAGGAAAAAAGACAAGATTACACAGTCCACTAAGAATAACCTACACCCTAAACCCCACTCCTTCAAATCCTGCCATTCTAGGCCCTGGCAAAATACATTTTATATCCTGTTGATAAATGTGCACAGTAAGGGAACATGACTGTTGGTTCATGTAGGAGAGCTGCCTTTTTTAAAATCTGTCTTGGCTTTGGAGAAAGCTTCCAAAATTTTGCATGGCATTTGTTCAATCCTATTGTGCTTTGGAAATCACTCAGTGGCTTATTGGGTTAGATTGTTTCAGCTGTCCAGGGTGCCTGCTTGGTATTGGAAGTGATGGAACCCTGACAAATCAGTGCAAGTTGATAACTTTCTGCCAAACTTCCAGAGTGTTTGATTATCCAATCAAAATGTATAACCAATCAGATCCTTTGAATGCTCAGCACCACTCCCCAGCCCTCACCATACCCAAAAGACAACTTGTTTTTGATGTTTCCATGGCAATAATTGGGGCAGTTCAGTAGGCTGCTAAACAAATTAGGGCAGGACTACTTATTACACTTCCATAACCCAGAAGGAAAATATTCTTAAGCTAGCATGCAGTTTGGACCTTCTTGTATCCACCTGATTCAGTACAAACAGGGTCTTTTTCTATGATGGTACGTGGAGCTGATGAACATAGAACAAAGAAAATAGAATACTGAGCATAGAATATTACAGCACAGGACAGCTGCTTTGGTCCAAATGTTCAAAGTAAATTTACCGAAGTACATATATGTCACCATATACAACCCTGAGATTCATTTCCTTGTGACCATTCAGATGGTCGCCTTTATACAGGGGCCTGTGGGAGGAGCCACAGGAGCAGTCAGCAGGGGGCGTGTCCAGACAGGCACATAGTTCACCACACCAATGTCACTTGGGTTTACTTGGTAGGAGGTGAAGCATTCAGGCCCTGCCACAGCTGTCCAACATCTTTCTGTGATTCCACTTTGGTCTGGAATTGCCACTTTACATGTGAGATGGATTTCTGGAGGTCGTACTACCATCTCTTGTGCTTTACTTGATTGCCAAACCTGGAAGCCACTGATCTGGCCCTCATCAGATTGTAGATCTCTTGGTTCATTCAGGGCATCTGGTTAGGGAAGACTAAAAGTGATTTTGGTGGGGAGATACTCGTCATCATTCAGATGAATCCTTAAACATGACCCAGTCCACTACTCAAAGCAGTCCTGTAGGTGATACTCTGCATTGTGCTTACTTCGGGAGATTTTCTCTTTAGCCTCTGCGTGTATGCAGGTAGGATGATGACAGCCAGATCCTCAGGTTTCCAAAAATACGGCCAAAGGATCGAATAGGAATTGTTATGGCGGTATAGCAGTTTGAGTGCACTGGGACTCCTGTGAGTGATACGTTGATGATAATTGGGCAGAGATTTCTTTAAGCAAACCTGACTGAAGTCCCTGGCAATAATTTGAAAGGTGTTGGGGTAGGCTGTTTCTTGTTTGCTTATCGCTCCTCTCAATACTTTGATTGCATTCTTAACATCGACCTTTGGCGGTATGTAAACTGTGGTCAGTATCAGAGGAGAGCTCTCTTGGTAAGTAGAATGGTTGGCACTTTTAAAACTTCATTTACACCCTCTCCATAACCTCCACATGTTTCCTGTCATGGGATAACTAGAGCTGAGCATTCAGGGGTTCCCAATCTGGGGTCCACAGACCCCCTCTGTTAATGGTAGGGGTCCATGGCATAAAAAAGTTTGGGAACTCCTGCGCTGGTTGCAGGCTAACCAGAGTTTCTTTTTAAGCTGCTACGTAACTTCCAGTCAGGAAGGGACTTGAACTCGTGCCTCAGCTAATAAAGGTAAGCATGCCATTTGCCTTCTTTAACACCCTGTTGACTTGTGCAGCCACGTTCAATGAGCTGTAACTCGGACTCCAACATACCTCTGCATGAAGCTACCTTGGTTTCTTCAGCTGCATACGTCTAGGAAAGGCAATCTCCGGCCCCGCCAAACCTGTGAGATTCAAGTGCACTCAATCCCACCCCAAACCCCGGTTTATGTGGATGCTGTGTGATTTGTTACCCTGTTACAAGCTAATGCCACGAAATAACAGACAGTACACTGCGTAAGATTAAAGGAATTATATTCATGACTCTTAACTGAAGAGTTAGTAAAGAATAACAAAAAGAAAAGGGCCCATTCTAACTAAACGGTCAACTGTGCACAAGTTAGAGCTCACTTCAACTTCTCTGTCACTCACGCACTGGGCCCTCGGTCAACGTGAAATCATACACCACCTTCCGCACATTGCTCACAATCCATCTCGAACAAACGGGTCTCTCACTGGATCGTATGCTATGACCGGCTCTCTCCAGTATCTTCTCTCTCCATCTCTTCTCAAATAAAAGCCTCAAGCCCAACCTTATTGTCCTTCACCAAGAAAATCTCCCACTAATTGGATGGCACACATTCCACATCATCCTTTATCTTCAGCAATAATCCAAACAGGCTGAAAGCAGAACAGACCACCATTACAGAGCTGCTAAATGTAATACATACAGCATAACAATAAAGACGTGAACCAGGGCATTACATGTTCATCAATTTCTACACAAGAGTTTAAAAGCTCAAAAACGTCATATAGTCAGTGCCATAGAGTCATACAGTATGGGGAAATATGTACCAGTTGATTGGCCCAACTCATCCATGCTAATTGTGTTGCCCGCTGAGCTAACCGTATCTGCGTATACAATGTTTGGCCCATAGCCTTCTAAACCTCTTTTATTCATGCACTTATCTTGATGGCTTTTAAATGTTGCTAATATGTCTGCCCGAGCCATTAATTCTGGCAGTTCATTCCAAATACACACCACCCTTTATGTGAAGAAGCTATCCCCAATGTCCTCTGCTTTTTAGCAAACCCCCACCACCTCTGGAAAAAAAGACTATGTGCTTTCACCCTGTCTATGCCCTTCAGGATTTTAGATACCTCCATTTATATAAGCCTCAAACTCCTGCATTCCAGGGAATAATGTCCTAGTCTATGTTATATCTCTTCGTTCCTCGGGTGGCCAAATTCAAGCAACATCCCGGTAACTTTTTTCTGCATTCCTTCTAAGTTAATATCACCTTTCCTGTAACGGGGTGTCAAAAACATATGCAATACTCTGAGTGTGGCCTCCCCAACATCTTAAGTAACTGCATTACAATTTCCCGGCTGCTATACTCAGTGGCCTGACTGATGAAGGCCAGCCTGCCAAGTGCTTCTCCACTACCCTGTCTAGCTAGAATGCTGCTTTCACTGAACTATGCACTTGCAATCCAAGGTTCCTCTGTTCCATAACACTCCCTAGGGTCCTATCGTTCACTGTACATGTTCCACTCTGGCTTGATCTCCCAAAATGCAATACCACACATTATTCTGGATTGAAAGGCACCTGTAAATCCTCAGCCCATGTACCTAGTTGATCAAGGTACCACCCCCACCCCCACAGTTTTTAATAGTCTTCTACACATCTACAACACCACTTATTTTAGTATCATCTGCACACTTACAAAATATGATTTATAGATTTACATCCAAATCAATTGTATTAATAAAAATAGCAAATGTCCCAGCATTTACTCCAGTGGCACATCACTATACACAGGCCTCCTGTCTGAGCTCAACCATTACTCTCTACTTCCCACCACTGAACCAATTCTGAATCCAATCCACTTGCTTCCCCTGATTTTCACGCAAAGTTAGAAGTTCAGAATAAATTTATGATTAAAGCACATACAATGTATGTCACCATACACAACCCTAAGATACATTTTCTTGTGGGTATACTCAATAATACAGAATAATACAGAATAATAAGTATCGTAGAATCAATGAAAGACTGTACTAACTTTGGCATTCAACCAGTGTGCAAAAGACAAAAAAAAAACTGCAAATAAAAAAGAAAGAAAGAATAATAATAAATATAAAGAATATGAGATGAAGAGACTTGGAAAGTGAGCCTGATTTGGGGGATCTTGTCTAAAGCTTTGTTAATGTGTTTCTTTTTTTGACTGAATATCAATTACACTTATATTTGCTTACTTAGCATGTATGATTATGTCATTGTGGCACATACACATGTGGCTCATTTACAAATTCACATACTATGTGCCACAGACAGTCAGATCAATTACTGTCAGTCAAGGAGCACATAACTTACTGTGCCCTCTCTAAATATGGCCATTTTTGGAAAGGGTGTCTTGAACCAATATGTTGGTAGATTGTCACTTAGGGGACCACTAAGTGGTTCTAACATGGAGCATCAGATCAGAAGTTAAAATTGCCTTAGCTTTGACTGCCTGAACTCCACCTTGCTGAACTGTGAATTAAAGAATGATCCTTCAATCCTTGTGACCTAAGAGCCAATGTAGTCTGAGAGGACTAAATGTTCCTGTGCCACAAGTGCCTCCAGGGACATAGATAACCCTCCTCTATGACAGCTGATGCCAGGGAAGGAGCTGCGGTTGTCTGAATCTCTGGAATTTAAGTTAAAATGACTTGATTCTGCTTCCAATTTGCCATTGGCGTGATGCTCTGAAGGCAGATCCACTGACCTGACTCATCTTAGAAAATGACAGCATCTGGCAGGTCGATGAGCTGTCGTGATTCCACTAGCCTGCTGCAATCTTTATCTAGATTTGAATTTTTAAATATTTTCATCCAGATTCCAAGCGCAATCTTTCTGTTTAACATTCAGTTTTGACGTGAGAACCACCAGTGTACATTTAAATGAAGCAATTCACTAAATTTTGATAATTTATTACTTAATAGTTTTTCAGTATCTAGGCACATCTGGCGAGGTCCATGCCTAATTGGCTGAGGAGCTGCTGGTGATCTGTCTCCTTAAACTTTTGAAGTTCTTCTGGTGAGGGAGCTCACAGAATACTATAGGTATGGAAATGCAAAGATCTGCCCCAGGACAATGGATGATTGATAATATATTGTTCTGAGTTGAAACATATACATATCAGTGTTTCCATACACCTGATGCTTTTTTTTGAGGCAGAAGTTTTGGGTTCAGCAGATGCTATACAAGTAGTTTAAATGACTGTCACCAGATCGTTCTGTAGACGGTGCACAGACGGCAACCTCAGTGCAGTAATGGTGAAGGGAATATATACTTAGAGTGATTTGATGCTTTATCCCAGACAGTAATGTGCTTCTTCGATGTTATAAGAAGTATTCAACCAAGAAAGTGAAGATTATCTCATCACATTCTTCACCAGTGCCTTATGGATCATTGAAAGGGTGTCAGAAATTGAGTCACTTACTGCAAGAGATTCACCTTCTCACCTGCTCTTGTAGCTGCATTATTTGTGGCTGCTTCATTTTTATTTATGGTTAATGGTGACCCTTAGGATGTTGACAGTGGGAATGTAATGTCGTTAAATGTCGAGGATTAGGTTTTCTCTTGCTGGAGATGGCACTTAACAATCATGAATGTATTTGCCATTTATCAACCTCTACCTGAATGTTGCCTGGATCCTGATGCACGAAGTCTTGAACAGCATCATATATTGAGGAATTGAGAATGGAAAGGAACACTGTGCAAACATCAAGGAACATACACACTTCTTTCCTAATGATGGAAGGAAGCATTAATGCAACAGCTGTAAATGGGTTGGTCTAAGCTACTGCCTGAGCAATTTTTAAGCACAATGAGGTTGGCATAGATCTTTGACTTGATAACCAACACTGTATGTTTCAAAGAGTTACTTTAATATGCTTTGATACCATATTTTCAATTTTCATTTTTTTTCATGACTTGAACACTTCTGTCAAGGACACTTTCCAGTAAGACGATGATGCACTCGGTTGTAGTGGTCTCTCCAGGTCCAACAAATGGTGCAAATGTTTGGCTTAAATTTTTTCCTGTGACTGTAAGACCCTGCAAGACATTGGTAATTCAAAATACTGCAAGCTCAGTCAATTGGTGAGACCGATGGTGGGGAACTGCATGACCTCAGTAGTTGCGCAGACCAAGCCCTCATGACGCAGCACCACCTGTTACGGCCACCTGGGGAGGAAGTGCCGTAGACTGTGTGGAAGAGAACATCAATGGGAGATCCAGCCCCCAACCTGTGCTAGGTTGAGAACTGGCCTCTGGAGGCTGGATCTACCATTGATGCTGCTTGCCACTGTTTGCACCCTGGAAGAAAAGCTGGATTGATTTTGTCTATAGCTGACCTAGCGTAAAATGAGGATCTGCTGCGTTAGAACCATAGAACATTACAGCACAGAAACAGGCCTTTTGGCCCTTCTTGGCTGTGCCAAACCATTTTTCTGCCTCGTCCCTGACCTGCACCTGGTCCATAGCCCTCCATACACCTCTCATCCATGTACCTGTCCAAGTTTTTCCTAAATTTCCGCATTTACCACATCATCTGGAAGCTCACTCCACACTCCCACCCACTCCCTGTGTGAAGAAGCCCCCCCCAATGTTCCCTTTAAACTTTTCCCCCTTCGCCCTTAACCCATGTCCTCTGTTTTTTTTTTCTCCACTAGCCTCCGTGGAAACAACCTGCTTGCATTCACTTTATTTATACCCATCATAATTTTATATACCTCTATCAAAGTCTCCCCTCATTCTTCTCTGCTCCAGGGAGCGTTCTTGTTCTTGCAGAAATGTGGCTCCAGGCCAACAACCCATGCACCACCAAGCCTCAGGGACTTGTGCTAATATTATTTTGCAACTTTATGTGTTATCGTAACTATAAGTGCTGTGTGTGCTACTGTATGCATTATGATTTTCACCTTGGCCCCAGAAGAACCTTGTTTCATTTATGTAGTTACAGTGTGTACATGTATATGGTTGAATGAAATTAAACTTGAACTTGCACTTCCTATTTGCCTCTAAGCAACTAACTGTGAGCCACCTTCTTGAATTTGGTTGGACATGTTTTTCTGTCCTGAGGAACTCCCACAGTCTGATAATGATCTCCAACAATACCTATAGATCACTGCCCATTCAGAATACTTAACAGTTTCAATTGTTTTCTCACTGCCGACTTTGGTTGCACAGCATACAGCACTGACGTTGACTTGAAGAAACCATTGTGAAACTTCAGAACCAACAAGAAGTTTGGCTTAAGTGACTTTCCAAAATGCCCAGATCATCTTTAAAAATCTCTTCACATTTCCTGTAATGTTCCAGCCTCACTAAGCTTAACATATTGCTTTTTTTTCTCCATGAAATTATGAGAATTTCCTTCAATTTCTTATTTTCCATCTTTTGTTCCTCTTTGCTTTGTGCTTATTCATATGATCTCTGGTGACGCAAACTTTTAATCGAATTGTGTGGCATTTTTCTCGCCTCAGCCAGCATTCACTATGGTTCCCACAGCAGCAGTAACAGCCTTTGTTTATCTTTTTAAAAGTGATGTTCAGTTTGCTTTGGAACAGTGCGTTTGGCCATTTGTCCTCACTGCACACTGTTACATGGAACAGCTGGTCTCACTTGCAGTTTCTGAATGCTTTCGCTTGCTGATTCCACTGCGCTCTAAAAATGTCGGATTCATCTCTGGCAAAGGGCATTTCTGTATCTGGTCAGCAGCACCTATCCCTGGCATTTGTGAGTGTGTTTCCATGGTTATAGCTACCGTTATATTCATCTCCAAAATTCAGCCTCAGCCGCAAGTTTGCTAGGTTTTCTTACTTCCCATGTTTGGGCTCAACAGGTTTCTCATTAAGCTATATGCAGTGGCACCAGCTACATTAATTACAATTGAACTGTACTTATGAACAAAAGTGATTGATCTACAGAAGCCTTTGGTCCCACTCCACCAGGTTCAGGAATAGTTAATACCCTACAACCATCAGGCTCCTGAACCAGCACAGATAACTTCATACACCACTACACTTAACTGAGTCTACAATCTAGAATCATTTCAAGGACTCTTTGCAACTCATGTTCTCAGTATTATTTTTGTTTGCATAGTTTGTCTTTTTGCACATTAGTGTCTGTTAATCTTTGTTTATTTATACTTTTTCATAAAATTCTGTTGTATTTCTTTTTTTCCCTATAAAGGTCTGCAAGAAAATGAATCTCAAGCTACTATATATAGTAACAGAAGCACTTCAATAATAAACTTATCTTGACCTTTGAACATTGCAACAAAGAACTGCAAATGCAGGTCTGGGTTTGAGAGTCAAATACTAGCAATTAATGTGCATATTTTCCTTTTATGTGTTTTAAACCAATAGTTAGCCTTTCCTTGCCTCCCACAGATTTTCTTGGAAAAATCAGAACCTACATCAGGTTTAGTATCACAGGCATGTGTCATGAAACGTGTTGTTTTGCCGCAGCAGTACATTGCAATACATAATAATAAAACTAGAAATTATAGTAAGTGTATATATAAAATAGAAAATTTAATTAAGTAGTACAAAAAGAGTAGAAAAAATGCTGAAGTAGTGCTCATTGGCTCATTGTCCGTCCAGAAATCTGATGGTGGAGGAGAAGAAGCTGTTACTGAAATAGTGAATGTGTGCCTTCACGTTCCTCCTTGATGGTAGCAATGAGAAGAGGGCACGTTGTGGGTGATGAAAAAGTGGTTCTTTTCAGTCCTGTCTGACTTCAGGAATATTTTCCTCATTGCCAATATGTTCTTCTTACCATACAAAGAAAATAGTGCATGAGTTTTTTAAGAAGTTTTCTTATTGTCCACAAGTCTATTGAATCAGAATCAGAATTAGATTCAGATTTATTATCAGCATCATGTGGTGTGAAATTTGTTAACGTAGCAGCAGCAGTTCAATGCAATACATAATCTAGCAGAGAGAGAAAAAAATAAATAAAACTAAACATAATAAGAATCGATAAACAAGTAAATCACTTTTTAAAATGTGCAAAAACAGAAATACTGTATATTAAAAAAAAGTGAGGCAGTGTCCAAAGCTTCAATGTCCATTTAGGAATCGGATGGCAAAGGAGAAGAAGCTGTTCCTGAATTGCTGAGTGTGTGCCTTCAGGCTTCTGTACCTCCTTCCTGAGGGTAATAGTGAGTAAAGGGCATGCCCTGGGTGCTGGAGGTCCTTAATAATGGATGCTGCCTTTCTGAGTCACTGCTCCCTAAAGATGTCCTGGGTACTTTGTAGGCTAGTGCCCAAGATGGAGCTGACTAGATTTACAATCTTCTGCAGATTCTTTTGGTCCTCTTCAGTAGCTCCTCCATAGCAGACAGAATGCTCTCCATGATACAACTATAGAAGTTTTTGAGTGTATTTGTTAACATGCCAAATCTCTTCAAACTCCTAATAAAGTATGGCCACTGTCTTGCCTGCTTTATGACTACATTGATATGTTGGGACGAGGTTAGATCCTTAGAGATTTTGATACCCAGGAACAAGAAGCTCCACTTCTAATCCCTCTTTGAGGATTGGTATGTGTTCATTCATCTTACCCTTCCAGAAGCCCACAATCAGCTCTTTTGTCTTACTGATGTTGAGTGCCAGGTTGTTGCTGTGGCACCACTCCACCAGTTGGCATATCTCATTCCTGTACGTTCTCTTGTCACCATCTGAGATTTTACCAACAATGGTTGTATCAGCAGCAAATTTATAGATGGTATTTGAATTGTGCCTAGCCGCACTGTCATGTGTATATAGAGAGTAGAGAAGTGGACTAAGCACACACCCCTGAGGTGCGCCAGTGTTGATCGCCAGCGAGGAGGATATGTTGTCACCGATCAGCACAGACTGTGGTCTTCCAGTCAGGAAGTCAAGGATCCAGTTGTGGGGGGAGGTACAGAAGCCCAGGTTCTGCAACTTCTCAATCAGGACGGTGTGACTGATGGTATTAAATGCTGAGCTGCAGTCAATGAACAACATCCTGACGTAGGTGTTTGTGTTGTCTAGGTGGTCTAAAGCCATGTGGACAGCCACTGAGATTGTGTCTGCCGTTGACCTATTGTAGAGATTGCAATGGTCCAGGTCCTTGCTGAGGCAGGAGTTCAGTCTAGTCATGATCAACCTCTCAAAGCATTTCATCACTGTTAATGTGAGTGCAACCGGGCAATAGTCATTAAGGCAGCTCACATTATCCTTCTTAGACACTAGTACAATTGCTGCCTTTTTGAAACAAATGGGATCTTCCACCCGTAGCAGTGAGAGGTTGAAAATGTCCTTGAATAATTCCTCTGGTTGGTTGCCACTGGTTTTCAGAGCCTTACCAGGTGCTCCATCGGGACCTTCTGTCTTATGAGGGTTCACTCTCTTTAAAGACAGTCTAACACCGGCCTCTGTGACAGAGATCACAGGGTCATCAGGTGCAGCAAGGATCTTCACAGCTGTAATTGTGTTCTCCCTTTCAAAGCGGGCATAGAAGGTGTTGAGTTCGTCTGGTAGTGAGTGCACATGTCTGCGTGCTGTGCCCCAGCAGAGGTAAATCTAAATGACGTCTTCAAACATCAAAGTAGTGGGACAGTAAAGTTCCGAAAGGCACTGAGATTTCAGCAGACAACCAGGAGTATCGACTATAGGTGATCTCCACACAACAGCTGTTCAGGTGATGGAAATTCATCTTTACAGAATTCATAATTTGCCACCAAACCTTTGAGATTTGAAACAAAATTTGCTCTCTGTCATGGAATTCATGTGAAGAAGTAAATAAATACACACAAGATTATTTTTTTGCATAGGTGGATGACTTGGCTTAACATTATGTTAAGTATCATTACAAGCAGTTTTCTCAAGTTGAAATCCAAGTTCAAGTTTACTTGTCATTCAACCATACATATGAATATATACATTTGCACATATAATTATGATAGCAGAAAAACATACAGTTACAAAAAATGTTAAAAAATAATAGTACAGCCCAAGTCCCTGATTGTCATGGCCTGTAGGTTGAAGGTGCACGGATGTTGTCCTGGAGACATGTTTCCACAAGAACAGCTTGCAGCAGTTCCTCATATCATGCACTGCAGCCGCAGACAAAAGCTGAGCGAACACTGGAGGGCAGCACTGACAGGAGGGACCAGCTTCCAACCTGGCGCAGAATCCAGTGGCACACAGCCAGCTCTGGTCCCTCCTTCCTCAGTGGCTGCAATGCTTGGCCCAGAAGCACGAATAAGTGCCTGGTCCACACCACAACTGAGGCCAAGCAATTCACCCACCCTCAGTCTTGCCAATGAACCAGTGAATAGGACTCTCAGTATTCTACATTACCAATGTCCAGCAGGGTCTTGCAATTATAACTAAAATGTCCAAGATAATCACACAGTCCATTGGATCATGCACCACCACTAATGACTTCTTCCCTGGGTGGATGAAGCCTGCTGCAAAATGGTATCCAGCAACTTGCTAGTGGGGTAGAGCTGAAGTAAGTAATGATTCTTAATAACCAGCAGCGTCTTGCGATAGTGAAAAAGATGTAAAGGATGAACAAACATATCCTCAGTTGGACCTAGAGAGGCTGAATCCACAGCCATCTTAGTGGAAGCCCAGAAGCACAACAATACCCACGTAAATAGGAGGTAGGGTGTGGAGGGGGGGTGGAAGAGGGGAGTCTGGGGTGGCCTGTACTGTATGTGCATTGCCTTAATTTTTCCTAGGGTTACTCCAAGCCACATTCAGTCAAGGGCAGTCAGTCTGAATTCTGCCACTCTGTTCAATTTGATAATTCTGAGATTTTGAGAAGTCTCGTAAATAACAAACAATGGAAGTTTTGGAAATAAACACAAAATTATTTTTCCCTTGTCCTGTCATATGGATACATCCATCAGTTTAAGGAAAGGCACAAACACCGACACAATCACTTCCACAGATGTACAATTTGTATTTATACAGGAGGTAACTCCTAACTTAAACTCAATTTTATTGTTACTTTTACCCTAAAATTGATAACTCAATCTTTATCCCTATTTGCTACAGTGCAGCCTAATCCTTGCTCACCACATTTCCTGAATACTGAAGATTCTTTCCATATGGCTTACCTAAGCACATTAGCTACAAAAATGTAAATGCAAAGATAAATTAAGACTTTAATCTTCAAAAATTTAAATTGGTCCATTCAGTGGATTATATTAAACTATCTTTGGAATATACTGTTGAATTTTCTTGTCAAACCGTCAATGTTTATGAAATATTTCTGGGATGTAACTTTATTATTTTAGCAATCAAGTGATAAACCTATTATGTTACGTTTTCAGCCTTAATATGAGGATTGGATTCTAACACAAACCAGCCCCTCACCCCTGTACCCTCTCTCCACCCTCTGATCACTACTGCCACTGCTGCTTTGTTCTGTAATGTCATATGCTGTAATAAGCTGCTGTGAATATAGTTTCAGTCTCAAAATTTATAAGTATTTGATGTGCATATACAAAACAAAGTACAGTAAAAGTAGGTATGCTGTGAAAGGTAAGACCTTTCATAAAAGGAACTTAGCTCACCCAGTACCCATAGAAATTTTATTTTTTTTAATTCTCTGCATATCAAGCTGCAAGGCTGCTGCAAGCCTTTAAGATAAGATTAGTTAGTGTTCCACTATCAACAGCTCCATATTTTCCCTGCAGGGAATCCTTCTGACAGCCTTTAGCCAGAGGCTTGTCTGTGGATTAACACTAGATAAAAATTATACACTAAAGCTTTAGAACTGTATGACTAATAGGATTAAACAACACCAGATGCAGACTCTTTCGCAGGTTAAAAATGCAATTTTTACATTACAAAGTCAAAGGATCCCTTTGAATATGCAATGAATATGAATATTTTCAATTATCACAGTCTGCCAGAGGTATATGATACATCAAATTAATCCTTTTAAGAACATCTAACATAGGAAAAAACACTTTTTTTAAGCTTAAAGCCTTTCATTTAAATTTGCTTTTTTTAAAAATAAACAGGTGCATCGATGCTCTGTGTTGATGTGAAAGCAGTCAAAGTAAACTTTATTTTAAAAAAGTGAATGAGTGGAAATATTTTAAGATGTTGCCAAATTATAGAAAATTATAAAAATGTAAAGAAACTACTATCCTTACAAGGGGCAATTAGGAATGAAGAAGGAGGGATATTCAATATAATGACATGCATATAATAACAATTGTCATGGACATACATGTCAATCATAACAACTCTTTGCTATTGAATTCTGTACAAGTCAAGGTTTGATCCTTTTTCTTAAAGTATTTCCTTATGCTGAAGTAAATACAATCAGCAATTCTTATATCTTCATGCCTACAATTTTAAAACCAAGGAATTTCCCATTCAGGTTCATGTGTTTTCATTTGGTTCAAAAGTTCAAAGTAAATTTATTATCAAAGTACACATATGTCACCATGTACAACCCTGAGATTCATTTTCTTTTGGGCATTCACAGTAAATACAAGAAACACATTAGAATCAATAAAAGACCACCCCCAAAAGGATGGCCCAACAATCAATATGTAAAAGATAACAAACTGCGCAAATACAAAAAGAAAAAAAAGGAAATAATAATTATAATAAATTAATAAACAATAAGCATCAAGAGCATAAGTTAAAGAGTCCTTGAAGGTGATAGGTATAAAATGGATCCAGGCAAGTTGATCCATTTCAGATTTCTCCTGTAAGCCCACCACATATGCAGTCTTCTGACAATTTGATTCACTCCTCATGACATCAGGAAATGGCTGAGAACAGTGAAGAATCTGAGGCCAGGCAGTATCCTGGCTGTATCACCAAACCTGTGCTCCAGAATTACCTGTGTATCTAGCCAAGTTAATCCACTACAAAGCTGGCATGCCACTAACAATATGGAAAACTGCCCATGTGTGACCTGTTCAGTAAAAAGAACAAATCTAAACCAGTTGATTGCCACACAAGCTGTCTGATCTTAATCATTAGCAAAGTTTAAAAGCTGTCTTCAACAGCACAGTTAGATCGCATTCACGCTCCTGTAACTGACCAAACCCTAGTCTGGGTTTTGGCTGGATCGCTTCCTTCCAGATCTTATCACAATCTTGGTCCAAGTGTCGGCAGAGGGCTGCGACGGATGGACACTGGCCTTTTGGCAGTGTTGCCGCATCACACCCAAAATGAATAAGTAGCAAAAAAGTGAATCCAGAATAACAAATGATCCAGGAATGCAGAGCCAAAGGAATACATTTTGAAACAATAAAATGTAAATTTAGCACACATGTTCAGAATAAGCTCTTTAAATACGAATATTTTTAAAATTGCCTCAGGAATATATAGAATTAGAACGTACAACGTAGATCAGTACAGCCCACAATGTTATGCCAAACCAATTAAATTAGAAATCAAATGACTAACTGATCTCTTCTTACCTACACAATATCTATATTCTTCTAGTTTACCCACATTTATGTGCCTATTTTAACATCTCATTAAAATCTCTAATGTTTCTGCCTCCACCGCCACCCCAGGCAGCAAATTCCAGGCACCCACCACTCTCTATGTAAAAAAACTTGCCATTCATATCTCCTTTGAAATGATCCCCTCTCACCTTAAATGCATGCCCTCTGGAATTAGACACTTCCAAGCTTGGAAAAAGATCTTGTCTGACTTCTCGTCACAATCCTACAAACCTCCATCAGATCTCCACAGCCTCCACCACTCCAGAGAAAACAACCCAAGTTTGTCCAGCATCTCTCGTTATAGTACACACCCTTTCATCCATGCAATATCATGATAAACCTCTTCTGCACCCTTTCCTAACCCTCGCCATCCTTCCTATAATGAGGCACCAGAAATTTATAAAATACTCCAGATGCAGTCTAACTAGTTTTATAAAACTTCATAATTCTTTGACTTTTGAACTCAATGCCATGAGTAAAAAAGGCAAGCATGCCGTATAACTAACTTCTTAACCACCCTATCAAACTGTGTATACAATTTCAGAGAAATATGACTTGAACCCCAAGGCCACTCTGGCCATCACCATTGTTAAGGATCTTGCCCTTAACAAGGTACTATCTTGCTGCATTTGACCTACTAAGGTGCAAGATGTCACATTTGACTGAGTTAAACTCCAGCTGCCATTTCTCTGCCCATAGCTGCAACTGATCAAAATCCTGTTCTATTCTTTGTCAGTCTTCTACACTGTCCACAACACCACTCAGCTTCATATCATCTGCAAACTTACTAACTCACCCATCTATATTTTCATCCAGGTCATTTATAAACATCACAAACAGCAAAGATCCTAGAACAAATCAGTAAGGAACCATTAATCATAGACCACCAGCTAGAAAAGTCCCTTTGCTCACTACCCTCTTTCTTCAATCGCCAGTTCTGAATACAAATAGCCATTTCACTATGGATCACATGATTCTTCATCTTTTGGATGAGCCTCCCATGAGCACCCTTATCAAACGCCTTACTAAAACCCATATAAACAATATCCACAGGTCTACCGTCATCAATCACCCTCATTACCTGGTCAAAAAACAATCAGCTTAGTAAGATACAACTCAACCCATACAAAGCCAGGCTGGCTCTCCCTAATTAGGTCATAGTTTTCCAATGCTCATAATTTCTATCCTTAAGAACTCTCTCTAGTAACTTCCCTACCACTGACGCGAGTCTCTATAGATTGAGGATTATCCCTAGTTCCCTTCTTGACTAATGGAACAACATTAGCTATATACAGTCATTCTGGACCTTGTGAGTAGAGGACAGAAAAATATTGATCAAGATCCCTGCAATCCCTTTTCTTGCCTCTCTCAAAACCATGGGTATATCCCATCAGGCCTTAGAACCTATCCACCTGAATATTCTTTAAGAGAGCCAAACTTACATCCTCCTTCACCTTGAAGTACCCTAGCATATCAATACACTCAGCACTGATTGCCTTACACCAACTACCTTCTCCTTGGTGAGTCCCCATTAAGGACCACACCCACATCCACTGCATCCAAGCAAATGTTCCTCCTTTATCCTTGAGTAGTTCTACTCTTTCCCTAAATATCCTCTTGCTCTTGATATATGTATAGAATGCCTTGGGATTCTCTTTAATCTTACTGGCCAAAGACTTTTCATGGCCCCTCCTGGTAGTCCCACATCCCTCCTTGAGTTTTTTTTCTGGCTTCTTTATAATCCTCTAAGGCTCTGTTTGGTTCTAACTTCTTAACTTTACATACTTCTCCTTCCTCTTCTTGACTAATTTCATCACATCTCTCAACATCCAATGTTCTCTTACCTTGCCATCCTTCTTACTGGAATTTACTGTACCTGTCCTCTACTCTGAGCAGTTAGTCTTTAAATACCTTTCTCACAACAGATGTGGACTTGCCTTAAAACAGCTGTTCCAAATTAACTCTTCTTAGTTCCTACCTAAGGCTGTCATCATTTGCCCTGCTCCAACTTTATACTCTCCTGCAAGGTCCATACTTACCCTTAGTTAGAGCTTGTGGTCCCATTCACTCACGAAAGATTGGTCACCTGGCTCCATATAGACTCAGAGGTCAAGTCCTCCATTATGTTCCCTCTGAACGCAACTGTGATATTTCAACTACTTCTTCTCTTTTACCTCCTTCTCTATCATTTTTAAACATCAAAATTCTGCAGCATTAAGCACCCATACCTATCCCTCACTCAACCAAGTGTAAAGGGGATTTCTTCTTTTTCTTTGTTACTGTGTATGTAATCAAAATGGCTTCTTTGTTTTGTTAAAAGTAAGAATGCTTCTTTGTTGCGAGAGAGTGCTGGAAGCTTGTTTGGGTTAAAATTTACTGATAACGAGAATTGTATTCCTTCATAAACCAATTGGGATTAATGTTGTTCTTTCTTCTGAGTCTGTAAGCTATTGTTGGCAGGCTTTTGGGGAGATTGGCACGGGGGCTTGAGAGAGAGAGAGGACGCGATGCTGTAAACTGGGCGAGGAATGGACCCCAAGCAGGAATCCAAGGCCAGGAGGTACCCCGAGGAGAGGAGATGAAGCTAGATGTGCTTGGTTGACCACTTTGGATGGTCCTAAGCTGTGTCAAGGGGTTCGGAGGGGTCGAATAGTGGCCAGAAGACTTCAGTAATTGAGCTCCAATGGTTGTGCACGAAGTGGTTTGGACTTTGATAAGTTTGGCGCCTTTTCTTTAATTTGCTCTTCATATATACTGTATCGTTATTAATTATTTAGTTATAGTAATCTTTATAAATTGTACTCACTTAATCGCATATGGTGTACTGTCTGTTTTTGGGCGAGGCGGGGACATCACACAGTATCCACACCAGCTGATTACCCAGTTTGGTGGGGCCGAAGGCTGCTCCCCCTAGACGAGAACGAGCTGAGCAAGCCTGAGGTGACCCAGGAGGTTACACAAGTCTCTGTAATTACCACAACATCATAGTTTCATGTACTGATCCATGCTCTAAGTTAATCACATTTACCCATAACACTCATAGAATTAAATACACACCTCATCATATCTATTACTCTCCTCTCACCTGTTTTTACTTTCACCTTGCATCTACCTTCCTCGCTATTCCTCCATCCATCCACTTTCTGACCTGGTGCTCTGATTTCCATCCACCTGCCAAACACTCCTGAGGTGTTGGTGAACCTCCAGGGCAGGAATCCCTTCAGTTTAGGTGCAACCTGTCCATCTTGTACAGGTCACCTCTGCCCTAGAAAACGCTCCACTCCGCCCCCTGTACAATCTCCTCAGCCACTCATTCATCTGTAGCCTGCTGGCAGTGTAGTAGCATCGGTACCGGATTTCAAGGCAAGTGGTCCCAGTTTCAAATCTGGCCGGATCCTCGCATGCTTTCCATTTGTGCTTGGTTGACCATCAAGCGACCTCGTAAAAAAACAGACGAATGTTAAAGAAATGGCAAGGTTTCTGTTGGATGTGCTATGAAGTGTGGAGAGGAACCACCACACACTTATCTGTACCACCATCCTATTCCTGACTAGGCATGAGGCACTGGTAATAATCCAGAGTTTCTGCTTTTCTGCCCCTTTCCTAACTCCCTATACTCACTGCACAGGACGTCTTCCCCCTTTCTACCTATGTCATTGAAGCCAATGTGCACCATGACCTCTGGCTGAGGACCCTTCCCCCTGAGAATATTCTGTAACCACTCTGAGACATCCAGGACCCGAGCACTTGGAATGCAACATACCATCCTGGCATCTCTGCTGTGGCCATCGAATTTCCTGTCAGTCCCCTAAACTATTGTGTCTCCTATTACCTGAATTTATCTGTCCCTGCTAAGCCTCAGTGCTAGTCACAGTGCCACTGGCATGGCTGCTGCTGCTGTCCCCTGATTGTTATTCCCCCAGAGCAGTGCCCAAAGGGGTTTAATTGTTGCTGAGAGAATGACCAGGGAACATTACACTGACTGCTGACTCCCCTTACTTCTCCTGGTGGTCACCCATCTACTATCTGAAGCCTGCACTCTGGGTCTGACCACCTCTGTAAAAGTTTTATCTATGAGGTTTTCAGCCTCATGGATACTCCTGAGTATATCCAGCTCCAGCCCCTTGACTTGGTCCCTGCAATCTCACATCTTCAAAGAGTAGTATTCCACCACTGTCCTGCCTATATTCTATATATATCTTGGCTTTATATTTTTAATCATAATATCTATAATCAACTAAATTATTCCATAAGATTCAGCACCCTTAACTTCTGCCTGTTGTCATGGAAACCTGTTGAGCCAAAGCCTCCCTTTCTAAACATGGCCCACTCCAACAATGGCTACTCCACTTACACCTCATTTTTTTTTTATTGGTCCTTGCTTAGTTACTGATAATCCAAACTATCTCCCATTCCACAGATGTCCCAACAGGCTCCACTCACCTTTTAAAACTGGTGTGTAAAGTTCACAACTGTTTCCAATAGACGCTGCAGTCTCTGTCTCTGCAGACAAGTCCTGACAGCAGCATAAAGTCGTTCAACTTCAGTGAAGTAGTTTAGTGGGAGAGGTACTAAACTGAAGAAATTACCTTTAATGGATCAAATGGACTTCCCTTGTCTTGGTCTAATTTTCTAATTTGGCAAGCAGAATTTAATAACTGATTAGTGTAGGACATAATGAGGTCTATAATCATCTTAACAAATCATATACTGAGATAATGTAAATGAAATATTCTCTTTGTCTACGCTGAAATACAAGCCAGCTACCTAAACTTGGGGCAGATGGATATCTGATAATGAGATTATGTATTGAAGGATCTGAATTGCTACTGCAGAAGCTGAACCAACACAATCATGGTTCCTCCACCACTTGTACATCAATCCATCTGGATCCCCTTGATGAGCCAGATTGATGATTAAAGTCAATAATGCATCATTGTGATATATCCTCTTGAGTCATGAAGATCACTACCATCTTCTCTAGGGATATTAGGGATGGGGCTGAACTAGTGATTAAACTAATTAAATGATACTGAGAATAAATCCTTAGATTTGGCAATTTCAGAACTTAAAGCTGTGAGAAACAGAAGCAGGGAAAGTTTATTGGCCTTCCCCACCATTCTATGAACTGATGCTGTATTTTCAAAGCAGAAGCTGACCAGATTGCCAGTGAAGATGAATGCACATCATGTTACCAGGAGCTTAACCTTGTAGCCACTGCTTCAGCAGGTGGCATCCCCTATCAGTGGGGATTGGTATTTGGTTTATTGCCGCCACTTGTACTAAGATTCGGTGAAAAGCTTAGTTGTAATGCCATCCAAGACAGATCATTCCATTCATGAGTACATCAAGGTAGTACCAAATTAAAAACAGTAACAGAGTGTTACAGTTACAGACAGGTGCAGTGCAGGTAGCCAAATATGTAAGGTGCAAGAGGCAGACTGAGACTTTTCAAACACCTGAACTGCTGACTGGAGAGTGGTAACTAACTTGCTAGAACTCTGAGAAATCATACGGTTGGGTCTCTAGAGCAGTTCAGGGGAAGAATATTTAAGTACAGAGGGGATTCCAAAGAAAAAGGGGTGTCTGAAGGAAGCTATTGTTTGTGAGGGTTGATCATTGTTCAAGAAAGGGTTGCAGTGTTAAGGTGGAAAAACATTGATACAATTTGAAAGAGGGTAAGGTTATTTGTATCGTTAATTTTATATTACATAGCTATGCCTCTCTTTGCAGGTGATTGATGATTGACATGGAATCTCTTGGTGATGCTTATTGGGTATGTCATAAATTTACTTGATTGCTCTTGAAATTACTCCCCATGCCAAGAAAAGGATATAACCAAGAAACATCTTTACCTTGAAGGCTAGATACTCCATTATCATTTGGAACATAAAGTCCCTCAGGCACTGATGATCAATATGAAAGGAGCTAGAGTTTAGTCAATATTTAGTTGAATTTTTGAATCATCTTAACAAATCATATACTGAGACAATGTAAATGAAATATGCTCTTTGCCTATACTGAAATACATAGTTCCATAGTTGAATTTAGTCAATATTTCAGCAAGCCATTGTTTGGATAGTGAGCACTGTGGTCACGACCTATCAGGGTCTGGACCAGATGTCACTTTGGATCCACAGCCAATCATGCCTGATAGAATATAGAACAATACAGCAAAGTTCGGGCCTATTGGCCCATGATATTCTGCCAACATACTGTATATAAACCTACTCCATGTTTGATCTAACCCTTCCCTCCTACACAGCCCGTGACCTCCATTTCAAAACATTCATGTTCCCATCAAAGAGTCTCTTAAATATCCCTTTTGTATCAGCCTCTACCACTACGCCCAGCAGTGTGTTCTTTCTGATCCTAGCTCTTTTCCACTTTCTGCCTGATTCTCATATCGGGGATCCCGATGAAAGGTCTTGGACTGAAACATTGACTGTTTATTCTCATCCATAGATGTTGACTGGCATGCTGAGCTCCTCCAGCACATTGCATGTATTCTTCATACTGATTGTCTTGATGTCCACAAATCCATTGATGTCATCATTGATTATAATTATTGACTGGGTATATGCTAAGATAACAAATTCCGATGATTAGTAACTCTCCTGTGCAAAGAAAAAGTTCTTAGTCCCAAGATTATGTCCTGTAATTCCGGACTAGCGGAAACAATTTCCCAACAAGTACTCTGAATCTTGTATATCTCACTGACATTGCATAATTGCCATGGGCATAGGTCAATCTTTCTCAATTTCTCTTCAAGGAACAGACCTCTCATGCCAGCCATCAACAAAGTTAATCCACACTACAGCGTTTCCAAAGGAAGTGGACCTTCTTTAGGATAATTAGACCAAATAAGATTTCATCAAAACCCTTCTTTGCTCAGAAATAACTCCTGTTTTGGCACTTCTGTACTTCCATTAATCCACACACACTAGGTGTTGCATCACCAGTTCTGCATCATCAGGTTATCCAGACTATTAGATAAACTTTCACTGCATTTACTTTCTTAAATGTTAGTTTACCAGTGAACACAGTAAGTTTAAAGAAAGTGTGTAAAGCAGGATCCCAGTGAGTTTAATGGGAGTATGGAAAGCAGAGCCAGTTGAGTTTTGGGGAACGTAGAAGCTGAGATGAAGTGGCCAAAGTGGGTTGTAGAACTGAGGCTCATTGGGGTAAAGGCTGTGGAATAATCAGCACCCAGTGAGTCTGATGCCAAACTGCTGAGATTTCCAAACAATGCCATACCAGATTATTGGGGTTTCTTTGTATCCCACAGCTCTATCACTAATTCAGTGATTAGACGTAAGTAATGCTGGCAAGCCAGCACTTACTGCATAATTCAAATTGCTCTTGAACTGAATCACTATTTCAGGGGGTAGCCAAGGTTTTCATAAGTTTGGAGTAATATAGAGTTCAGACCAGGTAAAGCCATCAAATTTCCTTTCCTAAAGGAAATCAGTAAACCCCATTACTTAGTAACAACAATTTGGATTTTAAAAATACAATAATTATTTAATCAGGTTTAAAACCCTGAGCCACTGTGCTGGGATTTGATTTCCTTGTCAGGTTATTAATCCTGTCAGTCCTGTAATAGTATGTTACCAAACCCAAGGGCCTTATCCACTACCTTCAATTACACACCTGAATTGATATCCGGACAGATTTAGACAATCAGTGATGCTTTCTATCCAGAGATATCATTTCAAAATGTAAATCCTGGCTTCCGAAGGAGTAACTAACCTGAACATTTTACCTTTTTTCTAACCATAACACCATTCTCAGGTGCTATTAATAATTTTAGTTTAGGAAGATTTTCCGGCTTTGGTGTGAGTTTTGGTTGGATTTAAGAATAGCTTCAGAGTTTCAGCAATTGCTTCATCTTTATTTGGACCAATTCAGTCATTTTGAGAGTTTGAATTTGTCCTAAAGTGATGTCAAGGTTATTGTTGTATTAATTTTCACAAAATCAAACTAAGGATTCTGGCTGGAAGCAATTTAATATTTCTTTGAAATGTTCCTTCCTTCCTTTGATCTGACCAGCTTCTTTCATTTTTTCACATCAAGTTCAGTAGATAATTCTTTCGGAGTTTTATATATAGAATTCGTTATTCCTTATGTTGAGCCAAGAAAAATGCTCTTGGCAGAATTCATAGAGAAATGAATGCAAGATGAAGACTATGTGCAACAACCTCCAACTGCTCTTGTCCCATTCACCACTGAAACCAGTCTGAGTATCCACTTCTGCCGGGATTCACGTGCAGCCATGTAATATGCAGAGCAATTTCACAATTACCAAATCAGATTGAAGATTAGCAGCCCTCTTGTAAGTTGTTTGTAATGGCGATAATAATTAAACAACTAAGTGGAGGAGAGGATCCGAGAAGATTTCTATTCTTAGTGATGGCGAGGCCCAGCTTTTGAATGCTAAAACAAAAGCTGAAGTACTTATTTATTTTATTTTTATTTAGAGATACAACACAGAACAGGCCCTTCTGGCCCTTTGAGCCATACTGCCAGCAACCCACCGATTTAACTCTCGGCCTAATCACGGGAAAATTTATAACCTACTAATCGATATGTCTTTGGACTGTGGGAGGAAACTGGAGCGCCCGGAGGAAATCTGTACATTCCGTGGCATGTAAACTCCTTAGAGAGGGCACCAGGATTGAAGTCTGAACTCTGACGCCCCAGGCTGTAATAGCATTGTGGAAACCTCCATGCTACCATGGTGCCCAACTATACTTACAATCATATTCGACCAAAAACACCAAATCAACAAAACATCACTGCTTCCTCCAGAGATCCCCTTCATCATATGTAAAACTGGCTGGACTGACAGATTTAGCTAGCATTCTGGTTGTAGTTTAACCAAAATTTGATCACCCTTGTATAGTTTAGCAATGAACTTGTTCTAATGAAACCTAATTTCTGATGTAGGTTCTTGAGGTTGGAGAACTGTGTGTTTGCATGGTGGTGGAGGAGGAAAGGGGCTGGTTTTGCTGTTGTTGTATTATTGCTTGTTCTGTTCTAGTTTGTTGTGTTCTGTACTTTTCTGCTGAACATGTGAGCAGGCTATCTATGTTGGTGCCAGAATGTGTGGTGATACATGCAGGCTGTCACCAGGACATGCTTAGGTCATGTTGGCTGTTAACGCAAATAATGCATTTCACTGCATTTTCAATGTACAAGTGATAAATGAATGAATCTGAATATAAACCAGTCTCCAACCAGTTCAATTTAGTCCTTGTGATATCAAGGAACAGCAGAATGCACCGAGAAGAGCAAAGACTATATGTTCAAGTAACATCCCAGCTATGGTACTAAAGACCAGAACTAACTGTGCTAATCAAGCTAAAACTGACAAGATCAAATGAGTGTAAGCTGTTCCACAGAGAATGAAAATCAGAAGTTTGATCAATGCTTGTATTCAGAAGGGGTTCGGAAAAGGTTCTGTAACCCTTGGGTCGCCTCAGGCTCGCTCAGCTCGTTCTTGTCTAAGAGGAGCAGCCTTCGGCCCCGCCAAACTGGGTAATCAGCTGGTGTGGATGCTGTGTGATGTCCCCGCCTCGCCCAAAAGCAGACAGTACACCATAAGCGATTAAATGAGTACAATTTATAAAGGTTACTATAACTAAGTGATTAATAACAATACAGTATATATGAAGGAAAAAAAATAAAGAAAAGGTGCCAAACTTATCAAAGTCCAAACCACTTCATGCAAAACTGTTGGAGCTCAATTACTGAAGTCTTCTGGCCACCATTCGATCCCCTCCGAACTCCTCGACTGGCAGCTTAGGACCATCCGAAGTGGTCAACCAAGCACATCTAGCTTCATCCCCTCTCCTTGGAGTACCTCATGGCCTCGGACCCCCGCTTGAGGTCCATTCCTCACCCAGCTTACAGCATTGTGTCCTCTCTCTCAACCCCTCGTGTCGATCTCCCCAAAAGCCCGCCGACAATAGTTTACAGACTCAGAAGAAAGAACAACATTAATCCCAATTGGTTTACAAAGGAATACAATTTTCGTTATCAGTAAATTTTAACCCAAACAAGCTTCCAGCACTCTCTCGCAACAAAGAAGCCTTCCTGCTTTTAACAAGACAAAGAAGCCATTTTAATTACATACACGGTAACAAAGAAAAAAGAAGAAACCCCCTTTACAGTTCAACTAGGTAGAGCTGAGAGTCAAGTGAAATTGCAGAATAATACTTAGTGTATGGGGCAATGTGATGCTCCTTAATGTTGTGTGAGGTGGGAACATTAATGGATGATATACTTGTCCATCTTTTGCCTTATTTGCTGTCCTTCAGTAAACATCTGCACAGCTCTTGCTGGCAGATACTTGAACAATCAACATGGCATGTCTGCAGGATAGTCAAAAGCCAAAGCATGTCGACAATTGAGTGTTACAGTGGCACAGGAGCTCGGCATGTTTGTTCCATTGCAGTACCATAGCAGTGAGGTACTTGAGCTGAGATATCTGTGATGGAAACACATGCAGAAGCTCAAGTGAACAGAAGGGAGATGTAACAGAACACAGAAGCACAAAGATAAAAGAGGCTTGGCCCGAAATGTCAACTATTTATTCTCTTCTATGGATGCTGCTAGACTTGCTGAGTTCCTCCAACATTTTGCATGTGTTTCTCAAGATTTCTAACACCTGCATAATCTCTTGTGTTTATGAAATGTGAATCAGGATGAGATATCCTGGATTAATGAACAGTTTGTGTTAAGCAGATTATTTCTGTCTGCAGGAGACAGTTATCTTCCTCTTTCTGTGTGATGGGTCTAATAGGATTGAGCAGTTTAGAATTAGATTCTGTGACTTGGTTGAGAGCACAAAATAGCCAGTTCATCAGAGGGTTAGGACAAGGATTATACCATTGTTGGAAATCATTGGGAAGATAGAAGGTGTGAACCTCATCACAAAATGTTGTAGAAAAACCTTTGTAATCAAGTTAGACAGTGTTGTTGTGGTGGATAGGTCTAGGGAAATAGCTGAATGCCCATAAAACTCCTACTGTGAATGAGGCTGCCAATTGGCTTGAGCCAGACTCACATTACGCTCAATGAACTGAGAGTTATGTTGTTATATGGAAGCAATTTAGAGTCAGAATTTGCAGTGTTTGCTATTACTTGAGATACTACAAATAATGATGTCAACATACAAAGCAAAGAACACTGATATGGAGTTGTTATGGACAGGGAGGGTGAGCAGCAATGATTTCCTGGCTTTGAAAGCTTCAGCAGAGGAAAGGAAATGGCTCAGTGACATTTAAGATGTTGCTTGAGGGCAAGAAGATGGGAAAAATTAGAAAATTCTCACTAAAAATGTATATTATTGGGTTTGAGGTACTTGGGGATATTTTGGAAACAATGTATAATTTAATTTGCTGTAGAGGGTGATGGGTTATTGGTCCATATTAAGTTTTGGAAGTTAAAATTGACTGGAGAAATGCATGTCATACACTGCATTCGTGGTTATATGTAATTAAAGAAACTCTTTTGTATGGACTGGGGAATTTGTTTAAATGTGAATTATATTTGGGTTTACTGGTATCAGGCCACATACTATCAAATTTGCTGAATAGGTTACATACATCGTAGTGTTGTAGCTGAGTGATTAGAGAAGTTACAGTTAACTAAATTGATAATTTATAATACTTATAAAATGCATTTATAAATAAACATGATTAATTTAATATTGTATCTGGACATATATTGTTCTGAGTGTATTACTTATAAAGCTAGCAGTCGATAAATATATACTGCCTGTTAATCAGTTAATCAGTAAATCAGGACCTCTGCTTATTTAGGACAAGTTTTAATGAACAAAAAGTAAACAAGAAAATAGCCAGGATTCCTTTCATTTATTTGGGACAGTATGCTGCTTAACTATGACAGGAGATTGTTACTGAACAGTTTCTAACTAGGGTCATACACCTGCATTTGTGTGGCCATTTGACACTGCACCATGCTTAGAGCAAACAGTTTTTAAACAGTGTCAGTTGCACATGCTTGTTTTCCAAACGTAGTGATTTGGGTCACTGATAGTTGGTGAGAAATAAGCAGTAGGACAATTCAGAGCTGTTTTTATCACTGCTATTTCAAATATTCGGGTGTGGAAGTGCCAGAAATGGTCGGAAGTAAAAATGGTACAATTTCACTACTTCAACAGGCTAGAAACAATGAAGAATTTGAAGGTATTGGCAATGATTTTGAATGCTACAATGAAAAATGAAGATTTCGCAGATGCAATTGTCGAAAGCATTATATTTATCCATTATCTTCACTTTGTGTCTGCACTGATTTTGCTCATTTACAGTCAATCTAAAGAACATGACAGCATACACTGGATGAATTCCTCTTCTGTTAACTATAGTATTGGGAATGAATACACAGTTTTATAGAACTGTAGTAGTATTTATAGTGTTCTAAATTATTCTGTATTTCACTTAAATACGCAATTTATTACCTGGTAAAACTGTAGTTTTACTGTTTCTTTTATCTTTTTAACTATTTCATGAAACGTCAGCTAATTGAGGCAGCTGCTTAATTGGGTCAACATATACTGAACCTGATGTCTTCCAATTAATCAGAATCAATGCTGTGTGTGTGTAAGCATATTGATCATTAAGAACAATGTGTAAAACATATTATGACTATTGATACATTGTTGTTTCAGCTACTACCATTAGTTGAATGTTGTGCTTGGTTAATAAAGAACGAATTTGTTATAAGTGTATTCCTGTGAGCAAACAACCTCCCATGCACTTTCTGCTCACTGGCATATCTTTTTCCTCACACCTGTATCCGGACTGGTTACATCATAGTCTGCTATAGCAATTCCGATGCGCAGGAACGTTAAGAAGCAAGCCGCAGAGAGTAGTGGACTCTGCCCAACACAATACAAGCATATCCCTCCCTGCCATTGGTAATATCTATCGAAGACACTGCCTCAAGAGGCAACATCCATCATCAAAGATTCCCACCATATGGACCATGCCATTTTTTCACAGCTGCTATAGGGAAGGAGGTACCAAAATTTGAAGTCCCACACCACCTGGTTCAAAAGAAGCTACTTCATGCAGTAGGGTAGCACAACGATGCAGAATTTAATATTACTGCCTCAAGCACCAGTGACCTAGATTTAATCTTGAATTCAGTTGCATCTGTAACAGTAGAGGCTTGTTCCAGATGGTGCCTATTCCAAAACCGGGCACATTGGTAGGTTATTATAAATTACTCCTAGCCTGGATGGGTAGGGAGATGGGCACATGAGATTGAATAGGCTGTAGAAAAATAAGTGGCAGAAGGGATTGGAAGTGTTGCTCTGTGAGCAGGCATAGATCCAATAGGCAGAATGGTTCACTTCTGTCATGGTGTGCACTCACGGGGCTGACAATTCGAGTCCAGGAGCAGAGGGCTGCAAATTCCTCATGAAGAGACAGAAACAAGAGGTTAGACATAAGTGTACCAACAGAGTCTCAGAGGAACAACTGAGCACCACCGCAGGACAAATCATTCTTTCCAACACAATGGCACCAAACAAGAGTCCTCTTTGAATAATTATACAGAGGCCCATAGGGTTCACGTCAGCTTCCATGAAAGGAAATTAGGAATGTATGAAACTCGAGTACCTGCCACACTTATTCTACTCCCCTATTCTTTCCAAGTTCATTAGCCCCACTAAAACTCCAGTCCAATAATCTAGTTCTAAAATCCCAATCCATGTCTACAACTGACAATCTTGCTTCTTCCTTCCTTTCCTTACCAAATGTGTCTGCCAAATATTATATCTACTCACAAACAAGAGAAAATCTGCAGATGCTGGAAATCAAAGTATTACACACAAAATGCTGAAGGAACTCAGCAGGCCAGGCAGCATCTGTGGTAAAAAGTAAACAGTCAACGTTTTGGGCTGAAACACTTCATCAGGATTATATCTACTCATCTGATGGGTCAAGTGTATCATCTGTTTCTTCCATAATTGGAAGACTCATCATCTATATTGTCCCAAATTCCGCTCTCCCTAAATTCCCAGAATACTAGAGTTCATTAGTGCTAAAGAGGGCATATTAAACTGGGGCAGTGAATGTAAACGGTGCCCCACAAGACTAGAACTCCAAGGACCAATATTCGATTATGCATAAGACACAAGACACCCAATGCAATAGGATGTGCAAACATTCTTCTGCTAAATGTCTCATTGTGTTGCTAATGGAAAATCTACATGTATCACCAATCACAAATGTAGGGAAATATTTAAGAGAATACCAGGGTGAGGCGGGAATAGTTGAACCTGGAGTCAGACTGGGAGACAGCAAGGTTTATTACAGAATAATGTAACTGGCGGAAACGTACAGAATTCACAACCACCAACTTCGAGTTGGGGTTGACGTGATAACATAATTACGTAAAGGAAGTCCTTTACCTTGCTTTGGGTTCAGTTTTTTGGAGTTCAATAAATGAGTAGTTACAGATTTTTTCTTAAACATAAACATCTTACATTGTTTTATTTGCAAAAAACTTACATTATGACTTTGAAGGTCAGGATACCAAAGGTTAGGAATGCAATTTTATGGTGGAGAGGGTTTTGCAGAACTGATCGGACTCATGCTAGTGTGGTGATATATCTGGGAGATGTGGAAAAGACTGGGTTTGGGGGGTGGGTGGAGTTAGTGAGCAGCTTGAGCAACATCAGCCATAAGGGAAAATGTAGGCAGGTTTGAGGCAAAAACTAAAAAAAAGACTTAAACCAAAAGCTACCTGTGAGATTATCAGTGCTTCAGATTTGCCTTGAGCAACATAGAACCATCCCTCAACTCTCCAATTAAGGGCTGCCTCTATGTAAGTTACCCATGCCATTCCTGGATCTTTGATGCTCCAATGAACTTTGCTTTTATAATGTCTGCATTTCACATTTCCCGTCACTGTGCAAATACAGTTGTCTCTGCAAATGCTAGAACTCCCAAGGTTACCAATAATCTGACATGGAAATCCTACTACAAGCAAATTCTTCCCTTTTAAAGCATTTTAAAGTAATAATAACAAAATGGTTCATTGTATTCTTTAATGACTGGATACAATACATATTCCATTAGTTTAATTAAGGGTAGTAATAGAGTGATTATTCAATAAAATAAAGGAATTATTGCAAGTATATGGAAATTGACATGATATGGGTAGTTACAGAAACCAGACATTTCAGATTTATGGATTGTTTTCAGGAATGGAGCCCTTATGCAATCTAGACACATATCCAGGAGAGCATGCACAAGATACAGGAACTGAACACAAAGGAAACAATGTTATTTAACACCCACATTTTAGATGGAAGTTTGATGCCTCATACTGAAAAAGACCGCATCTTGCAAAACCTTTTCTAACGTTCCAGTTACCACGCTTGTGGCATGGCTATGCCCACCTCTTGCTTCACTGCTTTGTATCTGCTTTCAACTCGGAAAACTACATTCAGCAACAGGCAAGGAAGGAGAATTTGAAAATAGTCAAGTAACTTAATGACAGTGTTAATGACAGGACGGGCACATGCCAGGTGTTACTGCATCATCCAGACTGCTCTGATTAGAGTCATCCATTCAGTTTAAAAGGCTGAATGAGATTTCCTCTCACCCCCTTTGCCTTACTGAAGAGAGCAATCTTATTTCTCTTCAGCTGTCATCACTGTGCAGTGAACGGAAGTGATAATTGTTGCTGCTGTCTGCATCTCTGTAATGCATCAATAGGATTGCTGTCGCTGCAGGAAGAAAAAAAATCATCGAATGTCTCTGAGCTTCAATTAGCCTCATCTTCTGGAGTGAAGATTTATGAGAATTGAAATTGGATCCACTAGTGTCCGTGCTTTTAGCGCAAATCATGTGTAAAAGCACAGTTCAAATAGATCAAAGATATGGGTCCTTGTAACAAATCGTAAGCCATACATAATTATAGAAACCAAAACTGTAAATGGCTGCATGCAGCAAATATCAGAAAGGCAAAGACTGATTAATATAGTGGTACAGATATGAATAGAAAATTGTTTAGAAATTGAGCTTCATCCTTTTTCAGAATACGACGTGTGCGCTGGATATTGAATTAAAACCCAGGTGGATCCTCCTCTGAAATTTGTGAAAGTGACCATGCAAAAAAAATCTCTGGAAACAGTGTGTGGAGGTTTACAAACAAAACAATGTGCTAAACAGAACCTGTATGGTTCCTGAGGGGATTAGATTCAGTTGACAGCAGCTTCCAACTGTTTGCCGCATGCCTCTCTGTCAAGGGTGTCAGCCTTGAAAGGCAGCCAGACACCAACAAGGTGCCATGGAAAAGCGAGAGAGAGAGAGAGAGAGAGAGCAATACAGAGAGACAGAGACGGAGTGAGAGAGAGAGATACAGGGAGAGAAGCAGCGCAGCGTGGTGGAGAGCGGTTGGGAGGAAAAGCCCTGTGATGCCACCATTTTGAAAACCTTGCAGGATGTTTTAGTTGTCTCCATCCACATATGAGAATCCCCACCCACTCAAGCAGTGTAAAATAAATTTCATGTCCTGACAATATATACCAGGCTGAGCTTCCCATTGTTGAAAGCAATTGTAGTCAGTCTAAAAGGTGAATTGGAGTATTACTGTATAATCAATGGCTCCTGCAATTGCTTTGCCAGATAATAAAGGTGGAGGTGATCTGCTGGGACTTCCTCTAGTAGCCATTCTTATCCTCCTGCTGCCAGCTGTTGAGGAGGAGCATTCCTTATGGAAACAAACACTGTATTTTTAAGTAACGTTGCCAAAGCTCAGTTCTCACATGAGAAGAAGGATGGGGTGAGGGTTGTTCAAAGAAAAGATCACTGAAAGAAAGCAGAGCTATTAGTGAAGAGGTGTGAAGATAACCATTGTTGGCGATTCTCTAGTTGTAGGCACCTCAAAATACTAGAGAGCATCAACTCAGTATCTCCAAAATCATCCAAATCCTGTGACAGAATAACTAAGCAAATGTCAGTAAACCTCCGAAGTTAACACCCCTGGCTCATAGGCACTGATTAGACTTGGTTAGTTTGAATACTTATACCACATTGTTCGTCTGCCCAACACTGGTCTCCATGCATCATGCCTTGAGTTCCAGATTGAAGCATTTTCTCAAAGTCTCTGAAAAATCAGTTATTAATTAAGTAAGTCTTAGTGTAGAAAGAGAGAAAAAAATAGTGAGTTAGTGTTCATGGATTCATTGTTCATTCAGAAATCTGATGGTGTAGGGGAAGAATCTGTTCCTGAAACATTGAGTGTGTGTCTCAGGCTCCCAAATATCTTTCTTGTTGGTAGCAATGAGAAGAGGGCATGTCTTGAGTGATGGGGCTCCTTAATGCCAGCTTTCTGAGGTATCACCTTTTGATGGTGTTCTCATTGCTGGGGAGGCTAGTGCCCATGATGGTACTGGTTGAGTTTATAACTTTCTGCAGCTTTTTTCCAATCCTGTGCTGTGGCCCCTCCATAACAGACAGTGATGCAACCAGTTAGAATGCTCTCCATGGTACATCGATAGACATTTGAGTGGTGCTTTGGTGATGTACAAAGTCACCTCAAACTTCTAATGAAATATAGCTGTGTTGCTATGCCTTCTTTGTAATTGCATCAATATGTTGGGCCTAGGATAGATCTTCAGAGATGTTGACACTCAGGAACCTGAAACAGCTCTCCCGTTCCACAGCTGATCACGCAATGAGGACTGGTGTGTGTTCCTTCAACATCGCCTTCCTGAAATCCACAATCAATTCCTTGGTCTTACTGATGCTGAGCAAAAGTGTTATTGCAACACTTCTCAATCAGTTGATCTATCTTGCTCCTGTACGCTACCTCGTCACCATCTGAAATACTGTCAACAGCGGTTGTGTCATCAGCAAATTTTATAGATGATGTTTGAGCTGTGACTAGCCAAACAGTTGTGGGTGTGGAGAGAGGAGAGCAGTGGAATAGGCACGCATCCTTTAAGTGCACCAGTGTGGATTGCCAGCAAGAAGGGGACGTTACCTTCGATCGGTGCAACATTTCCACTGACTTATGGGAATCTCTGATCTATAAATGCTTAAAATGAAGCAGAAGCTGTCAGCATGGCACTGAGAATGGCTGATGCTTTTTGGTTGGTGTTGGGGGGGTGGGGGTGGAATTGTTCTTTTGCTGCTGCCGATGCACGAGAGGGATAAGTTTGGGGGGGGGGGCTTTGGGGTTCTAACATTTAACTGTCATTAATTCTTTGGGGCACTCCTCTGATTTTGTGGAAGGTTGCAAACAAAAAAGAATTTCAGGATGTATATTGTATACATTTCTCTGACATTAAATGTACCTTTGAAACCTATGAGTATCTAATTCCCTGGTTTTAGCCTGAAACATCGACTGTACTCTTTTCCATAGATGCTGCCTGGCTTGCTGAGTTCCTCCAGCATTTTGTGTGTATTGCTCAGATTTCCAGCATTTGCAGATTTTCTTTTGTTTGTGAGCCATTTGTTGGGATGAACTGAGAGAGCAGGTCATTTGGTACAACTTCATTTTTTAAGCAATCGCAATAGACCAAATTTTAGGGCCAAATGTTCTTGCAACTGTTAGAAGGCTCAACTCTTCAGTGTTCCATGGTAGCAGGATCCTAGAAGGTGGTGCTTTTTCCCCCACAGATCTTTAGCAGTTGCACTAAGTTTCAATACATTCCTCAGCACATATGCCTACATCTTGGGAATGTGCCCATATGCTGCATTTACTTGCAAATATCTCCTTACACCAGAAGACCAATGAGTTTCAGGCAGACCAAAGTGCTTCTCCCATGGACTCAATGATCTTCCAGCTTTATGTAAAATCTGTAATTTTTGAGAGCTACCTCAGAAGGTCTTCAGGCATGCTTCTACATTAGGGTGGTACTGATTTCTGACTATTGGGCTGATCCATTTAGGAGCAGAATTGGAGATTCTGCCCAGACCCTCTATCTGCAGAGGAATATTTGCCAGTATTTGTGGCTTCCTATAACCATTGTTGACACTTATGTGCCCACAGGATTTTGATTATTCTTGGACAGGCTTTTCTTGAACAAAACTGTTTCCACTCCCTGAGTGTACAGTTTGCCATGGAGCATCATAAGAAATTCTTGATTGTGAATTCACTGTTCCTGGCAATTCACACTGCTGGACAGTTTCAGCAGCCAGAGCTGCCTGATAGAATGATCCTGGGATCCTGGAATCCACAGTTGGTGACCTCCATTTGCTATTTTAAGTACAGTATTAGTTTCCTAATAATGGTGGTTGTTAACCTATGAAAGATGCAAATATACTGAATGTCAGTGAAACAGTATTTCAGCTTTGTCAAAAGGTAAATGCAATTAGCATCTTCCGTAGCAAATGCCAGTATTCAACAAAATTCTCTTCAGTGCTCATTCTCAGCTCTGGAAAAGATCATTCATGCTCTTTAAAGTGTGACTGCTACAGAAATTTATTCTGCATTTTTCATGTAAATTTTTATTGAAAAGGAAATTACCAGGAACCTATTCAAACCTTTCATCTTGTCACAGCCTCCCCTAAGGACTTGTTGTCATCCTTCTGCAAAGCCTGTTGTTGTAACCTGTCTTAACTCTTTGAACACTTCTGCACTGTCTAATTATAGCCTGCAACACTTTCAAACGTCGACAGTACTCAGCCTCTACTTCTTCCATCTCTCTGAAGCACTTTATTATCTTTTCCTACAAGTGCCTATTCCGGATCTGTCAGTTTGCCTGCATTATGCATGAGAGAGTTACATATTCATACTCTAAATATTTATATGTATTGTGTCTACACTGCATAAGGCAGACTAAAGGATCAATGCATCTAAATGGACTTGGAACCTCTTTGTTTAGCTGGCCCAGATTTGGAATTTGAGCTTTACTGATGTTAACTCAATATGTGTCAAGATAATTTGTAAGAGAATTGTGAAAAATTCATCAAATGAGCTATTAGCTATCATCCAGTAATTCAACTCATATTTTAGCAAAAGTCTTTAGAGTAAGAAATTTTTAAAGTACATACAATGGATTTCGGTTAATTGGGCACATTAAGCGGCTGCCCAAATTTGTCGAAGTTTCACAGAAATATTAAGAATGTATAAAAAATACAAAATGAGTAACAAATTATTTATTTAAATGAAATACAGAACAAGCTAGAAAACTACCAATACCACTGCAGTACTATAAAACTGTGTATTAGTTCCTAATACTTATTGATGGAGGAGTTCATCATGTCAAGTTTTTTTTCACTTTAAATGCATAAATTAGTTCAGACACCTAGTGCAGATAATAGACTGCCTTCATAAAATGCTGCTGACAATTGCATCCTGCAAATCTTCACTTTCATTGTAACAATCAAGATGTTACCTTCAAATTAGAAACTACAAATAAGTCAATACCATTACATTCTTCATAGTTTCTAACCTGCTGAAATAGTGAAATTGTTTTATTTTCACTCCTGGCTGATTCTGTCATTTTCAAGCCTGAATGCTTGAAATTGCAGTGAGAAAAACAGTTCTGAAGTTTCTTACTGCTTATTTCTCGCCAACTATCAATAACAAATTTGCTACTTTTTGAAGACAAGCACACACAGCTGATGCTATTTAAAAACAGTTCACTCAAAGCACGGTATTGTTCTAATAGCCATGCATGTGCATGTAACTAACGCAGGTTCAAAATTGTTCAACAGCAGCCTCCTGTCCCAATTAAGCAGCAAATAAACAAAGAAAATCCCAGTTATTTTCTCAATTAGTTTTTGCTCTTTAAGAGTTGTCCCAAACTAGCAGCTGCCCTGATTAACCATTGGCCCAGTTAACTAAAATCCACTCAACTTTAAAGGTGCAGAGCAAACGTAACTGAGAATGTTTCTCCAAGGTTAGACGCTAGGAGTGATCACCTACTGATAACAAGTTTAACATGGTTTGAACAGGATCTGGGAGACTATAATTTTGATATTATATTGCAAGAGTAATACTTTATGATATTGTATAGAACTTAAATTGATTTAATACAGTAAATATATTTCTCATTGCAAAGCAGAGATAACTAACTGAATCTCATCATTGAGGTGATAAGAGAGTGAAATGGTGGTTCTGAAATACCCTCTTCAACATCCTCCACATACCTCTTTGCATCCTTCTTTAAAATAATGCTTATAACCTATCTCGCATGTCAAACATTTGGTCAGCTACCCAGTTAGAAGCTATGATTCATTTGGTAGCTCTACATCTGATTCAGAAGATTGTTCATTCAGTTTCCAATATAGATACTGAAGCACAAAAATCTGTGCTAGTTAATATAGCACAAAGTGTGTGATGCACTGATGTATGTGTATCTTTATGGCTGACAAGTTATGAAAGATCCTATGGCTTTACTTTCAAGATGGCCAGGTGTCAAACCCAATGTATATCCCACAACCAACATTGTTAAAACATACAGTCTAGTCATTCTGCCTTTCCTGCTCTGCTAGCATAAATTATCTGCTATATTTTGGGCAATTCAACAGGAGCTACATTTAAAACCATGGTAACCTTTTAGATTTCTGAAAACAAAAATAAAAAGCTCTATATGCTGTATTGTGCAAGTCTTGGACACCCTAGTTTTTTTAATATAGTTTTTGTTTTAGATGTTTAGTTTTTGCATTAGTGTCACTAGAAAAGAGTAAATTTTAGATTTCCAAACATTCATCTTGCAAAAAGTTAAATGTTAGAGAAATGTTTGTATTTCATCAAATAGCATATTAAGTAATAGATCACATTTCAAATAAAAACTTGATTACTTTGTAGTCAAATAAAAACTTGATTACTAAACAGGCCAGTGCATGATTAAACAAAGGTAACAAACAGGATGCTAGTGATCAACGGCATAATGAGTTGAATGAACTAAACTGATTAACTGAAACAGAAATGGGAGTATCCAATAATTTTGTTGATTTGAGGTTACATGATTTAATGAAGTCTACAGATTCTGATATGCCTGAGAGTTTCCTGGTTCACCAATATGTTATGGAAAATTATTCTAATAAGTTAACCGTTTTTACTGATGGGTCAAAACATAATTTTTAATTGGAAATTTTGGTATAGCTGTTTTTGTGACCCGTAACAATAAAAAAAAGTCTTACAAGCCGGTAATCCGCATATACACCAGCATCGGTGCCATCAGTTTGGGCTAACAGTGAGTGAAGGAAGTTTGTCCTTGTGAAGTGATAATTTGTTCAGATTTTTGATTTTAATGAGTCTTAAAACAGGTCATTTTAGCAGTAGGTCAGATTTATTGTTGGAAGCTCTTCAAGATTTATTTTATGTTCAAAACATATGTCTTCTTCTTATGGGTCCCTGCACATAGGTGTGTTGTGGGGAATGAACACGTTAATTGTTTGGCTAAAAATGCTGTTAATAGTTCAACTGTGGATAGAGACCTTCCACTTAACAATCAGAAGTTATGAATTTACAGAATGCATAAAGCTGTTGGATTGATGGTAGAAGGGGATAAAACAAGAAAGAAAGGTGTTATATTGACTTGATTTAGAATTGGGCACACTATGCTTAATTATTCCTTATATATTGTTGGAAACATCACTCTTGGGTGTGTAGGTTCTGTCATCATTATGAAACAGTTGAATATATACTATTACAGTGTGGAGCTTATAAGGTTGAATGAAATCAAATAAAGACTTCACTACTTTCTTAGTGGTTCAATAATTCTATAAAAATCTATAGGGCCTTTTGGGGTAACTTGGGTTTCATTTGATAAAGAACTAGTAGGGGTTTTATTTCCCAACTCTCTACACCACACTCCAGTCCAGGTGGTGGCAGTAATGCACCTTTAAGTTGGATTCCCAACCGCCATTAAAAGTCAGAAGCAGAAATGAGTGTAGAAAGAATTTGGAGAAGAAAGTCGGAGGAGCAGAATGGGAGTGCGGCGGGAGCCATTTTGATTTTTTTTCTTATTCTCATCGGAGTTAAGAGAGGAGGGACTGCGCAGGCATGTGACATCGGGCAGTGAAGCGGGGAAGATTTAAAAAGACAGATCCTTAAACAGCAGGCAGCGTCGTTTGTGGGCAGAGGAGTGAGCCAGGAGCAGAGTGTAGGCTTAAGGGCTTTGGCTCAACGGGCTTAGGCGGAAGCAGGAAAGGCGAGGTACGTTTAGGTTTCAGTTTTTTCTGTTATTTGAGGAAAGGGGAAGGTGTGAGGGCAGCTTGTTGTTCTCAGTGCCGGATTTGGGAGGTCCTGGAGTCTCCTAGCCTCCACACCAGGTACGCCGAGCTGCAGCTCCTCAGGGACCGAGTTAGGGAACTGGAGCTGCAGCTCGATGACCTTCGCCTGGTCAGGGAGAGTGAGGAGGTGTTAGAGAGGAGTTACAGGCAGGTGGTCACACCGGGGCCATGGGAGACAGACAGGTGGGTCAGGGTAAGGAGGGGGAAGGGGAAGAGTCAGGTATTAGAGAGTACCCCTGTAGCTGTACCCCTTGACAATAAGTACTCCTGTTTGAGTACTGTTGGGGGGAGACAGCCTACCTGGGGGAAGCAACAGTGGCCATGCCTCTGGCACAGACTCTGGCCCTGTGGCTCAGAAGGGTAGGGAAAGGAAGAGGAAAGCAGTAGTAATAGGGGACTCTATAGATAGGGGTCAGACAGGCGATTCTGTGGACACAGGAAAGAAACTCGGATGGTAGTTTGCCTCCCTGGTGCCACGGTCGGGGATGTTTCTGATCACATCCAAGATAGCCTGAAGTGGGAGGGTGAGGAGACAGTGGTCGTGGTACAGAAAGGAACCAACGACATAGGTAGGAAAAGGGAGGAGGTCCTGAAAGGAGAATATAGGGAGTTAAGAAGGTAGTTAAAAAGAAGGACCGCAAAGGTAGTAATCTCGGGATTACTGCCTGTGCCACACAACAGTGAGAGTAGGAATGGAATGAGGTGGAGGATAAATGCGTGGTTGAGGGATTGGAGTAGGGGGCAGGGATTCAAGTTTCTGGATCATTGGGACCTCTTTTGGGGCAGGTGTGACCTGTACAAAAAGGATGGGTTACACTTGAATCCTAGGGGGACCAATATCCTGGTGGGAAGGTTTAATACAGCTGTTAGGGAATGTTTAAACTAATTTGGCAGGGGGATGGGAACCGGAATGATGGAGCAGAGGAGAGGGAAAACAGAAATTTAGATCTAAGGTAGTGAGCAGTAAGGATGCCAAGAAGGACAGGCAGGTGATGGAGCAAATTTGCAGCCATTGGGATGAGTTGCAGTGCAATAAAGTTGCAGTGCAATCAATGCAAAAAGTACCAAATACTGGACTTAAGGTGTTATACGTAAATGCACACAGCATAAGGAATAAGGTGGATGATCTTCTTGTACAGTTACAGATTGGCAGGTATGATATTGTGGCCATCACTGAGATGTGGCTAAAGGATGCATGTCTCTTGGAGCTGAATGTCTAAGGGTATCAGAAGGATAGGCAGGTAGTTAGAGGGTGTGGTGTGGCTTTAATGGTAAGAAATGATATTAAATCATTAGAAAGAGTTGACATAGGATTGGAAGGTACAGAATCTTTATGGGTTGAGCTAAGAAATCACAGGGGTAAAAGGACCCTGATGGCAGTTATCTACAGGCCTCCAAACAGCTGCAGTGATGTGGACTACAAATTACAACAGGAAATACAAAAGGCTTGCCAGAAGGGCAGTGTTATGATAATTGTAGGGGATTTTAACATGCGAGTGGATTGGGAAAATAAGGTCGGCATTGGATCTCAAGAGAGAGAATTTGTAGAATGTCTATGAGATGGCTTTTTAGAACAGCTTGTTGTTGAGCCCACTAGGGGATCGGCTGTACTGGATTGGGTATTGTGTAATGAACCAGAGGTGATTAGAGAGATGGAAGTGAAGGAACCCTTAAGAGGCAGTGATCACAACATGATTGAGTTCACTGTGAAATTTGAGAAAGAGAAGCCTAAATCCGATGTGTCGGTATTTCAGTGGAGTAAGGGAAATTACGGTGGCATGAGAGAGGAACTGGCCAAGGCTGACTGGAAAGGGACACTAGCGGGAAGGATGGCAGAGCAGCAGTGGCTGGAGTTTATGCGAGAAGTGAGAAAGGTGCAAGACAGATATATTCCAAAAAAGAAGAAATTTTCAAATGGAAAAAGGATGCAATCGTGGCTGACAAGAGAAGTCAAAGCCAAAGTAAAAGCAAAGCAAAGGGCATACAAGGAAGCAAAAATTAGTGTAAAGACAGACGATTGGGAGTTTTTTAAAAGCTTACAAAAGGAAACTAAGAAGGTCATTAAGAGTGAAAAGATGAACTATGAAAGGAAGCTAGCAAATAATATCAAAGAACATACTAAAAGCTTTTTCAAGTATATAAAGAGTAAAGGACAGGTGAGAGTAGATATAGGACCGATAGAAAATGATGCTGGAGAAATTGTAATGGGAGATAAGGAGATGGCAGAGGAACTGAACAAGTATTTTGCATCAGTCTTCACTGAGGAAGACATCAGCAATGAGGGGGGAGCTCATAGAAACATTTTGAATGTTGAAAGGCATGGACAGATTGGATGTGGCAAAGTTGTTTCCCATGGTGGGGGAGTCTAGTACGAGAGCACATGACTTGAGGATTGCAGGGCGCCCATTCAGAACAGAGATGCGAAAAAATTTTTTTAGCCTGAGTGTGGTGAATCTGTGGAATTTGTTGCCACAGGTGGCAGTGGAAGCCAAGTCATTGGGTGTATTTGAGGCAGAGATTGATAGGTATCTCAGTAATCAGGGCATCAAAGCTTATGGTGAGAAGGCGGGGAAATGGGACTAAAGGGGAGATTGGATCAGCTTATGATGAAATAGCGGAGGAGACTCGATGGGCCAAATGGCAGACTTCTGCACCTTTGTCTTATGGTCTTATGGAATCAAATTAGGTGAAGGACAACCAAACTTAAAGGTGAGGGTATGGCAGAAGCAACAGTTTAACATTAGAGTCATTAATTCCTACACCATGGATGAGTGAATATAGCAGCAAGACAACAGATGATTATCCTGCATCAGTACGGCCTTGCGCAAGCAGAAATGTTGCAGCAGACAAGAGTATCAAGATATGCTGTCCAAGGTCTTCTGCAGAACAACAAAGAAACAGACTATGTTGAGGACCAGAAACACAGTGGTCAGCCATGGAAATTGTGCAGCAGACAAGAGATAACTCAAACTGACATCCCTTCTAAATCAGAATAATTCCAGCACTGTTACCAGCTCTAAATTCAGAAACCACTAGAACCGAAATACAACCTTCTACAGTCTGAAGATGTCTTGTCAGAAGTGGTCTTCATAGAAGAATTGCTGCCAAAAAGACATTCCTCCCAAGTGGAAGGAAAGCCCAGAGACTCGTCTATGCAGAAGAAACAAAAGCACTGGGGTGCTGAATAATAGCAGCAAGTCAGTCTGGACTGACGAGTCTAAATTTGAAATTTTTTGGTTCAAGTAGTTTGTCTATCGAAGATCTGGAGAATGCTACTGTTACGAACCCCATAACTGAGTCACTTACCAGCAAAGATAGAGAGGTCCTTTGAAGTCTGATGGTACTATTTGTAACAGTATTTATTAGTAAAAATACACAAAAATAATATCAATGCAAACATACAGATAATATACGTCGTCAATACTAAATCGGAAAGCGCGGGTGTAATAATAATCAATAAGAAATAAGTTCTATCGATGTCTAGGGGATAATGTATTGTCCGATGGAAATATAAAAGTCACTCAGTTCATACAGGCTGCAGCCTTTGGGGACCGCTGTGTGGCAATGGTTGGAGAGAGAGAGAGATTTTGAGAAACTTGCCGGCTTTCCTTTTATGATTTCGATCCATCAGAGTCTTGTTGGTGTGCTTGTTCACTTGTGGCTTCTCCTTTAGCTAAGCCGTTCTTCCATGGCGAGCCCGCCATTCCCAGGCAAGGGAAGGACGCACACGAGCCCCCCACTGGCTGTCTCTATTAAACGCTGTCACGGGATTTCTAGCGTTTCTCCTGGTGCGTCTAAAGGGGTTGTTCCCCAGACCCTCTTTTATCCTTACTCAAGGGGTCTCAGATGTCAATCAGGTTGGGATGATGCAATCCCTCAACCAGCCCACTCTGGTTGTCCCCTGAGGGGTTTCAATGAATAGTACAGTACTCAATACACAATTCCATCTCCAAGAGACAATAGCCGTTATCAGGGGTTTGTTTTTGCTGAGGCCAGAAGACATTCCAAACCTTGTGGATTCTCTCTCATTTCCTGGGTCCCAGACCCGAATTAATAGCGATCTTGCGATTCTCGAAAAGGAGGGGCCGACTTTGTACCGTTCAGCCCCTCAGAGTTGTGGCACATTCGTAACACTACATGGATGAGTGTTTACAGCCAACAGTGAAGCGCAGCGGAGGTTGTCTGCGGGTTTGGGGCTGCATTTCGGCAAATGGAGTTGTGATCTGTTCAGAATTAATGAAGTCCTCAACACTGAGAAATATAAGTAGATTCTCATCCATCACACAATACCATCAGGGAGGCATCTGATCGGTCCCAACTTCATTCTGCAGCAGGTCAGTGACTGCAAACACATGGCCAAGATCATAAAGAACTATCTTAACTATCAGAGATAAAAACTGCAAGGAGTTCTGCAATAGATCCTATGGCTTTACAGAGCACTGATCTCAATATCATCAAGGCTGTCTGGGATTACCTGGAGAGAAAGAAGCAAGTGAGACAACCAAAGTCTGCAGAACTGTGGCAAGTTCTCCAAGATGCTTAAAATAACCTACCAGCTGATATTCTTATAAAATTGCATGACAGTGACCTAAGGTAATTGATGGAGTTTTAAAGAGTGGTCACATTAAATATTGATTTGATTTAGTTTTTTACTGTTCACTGCTTCTCATCATTTTTTTGATATTTAGAAACTTTTCATTTCATTATGTTTGAAAGTATCTTTGCATTACAGATTTTTTACATGTACCTCAGAATTTGCACATTACTGTTAATCAAAAACCATCCTTTAAAAATCTTCCGTGATCCAGTGCTAACTTCTGACAGCCCCTGAACTAGGAGTTTTTAAACTACAATACAAACTATTGGAATTATAAGAAAACAAGCCATAAGCCTTTTTCTACTTTTGGTAGTAGAGCTAAGTGACATTTTAACCCTATAATAAAGTAAGTCAATTCACAGCTTTCAATTCAACCAACTTTGTGTATGTAGCTAAATGAGCTGGAATTATAAATCATGTTTGTAGCTTGCTTAACTACGAATGGAATAAATTTAATATAACTAAGTCAATAGTTGAAGAAACTTTTGTTCATTTGAAGTGCAATTGTGCATAATTTGCTGTGAGCAGCACCATTATCACCAGGGTAACTGAGTGTAGATATTTTACCCTTTTGATTAGGGGTAGAGAGTGAGACTTTTATTCATTAATTTCCTTTATATGTTTTTACATGTGAATATACATGTAATCCAACTGCTGCATTGTCATCTGGTTAGATATTGATATCTTACATTAAGTACAAATGCGAGGTAATTAGAGAAGGTGTTTCTGCATGCGTACAGGTTTTATGAACTGTTAGGTGTATTCTGTTTGGAATAAACATTATACTTTGACAGAATGGAAAAATTATTTAACAGAGAATAATGTAATACTCATTAAGCTAGGGATTCTGTTAATTTTCCTGCAATATCTAACATGTTTATAGCTTGATAATCATTTTCCCTCATAATGAAACTTAATGCAATTTTACAGTCCTGTGGAATTCATCACATTTTAAGTATTTGATTAAACATTGGTTGTCAAGTTATTGAAATTCAGAAGTTAAATATTCCTATTTGAGAGAAGTAGTTAGTATAGGCATTGAGTGCAGTATAACTGCCTAAGTATTTATTCTTTGCATATAGAAAATTTAATATCCCATTCCAATCATTCTGTTTAAAGCATTTATATGCACCCTGTGAGATCCTGCTACAACCGTTTTACAATCAACATTAAACTATGAGAGGAATACAACATTGTGAGTGGGTTTTTTTTGCTTGTCTCTTTATGAAAGTAGGAGTTACGTCATCTCATGTCGTCTACAACTTCACCAAAATATCACCTGTGACTTGGTTGTTTCCCACTTCTCAATTTCTCACCTTGAATATCTTGGGTACATAAGTGTTTGTGGACACTGCCGTGTTCTTTATATTCATACATACCATGGATTACTAATAAAGAACCATCTTCTGGAAGAAATTGAACTTCTATTTAACAACAACCAGAATGTTTTAACAATACCATGTTTCTGGATATTTCTATCATTCCTGTGCATGCTCAGAACTCTCTCCAATCACATTCTTACACTTCATATCACTACATCTTCCTTTCCTTAAAAAGAAAAACAATTAGCAACATTGACCAGAACAAATGCATAATTTAGCATGTCTCTATCAGTCTCTCTAGGGGTTTATGAACCCGAGTAGACCTTCTAAGTGGTTTACACAGTTCTTGTGCTTCGTTGTTATTTTCATGTTTTGTCTGCTCTGCATCAGTTAACTGAAACTCTGAAGTTGGCTCTTTCTTGAGGTCTTTACGATTTCTTCTTAACACTGCTCCTTCTTCTGTTTGGACCATTTAAGATCTGGGTTGTACATCTTTAAGTACTGTAGCTTTCTGTGTCCATGTGTTCATGTTGTCTTGTATCCTCACTTCATCTCCTTGGTGCAGTTCAGGTAATGATTGAGAACATCTGTCGAAGTATGTTTTCTGCTTTGCTTTGTGTTCATCTTTCCATCTTTTCAATTGTTCACCTTCCTCTGTTCTCAGAAGGCTCTCATCTATTGGCAGATTGGACCTCAAACGACGTCCCATCAAGGGCTGAGCAGGTGAAAATCCACATTCAAGTGGAGTACTGCAATAGGCTAATAAAGCTTTATAAAAATCACCTCCACTATTGTTTGCTTTGTGCATCAGTTTCTTGGTCATTCCTACCGACTTCTCAACTAATCCATTGGACTGAGGGAGAAACGGACTAGATGTTGTATGAACAAAGCCCCATTCCTGAGCAAAATGTTTCATGCATTCACTACTGAATTGTGGACCATTGTCTGTGAAAACTTCATCAGGTACACCATGGCTGGAAAAAACTGATTTCATGCATGTAATTACATTCTCTGCAATCGTTCTGCCCAGACAACACTCTTCAGGATACAATAAGTAATAATCTGTTATTAATAGATAATCTTTGTTGTCAGTTACAAAAAGATCAATGCCTACCTTCTGAAGAGGTCTCTGAGGACTAGGATGTGGATGCAGTGGCTCCTTAGGGTTGCTAGGTTGGTACTTAAAGCATATTTGACAAGAAGACACCAATTCTGCAATTTCTTGATTCATCCTGTGCCAAAACATCACTTCCTGGGCCCTTCTCTTACACTTTTCAATACCTAGGTGGTCTTCATGAATTTTCCCAAGCATTTCTTTTTGGAGATTTTTAGGAATTACAATTCTGCTACCTTTGTACAATATCCCATCCACAACAGGAAGTTCTGATCTGTGGTTCAATAATCTTGTACTCCCAAGGTACAATCATGCTTATTATCTGGCCATCCATCTGTCATCACTTGTATTACCTGATTGAGAATTTTGTCCTTCTCTGTCTCAAGACGCAGCAGTTCCCACTTTTTGGGAGCAACAGGTAGAGTTTCTATGATCATATCAAAAAATGCCTGAACACCAACAACGTCCCTGTGACTGTCTTTTGTTGTTGGATCCATAGCTCTGGAAAGTGTGTCAGCCATGCACATGAATTTTCCAGGTGTGTATGACACATTCAATACATGTCTTTGCAATTTGATCATCATTCACTGAATTTGCAAAGGACAGTCACTTAAAGGTTTGCAAAACAATGCAATCAGAGGTTTCTGATCAGTTTCAACACCAATAGAATGCCCTGACAAAAACTGATGAAATCTCTTGCAAGCAAACATAACACTGAGCAATTCTTTTTCAATTTGGGCTTACCTTGTATCTGGATCAGATAATGCATGAGTTGCATATGCCACTGGCAGCCACTCCTTATCATGTCTCTGGAGTAATACTGACCCTAAGCCTGTTTGAGATGCATCACATGAGATTTTGGTGGGTCTCTCAGCATCATAGAATTTCAACAAAGTTCTTCAGTGAGCACTTTCTTGAGATTTTGCCATGCCTTCTCCTGTTCATGATTCCAGCTCCATTCGTTTTTCTTTTCTGTTAGCTGCCTCAATGGAGCAAGCTGTTCCGAAAGATTGGGTATGAATTTTCCCATGTAGTTGACCATTCCCATGAACCTCTGAACATCCTTTTTACATTGCAGTCTTGGCATGTTCTCAATAGCAGAAACCTTCAATGGATCAGGATCACAATGGTTTTACAATACCATGTTTCTGGATCTTCCTAGCATTCCTGCACATGCTTAGAACTCTCTCCAATCACGTTCTTATGTGTCATATGACCACAGACACTGCCAGGTTTTGGATGAGATTCTAAATTAAGACTTCACTGCTGTAACACTGATTGTCAAAATTTTCCATATCAGTGTACTATTTGAAGAGTAGAAGTTAGTTCAAGACAATAATATGACAACAGGTCTTACATATAGAGTTGCACTATTTCCTAAAGCTGCAGTATTCTGATCACTTACCCAATTGTAATTGTGCCTATTAAATCAGATTAATTATATACATTGTTGACCTCCATCACAGAAATTCACCAGTTTATGACTTAAACATTAAAATGTCATGTCTATCCTGTCAATATTAATGATAAATGACATATTAATGCATTCCCTATTATACAACAGTAAAACACTTCAGAAGTACTTCATTGATGGTAAAGAGCTTTGGGATTCTTCTGCTCATGAAAGCCTTCAGATGTTCACAAATCACAGCTAAAACTAGGTGGAATTTGAACCTTCCATGCCTGCTGCTTAATCTGTGTTAAATTGCTCTTGGAATCCAAATTATGATGATTAATGATTGATCAATTATTTGTCACATCTATGGCACTAATCACTGAATTCTAATAATGATTTCAAGTAGTTTATTTATAATTGTCACTCTGTTGAGCACAATCTGCTGTCAACCCAACATAATGTTACAAAATCTGCAGTGAATCATTTCTGTTCCTCATTCAGGTATGATGAATGTTGTTAAAGCACCATTTGTTCAGGTAAAAGATTGTAACTTCTAATGTCTCTTTATTCTTCTCTCACTGTAATTCCAAAGATTACATAATATGAAAGTAGAATGATATAATGTGATTACTAGGATCATATGTGGAGAAATGTGTATCGTTGCATTTAATCAGGATGCAGATGCAGCAAAATATAGATACAGGCACCTGAATCAAATTAGAGTTATTTATGCTCTGGCATATAAAACCATGTCATCCAATCATAAATAAATATTCACTCAAGCAGAGTACCAACAACAACCCTGCAGGGTCTTGATCTGATAAATAAATCATCCTTCTGCCTCCACAAATACTGCCTGGCCTTCTGAGTTCCTCCACCAGTCAGTATTTTTAAATGCTGTTGGCATCTAACAACAAAAAATTAACTACTGTTGTGTCCTCTGGAGATTTTGGTGTATGGTGTGGTGTTAAATGTTCTGGCAAGTTCATTACCCAACATTTTAGAATTTTGTTAATGTATGTTGTAAAGGACATGTTATTTTTTGATTAAACTTGTGAGTGATGCTTTTACATTGGTTCTTCCAAATACGGAGGGTCAATTTCACTGATGGACAGAGGTTTAAATCACAAGATGCCTTGGATGAGATTTGTGCTGGCTACACATAACCCAATAATACCTATCTGCTGCATTGAGATATTCATTCTTCTGAGGTATAATGGTGGTTGACAAGCAGCTTTAAGGAGCATTTCTGAACTGGAATGTGGGTCAGGATATCTAAATCCTATATATATTTATATTTTTCTCAAATTCTATACATATAACCTGTATTCCTAAGGAACTGCACTTTATATTTAAAGCAATAATCCTATGATCCTTTCTGCAAAGTATTGTTAACTTATTTTTTATTTCATAATAATTTTAAAATCAACCATTCCTCTCTAGATTATACCTTGAACACCTCACCAGTATATGTTTAACCGTTACTTGTTGATTACAATACTCACACCTCCCATCATCGTGTTTCTTCATTAAAAACAACGTACTATTTAACCTTGTGTGCCCAAACCTCTCTTTCGATATTATCACCTCCTCCCTCCTGCGTTTTCCTGCATTGCTCGACCATCTTGCTTCTGTCTGGATATTATAAAGATGTCTTCCTCTTCCCTCTTCATCCCCTTGTTTTCTTCACATTTTTATGATTTAACTTTTAATAATTTTTTTTATTTCTTCTTTATTATATTTATTTGAATTTTCACTCCTGCTTGTCTAGTTTCGTCCTTTGCTAATTTATTCGCTTGCTCTTTCTCTCTAATGTGCTGGAATTCACATAAACCATAAATCTAAAGAAGGTTTGTATAATCTCACACATGATGTTTGCTCTTGCCTCTGAATGTAAATCTTTTAGACTCCAGATTGTTGCACTTGAATCAGACAATATTACAATGCTCATTAGACTCAGTTCCTCCACCCACCGTAAAGCTAATAGTACAGCTGTCATTTCACCTGCATACGCTGAGAAATCATCATTTACCTCCATTCATTATTCCCATACTGAAATGGAATTTGTGCCTGAAACTGGTGCACGCCTTTGTGGAGGGCTCCTGGAAAAGCGCCAGCAAGGAAGAAACTTTGCTTTACTACACAGGATATAACCAAGTCAGAGACACATGCCAAGAAAATTCATTTGGTATGGAAGCTAGTCTGGCTACTTATTAAAATGGAGGATTGATGCTAAGATAGGAAGGTAAAGTGGAAAGATGTGCAGCTGTAGCTCCACTATCTGTGCGGCTCATTCCCATGCTGACCGTTGCCTTGACAGCCGGACTGCCTGCCTGTTTGGGGAAGTGGTGAATATCCTGCAAACAAGGCTCCGAAGGGAGAGATCTCTAATGGGTGGGTCATTGCAGCTTGGCTAAGGGCAATAATGGATTAAGTGGGTCTGGGAAAATAGCATATTATGATGGTAGAGGTGGACAGTACGATTGGAATCTGTCACGGCTGGATTGTACGTGTGACTGATGAATGGTGGGTTGTGTGTGATCATGAGGATGATCCACGGGATCAGTGGGATCACGAGGTGGTGGCAGTGGAGGAGAGTATTGCAGCTTACATAATGTAACATTGGGTTTTGCAGAAAGACTGGTCCATTAGAGGTGCTGTGGAGCCTGATGGTATAATTGACAGAAACACTCAGCAGCTTAGTCAGCACATGAAAGAAAAACAGAAACTAAAATAAGGTTTCAGGTCAGAGATTGTCCATCAGGATTAAGGGTCTGGGACTTGAAACGCTGTTTCCCTTTCCATAGATGCTGTCTGACCTGCCAGTGTTTCCAGCGTTTTCATTGAAGCAAAAGTAGCCAGTTATCCCCATGTGCATTAAGGTCATCCAACTCCACTAAAGCTGAAAGCAGAGTGGTCAGACTGGGCTGAGTTCTTTAACCTCCAACCTGATACAAATGTATAACTTTGCAATTAAAACTATTGCCTGATTAAAAAATATAATTAAGTAAACTGCTTAATAACTATTTTATTGTGCTCTACCCTCTTTTTCAAAAAAGTTTTCATTTAGGATGTGCTATCATAATCACGTGAAATCTATCTAACTATCCAGTCGTCCTTTGATTAGTTACTCTGTGTGTGATTCAGTGGTGCCTGTATAATAGTGTGTTGAAGTCAATGGAACCAAATTTCAGAACCTGAACGTATTGCACAGATGATACTCAAACCAATCAAAGTATGGATTTCTCCCAAGTTTTCCAAAATGCAATATACAATGCAGGTGAGGTGCAAATAGATTTTTTAAAAATGTTTGTTTTGGGCCAAAAATATCAAATCAATCAACCACAACATGAAATAATATGACAGAGGTAGCACTGCATATATCCTATTAAAAAAAGTAGTTTCTCTTTTAAATCTAGTTTACCAAGTGGTTTGAAACAGACTCATGAATCTGTCAAACCCAGACACATGAACTTCAAAAAGAAAATAATGACCTAGGTCACATATCTCCTGGAGTTATTGTGATTTCCATTCCCTTTTATTTAATAAAAAATACATCAACGGCAGGATATTTTAGATTACGATGTGAAACAAACATCGTGCTGTGATTCTGACACCAAAAGCCATGTTGGTTTCATGATCCATTTGTTATAACTCACATTTTTCAAACTATAAATCTACATTCTGCTTTTATAAATATACTTACCCTTTGATTTTCTTATTTTAGTTTGTTTTACTCCCTTTATAATTATCTTTATCTAAAGAATAATGTTCACTATGAAGTTTCTGTTCAGGCTTTTCAACAAAGATGGATTCTTGGTTGGAAACAAAATGAAACACCTTCAGTGAGGTACCAGAAACACAACGCAGTGATTCCTCTGAAAGTCTGGCAGTGGCCTGTGGCCGACAGTTGCTTGCCGTGCTTTGAATTTTAGCCATTTAGGCTTTTCACAGTTTGTTCTTTCCTTTAGCCTCATGACGTTATAAATATGACAGGAATTATGATGCAGAACTGGGCTCCAGGCTGTCTTGCTGCTCTACGCTAAGATTAGCTGACTCAGACCCGGAACGCTCCAACCCATATGCCTTAATAGAGTACACAGATGCATTTCCACACTCGGCTGTCAAGGAGTGACTTGTATAGATTATCTACTCATGCCTAAAAATTCATCATCATACTGTGCCTCCAAATTTCCCCCCTCCTGTAGTCAATGAAATGAATTTTTGAGGTGGAGCTTGATGTATTGAAGCCCTTGTGTCATACATTTAGTGCTGCTGACTGTGAATGAATTTCTAGACAATATACTAGGAACAGGAAGAATATCTGTTATAAATTCTCCTAAAAATGTCCATGGGAGACAACTCCATTAGTTTTACAGGTAATTTTTGATGTGTTTACTCTATATTTTTCACTTGGCGTATTCCGATTAAGCAAAAAAAGAATCTGTTCTCTTGACTTGAATTGAATTGAATTGACTTTATTACATCCTTCACATACATGAGGAGTAAAAATCCTTATGTTATGTCTCCGTCTAAATGTGCCATGTGCAATCATAGTAATTTATAATAAATAGAACAATCAACGTAACATAGAAATACACTCAAATCAGCATGAGTTCATCAGTCTGATGGCCTGGTGGAAGAAGCTGTTCCAGAGCCTGTTGATCCGGCTTTTATGCTGTGGTACCATTTCCCAGATGGTAACAGCTGGAATAGATTGTGGTTGGGGTGACTTGTGTCCCCAATGATCTTTTGGGCCCTTTTTTCACACCTGTCTTTAAATGTCCTGAATTATGGGAAGTTCACAATTACAGATGTGCTGGGCTCTCTACGACACTCTCTGCAGAATCCTGCGATTAAAGGAGGTACAGTTCCCATACTAGGCAGTGATGTAGCCAGTCAGGATGCTCTCAATTGTGCCTCTGTAGAAAGTTCTTAGGATTTGGGGGCCCATACCAAACTTTTTCACCACATAGCTGGCGTGTACAGACTACGTGAGGTCCTCGGTGATGTGGATGCCAAGGAACTTAAAGCTGTTTACCCTCTCAACCCCAGATCCATTGATGTCAACAGGGGTTAGTCCATCTCCATTTCTCCTGTAATCCACAAACAGCTCCTTTATTTTTGCAATACTGAGGGAGAGGTTGTTTTCTTGACACCACTGTGTCAGAGAGATGACTCCTTCCCTGGAGGCCACCTCGTTATTGTTTGAGATATGGCCTCTCTGGGTTCCACAACTGAATGTTATTCGACATGCCAAGGGTTTGGCCTGAGAGTTTCGATTGTGTTTGGAAGCCTGAGATCTCGGGGCTCTGGAGACAGGCGGATCGAGGGTTGGGGTCACAGCAGGAGACTCGTGGGTCGTCGGGGAGGCCGGAAAATCATTCACTGTGGGCCCAAAGACCCGAGGTTTTTGCAATCTTCCGACAAAAATCTCGAAAAAAGTGACAAATCGGACTTGTAACATTGTGAACAAATGGGTTGTTGTTATGTCGCCTGCTCGCTGTGACATCTCCTTCTCCTTTGCCAGGGAGTGAGAGAACCTGTGGGTTGTTGAATGTCCGATGAAATGCGAAGCCTTTGTGGTAACTTTGGTCTGTATCTTTGCTATTGCTTAGCATACGTTTGGGTTTGGTGATGGTACTGATGCATTTTTTTCCTGGTGGGGGAAGGGTGAGACTATTGCTTTGCTGCCACTTATGCACGGGTGGGGGTAACTGGGGGTGGACTTTGGGGTTCTTACATTTAACTGTTGTTCACTCTTTGGGGTACTTCTCTGTTTTTGTGGATGTTTGTGAAGAAAAAGCATTTCAGGATGTATATTGTATGCTTTTCTCTGACATTAAAGTCAACCTTTGAACCAGATAGAGTGGTCTGGTATTTCCTCCATCAGCCAGGTCTTCACGAGGCAAAAAATGTAACATTCTTTTGCTTTCCATTGGTAGGAGATTCTGGCTGTCAGTTTGCACAGCCTGTGGGAGCTGCGGCCAATTTGCACGCCATCTCAGCCTCACCTCTTTCCAGTAATTTTATATGAACCTTGTCAATGCATGGATTTTTCCTATAGCTGCAGTCAGGTACTTTTCATCAGAAATCTGACAAAGGAACCCTGAGCTGAAACATTAACTGTTTCTCTGCCCTCAGATGCTGCTCAAGTGGCTGAAATATTTTTTCAACTTTTTCTTAACAAATAAATTCAATTAGTTGCACTATTGTACACCAGTGATTATGATGGTGACTAAAAAACAAAATGGTTCTTTAATACACCTACTCTCTTCTTTTTAACAAGACCAGCCCTCATCATCTCAGCTTTGCATTACAGGGGGCAGCACAATAGTTTAGCAGTTATTGTAATGTTATTACAGCATCCATGATCCAGGCTGAATTCCGTCATTGTCTGCAAGGAGTACATATTTCCTCGGTGACAACCTCTTTCTTCAGTTTGCTCCCACTTTCCAAAGATGTGCGTGTTAGCAGGTTAATTGGTCAGCTGAGTGTAATTGGGTGAAGTGGGCTCGTCGGGCTGGAAGGGGCTGTTAACATGTTAAATCAAAATAACATAAACCTGTCAAACTATAATCAGACTGTGTAAAGTGAACCGTTATCAGTTGAGAAGATTGGAATTCATCTAGACCAGCTGTGCTCAACTACTACTGTATCATTCTTACCCAATAAATGCACTGTAGCATTTCAACAAGCCAGCTCACAGCCAGCTTCACAAGGGCAATCAATGTAGGCCTTACTGGAGATGCCCACATCTTGCAACTGAACAACAAATCTGCCCACCATTCAGCTCACTGCTGCTTACTGCAAGAAAAATGGGTAGGGGAAATGTATAGGTGCCAGAAATAATGCGGCTCTAGGATTCATAAATATCCAAGTCTCTGGTGCAAACACTCTTAAAGTAACCATATTCTGTGATAAATTCCCAGTGTGGCCTTGAGCATGGATGGGAGAAAACAGGAAAGAGCATTGTTGTGGGACCTGCTCCTTTACTGTTCCACTCAATAGCCAGAAAAATTAATGGGGAGCAGGAGGCTGTCAACAAGTACTCCTTCAAATCATTGGGACTCTCAGATGGCTCAGACAATATTTTTAAAAAACTAAGCAATTAAAATAGTTCTTAAATTATTATTAAAAATAAAGAAAAACTAAAATATACAGGGACACCTTAAAACAATTAAAAAGATATTGAATTAACTCAATGAATTTGATCAATTTTTAATGTTCATTTTACAACTCCTTTTCATTCAACTGGATCTTCCTATAAAATGTCTGACCAGGATGAATTGCTGATATCTTCCCCAGATGTGGAACTATTAGTTAACTATAGGCAGAATATTAAATACAGATCTTTTAAAATGATTTGTGGAAATCGTAAAGTTTCTCTGCATAAACACGATAAATGTCCTTCTGCAATGCAAAACCAAGTGCCATTATGTACGTCAATTAATTAAACAAGTATATTCTAAATATCTACAGCAGCAGAACTGGCAGTTGACCCAGCCTGTGCTGAAGGGCTGAGAGGCTGCTGAAGTAAATGTTGCTGGAGATTACTTCTGGGAAATCCCAGCAGGAAGCCACATTTGCATGGAGCGAGTATCATGGACAGGGATATCACACTGTACCTCAGTCACCAACACAAATCCTTTCTGATTTCAGCTCTCTGCTGGTTCCACGTAATAAGCCAAGAACATCACCTCAGGTGCCAAGGAATCCCACTTGATTTCAGCCTTGAGGAATAGAAATTAATATCTTTCTATGTGCATGGTCCTCCCTCATTAAATAAGGGATCAAGAAATTTCCATATGATGCAAGAACATAGATTGTTCAAGCCTACAAGCATGTTTCTCCCGCTCAGTTAAGTACTAGTTAATCTTCTTTGCTCCATTGACACAGTTACTTAACAAAATCTAATAATATCTGCTTTAATTATTCCAATTGTCTCAGTATTCAAAGACTTTTGGGAGACAGTCCAGTATATTCAATACCCTTTGCATAAAAATTGTTTCTTGATTTTATTCTTAAATAATCCAGCACTAATTATAAAAAATAAACCCTCCCCCTATTATACAAATGTGAGTTTGCAAATAAAGATACACAAACTATTAGAGGTAATGCCAGTCCCTTCGGCTATAACTTGTAAATCAAGTTTACTTATAAATCAATATTTCTGCAGGCACCAGAGTGAATTTCGAGTTACAATGAGCTGGCAACAGTTATTTCTTCATTCATGCTAAGGTAGCATTAGGAATTGGGTCTATTTACATACGTGCATTGAAGTCCTATTAGAATGGACACACATACGCTTGAAATACTTCAGAGCTGAAAAGAACATCAAAAGGAGCAACACTACAGCAAAAGCACAATGGAAATTATTCCCAATTTAAAACACATCTTTAAAGATGTAACTTATTAAATATTGTGACCTGATTATGTAGACAGTTAGGTCCCTCATCTGTGTGAAAACTTGGGAAGTAACAAAGCTATCAGGTGATTTATGTTTAGAGAGCTCCCCTCCTTCAAAACCCCCTGTCCATCCTTCAATTTCTGCCTTGAATGGAAAAAAATTCACAGAAATTAAATGTGCTCATTGCTTTAGCTGCTATTTGCCTACTGCCACTACAGGTTCACAGCAGACCCAATCTCACTGGCTCTCCGGTCTACTTTGGAACACCTATACAACCACATGATGTACAGTATGTTACGTTACTGATCACTGATTACAGCTCAGCATTCACCAGCGTCATTTACTGAGCAATAAAAACCAAGCTTCAAATCCTGGACCTCTGTACCTCCCTCTACAACCGGATCCTTAACTTCTATACTGGGACTCTTCAATCAGTGTGGATCAGTAATAACACCTCCTTTTCACTGACTATCAACACAGGCACATCTCAAGGATGTGTGCTTATCCCACTGTTTACTCTCTCTACACTCCTGACTGTGTGGCTAAGCACAGATCAAAATTCATCTACAAATTCACCAGTGACATCACTATTGTTGGTAGAATCTCAAATGGAGATCAGGAGGCATACAGGTGTGAGGTAGACCAGCTGGTTGTGTGATGTCTAAGTTACAACCTTGCAATCATTGTCACCAAAACAAAGGAACTGATTGTGGACTTCAAGATGGAAAAGTCAAGACAGCGCACACCACATTCATTGAGGAGATAGCACTGGAACGGTTGAGCAATCTCAAGTTACTGGGAGTTTACATCTCAGAGAATCTAAGCCCAATATTTGATGTAATCATAAATAAACCATGCTAGCTCCTTAACTTCGTTATGAGCTTGTGGAGATTTGGAATGTCACCAAAGACACTTACAAATTTCTAGAGGTGCATGGTGGAAAGCCTTCTGACTGGTTGCATCATAGCCTGGAATGGAGGCTCCAATGCACAGGATCACAAGAGGCTACAGAGGGTCTTAGACTCCATCAACAACTTACCCCACCATTAAGGATGCCTAAAAGAGGCAGTCCATCAGGAGCGTGGGATTATTAAGGGCCCTCACCATCCAGATCATGCATTCTTCTTGTTACTATCATCAGGGAGGAGGTACAAGACTCTGAAGACTCAACCTCACTGGTTTAGGAATAACGTCTTCTCCTCCACCATCAGATTCCTGAATGGTTCATGAAACCATGAATATTACCTGATTCATGTACCTTGAAAGCACTAGATCCTTTTTCACTACCTTGTTATTATTTTTGTAGTTCACCACATATGTCAATGATAATACATCTGTTTCTCTCTGATTCCTGACATTAGTTGTGCAGCTTTTGTTTCAGAACTTGGTGCTGGATATTGTGGACCTAGAATTACACTGAAGGAGGTGGGGGACAGTGACTCGTATGTGGAAAATAGAACAGATAAATTCAGTGGGAAATATAGGCTGAGAACACTGAAAGACTTAACTACACATACTGTGAAGCCTCACAGCTAAAACAAACGAGTTGAGTACTGATCAGTGTGCGGGATTATCATTTTATCACAATTATGGAAAGATGACTGAGGGAAGGACAGCAAATCACAAACACAAGAGATTCTGCAGAAGCTGGAAGCCCAGATTAATACACAAAAAACGCTGGAGGAACCCAGCTGTTCAGGGAGCATCTATGTTGAGGAATGAAGAGCTAACATTTTGGGCTGAGATTTTTCATCAGGACTCATGTCCAACATCAATTTCTGCAATGAAGACAGCACAACCAACAGCAGGAATTAGAATCAGCTTTGATATCATCGACATAAGTTGTGAAATTTGTATGTGTGAGGGGAAGGGATGACTTGCAGCCCAGTATCCCAGGGCATAGAACTTGCAGTTAAGACAGAGGGGATACAAAATTGGAGGAGGGCAGGGGAAGATGGTAAGTGTTGCACTGCTGATTAGGAAGAACATTGTGGCAGTACTCAGAGAGGACATCCTGGAGAGATCAGCCAATAATGGTAAAAGTTAGAAATAAGCAAGGACAGTCAATTTGAAGGGATTATATCATAGACCTCCTGACAGTCAGCTGGAATTAAAACAGATATGTAAACAAATTATAGAAGGCGTTAAACTGTTAGAGGTGTAGTTCAGGACCTTGCTGGGTTGTGAATGAGTTCCATTTTTACAGATGTCCAAAAATCAGTATGTCCATAAGTTAGAAAATGCACAAAATTCCTCAATACATGAACCATACCTCCACAATATGAAATGAATTGTGTTGATGTGATCATTTACAAGAGTTTTTTTTATTCTCTTCCCTTGCCTATTTACAATGCCAAAGAATCAGGATATTCAATACGCAATGGTTGGTTTAGATGACTTGAGTTATCTGTGGACTATGGTTTAATACATCACTCCACACATGATTGCAAGGCCAAAAATCCGAGCAATCACATTGTGAGCATCCACACTGACTGTAGGCTCCCAGTTCGGAAGGTACGGATCCGGTTGTAGAGGGAGGTACAGAGGCCCAGGATTTGAAGCTTGTTTTTTTACTACCCAGTCAATGATGCTGGTGAATGCTGAGCTGTAATCAATAAACGTAACATAGCATACTGTACATCTTGTGATTTTATAGGTGCTCCAAAGCAGAGTGGATCTATGTCTCACAAGACAAAGGAGATGGCTATCAACTTCAGGAGAACTCACATCTCTCTACATCGGCGGCACAGCAAATTCAAACCCCTGGAGTGCGTATCTCACACAAACTCTCATGGTCCCAGAACACATTTCTGCACAATCAGGAAAGCTCACCAACACTGGTACTTTCTGTGGAGGCTGAAAAGAGCTGGACTTTGCAGATCTCTACTCATGTCATTCTGCAGTTATGCAGTAGAGAGCATGCTAACAAGGTGCATCACTGTATGGTGTGGAAACTGCACTGCAGCAGACAGGAATGTTTTACAAGTAGTCAAAACTGCCCAAACATCACCAGCACCAGAAAAGTGCCAGTAAAACAGAGAAGGATCCCATCCACACTGCTCATGGACTTTTTCTCTCTCCCTTCAGGGAGCAGGCTACGTAGCACGCACAGCAGGGCCACCAGGCTCAAAAATTGTTACACCCCAAGCAGTAAGGCTAATTAACACCTCCACCCAATAACCATCCCTCCACACCCCCAACCATCCCACTAATTTATAATTTCTTGTCAATCACCTTATGTATGGACACTCTATGAACATACAATCTATGTATATAAGCTATTTTGTGTATTAATATTTACTGAGTATTTTGCTATTATTGTCTTCTTTATCTTATTGTGGATTTTTTTGTGCTGCATGGGATCCAAAGTAACAATTATTTTGTTCTGCTCTACACCTTTGTACTGGAAATGACATTAAGCAGTCTTGAATCTTGATTAATGTAATTAATTCTCAAATATCATTAGAAGCGCTTGTGTGTCAGTTTCCAAAGTATATCACTTAAGTGGCTTTCATTGGTGAAATTGGCAACGTGTTCTTAAGAAACAATGGGGTCTGGTTACAGTGGGAGAGTAATGTGTAATTTTTTTTGGAGACTGGTTTTTGTTCAATTAATAAAGCTGATAGGACAAAACAATTACTAAAAACTGAAAAACAGGAAACTTGGAGGAAAAAATATATCAGACTTTTGAGTCAGCACACTACAGGAAGGATGTGGTGTCTGCAGAGAGAGTGCAGAAATGATTCACTGGCTTGATGTCAGAAATGGAGGGCATGAGTTATGGGAGAGATTGGATAGGCTGGATTTATTCCACGAGGGTATAGGAGTCTGAGGAATAACCTTAGAGAGATTTCTAAAATAATGTAGGCATTGATAGAAAAGATAGACAGAATCTTTTTTTCTCCACCAGGGTAAGAAGGTCTAAGACTAGAGGGTACACGTTTACTGAGAGAGAGAGAAATTTGAAGGTTTGTGAAGTAAGTTGTACCTCGCAGAGACTGGTGAACATCCAGAATATTCTGCCAGTGGAAGCGACGGATGCAGATATAATCTGTACATTTAAAAATATTTGCACAGCTACATTGATTGGAGAGGTGTAGAGAAGTATGGGGCTTAATGCTGGCAAATGCAGTACTGCATAAAGGTTAGTGTGTAAATGCATTGTGGTCAGCATGCAAGGGATGGACTGAAGGGAGACATTGTTATGTTGTATTGTTGCATGATCTAATGATTATTGTATCAGATAATGAATCTTCGCACCTGGCTCACTTGTGATCCTGACCCTCATTGAGTTCCCCCTCAATGCGTGTATGCCATGGGCCATTTTCATAGCCAATGGGGTTTAACATTATATATTCATCAGTACCTTTGAGGTAAAGCCAGGAGTTATTTATTGGTTTGCTCTTTGTAGTGTGCATTATGAAAGGAATATAGGAAAATACAGCAAAATGAGGAAAATATTACGTAATTATCAACAAATTTTGCACCATCCTGTTCCTTCGCCTCATAAGTATACCATGTGTTTTTCTTTCACAGTACATTTCAACAGGGCATGTTGTTGATAAAAATGATCAGATAATACTGTCCTAGATAAAAAACTGCTTTGCACTACCTCACTGATGTGCTTTGATAAAGGCAGTAAATTCTGAAAGAGGAACACATTTCATAGAATGACCTTTGGGAGAATCCTGTAAAGAAGGTGGTAGCCTTTACATAGATCTGTTCGAACCAGGGCTTATCAGTTTAATTCCTCAGATGAAAGACCTGACAGAAGTCTCACCAATCTCTTGCATGTCTGGAATACGTGGTTGCTATAGCAACGGGTGTTAACGCCTTATGAATTCCAGGTCAAAACAATACTCCACACATCACATTCTGCATTTGTGGCCTGTTTCTCCATGCACTGACCCACTGCACTGACACCAGTAAATGATTTACAGCAAGGCTTCATGTAGGAGCCTATTTACTGTTAATGGTCTTCTCACACCAACACTTCCCCCATCAATCTGACCCATCTGTGTGTGTTGTTCATAATTGTTATAAAGCTGAAAGGCTGTACTTATGGCAGGCATGGCAGAAGTATAAAAAAGGCAAAAATGAATCCTCTAAGGTCAAAGAAACATCCGACTTCAGCAGAAATATGTCACAATTAAACTGCAATTTAACAAAACTAAATGGTCTCTATAAATCTCTAGCTCATGATTTAAATATACATTATATTTCGAAGAACAAAAGTGAACTCGTTGGTATTTAGACTCTACTAGATTCACACATAAAATGTCTCAGCAATTGTCGGCTTATTTATAACTTCAAGGTAACATTATAAGTTGTAAATCCTTCCTTCAAGTGTGTGTTCCTTGTATGGATGTTATACTATTGGATAAAACTATACTCAACATTTAGATTAATGAACCACCATGTACTGGTATATTTTCTGTTGCTAGGAACTGATATTCAGAAAATGAATTATATTATCATCCTTCAACAAAAGACAAGACCCCAATTCCATTATCTTTGTAAACTACCATTATCCATCCACCCTTCTTTTACTGTTGAAAATACTTAAACATGTTTTGCAAGGAAATACCAGCAATTGTAGGTGGAGATCCTGACACTTGCTGACACTTGACACTTGTCAGTAAGATCAGGAGACCTGTGCAAATGCTAAAACCCCAAACTTGCTCTCTGCTCATAATTGCAGATTTCTGGATGACTCTCCAACTGGACTGTGACCTCCTGACTACTGCCCAGCAAATTTTCCGGGAATCTGCCAACTGAACTCATGCCACGGTTGATGCATCACAGGAACACTGAATTCACTTGAGGGGAATTAATGGCTACAAGGAGGAAAGGTAAGCAATTATCAGGCAATTTATTCATTTTTGTAAACAATTAAATATCTTGAATTGTTTAAAGAGGTCTTCATTTTAATATGAGAAATGCAGAAAGCCCCTGCTACCATCTGACTGACTTACCATTAGCTGACTAATAAGAATGTTTCTAAGACCAAAACTTGCCTTTACTTCTAAAAAGCACCCTTCTTTTCACATAAATCATTGCTCTTTCTCAGCCTCTTTTTCAACTAAATCACTTTGTTTGTTATCTCAGCATGCTAAGAAACCCACTGAGTTTTCAAGCTAAAGATTTAGCTTTATTCAAAATAATTCTATGTGATGAGCACCCTGTCCTCAGTTAATGTCGCACCTCAGTCAGAGCTTGCTTTTGCTCCCTCCTCAGACTAAAGTCCACAGCGTAACTCCAGGCAGGATCATTCATGTCTTCCGTTGATGAAACTTTTCATTCCTCACTCTCAGGAAACTTCAGGTCCCCCTGAGGCTTTCACTTCATCATATTCTGCCCAGTTCCTGTTCACACATTGTGGATCCTTGTGGACTTACACTGGCTGTTCAATTTTTAAATTCTTACTTTCATATTTCAATCCTCTTTTGATCTCAAGCCTTCCTATTCTTGTATTCTCCTTCAGCCCTGCAAACTCTCCCAGTTTCCTAATCTGCCATTGGCCTTTGTACCGTATACCCCAACTCAGGCATTCTTGACGCGCCCCCTAACTAAATCTTCACCCATCCTTTAAAAGCTTTCTTACAATTGATGTCTTCAGCCGAGTTGTAATCATGTGAACTGATATCTCCTCTGGCTCAGAGGCCAGTTTTTTTTTCCCCTCAGGGCTTTCAGATGCTTACCACACACACAAGGTGCAATATAAATAAATGTAAGTTCTTGTTGCTGATAGTACAGATCTTAACAATCAGCAGGATGTTTTTCTACTGATGTATAAAATCCAAACAGCTACCATATTTCCTCCACTTACAGTAATCTATTCAATCTGCCAAGCAGGCAGCGGCTGACAATGAAAGTATAACGGCTGCACGGGGTACATATGTAGAATATGAAACATCAAACAGTGCAGCACAAAATCAGATCCTTTGGCCCACGATATTGTGCTGAACTAATTAAGCTAATAATGAGTAATTACACCAATCCCTTCTGCCTGCACATGGTCCATATCCCTGCACTCTCGGGATATTCATGTTCTTATTCAAGAGCCTCTGTTGTACCTGCCTTTACCACCACCCTGGCTGTGCACTCCCAGCAGCCACCATTCTCTGTTTAAAAAAAATCTTGCCCTGTACATCTCTTTTGAATGCTCCCCTGCACCCCCACCCTACTGATACCCCATTTTAACTGTATGGCCTCTGGTATTACACCAACCTTGGGAAAGAGTTCCCAGCAGTCTACTGTATCTTGTCATGCTAGTACTCTCTCAAATATCAAGTACTCTAGGAAGCATAGTCAGTGTTTTGATGACTGTCTACTTGTGTTGTGTTCCAGCAACACAGAGCAATTTCACAATATCCATTAACTCTTTCTCCAACCCATTCCTCACAGTCAGTCTAAGGGTCTCCCTCTTCTGCACAAACTCAAGACAACTTTCCATTCAGAAAACCAAGCATAAAGTTATGTCAGACAATGCCTGCTTTCTGAGTGCAAATATTGTACACAAATTAAGCACTCATGTTCTTAAAGGTCCTTATTTATCTTCTTCCTAATGTTCTGATGATGTCTGCAGTTTCAGCAGAGTCAGAGGCGAGCTCTTGACATCTCATTCTGGTTGCTGAGATGTTTCAGCTAATATTCTCAAGCTTCTGAATTTATTCCTTTCAAGGTCAATATGGCACAGTTGCACAAACCATTGGTTAGACTGATCTTAGTCACCATGCAATAGAAATATTGTGATTGAGGTAGAGAAAGTGAAGAAAAGATTTGCAAGGATATTGACTGGACTGGGAGGGTTTGAGATACAAGGAGCATTTGGATAGACTGGGACTGATTTACCCAATGAGAAGGGGAGAGTGATCTTATAGAGGCTTATAAAATTATGAGGGGCATGAATAGTTACTATCTTTTTCCCCCAGGATAAGGGAGACTAAACAGGTTTAAGGTAAGTGAGGATCTGAGGGGCAATTTTTTCATACTGAGGATGTTGATATATGAAACAAGCTGCCAGCGGAAGTAGTAGATCGGAGTATAATTGCAATGTTTACTAAAGATTTGGATATGAATTGGAAAGATTTAGGGGGATTTGGACCAAATGCAGGCAAATGGGATTAGGACATTGGGCAAAGGGTCTGTATCCTTGCTGTATAACTCTATCACCCTATGAACTTGCATATTCCAGTCTGCATGAGTAGTGTTGACAGCACCTTGGAGTCAAGGGTGAATTCTGTCAGGACCACTAAGGTCTTCAAGTGATGGAGGATGCAAAATCTGTATGCACACATTTGGATCAGGGGGTATCCTAAAGAGAACGGCTCAGACCTGTGTCATCCCTTTTGCCAGACATAGGGGCCTGATGACTTTTTCATATCCACACTAGTGATGCGAATTTTTGTCTGGGGGAGTGGAGGGTTGGGGCTTTGGATCTCATAGCCCTGTACTAAATGGATCTGGTAGAAGCTTACAAGCCATGTTTAGTATAATGACTCTGATGCACTGTCAGATCTATGCAGTCCTGCTGGCTGGTAGTTTGCTTTGGTAGCATGATGGACAAATGGGGCTACAAATCCATCCTAAGTTCTTTCCTGCCTCCACTGCCATTGGAACCACAGCCTTTCTCTACCTTCTTCAGTCTTGGCAATCTTCCTTTGACTGGAACCTCTCCTTTGGCTATACCAATGGCATAAGCTTCAGAGGACTGGGACATTATCCCACCAAAGCAACAAAGTGAGAATTCTCAGAACACTACAAGAGTGCACAGTCACCTGGAATACCTGCCAGTCCTTTAGGCATTTTTGCAGTTGGTCTGGGTGTTCCCTGTTTGTCAACAGCTCATGGTGAACCATCTGGATCCAGCCCAGAGGGCCACATGCCTTCTGATAGACTTTCCACTCCTGTCCAATGTCTGACCTGCTTAGTTCCTCCAGCATTTTGTGTTTGTTGCTCTGCATTCCCAGAATCTGCAGAATCTCATGTCCACCATCTGTTACTGTTTACTTCCAACGTGTGACTTCCTTGTGAAAACCTAATCCCCTTGAACCCACATCAGTGCAAGTTCTGTATTGATGGGTAGGAGGCATGGGATGTATTCCAGTGCAGCCTTCGAGTGGATGATGTCCGATAGTAATAGTCATACAGTTGAATGACACAGGAATGGGCTCTCCTGCCCAATTTGTCCGTGCTGATCATGATGTGATTCTACACTAGTCCCATCTCACTTGCATTAGCCATGTATTCTTTCACAGCCTTCCTAAGCCAGGTACCTGTCCACATATCCTTTAAATGTTCCAATTGTTTTTGCCTTTACCAATTCCTCTACTAGCTTGATCCATAAAACCAAAGTCAATCATGTAAAAAAATTACTACTTGTATCTCCTTGAAAGTTTTCCTTTCTCACCTTAAACCTGTGACCTCTAGTCTTAGATTCCCCTACCCGTGGAAAAAGACTGCACTGTAGCGGTGTGCTACACGCAGCGCTAAAATTACGACATGGAGTCGGTAACTGCAGTCGAAGGAAAAAACTTTATTCGAAATCCTCAGCCTCACTTTTAAGCCTCCCTCAACCTGCCCCCCGTGGCTCAGAGGCTCCAAAGCTCTGTGCTCGCAAACCCCCGTAGGCTATCTAATTGTGAGCCGGTTCGGATGTGCCAGGAAATGGGTCACCACAGCACTATCAAAGCCCCTCACAATCTTATAAACCTCTATTGAGTCACCCCTCAGCTTTCAATTTCAACCTATCCAGCAGCCCTTTGCCTTCTATCATCACACAAATGTTTGGATCCAGTTTACTAATGCACTTTGTATCCCAAACACTTGAACCTTATGTGTTCATCTATCATGCAGGGCCTTGTCGAAGGACCATGTGAGCAACATCTACTACCCTACTTCCATCAGGTTTTTTAGCCACCTCCTCAAAATCTCTATTAGATTTGAAAGATAGGATTTCTCCTGCATAAAACCAGACTGACTCACCTTTCTCAGTCCCCACTTCTCCAAGTGAACTTAATTTCCAGCCTTTTTAAACTTCCCTACCACTGATGTGCTCTGAGAAAATGATTGATGTCCTTCTGCAGTGGAAGGACAGGACAGGTGAGGATCCTGTGGGAAATAGAAGACATGAATTAAAAATATCAAAGTAAAAATGTTTGATCGCTTGATTAGATAACTTTTCGCTCTCTAGTGTTCTCTGGTGCAGAGGAGTGAAAGCCATGTACATTATAACAAAGAGGAAGAAATGTCTCAGCTGGTAGCTGTGACAAGGCCAGCTGCCTGACTCCGGGGGTCATGTATTCCAACGCCCCCGATACATTCAAGGTCACTTCCTTGAGAGGGTACAATGCCTGGATGTTTTCTGCACTCTCTGTTCTTGTAAGGTAGGAAGAAGGAGATCTATGAGTGAGAGTACAGCCACAGGATAACCAATACCATGAGGAATTGGTGGCATTATAGCAATTATTTTGTGTGGTTCTGACAGAACAGCAACATAGTGGTGCAGATTGTAGAGGCAATCCCTCAGATCACCAGAGACAGATATTCAATTCTGAGCTCAGGTATTCTCTGTGAGGGGTTTGCATGGTCTCCCTGTGATCGAGTTGTTTCCTCCCAGTGTTCCAGTTTCCCCACACCACCCAAAGACATGCAGGTTGGCAGATTGTCTGCAGGTATGCGGAAGAACCTGGGAGAAGTTAATAGGAAGATAAGGAGAATACAAATAGATTTTCTATAGAACGGCGATTGATGCTCAACATGGACTTGATAGTTTGAGGGGCCTGTTTCCAGGTTACAGCCTTTTGTAGCTGTACTCTCCACAACTCAATGAAAAACACATGGCATTGCAGAAAGATGAATTGGGGTATTACTAGTGGTTAACAGATGGCGATGAGATCCACTCTTTCTGCACTCTTAAGTTGAAAGGGTGGTCTGCCTTCGGTTTAAGAGGGAGTGAGGAGTGATACGCAGACTGAAGGGATTGCAGAGGACAGGAACTAAGTGCACATTAAGATCTGGGTGAATGTGCCACACCTCTCCCCATTCTTCATCTGATAATTGTAAACCACTTGTGATACTGAATCAAGCAGAAGAGGTGGCACGTTTGCTGTGGGCACCCACTTTGTAGATGTCACCTCCATGCTATCTCCTCCCATCACTATCAGAGCAAATACTTGTGCTTTTATCCTATAATTGCCCATGCACAGGGCAGCAAGATATCTGGAGGTTGTCTGTTGTCCATTTCTCTCTTCCCATTGAACTGCAGGAGACTGTGGAAGATATAAAACATCTTGTTTCCAACAAGATATTTAATATATATCCTTTTTAATATATATCCTCATGTTAATGCATGACCATTATCATCACGCTATCTCTTCCTAATTACTTGAGAACCTAGAGTAAATTTGCTTGCGGAGTTCAGATGGATGATTGTTGACCTAAAATAGTGACTCTTTTTCTCTCTCTGTTGATGTTGCCTGAACCTTTAAACATTTCCAACATTTTATATACATTAACAAGAATCAATCTGCTTTGTTAAATATACAGTAAATATAAACTGGGTCTCACAATCTGCGAATGGGCCCCCTAATCCCAGCATAGTAGGAAGCTTCGTACTGGTAACTTGACCTCACTTAATCCAGCAAATGCCTGTGCTCCATTGACAATACACAGTTGGTGCATAAGGTGTTAATATTTTGTCCTTCCATTTTTTTTTCTTGCTCAGGGATGAAAAGTCTGTTGCTAAGCACCTCTAGATGACAGCACTGAGGTTCATTTTAAAGAAATGGCAAATATTTGCTAAGCTCATTAAGAGCAATTTTGTGTATCAGATTCCTTCTCCACATGTTATGCGTGACAACACATCTATTAACCCTAATCCCATTCTCAAATATGATACATTAAAACTAACAATTAGACAAAGTAAATGGGAGCTCAGAAAGTCATAAATGGATTTTATAGCACTATTAGGTCTGAAAAGATTATTAAATTATTGGAATATTAATCTTGCTAGGTGATTGCAATTAAAGAAATTATCAAATTACTAATCTATTATATAGTCTTTCAGAAATACCTTAGTTATTTTTACATGCCTTAAGGAGCATCTTAGATGCCCTTGGAGTTTTGGTAAAGTTTTATTTTGAATAACAATAAGGGATTTGCAAATGTGCTTATTTTAATTCTCTGCATGTGGTGCTTCTTTCTGTCTCCCTCTCCAATACTCCACACTCAATTATCTTTTTGAAGAAAATGCTGTATGTGTAAACACTTTTCATAGTTCTGTACAGCCATTACATTTCACTCTATTGACTGATCTTAGCTGGTTTGACCTCTTCAATTGTGTACTTTTCTCTGACATTGTAGTCATTTCTGGAACTGAGGAACTCACAAACACTTGATGACTCATTGCTCTTTAATGGCTCTCGAACAGTAATTGAGTCTACATCAACATCGGAAATGAATTCACCATTGTACATTAATTCTGGGTCTCCAGCTGTGTTTCTTGCTGTGATCATTTCATCAACAAAGACATTTCTAACATGATTTCCAATACAAACTATGCACAATTTTGGATTTTATATTTAACGTAAGGTAAGATCCTATTGTTGAGTTTTGTATTTGCTCTGGAGTGCAATGACTTCAACCTTCTAACCCTGTTGAATTTATGTATCGCTTCATTGTAGATATTACTTCTTGCTTCAATTATTGCCTCTCCATTTCCCCTCTCATTGAGATTCCTTGCAAAATAAAAGATGCATTAATAGATCTTCTTGGGTAAAACCAGCAGTGGAGTATGGAGTCATATCATATTTTCACCAGAAGTTGGGCAATTGAGAATTCAACATGAAGTGTTAATAATCCTGGAATTCTTACGCCGTTTACGTTATGAGGTTCCCGGTTTTGAATCCAGTCGGGCATTTCCCGAGTACGCTTTACATCCGTGCCGGGTTGAGTGTTGAGCTCGCAACTCGACCTCGTAAAATAAAGAAAATTACTGCAAAATGTCTGTGTGAGGAGTGGCATGCCACACAGTCTTTTGTTCACACCTTGTAAGGCATGAAAATGCCCAACGCTGGTCTCTCAGGTTGCAGTCGACATGATCATCATCACATATCATTCCATAACCCCAAAGGAAACAAGAATGTTTATTGGTGGTACATGACATAAAATTCTCAAACTAATGCCATGTCTATTGACAGTTGTTAATACAGGACTCAATGCAGTGAAGCTCACCTCAACTCTTCAAAATACATTTTGTTGTTGTACAAGTACCTGAGCGTGTAACTTCATTCCTTTTTGAGTCCATTTTGACAAGCAGAAGAAAATCATTGATGGTGGTTGCCTCAAATGTTTCAGGGTGCATTAACACCTTAGATGATATTAATCTGCATTGCAGGCAAACTCCAAACCTTAGACAGAACTTCGGCTATTTATCAACATGTGGTCAACTCCCAACAATGCTTTTATATTGACAGCTCTGGTTTTGTTTGGCATTGCATCACATCTACCATCTCTTTCCTTAGAAACGTAGAGCGACTACTCCAATGTACCTCATCATGGTTTGATCAGATAGTAGTTGTAAAGCTTCATTTGGGCACTTGTCCATCCCAGCATAGTTTCTGCAAATCCTATTTTAGTGTGACAACATGCTGAGACACTGAAGTAAAACGTGATGGCTTTAAGAAATCTTTATCTACAAGTTGTAGTGTGAAAATTAACCTTTTAATACCAATCTCAGACATTTCATGAGCTAATGTGGACAAAATATCAGCTATTACATTTCCTTTCTTGAAAATACACATCATATAACTGCACCTGAAAATTGCTCAAATTTGCATCCTGAAAGCTATCATTGTTTTAGAATCCAGGATCCCTAATAGCAGTTTGCTATCTGTAATGACAACAAAGGGTCATGTTTTGAGGCAGCAGTACAAAATAAAGACATAAAGTTACTATAGATTACAAAATAAATAGATAGTGCCAAAATGAAAGGTGTTCTTCCTTTAATTCCCACTCTGGCAGAGTGAGGCCCAGTGCAAAATCGAGGAAAATATTTATAACCCAGTAATATGAACACTGATTTTTTTTTCATTTTCAGCTCCTCATCTGCAGTGAGTTTTTCTTTCACATCACTCCTCCTCCTCCAGGTCCACCTCTCGTCCTCGTAAGTTTTCTCCTATTTCCCCAAACCCCTCTGCAGACCTTATCAGTCATTTTTCCCTCCCCACACTTCTTGCCTTATAAGCTTTTATCCTCTCACCTGAAATGTATGCTCACTGGTGTTTAATATTTCCACTGGCAAAAGACTCAGATTATCTATGCCTCTCATAATTTTATGTACATTTATCAGATCACCTTCTTAAGCTTCAATACTCTCTTTATTTTTGTACAACCTCTCCTGATAGCTAATGCTCTCTAATCACTGCCACACTTCAGTGAACTTTGTCTGTACCAGGTGTTTATTAAGACTCCTCAACCCTCATCATCCATTGGCATATGCCCCTTCCTAATCACACCATCATCCACGTTCTTCTTTTTGGTGAGTATTGATGTAAAGAACTCATGAAGGAGCACATCCCCACTCACTTCCCCAGGCTCTGCACGCAAATTCACCCCTTTGTTTTTGAGTGGACCTACCCTTCTCAAGTTATTCCCTTGATTTTAATAAATGTTGTGGGGTTTTCCTTAATCCTATTTGCCAAGGATATTTCATGGCCCTTTTTCACTGTTCTGATTTATTTTTTCAGTTCTTTCTAGCCTCCATTCCTATTCCTCAAGATCCTTACCTGATTTAATCTCCCTAAACCTTCTTATTTTTATTAACTTTACGGTTTTTATTTAGCGATACACTGTGAAGCAAGCCCTTCCTCGCCACACTGCTCCAGCAACCCCACAAACCTGATCAACTCTAACCTAATCATCACAGGACAATTCACAATGTCCAATTAACCTTTGGACTGTGGGAGGAAACTGGAGCACCTGAGGAAAATCTACTCATTCCATGGGAAGAGGCTCCTTACTGAACAGTGCCAGAATTGAACTCTGAACTCAGAAACACTGGAGATGTAATAGCATTGAGCCAACCATCATACTACCATGGCGCCCATATCTCTTCCTATCCAAGGTCTCCAAATCTTGCTGTCTTTATCTTCCATCCTCACAACGACATGCTGGTTCTGGACTCAAATGGCCTTTAAAAGCCTCTTGCATGACAGATGTAGATATACCCTCAAACACCTCCCCCCAGTTACTTTCTCCTCATCCTGTCTAATACTGTATTAATTAATCTTCCCTCAGTTTAACACTTTCACCAATCTTATCCTTATTGATAATTTCAAAGGTTCAATGATTCATTTATTATCGAAGTATGTATGCAGTATGCAACTCTGAGGTTCATCTTCTCCAGATAGCCAAGAAGTTATTGAAGACCAGGATCAAGATCAAAGAAGACCAGGAAAGTCATTGAAAGAAAGACATTAACTATCCCCTCACACAAGAAAATTAAACAAAAGCTCGCAAACCCTAAACCCTCTACCCCCTCTCTTACACACAAAAAACTAACATATCACCCACTCAGAAAATGGCATCTACAACATCAAACCCCAAACCCCGAACCTCCAACTTGCCACTTGGCAACAAGAAGAAAAATGGGCGAAAACACGGAAAACTGAAGGAGTCTTCCGGTCAAGATGCTGCCTGCATACAACATTCCTTTGGGCGACATCTTCTGGATAGATCATGGAACCATCTTTTTCACTCCTCTCTTGCATCGATTAAAACCATGAGAGCAATCGAAACATCAAGCATTGCAGAAGTTTGCAGATCTTTTGGGTGTTCCAGAACTCTGCAGTCTCCATGAGGATTGCGGGAGGCAGCATGCATGAACTTCGTAGCAGGCTGGTTGTAGGACAGGGCCCAAGATATTATTTGGCTCCATTTTACCAATTAAAAGCTCCATTGTTTGCCGACTAAAGCGACAAGGGAAATTAAAGCGTCAAAGTGAGTGTGGAGGGGTGGGCACTGGCTGCCTGTCTTTTGATCGCTCTGTACCAGAGAGGGAAAGGTCTGCCGCTGGGCCCGGACTGTGTTCTGCAGGTTTAATTACATATTGGACTCTTCTTTTCAGTCTTATAGTTCTTATATTCTGTGTTTTTTCACCCGCTCTTCTCGGGTTTTTCTGTGTGGAGAAAGGGATTTGGAGGCGGATGTGCCTGGTCCATTTTGTTTGTTTTTTCTGCAGGAGGAGATAATTTGGGATCAACATGCCTGATTGATCTTGTTTGTTTTTTTAGTACAGGAGGAAGGATTTGAGGTTGGGATTTTTTTTTTTTGGCGTGGGAAGAAGGATTTGGGGTTCAATGTGCCTGATCTATTTTGTCCGGTTTTTGTTGTGCGGGAAGAAGGGATTTATGGGTCAATGTGCCTGATCCATTTTTGTTCTTACTTTTTAGGGGAGGCGGGGCTTGAGGTTGATAATCGTGCTGCCTTTCTTTTCTTTCTTGGTTTCATGACTACCTGGAGAACTGAAGAATTTCAGAGTTGTATACTTTAATAATAAAATGAACCTTTGAACCTTTGAAGCAAAATGAACTGCAGTTAGTCTGAAAGAAAAACCCACAGTCCAATCCATATTTCTCTGTATTCCACTAACATTGCCCAACAGCACAAAGGAGGGTGACCACTCGAACACAGTGGCCTTCCGAGGAGAATGATCACTGAAGAACTCACTCTCCTTCACATTCACCTCAATGTTTCAGTTATGGTCAATATACCTAAAATGCACTGCCACTGAAATGTTGGTCAGTTAGCTAAGCTCATTCCCCAATCCTAGTGCAATCTAGGAAAATCCCAGTCCCGATATAGTGTAATCCCAGTCTTAGCTGGACTATCTACACATTGTTTAAAGAAACCCTCCTGGCAGCATCTAATAAATTCTGTCCCATTTAAATCTATGGCACTAAGGGATTTCTGGAATCCCAGTCTGCATCAGAGAAGTTGAAATCACCCTCCACAAGAACTTTGTTGCTAACTCTTGTTATTGCAGTTACAACACTTCAGTGCATCCTCAACAATATGTAGATTTATTGAAAATTAAGGTGATAATTTTGAACAAACAAACAATTATCAATGTCATGGGAAAAATTCTCCACATTAGGAGATCTTTAGTGAGGATCTACTGTAAGTCTAGTTGGGTAAATGGTGATTGAGTCTGACCATTCATGTGCACTGATATGGAGGTATTTTTGACATCTCAATCAAGCTTGGCTCAAGGATCCAACAAATCACTTTTTTTCTTTTCGGACTAGATACAACCAATTGTGCACATAGGCCTTAGAAAGTTGCTAAAGAATATTTTTACTTGTCACCTCTCTGACTTTGTGCACATTAGCTTCATTTATTTTCTTTTGGACCGCACAGGAGCCCTTTTCAAATACATGAACTAAAAAATTCTCCGAAGTTACACTACATTGATAGGTACTTGAGTGAGTAATCATTTATGACTTCTCCTGGCTTTTGATTCTGTGTCCTGAATTTACAGCTCTTCATTATCCCCAATGGCAGTGGGGAAAAAAAAGAAAGCTTTCAATCTATGAACCACCTGCACAAATGAGATATCTGTAGCTTTTCTGCAGAGATTCTAACTTTGTGAGTGTATGATGTGCTTCAGAACTGACATCATAAGTAATATTGCTTTCTTATATTCCCAGACTGTAACTTGCAATCCTGTACTTTTTCAGCACTGTTTTCCAGCTCAGGTATATTATTAGCCATTATAGATATCTCCATCCTCTTGATGTAAGATGTAACAATTCACAGCCCTTTTTAGTACATCCCCAGGCAGTATACATAGCCCGCTTCAGCTTCAGCTGACATTTTCCTTCATTTCTCACAGAAGCAGTGCCGCAGTACTCAGACCACCTAAACGTCTGTGCTTCTATTTTCAGTCTGTTCCACAACTTGAAAATCACTTGGTCAGCTTTAAAAATGGGAGCTGCTGCCTGCAGTAACTGTCTGCCTTTCATCTGATTTACTTACTGGGCTTGGGGTTAGGAAATTGAATCTACAGAACTATTTTCTGCAAGATTGTTTTTCTGGTTTTTACTTGTGACCTTGAAGTTTTCTCAAAGTTCATGAGGTAAGAAATAAAAAAACTGGAAATGTTCAGGCTGGGCAGTGTCTGTGGAGAGAGAAACACAGTTTTAGGTAAATGAAGGTTTAGGAAACAAAAAATAGAAATCAATCATGTTTTAAGTTGCAGATAGAGGGACAGATAGACAGCACAAAAGGAATGTCTGAGATAAGCAGGGGACAAACAAACTCTGAATGATACAATTGGTAGTCATGGGAACAAATAAGAACATAGAACGTAGACCACTAGAGCACTCACTATACAGGACCTTCGGCCTGCGATGTCGTGCCAACCCTTTAGCCTACTCCAAGATTAATCTAACCCTCCCTTCTCATGTAGTCCTCCATTTTTCTTTCATCCATGAGCCTACTACCTAAGAATCTCTTAAATGTCCCTAATGTATCTGCTTCTACCACCACCCCTGGCAGCACGTTCCATACATCAATCACTTTATGTAAAAAGTATCTGTGTGAAATGAAGGGTGTATATTGTAACCCTATCAGCAAAGATCTCTCATGTATATACACACATGACAGCACCATTATGCTTCAGACAGAATAACTTATATAACTATATTCAGGTAAATTTCAAGTGTTTTAAGAAGAAAATGCAGAATTCCGAGAAATTTTCAAGACACAGAAGTGTCCTTTTGCTGAATTATGTCTGAGTCAGTCAAAGACAAGCTTCCTAACCTCAGCTTCTCTCGCTCAATTCATTGCTCTGCAAATAACTTATTTCCAAGTACACATTTGGGCATTCTTGAAATGTGAAAAGAGTTTCTGTTTCTACCACCCTTTCAGTCATAAGTTTCAGGGTGAAACATCTTTTCCTCATTTCCCCTCTAATCTCTTTGCCAATTACTTTAAATATATGCCTCCCTGGCCTCTTAGATAAGTCTTTCCTCTGAGGTGTACCTTGCCCTTTCATTATATTATATGCTTCAAATAAGTCTCTCTTCAACCTACAGATACAGTTTATCCATATTCTAATCAGAGCTAAATTGTCCAGTCCCAGCACTTTCTCTACAAACCTGATCTGCATTCTTTCTCTTGTACAACCATATTTTCAAAAATTTTGTGATATCCCCCCCCCCCCACCGTCAGAATGATACAGTTCTCAATATACGGCCTGTGTAGTTTTGTATACAGTTATAACATACCTCACCACTTCAACCTACTTCTTGTGCTTAAGATATTACCAGTTGAGAGGGGAGTGGTTCTCTTTTGAACGATAACTGAATTCTAGTTTCAGCATTTGAGCAAGTAAACAGCACAAGTGCATTTTTAGCTGTAGCTCTAAAGCAGTCATTGTTTTCCTTAGAAGCTTGTAACGTGCTCTCAGTATGGGAGCATATTCCGTATGTCAGGGTGATCTCCTGGTGTGCAGATGAGGGTGACGTTATGGTAATCATTCGTCCTTACTTGAAAGTGGGCATTGTCAGCAGCCGAGTGAAATGGTAAGTGAAGCCACTGAATCCAGGAGTTAAAGGGCAGATAAATGTCCACATGTGAAATCTGGAAGCCCATCTCTTGCTATTCAAGCAGAACAGCATTAACAGCACCTATGGAGAAGTCAAAGCTCAAACTCTCTTGTTTACCTGCAAAGAAGATGGATTATATTTTGAAACACATTTTAAAACAGAAGGGAAATTGTGGATTTATCACAACTGCATTCTGAAGCATTTCATGAAGGTTCCTCCCAATTTTGAGCTAGCAGAAATGATCTGTTGAAACATAAATTTATATTTTTGTTAATTAAAAAGTTTTTTATTCTATTACCTCCATGCATAAGTAACAGATTAATACGTAAGTGTTTGGCATATTCATATACATCATACTGGAAAAGCCAATATACATTCATTATCCTCAAGTTTTTACTATTTTTAAATTTACATTATACATGCATAATTAATAATATATTCCCCTTTCAAATATTGCTGAACATTTCTTATGCTCTACTATTAACTTCCGATGAAATACTATGAACCGGGTATCACTCATATTTGGTTTAGTCCTTGCCCTCGTATATTTCTTTGAATTCCCAGTAGTTGAGAAGTCATCTCCAATATCATAGTTTACATTGTTTTTGTTTGTCCATGTAATTGTTATTGATGGCTGGACAACTCTAGGCATCATAGTTTTCTATTTGTTTAGGAATATGAAGTAGAGGGGATTGCTAAATAATTTGTATAATAATAGCAACTAAACCATACATTTCCTAATCCTCTCCTTTTGAAGTATTTCACTCAAGCTTGTTGTCTATTATTTTGACTTGACTTTGTCTCCACGTCATCAGTTCTCAGCTTTTGTTCTTATTTACTCATTCATCAGATGTTAATATATTGAGACACTGTATATGTGCATATCCTTATGCCTGAACTTTGTGAACAATAACTCACACTATTAGGTTTGGGGTCACAATAGGCCCATAATACTGATAATACCAGTTTTCTAGTCAGTATAATGGATCACCAGGGTTTGCTTAAATCACTAGGCTTTTATTTTAAAAACTTCTAACATGAATTTATATGCCTAGCCACTGCAGCAGGATTAAATCCCAAATCAATAGTCCAGATCTCTGGGTATTAGTAACTTAACTGGTACCTTATTGTGCTCCTGATAGGTTCCTTATTTATTTTCCTTCACTCAGAATTCAGCCAATTACAGAGAGTAAGGATTGCATGTCAGGACTGACGTTCCTGACAATGTTGTTACCGACTTGCATGCTGCCTTTCACTGATGACAACTGTGTCATTATGGGTCAGCTGGAAGCTCCAGCAGAAACCCTATCAGTTTCATTTCTCTGCTTAATTAATTTCCTTAGCTTTATATTACTGTAGTAAATGGTTTTTTTTATACTAAATTGTGCTTTTTCCAATAAATTTAGGGCCAGAGAATTATGTTTTGATCCCCTCAGAAAAGTTAAGGAGGATAAATTTTTAAAACCTCATGGATTTTTAAGATGAAAATAAAGTATTACCTTTAACCATATAACCATATAACAATTACAGCACAGAAACAGGCCATCTCAGCCCTTCTAGTCCGTGCTGAACGCTTACTCTCACCTAGTCCCACCTACCTGCACTCAGCCCATAACCCTCCATTCCTTTCCTGTCCATATACCTATCAAATTTTTTCTTTAAATGACAAAATTCAACCTGCCTCTACCACTTCTACTGGAATCTCATTCCACACAGCTACCTCTCTCTGAGTAAAGAAGTTCCCCCTTGTGTTACCCCTAAACTTTTGCCCCCTAACTCAACTCATGTCCTCTTGTGTGAATCTCCCCTATTCTCAATAGAAAAATCTATCCACGTCAACTCTATCTATCCCCCTCATAATTTTAAATACCTCTATCAAGTCCCCCCTCAACCTTCTACGCTCCAAAAAATAAAGACCTAAATTGTTCAACCTTTCTCTGTAACTTAGGTGCTGAAACGCAGGTAACATTCTAGTAAATCTCCTCTGTACTCTCTCTAATTTGCTGTCATCTTTCCTATAATTTGGTGACCAGAACTGTACACAATACTCCAAATTTGGCCTCACCAATGCATTGTACAATTTTAACATTACATCCCAACTCCTATACTCAATGCTCTGATTTATAAAGGCCAGCATACCAAAAGCTTTCTTCACCACCCTATCCACATGAGATTCCACCTTCAGGGAAATATGCACCATTATTCCTAGATCATTCTGTTCTACTGCATTCCTCAATGCCCTATCATTTACCATGTATGTCCTATTTTGATTATTCCTACCAAAATGTAGCACCTCACACTTATCAGCATTAAACTCCATTTGCCATCCTTCAGCCCACTCTTCTAACTGGCCTAAATCTCTCTGCAAGCTTTGAAAACCTACTTCATTATCCATAAAGCCACCTATCTTAGTATCATCTACATACTTACTAATCCAATTTACCACCCCATCGTCCAGATCATTAATGTATATGACAAACAACATTGGACCCAGTACAGATCCCTGAGGCACACCACTAGTCACTGGCCTCCAACCTGACAAATAGTTATCCACCACTCTATAATACACCCCTATAAGTGTTACTACACCATTCCCATTCCTCAATTCCACCCAAATAGTCTCCCTTGACGAGCCCTCTAATCTATCCTGCCAAAGCACCGCTGTAATATTTTCTCGGACAAGCAATGCAACACCTCCCCTTCTTGCCCCTCCGATTCTATCACACCTGAAGCAACGATATCCAGGAACCCAAGTTTGCTACCTTTGTGATCCTTCTTCTCAACTGCCTTCCTAACTCCCTATATTCTCCTTTCAGGATGCCTTCCCTTTTCCTACCTATGTCATTGGTACCTATATGTACCACGACCTCTGGCTCCTCACCCTCCCACTTCAGGATATCTTGGACACGATCAGAAACATCCTGGACCCTGGCACCAGGGAGGCAAAATACCATGCGGATGTCCTGCTTGAGTCCACAGAATCGCCTATCTGACCCCCTAACTATCGAGTCCCCTATTAAGCCAGATGAATTGGCAAGGGTGGAAATTGAAAGGTGTTGATGGTCTTCTGTAGATGTGTGAGGGCCAGAGCATTTTAACTTATCGGCCTCATTTCAACATTGAAGTTTTCCTACTCCCTCAAAGCTAACAGGGCTAACAGGAAGCCTGGTGATCAGGGATAGAATCTGGTTTCAGAACTGATTTCTACAAGGGATCAAAATCATTGATCACTAACGTAAGGAAAGTGGTGTAGATGGAGTTGCAGAGCAAAGTCTCATCAAAGAGCCTAAAAGGGCATTCATGCCCCCCCCCCCCGCCTGCCAATGTGCCCTTCTAAGTGTGCAAAGTATTCATTCCAAGAGGTCTCAACTGGCACAGGATACGGTGGTGGAGCAGCAGTTCATTTATTGAACTAGTAACTAAAGGCCTGGATTAACATTAGTCCAAATACCATTGGGGCAACTGTGGAGTTTAATCCTAAGTCTAGAAATAGGTAATTGTAAAAGCTTCCCGATGATTGTAAAATTAATCTGTTTCACTAATATCCTTCACAAGGGGAAATACGTCATTTTTATCTGGTCTAACAAGCATGTGACAGCAAGCCGCATAGCAGTCTCTGAAGTGATCTAACAGACCATTCAGTTTAAAGATAATATGGAATAGGCAGTAAATGCTGGCCTCAATGCTGATCCCGATAATGAAAAAAAAATTAAATGCACTGGATTTCCCTGTATCACAGGAGTTGTTTAAGTTAAAATCAAGTCAGAATTCCATTTTGACCTTATCTCAGAATTTAATTGGACCTCAATTATAATCTATAATTGTAAACTTCCATAATGTAAACAGAAAGCATGATATTATGCTCAGGGAAGTACTTTTCGATTATGAAGCCAGTCATTGATTCAGCTTCATTTTGCTTCCTTTAAATTACTCTGATTTCTGTGGATAATGGAATGTTTTTCAAATCAATGTCTTAGAGTTTCATAAAAATTCTTGTCATTTTGAACAGTTAAAAAGAGCACAATCTTTCTTGAACCTCCTCACCATTGAATATATCAGTCTAATAATGTAATTCTCTTCCTTTCTTATTTAAGCCCGAAGCAATTCAAAATCCTCTCAAGTCTCTTCATCCAAATTCGACTCATCTACCAGCTTGCTGATATCAGTCTTAGCCTTTGGTTTCTCTGAAAGAGCCTGCTGTCTCCATGCATTAAAATTACCTTATCTTTGCCAGGTTTGAACCTTGAATAATATGGAGCAATACACTGTGTATTTTTTGTTCTTTTTAGACAGCTTTACAAAGAATTTACAATGGATCATATTCCAGTTTGGTGATCCATGTCATTTTTTTCTGGAGCCAAGTAGGTGACCTATTGAAGTGCAGAGCCAGCACTGCATGTGGCAGGTTGAAAGACTGCCCGCTATTGAACTCTACTGAAGCACAGAAAAGGTCTGAGAGAAGGTGGAGAATTTTTGTCCACCAGTAAGTGGGAAGAATTTAGTTGGCAATGGAGCAGTAATTTTACTCCAGCTGACCTCACACATTTTAACAACATATCTTACCATTTAGAACTCCCAAGATAAAGTGTGGTGATACTTTATGGCATGGATGTTGCAATCATTTCTCCCCAACAGGGATATTTAAACATTTTTAGTTTTTGTAAGCACGTGTTTGTTGACCCCATAAAAGCACGCCTTAAAAGATCCCCTATTCATCTTCAATTGTCCACTTCTTCCTTTCACTTGAATTTACATTTGAATGTACTACCAGCTGAGCTAATAGTGGGTACTGGTAAAGTAAAAAGTCATCCATAACTCTCTCAAGCATTCAAACAGCAGCAAAATATCATTTTCAAGCAGTTGAAAGATTCCCTTGAGATTTTGTTTTGAACATAACTTTCATTTCAGGTATATTCCAGTTTCAAACGATCCATGAAAACTCAACAAGTCCTCACAGCCTAAGGTGACCTCGTATTCTCCTTTCCTTTATCTCAACAGTGACTCAATATTATGACTGGATTTTCAGCCTTTCCACAGTATGCGTACAGCATGAAATTTTGCAATTTTTAGTTAGAGCTTGTAAAACTTGATCTCAATATGCTCCACTATTACCTTTTCATTCAGTGCTTCGGTCATTATTTCATTCCACCAACTGAAAGATGAAAATTAGTTTTTTGGCTCACCAGGCTGTTTAGAACAGCTGTAGATTCCAAAATAAGCACAGAAAAAAATCAAGTAAATTCAACAACAATGAAGTAGGACTAATAGAGCAGTGAAGCAAACATGAACCTTTGTACTCTTGACACTTGAAGTTTCTCACATGCTATTTTTCAAAAGGACATCATCAGTAGTATAAATGCACATAACAGGGCACTATCTTGCCCCTGAAGTCCTAATCAAAATAACAGTGGCTAAATTAACTCTTTTGAAAAGTGAAAGTCTGAAGTTTAATTTCAAGTTTAATTATCATTTAGCCATCATTTATATAACCAAACAAAACAACATTCCTCTGGGACCAAGGTGCAAAACAAATTACCAGCAGCACACAGCACATACAGTTGTGGTAGCAGAAGCACATACAGTCACACAAAAAAATATATTTAGTCCAAGTCCCCGAGTGGACCGGCCTGTAGATTTATGGTGCATGGGATGTTGGCCTGGTCCAGCCTATTCTTCCACTGAGCAAACACTGCTGTGCAACACCAATGGGATGGGCCAGCCAGCATTGCAGTGCAGATTCCAGTGTGCCCACAGAAGCCTCCACTCTCCCCAACATCCTCTCTGGATGGCTGCAAAAAGCAACCCCATGGCATGAGGCCTAGTCTGCGCCACAACCAAGGCAACGCAGCTCCTCTGCTGTCAGTTTCACCAATGAACCAGAGAAATGGACTTGGAGTATTGTACATTACCAATGTTGAGCAGGGTCTTGCCATCACAAAAAAAACATCGAAGACAATCATTCTTAGACCAAACACCTCCTCAGCACATCAACAGTACGCAACAAGTCCAGGTGACAACGCAACAACAGTACACAGTAAGTCCAGTTCCATCACCATTGAGCATCTTGCTGATGGGGTAAACCTGCAGCATTTGATCTTATTAGTGTCCAACAGTATCCTGTGATCGTAAAAAACACGCAAAGGACAGACAATTACTCCGGCGTCCAAGCATGCCATCTTCTTACCAACTTACAAATTTAGAACTTGTAGAAAGTGTACAGAAGCATTTATAAAGTAAAAACCATTCAATTAAAAGAATCACTCATTCTCCTACAGGACTTCAACCCAAAACACTGACAATTCATCCTTCCCCACAGGTGCTGCCTGCCCCATTGAGTTCATCCTACAGGTTGTCAGTTGTTCCTGTAAAATATCATTTACTTTTCAAGAAGTTAAATGAAAATACGGATGTGGTTGTGTACCCTTAAAAAAATTACATTTTGGTTTTCAAAATAATTTAAAATGTATTATTCATGGCTGTGATGCACCTTTTTCATTTATTAATGCTTAAGTATTTAATGGCATGCCAGACCTCAAATTTATTAACATACATGAGAGATGTTGCCATTAGGACCAATGCCATTTTGTAATGACGGGAAGCTTAATTATCCGTGTCTCTGAAGCTGATTGCTGCTCCTGGTTGTTCGTAATTCTCTCTCTTTTCCCACAGTGCACCATTGCCAGACTATTCAGACTACAGGTCATTAAGTAACCACTGAAAGATTGTTTTAAGAATACCTAAAGGACACATTTAGCTCCAGAGAAATATGTGTCTTGATTCCTCATGTGTTTAACAGGTGTTTGGCATTACAGTGCATAACGAAGGATTAGCTTGCCCAAGCTTCAGATCATTTCTAATTATGACTGAATGCTAGTGTGAATCATTGTAATTTTATTGCAATTATTTAATACCGCAATGACATCACACAATAAATCTATACCCTTGCCTACAATTCTTGCGAGTTGCATTAACAGCTTTTAAAGCACAAAGTGACTGTGGGCCTCTCCAGCATAAAATTATTCTAACCACAGTGCCTTCATAAGCACTTCAATGCCTGCCATTCTTCTTCTGTTGTGAAGCAGGATTTGCAAATGAGCTTATTTCTCTGCAGTAAACTAATTGTTCTCTCCTCTCTTTATACAAGAGCTTTCAGCTGGATAAAAGATTCTGTGCTCATCAAAAGTGCTTTTTGTTTTCCTTGTCATGGTTCCTTAAAAGTGAAGATCTCATTTGCCAAATGGATGCATAATTATATAAATGAGAATGTAACAAATAAAGAGCTAATTAGATAAAATGGCGATTTAGCGAAGTTGTAGTAATCAGATAATGGCAAGGGGAGGAAGGGAGGCACCACAATAAGTCCAGTCAGTGTAAAAAACTGGAAGCCATTAGCATGCTACACTCTGTTTAAAAAGCAGCTTTTTCCAAAGACTGAACTACATCATTAGACAATCCAGCATAGAAAATGTTTTGTTGTAATCGCTGCATTTTGTTATTATTCTCTTCCAATGAGTAGAGTGATTCACAGGCGAGGCAAAAACAGGGTAGCAGGTGTTCTCTAGTAGAAATTAATGTCAAAAGGCAAGACAAGGGTGCCATTTTGCCCACAGAGTTGAGTAGATATGTTAAAACACATGAAATATTTGTGTGAGTACTGACATGAAGAATGAGGAGGGGGAGAATAGGAATGACACTTGCAAGCCTGTTAGCAGAGACAGGGAACATGTTGAGGAGAAGTGAGCAATTGATTTAGGAAGAATATTTAAATTAAATAGATCATCATGTAAGCCTGTAGGAAATGGAAACACCATTTGGTCCAAACAAGCTTTTGTTTCCATTGATCATTCCTATCATTGGAGGAATCTAAAATTAATTAGAAAGGTTCTATATGAACTAAGGTAGAGATTGGAGTATTGAGAAATTAAGTATTTACTGGATCTCAAAGGATTACAAAGCTCAAAGTTCTGAGTAAAATTTATTATCAGAGTACATACATGCCACCACATACAACCCTGAGGTTCTTCTTCCTACAGGCATACTTAACAAATCCATAGAACAGTAACTGTAAACAGGATCAATTAACAAGAAACTGTGAAAATGCACATTTAAATAAATTGCAATAAATAATGAGAGCATGAAATAACAAGATAAAGAGTCCTCAGTGAAACCAGTGGTTGTGAAAACACCAGAAGTAGAATGAATGTAGTTATCCTCTTTTGTTCAAAATGTTGATGGTTGAGAGGTAGTAAATGAACCTGGTAATGTGAGTCCCGAGCCTCTTGTACCTTCTACCTGATGGCAGCAGCGAGAAAAGAGTATGGCTGGGTGGTGAGGATCTTTGATAATGGATGCTGCTTTTCTATGGCGTTTCATGTAGACGTGCTCAATGTTTAGGAGGACTTTACCTGTGATATACTGGGCTGAATCCACATAGGATATTCTGCTCTAAGGCAATGGTGTCAGACCAGGCTGTAATGCAGCCAATCAGTACACTTTCCACCACACATCTATAGAAGCTTGCCAATGTTTTGGACATCATGCCAAATCTCCGCAGACTCCCAAAGAAGTGGAGGCGCTGTCGTGCTTTCTTTGCAGTTATGTTTATATGGTGTATTCAGAGGCATTGTCATGATAACGATGTTCCTATTATTGGGCAAGGTGTTAATATATAATGAATTTAAAGACATAAGAAAATTAAATAGATGGGAAATAAGATTTTTTTTGACTGTGCATGTGGCTAGAACATTATTGATAAAAATTATTGATGTTCAATTTTTGATTTTTTTGACTGTGCACATGGCTAAAATATTATTGGTAAAAAATGATTGATGTTCAACCAATGAATTGCTTATGAATGAAATTGGACAACTGTGTAAAAAACTGAATATTTGATTACTTACAAATATTAGGAGCATGGGATTCATAATCAAAAGTGGTCAGATGTCTTCATAGCCTGCTTGTATATCACAGCATATTATTGTTGAGATTATACTTCCCAAGGCCATGCAGTCAGTTTGTCCCCAGCATTACTCTGTGCAAATGAGCAAAGGTCTTTCTGCCATGACCATTACAGAAATGGGAATGGTCCACAGCAGTCATTTAGCTTTGGACAATAGTCCCTGTGAACCTACCACTGGAACTCCTGATGGTCTTTCAACAGCTGTGTTGTTAGAAGACTTTGCAAAGAATTCCAAATGTTTCAGATGACCAGAGACACCCAAAACTATTGAAACAAATCCTCAAAAATATTATAATTTATTTTAAGTAACAAACATAATTTAATTTGCAAATATATTTTTCTCGTTATTAATTAAAATTTTAAAAATTGAACCAGTTACCATTCTTTGACTTTTCCATCCATGTCAGATCCAGGGGCTGCACTTAGCTGCAAAGCAAAACACAAAACACATCCTCCCCTCAGCTCTAGATGAGCCCAAATCTCCCCTGCAGTTTCTTAGTAGTCCAGGCTGGAATAATAGCTGAGCTCCTGTGCATTTCTGACTTATGTGTTGCAATACACAGGCACAGAGATCAGAAAACTACTGACCCTCACACTTCAACTGGCTGACTGGAAGGAAGCACGATGCAGCCCACTATAAAGTGATAGCTTTCCCTTGCTCAAACTTTGATTTGATAATGCGACTCATGAGTGCACATTCATTGAGTTCCAATCGCCACCCAATTCACCTGTGCCTATTACTGATGGCACGTGCTACACCAGCTCCCATTTTGCTGAGGGGATCACTGTGCGTGCAGCTCCAGTCCCCAAGGCCAGCCAGGTCTGACATTAATTGGTGTGCACACTGATTTGACACAAATACTGTCAAAATGGATCTCAGGGCTCCAGCTAATGCCTTCTCATAACCTGGTACAGCTGAGCGCACATTCAACAGCAGGAGGGACCTCCCACCAACACTGTTTCAAAGATTTCATCAATTACTTGCAGATTAGTTGCTGATGGATTTCAACTGGCTGGTGCTGTGATTCTACAAGTATTTTATGGTGTCCAGAGATCTTTAACCTTGCTAAAGTCAACTGAGAGTAATGTGTCAAATGTTTAACTGCAGTGGCTGAAAAATTCAGTGGCATGGATTATGAATTTTAAGTATATACAAGTAATTTACACTATAATGTCAATCACTAAATGCAATTGCCTCCTCAAAGTGATCAAGGCAACTAAAACTATTTCCAACTGGGAACTTTAGTGCACCTGATGCACTTGCGTGTGAAGCACATCAAGCAGGCATTGATGGATGTGTAAAGCCATGTCCCAGCTCCCATGTGAGAATGAATCACTATTATGTAATTAACAGACAGGGTAGACCACGCAGATGGAAGCCTATCTTCATCACAGAGCCGAATGCCATTTAAAGAAATCTTTAATTACATAAACACAAGCGATTCAGCAAACGTTATAACTTCAGAGCAAGACAGGAAGTGCTGGTGGAACTCAGCAGGTCAAGCAGCATCTCTGAAAAGGAAGAAACAGTGAATGTTCCAGGTCGAGAGCCTTCATCAGGACTGGAAAGGAAGGGGAAAGAAAGCAGAATGTGGGGGGAGGGGAAAGAGGACAAGCTGAAAGGTGATAGATGAAGCCAGGTGAGGGGGAGTGAATGTGGTGGAAGGATGGGGGGGGGGTGAATTGAAAGGCTGAGAGGCTGGGAGGTGATAGGTAAAAAAGGTCAAGGGCTGAAGAAGGAGGAATATGATAGGAAAGGAGAGTGAATCATGTGAGAAAGGGAAGGAGGAGGGGCACCAGAGGGACGTGTTAGGCAGGGTGAGGGGAAGATAAAGGGTTGGAGGGGAGTCAGAATGGGGAATGGAAAAAGAGAGAAGGGGGAGGGAGGGGAAATTATCATGTTAGAGAAATCAATGTTCATGTTGTGAGGTTAGAGGCTACCCAGACAGAATAGATGTTGTTCCTCCAACATGAGAATGACCTTATTGTGGCAGGAGAGGAGAGGACATTAATTACTTGTTGTAGATTTACTATGAAGTGAGCTATTGCTTGGTGGGGCTGACAACAACAGTTAATTTTGCCTCTGAATGAGCACTGGAGACATGAAAGCCTTTTACCTCTGCTTTTTGTGCACATTTTAACTGTGCCGCTCTGGGCCTCCAGCACAACCAGAAGGAAAAAGCGAAAGGCAATGTTAACAAGATGAAGGAGGATAGCCAGGGTGCTTGTGTTAACAATGTCTATGCCTCAACTGTTCTCTTGGACTACTTCTAAATATCCAATACCAGCACCATACCTAAGATGTTTAGACTCTGATCATCAATGCAACACTCCCACATACGGGCAACATACCAGTATCGAATGCCAAACTGCTACATGAACTGTTTTAGGGATGGAGTATTGCACAGCTCTAGAGGAGCCAGGCCATATTCAGCACAGCAGGTCTCAAGATCTGCAGTGTTATGTTGTGTGCTGAATTACCTTAAGGAGCAGTAACCTACAGAGACAGACCCTTCATTCTATCGAGTCCACACTGGACTTCAAGCACCCTTTACACTCACCCATTTTATCCACCTACCTTCCCATCGACTTTCACAAGGTCTGCCACTAAACTAGGAGTGACTTACAGTGGCCAGTTAATTTGGCAATCTGCGCATGGTTTCTATCTGCACATAGAAACCGGAGCACCTGCATTGTGAATTTAATATTTAAGTAATGCTTGAGTAATATTGTGTATGTATATATTTATAGTTGATTAAGCATTCTTGCTTGTTTAAATAATTCATTATGGGCTATATGTATAAAAACGTGAATTGGGTACATCATCACCTTACCACTTGATGTGTGCGCCCCTTTCTTAAAGCAAAACATGAAGTTAAACCCACATTGAATTAGTGACTTTGAATTAGTTTGATGTTTTGATGTTACAAAACATAACATGAAATAGGAAGGAAGTGTCAACTCCTCACAGACGGTTCCCAAGAGAAGGGTTAAAGCTGGGACGCCAGAGTTGCAAGTCAGTAGCTCCATGGGCTGGGCCACTGTGCATCATCATGGTGACAGCTCAGCCATTGCCACCAGCTGCACAGCAAGTAATCATAAAGGGAAAGAGAAGGATGTAGGGAAGAGGCAGTCCAGACAGTCCCTTTCTGGCTGGATTACCTACAAACAATTGGTTCAATCGTGACGCAGTAAACACAGCCTCAGTTTCCTTTCAGCACTAATTCCACCTTCCTTTTGTGCCGAGCATCACTATATCCATTTGAGAGTGGTGCAGAAAGTAAGCAGAAAATAAACATTCCAAATTAAATCCATGAAACAAACTTCACAAAGTTACACACAGTGACCGCCTACGTGTGCCCTTCCAGCCCTGTCTTCTATCTGCCTTTGCCTGGTACTTCACAGGACTGCGATGAGATGAGGAGGAATTTCTTTAGCTAGTCGGTGATGACTATGTGGAGTTCATCGCTACAGATGGGGGTTGGACACCCAGTCGTTGGGAATATTTAAAGCAGAGGTTGATAGGTTATCGATTAGTAAGGGCATTATGGAGAGAAGGGAGTTTAATAAATCAACCATGATGCACAGGTGGAGAGACTCAATGGGCTGAAAGGCCTAATTCTGCTCTTATGTCTTACAGTCTTAGTTGAATTACAGTTTTGCGTGGGGCAACTTAAATACGTAAGATTTCTTGCAGTTTTTCATCTGTTTCAATTACAAGTGATGAACCAATACTGGGAATGGAAAACAATGGGAAGCATTAAATTTTAACTGCCTGATATAAAACTAGCTCTTCCCCCCACCCCCCGACTTCTAACACATCATAATCCTTGCCAAATCTTTGTGATCACACGAGGAAATTACATCCATTCTTGCTACCGGTAAATGAAACAGATATCCATTCAATCCCTACAGCAATAGTAGCTGTAAGCCCTGAGCTTCAGTTTTGATCTTTCTAAATGACCCTATAGATGAAGTTAGGAAGATTGAATCATTGTTGTTATGAGTTTCACAGGCATGTAAACTGCATTGTCAGAGAACATCAGATTCATTTTTAATATTGTTCACGAGGATATATTTTAGCACGCTATTTTCATCTCCAGTCCTGGTGCCTTAAAACCAGTGCTTCAGGTAGATGGAGCTCGTCAGCCTGGGAGGGCAGTCCATCTAAGAGAAGGAAAACTCTGATTTTAAACCTTCGCTGCCTTGCGGCCATACCCAGTCATGGGAAAGGCTTCGGGAGTAAACCCTGATCCGGAGCCGGAGTCCCTAAGGCAGTCCGATGTTACATTCAACCTCGTTCTGGCAACTCCTGCGACGACGCCGGTGTCAAGCTGTATCGGCCCCTGCCCTTCCCTTGGACAGCGTCGGTGGCGTGGAGAGGGGAGACGTGCTGCATGGGCAACTGCCGATCTCTCATAAAACCTTGCCCAGGCCTGTGCCCTGGAGAGGACAATCCAGCGTCGCCTCACCGCGGCGGCAAAACACGGAAAGCAGCAATCCACCGGTTATAAGCCTGCGCTCGACTGGCGAAGAGCAAGGCACCAGGGGTTGCTTTTGATGGAGGGAGGGGCCATCAGGCCTCACTGGACAGCTACCGCCTGCCTCAAGCTGCGCAGCCCCCAGCCAATAAGGTGCTGTCCCGCCACAGTCCGCCCGTTTCACTGGGTGCGTGGGGCTTAGGGATACAAGTATCCTGAATCGCGGTCTGTAAACACTGCACCAAGCAAAACAACAAGGAAACAAGGCAAGAAGCCAGCATTCAGACTCGGATGTTGGAACGTACGGACTATGACAACTGGTCTATCAGACGACCTTCGCGAGATCACAGACACCCGCAAAACAGCGGTGATTAACAACCAACAGCTTCGTCTTCAAGTGGACATCGCAGCGCTCCAAGAGACACGGCTTCCAGACTCGGGGACCCTTCGTGAGAGAGAGGACACCTTCGTCTGGCAGGGGAAAGGCAGCGACGAGACCAGAGAGCATGGTGTCGGCTTTGCTGTGAAAAACTCGCTGCTGAAGATGGTGGAAACAAGCAAGGATGGATCAGAGCAGATTTACTTACTGCGGATGCACACCTCCGATGGGCCTGTCAACCTTATTAGCGCTTACGCCCCAACCCTATATTCCACACAAGACGCAAAAGATGAGTTCTATGATCAACTTTCAAGGCAAATACAGGCGATCCCGAAACAGGAACAGTTGCTGCTACTTGGCGACTTCAACGCAAGAGTGGGTGCCGACCACGACTCCTGACCAAGCTGTCTGGGACGGTATGGGATCGGTAACTTGAATGACGATGGACAACGACTGCTCGAGCTTTGCGTGCTCCACGGACTATGTGTCACCAACACCTACTTCCTGGCAAAAGTTTCCTGGCGACATCCTCGCTCCAAACACTGGCATCAGCTGGACCTGATCCTCACAAGACGCAACCACCTGAAAAACGTGCTCGTGACTCGATCCTTTCAAAGTGCCGACTGTGACACGGATCACTCCCTGGTTTGCTGCAAACTCAGACTCCACTGCGCCAAGCCTCTAGGCAAACAGCGTATCAATGCTACTCCGATCCAAAACTTAACCAAAGCGGAGGTATTCATCAAGTCACTGGAGGACGCCCTCCTTGCAGACCCATCAGGAGGAGCTGGTCAGCAGAGATGGGATTCTCTCAGGGACACCATCCACAGCACTGCATTAAAGACCTTCGGGAGGAAGCGGAGCAAGACACAGGACTGGTTCGAGGCAAGCGCGAATGAGCTCAATGCCACCATCGAGGAGAAGCGTGTTGCACTGTTGAAGCACAAACACCAACCCACTCAGGCAACGCTGCAAGCATTGAGGACAGCTAGGAACAATGCACAGACAGCCAGACGCTGTGCAAATGGCTACTGGCTACAACTATGCGAAAGCATCCAGTTATCAGTCGACACAGGCAACATTCGCGGAATGTATGAGGGGATAAAGAAAGCCATCGGTCCAACCCAGAGCAAGGCAGCTCCACTGAAATCCAGGACAGGCGAGGTCATCAAAGTCAAAAGAAAGCAGATGGAGAGATGGGTGGGGCACTACTCCGAACTCTACTCCAGGGAAAATGATATCTCGGACAACGCGTTAGCCACCGTGGAATGCCTACCGGTCATGGAGGAGCTGGACGTACTGCCGACTGCTGAAGAGCTGAGCAGAGCCATCGACAGATTACCCACTGGAAAGGCACCAGGGTTGGATGGCATCCCACCAGAGGTCATCAAGTGTGCAAAGGGAGTTCTGCTCAACCACCGGCTGGAACTACTCTGTCAGTGCTGGGAGGAGGGAACGGTGCCGCAAGACATGAGAGACTGCAACATTATCAGCCTCTATAAGAACAAGGGGGACAGAAGTGATTGTAACAACTACAGAGGAATCTCGCTGCTGAACATCGTTGGGAAGTTCTTCGCCCGCGTGGTCCTGGGCAGACTACAGAAAATCGCCAAAAGGTCAAATCTCCAGTGCGGTTTCAGGTCAGAACGTTCCACAATCGACATGATCTTCTCTCTTTGACAGCTGCAAGAGAAATGCCGAGAGCAAAGACAACCACTCTACGTCGCTTTCATCGACCTCACAAAGGCATTCGACCTTGTTAGTAGAGACGGCTTGTTTAAAATCCTCGCCAGGATTGGTTGTCCTCCGAGGCTCCTCAAGATAGTCCGATCGTTTCATGCGGATATGGAAGGCGTCGTTCAATTTGACTTCTCTTCTTCAGAGGCTTTCAACATCCGCCGCGGTGTGAAGCAGGGTGTGTGCTTGCTCCCGCCCTATTCCTCGCAGTCATGCTGAAACATGCGTTTGGAGCTTCAGCCGATGGAGTTTACCTTCATACCAGATCAGAAGGAAGGCTGTTCAGTCTGTCCCGGCTGAGGGCAAGATCCAAGGTCTGTGAAGTACTCATCAGAGACATGCTGTCTGCAGAAGACGCAGCGTTGGCGACACACTCTGAAGAGCAACTGCAGCGACTTATGGACAACCTCTCAAGAGCCTGCCAGGAATTCAGCCTAACCATTAGTCTGAAGAAGACCAACGTGATGGGCCAAGGTGTTGAACAACCCCCCGTCATCAACATCAACAATTACGAGCTGGAGGTAGTCCATGAATTCACATACCTCGGCTCCACCATCACGGACGGCCTCTCCCTGGACTCCGAGATCAACAGGCGGATCGGACAAGCAGCCACCACATTCGCCAAGCTGACCAGGAAAGTCTGGGAGAACAGAAAGCTAATTACGAACACCAAAATTGCAGTCTACAGGGCACGCATCCTCAGCACAGTGCTCTACAGCAGCGAGACCTGGAGCCTGTACTCCAGGCAGGAGCGACGTCTCAACACCTTCCACCTTCACAGCCTGAGAAGCGTTCTGGGCATCAAATGGACTGATCGAGTCACCAACACCGAAGTCCTTACCCAGCCTCTTCACCCTTCTCCAACAACTCCGCCTCCACTGGCTGGGACATGTACATCGCATGCCAGACGGGAGGATTCCGAAAGACCTACTGTACGGGGAACTGACCACTGGCAAGAGAGCACGAGGATGTCCTCATCTTCATTTCAAAGACATCTGCAAAAGGGACATGAAGTCAATGGACCTGGACGTCAACAGATAGGAAGATGCCGAGAACAATCGCTCACGCTGGAGACGGGAACTACACAGAGGGCTGGAGCGAGGAGAAGAGAAACTGAGGCTTGCCGCCAAGGGAAAGCGCGCTCACCGAAAAGACAACAACATGGCAACATTGGAGGAGAGCGTCTTGAAATGCAATCACTGCAACCGAGACTGTCACTCCCGTGTGGGCCTGTACAGACGCTGCACCATCATCAGCAGCTGAATCAAAACTCTCCAGGCGCAGATTCATGGTCTCTCGAGACCGACGGATGCCACACACATTTTCATCTCCAGATTGAGGTAAGTCAGATGGCTGAGGGAAACTTTAGAGAAGCAACAATGCAGCATTTCAGATAATTCCTTTCTCAAGTTCACTCACATGATATGATTCAAGGTTAATAACCAAAACCAGCAAAGAGAATATGAGCTTAAGTGAACAAGAATGGTGACCAGCTGGAAAGCTATATTGTATTCTCTTCATATCAAAGATATGAATCTTTACCTGGCAATCAACCAAGATCTCATGATTTCCAGAATGCATTATAAAACATGTACTGATTAGAATAAGGTTGATGTCTAGTACTGAAAGTAACACAGTCCAAGAGTGGCTACTGAAAACTAGGTACTCAGTTCTTGAGTGCTGAGAACAGAAATAAACATGTCAAGGACAGAGGGGCTCAGCACCCACTTGAAGGAATACTTTGAAGTCTTCCTTAACTTTTATCCTGCCCCTATCAGGAGCCCTTTGTATCACTATCACACAACAGCCTGTTCAGCACAACCATGCAACAAGTCTTGAACCACAGGAAGCTGTAATAGTCAAAGGCCAACTCTGAAAGAACAAGGACTTGGAAGCCAGTATCCCTGTTTACATTCCAAATCTCGATGGTGAGGGACCTCAGTCACAAATTAACAATCTTATTGGTCTTGTCTGGGAAGGGGAGTTGCACCCAAACCTGCCAGCTTCTGGAATTTAGACGCTCTAGCTCTCTGGAGTATGTATAGCTGGTGTGGCCCTTCTACGGGTTCAGGACCGTCCTGCTAATTGACAGTTGTGTTTTGGGTGCCAAGAATTGAGTATTTAAAGAGCACTTGAGTGGAGCCTCAGTGCTCAATCATAAGCCCAACCAAAGATATCAACTAGTGTTTTATTTAGTTCTCAGTTCTCAATTCAGTTTTATTCCATGTCTTGATCCTAGCCTTGGATACCCCAACATCTTCATCAAGGACTCTCATCACAGATATAGCAGGGAACCATCAAAGATACTGTTATTATAACCTCTACAAAAAAGGAGACAAACCTGACTGTCATAACGCAAAGGATTCTTCCTGCTCTCTGTTGCAGCCAGTCATCGGCAGGGTCCATTCCATGTACCACCTCGATGTGGCCAAAAACTGCTGCACGATTAGCAGTGTTTTGTGTCTTTAATGGTCCAATGGACAGGATATTCTACCAAACTACACCTCTGAGCAAGATGCAAGAGGCCCTCACCTCACTCACATCGCCTTCTCTGACCTCACTAAAGCTGTTGACTTGGTCAACTGAGAGACAATATGAAGCACACACCTCAAATTTGGCTGTGTCCAGAAGTCTATTTTGGAGTTACTTCATGCTGGTTCTTTTACAATAACTTCACACCATGGATACCATAGTAGATGGCTGCAAATCAAGGCTGCGTTGTTAACCAAACCATTTTTTCAATCTTTCCCACTCCACTGCTGCACCTCAGAATCAATAGCCTTCTCACGAAAGCTCATCTTCAGGAAGCCTCTGGATCTTTGGCAATTCTGTCCATAACTAATTACGGAGGGGTAGTATGCAACAACGCTTGTATTTGCAGACGTTCAGAGGCTGAACTTCAAGTTAACATTGACTCGCTGACTAAATCAGATGGGTCTTACACAAGACAAAGATCCACTGCCAATCTACTCCCATTGTACTGTATAACATTTCCCTCAAACAGTGAAGCTTCATTGGCACGACTCCAGAAAACATACACCATTGCTATATCTCAGAATCCCCTCACAGTAAATGCAGGTATTACTGATTAAATGCACCCCTACCTTCAGTGCCTCAGTACAGTTTTTTGAGAAAAAAAGCTTTTTTTAAACAAGATCTTAGAGCCCACCAGGCAGTGATGGTCTTTGCTCTCCTTTATGCTTTTGAATTTTGAAGCTTGGGCTACCTTAATACAGAGGAAAGATACCACCAACATGGTCTCCACAAAATCTTCCAAATCCCTTGCAACGGTTAAAAAGTCTGAAATATTCTCCCCAGAAAACAGTTTGAATTGAGGCCTTAGTTACACAACAAATGGCATGCCAAATCAGTCAATCGTCCAGCAACACAATCCTGAAAGAGATATACTGTACAATTCTGAGGTCTGACATAAGAGATTACAAGGTAGTCAGAGGGGAACATTCAAGTATTGTCTCAAAGCTTCCTTGAAAGATGCAACGTATCCAGTGTGCCTTGGGAATCCATGACTTGTCACTGCTCCGGGTGAAGGAGGAACACTTGGGGCAGAGTGACAACTTGGGGTTCATCCTTTGGGTCCCCAGTCAATGAGTTTAACACCTCATAAACTTGCCAATTTGTGCATCCTGTTCATGTATCACTTGTCCCATTTGTGGAAGAGGCCACTGGTCCCCAAATGCCCTTACCATTTGGCTCAGAACCACAGAATCCATGTGACAGTAAGTCACCACCAGTCCCAAGGAACTGTCTAAGTTGGAAAGTAAAACTTAAACTCTCCTGCAACCAGGAAAATGACTGCAGTTGCAAATCTTGAGGCAGTTAGAATTCATTGTCACTCTTTGTAAATTTGATTGGCCTCTTACTGACAATATCAGCCTATTAATAACAATGACATATTCAAGGAGCAGGAAATTTATCTGTTGCCTACTATTCAGAAACAGACCAGAAAAACCTTAGAGGTTGTTCAAGTGCTCTTCAGAACCAAAGAAAAGTATGGTCTTATGGCTTTACCTTTTCCAACTACTTCTTGCAGTAAAGAAACTATTTAGCCTGAAACTTATTACTAGTTATATAACTCTCCATGCTTTTAAATTCATTTAAGATTGGCACCAAAGCAGAATGAAGATTTATCCTCTTTAAATGGAAACAACATGTCACAAACAAAAGAAAATCTATTTGGTGGTGGCAGATTGTGTTCAATGGAGAGAAATGTGAGGTTATCTACATTTCAGACTGCAAGAGTTATATCAGAATGTTTTCAGTGACAAAGAGCTTGAAGCATAGAGAAAGAATGGAATTTTTAATTTGAGTATGCAAGTTATTAAAAGCCAGTGCATGGTGACAGAAACTAAAAGAATTTGATAAAAGATTGGCCTCTATTGCAATAGACCTACGAGTGAAATTATGCATCAGTTTTCCAAAGCTTTGGGTCAGATTACCGGGAAATTAGTATTCAGTGATCATTTCAGTATACTCCACCACAGGAACAGGAGCATCTATTTTGAATAGAGAATAAGTACTTGTTTACAAGGGTGTTAAAAATTAAATGTCAACAAGTTGTATAGAGTTTGATTCAATGATTTTGGATAGCTCTTTGTGTCAGAACCAGTCCGTTCTGATGTAAGGTCATCCAGCTTAACTCAGCTGTCATCTCATCACAGATGCTACCTGGTTTGCTGAGTATTTCCAACATTCACTTCTGTTTTAGATTTCTGTCTCCTGCTGTGATCTGCCTTTCACAGTTCTAACATCTTCTTTGTTCTGTGTTCTTTATCAACACTCACTCACCCATTAACTGATGGTTCTGAGAGCACTGTACACCTGGACATGCCATCACAGACACTCCATCCACTTCACCACCCTTCTCTCTCTGTGATTTAAAACAGACTTGTTTCCTCACTCCAGTTCTGATGGGGAATCATCAACTTGAGCCATTGACTGTTTTGTTCTCTCCACATGCTGCCTGACTATTGAGTATTCTATCATATTCTGTTCTTTATTTGACATTTCTTGCATCTGCGCACTTTTTAAATTTTCAGTTGCATAAAACAAAGTTAAGTTTAGAAGCTTGAGAGTGATCTAGTAAAGTTATTTTAGGATGATATGCAGATCGAGGATAACAACATCAAGTCATTTCCTCTGGTGGTAAAATTCATAATCAAAGAACTAAATTCAGGCTGATCCTTCTTACAGTTTTCCAATTAATTAATCAATTAAAAACTTCAAGACAAAAATCAATAGATGTTCATCAAATTAGTGTATCAAGGGATATACAGTAAATCAAAGTTTGGTAAATGAATTTGAGCTACAAATCTGTTAGGATCTAATTAATGTTTGAATGAAGTTGAGGAGCTGAAAACCTTTCAAGTTCCTATATTTCTGCTTACAAGTGGTATTTGAGCTGTGGTGGTATTGGATGGTGTCCATATTGCTGACTTTCTCACTTTAACAGCAAGCTTTCTTACCTTATCTTTATGCTATTTAGTTTTGACTGGGCAAGAAACAAATTGGATTGCTGTTAATGGAGTAATGGCTACATACAGTATTTTTTTTTGCTAACATGCCAACATCTAAATTGAGATCATAACAAATAATTCTGCAATAATTTCAGACTATCTTTATCGATCTGAAGAACTGGGATAAGCAAATTACTGTGACCAGAGAACTAAAAGGTAGGGCTCTAAAGTTACTTTGACACATTAATACCCCTAATAAATTTTAAGTAGATTATAAATTTCTTGAATATCATTAAATTAAGTGTGAGAGTATCAGCTGCCTATTTCAAAGGTAACACCCTTGCCTCAGGTATGAGAGGGTAATATTTTTGTTCATTGTCTAATCCTTACTTCTCCTCCTGGGTTGAGTACCATTTGGGATGAATCTTCCAACAGCATCTGACAACTTGTTACATCCTTGCACATACAAGGGCACAATATTGTACTGAGGCTACAGCTGGCCTAACATAGTAGGATCAGGAAGAAGTATTCCATTTAAAGAAATGGCAAAGCATTGAAGGTCCATTCCAATATGTAAAATCCTCTGTTGAGATTAAACCTTTCCAGAAGAGTGAGCTTAAGCCACATAAGTAAGAGAGAGGTGAATGGTGCCTCATGACTTCATTGCCAGCACTCCATTGATTACTACCAGTCACTTTTGGTCCCAGCCATGAGAAGGTGAAGTCAGGGGAAATGTAGAATTAAGTTACTTTTATTGTCATTTTGACCTGTACTGCTAGTACAGTACATAGTAAAAATTCAGATTCAGATTCAGTTTATTGTCATTGAGAAACCACACATGCAATGCAGTTAAAAAATGAGACAATGTTCCTCCAGAATGATATCACAAAAGCACATGACAAAACAGACTACACCAGAAAATCCACATAACGTTTGGCAATCCCCAAATCCAGAGCCCAGAGAGGCTGCTGCATACTAATATCACGCTACCATCTTAGCGCGTTCCCCGAAAAGGAGCTCCAATTCCACCAGACAAAACAAGACCAAAAACTAAAGCTACAAGACCTGCACAAAACCACGTAGTTACAACATATAGTTACAACAGTGCAAACAATAGCATAAAAAATAGCAAAATAGTAAAAAAATAGTAAAAAAAAACAGACCATGGGCACAGTAAAAATAGTCCAAAGATGTTAAAAGACTGTAAATTCAAAAGAAACCACCATACAGTTTCCAAGAGTTCTCAGGGTCCCTGACAGACTCGTCATCCCACATAGGCGGCAGAAGGGAATACCCCGCTATGGACTTCCACGGCACTGCCCAACTCAGCCTCGCAGACGCAGCACACAATGAAAGCTCCGTCGAACCCAGCCCCGCAGACACAGCACACAACGAAAGCAACCTGACCACAGCGGACTCCGAGTCCGTCGAAACTCTGAGCCTCCGACCATCCTCTCCGGCACAGCTTCTCAGAGCACCATCCTCTGCCGAGCGTATTAAGATGCTCCTGCCAACGGCCATTGGCAACACGACCCCAAGGACTGGGGCCTGTTCTTCCCAGTAGAGACCCTGACCTCACAGCAGCAGCAGCAATGAAGGTCTTCCTGGAGATTTCCAGATGTTCCTTCATGCTTCCACGTCTGTTTTTCATCCAATTATAATTGCACACAGCACCCCGCTTCACAAATAACAGATAATCTGCTCCGGAGTGGCCGCTGCAAGCTGCATCGCGCTGCCATCTTGGACATCAAAAATAAGACATTTTTTCAGGACCATGGTGTTACATGACATAGTACATAGTGTCATAGTGCAGAGGAACGCCAGTAAGCCTTGTATTGTTTTTGCATTCATTCCGATGTTAGTGTTTGAGTAGATTAGAAGTGATATTAAAATGGACTTGGATAAAGGCTCTTTTGGGAGCACTGAGAACATAGTGAAAATAGTGGCAATTGAATAAAGAGGCAGAAGAACTGAACTAAAACCAGTTTGGAATAAAACACAGTTCAGTGAGCCAGGACTCGCAGAATTTAGCAATAGCCTTTCTCTTTTAGCCCACCGCAGTGAAATGACAGAGGCCTGAATTTCTAACTATCTGAATTATTAAGTTACAGGACGGCACTTCAGTAGCTCCCAAGCTTCGTAATCCTGTCTGGACATTATTGTAATTTAAGACATGATTTCAACAATTTGTCTTGGGTTAAGTTTGGATGCTTGGATTCTGTAGCCTTAGTAGGAAAGGTAATATTTTTATACATGTCTTGTTGCTGGGCATGCAGGATTGCAGACTTTACCTTCTGAGTCCAAGCTCAAGAATCCTGGCTTATCCCATCGCAGCCAAGCTTAAACATCGCACTGAGAGAATCACTCATTAGAAGAAGTAGTTGAACGCATTTTGCAATTTGATATAAAAGGTTCATCAATGCTTACAAGCTGATCTCGTGAGCCATGAGCTAAATAAATATTTATTTAATGTAATAATCATATTCTCTTACATACCAGTCCTTAAATTAAAGCTGGTACATAATTCCTAGATGGCAATTCCGAACTGCCCTGCCTCAGCACTGAACTGACTCTTCAGCTATGGACTCACTTTTCAGTAAACTGCAGCTCAATGTTCTCTGTATATTTGTTGTTTTTTAAATTATTCTGCACCATGTGTGCTCTTTAACACATTAATATTTGTCAATGTTTGTTGTATGGGTTTCTTTTTGTGGATTCTATCGTGTTTCTTTGTTTTGTGACTGCCTGAAAGAAGATGTAACTCTTGGTTGTATATTATCATGGCTGTATCATACTTTGATAATAAACTGAACTTGAACTTTGAACAGATATCACAAATGGAGGCATTAGGGCTAGGACAGATCCACTAAAATATCCACTAATTGTTTCTTTAAAATGTGCAAAAGGAAAGCAAGATTTGTGCAAATGAAGAAGAGGTTTATTGTACTCATATCTTTCCCAGGACACCTGCATCTTCTTCCTTTAGTGTAGGGGCATGATGTTTCTCAGTTTGATATTGTTCAGCTAATACAAAGATCTTCGTTTGTCCTGCAAAGTCTCTTTAATTGAATTAGCTCAATAATTTCTTTGAATGAACATCTTGTGCTGAAATAGAAAATGTAGCTTTCTTTAGCCTGGATTTTCAGGCTACTGAGTGTAGAACTCCTGTTGTCAATTCACAAAAAAAGACACACTTGGACTGTAATCACAATAAACTTAACAGTCTTGGCACCCATCTTGCTCTACCATTTCAAAACCACCATCTTAATGAAATGATTCTACTGTTCTCTCTGTAAGGGCTTAGTACTGAACCTCATTATCAAGATCTGATATAGTTTGATGGATGAAAGGTGCTTTTTTCTTGCAAGATCTATATAAAGTCAGTCTTGAAACATTTAATTTAAGTCTCTAAAGATCCAGCTACCTTATGGCCCTTGAATTCTTTAAGAGTTCGTGTTACAGCACAATAGTCTATCTGGTTTATCCCTTTCATTTAGAAATTACCTTATTTAAACTGACCCTGAGAAAGAATACACTAAAAGAGAAAGATTCAATAGAATGAATCTATCATTGGGAATACAATGCAACTTTGGCTGAATTCAACATTTGACAAGATTTTCAGGAGATGAATTTCTTCAAGGTTTTGCCGCTGTAACCTCAATGGGAGATGAGTGAAATCCTATTTCTGCTGCAGCTGCATTGGCAAAAAAGTAGCCTCCAGGAAATTCAACTCTCCTACAATTAATTACAAACAATGCAAAAAAAAAACTCTTCTATTTCTTCAGTGCAGCTCTATTTAAAAGGAATGAACTATAGAGAATGATTTCAATGATGTGAAGTATATTTAAGGCATGACAAAATGATCAAAATCAGCATGTGCCCATTTGTGTAAACTTTAATTCAGAATATTTAATATTAGAAAATATGTTAATTACTGCCATAAGCTCGAAGTATTTCAGAGCCTTCCGATTTTCTTCCTACTGTAGTATTTTCTTACAAGCAATATTTGAGGCTTACATAATAGAGTACTGTTGTATATTTGTCCCAACAATAAGATTTGCAGGCAAATTTCTTATTCTTATGAAGTTAGTGAATACAATAATTATTGGCATGCTGCAAAATCAGGACAAGCCCTAGCACTCATCATTAAAGGGAACCTTAAAAGAATTTTTCTTCCTGACTAAAATATTGGAGGCCATTGAAGCATAAAGTATTATTAAACAGTAATATCTGGTAATGGCATTCTCTCAGGCTTCTCAACTAAAACACTTCCCCCACTTAATTACATAGGCCTCATTCTGCAGAGTCAATGAAGATTTCTACTTCCCTCGACCAATACCCCAAACTAATCCACAGTGCCCCAACTTCATTTAACTACCCCTGCTGGCTTCCACTCGTCCCCATAGTTTCTCAGCCATGAATTGAATGACTTAATTTCCTTTGGAAAAGTTCTTTGTGCACTTTGAACATGCAAAGCTAATTCTATAGCACAGCATAGCTTGAGCTTTGTGCGCTATACAATTTTTTTTTAATGCCATGCTTTTGAAAATAAATTCTATGCTCTTCTGTGCACTGCTCTTTTAATGTCCTTCTCCCTAGACTTGAGAATTTCTAAATCCTTATGCAATCAAGCATTTCCAAGTAAGCTGTCATTTACCCACATGGACCTCCATCTTAACTTTAACTTCATAGAAACACCTCCATTACAATAATATACTTCTCTATATCATAAGAAAGAATTATGAATGAGAAAATAAGACTTTGAATTAAAACCAATTTTAAAGTTTAATTTCTATTATACTATCAGAAGTGCAGTGAAAGTTTGTGGTCCTGTAAATAGTCTACAGAATTACCATCTACTTTAATAATAATTACCTGTTGGACTACTAGTAATTATCCTACTCCTCAAATTGTGCCACAGGGTCTTGTACATTTATATATGCCCTTGGTTTGAAGTCTCCTTTAAAAGACAGCACTTCCTTCCATACAGCACTTCCCCAGTACTGCAGAACTTGCAATCTTCCTGCACGTTAAAACAGAAAAGGCAGGAAACAAAACACAAAATGCTGGATTTGCTCAGCAAGTCTGGCTGTTTCTATAGAAGGGAATGAGCAGGCAGCATTTCAGGTCAAGACTCTTCATCAAGACAAATGCTGGAAACATTCAGCAAGTCAGGCAGCATTTGGAGAGAGAGACGTAGAACTAATGATTCAGGTCAGCTGAACTCTTCTAACGAAACCTTTTTGATCCAATGCTTTAGTAATTTGATGCAAGGTAATTACCTGAAATACTAACTCTGTTTCTCTCTTTTCAGGTTCTGCCTGATGTACTGAGTCAGAGAGTCAAATGTTACAGAAACAGGTCTTTCAACCCAATTGATCCACAGCCACCGAGCTGCTTATATGACTGAATCACACGTGATCCTTATGTTTGGTCCCTATCCCTCTAAACGTTACCTTTCTATATACCTGTCCAAATGTCTTTTAATCACTGAAATTGTACCTGCTTCTACTTACTTTTGCAAATCATTCCACGTACTCATGAAGCCCATGTGAAAAAAATATACTTCAGATTCCTTTTTAGTCTTTCACCTTTCATCTTCAGACTAAATCTCCACTCTGGGCAAAAGACTGTGACCATCCATCTGATCAATGCCCCTCAACATCGATAAAGTCATCCTTCATTCCAGGGAAAACAAACGCAGCCCAAAAGTCTCATCTCATAACTCAAGCCCTCCATTCCCAGCAATATCCATGTGAATTTTTTTTCTGCACTCTCTCTAACTTAATCATATGCTACAGGACTGTCCAAAAGCGTTAGGCACATACATATAGTATAGCGAGGGTGCCTAAGACTTTTGCTCAGTACTGTTATAATTTTATGTATTGCATTGTACTCCGCCACACAAAAAAACAGCAAAGTTCATGACGTATGTGAGCGTTGATCAACTTGATTCCGATACGTGTCTCTATTGTGGACTGAGAGTGGGAAGGGAGCAGAGAAAGGGGAATTATGGTTGGGAAAAGGAGAAGGGAGGGAGGAGTGAGCAGGAAGCACCAAAGAAACATTCTGTAGTGATCATTAAACCAATTGTTCGGAATCAAATAACCTTGACTGGTGCCTCAGGACTGGGTGTGTCTGTGCCCACATCACCCTCCATCCTTGGCACTCCTTCTCTGCCACCTAACCTACGTCCGTCCCACGGCACTACATGCGGACCGTTCTCAACATTCTTTGCCCCTGCCAGATTTACATACTCGCTTCTTGCTCCACATTGACAAATTCAGTACTGTGCAAGTCTTGGGCACCCTAGCTATGTACATGTACTTAATATGAGAAAATCTGCAGACGCTAGAAATCCAAGGCAAAACGCATAAAATGCTGGAGGGATTCAGCAGGTCAAGCAGCATCAGATGAAGGGTCTCAGCCCGAAATGTTAACTGTTTATTTATTTCCATAGATGCTACCTGGTCTGCTGAATTCCTCCAGCATTTTGTGTGTTATATGTACCTAATACTCATGCACAATACGGTATATAATTTTATTTATCTCTTATTTGCCCATGCCCAATTATCATTGAGGCTTTGCTGTTCATTCACTAATGAATTGAATACTATATGATCACTAGCAAAAATCCTTCCTTTAAACTTCCTACTAGAAGAAAGGTAATTGAAGTTGGTTAGTCCAAGGGCACTGCCCTGATAGCTCCTGTGATGATGTCCTAACCCCAAGGGATTGGATGACTGATCTTCAACAACCACAACTATCTTCCTTTGTTTTGGGGTATGACCCCAGCATTAAAGATTCTTCCCTCGATGCCTATTGTCTTCAGTTTTACCAGGATTCCCAGAAACTGCATTGACATCAAGGGCAGTCGCTTTCACCTGATGTTTGGTAATCAAATCTTTGAATCAAAGTGTGAACCAATGCTGTGTCAGGCTCAGGGGCCAAGTGATCAAAGCAAAACACAAACTGACCATTGTGAAGCAGGTATCTCAGCACAGAACTGCGAATGAGATCTTTCATCCATTTTCTGATTTTTTTTTTAAATCAGTTAGTCTTGTTAGTAATAAACTACATTGAAATTGTCCTGCTCTTTTGGAAACAGAACTTATATTTGCATTCCAGTATTATGCCACACTGGAGTCCCAGCTAATTCAGGAGAAAATGACTTCAATATGTCAGACTGCTAAGGCACTTGCTTCATCTTACTGTTTCTTGATCTGCAGATTAAGTTGAACTTGCTGTTAAAGGCTGTTAAATGAATGGCTGTTAAAGACAATGTGGATCAGAGAATGATCATCCCCTAAGCATTTCTGGCTGAACACAGTTGGAACTGCTTCTGTCTAGTCCTTAGCATACATGCAGAGAGGCCTTATATCTTCCCACTGCCACTGCCCATGATTAGATGAGGCAACACTAATGTTGCAGAGCTGATCCATAGGTTGAGTGTGTGCTTCACTGTATTGCAAGATGCCTTTGTCATGCAGTGAAGCTTCATCAAGTTGATGCCTCATCTTCAAGTATGCCAGTGCTGGTCCCAGCAGCAACCTTCCACCATCAACACCAACCCCACCCTGTCAATCATGTTCTTCTGCATTTCTCACTGATCAAAAGCAGAAAGTCTAATTTAACAATAATGACGAACGCATCAGACTAAAATCTCACAGATTGTAATGGTCTAGTATATTCTTCAATCTACCAAAGGAAATTCTGCTAGTGTCACCATCACCTCATGGATTTCCAGTATTGTATCTACTCTGAGACCATCACCATTCAGCACAATGGAATGTTCCCTGCATCTGTTCTTACTTCAGATTTCCATCATCTGCAGGTTTTTTAAAATTTCAAATTACTGTTAGTCATCACACTCTTATTCTCATATAGAAAAATATATATAAAGAGTGATGTAGCCTCCCAGCCATTACTACAATACTATCTCATTAAATTGGACAAGATTATGCAGTTAAATACCATTCAAAGACAAATATGGTAAATGGAAAATATAGCATCCGCAGATAGACCAAACATTTCACTTTCTCAGAAATATAATTTACTGTAGTTGATCAGACACATAGATAGATAAACTGCTCAATAATTGGGCACTAATTACTTGGAGACAGATACAGTTTTCCTTGTCAGGAATCCATATCATGCCTCTGCTGTTTGATCAATGAATGATGCTGTTCTGTGTATCTTTTTCTGTAATGATTTCCATCCTAGGTTATTCCATAAGAGGTTTTCTTGATGTAATTAAGTGTAACAAAGAAACTTTTACTGTCCAATCTTAGTTACCATGAAAAGATAGTAATGATTTTTTTCCTCTTGCGCCATAGTTATTTGTTTATGTCTCCCACCATCACACCAAACTGCTCCATGATATCAGGTAACGAATTACAGGGCTCCAAACCAGAGCTGCTGAAGACATGGTGACATACGTTCAATCCTGGGTGCTGTATGTCTTGGAAAGGAAGTCTGGAGGTGACCATGTCCCCACAATTTTGCTCCAATGGTGGCATAGCTGTCAACCTGGGTGTGGTAGTGGTACTGTAACATAACTGTTTGTGTAAGAAGCCAGCAACAGGTGAACAGGGCTCAATTCCCACTCTGTAAGGAATCTGTACATTCTCCCTGTGGCTGCACGTGTTTCCTTCAGGTGCACCTATTTCCTCATGCACTCCAAAGACATACAGGTTAGGGTTAGCTAATGGAGTAGTTGAACAAAAGATAATTACTTCAGAAGCCTCTACACTGATATTGCAGTGAGAGTTCTGGACTCAAATGCTGGAGTAGCAGAGGCAAGAATTGAGACACGGCTTCAAAGTGTATCCAGAATCTGAGCACAAAACAAACGCTAGGCAAAATCATGAGTAGGCTTTCCATTGAGCTTCAGTTCAGGGGCTCCTTAAATGCTCAACCCTTGACACCCAAAACATAATTGGCAATTAGCAGGATTATCCTGAATTTCTAAAGGAGACACACCAGCTATCTATACTCCAGGGAGTTGAGCATCTAAACCTCAGAAGCTGGCACAGATGGGTATGTGTTGTACCACAAATGGCAGACATGTAATTAATTGCATGCATCTACCACTACCTTCTTTGTGGTGGCATATTCCAACTATTCGAAATTTCCCCTTCTAGCCCAGTTGATTTCAATTTTCCTTTGAAGTAGAGTAGAAGAGTCACACACCATATGTCTTTTTAACTTCTGTAAATCCTAAAAGAAGAAAACACCAAATCAAAAGAAGCACAATAGAAAAGTCAGGTGATTTCATTCTTCCAGAAGAAGGCAATTTCTGAAGACGAAGAAAATGGATACCAGATTGATCTCCATTCTGCAAGACCACCAGAGAAATGATGCTATAGAGAACCACAGAAGCCCGACACAATGGAATCAGATCACCTAGCAATTCAAGTGCCCATTAGACATTGGAGATAAAGTAAACTACCTGCCTAGCAATTTCATTTCAGATTCCAGCAGCAGAAAGCAATTGAGAACTTTTTTTCGGTGTTACTGCCAATAAGAGATCATGCAGAAAATCCATCAGGTTTGGCAGAACATTGACTTTATCTGAGACAAAATTTCTCTCAAAGTGACATACTGTAAAGTCCTAATCATCAGAATAAAACACAAACTATTCTGCTCAGATTCACAATATCATATTAATTAAAGATTATTATCATACAGAAGTCCCATTCGGTTTTTGATGGACTCTGTTTAATTGTGGCAGTCACTCCACAAGTCAGAATATCGTCATCTCAGAATTAAGCTAGTTTTTAAGCTCTGGATGTGATCATAATTAAATATATCTGATATATAGTTTAACCACATTGTGCGATGCAGTCTTATGTGCAAAGAAGATCCTTTCATAATTTTTTCTCTTTTTTTCTGAATATTAAATGCAGTTTCTACCTACTCCAGTTTAATTTCACAATCAGTCAGAGCAGGAAGGTGGCATGAAATTATCAGCTCTCAGCAAAAACCGAGTCACAGTATGAGGTGTTTATACAAGCCTAATGAGAAGTCCTGCTTTCTCATGCAGTGCAGATCTAACAATGAGAGGTGAGAGTTTATACTCTGAACTGTGATTCATTGGAGCAGGCAACTCCACACACTATTAACACTTCAACACTTAATAACTTTGAAGCTGTAATATAAAATGGGATCATTGTAAAAGAATATTTTTTATTCATGTGAAGTGGAAATTTAGTACAGGATATCATCATTGCGTGCAATACCTCTTATATTACAACAGCTATATATATTTTGATTTCACTATTAAAACCCTCTGACAATATAAATATGCAAATTATCATTCCTTCATGAAAGATGACACAGGCTTGTTGGAATTCATCCCAGAAGGGCAATGCAACCCAAACAAAACAATAAGCATTAACTCTAGACACTTACAAGCCAAACAATTTGTGGGACTTTCATTATACATTTGATCCTTTAGTAAATTGTAACTAAGTGAAATCAAACCTGGTAGGTTTACACAGCCTGAAGCTGTTATTCCTCACAAGCATACAGACATAATTTGAGACAGCTAATTTTACACGTGGCATTCTCTGGTGGAACCAATATGTGAAATCTAATTCAGTTTATGAAAGCCTATCTAGTCTAAAGAATTCTAGCTGCTTTATGAACTGTTTTGTGATGCCATGCAAAATGTAAAGTATATTTGCTCTGCAATGAAGCTATCTGGCATCAGTACGACTTGAGCACTGACTTAAAGAAAGCATTATATTCAGTTGTTAACTACATTTCAAAATATATATATTGTATTATGGCTAATGCTTATTTGCAACATTTGAAACTTTTCTCCACCACTATCACCTCTGGTTGACATACTAACTGTATATTACTCACTAGTAAGATGATAGCGTTCCAAATAAAAATGGTTGTAGTATCACCTACCATGACCAGTAACGTTCTGATGATTAGCTGTCAGGGGAGGGACAGAAGGAACTTCCTCTTTGGCTACACAGAAAACAAAGCAATACTGTACCCAAGCTCTAGTCTACAACTGAACCATAGCTAGGCATCTTCTGCCTAATCATCCACGTGTGCAGGTTTTGGTCGAGGAACAGGAATGAACTGTATTTGTATACCAGATGAAGTATTACCACATATGTAATGCAAGTCAGATAATTTGCAAAGTGTCGAAAGATCATTTTGAATAAATTTCATCAGCTGTTCATGCCTCAGGTTTTATTCCAAATATGTGGTTACTACTTTTAGTTTATTGACTTAAAGAGAATGTTATTGCTCAATCACCCTGTATCTATAACTCTAATTCTGTGATGTTCTGGATGAAGGGGATGTGGGACAGCGATCAAAAACTTCATGGAGGACATGGAAACGTACTGCAACTCTGCCAGCATTATTTTTAGCTTGGCCTCCTGATTATATTTAATTTTGTTTTTTTTTTCTCCCAGTTAGCAACAAGAGCCTGCTGTAGACTCAATCTTGACTCGAATTTTTAAACAACTTCTCATAGTTTGAAATCGGTTTGGGAACTGAGGTAAAAAGAGAAGACAAGCAACAGGTGTATTTTGTTTGGCAGTTGCTCCCAGATGTGGTTGGGGAATTGTGGGGGTACTCACAGAGAAACTGTTCTGTAGCAATGTGAGGAAGAAACCTTCACTGGAGATCAAGGCCATTTGATTGAAGGTATTCCAGGAGGTCAGTAGTATGAGAAAGGACATTATTCCCCCCAAATAGATTAGGGAGGGCAAGTCCATCAGTACATTCACTACGCTGGGCTGCACACATTGTGCTTTGTCAAGCCTCCTCCAGCACGTCATTCCTCATGTTATCACTATACCTTCTCTCATTCAGTCTCTAGAATAATGGAGATAGCTGATAATTTAAATTCCCTAGCTGAGCAAGTTCCTGCACTGCCTGACTGAGATGGTGAGCCACACATTCAGCCGACAAAAAGGGTTAATGGGTTATTCCTGATTGGATAATTACAGTCAAATGGATAGAAACATGTTAAAATATGATGATTTAAAAGGATATCTGCTTCTCCAGTCATAAAGTCGTACATTGAAATATTGCGGCAATGTACGGAGAGCAACTGGTCACATGCTACAATTGACAAAGTGGTACCAACCAATCTAATACTCTTCTCTCTGTGTCTGTACAGTTCCTCATATTCATTCATCACTTCAATACACTCATCTCTATAAATCCACCTGCATTCTCTCATACTTACCCTCATTGTCATCTCATTTGTCCCAATTAAAGTATTTCTCTTTTTCTGTTTACAGGATAAGGAAGCACAAATCTTAAGAGAAAGGCAAAGAACCAAGGGGCTCTCCTGAGTAGTTTTGGAAATGATAAGCAGTATGAGGCAATGGTGGAGATCAGAGTAGTTTCAGCAATGCTGGCCATTACAGTGAGGAAATAGTGAACTGCCGTCCACCAGCACGGTTGTAGTCAATGGAGGTACATTGCGCCAAAGTAGTAGACAGTAGACCTGGATCCAACACCAGTGTGAAGAACCAAGGATGGGGAAGCAACCTTGGTCCTCAAAATAGAATTTGAATCATGCTGCCTCAGAATAAACACATCATACAAGTTTCCTGCATGCATGGCATTCACCATGAGACATTAAGCCACTTCAACACAGTTTAGTTCTGATCCACTTGACTCTACACTTAATCTACAATGTAAACATGCTGCAGAGACAGGGTTCCTCTCTGGTGTCAGGTTGACTTTACCGTGCATTGTTCATACTGACTGAATACATCCAGGTAAGTTCTACACAGTAAACTGGGCAACAGTGTTAAGTGTGATGCTATTAAAGCTCGGGGGCATTCCAAAGTTCAGATTTCAATTGTGGTGCTCCGTAAGGAGTCTCTGAACTTTCTCCCTGTGCAGTGTATGTCTTTTCCCTGGGTGCTCCAATTTCCTCCCACAGTCCAAAGATGCGCTGGGTAATCTAAGTGGTCAATGTAAACTGTCCTGTGATTAACTTACGGTTAATCAAGTTTGTCAGTGGTTTCCAGGGCAATATCGCCCGAAGGGCCGGCAGGGTCTACTCTGTGCTGTATCGCTAAAACAAAATAAAACTAATATTCAATGGTGAGACCACTGTTGTTGGTAAAATCTCAGTTGGCAATGAGGAGGAGAACAGGAGTGCGGTAGATCGACTTGATGAGTGATGTCACACCAACAACCTCACTCTCAGCATTAGCAAGTCCATGGAATTGATTCAGGATGGGGAAGTCGGGAGAGCACACGGCAGTTCCCATCGATACTTGGTAGTTCCTAGGCATCAACACCTCAGGGGATCGACCCAGGACCCAACACATTTATGAAGAAGGCACGCCAGTCGCTGTACTTCATTAGAGGTTTTAGAAGGTTTAGTTGGTCACCAAAGACATTCACAAATTTCTCTCCCATTCACTCATGCCAGTTTCTTACACTTTTGGAACAATGTATGTATCTGGCATCCTGCATATCTTTGTGATGTGGGAAGAAGCCGGAGCACCGGAGGACCGCTCACAGGGAGAAAGTGCAAATTCTACACAGACAACAAACAAGGTCAGGACTGGAGCAGTGAGGCAGTGACCGGGGTTCAGACCTGACCCACGAGCTGCGCCAGTGTGCCACTGCGTCACTATGTTGAAGCCCGACAGCCAGTTGACGAAAGACAGCTCAGTGTATCGTCCAGTCTTTTTTTTCTTACACACAGATCCAGGACAACAGTTTGTAGTCTTTAAAAATCAAATAAATTTAAATGCTGGTAATTTAAAATTAGAAACAGAAAATGCTGGAGTTATTCAGCAGGTCAGGCAGTAGCTGTGGGGAGGGAATCAGGTTCAGAATCAGGTTTAATATCACCAGCGTACGATGTGAAACGTGATAACTTTGTGACGGCAGTACAACACAACACATAATAATAGAAAAGAAAGGAAAGAATAAAGGTAATGTCAACTCTACTTCTCTCTGCATGGATGCAATCTTACATGCGACGTACCTCCAGCATCTGCTGCTTTTCTGACAGGAGCATGTAATGCGTCTGGCCGTAATTAGACAATGATGCCCCATTTGTTCAAAAATAGACACGTCTATAAATTAATTAGGCCGTTCTGGCTCGCAGTTATTTCAGTGGCCCAACCCTTTGATGCATGAATAGAGATCACCAGACACTTCACTCCACGTACGGTTTTCAATCCAGTGAATTTACTATTTGGTCGCACATAGGAAGGATTGTGCTCAGTTCCACTAAACTACACAATCCTTACATTCACACTTTTATTTTCTTCACTATAATGACATTCTCATGCACAATAGGTTATTTCAAACATAAAGCATTCTATGCAGTAGTGATATGAGCATGATTATAAAGAATGAAAATATAAAAGAGAATGGCAAGCCCCCATAAATCAGCATGGCCTGAAATGCTTATTTTCTTTTGTGATCATCTATCATCATAATAATTTGACAGTAGGTCAGCTAACACACATGCTGTGTTCATCGCCATTACTCCTTTAAAGGATCTGAAAGGAGAGAAAATGGATGATAAGCAAGAAAGCGGAGGACACAGGAATTGCAGTGCTTTGTAAAAAGAACGCAAGGAGATACTGTGAATAATTGTATGCGTACTTTAAATCTGACTCCTCAGCTTCAAGCTTACTGGATGTCCTTGCTCTTTATGGTAAACTCGTATTGTGTACTAATTTGTGCATAGGTTTTAAATATTTATCCAACCAATAAACTTTAAACCACCAATATTTCTGACGCCTTTAATGTAACTGCCATGGAGACTTGTGGCGTGCCAGCACTCTCTGATCAATAAGCTGTGGTCACTTGAAGACAGTCTAGTTTCTTTTTTATAAAGTTGAGGGCCAGGATTAACATTACTTAGGTATTATTTATTGATGGTCATTAAGCAATATTGATAAAGGACTCCTGTTGGCTGATTATTAACAAATAAATGAATGAATAAGTAGATACTATTTTTCACTAGCATTGACAAATCATTAATAAACATTGGTACAAATGAATGAAGAAAACCATTCACATTTATACCATCAGGAATCAGCGAAGTTCATGTTTATTCCCCAAAGCAACAATTTTTTTAAAAGAATGTTTTAGATGGATTATTAAGCAAAACATTTCAGTGGATTTTTGCCATGAGAGAGATGCCAGAATCTGAGGCAGTAATAATGGAATTGGAACCTCAATGACAAAACAAATGTTTAGAACTCCATACTTCCCTGGACTGTTCTGGGCTTCAAATGATGCATTTCCCACAAAGCCTCACCTTTCCACAGAGCCCAAGTCTGTTGTGCTCTGTAGCTCTGTTGTGCCATACAATGTGGCAGATTAGTATATCTGCGTTCAGCACACTCTCCTAACTTTAACTCACGCTGACTAGGGGTGAAGACAAAATTCTGGACTATGCCCTCTGCCGCCACACAGAGTCTCCTTGTTATGCCCCTGATCATGAATGTGGCAGAGCTCCATTTTAAGCCCATGACAATCTCCAAGGAAGACAGAGTCGAGGCATATCAAGGATCATGCCCAATTAAAAAATTCTCCTACCTACTCCACTCTTGCTGGAACAGAAAGAACACAGCAGAAGAGTCACTTACCGTGCCATGTTCATTCAGCACCACAATCAAACCCAATCTGCAGATTTTTCTGATGGAAGTCTAACATCCTCAGTGCCAGTGATATTCCTTTCTCTCTGGATGCAGCTTAATTTGCTGACATTTTTCTGTGATATTGATTTTGCTTCAGACTTTCAGTATCTACAGTCCTCTTGTTTTTGTGATTCCCTTTATTGCCCCAGATACCGTCTATTGAAAGCAGAAAGTGTGGTTGTGAGTAATTTTGCAGTCACACTCACTTACAGACTTTCAGTACCCAACACGATTGAATAATAGTTAACATTGGACTGTAACAATGGCACTAAGATTTGAAAACACATGGCTTTCCAGAGGAAGGATGGGACAAAATAAATGGATAACAAAGAGCTGCATCAGGGAAAAAAATACACTATCATCAAACTTGTAGGAGTGACTGTAAAATGGTTACTTGTTGCATGGATTATGCAGTGTGTGGGAGAATAGTTGTCGGGTATTTCAGAAATGGTCATAACATTGTGAAGAAGGTCCTTGCAGTTTAAATATGAACAAATATCAAGGAGGCTTCTCAAGTACAAATGTTTGTACATCTGCAAGATTTATGCTTGAGTGCATTTCTCATTCCTAAACAAAATAATTTCCAGCAGTATTCAGGCTGAAACCATATTCTACTAACAATTATTGCTGTAAACATCTAGCCAAATTTTCACCCACATAAAATGGTTAGATCAAAATTTCTGGCCTGTAGCCTGCATCTTATGTAGAGAAAATTGTTCACTAGCTGGTGTGGCAAGATTTCATATTTTTCACATTTGCAGTTGTTTCCTACATAAATTCATTTTACTTGCTGTATTTCCATTTATTTTCCCATGTTTGATGTTTGGTTTTCTGCCAATACACCCCTTCAGTTATTCTTAATGCTGCTGCCATATAAATGTTACCATACAATGAGGTAGAACTATCCATGCTTCTTTAGGAAGATGAGGAAGGAGAGTGTGTGAATGGATGACAAACACCTGAAGCAATTTGGCCCCAGTGAGCAACACCTGGACCCTTTCATGTGGACCTGGAATCGCTGAAGGACACCCTCTTCCATTCACAATGAAAACCATCTCAGAACTGTACCATCTCTGCAGGACTGCCAGCATGTAGCATGAAGAACAGGGACAGCTTTTCCTGTAGCAGCGAGAGATACCACAGCATGATCCTTTCATTATCCTGAATCTTCACAGGGGTCTTCTGTTAGATCAGCCAGACTAGAGAGCGCACATGTATCAAGCAAGTGACAAATTCCACATTCATAAAGACAGCACTTCATATGCCCTGCACAAAAGAGTATATCAGCTGGACATAATATGCAAGGTACCACACATCTCAGCCATGCTGCTTGCGTATTGATCCCAAAGCATTTAATTACTGCTTAATTGTAACTAACCACACTGTGGCTGCTATCATAAAACCGTACTATGTCTTTCAGATGCAGTATACCATATTAACTGAAGGAACAAAAATATAAAATGCATAACTGCTGACTCCTCAGCTTCTTTTCTCCGGACCTGATGAAGGGCTTGGGCCCAAAGCATCAACTGTACTCTTTTCCATAGATGCTGCCTGACTTGCTGAGATCCTCCAGCATTTTGTGTGTGGTGTTCGGATTTCCAGCATCTGCAGATTTTCTCTTGTTTGTGATTAAGCTAATCTTTATGTTGCTTCTGATAACAATAAACTTGTGTAAGCCACAGTGATTGAGCTGATGTCCTCATTATATCCAACCTGCTCACTGATTAGAGGATAATACTTAGGACTCTGTAAGGTCACTCTGCACATCCTGAAGAACAACTTCTGAATGTTTGATATCTAAAGGAACAGTATTTTCTCATGCTTCCTCTTCAAGCCGTTTTGAAAATGGACTTGTTTTTCATCTAAAGATGCTCTCTGTAAATCCTGTCACTTGGCATAATGGCTACCACATCGACTTACAGATGCAGATTTCACTCAACGGGATTTAATCCCTGCCGCTGCATGAAAGGAGTTTGTACATTCTCTGCTTGACCTGATGGCTTTCCTCCATGTGCTCTTCTCTACCCCCTCAATGGAGAGTGACATGGCCCAGTGAGTGTAGTTGCATGGTTGATGGACCCAATAGGAGATGTGCTGAGACAAGGTTATAATTTGATAATGGCTCAAAGAATTCCGGACACTACATTCAAAGTTCAAATTGAGGTTACAGTTGGTTTGGCCTTAAACAATCGTCAGAGAATGAGCTGACCTTGGTATAGAATTTGTGGTGGGTATAAATGAAAGTATATTAACTTTTCACAACTTAGCAAAAATATGTTTGCAGTTGCATAGGCTGGATGTAGGACATACAAGTTTCTCAATGTAAAGGTGGCAGAAGGTTTGAAAGAGATGGTTCAGAGGTGGAGCTGAGTGTCGGCAACATAGTAGGAAACTGGTCAGAGAAGAAGGAAAAGCCATTGCAAAATGGAGGGATTAAAGATTGGTTACTAAAGCTTGGTGAAGGCAAGGTGAAGAAAATTGGGTAGTCCAAGGAAAGGGAATTGCTAACAATTTCATTTAACTTGGGAACAAGGAAGCTATCAGGTGAGCAACAATTCACTCAGGATAATGCCTAAGAAGTAGAAAGTGGAGCTCATAGGCAAGAGGAGCTTGGAGTTACATGTGAGATAAACTGGAACAATTCTGAGCCTCAGAGCAAGTTTGGGAAAAGGAGAGAAAGTTTTTGAAGGTGAGAACTTGGCCCAATAGTGTTTGAATGATGTCCAGATCTGGTGGTAAATAACTATACCAGTTATTTACTATATCCATTCAGCTGCAGCTCTTGGACTGAGGGGAGTGAAGCTGGGAGCTTTGGCCTTCAGGGATAGCCAGGATGAGAGAGAATGATGACTTAACTGGGAAAAGTTGGGTATAGTCTAACAGAAAGGCTGCAACAGAAATCTTACAGTGAATGTGATATCAAAGGCTAACCAGTTGGGATTCTGAGCAGTTTTAAATTACAGATCATAGTTGTTTCAACAAAAAAATAGCGTCAGGAGATTTGTCTTCTCACATGCTATTTGAAAAATTGTAGCGATAGAGTACAAAAGCATTTTTTCTATTCCTACACCTCATAGTTAGTCCAGCTCTTCCTGTAACATATAAGAATGCTCAGAACATAATGTATATCTCAAAGTTGAATGTTATTTTATAATTATTCAATCATTAGTAAAACTAATTTTATCTCCATTCAGTGATAACTGTACATGAATTCACAAACTTATTTTAACCTCTCTTTTTATATCTGTGCTAGACACCCTGGGAAAGCAAAAAATATTGATTTTACTTGTTTGTGAAGTTTAAAAAATCTGTTTCAACATCTCCATTCCACAGTTCAAATGTTGTTACACAAATAGATAACAATTATTATAATATTGATATAATATAATATAATATAATATTGACTGCACATCCAAAACAACCCAGACATTTCGAGCTATTTCCCATCTAATGTAGGCCCCAAACTGCTTTCAGGTCATGGTACAATTTTAATTCAAAAGCTCTTCTGGCATATCCCTTCAAAATGTTTCCCAAAAAGAAGAGAAAGCACACAAGTATTTTCAAAAAGAAACAGGCCCTAGCTTTGACCATTATTTGCGCCCTTCTGGAATTATAATATCTCTCGCTTATTTTATCATTGTAGAAGAATTGCTGTCTCTGAAAGAAACAAATAAGTTTAGCTGAATAAAGGTGATCATGGCACACTAACCATTTTGATGATTTACCTCCCATTTCAAAGGCATACATTTCCCTGATGACTGACACACTCCTTAAATGTGATGAATGCTCGCTGTGCAATATCTAAATGCTTAAATAATTTGCAGCCTCTAGACTCAAGATGATGAACAATTTTGGAACCAAAAGATTAGGGGCAAGAAATTGGGTATGACAGCATGTGTTTTTAAACGTCTTTCAGAAGTCTGCACCATGGACAATTCAATCAGTGTTTGTTGGTTTGACATAGGTGCAGCCTCCTGAGGCTGAACATCCCCTTCTAAACTCACACACATATTTAGCAAGTAAAGAAACACCATTTGAAAAGGTCACTGCCTACAATAAGTCGTTAGCTTCCTCCTTGCTTCAATTGCATACTTTTTGTTTGTGTCATTGAGGTTGCCCTCAGTTGTCAGGCTGTGGTGTGGCATGTACAGTAGTCACCTCTTGTAATTCAAATGCTTTCACATAAACTAGTTTCTCCAAGACTGACCAGACTGAACAGAGATGCACAAATTTAGACAGGCCTGGGACAAGGAGGCGGGGAATGGGTGCTCAGCAGGAGCCAACTCACCCAGCTCTTGGGGAACAGCCCATCACTTACCAAATTTACCTACTTACGAGATGGAGTTCATCATTGAAACCAGCCAACTGGTACGGCTATAAAGCATACCTCAGAGCAGTTTAATGGCTTCATTACCAACAGTTGTTTAGGTGGCCATAGCTATAAAGCATGATGTATCTGACATTGTCCAGGCCAGGGATACTAGCAGAATCTTGCCATTTGCTTGAGCACAATAAAGAGAACCAAGGAGCCCTAATAAAAGATCTCATTTTGATCTCCACTTCTCTTGGCAAAGAGAAACAGGTGGAGGAAAACATGAGGGTTTGCCAGATCTAAGGCTGTGGTCTCATTGTTTTACAAGATTGTTCTCCCGCTGCTGTCAGTAAGAAGTTTGCACGCTCACTCCGTGTCCACGTGGCTTTCCATCAGGTGTTCCAGTTTCCTCCTACATTCCAAGAATGTAAAGGTCAACAGGTTAATTGGTCACATGGCTGTAACTGGGCGGTGTGAGCTCATTGGGCTGGAAGGGCCTTTTACTATCTTGTATACCGGTATATAAGTAAATAAAAATGGCAAATATCATTCCTATTATGCTTCAGAACCGAAAACAATTCCACTTCTTCAACATTCTGCTGGTGTGTATCATGCCTGTCACTGGCCAGGAGTCACTTTAACCTGCTAGAAAGGCGTTCAACAGAGCTCAGTCGAAGGGGCCTGAAGGTGCAAGGCTTTGAGTAGTGTGCAAGCAGGGGAGGGTTTTTGACACCAGCTATCAAGAGAGCAGCCGAAGAAGATGATCACAAGAAGGAAGAGGAGGGTAGCGGATGTGGACAGAAGATAAGGAGGTTAGGCTTCCATTCTGAGAGCAATTCTCTGCCTAGGCTCTGTGAAAACCGTTTCAAGTCTAAAGCCAGCAATTATTCTCTAAGGTCACCCATACTCTCTTGCTCACTGTCTTCCCAAGTTACTGAACACAATCCGAAAATGAAAACCAATACAATATAAATATTCCTGTCAGAATTTATAGATCAAAGAACCAATTGCATTTCTGCTTTTTGAGAGTGCTTCTTCTCAGTGTACCTTCATGCGTGTCCTTATATTTTGTTCTGCGGTCTTAAGCCTTTATAGAAATGGCAATCAGCAAAGAGTTTCTTTTAAACCTGCTCATTATATTTTTCAAAGTAGTTAAAATATAAAGGGCTGCTAGGCACTTCGTTTTGAAGATGGTGCATAATGGTTCTTTATATATGATCAATGTCTGAAAGGTATAAAATGGTTTAAATTTTCCAATTATAAATCAAAGCTGCAGAAAGGTCATGATGTGATTTGGGCACCACAGAGTAATCATTCTTATGATAGTTCAGGGATAGTTCAGATATAGTTCATTGGCTATAGGTCAATGCCATGTGGAAAGTGACCCTTTCAACCAGCAGCCATTTTGTAGCAAAATGGTTAAATCAGCTATCCAATGCAAAACAGCAATAGTCTCCAGCAAGGTCTCGAATCTCCTTTATATGGTTAGTCCTGTGTTACTTTTAGTTCAATTACTATTCGCCTGCTGACTGCAAGTTGTGCCTCATTATGACGAGGTCAGGTTCATGTCATATTAAAGTGATTAAAAAGCTAGTGATCAGCGTATAAACTGGGTGGTGATATTAGAAACTGGCTATCAAGCCATTCACATCTTTTTTTCATTCTCTAAGTGTGCTAGTATTTCAAATGGCAATAATAAATTCCAACATACCTTCCTGCAAAAGTGAAGCAAGTGCCAAGCTTAGTTTAAAACATAATTCACCGCTATTAGGACAATTGGATATAGCACAACAAAATTAACAATGAATTATGTGAAGCTGATTCACAGTATGCTCATTTGAATCTTACATGATCTTCATTTTCACAAATGTACACAAAGGGATTATAAGGGGTTGGAAGTTAACAGAATGATTGAGGTAACAATTCACAAAAGCATTATCACTTATTAACGCTCTTTTGTTCTGCGCAAATTTAAATTAGTTTCTCCCCCCTCAGGAGCCAAACTACAAAATGATCGAATGTAAAATTATTCATTAGTGCATCATCACGATTATTCACATGTTCAACATAGCCTGAAAATGTCTTTTCATTTAACGATTTCCTCAATTCTCAGAGATACGGGGCACACTAAAATATTTTAATGGAAATGTTTTATTTAAAAAAATGCAATTAACATCACTGAATCCACACTATTTTAAAAAAATAAATAAATTCCACTTTTGCTGTTGACTGTTGGCAAAGCTTCTTCAGGTCTGAGCGCATAAAATTCCACTGAGAGCCTCTGAAACACTGAAAAATTTCCCCCTATTCGGTAACAAAAGACATCTTCCCTGTGATCTTCTTCAATCATGTAATCCTATTGGGCACTAGGAGCGCAAAGGCATGGGGAATATAGGACTTTTATGGCCAATGAAATAAACAAGAGTTCAGCTTCTTAAAGTAGCGACTCCACTTTTTCTCCCTGCTTCGTTCTGCGGTCGAAAATATGACGGATTATTCCAACTTCTGGATGTGACTGGGAATTTACTGAAGGTGGGGTAGCGGAGAGAGCGGAGGATTGGAGTGAGCTAAATTCCTTTACTGGCAATGCTAAAGAAAAGCGATGTACCAAAGGCGATGTGACATTTTTAAACACAAAGTTTAATCACCTCAGCACACTGAATGTAAAAACACTGAAATAAAAAGAGAAGGAAGATATTTGGCCCCTCATGCCTCCCCCACCATGCAATAAGGGTTCTTACCTCTTAGATGTTTTTAGGTTGAGGGTCCAATCCAGCAATATGACAAAAAAAAAATCAAGACCCACAAATGAGTTTTGTACTGAGGAGCTGCTACATTGGAGATGCTCTTTTGGATAAGCTCTCCACCAGCTCTCTCAGTCAAGGATCTGACATCTCATGGCATTATTCCAAAGAACCACAGGGTTATTATCTCATGTGTTCCAGTTAACTCAGTAAAATCACTAAAACAAATCTTCTAGTTATTGTCACTTTGCTTTTTATCTTAATGCATACTACAGAGAATAAAGCCTCTTACCCATTGCGTTCATGTCAGATTTGAGAGCTTGCTGAGCACAAAATGGCTATTATTTTTCCTAAGTACAGCAGCAAATACGCTTCCTCGATACTTCAATGGCTGTAAAGAGATTTAGGATGACCTGAAAGGAAGACCATAAGCCATAAGATACAGGAGCAGAATTAGGCCATTTGGCCCATCAAGTCTGCTCTGCCATTACTTCATGGCTGATCCATTTCCCTCTCAGTCCTAAACTCCTGCCTTTTTCTCATGTCCCTTGATACCCTAACTAATCAAGAATCTATCAACCTCTGCCTTGGCAATAAATTCAACAGATTCACTACTTTCTCACTGAGGAAACTCATCCTCACTCTGTTCTAAATGGATATCCCTCTATTCTGAGGCAATGTCCTCTGATTTTAGACTCCCCCACCATAGGAAACATTTTCTCCAAATCTATTCTGTCAAGATCTTTCAACATTCAATAGATTTCAATGAGATCCCCCTTCATTCTTCTGAATTCTAGTGAGTACAGGCCCAGAGCCATCAAACACTCCTCATATGATAAGCTTTTCAATCCCAGAAGCATTCTCATGAACCTCCTTTGAACCCTGTCCAATGTAAGGTGAAAAGGTTTTGTTACCTCAATGATCAATTGCAAGAGGTTAATTGTAACACCATCTCTTAGCCAAAAGTAAAGTGCTTTGTAATACTACAGAGTCTTTTGACCTTACCAGCACAGGCTGAAGTTAAATCCAATTTAAGCACCTTGTCTTTAGTATTAACTTTGCATTGATGGGGAGAGGAACCACTAACAATTCATCCACAGCCTATTTGCCCGTTGTGTATTTTGGATGTTTGATTAGGGAGACAGTAGGCCAATCACATGTCCATGGCTCAGCAAAACAGTTCATTATGCCTTGCAGTAGTTCGAGGAGAGAGTGGAGCAAAATGTGCAGAGGTGTTTGCATTTGACAGGAGGTACCAGGCAAGAGTTTTTACTGCTTGCATCTTGAAGTTAATTTTGTATAACAAGCCTTCTAAAAATTAGATCACATATATATCAATATTATATGATAAAGTACCTTCTCTATTGATCAGAATCGAGAGTATTCCAGAACTTTAAAATGAAGGACCTTCAGCCTAGAGTAAAGTCTGATGAAGGGTCTGAGGCCAAAATGTTGACTCTTCATTTCCCTGCTTGGATGCTGCCTGACTGGATGAGTTTCTCCATCATTTTGTTCCTTTTTCTATTAACCGCCTCCATCCCCACAGACACTGCTCAATTTGCTGAGTGCTCCCAGCATTTTCTCTTTCTAATTCAGATGTCCAGCTTTAATTTTCATGAAGATTATATCTCTGTCTTCTTTGTTAGTGGCCACAGACACCACAGTATTTGTCACAATTTGTAATCACTCTCTCTTCCAGATGACTAACGTGATATAGCTACAGGCACCAGGAGAAAAACCTTGAACAGACTTCAACTGGCTGCCATACTGCTGACTGACATGGGACTCACATAACCATGTGCTCAAGCATCAGGGTACAGCATGATCAAAACCTTGTATGTCAACTCTATAATTTATGAAACAATTTATAAGGGTAGCTTTGAGCTGCAGTAAACTCTTACATCCAATACATATTGTGGCCACTTTATTAGGTACATCGATACACTTGTTCATTCATGCAAATATCTAATTGGACAATTGTGTGGCAGCAAGTCAATGCATCAGAAGCACACAGACAAAGTGGTAACAATAATAACATTTATAGAGCATTTTTCTTGCAATGTAGTTCAAAGTACTTTGCAATGGGATAAAGTGCAAACATGAACATAAAAGACAAAATGATGTTAGTTAAAAGCAAGGTTAAATAAATAGGTTTCGAACTGGCATGGACAAGTGTCAAAATGATCAAGAGGTTCAGTTGTTGTTCAGACCAGATATCAGAATGGGGAAGAAATTTGGTCTAAGTGACTTGGACTGCAGAATGGTCGCTGATGCCAGACGGGGTGGTTTGAGTGTCTCAGAAATTGCTGATCTCCTGGGATTTTCATGCACAACTGTCTCCAGAGTTTACAGAGAATAGTGTGGAAAACCAAAAGCATCTAGTATGTGGCAGTTCTGAAACTGACAATGACTTGTTAATGAGAGGAGTCAGAGAGAATGGCCAGACTGGTTCAAGCTGACAGAGAGGTGAAAATAACTCAAATATTCATGTGTTTATAACAATGGCATGCAGGAGAGCATCTCTGAGTACGCCACACATCAAACCTTGGGATGGGTAGGCTACAGCAATAGAAGACCATGAACATACACTTCGGGACCAATGTATAGATACCTTCTGTATCTAATAAAGTGGCCACTGAGTGTATCAATGCTGCCTGACCTCTAAATTCCTCCAATGTATTTTTTTGCTTTGACTTGAGATTTGTCAGGGTAAAAACTGGATATATTTACTTGCAAGGCAGGAAGAATTATAAAACAGAGGATTAGACTGATACCATGATACAAACTAAATAGAAACACCATACCCAATAGCAATTAAACAGTCTCAGAGAACAAAACAAAGTCCCCAGTGCAAACATGGCAAATGATAACAATTTGGGCATTGAGCCACTTAGCAGCCAAATGTTAGTTTGAGCTTTCTGTCTCTGATGGGGATCATCGTGTGGAATATAGAGAACAAATGTTGACAGAGTTACTTGTTCTAAGCATCATTAAAAAGCCAGCAAGAATTAAATCTCAGATGATACAAGATTTGATCATTAGGATAAATAATTGATACAAGAACACAAGGAATGGAAGCAGATGTGTGCTGTTCAATGCCTCCCATTTCCCTTTGCCATTGAACAAGATCAAGGTTGATCATTTACCTTGATGATACCTTCCTGCACTGGTCCTATAACCCTCAATTTCTTTCAAATCCAGAAATGTTCAGTTCTCCATGTTGAACATACTTAGTACATGAGCATGCACAGTACCCAGGTAAAGAATTTCGGAGATTCACCACTATTTGTTGAAGAAATTTCTTCAAATCTGAATGCTGAATGGATTGAGATTATCAGATGATGATTGTCTTACTTTCAGACAATGTCCTTGATTCTGGTTTCTCCATCCTGGAGACTTTCACCTTGTCACCTGCCCTGTAAAGTCCTACGAGTATTTTATTCATTCATGGAGAAAACAGTTCTAATTTTTATGCTCAGTTTTCTTAAATCTCTCCTGAAAGGACATGGCCATCATGTCTAGAATCGATCTGGTAAGCTTCTCTATAATACAAGTATGTACTTCCTTGGGAAGGAAGACCAGAACTATACAGAATATTCTAGGTGCCGCCTCATTAGTAAGTTTTGGTTACTTCTGAACTCAAAATCCATTAGCAAAAGGCATTCATTGCTGTACCTTTCAGTGATTCATGTTCAAGGAAACAGCTAGTGCCTTTGAACATCAATTATCTTCAATTGATCACCATTAAAAATACTTCATTCTTCTATTTATTCACCACTTGACCTCACATTTTTCTACATCATATTCCACCTGCTATTCACCTATCTATATCCTACTGTATCTCTCTTCCCTCAGTTTGTAAGGGGCCCACATTAACTTGTGCTAGTCTCTCCCTGTCGGTATATCTATTGATATTGCTATAATATGTTTTTGTGTTTCTCGCTTGATCACTCCCATACTTCACTGTCCCTTGACTTATCAATCTAGCTCCTTAAGACAGAATTACATTGCTCCTTGTACCAAACCCTGAATAGGTTTCCCCAAGTAATATGGGCATGAGCCTTTCAGGAGAGCAAGATACTTTAAAGTTGAGAGGATCCTACCAAATATTTCAAGATGTGGTCTTCTTGATTATATAAAATTTCAAAATACATGATTTTGATTTGATTTGAAATGCTGGAGGAACTCAGCAGGCCAGGCAGCATCTACAGACATGAGTAAACTGTTGATGTTTCTGACCCTTTGTCTGATTTTAGTATCTTGTACCTACTTCAGGAAACTTATTTTCCTTTGAGTATATATTTGTGTCTGTATGTTATGAGAAAATTAGCAGTTTGTCAAACAATGTAGTATTTATCAGTGACTAGGGATTCATACAATGTGGTTTCTAACTCTTAAGTTCTTTTGTAATTAAGAAAAAATTCATGAAACAAGTGCCTTTCCACTGCTTCTAGTCACAGATGGAGCAACACCTACACGGAGCACTTTTTAACATACAGAAATTATGATTTATACCCATTAAATTTAATTGATGGAAAATTAACTTCTCTGTAACATCAAATCCAGCTTTGTGCCTCCTCCCACTCCCTTCCCCCATCGGGATTGCAGAAAGGATCTTTGTCTCACTTTCTTTTGACATTTGTGTCACCTTCTTGATAGCGGAATGTGAACCTGTGGATGACTGCATTACTCCGCGCCGATTAGAGAGTTGAGCAAGACTAAAATCGTCGAGGACATGAGTGGAAAATGAAGAGGTGTTGTGCGACATCTGCCTGCACTTGACCGTTTTCCCTCTCTTCTCGTTACTACCATCGGACGGGAGGTGCAGGATTCTTGGGTTGCACGCTCCCAGGTTCAGGAGCAGGTGTTGCCCTGCAGCCATCAGGCTCCTGGTGGCTTCATTTGCCTCAGTACCGATGGGCTACTCAGCTGTGGACTCCCTTCAGGGGCTTTGCAGTCCATGTTCCATGTGTTTTTGTTCACGTGTCTTTTTATCATTTGTGCAATTTGTCCTCTTTTGAAGTTTAGATAGCCGGCAGTTTTGTTGTGTATGTTTCTTAGTGAATTCTATTGTGTCTCTTTGTTTTGTGAGTGTCTGCAAGAAGATGAATTGCACGGTTCTATATGGTATACTGTGGATACATTGATAATAAATCAGAACTTTGAATTTACTATTCATCTTTTGAGATGATCTGAAACCGATTTAAGGTATCTGATTTACCAAAATTCAATATTCCCAAATCTAACCTCTTACTCAGTTCCTCAAAATAGATACAAAACTTTTTCAAAAAATTACTCTGTAGTAAGCGCAACTGCACTACATTCAGAAATTATTTCAAACATCACGCCTAGTAATTATATTGCAGAGTGGAATGTTAGCTGTATGAACCAACAAAAAAACAATTAAATGTGGAATTATTCCAAAGTAGACTGGCACAGCAATCTCCAAACCATTATCTACATCAGCAGACAAGATTAATTATATAAAATTACCAAGTTCAAGTAAACAATCACTCTCTGAAGAAAAAAGGGCTTTCATCTTTGTATCTTCTTATGCAGATCCATGTTTAACTTAACAGTAAAGTAAGCACACAACACTATACTGAGCAGAAAAACACATGATAAATCACCCAGTGTTTTTGTTTAAAGGCTTCCATTGTACAGATTCTTTCTTTTCTTGTCAAGAAACACTTAATATCCAGTTTCTCTTTTCCAGTGCTGTTTAAAGACATTCATTATGTTAAAATTATTTGAACAGAAGAAAAACACAAGACACTAGGGAGAGGACAAATCTGAAACCAGATATTGATTAAACCTTCATATATTACAAAAATGTTTTTAGTCTCGCAGCAGAAACTGTCTCACATTGCCCTGTGTTCAATAACACATTGTATTTACTTTCAGAGAAGTTCAATTGGGTAGCTTAGGAAAAGGAGATCCACCCAGCTCAGTAGTAGCTTTATCTTTTACTGGCATGTGGATTACTTTACTCAAACCTGACACTGTCTGCTGCACACTCAGCATCATTTATTCATGAACGATGCTGAAAAATCTCAACTCTGTTGATCTCAATCCACTTTCACATTCTGTGCAACAATGTCTGTATTTTGTATTAAGGATGCAAGTTATTATAAACACTTAGTTGAAAACTTAGTTGATACCTGGCTAACAGATCAAAATATGACCAAAGCAGAATTCCACAACATGTAAAAGGTTGTCTTGTAGCCATGGCATATCAGGTCAATAAAACATAATAAAAAATAAGTCTGGCAAAATTCCTCATACAAACTTTTGCAGCATAAGAGGAAATACTACTGTTATCCACATCCAATGTCGCTGAAGTTAACCGGTTTCACACTCAGAATAAGCTTGTGACAATTATGAATATAAACTCCCCTATATAAACACAACAGTAATTTATATCATCACATGAAGAACATTTTACAAAAATCTTACAATATTATTTATTTTTATTGCAATTCTTATTGCTAAGTGTCCAAAGCTTTGTACATTATCTCAATGTGAGTTATTTATCCTTAATTTTTTCAGATCAGATTCAGATTCAGTTTATTGTCATTTAGAAACCACAAATGCAATGCAGTTAAAAAATGAGACAACGTTCCTCCAGAATGATATCACAAAAGCATATGACAAAACAGACTACACTAGAAAATCCACATAACGTTTGGCAATCCCCAATCCAGAGTCCAGAGAGGCTGCTGCGTATTAATATCACACTACCATTTTACAGTGTACCCCGGAAAGGAGCTCCAAATCCAGCAGACAAACAAGACCAAAAACTAAAGCTACAAGACCCGCACAAAACCACATAGTTACAACATATAGTTACAACAGTACAAACAATAGCATAATTGATAAAAAAACAGACTATGGGCACAGTAAAAATACTCCAAAGATGTTAAAGGACTATAAGTTCAAAAGAAATCACCACACAGTTTCCACAAGTCCCCAGGGTCCCGACAGACTCGTCATCCAACCCCAGCAGCAGAAGAGAATATCCCAGCTATGGACTTCCACGGTGCCACCCGACTCAGCCTCGCAGACGCAGCACACAACGAAAGCTCCATCAAACCCAGCCTCGCAGACGCAGCACACACCAAAAGTCCATCAAACCTCCGAGCTGACGACCATCCCCTCCGGCACAGCTTCTCCGAGCACCATCCTCTGCTGAGCGTATTAAGACGGCCCCACAAATGGCCATTGGCAACGCGACCCCGAGGACCGGGGGCCTGTTCTTCCCAGCAGAGTCCCGGACCTCACAGCAGCAGCAGCAACAAAGAAGGTCTTCCTGGAGATTTCCCTATATTCCTCCGTGCTTCCACATCCGTTTTCAATCGATTATGATTGCGCACGGCACCCCACTTCACAAGTAACAGATAATCAGTTCCGGAGCGGCCGCTGCAGGCTGCGTTGCGCCGCCATCTTGCGTACAACATTGGGTTAATTAAAAGTGTGTCCAAAATTCTGGTACTCTGCAAGCGGATATATCATCTACATTAAAAGGAAGATAATATATTTATACCATAATGCTCCTGGTTGCTAATTTGCTAAAACAATTTAAATAATGCTAGAGTCATAGTTTTGTAAATCCCATTGCTCTACTGCTACAATCATGGAATTGAATTTTCAATAAATCAATTTTTTCCCAAAATTTTAAATATACTAAAGCTCATGCAAAATATACAGTACTGTGCAAAAGTTGTAGGCACATAGATATACAGCTAGGGTACCAATGACTTATGCCCAGTATTGTACTTGTCATCGTGGAGTGGAGAGTGATCTGATTTGTAAATTTGGTGGGAACAAAGGACCTTGGGAATGCTGAGGATGGAACATCGCAGGAGGGGTGTGGGTGAGATGGTAGAGGAGTGCAAGGGGCGGAGAAGAGGGAGCAGACACACCGAACCCTGAGTCACCAGGTAAGGTAATTTGTTTCCAAACAATTGGTTTATTGATCATTGCAGAATATCTCTCTGGTGCTTCTTGCTCCTTCCTCTCTCCCTTCCCCTTTTCCTAAACGTGATTCCCCTCTCCCTGACCACTTTCCACTCTCAGTCCACAATAGAAAACTATTTTAGAATCAGGTTTATCATCACTCACATTTGTCATGAATTTTTTTTTCTCTGGCAGCAGTGCAGTGCAGTACATAAAATTACTACAGTACAGTTACATGAATTTTACACAAGTCTGACTTTGTAATAATGACATTGGCATTGTTTGTGAAGTTTAAAAAGGAAGTAGGATGTTTACATTTGTAAATTAATTCAGCTAGTTTTGGATGTGTGAGAAGTAAATGATGCAATTCCCAAAATTTAACATTGCATATTTACCAACATTTTAAAATCAGAACTTGCTATTAGCCAGTACATAGAAATGTGTTCATTCAGTCAGGCAGATCTCCTGAAAGTGTGGAACTTTTCTGTTTTGATATTTAATAAGGTGTTGATAAGCCTTTTCTATGTTCTGTGGTGCTGTCATATTCTGCATTATGTTATTCCAACACATTATTCTCAATAAGAGCTTATACCAAAAGGTCCATGTGTAATTTTTGCGAGGAAAGCTAATGCTAGAATCCACAAGGCAATATCTGAAGAGATGGTAAATGCAGGTTTGGTTTTATTTTTCAAATGGGAACTGGTTAAATGCTTGAAAGCAAAAATATTGCAGGTTCCTGTAGAGAGAGCAAGTCATTGCGACTAATTGGTTAGGTCTCACAAAGAACCTTTACACGAGATGAGCTTAATTATGTGCTTTTTTAAAAGCTTCTTGCTTTGTCTTCTGCATTCACTACTGTCACTAGGGGAGACATTTAGCAAGTAGTTGCTGAATTATTGTCACGGAATGCAGTTGAGTCCATGCATCAGCAGCACACAGAAACACCAATGTAAACAGCAGCTGGAGAGCACAGTCAGCTATACCTGAAGCAGAATCCCTAGTATCCACATTCATCAGAACCTAAAGAGCTGGAGTGGACTCAGATTGAAGTAGTCCCAAGGAACTACGTATGCAGCAGTAAAAGAATTTGACCACAGTCAAGATTTCCCATGACCAAAGTAGATGATGTCTTGCAAGTCCTTAGAGGTCATTCCCAGAATGATTAGGAACTAACCACCATTAAGAGCTAATCTAAGTAGCTAACTGACTTGTGAAAATAGAAAAAAAAACATGTAGATTTAAATGTAAGCCTTATTTTGACAACTTGAAAGATACTTAGGATTTTTTCTGAGAATGGCTGGCTTTTACAACCTTAAAGGCTGTTTCAGGAAGGAACACTTCACAGGTACTGCATTCTCTAAAGTGAATGCTGTCTGCAATGTTCTCTGCAGAAGAACCTTCGGATATCTCTGCAGGGGTCCAAACAGTGACATTTTATACTGCAATGTGAAGAAAGTGTTGACTTATACCAGTGTGTTCTGAGAACTGATTAAAGAGCTTGCCTGTGGAAATATCACAGGGAATAAATTTAGAGGCAGAGTGGCAGGGGGAAAAATAAGAGGAAGAACATCCGTAAACTTTCAGCATGTCTTGAACAAAGAATACAGCACATTTTAATCACCTATCTATCCTTGCCATACACAAATGGAGGCGGTTGCTAGTACAAATAAAATGTATCTAATCCATGAGCATCTTCTAAAAATATAATAAATATTTGTCATCAAACTGCTTTTGCTTACCTTTGATATTTTTACAAAAGTTGGCCCTTTCTGATACTTCTGCAAGGATGCTATTAAGATGTGTTTGTAGTTAAATCTTCAGAAATTTTAGTCTAACCAGATTTTTTTTAACGCACTTATTTGTGTTTTAATGACTTCTGTTTGGAAATACTCACAAAAATATGTGCAACACTGCCACATCCAACTCTCATACTGTTCACCTATTTGTTGTACTAGAATATTTTAATTCTCTTGCTTTCAAATAAAATAGCCAATCTTAAAATTAGCGCAGAGCTCCAGCCAAGCTCATTAGTTTGGTTACCAAGGTTTAGAAAAAAGAAAGTTTATTAACTGCAGAGGGTTAATGGCAGAAAGGCACAAGGTTTGTGGGAAAACTGTGATTTCAGGGAAACTGAAAATGCCCCTTTAGGTTTTAGGTAAATATAGCACATTTGTAGTGCTGGAGGCTTTTAGTAAAACCATACTCATAATCCTTATTAAACACACTCAGTTATAACGTTATTTCATTTGCTACATTTTTCATGCTACATTTTCTTCTCTATTAGAGGACGTTTGCCATAAACTGGCATATTGTTATGATGTTTAAACTGCTTGACTCTTGAGGACTGAACTATAATGAGGGCAGAGTGTACCCTTCAGTGAAATAAACTATTTATTACAATGTTTCTATATTTCTGGCGTAAGCCCAGGAAGCTACAGAAGAAATCATGAAATATTGATATAAAACATATCAATAAAATTATGGCATCAGTTTTAGTATGCATCTACACTGTTATATGACAAATGGAGCAAGTATATTTAATTTTTAACAAGCCTTTGCTGTTCCTGTTTTCCCTTCTGTGAAATACATGAAGCATATAAATTTATTCAGGTTGAAAAAAAGGCTAAGTACCTGTCAATCATCACTCCACCACATGGCAATACTTAATTTCTAAAAAGCTATCTGCTACAAAAAAGGAGCGAAATGATAATCTATCGTAAACTCTTGGGATATGTTCATCAAAATGGGGGAACATTCCAGGGAAAAAAAATGAGAATTTCCTGAGGTAACTGTCCTTGACCCGGATCTTTAATCGAGAGAAATTTCATCACTTTATCTAATATCATGCTTCATGCTTCAGGCTCATAGCAATTCTATTTTAGTGAGGTCTAATGGGCAGCTGACATACCCACTCAGCAGCAGGCTACAGAATATGTGCTGACACATGATGCAGTGTGCATTTTAGTGTGAACTGTTTATTTGTCCCCCGAGTTCAGAGACTTCCTGGGGAGATGTTTCAGGGTGTCATCTAACTGTGCATTTTGAGGTGATAGTGAACAGGGTGAGGGTGGGGAGGTTGGACAGGTTACTCAGATTCCATTTGCTTTCTGGTTGAAAATCTCAGCCCACAATCTCTACCAGGCTGTCAAAGCAACGACTGCAGCTTTCTGCAATCCATGGCTAAGGGGACATACCGGGAGCACAATTTTAAATGCTATCATATCAGACAATTCAGAACTTACAACTTGAATTTGCAGCCTACTTTGTAGTTCTGTATGGTCCTTAGACACCAAATCTTTCAAAGACATTAAGCCATTAGAGCACTTTAAGAAGATATATTGGGTGATTTTTATTCCTGTTAAATGTGTTCATGTTTTAACTGCAATCTAATAGGGACACTTTTTCTCCAAGTCCAATAGTTAGTGCCAGTTTAAAAAAGTATTGGAATATCCTCCAACTTTGCATTTAAATTTCAGCAAAATGCTCTTTTCGATCACAAATACCTCACTCAAATTACCTTGGCAATAGTTAACATCAACTTCACCCCACTTTCAAGAACAAAACTTTTAATGGGCCAGAATGTTTACACACTTATTCTAAGAAAAGTTTACAATTAAATGTTCCACTATCTTCCTCCTGCACTCACACAGTTGACTCATTTTCCAGATTGTCTGATCTCAGTAGTGTTCAGGTTATCTTATTGCCATACTACAAGCTCAGCATGATTCTGGCATTGTTATTTGCCATCCAAGTATGCTTTCCTGTCAACCTACTTATCTGCTTAAGTCCATCCCCCTCCCACCCCCACAGGGACATGGGCCACCAACAGCAGCTTGCCAGAGTCCTCTGTCCTTGGCCGGTCTTCCAAGTTGCCCCCAGGTGTCACCCTCCCTCCTGGATACTTCTATTCCCAGGGATGAGGTCTCTAGAGCTTCTGTTGGTGTTTCTGTAGCTCTGGGTTTTTATGGAATGGGGTTGCCCACACCTGACCTCTTTCTTCCACACCCATGGCCAATTTTTTCTTGTTGACCAGGTGAAAAAAATCCAAATTTCAGGTATCTCAAATTGCCAAAATGATAATCACATGAAAGCAGAAAATTGAAAAATAATGCAATTATCCACACATTAATTGCCAAGTCTGTGCATATGGCAGTTTCAGCTTGGTGCCCTTAATTATTGCTGCACTTTTCAACTGGCATCCTATCTCTTGCTTTGCACCTGTCAGTCATTATTAAAATACTCCTAATATTTATGACAGACAGTAGCCAGTGGTCGAACTCTGATATTACTGGCAGCTTTGTCCTCTAATGCAAGTGGTTAGAACAAAATCCCACCATCCTCCTCACCAGAAGCTGAAAACTTTTCTCAACTACTATGAACAGTACCATCTCCATCAGAAAAGGGTGCTGCTTGCATCTACATGGCACCTTAATGGTTCCCCACTCAAATTTGGATCTGTAATACAGAGGAACACTGTCGCACAGCCTGAGAAAGTTAACAGAGCAAGTATTTTTTTTATATACAATCATCTGTTCCAAAAGGAATCATTCATCAAAACTTGATGACTTCAATAGCATGAAGCCTTTCAGAACGTCCATGCCAGAAGTTAAATAACCTGAAATAAAAATAGAAAACTCTACAGTACTCAGGAGGGTAATCAGCATCCACAGAGAAACAAGTAGGAGAATTATTTTAGGTCAATGTCCCTTCATCAGAAATAGAAAAAGAAAAAAGTTGTAAAGTATGATGTTTCAGAGGCAAGAGGTAGAGAGAACAAGGAATATGTCTGTATTAGGATGGTGAATAAGATACTTAGCAATATAAGTGGAGATATCTACTGGAAATGTAACAGATAAAGTGAGAATTTGGAGAATATCCTTTTAGTAGTATAAATGACAGAGCTGCAGAGGTACCCTTCAAACTTCGATGCAAGGGGAAGTTGGAAATTTATTCAGAAGCTTCATAATAGAAAATGAAAAATATTAGGATAGCATCCCATAATTGGATTCAAATTTAATCTTGGGCAGAGCATCATGAGACCTACCCTTCACAGCTTCCAGCATTGTAGTCTCTCAGCCCTGCACAGTCCACTTCTAACTCTTGCAGGACTCCTAGCGGGACTGTCCAGGTTACGCCAATGTTTCAGTCTTATCTCACCCCAACAAACTTAATTTCGATTGCAGCCTTTCTCCTCTGGTCTCATTTCTTGCCCACTTACTTAAGTGACAACTCTGATGCACCCCATCCACCACTTTGATAGCTTTCATTGACCGGGTCCAAACTTGACCATTGATTCTCTCATAGTCATACAGCACAGAAAGAAGCCCTTTGATCAACCAAGTTCACATCAACCATTAAGATCCATTTCAATACTCTTTTTTTATATACTCTTCCCAGATTCCTATGAAATCCCACCAGATTTCCATCAAATTCATCAACTCACAAGACCACTTTATAGTGCCCAATTAACTAATCAAATTGTATGTCTGGAATGTGAGAGGAACACCAAAGAGAAACTCATACAGAGTGAAAATGAGCAAAGTCCACAAACACAGCTTTGCAGATCAGGAATAACCTTCAGGAAGGTACTATGTTTGACAAGAGAGGTGGAGCATTTAGTCAAAAATAAGAAGAAAGCATACTTAAGATTTATGAAGCCAAGATCATATTGGGCTCTTGAGAGTAATAAGGTAGCCAGGTAAGAACATAAGAAGGACTTAGGAGAGCTAGAGAGGACATGAAAAGGCTTTGACAAGCAGGGTTAAGGAAAATCCCAAGGAATTCCACGTATTCTATAAGGCATTTCTTTAGTAATACACTCTGGAGAAACACTAGAGTGAGGGTAGGACTGATAAGGTATAAAAGGGTAAATGTGTGTGGATTCAAAGGTCTGCAGGTCCTTAATAAACTCTGTGCTTCAGTATTCACAGTGAGAGAGGCTTTGATGAATGTGAGGTCAGCATAGAACAGGTTGATATGCTGGAACATGTCATGGTTAAGAAAGAGGTTGTGTTGGAACTTTTGGAAAACATTAGGATAGTTAAGACCCCAGGGCTGAACAGGAGATACTCCACATAACTACAGGAAGTGAGGGAAGAGATTGCTGCACCTTTTGTGGTGATCTTTGTATTATCACTGGACCCAGGTATACTACTAGTAGATTGAAGGTTTGCAAATGTTATTCCTTTGTTCAAGAAAGGTAATAGAAATATCACTGGGAATTAAAGAATGTGGTATTACATAAGTGGTGGCAAACTATTGGAGTGAATTCCTCGAGACAGGATTTACAAGCATCTTAAGAAGTACTATTTGATTAGGGATAGTCGGCATGGCTTTGAGAGGTGCAAGATCGTGGCTAATGAGTCAAATTGAGTTCTTTAAGGAAGTAACAAAACAGATGGATGGGACTTTGTTCGTGTTGAGATCCTGAGTTTGCTAGGTACTTCAAACCGTTCAAAAGTTCAGATTCTCTTAGTGTTGCAATGAGGAGCAAAGGAAGTGAACCCAAGTGCAGGACACAAGCTCGGAGATTGAGCTTGGATGTTTACATGGGTGTAAATGCCAAACAGCAAGCAGGAGGGATCTTGACACGGGGCCTTGACTCAGAGACTTGACACAAGGCCCTGACTCAGTGAAACTGAGTCTCACAGGTAAACCTTGAAACTGGAGCTAAACTTGGAACAAATGGTTCTAAGCAGTCGGGAAACATAGTTTACTCACAGGAAAAAGGACCAATGAACTGGCAACTAGTGGTTGTGATATTGAAGTTCTTATACTGAGTTCTTGATGGAAACCAGATGTGCCATCATCAAAGAGAATAGGAAGCAATTGGGAAATTAATGATCAGGGCCATGGCATAATCAAAGAAAATTAGGAGCAAGATAGGAAATAAACGATGGGGACCATGACACTTAGTCTCACCATGGGTGGCTCCCAACCTTCTGGACAATCACCCTGGTATTTGTCTATGTGGACTTTCGCAAGGCCTTTGACACGGTCCCACATGGGAGGTTGCTCAAGAAGTTTCAGTTGCTTGGCATTCAAGATGAGACAGTAAATTGGATAAGACATTGGCTCCGTGGAAAAAGCCAGAGGTGGTTGTAGATGGCTGCCTCTCTGACTGAGGGACTGTGTCTGGTGGCATGCCGCAGGGATTGGTGCTGGGTCCATTGTTGTCAGTCATCAATATCAATGATCTGGATGATAATATGGTAAACCAGATAGGCAAAGTTTGGGTAACACCAAGATTGGGGGTGTATTGGACAGCAAGGATGACTATCAAAGCTGGACCAGCTGGCGAATTGGGCAGACAGAATTTAATGCAAACAAGAGTGAGGTGTTGCAGTATGGGAGGAACAACCAAGGTAGGTCTTCCATAGTGAACAGTAAGACACTGAGGAGTGCAGTAGATCAGAGGGATGTGGGGATACAGATTCATAATTCCTTGAAAGTGGATACATAGGTAGATAAGGTTGTAAAGAAAGGTCTTGGCAAATTGGCCTTTTTAAGTCAATGTGTTGAGTACAGGAGTTGAGATGGTACTTTGAAATTGTGTCAGACATTGGTGAGGCCTACTTTGGAGTATTGTTTCCAGTTATGATCACCTACCTACAGGAACGATGTAAATAAGATTGAAAGAGTGCAGAGAAAATTTACAAGGATGTTGCTGGGACTTGAAGTTCTGAGTGATAGCGAAAGGTTGAGTAGGTTAGGACTTTATGTAGAATGCAGAATTTAGAGGTATATGAAATAATGATGGGTATAGATAGGATAAATGCAAGCAGGCTTTTTTTCCACTGAGGTTGAGTGAGACAACAACTAGCGGTCAGGAGTTAAGGAGAATGGTGAAAAGTTTAAGGGAAACATGAGGGGAAATTTCTTCACTCAGAGGGGGATGAGAATGTGGAACAAGCAGCCAGCAGAAATGGTGGACGCATGGTTGATTTCAATATTTAGGAGAAATTTGGTTAAGTACATGAATGGGAGGCGTATAGAGAACTATGCTCTAGGTGCAGATCAATGGGACTAGGCAGATTAATGGTTCAGCGGGGACTAGATGGGCCAAAGAGCCTATTTCTGTGGGTGTAGTGTTCTATGACTTTATGACTCTACTTACAATCAAGCTCTCAGCAACACCACCCATCAGCAGTGCCACACCTGATTTCATTGAATATTCATCTCGAGTTGCCCACCATACTTCTGCCTGAGATTCTGCTGTGCAAGCAAATATCTGTAGCTCATCACTGTCAACTCTTTCCTCAGAAAACTGCTTCACAGATCTTTTATCAGAAACCACTACCCCACTCCCAGTAGGAATGCATCTACTATTCCAAGATAGATTCCACTATCCCAGTGTCACCACATACATAATCCAATTATCAGAATTTCTTTTCCAACTCTTACCTCACCTTCTGAATTGTGCTCATAGTCCCAAAGCTATTCTCTAGTGAAGGTACAATTTGAGTTGTATAGTCATTCAAGGTAACAAAGTAACATTTCAAGGCACATTCAAGCTAACAGTTAGATGCATTCAAAGGGCTGCACAAACAGTTGAGGAATAGTGGGATACAGGCAGATGGAACAGTTAGATTGGCATTATTGTCCACACAGGCAAGGTGGGACAAAGTATCTGTTCCTGTGCTACACTGTTCTGCATTCTATGTTCTAAGTTGCCAGGTTCAATTACATACCCAATAGTGTATCCTTTGACAATGCCCTGGGAACTTCACAAGCAGAAACAAATTGTTGAGGTAAAGCATGTCTATCATATTTCAGATGTCATATTTTTAGGCAAATAAAACTGAACAAGCAAGTCATTTTCTGTGTTTTTTTTTATTCTAACTTCTAAGAAGTCAGCTTCATATCTTAAGCACCTTGTGGCTTAAAAATGCACATCCAGGTAATATATTGTGAATTACGTATGATAATATTCCTGCTTCGCAAACGGAATATCATGTTACTTACCAAGACTTATAGAACAGGAGATTACCCAGAGCATAAAAAGTAAAAGGTTTGGTTCAGAGATATTTCAACGCAGTATCTTCATCAGATTTCAGTTTCTGCCCTAATCTTTTGTCTTCCTTTCATTCACAGCGTTTGATTACTGCTATTGCTCAGATTTAAGTCTTGGAATATAATAAAATTGCAGCAGGTTACCTCCTAATCACAGCCCACCTCCTGTTGCAGCTTTAATTTCCATACTTCTACCAGGTTTCCAGGTTTGACTGTTCGAAATGAAACATGGCATTAATGGAAATAAATACAAGTTGAACTTAAATGTGGAAAAGAAATTACTGCTGAGACCCCAGTCTTCAATTTATGATTTCTAAAGTCATGGAGCTTACATCAATAATTTAAGTTGAAATCTCCAATAGGTTCCAGGTTGGCAGCAAAGTTGAACTTTCAATTATATTTGAACCAGTGCATAATGGAGCTACTGACACTTTAAATAATTACTTGCATCAGACAGGGAGAAAAAGACCCATGAAATGTTCTGTTGATTAGGAGAACATCTTGCAGGTAGGATGCTGAATTCTTCTTCAGAATGAAAAAGTGAAGTACTGAATAAATAGTTATACTGAACCAATCTACATCAGGGCAAAAAAAAACAAAACAAGACTTCAGCTGAATCTTAAAGCTTAAAAATGTGGCTACATTAGAAATATTGAGCATTGCATAGCATATGGTTGTGATGCACCATCAATAACTCTAGGAGACTGGAAGTGAACAATAGGCTTTTATTAACAGCAAAAGGGAGCACGACATGTCGAAGACTGAGGGAGGAGCAGTGCCCCAATCATTTGAGTTGCAGGGGTCTGTGGGAGGAGCCACAGAAGCAGTCAGCAGAGGGGCGTGTCCAGACAGGTATACATAGTTTACCACAGGTTGAAACCCGGTTCCTTAAATTTTTACTTGGAGTTATTCTTTTCTCATTAAGCATATAAAGAAGTGTCATAGCTGTGAGTTTTCCTGCCATTGACTCCATTACAGGCCTTTCCTGTCTAAAAAATGTGTTCCCTTTTTATAGATATCTGTAAGTCGATTCGTCCATGTCGCAAAACACACAAAACCAAACATTCAGATTGGTAACTATACCATCCAAACATTGTAAGGAATAGCATTCATCAGACTGGGAAGAAAGAATAAGTACTAAAAGGAGAGAGACGGACAAACAGACAGAGAGAGAGAGACAGAAATAGAGCCAGAAAGATAAAGATTCTTAGGAAACCAATTCTGTCACTTGTAGAAATGAGTGCATGTATATTCGTCTATAAGTTGTATGTACAGTGTCTACACAAGAATGAATCTACACAGATCCCCATGTCAGGATGCTGTTTATTGACAACAACTCTGTGTTTAACACAGTTATTCCTACAGTTCTGATCAAAAACCTCCAAAATCTGGGCCTCTGAACCTTCCTCTACAACTGAACCCCTTGACTCCCTAACCAGAAAACCACAATTGTTGCTGATTAGAAATAACTTCTCCACCTTGCTGACAGTCAACACTAGAACAGCTCAGGGATGTGAACTTAGTCCACTGCTCTAATCTCTGTACACTCTTGACTGTGTGGCTAGGCACAGCACAAACACCATCTATACACTTGCTGAAAATATAACCATTGTTGGCAGAATTTCAGATGGTGACAAGATGTACCAGTTAGTTGAGTGGTGTAACACCAACAACCTTGCACCCAACATCAGTAAGACCAAAGAACTCATTATGGACTTAAGAAAGGGTGAGACAGAGGAACACACACCAGTCCTCATGGAGGGATCAGAAGTGGAGAGTGAACAATTTCAGGTACCTAAGTGTCAATATCTTTGAGGACCTAACCTTGACTCAACATATCAACACAGCTATAATGAAGGCAAGACAGCAGCTGTATTTCACTAGGAGGTTGAGAAGGTTTAGTAAGTTACCAAAAACATTTGGAAATTTCTACAGATAAACCATGGACAGCATTCTAACAGACTGCATCACCGTCTGGAAGGTGGGGGGGGGGGTGGGGGGGGGAGGTGGGAATGTTACTGCACAGGATCAAAGTAAATTGTAAAGAGTTGTAAACTTAGCCAGCTCTATCATGGGCATTAGTCTGTATAGTGTTCAGGTCATCTTCAAGAAGAAGCTAGCATCCATCATTAAGGTCCTCCACCACCCAGGACATACCCTCTTCTCATTGCTACCATCAGGAAGGAGATACAGAATCCAGAAGACACCCACTCAATGATTCGGGAAGAGCTTCTTCCTCTCTGACATCCGATCTCTGAATGGACATTGAACTCATGAACACTACTTGATTATATTTATTTCCTGTTTCTTGCACTACTTATTACAAGTAAACAGAAGTAGGAAAATATTTCTCCACTGGGATAAACAATTAATTAAAATGTCAATTTAAAAATGTTCTGCTACTGGATGAAGATTTAAATAAAATATCAGAATGAATTGTTCTTTTTTATTATTTTAAATGTTTTTACTGTTACGGATATCTTTTATTATTCATAATAATAAAAACTTTGAAGGCAAACTTATACCTATCAAAATTCATTGTCAAATGGACCACTCTGACATGAATTTTCAGAAATTTCTGTTATTTCTCTTGAGAATTAATTAATTATGCAAATGGAGAAAGGTTATAACAGGCTGAAGTGAAAAGCAGTCAGTAATTGTAGTTATCCCATTTCTGAAAAGCTACAAGTGTTAGCTTTGTTGAATAAAACAAGACATATATTTGTATACATTTTGTTAGAATCAGAAATTGACTTTTTAAACAATTTGCAATTGCATGTCAAGAGAATGAGAAACATGTTCATATTTAAATGCACAGCTCTTTCAGAACAGCTCAGTTTTGCTCTATGATATTCAGAAGTACTAATTATTATATCTTAATGCTGTGTTCACAATTGAAAGACAGTGTTGCAGGTAATTTTTAATCTGTGCTCTTCGTAAATGTCTCCAACAACTTCTGGGCATATTCAATTAAATCAGTTTCTTAGCTCAAGATTACTGGAAAAAAAAAGATTGTTTTATGCTTTGTGCCCAGTGGAGTGCAATTATCTTCACGCTGGAGCAGCAAAGGTAGCATTGTCCGAAAGAGATTGGAGCATAGTCCATTAGAACTACTATACAGTTAAAGCGACAATCCTAAATTTCAGCCGTGCCAAGTTAGATTTAATGGCTTCACTGATAGACCCAAGGCAGCAGTAACTGTTCCAACAATCTTCTGTAAAGTCAAGGTTTCACCCACGATGGCTTTTCAGATGCTCATAGTGTTCCAAAGTAAGACATCATCTGTTTCTTATACTCTCATTAGGCATCAGCTCACAGATAATTGTAGATCTCAAATCCAATAGACTCTCAGCGCTTCTACTTCTGTTTTCAACCATTGTGGCATGAATTCATCATAATGTACTGGCTCATAGGATTCCACATTTCTATCCAAAAATAATACTTTCCACATTTTCTTTTTCTCTGAATAGACAAAGCAGAGGATATTCTTTTCAATGAACCAAGCAATATTTTGATCAGTTCAAAGGTCCAAAGTTCCAATTTAATGTCAGAGAAATGTATACAATATACATCATGAAATGCTTTTTCTTTGCAAACATCCACAAAAACAGAGGAGTGCCCTAAAGAATGAACGACAGTTAAACGTGAGAACCCCAGTCCCCCCAGCTCTCCTCCCTCCTGCACTTAAGCAGCAGCAAGCATCGATCCCCCTTCCCCCCCACCAGCAAAAAAAAGCATCAGCACCCACCAAGCACTCAAGCGTATGTTAAGCAATAGCAAAGACACAGACTTACAGTTACCCCAAAGATTTAGTGTTTCACCCAGCATTCGACATGCCACAGGCTCTCTCTTTCCCTAATAAGGGAGAAAGAGGAGTCTCAGTTTTTCCCAGTGACTGGGGAGACATAACGAACAATTCGCTGGCTTACAATGTTAAAAGTCCATTACGTCGCTTTTTTCAAACTCTGTTCCTAAAGATCTCAAAGATCCTGGATGACACACTGGTCTCTTGTCATGACACTGACCCTCGCCCACCCGTCACCAGAGCCCTGAGATGTTAGGCTTCCAAATCCGAGCTGGATTCTCAGGCCGAACCCTTGGCGTGCCGATAAATGGCCAGTCCTGAAACCCTGAGAATGGGTCCCATTCCCACAAAGAGCTGAAGTCAGCATGTAACTCCAGGTCAGGGTCTTCAAAACAATCCTGAAAGGGAGAAATGAAGATACTAAAGATGGAAATAGAGCTGATTCTGAAGATGCAAGCAAAGGACTTGCCACTTAGTGACATCTTAACTTCACTCTGTCTCCAGTAATGTGGAACCAAGTTAAATTGTGATTATTTGATAGGTTATCCTAAATCCTTGTTAGGCAGCATTCATAGCATTAAGCAGCTTTTACTGAACAAGCATGTATAAAGGACATAGATGACAGCACATTCTATTAAACAGCCAGAACCAGGTACAGTATAGAAATAAATTTAGATAATAATAAAAACAATTAGAACGTTGAATTGTTTTCTGGCAAGTATATGAGATGTGACTTTTGAGTCATTTACTGCTACAACAAAGAGTAAGTGTATTCTTTTAGCTTAGATTTACAAAAGCAAAGAGAAATGGTATATATTTGGTAGTAGATATTAGGGGGGATGGGGATTGCAAAGTGAGAACACTTAGAAGCCCTAAATAGCACAAATCATGTAAGTGTAGACTTCTGGCTCAGCAGCAAAGGTATTAATGCATGAGGACAGAACTTCCACTGGAAGTGTGGAGAAGGTCCGAACAACAAGGAAATTTAAAGCTTGTGTTGCAATTTTAGAGCTCAGCACTTGCTACACAACCTGTGCAACGACCTCTAGGCTGTTGGAGCCTGTTGTGGTGTAGCTGTGACATGTCTCCCTGATGTGGTTCCAGGAAATCCATGCCCGGAATTCTCCGCAAAGAGAAAGCAAAGTCCTGGAAATGGTCAAATGATGAATCAAGCTTTGATTACCATCACACTTTCTCCATTTCTTTCTAATGTAAAATGTGTAACGTACTTAAAACATTTATAACAACACAAACCCATGTGTGGATGTTCAGGAGACTTTAATATTGATCACCATGGGTGGAATATCATAATCCTATCTGAAAATCATTGAGGCAACTCCCAGAGGATTTTTCTGACATTTATCCACGGCATGGTTTGCCCACCTTTTATCCCTCCATTTGATGAAAGTTATTTTGAAGGAGTATGCTGGATCTGAAGTGATTGTCAGACCTGATGAGTTCATCTGCAGCACCCTGACCTCAGCTTGCTGTGGGCTGAAATCAGTCTACTTTGCCCAAACTTCATGTGCCTCAGTTGCATTCCTGTTACTCTAGAGAGTCAATGCTTTTAAAATTCTAACATTTTTTAATATCAATTGAAATTGAGTGAAATTCTCTTAATTGATATCCAATACTATTCAGTGAAAAGCAGCTTTCAAATTGATTTGTGATACTTTTAGAGCCAGTAAGGTAGTGGCAGTTCCATCATTTGCCTCCTCTGGTCCTGATCTGGAGTTAATAAGACCATAAGACCTAGCAGCAGAATTAGGCCATTCAGCCCATTGAGTCTGCTCTGCTATTTCATAATGGCTGATCCCGGTTCCCATTCAACCCCATATGTCTGCCCTCTCACCATATCCCTTGATGCCCTAACCAATCAGGACTATATCAACTTCTGTTTTAAGTATACCCACAGAATTGGCCTCAAAGCAATCTTGAGCCTCAGAGCACTCCACAGATTCACCACACTTCGGCTTATTCCTCTTTACTTCTGTTCTAAAAGGTTGCCAGTCAATTTTGAGGCTGTGCCTTCTAGTTCTCAATACCCCACCGGAGGAATCCACATCCACCTTATCTAGTCCTTTCAACATTCAGTAGGTTGCAATGAGATCCCCATGTATTCTTCTAATGGACAGGTAAAGACAAACTTTTAGCATCAGAGTAGCTGCCTTTGCTTCACAGAAAGTATAATCCCATTTTAAATCTGTAGAATTTAGACTTTAGATCTTCCAGGTCCACTTACACGTAGGCTCCAGGACAGCTTCTTCCATCAGGCCATCAGACTGATGAACTCACATTGACTTGAGTGCATTCTGCATTACATTATTATAAATTACTACGATTGCACATTGCACATTTAGATGGAGAAGTAACATAAAGATGTTTACTCCTCATGTGTGTGAAGGATGTAAGAAATAAAGTCAATCCAATTCAATTTATCCACAGTTAACAACTTGGTTCCACTTGTACTGGCATCCTTAGGTCAATGTTATTGGTAAGTCAGAAAATACACAAGTATCACTCAGGATACGGTTGTACCCAAATGCCCAGTATATTGTCATAAATGACATTAAAGACTGATAAGACAGAATAATTACTACCAGTGGAAGGAAGAAGAAACTAGTTCTGCTGTACAGTAGAGAGCATATGTACACACAGAAGACTTTTTAAATTAATAATATTCTGGGAGTTCATTCACATGTAGGGAATCCATAAATTAGGCGTTCATAATCCAGGACAGCCTGTATAGTTGTGTCAGGAAACACTGAAAATTAAAGATCACATTGAAAGCTGGGGTTGCAGGTGTCCAGCAGGGACCCTCAATGCAGTTGGCTCATCATACAGTTTCTTAATTTGTCAATTACTTGGATAGGAATTGGCATGGGGGTCTCCTATTTCAAATCAGTCAAATTTAGGCATTAGATCTTCCAAGTCTAGTCCATTTACACTAGGCCACCCCAGCTAACAAGCAGTTTCCATTTGTACAGACGTCCTTAACTCTATTTTCAGAAAATACACAAACATCCTTGAACTCAACAGTAGTGGAAATCATTTCTATGTAGCTTTAGGGACATCACAAATTGGATGGAAGCATGCAGGTACATTAATCCAGGCTGGAGATCTCTCCACCAGTGCTGCCTGATTTGGTACAGATTTCCAACATTTCCTTTTGCAAGTTTAGACTTCCTGCAACTGAAGAATTTTTCAGTGGAATTATTCATGATTGACATTTACCAATCTAAAAACATCCAAAGTACCACATGTCAATTTGGAATAAATCATACAAATGTGTCGTTTTATAAAGGTGTTAAAAAAATCGAGAAACTTTTGAAACGTCGCACTGACTGGATTGTCAGCCTTCTACTGAAGTGAAGGAATAATACAAGGCTAATTTCATATAACATCATAAACATAATAAGAACATAAGAAATAGAAGCAGGAAGAGGCCATCCGGCCCATCGAAACTGCTCTGCCATTCAATAAGATCATGGTTGATCTGTCCGTAAATTCAGCTCCATCTACCTGCCTTTCCTCCATAACCCTTAATTCCCCTACTAAGTAAAAATCTATTTAACTGTATCTTAAATATATTTAGTGAAGAAGCCTCAACTGCTTCCCTGGGCAGAGAGTTCCACAGATTCACCACTCTCTAGGAAAAACAGTTTCTCCTCATTTCCATCCTAAATCTTCTCCCCTGAATCTTGAGGCAATGTCCTCTAGTTCTAGTCTCACCTACCAATGAAAACAACTTTCCTACTTCTATCTTATTTATCCCTTCCAAAATTTTGTATGTTTCTATAAGATTCCCTCTCATTCTTCTGAATTCTATAGAGTATAGTCCCAGGTGACTCAATCTCTCCTCATAGGTTAACCCCTTCATCCCTGGAATCAACCTGGTGAACCTCCTCTGCACTGCCTCCAAAGTCAGTATATTCTTCCTGATGTATGGAGACCAGAACTGCACACAGTACTCCAGGTGTGGCCTCACCAGTACCCTGTATTGTCGCAGCATGACCTCCCTGCTCTTGAATACAATCCCTCTAGCAATAAAGGCCAATAATCCATTTGCCTTCTTAACAACCTGTTGCACCTGCAAGCCAACTTATTGCAATTCATGCACAAGCACTCCCAAGTCCCTCTGCACAACAGCATGTTGCAATCTTTCACCATTTAAATAATAATCTGCTCTTCCATTATTCCTTCCAAAGTGGATGATATCACATTTACCAACGTTGTATTCCATCTGCCAGACCTTGGGCCACTCATTTTATCTATATCCCTCTGCAGACTCTCCACATTGTCATCAACAAATTTTGCTATGCTACGCTCAGTCCCTTCTTCCAAATCATTAATGTAAATGGCAAACAGCTGAGGGCCCAGCACCGACCCCTGCGGCACCCCACTCACCACTGACTGCCAACCAGAGAAACACCCATTTATACCAACTCTCTGTTTTCTATTGGTTAACCAATCCACTATCCATGTCAATAACTCCATCTCCATATCTTATTTATAAGTCTTTTGTGTGGCACCTTATTGAATGTCTTCTGGAAATCCAAGTATACGACATCCACCTGTTCCCCTCTATCCACTGCGCTCACTATATCCTCAAAGAACTCCATTAAGTTTGTCAAACAGGACCTGCCCTTTCTGAATCCATGCTGCATCTATCTAATGGAACCACTCCTTTCTAGATGTTTCGCTATTTCTTCCTTATTGGCAGCTTCAAGTATTTTCCTGACTACAGTTGTTAAGCTAACTGGCCTATAGTTGCCTATCTTTTGCCTACATCCTTTTCTAAAAAGTGGCATGACATTTGCTGTCTTCCAATCCGCTGGGACCTGCCCAGAGTATAGAGAGTTTTGATAAATGATTATCAACACGTCTACTATAACCTCCACCAATACCTTCAGCACCCTGGGATGCATCCCATCAGAACCAGGGGACTTATCTACCTTTGGGCCCTCTACTTTGCTCATCACTATCTCTTTAGTGACAGTGATTTGATTGAGGTCCTCACCTCCCGTTTCGTCCATAGCATCCTTCTTTGGCATATTAGATGTGTCCTCCACCATGAAGACCAACACAAAATAGTTGTTCAGTGCCTCAGCCATTTCCTTATCATCCAGAATCAATTTCCCCTTCTCATCTTCCAAGAGACCTTCGTTGACTTTAGCCATCCTCTTCCGCTTTATATATTTATAAAAATTTTTGCACTCCGTTTTTACATTTTGTGCTGCTTTACTTTCATATTCTACCTTCCCTTTCCTTATTTCTTGTTTAGTTGTTCTCTGTTGCTTTTTAAAGTTTTCCCAACCCTCCAGTCTCCCGCTACTCTTTGCGACTTTGTACACATGAGTTTTTAATTTCACGCTATCTTTTATTTCCTTAGTTATCCAAGGCTGGCTCTCCCCCCACTTACTGTTCTTACTTTTAACTGGAATATATTTCTGTTGAGCACTGTGAAAAATCTCTTTGGAAGTATTCCACTGTTCCTCCACTGTCCTTCCAAATAGCCTGTGCTCCCAATCCACATTAGCCAGCTCCTCCCTCAACCCGTTGTAGTCTCCCTTGTTCAAGCATAATGCACTAGTTTTAGATCTAACTATTTCATCCTCCATCTGTATGCAAAATTCAATCATACTATGATCACTCTTTCCAAGAGGATCCCTGACTACAAGATCATTAATCTTACCTGTTACATTGCACAGGACTAGATCTAAGATACCATTTCCCTTGTAGGTTCACTAACACGCTGCTCAAGAAAGCCATCACGGATGCATTCTATGAAGTCCTCCTCAAGACTTCCTTGACCAACCTGATTCACCCAATCTATGTGGAAGTTAAAATCCCCCATGACAACTGCCGTTCTGTTCTTACAAGTCTCAGTTATTTTTTGGTCAATTGCCTCTGATGCACCATCAATAACTCTCCGAGACATGAGGTAAGATATCAGCTTTTATTGACTGGAAGAAAGAACAAGCAGTAATTGACCACCATACTACATCCTGGAGAGGGCAGAGCTCAGGCTTCAATCACCTTTATACAGGGGTCTGTGGGAGGAGCCGCAGTCAGCGGGGGGGGGGGGGGGGGCGTGTCCAGACAGGTATATGTAGTTCACCACAGCCTCCACCACTGCAATATTTTTATTAGGTGGCCTATAGACAACAACCACCAGTGATTTTTTTTTCCCTTTACTATTCTTAATCTCTACCCAGATGGACTCAACATTCTGCTCCGTAGATCTTATGCCGTCTTTCACAATCGCCCTGATCTCATCCCTAATCAAGAGTGCCACCCCACCTCCTCTGCCTTCCTGCCTATTTTTCCATATTACCTGATCCCCTTGGATATTTAATTCTCAGTCATCTCCACCCTGCAACCAGGTTTCTGTAATGGCCTTTAAGTCATATTCCACAAGTTCACTAACCTTGTTTCTAATACTACGGTCATTTAGATAAAGTGTCCTTATACTCATTGTCCTTTTAGAATCTAGTGGCCTATGCAATTTTTGCTTATTACTTTTATGCACTCTACTCTTACTTTTTTCTTCACAAACTCTAGCTTTGGTCTCTGCATCACTTCCCTCTTCTTTTCCGTGTGGGTTCCCATCCCCGTGCCATATTAGTTAAAAGCCTCCCCAACAGCACTAGTAAACAATCTCCCCAGGACATTGATCCCAGCCCTGCCCAGATGTAGACTGTCCGGACGGTACTGGTCCCACCTCCTCCAGAAGCGGATCCAATGCCCCAAGAATCTGAAACCCTCCCTCCTGCACCACCGCTCAAGCCACATATTCATTCTAGCTATCCTGCTATTCCAACTCTGGTTAGCATGTGGCACCTGACATAATGCCCTGACTATGTCAATCCCAGACTATAACCTAATACTCTCCACCCCTTTGTCTCTGTTGTTAAGGACCATGACCCATTCACGGCAATCATCCTGAAAGTCAGTGTAGTAAAGTTATTTTACTGGATCTGTTAACTCTGTTAGTTGGATTTTATACTTGTTTACCACAAATAAATCTTGGCTTTCACTAGAGAGTAAAGCTTGTTCCTGATATCTGGTTACTTCCCATGTGAGTACTCTGCTTTGAGACTATTCACACAAGAAACCCCAAATCATTACTCTTGCAAGCAAAATGCCATGTCATCTGTTCCCCATGTGATTAAATTGTCTGAATGCAGTACACTGGAATCCAATATTAAACTTGGTTTTGTGACCCACCGAAATTCAAGTTCCATTCAATTACTCAAGTGGTCACATAGACATTAGGATTGTTCTGATTTATTAGAATGCATATAAATGCACATACACAGTGACCAACTCCAGGTAAATGCAGCATGATGGAGCAGGTAGAAATGTTTAGCTGAAACCATACCACCACACTGTAGATCAGCAGAACGGACAAAGCCCACAGATTATGTTGGTATTACTCACGTGGTGGTGGTAGCTAGTTGCGAGTAAGTTTATTAGTAAGCTCTGCATAACGAAAGACAGTGAAGGGAAGTAGATTGGGAAAGAATGAGCAATTGAACCCTTTCCCATATTTTCTCCTCCAACACTCTTAGTTCATCTTCTGACCCTTCTGCCCTCCATTCACCTTGCACCTTTCTTCCAGTTAAGCTGGTTGACCTCCTATCCTTCATTTAGTGCTGATTCTCTTTCCTGTTCCACAATTCAAGCCAGCATTTTACTGCCTCGGAATTTCTCCACTCCTGAATCTCAGCTCTTCCTGTTTCATCCCCCAAAAGATCATACCTCCCTTTGCATTTCTCCCCTTTATTACCAACCCTGTTTATTTCCATCAAAATCCATTTCCAACATCTTTTCATATTCCCCTTGCCATTTCATATCAGTTATGTCCACATTGCACATTAGTGACATTAAAACTGCATTACAACTTTGTGCTGCTCCCTGAATCTTCCGGTCACATGTGGAAGCATATTCATGGTAACATACTGTCTCCCAAACCATGAGCTGTTACCTTGCAACTCCTGTCAAAAGCTTTCAGGAAATCCAAGTACGTACATTACAACAGTAGGCTTCACATATCAACTTGTTCATTAAATCTGCAGAGAACTCTGGTGAATTTGTCAAAGGTGATTTACCTTTTATAAAGGTGATTTACCTTCCTGCATTGCCTTGAGCTTCTTTGTATTACTTACTATGTCATAACATGATTATGATTCCGATATGTTATCAACACTAGAAATTAAGTTCCCAGATTTATGGATTGCTGTCATCCCACAGCAGTGGAAACTGGGAATAGTTTCAAACTCCTGACAGTGCACTTCTCAAACAACCTTACATGGTTCTAGGACACATCCTGCTCAATCAAGAAAGCTCACTAATGCCTTCACTTTCTGATGAGGCTGTACAGAGCTGGGCTGTGCACATCAATACTCATGACCTTCTAGAGATTTGTAGTAGAGAGCATCCTAACATGCCGCATCATGAGATGTTATGGAAATAGCATTGTGGTGGACAGGAAGGGTTTACAACAGGTATTCAAAACTGGTCAGCACATCACCGGCACAAGCCTAAGGATATGTATACAGAAAGGTGCTGAAAAAGGACAGTAATATCAAGAAGAATCCCACTCACCATGCTCATGAACTGTTTGTCCCACTCCCACTGGGGATGAGGCTATGTAGCATCCACACCAGGCCTAACAGACACAAAAACACTTTCCCCAAGCAATAAGGCTGATCAACACCTCCACCCATGAAACCACCCCATTTGGAATGCATAAGAAAAGTCAATCTATCCTTTGCTGCCTTGAAACCTGACGCAGTTTTTCCATCCTTACTTATGTAGGTGCGTTTCGGCATACGCTTCCAAAAAAGCCCAGTCTCGTCTGCGTTAAACACCTGCTTTGGTGTGATGCCTAACTCAGCTATCATAGCCCGCAACCACACAGGGTAGCGTTCGGCATCTTTGTGGTCAGCACTAGCTTGCTCACCACGCAGAGCTACATTGTGAAGCCTGTAACAATTAACAAACTTAGAAAACCATCCTCTACTTGACACTTCCTCACTCGCCTCTGAACAAAGGTGACCATAAATTTCCAAAGCTTTCACACGAAGATGATCAGAACTAAGTGTTGGTTTTTCTTTGTTTCATGCTCAATGTACAAACTCAACATTTTCTCCATTTTTGTCATAATTGGGTTATGCACTTTGGTAACAATCTTTGAAGACACTTGTGATGAATCAATCACTGCACTTTTTATTTTCTCAGCATTTTTCTTTATGTTTCTGATAGTGGACTCACCCAGGCTGAAGTAGCGTCCCAGAGCTGTGTTATCTTCACCTGATACCACCCTGTTTATAATTTCCAACTTTTTTTCAAGTGTTAATGCGGTTCTCTGCCGCTTGGCTGATGGCCCAGGACTTGACATCAGAAACTTAGGAGGCATTAACATTTCAAGCACAAAATCACTGCATCGTAGGTAAAATCAACAAAAGTTTAAGAGCGCAAGATCACACAAAACCAATGCGAGATTGGCGGGAGTGAGACTGTGAGGCACGCGCACGTGACTTGTATTGGCAGGAAAGTGATGCTCCTCACATAACTGTGAGTTTTGGACGAATATAAGGAGAAGTTGGTAAAAATAGATTCCTCGCATAAACGTGAATCCGCATTGTATGAGGACGCATATAACGAGTATTGTGTAACCAAATTAAAGAAAAAAAGAATAAAATAAACAACCCATCTGATACGTAAGAAAAAAATGACAAAGTGTGCAAACAATTAACGTGAACAACAACATACTGAACCAAAATTGAGCCATCGGACCCAAGCCCCAGAGCAGCTCAGAGCATGCCCAAAGTGTTGTTTATCGATAAATCATATTAGCAGGCACGGAACACAGCAGCCAGGGCAATCTTCATAGCCTCAATGGCATGGAGAGAGGAGTGACTACTGCAGAGAGCAAGCACAATTGGTTCTCATCTCAGCTCCTGACACCCTGTCTTTTCAGTCTGTCTGGGCCAGCATCTAAATTGACTAAACAATGGAACCATGAAAGGCTCCAGCGCCCTGGAGGGAGAAGTGAACATCGCAGAGAGAGAGCGAGAGTAAAATTGGCTCTTGCCTCCAATCTGGCCGGCATTTAAATTGTCCAAGAAGTGGATTGTACCTTGCACTAGGACCTGGCTGCAGCAAAAGTATTCGGGACTAGACCACGCGGCCCAGTGACTCCCTCTAGCCCCTGATTTTGCTGCCCAGCCTGAAGCTGCTCTCAAGCTCTACAAATCACCTTGGCATGCGGAGCAATCCAGCTTCACACCCAGGCCAGTTGTACGGGCATCTGTAACAAAGCTGCAACTCCATCTCAGCTCATCCCCCAAACTTGCCTCATCATTGCTCACCCCTTCACTATTTGCTGGCACTATTTAACACAATTTACCCCAGACAAGGTATTTTTAGTGATGCTTTTAGTCAGATTTCTTAACTTTTCAACTACCTGAAAGTTGCCATATGGATTCAGTAGTACCAACTTAACCAGAAGGTAAATTGCTGTTAGAGTCACCTTATGCAGACGCCTTATGCATCACTTAATATAGATATATTCAATCTATGTATATAAGCTCTCTTATGTATTTACAGTTATTGTGTTTTTTTTATTATTATCATTTTATTTATGTTAGTTTTCTTATATGCAGCTCTGGAGTAACAATTATTTGGTTACTGGAAATTACATTAAACAATCTTGAAAACTTGAATCTTCCCCTCCCTCCTTAACAAAAAAAAAACAGTAGTTGCATCTTTCCACTCCTTTGGTACCCTCCTGGAACTCGGTATATTTCGAAGAACTTCAACCAATGTCCCAACCATCCTCACAACCTTAAAATGCTTGAGTTCGGTCATCAGGTCCCAAAGATTTTGAGGTACTTCACATCGTGAAGGCTACGGATAGAGAGAAACTGTTCTTTTTGACAGAAATTTTAGGGACTAAAGTGAAGATGTTTGGCAAAACAATCAGAAGTGACCTGAGAACAGTGGTGAAGATTATAATTCATAACAGTGGAGATGAGGAAGTTTTAAGTGAACGCATTCTGGGGCTTATAGTAGAGTTAGATCAATTGCTATGTTTAAAAGGGAGCAGGATAAATATAGGAAAAATTTGGAGGACTGCATGGAAAGGGCAGAGGATTAGTTGCATAGATCTTCAGTGAAAGCTGCACAGACTCTACAGACTAGCCCACATCCTTCCCCACAGTGATTTTTCTATCGTTTCTGTTCATTCTGGCGCTGCTCCCACCGTTTCTTGTTACCTGAGACTCAATGCCACAGCCACAGTAATCCCTGGATCAATGCTCAAAAAGGAGATGAGATACACAAAGCACTGACAGCAACAAAGTCTTCAAAAACATTCTTAACCTTGTCATATTAACAAGTTGTCTTTTAAGTGCCTATGTTTCATTTTTATCAAAGGTGAATTCCAGGGAGCCTGGGAAACTCATAGTGTCACAATAAAGAGCCAGAAACCATGTCAATATTGCGGTAATTGAATGAGAAACTGATTGGAACGCTCATGCAGGTAGCTTAAGTTTTGTATATATTATTTCCGTAGCACTTGAGTAATATTGTAAGTTTATTGTTTGATTAAGCATAGTTCATTATAGTTACATGTACGAAGTATACCACCATGAGAAAAGTACACATCTCACTTAAAGTTAAAATGAAACTAAGACCCGTTCTCCCGGCTCCTGTCTTTTTCTTGCAATTAGTATCATGTTTTGGAGACGAGGAAGTTATAAGTGAACCTGAGATGGCTACCTACCTCTTAACGCACAGTGAGATGTTTGAGTTTATAAAAAGCAGAGCAAGAAATAGTCATGTAAGATATAATGCAGCACACACTTCTTGGGGAAGGGACTGAGACAATTGAGTTTAAAAACAAAGGCAGAAAACAGACATATTCATGGGTTTATTATCAGTTAGTACAAAGTGATAAAAATCATAAATTTAAAGAAAGATCAGAAATAGCCAACCACATTTAAAAGATAGATGTGTTTGACTGCACAAAAATACTGGGTGGTGTACATAGAATGAATTGAGCAGAATTATAAAGCAAATGGAATAACCTATGAGAAGTGAGTGCCTATTTTGCTGAGTGTAATAGGTGGAAGACCATACAGTTTGGTTAGTCGTTAGACTGCTCCAACCAAACCAGCCAAAAAGAGTTTTGCTGATATTGTGAACATAATGCAGGAAGTGGAATCAAAAGAACAGGGAGTCTATTTCATGTTGTGTGGCTGAGTTGAAGAGATTGAGCATTGCCAGTTCAGTGATGGGCATAATGAAGCACGGAGAGATCGGTTAGTTTGTGGAATCTTATATGAAAGCATTCAAAAACAACTGAAGCACAATTCACATTTAAGAGAGCAATTGAAGTTGCTGTATCAATGGAAACAGCAAATAAAGATGCAATTGAGGTGCCGTCAAGAATGAATGTGTGGACAAAATTGCAACATCTAAACAGAAACCTGCCTAACCAAACAAATTATGTTATTGTCGTGGCAAGGGCTCACATACACCAGACCAATATAAAGCTAAAGGCAAATTTGCAGAAAATGCTACAAAGTAGGACACATAAAAAGTGCAATTTGAGCAGTCAAAAATAAATGGACTTCACAGGGAAGAACAAAAGATAAAAAGTCAAGTTGCAATTTCCAAAAGAGCACTAATCTGCATGCTGTTGATGAAAAATATAATAGTAGTGAGAGTGACACAGGACTGTGTAGCCTTAAGATGTTCAATGTGAAAATTAAAAACAGGCAGGCAATATGGCTTACACCAAAAGTGAACGGCATGTTAATTAAAATGGAATTGGACACTGACTTGGCTGTTTCAGTCATTGCATAAAATGTGCTTGAATGGCATCTCAAAGATACTGAACTGAAACCTGCAGACATCCAACTAAGAAATTACAATGTAGAAAAAATAACTCCTATGAGAATGGCATTCATAACAGTGAAATACAACTAGCCAGCCACATTGAGCTTCTGTGTGGTAAAAACAGGAGCACCAGCATTGTGGAGTTGCGACTGGCTGAGACAACTGCAACTTGATTGGAGATCCATCTACTATTTGCATGCTACAACCCCTTCAATAGAGTCAACTGAAAGTGAATTACGAAAGATACTGGGCAATGCCCCAGCATGGTCATTGGAAAACTCAAAACTATCAAGTGTAAAATAGTGTGAAATGAAAATGCCACACTTAAGTTTTACAAGGCCCAATCATTTCCTATACCATCCATGATAAAGTGACTATTGGGCTAGATTGCCTGGAGGCTGAAGGAATCCTTTCCAAGGTTGAGTAGAAAACACCAATGATCCCAGCAGCCAAGAAGAATAGGTCTGTCAGGAACTGTGGTGATTTTAAGGTCACCATCAATCCAGTACTGAAAGTTCATCAATACCCTCTGCCAAGGATATTGATCTGGAGAGAAACGCTTCAGCAAATTGGATTCATCTGAGGCCCATCTACTGATGGAGATGGAAGAAAAATCCAAAGTGTTGCTCACCATAAACACTCACAAAGGGCTTTATCTCTATAATACTAATTTTTGGGGCAACATCTACACCTGCATTCTGGCACAGAGTTATGCATCAGGTGCTGCAAGACTGGTCAAGAACTCAGTCTGATCTGATGACATAAGGATGACAAGGAACATCTCCAAAATCACATTTATAAAGGCATTGTTAAAAAGATTGGAAGATTATGTGCTTAGATCATAATACAATAAGTATAAATTCTTTAAACTAGGCATCACTTATTGTGGTCACATCATTGGCACACAAGTATTACACACCGGTGCTAAGAAAACTCAAGCAGCAGTGGATGCCCCAAGGCCAACGGACGTGTCACAGTTCTCCTTAGGAGTTGTGAATTACTATAATAGGTCAACACAGTGTACTTAGATTTCTAGAAGACATTCTATAAAATACCATACTACCAGTATGTGAGCCATTCAGAACAGAGATGCAAAAAAAAATCTTTTAGCCAGAGGGTGGTGAATATATGGAATTTGTTTCCACGGGCGGCAGTGGAGGCCAAGTCAATGGGTGTATTTAAGACAGAGATTGATAGGTATCTGAGTAGTCAGGGCATCAAAGATTATGGTGAGAAGGCGGGGGAATGGGACTAATGGGGAGATTGGATCAGCTCATGATAAAATGGCGGAGCAGACTCAATGGGCCGAATGGCCGACTTCTGCTCCTTTGTCTTATGGTCTCATGGTCTTATGGTCTAGATCATGGACAATGAAGGACCAGAATGCATGGTAGCCAAACTTTCTGAAGATACAAGATAGGCAGGAAAGCTACTTGTGAGGAGGTTTTTGCTCTATAGCTCAATTCCATCATGGACACCATCTTTCCCACCATCAATGATATCTTCAAAAAGCATTGTCTTAAAAAGGTGGTATCCATCATTAAAGACCCGGGACATGTTCTCTTCTCATTTTTATCATCAGGGAGAAGGTACAGAAGCCTGAATATATCTACATACACACACATACATATTAAGGAACAGATTCTTCCCCTCTGTCAAGTAATACCTGAACTGTCCATGACCACTAACTTGCTAATCTACTTTTGGATTTATTAATTTAATTGTTTTCTATAGTTATTTTTGTAGCTTGCACTTTTACTGCTTATTATTTTTTGTAACTCCAAAACATAAAAACTAACTGAAAGGAAAGCAAGATAGCCAGGAATGTGAGTCTAATTTTGTTTTTACTTTAAATGAGGTGCGCGCATCACATGGTAGCATGATGACGTCTGCCATTTACATACTTTTACATATAACCCATAATACATTATACAAACAACAAAGAATGCTTAATCAAACAATATATTTACATCACTACTCAAATATTAAATGCACAGCACGGCTGTCACAAAGAAAGAAAAGTAATGACTTATGTCAGAGATAATAAATTTGATTCTGATTCTAAACAAAAAAAAGCATGTTCCAAGTATTCCTAATGCTGCCACATTGAGAGAAGAATAAGATAAAAAAGATGACATGGTAATGACTTGGTTTAAAAAAAAATCTACCATATCAATCTGCCAGGCAGCTAACCCAGCAACCACCTATCAGTGTGTTCGCATATTTGTGCATTTGTATGTTGGTGTGAATTCGGCCCATCAATTATTTATGCAGAGGCTTAGGTAAACTGATATTTGCTGCTATATATAGGCAGAAAATAGTGATTTTAAATATTATCAATGATAAATTTTGAGCAGATATCTTTCACAGAGGTAAGTGGTACTATGAAGGATTTTACATTCCAACATATTCCTCTTTTAGCTATTATTCTTTTGAGAAATATTTCTGATCCTCTGAAAGAGTTTGAAAAGGAAATTTACAAAGATAAACATCATTGCATTCAAATGCCATTTGTGTTTTATTTTAGATAAAGGGTTCTTTCAAATAAGCAGAGACAGTGAGCTCTCCTGACCCCCTACTGTTTCAATTTTTAAGGGAACAAACTTTGCAATGAAATCAGATACACTGACATTTCATATCATTCAGCACAAGGAGTACTTTGAGCAGGAAACACTTTTGAAAGCTAAGAGTGTTTGACCATGCTGTCATGGACAATCTCTGTAAATATATGACATCCAGCAGAAAGAGACCTTGTGCAAACAGATCAAGTCAAGCAGAAACACTGCCAAGAAGTTGATGGTCTAAGGCCTCTATGCTGACACTGGATGCAAACCAAGTTTTGATGTGGTTTAATGGCTGACCTCCAGTTCCTGACATATTCATTATATTACTGCACTTTAGTTACAAATTTCAATGAGGTGATGAGAGCCACAGGAAGGCAATATGGGCAGTTTGGCAACAGGTGGTCTGACATTTGTTCTGAAAAATTAATCTATTTTATCAAAGTGCATAGAATTTAAAAATTGAAATTTTTAATGGATTTCCAAAACAGATCTAAGTAGCATTTGAGCACCAAATTTGACAATTTTCACAGAAGCCTTCAAGCTGTCTGCTATTGTGTGTTGGCTTTTTTCTGCGAGAGTAATAGAGCTTTTCATACATGTTAAATGGTATGGATAGTCAGCATCAAATATAATCTGTGTTTTTAAAAATGTTGATGTATATGTGAATTAATAATTTCTTAAAACCATAAGACATAGGAGCAGAATTAGCCCATTCAGCCCATCCAGTCTGCTCCACCATTCTATCATGGCTGATCCCGGAACCCACACAACCTCATACTCCTGCCTTCTCACCATATCCTTTTATGCCCTGAATGATCAGGAAACTATCAACTCCTGCCTTAAATATACCCACAGACTTGGTCTTCACAACAATCTGTGGCAGAGCATTCCACAGAATCACTGCTCTCTGGCTAAAAGAATCCCTCCTTAACTCTGTTCTAAAAGGTCACCCCTCAATACTGAAGCTGTTTTTTCTAGTTCTGGAATAAATAACATCCACACAACAAAAGACATCCTCTGCACATCCACCTTATCTAGTCCTTACAACATTCGGTAGGTTTCAGTGAGATATCTCCCCCCCCCTCCCACATATTCTTCTAAATTCCAGTCAGCACAGGCCCAAAGTTGCCAAATATGTTAACCCCTCAATTTCTGGAATCATCCTCGTGAAACTCCTCTGGACTGTCTCCAATGACAACACTGGTATAGGGTTCAAAACTGCTAACAATACTCCAAATGCGGCCTGACTTGTGTCTCAGCATTTTTTGCCTTGCTTTTATATTTTATTCCTCTTGAAATAAATGCCAACGTTGTATTTGCTTTCTTTACCATAGACTCACCCTGCAAACCAACCTTCTGGGGTCTTGCATGAGGACTCCTAAATCCCTCTGCACCTCTGATATTTGAACCTTCTCCCCATTTAGATAATAGCCCGCCCTGTTGTTCATTTTACAAAGAATTCATTATCATACATTTCCCAACACCGTATTCTATCTGCCACTTTTTTGCCCATTCTTTCAATTTGTCTAAGTCCTTCTGCAATTGCATTTCTTCCTAAGAACTACTTACCCCTCCACCTATCTTTATATTATCCACAAACTTTGCCACTAAGCTATCATTTCCATTATCCAAATCACTGACAAACAATATGAAAAACAGCAGTCCCAATACTGACCCCTGAGAAATATCACTAGTCACCAGCAGCCAACAAGAAAGGTCTCTTTTATTCCCACTGACTGCCTCCTGCCTGTCACCCATTCCACTATCCATGTTAGTATCCTTCCTTTAACACCATAGGACTTTATCTTGATAAGCAGCCTTATGTGAGGCACCTTATCAAATGCCTTTTGAAAATCCAATTAAATAACAACCACTACCTTTGTTTTGTCCACCCTGCTTGCTACTTCCTTGAAGAACTCTAACAGATTTATCAGGCAAGATTTCCTTTGCAGAAACCATGCTGACTTTGACTTATTTTATCATTAGTCTCCAAGTACTCCGAAACCTCATCTACACTTTCCCAACCATTGAAGTTAGGCTAACTGGCCTATAATTTCCTACCTTTTGCCTTTCTCCCTTTTTAAAGAGTGGAGCGACCTTTTCAATTTTCCAGTCCACCGGGACAATGCCAGAATCAAGTGATTCTTGAAAGATCATGACCAAAGCATTTGTTTCTCTTCAGCAATCTTTCTTAGGATTTTAGAATGTAGTCTATCTGGTCCAGGTGACTTATCCACCTTAAGACCTTTAAGTTTGCCTGGTACTTTTTCTTTCACAATAACAATGGCACTCACTGTTGCTCCCTGACACTCACCGACCTCTGGCACACTGCTAGTGTCTTCCACAGTGAAGACTGATGCAAAGTACCCATTAAGTTCATCTGCTATTTCTTTGACCTCACCAACATCAGTTTCCAGTGGCTCAATATTAACATTTTCCTTCCTTTTACTCTATATATAAAACAAAAAAACTTTTAGTATCCTGCTTTGTGTTATTAGCTACTTAGCCCTCATATTTCATCTTTTCCCTTGTTATAGTATTTTTGTTGCCTTTTATTAGATTTTAGAAGCTCTCAACCATCCAACTTTCCACATACCTTTACTACCTTACATGTCCTTTCGTTGCTTTTGATATAGTCGTTTACTTCCCTTGTCAGGCATCTAGCCCTGCCGTTTGAGAACAACTTCTTCTGTGGGACGTATCTACGCTGCACCTTGCGAACAATTCCCAGAAACTTCAGCCATCTCTGCTCTGCAGTCATCCCATCAACGCCCTTCTCCAATCCACCTGGGAAAGCTCCTCTCTCATGCATCTGTAATTCCTTTTATTCCATTGTGATACTGATACGTGTGACTTGCTCCATAATATAGGGAAGAGTGACTTTTTAAAGCCATTGCTCTCTCTGCCATGAAGTCAATAGATTAGCTTTCCAACATCTCCATCATGACGTCACCAGTAATAGAGAACATTTTCAAGTTCAGGACTTGCCAGCAAGGCTGCATAAAGTTTTTACCCAATGCCCCAAAAGAGAACTTGTCACTCTGAGGCACCAACACAAGCTGTATTCTGGGTTAGATGTCCACACACTGGCAACAATGAACAAGAAAATCTCGCTAGCTCCTGAAAACTACAACAAATTGGCCTTTGGTGTCCATTAATTTTAACTTCCTAGTGTTCATCAGCTAATGTGAGAATTGGGCAGTCATATTACAATTTAAAAACAAAACAAAAAATATCCTTCAACCCACTAACTGGCATTTATCAGCTAGTAATTTGGCTCCTTTGTTAGACATCTTCAAATATCACCAGTCCAGACATTGCCAATGTGAGACAGTTTGCCTGGATACTGAATGGAAAGAGGACATTGGCTTGCTGAGATCTTAGAAAGGGGTGATGTCTCTGGTTCTGTCTTGGCTAACATATGTCTTAACTCTTTTTAATGGATGACGATAATTTACAGTTAGGTCCAATTAATTACTGCAAATATTTCAATTAATAGCGGTCCACCTCACTTTATATTGCTTAGCATTTCCTTCTGTGAATTGTTAGATTTGCTAAATTTCTGTTATTTGGATTGTTTAGCAAGCCACTGTGTTCAGAAGAGCTTCTAATCATAGTTCACACAGAGTTACTATGAACCATGAGGGCAATGTCTTTGAAAAGGGAAAAGCAATGGCTATTATTGATAGGGAAAAAATGAAGTTAATAATCCAGGTCTAAAACCCTCTGTTTTGACCTGAAACATTAATTTTGCTTCTCTTTCCACACATGCTGGCTGAGCTATTTATTGTTTCCAGTATTTTCTGTGTTTACTTTAGATTTGCAGAATCAGCAGTTTTTGTTTGATATTTACATGCTGAGAGACATTATTTTAGCAATTGTCACAAAGAGAAATTTAGGAGTGAACTGAACTAAATTTTGTTGATTCTGTGTTTGATTTGGGGCTTGGTTGAAGAGGTACCCAGAATGCAGGTTTGACTCAAGTCAGCAGAGCCCAAAAGTAGATTAGAAAAGAGAAAAAGACATAAAGAGAAATCCTCAAAGAGTTAGATGAAAGTGATGTATTAGATAAAGGATGTGATTGCAGAGCAATTTCAAGTTGCATGAGGATGAGATCACTATTAACACAAAAATTCACTCAATGGCCACTTTATAAGGTCCTCCTCCTGTACCTAATAAAGTGGTCACTATGTGTATGTTTGTATCCTCCTGCTGCTGTAGCTCATCCACTTCAAGATTCAACTTGTCTGTTCAGTGATGCTCTACTACACACCACAGTATAAATAAGTGGCTTTTTGAGTTACTGTTGCCTTCCTGTCAACTTGAACCAACTTGAACCATTCTCCTCTGACCTCTCTCATTAACAAGGAACTTTTACCTACAGACATGCCGCTCAATAGATGTCTTTGTTTTTGCACCATTCCCTGAAAACTCTGGAGAATGCTGTGCATGAAAGTCCCAGGAGATCAGCAGTTTCTGAGATGCTCAAATCACCAACAGTCATTCCACAGTCAAAGTTACTTATATCACATACCTTCTCCATTCTGACGTTTAGTCTGAACAACAACTGAACCTCTTGACCATGTCTGCATGCTTTTATGTATTGAGTTCCTGCCTCATGATTGGCTGATTAGATATTTACATAAGCATTCAAATGTAAATTGGTTACTGAGTGTTTATTGGGGAAAGGTAAACTTGAGACCTCAGGGAAGGTATCAGCCCTCAAAGGATGGTTAACTCTCAGAATGAATGTCAGGTATAGTAGCGGAACTGAAGCCACTTGACTTTGAGGAGATACAATATATTCTTAGTCATCTAGCATCTATGGGGATGTGATTTGTGCTGACCAAACAAAATTCGTCAGTTTCATAACTGCTCAAAGGAAACAGTACTGCATATCACATGCTAGTATTCTATGCATAAACCTCTAAATAAATTGCAAGACTTTATGTCATTTCTTTACCCTTCTAAATAATGCAATTCTATATTTAAGGCAAAACAGTGTTAATGTAAAATACACCAAACTAAATCAAATGACTAACTGCACTCAGCCTCACATTAAGTGCCAAATCATCAGAGTTTGCTGATAATCAGTCTACAACTGCAATGCCCTAATGTACAGAACAAAAACAAGCTAAAATTGTCTGTTTACACTTATTTTACATTACACTTGAAATAAAATTCACATATTATGCTTATTTTCAACAAAGAAAATAACCTTATGTAGGATACCCATAGACTTTTTTGCAGAATAGCTTTTTCCACTGGTGTTGACCCAAGTTAACTGAACTTTCTGATTTCTAAAGAAAACCTGCCACATAATGCACGATTCTGTGCATCATGCACTTCAACGCCTTTGTCTTTTTTCAGTTGCAGGAAGAACTCTTTAAAAGCTTTGCAGCACCTGAGGAACGAATACCAAATTCATATTTTTTTTAAAAAACATTATGATTTTCACCTTCTTCCAAGTCTTTTACATTTTTCTACTTCAATGTTAAAACAACATATTTCCCTATCATAGCTTTGCAAGGGGTACTCTAATGCATTAGAGTGAATAGATAAGTGAAATACAGTACAGCTTGCAACCATTCATTGGACTGAGGCTGGGCTGTTGTGCGGTGGGACGCAAATCACATAAAAGCCTGCTGTATGAAATTAGGATAAATGATTTTGAGAAATAAAATGAAATTGCTCAACGTTCTTGGAAATTTTTGTCAGTTGCATGAGAATTCCAAATGCGTGAATATGTAATATATATGAGTTTACTGTACTTGGATATTCTCCTGGGGGGCTTTTACTTTTGAGTGGAAAGATGAGCTAAATAAAATTAGGTTGAAGACAGAATATAAGCTGAAAACTCTTCACTAAAGTTATCTAGTGTAGTTTTCCACAGTTCAGGATACCTGGTGCACGATACAGTCAATTGTCCCATTTATTGGAGCGGGGGCAGGGATTCAGATTTCTGGACTTTGGGACCTCTATTGGGGCAGGTGTGACCTGTACAAAAAGGACAGGTTGCACTTGAATCCCAGGGCAACCAATATCTGGCAGGGCGGTTTGCTAAGGCTATTGTGGAGAGTTTAAGCTAGGATTGCTGGGGGGTGGGGGGTGGGGAACCAAACTGAAGAGACAGAGGAAGAGACAGTTGGCTCACAAATAGAGAAAGCTTGGAGACAGTGCAAGAAGGAGGATAGGCAAGTTATAGAGAAGGGATGCACTCAGACTGATGGATTGAGATGTGTCTATTTTAATGCAAGGAGTACTATGAACAAAGCAGATGATCTTAGGCATTTGATAAAGGTACCCCATGCAAGGCTTATTGAGAAAGTAAGGAGACATGGGATCCAAGGGGACATTATATTGTGGATCCAGAACTGGCTTGCCCACAGAAGGCAAAGAGGGGTTGTAGATGGGTTATATTCTGCATGGAGGTCGGTCACCAGTGGTGTGCCTCAGGGATCTGTTCTGGGACACCTACTCTTCGTGATTGTTATGAATGACCTGGATGAGGAAGTGGAGGGATGGGTTAGTAAATTTGATGATGACGCAAAGTTTGGAGGTGTTCTGGATAGTGTGGAGGGCTGTCAGAGGTTACAACGGGACATTGATAGGATGCAAAACTGGGCTAAGAAGTGGCAGATGGAATTCAACCCAGAAAAATGCGAGGTGGTTCATTTTAGTAGGTCAAATATGACGACAGAATATAGTATTAATGGTAAGACTCCTGGCAGTGTGCAGGATTACTGGGATCTTGGGGTCTGAGTCCATAGGACACTCAAAGCTGCTGCGCAGGTTGACTCTCTGGCTAAGGAAATGTACAGTGCATTGGCTTTCATCATTTGTGGGATTGAGTTTAGGAGCCGAGAGGTAATGTTGCAGCTATATAGGACCCTGGTCAGACCCCACTTGGAGTACTGTGCTCAGTTCTGGTCACCTCACTACAGGAAGGATGTAGAGACCATAGGAAGGGTACAAAGGAGATTGACAAGGATGTTGCCTGGATTGAGGAGCATGCCTTATGAGAATAGGTTGAGTGAACTCAGCCTTTGCTCCTTGGAGAGATGGAAAATAAAAGGTGACCTGATAGACGTGTATAAGATGATGAGAGTCGTTGATCATGTGGATAGTCAGAGGCTTTTTCACAAGGCTGAAATAGCTAGCAAAAGAGGGCACAGTTTTAAGGTGCTTGGAGGTAGGTACAGAGGAGATGTCAGGGGTAAGTTGTTATTTTTTTTTACACTGAGAGCGGTGAGTACGTGGAATGGACTGCCGGTGACGGTGGTGGAAGCAGATACGATAAGATCTTTTAAGTAACTCCTGGATAGGTACATGGACCTCAGATAAATAGAGGGTTATGGGTAACCCTGTTATATATAAGTTAAGGGCATGTTCAGCACAGCTTTGTAGGCTGACTGGTTTGTATTGTGCTGTAGGTTTTCTGTGTTTCTGTGTTTCTAAAAGAACTGACCCAAGAATTTCAAACTAGTTTGACGAAACTAGTGAACTTATTCTATTACTCTTGGGAGAAGCAATTTCTTACTTTCTGTTTTTATTTGGTTCCAGTTAATTTGGATTTAATCCTCCTGAAATGTGTTTTTCTTGATTGGTTCTATTTTATCTTATTTCATTGTGACACTTCTTATCATCTTCATGCAACTGGGAAAATACCCAAACCCTAATCTTCTTTCTTTCTCCACTGTTCTCTATTGCACCTCAAGGTCTCCTGGGACTTCTTTCTTCACCACTGATCTACATAGAAATGTAATTATGCAGACAACAACACAGACAGACATCAATGTTGTCAGCGTGCATAAAGATTGGTCACATCCTCTTTGGTACACAGTAATGTCCATTCTATGCTGAAGTCTTTAGACAAGCTGATGACTGAACTCTGTGAAGATTTTGGTAAGGACTTTGAGGGATGAGGGAACATGCACTTTCTGACTCTGCGTTCTTAGAAATTTAGCCAGTTCCTATTAAGAGATCTGGCACATTCTCAAGAGCATCTTGGATTCCATCTGGTTAAGTACTTAAATAGTCAATTTCCCATTATGTTATTTATAGGATAAAATGCCAGGGCAATTCTCAGTGGAAGCAAGTTAGATTGCTGTGGATAATTAGACCAATGAAAGATAGGTGGTATGGATGACTAAACTGATTCACAAAAGAATTTAATATGAGGACTTTGGAGGGTTAAACTTATCTGGTGTTTCCCTCAATCATCTCCTAGAATTTTTTCCCAAGGATCTTTGCAACTCATCTGCCCAAGTTACAGCTTGCAAGCAAGGGCTACTTCTTGCAAATCCACCTCAAATATTTGTATGCTGACCTTGTAAAGTGAATTTTAAGGTCCAAATATTTGTTGACTCTAATCTGTGTATCATGTAAATATTGGCCTAGAATTTACAGTCAGCAAAAAATTGGTGCTTAGGGCTGACCTCAAGATTTCCCCACAAATACCCAAGTGCTTTCTGAGGTCAGAACTTGCCCTCGCCTGACAGCAGTGTATGTCAGTCAGCAGCTCAAACAGGATATGACCAGTGGCAACCACTGGCATCAAACTGATTATGTTGCTAATCAGATCAATCTAATCTCAAAGACGGGAAACTTGTCGGCACTTGTAATTTACTACACACTATGCAACCTGCTAAATAACACCTGTAACATATGTTAAACTGGAGAATAAAATAGAGTAACATTTTAAAGAGTGAATTGTGTAATGCAATTTATTCTCTGGTACTGGAAATGCGTGAGACCTTAATCAGAATCAAGTTTAAGATCATGGACATATGTTGTGAAACATATACAGGGCTGGTATGGGAATACTGATGCCTTTGAGCGGAAAATCCTACAAAAGGTAATAGATTCAGACCAGTATGTCACGGGTAAAACCCTCCCAACCGTTGAGCATATTTACACGAAGTGTTGTTGTAGGAAAGCAGCATCCATTATCAAAGATCCTCACCTCCCCACCCCTGACCATGCACTATTTTCACTGTTGCTATCAGGTAGAGGGTACAAGAGAATCAGAACTCACACCACCAGGTTCAAGAACAGATAACACGCCTCAATCATTTGTACAGTTTGGTGTCCATTGATCCTGTTTTGCAGGTACTGTCCTATGGATTTGATAAGTATGCCTGCAGAAAAAGAATCTCAGGGTTGTATGTGGTGACATGTATGTACTCTGATAATAAATTTTACTTTACTTTACTTACTCCTTCTTGTCATCATCTGAAATTCTGCCAACAATAGTCATGTCATCGGAAAATTTATAGCTGGTGTATGAGCTGTGCCTAGCCATACAGTTGTGGATGCAGAGAGAGTCGAGCAATGAGCAAAGTACACATCCTCCGGGTGTGCGAGCGTTGACTGTCAGCAGAAGGGAGATATCATTTCTGATCCACACAGACTGTCATCTCCCAGTGAGGAAGTCAAGGATCTAGTTGCAGAGAGAGGTACCGAGGATCAGATTTGGGAGCTTTTCGATTAGAACTGAGGGTATGATGGCATTGAACACTGAGCTGTAATCAGCAAATTGTAGCCTAACATAGGTAATGCTACTGTCCAGGTGATCCAAAGCCGAGTGAAGAGCCAGTGAGATTATATCCGCTGTAGACCTATTGTGGTGACTGGCAAATTGCAGCAGGTTTAGGTCCTCGCTTAGGCAGTAGTTGATGAGGGCACCAGGGTAGCATAATGGTTAGTGCGATGCTATTAGGGCATCAGAGACTAGTTCCGATTCATCTGTAAGGAGCCTGCATGTCCTCCCCATGAAATGAATGGGTTTCTTCCTGGAGCTTTCCTCCGATAGTCCAAAGACATACTGGTTAGTAGGGTAATTGGTCATGGTAAATTGTCCCGTGACTGAGCTGGAGTTAAGTCAAGGGTTTGCTCGGCAGAGTGACTCAAAGGGCTGGAAGAGCCCATTCTGAACTGAATCTCAATAAATTAATAACTAAAGTGCTTTGTCACACCAGATGTGAGTCCAACCAGGCAACAGTAGTTGAGACAGCTTGTCCTGCTTTTCCTGGGCACTGGTATAACTGTCACCCTCTTGAAGCAGGTGGGAATCTCCGACTGCAGCAGTGAAAGATCGAAGATGTCTTTGAACACTCATGAGAGTTGGCTGGCACAGATTTTCTGCACCATACCAGGTAATCATCAGGCCTGACACAGTAGGTTGGTAGCAATTAAAGTACAGTTTCATCTTGATAATGCAAAACCTCTCACTGATTGGAACAGAACTCAATTTTTATACATTCCCACCAGAAACAATGACAAAAGTGGACAGATCCTCAATGTCTATCCCATTTATATTTATAGCTGCCATATCACATGAGATAAGCATCTGAAATCAGTCAGAAAATTATCTGAATAATACAGGGTGAATGTTAAAAATATAGCATCTTGTTCCATAGTTAATGAAATGCAACAGATGTGAACGAATTATCAGTAAGGGAATTATTTTTCAATAAGATGAGAGCTTACACATGTAACAAAATCTTTCATGTCTACTTCAATTAGAATTTTATGAAGTTTCATTTAAGTCCTTAAACCACCAATTGTAGTTTCTGAAAATATTCTTTTGTACTTCATATGAATAATGCATTCTATACAATTATTAGATGCTACTTTTAATTTAATCTATCAATAAAACCTTCAGAAATTTTGAATACTACAAATCCAAAATTGATTACTCAGGTGAGTCAGTATTGACTGAGTGGTCACAACTGAGTCTGAGAACTTTGGGTTGAAGCTCCAGTGTTGGAGAGACAAGGACATAATTCAAGCTGACACTTCAATGAAACACTGAAGTACTGCTGATGTCATCCAGAGGACCATAAGACATTGATCAAACAGAAGAAAGATCTTCCTGAAGTCCTGATCAATATTTATCACTCAACCAATATCACTAAAAGACATGTTATTCTGGGTCAGGTCTCTCATTCCAATTTGGGGCAGCTAATTGTGCATACATTGGCAACCATATTTCTCCATGTCAGACTGGTGACTAGATTTAAGGAGTACTTTATTGGTTCTTCAAAGATGTGACTTGCAGTTAAGGCAAGTACTATACAAATTTCTGGACAATTCATTTGAGATTAAGTATGCAAAAGACTTTTCTGTTCCCACTAATGTTGGTTATTGGCTGCTTTAAGTATTGGTTTTGTTTGGTGACAATAAAGTATTTGTACTTGTAGTTTGGTCACGCCAGCAGCATTCTCATTCCATAAATGATTTTTTAATGTCCCTACTGGAACAGTTTGGATGGAGATATGAGTAGTTCAGGTGTGCAGATCTTAAATGCATTAGTTGGGATATTGATTTGTTCAATAAATGTGAACAAAATAATTGTTACTCTAGCTCTGATACAGCACAAAATATAAGAACACAATAACAATAAAAGCCACAATAAATATAAGTACATAAGTTAGCTTGATTGATTGTATTGATTGTACGTCCATAAAGTGACACTCGGTACAGCAATGACCTGTACATAAGTTAACTGACAGGAAGTGATAAAGTAGTGGTGGTTAGGAGCATGGAGGGTTGGGTTAGTGTGTGAAAGGGTTGATCAGCTTTACAGCTTGAGGAAAGTAACTGTTTTTGAGTGTCGTCATCCTGGCCTGGTAGTCTCCTCCCTGATGGGTTCTGTCAAATAGTCCATGAGTAGAGGTGGGGGCACCTTTCATGATGTTACTGCCATTTTCTGGCACCTTTCTATATATATATGTCCTTGATAGGAGTTAATCTGGTGCCAGTGATGCATTGGGCAGTCTTAAGTAGCCATTGTAGAGCCTTCCTGTCAAATGCAGTGCCGTTACCATAGCATGTAGTGATGCAGCATCTTAGGATGACATGAGTATAGATCTGCATAATCCAGCCCTCTTCAGCCTGCTCAGAAAGAAGAGGCATCAGTGAGCTTTCCTCATTCTGTAGAATGTGTCCGGGGACGATGAGAGGTTGTATGTGATGTGCACTCCCAGGAGTTTGAAACTGCTTGCAATTTTCATGGCAGTGCCACTGATGTAAGGGGGAGTGTGAGCGGTGTGAGTTCTCCTGAAGTCGAAAGCCATCTCGCTTGCCTTGTTGACATTGAGAGGAGTTTATTTGTCTGGTACCAGACCTCGAGCTTGTCCACCTCTTCTCTGCGTTGGTCTTGTCATTGTTGGTGATGAACCCCACTACTGTCGTGTTATCAGCAAACTTCACCATGTGATGACTCGAGTGTTTGACCATGCTGTCAGGTGTGAGCAGAGTGTACAGCAATGGGTTCAGCGCACAGCCCTAGGAGATGTTGAAGATGGTGGGAATGGAGGAGAGGTTGTGCTTCTTAGCTGAGGTCTGTTGGTTACGCATAGTGTAGGACCATAGTGTTGAATGCCAAAGTGAAATCCAGAAACAGAGTTCTGTCACAAGTATGCTTGTTTTCTAGGTATGTTTTGGCCAGGTGTATGACAGATTCTATGGCATCAGTCAGCATATTGGTGAGTGCCCAATGGGGCAGGAAGGGAGTTTTGATATGTGTCATTACCAGCCAACCAAAGTGCTTCATGGTGATTGGCGTTGTTGCCAGTGGCTGGTAGTTGTTTAGTTTTGAGGGTGTAGATGAAAGTGAAACACTCAAAATACAACAAAAATACAACACCAATGAAGGAAATGTTACTGTAACCCAATCACCTTCAGATCACCATGACTTACATCTTGCCCTCCCTTACTAGAGATAACTGAAGTAGAAATCATTAGTGGCTTGCAAGCAGTTTTAATTTTGCATCCTATAGTACGCAGGGAATGACGATCAAGTAATAGGTTCTTCCTGGAGTCACAGAAACTCCTTCCAGGTGGGCAGCATTGAGCCAAAGTGCCTTTTGTGATTCTAGTAAAGTTGCTATTATTCCATCCTTAAACTTAAATATAAGCATTGTGGAAGTAGTTTTCTGTTAGATAATGGGTATGCAACACACTAAGCTGCAGCTTTTCTACCTCTGACTGCCCCACATTGCAATTGCCCTCTCAGTAGGAGCATAGTCTCAAGTTTGCATTGCTGCAAAGATGCCTTTGAAATGGATAGCAGCTGAAATGATATGGAGAATGGAGCGTAAATCCATACCCCCTTTCCAAAATGGAAGTGCTTGTTCTAATATACTGGACTGAAAAATAGAAAGTCTGGCCATGCCGCTGTTGCAGTTTAAATTCAATTTAAGATGCCCTTTGTTGCTGTGCTATTGACAGATCTTTGATAGAGATTGCCTGCTCTCTGCACAGCAGACCTCAGCAAAGTGGATTATTAACAATATAAATAACACAAACAGTGATAAAGCCAAGTTAGAAAGCATTTGCTGATATTTTTCAAGGCATATTTCTGCAGTTAAAAGCATTATATGAAAACTAAAGGGTGGCTCACACAATGCTTTACAGTACAGGCAACCGGGGTTCAATTGCCACCGCTACCTGTAAGGTCAAATGTTCAAATGTTCAAATGTGGGCCGGCTGGTGGAGTAGTGGCATCAGCACTGAACTTCAAGGCCGATGGTCCTGAGTTCAAACCCAGCCAGGTCCCAACCTGGGCAGCAGTAGTACCTGTGCAGAAGAAAGGCCTGGTAATCTACTTCCATATCTTACCATGAAAACCCTATGGACCCTATGGTCTATGATGTCACAAAGAGTCGGACTGAATTAAAGGACTGAACAACAACAAAATACTTGTAAGGTGTTTGTATGTTCTCCCTGTGATCATGTGGGTTTCCCCTGGGTGCGCCTGTTTCCTCCCACAGGCCAAAGACATATCGATCAGTAGGTTAATTGGCCATTGTAAATTGTCCTGTGATTAGACTAGGATTAAGTTGGGGAATTGCTCTGCTGTGTGGCTCCAAGGGGCAGAAGAGCTTATTCCACACTGTAACTCAATAAATAAATAAACTCTAATAAGTTCTAATAAATAAGCTCTAATGCTCTGTGGTAAAGCATGATGAGTATTTTTGTTTGCACCTTGTAACGTGAGAAATTCTATCTGTTTACTTAGTATACAATATGACTGGCCATGATGTAGCCTATAATCATGAAACTCCACAATTTCTTGCTCATTACAATAACATTGTGATTACTTTATGGATTGAAGAATTCCATACTTTGAAATTATTATTATGCCAAGCAAGCTGAAACATAGACAATAGTTGATGCCAATAGGTGAAAGGAGTATTGATGTGGAAATTAAGAGTTGATAAATTAATTTTTAAATGGAAGAAATACATTGTTGACACCGCCAACATTCATTTAAATGGTTATGCAAGATTTAGGGTTCTATTAAAATGTTTTCAAGTCCACTACTTAAAAAACAGAAATAGTAATTCATAAACAGCTTTTGGTTCAATAAGTATCTTCAACTAGACCCCTAGTTATCATTTGATTATCAGGAAAAAATCTGATGTTTTCTAGATTGTTCTGAAGGGTAAAGATACTTAAATAGTCAGTCTACCAGCGCTGGGATACAGTTGGTCCTTTCTCCAAATGGATGTCTTAGGAGAGATTCTAAAGAAGGATTGACATACTGGAAGCCTGAAACAAGCTGAAGGAAATGACAGCTAGACAACTCCAATAGTCTCACTTGAATATCTGAAATATGTTCTCTGCAAAGAGCTGATGGTACTGATGTGAAGTTTGGAGGCTGAGCAGCAGTTGGCCAATGCCACAGTGATCAAAAGTATTGGATGGGGGACATGGAATGTGCTGTGTAGGAGAAGCTGAGGCTTGGGTGGCCTAAGCATCTTCTAGATATGGATGAATCCTCACTAGTGAGTTTGACTCCACAAGACCCTTCACACAAATCTTCATTATAAATAAGCACTCAGTAATTATCAGCCTCTCTCTTCCTGCATCAGAAGCCTTTGCCAACATGATTGTTAGTGAAAGTACATGGGCTTATCTCTCATTCCCCCTCTGACTGTGTATGCGCCCAGCGGCTTGTTACACCACTGTCATAGACTTTACTGATATTGGAAATCAGATATTCCACAAGGATACAAACATCTCCAGGGAGAGATGCTGAAGATGACCTCAACCATGGCTGGGCAGGAATGGCAAATGGGCTCAATTCTGAAAACTCTTTTTAGCATTGAATCAAACTGATCCAGCAAATAACTACTTTTCATAATGACTCACAAATATATATATATACTCTTATGTTTTTATATATATACACACACAGAAGACATGTAAATTCTTTCCTTTTTCACTTTTTTTACTCTGTTCCTTGAGATGCCCCAGCCAAGGGTCAAAAGCAGATTAAAAGTCCCCACATTCTTGTCAGTGCAGCCATCTCAGGGTGTCAGGGTGCTCAGATGTGCAAGGAGTAAATCAGTTTGCTCCTTAACGTGAAACAAAATCAGGAGAGCCAGGATCCCTTGTATTCGCTGCCACACACTTATCCCCAGCATCATTAGTGGAACCAAATGTGCAGAGATGCAAACCTCACATATGATCTATCAATTTCCTCAGAAGTCTATTTTATTTGCATAATGCCTTTATCATACTAAGGTGCTCCTCAGCCAATCAATTACTACTAGTTGCATTTATCCTTCATTTAATTGTCCAAACGCTTTTAAATTTCACCTTCTCTTAAATTGAATCTCCATGTTATGTACACATGCCCGGCATCTATTTGGTTGGGGTTGCCCACTTATACTAAAAGTGTAAATGCTTTGAAAATTAAGAATTATTGAAAATATTCTATTGAATGTCAGGTTCTGAACTTATTGGCTGAGTTCTATTCATTGGGTATATATTGAATGAGGACATACCGTGAGGGTTGAAATGACACTTCATAAAACTAATCTTCCTTTCTTTAACACAAGAATAACAGACCTACTGCTGAGTTGTATAGTACTGTTTGAACATTGTTCTGTAATCAGTTGAAAAATAATTGATCAATAAATATATATAAATAATACATTTCATAAACGTCAAGTACAAGTTAAAGTTTAGTATCTATTCAAATGAAGTCTATTCAAGTGAAGACTTCCCAAGTGTAGCAGATCCGTCGTTTAAAGCATGCCTCTGTTTCCCACTTGTACCCTACTAATGTGAAAGTGAACTCTGTGGTTATAAGCAAAAACTGGAACCTACTGTGGTCTCCTGCATTTCAGTGAGACCTGACGTAGATTGGGAGACCGCTTCGCTGAGCACCTTCGCTCCATCCACCAGAAAAAGCGGGATTTCTCAGTGGCTGCCCATTTTAATTTCACTTCCCATTCCCATTATGACATGTCCGTCTATGGCCTTCTCTACTGCCGCGATGAAGCCACACTCAGACTGGGAGAGCAACACTTTATATACCGTCGGGTAGCCTTCAACCTGATCATGACATCAATTTCAACATGAACATCAATTTCTCAAACTTCTGTTAATTGCACCCCCCCCTTCACCATTCCCCTTTCCTTTTCCTTCTTTCACCTTATCTCCTTACCTGCCCATCACCTCCCTCTGGTGCTCTCTTTCTTCCATGATCTTCTGTCCTCCCCTATTTGATTCCCCCTTTATGTCTTTCACCAATCAACTTTCTAGCTCCTTATTTCACTCCCTCCCCCCTCCCAGTTCCAACTATCACTTCTTTCTCCTCTCCCCCCTCCCCACTTTCTTACTGACTTCTCCTCATCCTTTCCAGTCCTGATGAAGGGTCTTGGCCTGAAACATTGACTGTTTACTCTTTTCCATAGATACTTCCTCTCCTGCTGAGTTACTTCAGCATTTTGTTTGCATTGATTTGGATTTCCAGCGTCTGCTAATTTTCTCACGTTTGTAAAACTGGAATATAATTCATGTAAGAGAATGGAATTAAATTTGACCTGGTGCTAGGATTTTTTTCCTGGGCTCCAGTATTTTTCTATTGACCTTAGTTTAGCATAAACACAAATGTGACTCAGTATACACACTTCTGTGTGTGTGAACCTATTTTAGGAGAATAGTTTAATGTAAACACAATCACCTTGTGCTTTTTTAACCAGTTGAAATCTTGTGCTAACTTAGTGATTCTTTTTCAATTGGAGAAGGTCATAAAATGGCTCAGAACAGATTTATAACTCGAAGCTAAATGAGAAAGAATGGATAGTAAACACCACAGGCAACAAGGTTTCTGAAGGCGAGGGACAAGAAGTGGTTGAGGGTGGCTGGCTCAGTGGGTGAACAAGGACTGTGGATGAAAGCAAGTTTTAAATAGGTTGCAGGTGCTGAATTGGAAATGAGTGATAGGTGAAATCTGGTAGCAGGGTGGAGACTGGAAAGTAGTGCCTGTGTAGGCCTGACAAAGGCTTAATGGATGGCTCTGGGCCTGTACTCGCTGAAGTTTAGAAGAATGAGGAGGAGGGGGTAATCTCATTGAAACCTATTGAATATTGAAAGAGCTAGATAGAGTGGATGTGGAGATGATGTTTCCTGCAGTAGCTGAGTCTGTTACAAGAGGGCACAGCCTCAAAATAGGGGGAAATACATTTAGAACAGAGCTGTGTCAGGAGGCTTGACCCAAAAGCAGAGCAGTGGAAATGATTTAGCAGTAAATGATATTTTACTAATAAGTTGAAAAATAACAAGCCATAAGGAACCTCAAAACAAGAGAGCACAGATACTTAATACAACAAGACAACAAGATAACTGAAGGCAAGCAGCAACTGGTTGAGGCTGGCTGTTAGGAGTGAACAGGATTGTGGATGAGCGCTGGGTTCAAATAGATGCTGAGTTGAAAATGAGAAGCAGGTGACTCCAGTTAGCTGGGTGAAGACTGGGAGCTGCCTGCCTGTGCAGGTCTTAAAGGACTACCTCCTACTGCCAGCACCTGATGGCCCAGGAAGATCTGGATGGGTCTGGTGGAACTTCTCAATAAGTGATGAATCCAAGGTGACACTGGATGGCACCCCAATTCTCTTTTCCGGGGCATTCCCTTTCCAATCAACAGGTACTGCAGATCCTGTCCACAATGATGTAAATCCATCAAATGGTGAACCGTGTACACTGGACTACTTCCACCATCCTAGATTCCAGGGGTGAAAGCTTAGGTAGATTGAGTGGTCCATCAACGACGGGCTAGAGGCAGGACACATGAAAGGTAGATGTGACCCCTAGGGATAGTGTCAGCTGGAGATAGTAAATGACTGAATTGATGCAATGTGTGATCTTGAAGGGACCAGTGAAACAGGAGAGAGCTCATGGAAGTTGGTATGCGAGGCAGATCTTGGATGGACAGCCAGACAAAGTCCCCAGGCCAGAATAGTCCCACTGGGTGCCACTAGCAGTTGACCTGATGGCAGCAGATGCATTTGGCAGCTAGAATGACCTTCCGTGCCCTCTTCCAAGCACACCAGGAGTGGTGAACTGGCGGTTGGGACCTCCACCATTGGCTCTTTCGCAGGAGCAAAGGTCTTTAAAGAGTGACATTTGCTGTAGCAGAGGAGGTGTGTAGATTGTGGGACAGTTCAGCCCAGAGGACATTTCTCCCATGTGGTAGGGAGAGAGGTGGTGAAGCTCTCCCTAACTATATGAATTCCAGTGGCATTGTTGATGAGGGTCCTGCGCTCTGAAATGGATCTAATAACTGGAACCTTTCTAGGAACTGAGTTCTGGCTGGTGATCTGGAGGGTCATTCCATAACATGCTTGTCAATACAGAGGACCAGAGTGATGAGACTTTCAAGGTCAGCAGGAATCTCCCAGGTAGACAGCTTGTCTTTCCACTCTGAGGGGCAATGCTGTAATGGGCTAGTGGCACTTCAACGTTCCAGCTGCATGGATCCCGAATTCCACAGTGTAATCCAGCACCAAGCATGAATCTTGGTGCAGGCAAAGCATCCGCTGCCTTCCACCTCCCGGTAAACCTCAGTGGTGAATTCTTCATATTTATTGCAAATGGTGCTTTTATTATTCCACTTAGCAGTGGCCCACGTCAGCGCTCGCCCAGCCAAGAAAGAGATAACAAAGGTAATCCAGGCTTGGTCTGTAGAATACAGAGATGGCTGGAGCCCCAAGTGTAGGCCACGTTGGGACAGTACGTTCATTGCACCGGATTCCAGATCCAGCAAAGCAATTGGGCATTGGAAACTTGGGCTCCAAGTGAGGAGGTTCACTGGAGCAGGTTTGCAGTATCAAGACAGAGAGTTGGTTGGGAGTGGCAAGCAGATGGTCAGTGATTTCCTGCTGCTTCTGGGTCATGTGCTCATGTTGATGGACAATTTCCTTTAGGTGAACAAACTCTGCTGGGTCAATTAAAGGTTCACCCATCCTGTCAGGAAATATAGAGGAGGTTTGACCCAAAAGCAGATTTGCGGAGATGATTCATCGATGAACAATATCGTTAATAATGGACTGTGAAAATAACAAGCCATGAGGGGGTCACAAAATGAGAGAGAACAGATACTAAACCCCAGAGACAACCAGGTGACTGAAGTCTAGGGGCAACTGGTTGAGGCTGGCTGGTTCAATGGTTGAATAAGGTCTGTGGATGAGAGCCACATTTAAATAGGCAGGAGGTGATAAAGTGGAAACGAGTGTCAAGTGACTCCTGTTAGCTGGGTGGAGCCTGGGAAGTGTCTGCCTGTGCAGGCCTGACAAAGGATCAATGTGTGAGGAAAGTTTGATTTCCCTGGGCCTGTACTCATTGGAGTTCAGAAGAATGGGGGGTATGTCATTGAAACCAATATTTGTCATCAAATATTGAAAGGCTTAGTTAGGATGGATGTGGAAAGGACATTTTCTATAGCAGGGATGTCTACAATCAGAGGCCACAGCCTCAGAATAGAAGAACAACTCTTTAGATCAAAGATGAGGAGGAATTTCTTTAGCAAGAGGGTTGTGAATATGTAGAATTCATTGCCACAGACAAATGAAGAGGACAAGTCATTCATTATACTTAAAGTGAAGTTGATAGGTTCTTGACTAGTAACGGCATCGGAAGTTACACGGAGAAGGCAGAAGGATGGATTTGAGAAAAATTAAAAATCAATCATGGTAGAATTGCAAAGCAGACTCGATGACCCGAATGGCCTTATTCTGCCCCTCTGTCTTAAGATCACTTCCAACATCTCCCCAAGCATTGCACCTGTTGGAATTGTGCTCTATTCCTGTACACTTTGTCTCCTACCCAAATTTGCATTTCTGACCATCAGCCTGTGCATATCTCCTTAAATAATTTACAATCGCCTACTCCAAATCTTATGTCATCAGTGAGTTTAGAAATTGTTTCTTGTAACACAAAATTCAAATACTTATTATATTCACTCAGAGTAATGGTGGTTCCAGTACTGACCCCTGTGGAATGCCACTGTACGTTACCTGACTATCTGAAGAGCAGCCCTTCACTTTTATTGTTTCGATTTACTTTCTATCAATATCACCACAATCCATTCTAAGGCCTCCAGTCTTAATGAGAAGAGTACATTTATCAAAAGACTTCCAGAAGTTCTAATGGAGGTTACACGTCAGCCACATTTCCTTCGTTAACCCAGCATCTTTCTTCTTCAAAAAATTAAATGACTGAGATGTGATTAGTTTTTAACAAACCCACATTGGCTTTCTCTGATTAATTCAGAAATAACAGAGCAATGATTAATTTTGTCCCTGATCATTGTTTCTAGAATGTTTCCCTCTAACAGTAAACTCACTGGTCCATAAGGTTACATACAATGCCACCTCCCTGGCTAAATTAGTTTAAACCTTCCCTCAAAACATTGGTGCTCACTCTGTTCAATCTGTCCCCAACTCCAATAAATGGTTCATTTGCCAGGGAGTCTAAAGCTCTCCCTACTGCATCATCTCATTAGCCATACATTTTCTGCACCTTCCTCCCATTTCTGGGTTTACCAACAATAGCACAGGGAACAATCCAGAGGCGACTATCTTTAAAGGTGCTGTTTTATCCTTCAAAACTCCTTAAAATTTGCCTGCAGAATCTCACCCCATTTTCTGTGAATATTAATAGTTCCATGCCAAGAACTGAGAGGTAATCTGCAACACAGATATTTATTTCTTGTAATTAACCACAGACATTATGTTTGATTATAGCTCATTCAACACAACTGGTATTGGTATGTAAATATTTAAACTATTAACTGCCTTTCTGTTGACAATAGAAGGTGACATTTATTCCAATCAGGCAATGATTGTGTGTAGGTCTTTGTGCTTATTTTACAGATAATTAGGAAATGCTCTGTGACATGCAGCACATAAAAAAATAATTGCCAGGAATACCTTTGGGCAATAATATCTATCAATTTGCATGTTAAGCATCTCCCCAATCCTGTCTGTGTGCAATTTTCCCATTTAACATGGGGAAGTTGTGTGTTAAACTATGTCCAATCGTGTCTAATTTGAGTACGAAAAAAACTGTAAAATCAGAAGCACAGAATGTCTCAACTTCAGATCACTGAGCCTGAAAGAAGATTAGAAAGAGACAGATGGCTACATCCTAGGCATAAAGTTTATAGATTGTGTTTTATTATCAGGGCTTTTGTAGACAGCCAATGCTATCAACTCTGTTTTCTTAACAAGAATTCAACCCTTATCAGGCCTGACAGGCTACTTCAGCATTGAAACCTGCCAGTGAAGGTGATCCAATGGTTACCTCCTGTGGTATATCAAACTCCAGTGACTCAGCAGGTTTCCAACAATCTAAATGTGGCAGCTAAAGAGCTGCTGTTTTTGGTAATGTACAAATTCTCATTGCTATCTATAAAAGGCCCGTTAATTGACGCACAAGTTGTAGTTTGATTTTTGCAGCAATTCTAGCTGCAATAGGTTACAATTTGCAGAGAATTTTTTAAAAAATCCATTTTTCTGATTGTATATATTTGGAAGATGCTGGGAATTAATAAGATTTGAGGAAAACAAAGCTTTTCTTTTCCCCTTTTGCTTTCTAGCTCCCACCCCCTCAGAGATTGCCAGTGTGTAGTCAAACACTCCCATCTTGGAAGAGCACCTCCTTTTGTATCCTGATTCTGAGTAGCTTGATAACAATTAACACTAAACACTAGATGATGATGTGCCTGAGTGGACATTGCTTTTTGGATGTGGGCATAGCTTCAGATACTAAGAAAGAAAATCGTCAAAGTAAAAAACACATTTATTATCAACGAATGTATCAATTATACAACCTGATATTTGTTTGCTTAACAGGCAGTTGCAAGGAAGGAACCCAAATTAAAAAAAGACCAACCCCCAGTGCTCACAGAGAAAAAAAACAGACCATGCAAACAATAGAAGCAATCAACATAAACCACATTCCCTGAACCAAATTGAGTCCTTAGATCCAAATCCCTGGAGTAGGCTCAAACCCTCGGTATTCAGTTCATCACATTAGCAAGGCAAGCCGACGCATAGTTCACAGACATGGAGCACAGCATCTGGGGACAGCCTCACAGGCTTAGAGTTAAGGAGAGAGGAGGCCCCCAAACTGTCTGGGCCGGCATTTAAATTTTCCGAATCTTCATCCCATCCAATAAATAGCTAGGCAGTATGGAATCAGGCTCATCAGCTGATCTAAACTGGACCCCTCTGCCCCAGTTTGACCTCTTCCCTCTCTGAACATTTACTATCATGTAGCTGTCTAAATGCTGTTATTGTACTGCCTCAAACACCTCCTCTGGCAGTTTGTTCCATGTATCTATCATGCTCCATGTGACAAGCTGTCCCTCAAGTTCTAATTAATTATTTTCCCTCTCACATTAAACCAATGCCCTGCAAACGTAAGAGATCCTGCAGATCGTAAACACAGGATTCTACAGATGCTGGAAGCCCAAAGCAACAGACCCACAAAGCGCTGGAGGAACTCAACAGAGCAGACAGCACCAATGGAAATGAGTAAACAGTCAACATTTCGGGCCGAGACTCTTCTCCAGTGTTGGAAGAGAAGAAGGAGGAAGCCAGAAGTGGGTGGTAAGGGAAGAAATACAAGGTAGAAGGTAATGGGTGAAGCCAGGTGGGTGGGGGAGGGGCATGAAATAATAAAAATAACAACTTTGTTTCTATATTACCTCTCATACATAAACATGGTGGTTCAAAGTGCTTTACATAGACTTGTAAAGCTAAGCCAATACAATCATAAAAATATGAGACAGAATTAAAAGTCATAAGTGAAGACAAACATTATATAGAATAAAATTTAATCAAATATACCAAATTATATAAACATAATCAATGTCAACAGGCTTTCATTAAACCTCTAAGTAGGGCAAATTAAAAGTAGGGTTTTAGAAGTGTTTTGACACATTCCACAGTACTGGCCTGGCCTATCTCTGTCGGTAGAATATTCCAGATTTTTGGTGCATGAGAACAAAAGGCTGCATTATCAGTCCTGATGTGATTGGCTCTAGGAACACTAAGCAAACCAGCGTTTATGGATTTAAGTTTACGATTAGGGATGTAAGGGATTAGCCACTCCAAAATATACTGAGGAGCTAGATTTTTCAGAGTCTTATATACATTTAAGTGTATTTTAAAATTGATCCTTAGGATCCCAACACAGACAGCCAGTGTGATGATGTCAAAACCGGTGAAATGTGCTCAGATTTTCTTTTTTGTTTAAGATTTTGGATGCCGCATTTTAAATAAGCTGCAGCTGATGTATATCTTTCTCATACAATCCTGAAAAGAGTGTATTAGTCTAATCAGCTAAAAACAAAAGTGTGTATCAATTTTTCCGCATTTTGAGATGTTATAAGAAATTGAACTCTTGCAATGTTCCTTAAATGAAAGAATGCAGTCTTAATAATATAGTTAATATGTGATTTGAAATTTAGCTCAGAGTCAATAATAAGGCCTAAATTCATTACTTCTGGTTTGACTTGTAAGAGCTTTAACCAGCAACCAATCAGAGAGACCAGACACTGAGGTTAACAATTAAAGGCAACGACTCACGGCAGTTTTTTGGAGCTTTGAGCAGCAGCCAATCAGTATTTGGGATTGATTAGCAAGAATAAATTAAAGTAATGGCATCCTTTAGCTCTTTGAGGTTTCAGTTGGAAAAAGCAAAATCAGAAGTCTGTAAGTAGAGTTTTTTCCCCCTTTATATTTAGGACAGTAGAGATGCCAAGTAGGATAGTGGAATGCTCCTCTTGCGTGATGTGGGAAGGCAGGGAGTTCTCCCGGTGTCCCTGACAACAACATCAACAAGAAGAGCATCCGGCTGCAGCTCCTAACAAACTGCATCAAGGAGATGGGGCTGGAACTAGATGAACTCCGGATCATTTGGGAGGCTGAGGGGTGATAGAGAGGACATATAGAAAGGTAGTTGCACCCAAGGTGCAGGACATAGGAACCCGGGTGACAATCAGGAAGGGTAAAATGGAAAGAGTCAGTGCAGAGTACTGTTGTGGGCATCCCCCTCAACAACAGGTGTATCACTTTGATACTGTTGGAGGGGATGACCTAACAGAGGAAAGTCACAGTGGCCCAGTCTCTGGCACTGAGTCTGTGTCTGTGACTCAGAAAGGAAGAGGGAAACGAGGTGAGTTGTGGTGATAGGCTGCTTTCTGGCAAAGGTATACTTGGTAAATGGGAAGCCTTCAAAAGTGAAATTTTGAGAGTACAAAGCTTATACAAACCTATCAGAAGAAAAGGTAAAGATAACAAATGTAGAGAACCTTCATTCTCAACAGATATTGAGGCCCTGGTTAAGAGAGAAAAAAGAGGTGTATAGCAAGTGTAGGCAAGTAGAAACAAATCAAATCAAGTCAAGTCAACTTTTATTGTCATTTCGACCATAACTGCTGGTACAGTGCATAGTTAAATTGAGACGTTTTTCAGGACCATGGTGTTACATGACACAGTACAAAAACTAGACTGAACTACATAATAAAAAAAAACACAGAGAAAGCTACACTAGACTACAGACCTACCCAGGACTGCATAAAGTGCACAAAACAGTGCAGGCATTACAATAAATAATAAACAGGACAATAGGGCAAGGTGTCAGTCCAGGCTTCCGGTATTGAGGAGTCTGATAGCTTGGCGGAAGAAACTGTTACGTAGTCTGTTCGTGAGAGCCCGAATGCTTCGGAGCCTTTTCTCAATCGGCAGGAGGGAGAAGAGATTGTATGAGGGGTGCATGGGGACCTTCAGAATGCTGTTTCCTCTGCGGATGCAGCGTGTAGTGTAAATGTTCATGATGGCAGGAAGAGAGACCCCGATGATCTTCTCAGCTGACCTCACTATCCGCTGCAGGGTCTTGTGATCTGAGATGGTGCAATTTCTGAACCAGGCAGTGATGCAGCTGCTCAGGATGCTCTCAATACAACCCCTGTAGAATGTGATGAGGATGGGGGGGTGGGAGATGGACTTCCCTCAGCCTTCGCAAAAAGTAGAGACGCTGCTGGGCTTTCTTTGCTATGGAGCTGGTGTTGAGGGACCAGGTGAGATTCTCCATCAGGTGAGCACCAAGAAATTTGGTGCTCTTAACGATCTCTACTGAGCAGCCGTCGATGTTCAGTGAGGAATGGTCGTTCCGTGCCCTCCTGAAGTCAACAACCATCTCTTTTGTTTTGTTCACATTAAGAGACAGGTTGTTGTCTCTGCACCAGTCTGTTAGCTGCTGCACCTCCTCTCTGTAAGCTGACTCATCGTTCTTGCTGATGAGACCCACCAGGTTGTGTCATCAGGCACATAGCCCTCCAAACCCTACTATCCATGTTCTACCCAAACTTTGCTCAAATGTTGAAATTGAGCCTGCATGCATCACTTGTGATGGCAGCTCATTCCACACTCTCATGACCCTCTGAGTGAAGCAGTTTCCCCTCATGTTCCCCTTAAACTTTTCACCTTTCACCCTTATCCCATGACCTCTGCTTGTAGCACCCCCCAATCTAAGTGGAAAAAGCCTTTTTGCATTTACTCTATCTATCCCCTTCATAATTATGTATAATTTTATCAAATCTCCTCTCAATATTCTACATTCCAAGGAATAAATTCCTAACCTATTCAATCTTCGTATATAACTCAGGTCCTCCAGATCCAGCAACATCCTTGTAAATTTTCTCTGCACTCTTTCAATCTTATTTACATCTTTCCTACAGGAAACTACACCAAGACTACACACGGCACTCCAAATTAGGCCTGGAGCAGGTTGATGGGAGCAGGCAATTTAAATGCTTTTGGCATGGACTAGATGGGCTGACGGACATTTTTCTGTGACTCTATGGCAGGTGATCAAGTTTATTTTTAGTATTTGCACTTTTTTTTTATTGCTACTAACAACCAAAATTTATTTCAATCTCATCCATTCTGTAATTCCGGTAAGGCATCAGAGAGAGGGTTTAAAGCCTTAGGGTCTTCTGCCATAATAGACAAGTACAGCTGTGGTAATTCACTTTGTGTTTGGAAATAATCTAATCTAATGGGAACATGTAGAGTGAGAACAACTAAGGGCCAAGAATTGGTTATTATGAATTTTGGATGTGCAATCACCACAGCTCACGAAGAATTTTCTTCCTGTTTTATAATATTGAAACCAGCTTAAGGCAGTACCAAAAAGAGCTAGCCATTGACTAAGGCGTTTGAGAGTGCAGTGATCTAAGAAATAGGGAAGGAGGATGGCACCAGGGGGATGTGATAAGCAGGTGAGGAGAAGAGGAGAGGTAAGAGGGGATCCAGAGTGGGGAATAAATGAAGATGAAGAGGGAGAGGAAAAATTATCAGAAGTTGGCCTGAAAGTTCGACTGTTTACTCATTTCCATAGATACTGCCTCGCCTGCTGATTTCCTCAAGCATTTTGTGTGTACCTATGCCCTCTAGTTTTTGATTTCCCCAGCCCTGGGAATAAGACTGAGCGTTTTTAACCTATCTAAGAACTTGAGCATTCTAGTCCAAGGTAACAGTTGTAGTCATAAATTAGCATACCTCAACCGAACTGCAGATTTTGTGAATTAGCTAATATATCAGGGGTCTAGCTGTTTCCGGGATTTAATATTTGTAATATCACAGTATCATAAAATGAACACAAGGGTGGCCTTTGTGTACATCTGTCAGCTGTTCTAAATCATACTATTCTACTCACTCACTTCAACTCAGCCTGCCTTTGAACTTTGGGTAGATACAAAGAGGTTGCTGATGTTGGAATTTGGGGAGAACAAACTGCTGAAGGAACTGCAGAGTCTTGACCCAAAACATGATCAGCCCTTTCCCTCCTCCCTCCTCCCTGCCCACCTGGCCCACTCAATTCCTCCAGCAGTTTGTTTTTTGCTTTAAGTAGTGGGTAACTGACTAATAGTAAGGAAGAATTTTTTTTTACTGGCTAAGGTCTTGGTTTAAGACTCATCTAATTCCCAAACTGTCTAAAAAAGCATAAAGACCACATGGCCATAACGTATTGGAGTAGAATTATGCCATTTGGCCCAACAGTACTGTTCCCCCATTAATAGCTGATTTATTTTTCCCTTCCAGTGCACTCTGCTTTCTCTCCTTAACCTTTGAGGTCCTTACTAATGAAGAACCTATCAACCTCCATTTTAAATATACCCAATAACTTGGATTCCCCAGCCTTCCATAGTACTGAATTCCACAAATTAAACACCCTTTGGCTGAAGAAATTTCTTTCCCATCTGTTTTCAAAAGAGATTACCTATTCTGAAGCTATGGTCTCTGGTCCTAGACTGTCCCTCTATTGAAAACACTCTCTCCATGTTCACTCCATATCTAGCCCTTAGATTATTTTGTAGGATTCAATGAGATAACCCCTCATTCTTCTAAATCCCAGCATAGATAGGTCCAGAGTTGTCAAACGTTTCCCATTTATTAAGCTTTTCAATCCCGGATTAATTTTCATGAACTTCCTTTGAATTCTCTCAAATGTCAGCAGAGCCTTGCATAGGAAACAGGCCCAAAACTGTCCATAATACTCCAAGTCAGGCCTCACCAGTGCCTTATAAAGCCTCAGCATTATATTCTTGTTTTATATTCTAGTGCTCTCAAAATGAATGCTACCATTGCATTTACCTTCGTTGTCACCGACTTAACCTGCAAGTTAACCTTCAGCGATTCCTGCATGAGGATTCCAAGTTCCTTTGCAGCTCCAATTTTTGAATTTTCTCCCCATTTAGAAAATAGTCTACACCGTTATTCCTTCTACCAAAGTACATGACCATATACTTTCTGACACTGTATTCCATCTGCCACTTCTTAGCCCATTCTTTTAATCTGTGTAAATCTTTCTGCAGCCTCCCAGCTTCGTCAATGCTATCTGCCCCTCCATCTACCTTCATTCATCCACAAACTTAGCCACAAATGTACCAATTCTATTACCGCTCCTCATATGTTACTCATACGTTAACCCTTTCATTCCTGGGATAATTTTTGTGAATCTCCTCAGAGCCCTCACCAAGGCTAACACATCATTTCTTAGATATGGGGCCCAAATCTGTTCACTGTACTCCAAGTAGAGGCTGATCAATGCCTTATAAAGCATCAGGATTACATCAATGCAGAATGGCACTTTGAAGTATTAAATATACACATTGCATTAGGCAGTGTCATGTCCTTCCTGATGTGGTTTGTTATCTTATTTCTAAATGCTGGATCTCACTGCTTACCTGTAAGTTTACAGCTGTTGTTAAGTACTTACTATTGCATTGTTAAGCACCTAGCTTTCGTCAGCAGGTCGGGGATTTTATATTGTTTGCATATTTTTTTTAATTGCGAGTAGTTACAAGACAAAGGAATTTCAATCAATATTTGAACCTACCTTTTGTGAGAACGCTGAGAAATACTGTATTTTTACATCAGCTCCTTGCATACTGTAACTCGTTAGTGAATAGTAAAACCACGTTCAAACTGCAACTATGTGGGTCTGAAGTTTACCGATCTCCCTAGCCCGATTTCATTTTTAAAGGCTACTAATGGTTTGAAAGGCAGGTTTCTTAATTTTGGGGCTTATTCAGGTTTTATTACATTTGAGTTGAAGTAAAAAAAATATTTGTGGGGTGAGATTTTGTAGCAATGCTGCTCCAATCAATCAGCAAGTCTGCTGTCCAGTTACGTTTTGCACTATGAAAGGAAGCAGGGCTTCCAGTGCATTATTGAGTATCTGAATCACGGATTGTGGCGGTGCCTCGAAGCCATTCTGAATGTAAGCTGCTTGCTTTGAATGGCACTGTGGCTAATTTTTCTTGTTCGACTTAGCAATATAAGCTCATTATAAATGCACTCTGTGCTCCAATGTGTTCAAAACACTCGGCACATACGAGTATCTCATACATTTGTAAAATACAGGTACAGATCTTGGAATTTCATACATGGTAATAGAACTTATTTTGTCACAATAAACCTCGATTATAAGGAGTATCAGTCTGTCTGTGTATTGCAGGCTAAGCCCCAGATTGTCAGTTTTCACAGAGAAATGGCTGTTATCACAGAATACAATCCCCAAAACACTAATAATAAAAACAGAATTTGACTTATTCAGTCACTGTGTAAGCCGGTAAAGTCCTGCGATTGATTGCTGTGTATACATTGCCTGACTCCTGCCGCCATGCCATACTAATTAACATCTCTTGAGAACACAATGCAACTCTGAGGATATATTTGGTGGGAAGGATATGATAATCTCAGAAAGCTGGAGCCAAAGTATTTGTCACATAAAGAAGATTCAACACTGATCTAGTTTCCATCTAGCCTGAGCAAAGATTATTTTACCGACTTTGAAATTTGAACACAAAAGCCATTGTTTATGCCTACGTCTGCCATCCTGGAGGTGGTTGAGCCCACAGGGTTTTTATCAGCTTCTCGACGCTCATCTCTATGTTGGTCCTCAACAATTTCCTGTTTGAATCTTTCTCAAAACTATGTGTCACACTATCAACTAACTTACTTTGTTTGGTTTGCTGTTCTTACTCTCAGATAATAGACCTATGGCACATTTCTGTATACTATTATTTTAGAGGCAGATTTAGCATGTTTTGTGATAACAAATTCACACCCCCATTTTCCTCTATTCCCCAATTAGACCTTTATCTCTTCTCACCTGCCTATTATTTCCCCCTGCGTCCCCTCCTCCTTCCCACTCTCATCTCTAGCCCTTGACCATTCTCACCCACCTGGCTTCATCTATCACCTTCCAGGTAGCGTCCTTCCCCTCACCTTTTAAAAAAATTCTGGCATCCTCCCCCTACCTTCTCAGTCCTGAAGAAGGATCTTGGCCCAAAACGTCAACTATTAATTTCTGTAGATGCTGTCTGACCAGCTGAGTTCTCCACCATTTTGTATGTGTTGCTTTGCATCTCCAGTGGCAGAAGACTTTCTCGTGCTTATAATGATCTGTCCCGAAGGCACAAGTGACCTCAGAAATCTGAACAGAAGTATTATTACTGCATTTTACATCTGATAACCATAGAAAATTAGTACCTAATGGGTAAAAGCTTTGACTATTTTTAGAACTTATTTGATCCTGACTAACTTCCCTGCTCTAATTGTTTTACACTTATGACCATGTGACTAAGCACAGCTCCAATACCATATTTACGTTGACAACATCACTGTTCTTGGCTGAATCAAAGGTAGTCACAAATCAGCATATAGGAGGGAGGTTGAAAATCTGGCTGAGTGTTGCCTCAATAACAACCTCTTGCTCAATGTCAGCAAGTACAAGAAGTTGACTATTGACTTCGGGAGGAGGAAGGTGGAGGTCCTTGAGCCAGCCCTCATTGTAGGGTCAGCAACTTTAAATTCCTTGGTGCTATCATTTCAAAGGCCCAGTACTGTACCCAACACTTAAAGTGCAATTATGAAGAAAGCACAACAGCACGTCTAGTTCCTTAAAAGTTTATGAAGATTCGGCATGACATCTAAAACCTTGATGAACTTCTATAGATGTGTAGTGGAGAGTATATTGACTGGCTTCATCACAGCCTGATATGGAAACATCAGTGACCTTGAATGGAAAATCCTATGAAAAGTAATGTTTACAGTCCAACTTGTCTGGGCAAAGCCCTCCCCACCACTGAACACATCTACACAGAGCATTGTCACAGGAAAGTAGCATTCATCATTAGGGACCCCCACCACCAGGACATGTTCTCTTCTCGCTGCTGCCATCAGGAAGAAGGTACAGGAGCCTCAGGACTCACACCACCAGGACTAGGCTGGTGGTTGTAATTAGCTTGTTATTTTTTAACATGGTAAATCAGAAATCTAAAAGCGTTTGACAAGGGGGCAGAAATGGGATACGCAGCAACTCTGTACAAAAGATTTTTCAGGTGTTAAAAGAAATGGTAGTAATGTCGTAGGTAAAACATTGTTAATTAGAATGATCTGGTGTGGGCACTGGCTGTATCAGGTTTTGCATGTTATTCACAACATTACAAATGATCTGGGTAACTGTGTCTGAATAATTAGTGTTCACAACATCAACAATTAAAGAAGCAGAAGCAGAACAATTAAAGAAGCTCAAACCACAGTCCACATTGATATAAATTCAATTTAGGGGAAAAAACTGACCATAAAATTACACAATCATTTAAAACAGATGATGTAGTTGTGAGTCTTTAGATTATGTGCTTTGAGTTCATATTCAAAGAATGGGATAAGTAATTGATCTCTGAATCGATTTTTAATGAAAGCTGTTAATTAAGTTCAAAGCACAACTAGGTCACTAAGGCTTTCAGCACTAATCATGATCAGCTAAACGTAGCTAACGGTGATCAGATCCTCAGTGGAATTTTAATAGTTGTTGAATTGTAGGAACCATTCTCACCAGAGCAACAGCTGGAGAAAGTTTGTAAAGTTAGGTCAAGGACTCCCCAATTTTTTCACTATGAGATCTTGCAAATAGACTTCACAGCCTGCTGCTCAGCTTTACAGTTGCACTCATGTGCTGGCCTCACTGTGGCTCTTCTGATAGAACATAGAACACCAAGCATAGGAACAGACCCTTCGGCCCACAGTGTGGTACTGAACTTATTTACTTATAGTTCTATATTTAGATATAGCGTGGAAAGGGACCTTCCAGCTCTTTGAGCTGTGCTACCCAGCAGCCCTTGATTAACAGGACACAGGACACTTTACAATGAAAAATTAACCTACTAACTAGAACTGGTTAGAGGAAACTGTGAGAGGAAACTTTCCTGTGAGAGGAAACCAGAGCAGCTGGAGAAAACACACACATTCCACGGGGAGAAGGTACAGACTCCTTTCAGCAGACGTTGGATTTGAACTCTGAACTTCGCTGCCCTGAGCTGTAATAACCTCATCCTAATCACTATGTTACCGTGGTACCCACTACATTAAGCAAGCATTCAAACACTTGTGTAAGTAAACTAGTCCTTTCTTCCTACACAATGTCCATACCCTTCCATTCCCTGAACAGTCATGTTTCTATCTAAGAGCCTCTATAATTCTATCCACTACCACCTCTGGCAGGTGATTCCCAACGCCCATCACTCTCTCTATAAAAAATACTTGCTTTGAACATGTCCTTTCTTTATCCATAAATGCATGCCTTCTAGTATTGGGCACTTCAAGCCTGGGAAAAAGATTTATGTCTACCTCTGCCCTTCAAAAACTAGTCAGGCTCCCCCCAGTCCCCTCGACCTTCATTGCTCTAGAGAAAATGACTCCGGATTATGCAACGTTTCTTTGTAGCACATGCTTGATAATTCAGACAGCATCCAGGTAAACCTGGATGGTTGGTGGATGGAGCTTGTCCCCACTACCTTCCCTGGCTATAACAACCTTAAGGAACCATCTTAAGTATGACTATTTCCTTAATACAATCATTCAGAAGCTGTAGCTGTGAGCATTTCCCACTGTCTGCTGCTCCCTGTTCCTCCCTATCAGTCTGCTTTTTCTGTGTTTAACCCATGAAAATCAAAACTGGATGCTGGAAATCTTAAAAATCAGAAAAAGCTGAAAATACTGAGTAGGTGAGAGGAGAATCAGAGCTGATGGTTTAAGTTGAAGACCTTTTGTCAGCACTGAGAATGAGAGCAATGCTCATTCAGCTTCTGGGAAGGTTAAGGAGGGGTATGTCTCTGGGTAAAGCTGGGGTGACTATTTGGATAAGCTATAAGAAGGTTATCTGCTCAATGAGTGAAGGGGAGCAGCTAGAGAGGCAGAGCATAGACAACGCAGTGCAAGAGAGGTGAAATAGAGAGCAGGGAGATGTGCTCAACAGACCAGGCTGGTCATGTTCTTCACTTCCAGATGTGGATGAAAAGGGAAGGGTAAATGACCACTGGGGGAGATTCAAATAGACAGAGAATTAGAGTCATTGGAAGTTATAGAATGAATATTGAGTCCAGAAGGCTGCAAAATACCTGGACTATAGATGTAGTGCTGTTCCTCAAGACGAGGAAGCTGAGGATCAGCTAAACTGAATACAGGGCTCTGCCAGGCAGTCTCCCAATCTGTGTTTGGTTTCTCCAGAGGGAACCATTTGTGAACACCAACTGCATACACAAAATTGGTCGAAGTTCAAGGGAATATCTGCTTCACTTAGGTCCCAGGATGGTGGGGGCAATAGAAGTGTTACATGCAATGGAGCCAGAAGCATCCAAGAAACAGACAAGCTACTAATGTCAATTACAAGCCTAATGACTCCCATAGATATCACTTTGTCCCATCCTGTAAGATCTTTAGTCCATTCTCGCAGTTCTCTGAAGAGCCAAGATGGCGGCATGACGCAGCTTGCAGCAGCCACTCCAGAGCTGATATCTGTTATTTGTTGAGCAGGGTGCTGTGCGCAATTCCAATCTGATGAAAAACAGATGTGGGAGCATGGAGGAATATCTGGAAATCTCCAGGAAGGCCTTCTTCGTTGCTGCTGCTGCTGTGAGGTCCGGGTCTCTGCTGAGAAGAAACGGCCCCCGGATCGCGTTGCCAGTAGCTGTTGGCGGGAGCATCTTAATATGCTCAGCAGAGGATGGTGCTCGGAGAAGCTGTGCCGGAGGGGATGGTCGGAGGCTCGGAGGTTTGACGGACTCGGAGTCCGCTGCAGTCGGAGCGCTTTCACTGTGTGCTGTGTCTGCGAGGCTGAGTCAGGCGGCGCTGTGGAAGGCCATAGCGGGGGTATTCCCTTCTGTCGCCTGCGTGGGATGACGAGTCTATCAGGACCCTGAGGACTTGTGGAAACTGTGTGGTGGTTTCTTTCAAACTTAAAGTCTTTTAACGTCTTTGGACTATTTTTGCTGTGCCCATGGTCTGTTTTTTTTTTATCAATTATGCTATTGTTTGCACTGTTGTAACTTTGTGGTTTTGTGCAGGGCTTGTAGCTTTAGTTTTTGATCCTGTTTTGTCTGGTGGATTTGGAGCTCCTTTCCAGGGAACGCGCAAAGATGGTAGCACAATATTAATATGCAGCAGCCTCTCCGGACTCTGGATTGGGGTCTGCCAAACGTTATGTGGATTTTCTGGTGTAGTCTGTTTTGTCATGTGCTTTGGTGATATCATTCTGGAGGAACATTGTCTCATTTTTTTTTAAACTACATTGCACTTGTGGTTTCTAAATGACAATAAACTGAAACTGAACTGAATTGAGTTGCTCCATCTATCATGTTTGCTCCAATTGTGAGACTTTCTGGACAGATGCTTCTGAAATGTCTTCCTTCTTCCTGTACTGTGACTTCTCCTCTGTCCTTGTTAACAAAGCCCTTGACGCACTCTCCAGACCAGCTGTCCAGGCCCTGTCCCTGGGGGTGGACTATACAGCACTGGCGGAGGCGCAGCAAGCAGACGATAAGATGCCCAGCTACAGGACTGCAGTCTCGGGTTTGCAGCTGCAAGACTTTCTCGTAGGCCCAGGTGAGAGGACCCTCCTGTGCGACGTGGCTACCGGCCAACCTCGCCCCATCGTCCCGGCAGCCTGGAGGCGGCGTGTTTTCGACTCCATACATGGTTTGGCGTACCCATCTATCAGGACAACCGTCTGGCTGGTCTCCAGCAAGTTCGCGTGGCACGGACTTCACAAACAGTCAGTGAATGGGCCAGAAAGTGCGCACAGTGCCAAACAGCCAAGGTGCAGCGGCACACTAAAGCCCCACCGCAGCAGTTCGAACCCACCCACCGGAGGTTCAACCACATTCATGTGGATATCGTGGGCCCCCTACCAGTGTCCCGAGGAGCGCGGTACCTCCTAACTATGGTAGACCGATTCACGAGGTGCCCAGAGGCGGTCCCGCTCATCGACACATCTGCTGATTCCTACGCCCGAGCACTGATTGCAACCTGGGTAGCATGCTTCGGGGTACCGGCCCACATTACCTCCGACAGAGGCGCCCAGTTCACTTCCAGCCTGTTGGGAACGCAGCTACACCACACTACTACCTAAAACCCACAGTTGAACAGACTAGTGGAACGCTTCCACCGTCACTTGAAGTTGGCTCTCATGGCCCACCTGAGAGGACCTGACTGGGTGGTCGAGCTTCCTTGGGTCCTGCTTGGAATTCGCACAGTGCCCAAAGAGGATATGCACGCCTCATCGGCCGAGTTAGTGTACGGCACACCCCTGGCCGTTCCGGGAGAGTTCATACCAGCCCTAAGGGGGCAAGAGGAAGAACCCGCAGCAGTCTTGGACAGACTACGCGAAAGGCTCAACAACCTGGCCCCTATACCCACTTCACTGCACGGACTGACCCCGACCCATGTACCCAAAGACCTGCAGAACTGTAAGTTTGTGTTTGTACGAAGGAGCAGACACTGGGCACCGCTACAGCGGCTGTACAAGGGGTCGTTCAAGGTGATCAACAACAACGGGTCCACGTACATTCTGGACATTGGGGGGAGAGAGGAGGTTTTCACAGTGGACCGACTCAAACCAGCCCATGTGGACTTGGCACAGCCGGTCGAGGTTCAGGCACCACGGCGCAGAGGCAGACCTCCCAAACAGAGGCTGATCCAGACATTGGGCAGTGTATCGCTGGTTCTGGGGGGGCGGGGGTTATGTGGCGACCCACTTTCTGCGCAGGAAAACCGGCTCACAAATAGCTAGCACGCAGGGAGAGACTTTGCTAATGCACCTCTGACGTCATTTCCGCTCGGACAGGTTGGGCGCTAGGGATTAAATGCCAGTGCCATGAAGTTTGAATAAACTAGTCTCGAAACGACTTACTGACTGCGTGTCGTCTCTAGCTCTGTATGTAGTACATCGCTACAAGGTGACCTTTTAGAACAGAGGGAAGGCAAACTTTTTTTAGCCAGAGATTAGCGAATCTGTGAAAAGTCTATGGGGGAGGTCAAGTCCGTGTGTATATTTAAGACGGAAGTTGATTGTTTCTTGATCAGTCAGGGCATCAAAGGATATGGTGAGAAGACGGGTGTATGGGGTTAAGTGGGATCTAGAATGAGCCATGATGGAGTGGTGGAGCAGACTCAATGGGCTGCATGGCCTAATTCTGCTCCTATGTCTTATGGTCCTTTGGTCTTAATGAGTATTTTAAAAAATTGTTATTTAACTGGGAGCCCATGTGGGCTAGCAAATGCAGAGGTGATGGGTGAATGTTATACAATTTAAAGTTACAAAACAGTCAGAAGACCTCATGGAGAATGGGATGAAGGAGACAGCACAGGACTATGTAGGAAAAGGTGAAAAATGGCATTTGCAGAGATGGCACAATTGTTGTCAGGAATAAATGCAGCCATTCATATACACAATGTATTCAGTCCAATTATTCCTGTCTATCTCAGCTTATATTTTACAAAATGATGACAGACCACAATGGCAATTAGTTCGGTATTTAATTGTTATTATTCAGAATGTATGATCCACGATGTTAATGATGCACTTTTGCAAAGATCAGTGGGAAAACATTTACTGCAGTAATGCTGCAGTTTATCAAGATGTCAAAATCTATCATATTGGCACAATTCATAGTTAAATAAGTTCTGAAATTCCCATCATCTGATTTGCATGGATTCTGGTCTTCTCTGTTCAGCTAATTTCCAATAAAATGTCATTGTGAATAATCATGATCAATGAAAGATTTTACCTTTGTTTTAGAAAGAACACTTTTACCTCTGTCAAGTGCTGCGATCACTTCTGTTTTTTCAAAAGAATCATAATTGCACGCCATATTCATGCCCATGAGATCTTTTTGTTGCAACAAAAAGATCATTGTCCCAAGGATTGTCAGTTGTTACATGGAAAGGATAACCATAAAACTAGAAATTTAAATGACAAGAAACAGACTATTTTAAACAACGTGAGAAGGAAGAACTTCATTCTTACCATTGATTCATAGAGCAATTTTCTCTTAAACAATCATTAAAATCATTGCAGAAATTACTGTAGGAAAGAATTAACTTGCATTTAGATAACACACTTGAGATGTTGCATGAAAAATGTACCAATGAATAGCTTTTCAGTACAGTCACCAACTGTGTTGGAGAATACAGCAGTCAAATTAAAGATGTTTCACCGGCAACAAATTAGATTGATCCAGCGTTTCATCCTTCCTGCTTAGTGTTGATTGAAGAGTAACCAGATGATATTATAAATAATGTTGCAGGAGAATATGTAATCATTCACATAGCAAGATTGGACTTTGGTGTATAGCTACATTTGGAAGATGTTTAGGTAGCTGTTGTTTGAGCATGGACGCAAACTTCCTCCAGGTTTTGAATTTTGCCATACTGGAGAGGGCAAATGCTGGCATGGGTCCCAGAAGTGTGCAAAGCAGCTATATTGTAAATCAATACTCATGAAATGCTGATTGTATGTTGAATTGTACTTTAGTACTGCAACCAGCATCATATTATCAACTTGTATACAGAGGAGACCATTAAGCATTAAAAAGAATTAGCACTTGTCATCAATAACTTGCATGTTTAGGGACCGAACTGTAGGTGTTCCAGTTGTGGAAATTGTTGCAGGCCTTGTCATGTTTTTGAGGCAAATTGAGTGAAGAAGACTGGTTCATGTTGAGAGTTACCGATGTTAGCCAATCTTTGCATCCACGCACAGTGACCATTCCCTCAGATTTAGCAACACGCACAAAATGCTGGAGCAACTCAGCAAGTCAGGAGAGGAATAGAGGGTAATTATCAGTTGATGCTTTGGGCCATCACCCTTCAACAGGACATAAAGAAAGAAGCCAGAATAAGGTGAGGGGAGGGGGAGGAGCCCAAGCTAGCAGGTGACAAGTGAGACCAGGTGAGGTGAGTGGTGGAGGAAGGTTGAAGTAAGAAGATGGAAGGGGGTAAGTGCAAGAGGTAAAAGGCTGAATAAGAAATCGAATAGGAAAGGATATCAGACTATGTAGAAAGGGAAGGAGAGGCATTTCTCATTGTTTCATTTGCTCTTTGCTCCGACATATAAAACCCAAGGATATTTTTTTTAACAACTTAATAAATGAGTCTGGCTTTTAGAGTATCTGAATCCTTAATTTCCTTGGAATCTGGATCCGGGACCTATAGCCTTGTGCCTCTATGACAAACATTATCTTGGATACACAAGGCCATAGATGCTGGAATCCAGAGCAAAGACAAATGGATCGAGGTACCCGTAGGTGAAGCAGCATTTGTGTAGGCAAGGGGTAGTTGAGATGTTATGCCATAACCCTGCCGCAGAATCAGGAGTGTAAAGGCTAGCAAGCCAATATCAAGAGGTGAGTCATAGAGCACTACAGCATAGAAACAGGCCATTCAGCCCATCTAGTCCATGCCAGGCAGTGATTCTGCCTAATCTTAATCGACCCACACATGGACCATAGCTCTCTATACCCTCCTAACCATGCACATTCAAATTTCTTTTAAAGTGTTGAAATTGAACCTACATCCACCATTTCTGTTGGCAGCCCACTCCACACTCTCACCTCCTTCTGAAAGAAAAAGTTCCTCTTCAGGTTGCCCTTAAATCTTTCACCCTTAACCTATGAAGGTGAGTTCCAGTCTCATCCATCCTCAGTGGAAAAAGCCTGCTTGAGAAAGGGAAGGGTTGAGACAAGGAGCTGGTAGATGATGGATGGATGAGTTGGCAAAGTTACGCTGAAATCTAGAACTCAACATGAATTACTCTTCTGCCACATCACTCAGTGATTGACCTCTTTTTAACAAAACTAATTGGTTGGCCACTGAATGGCTATTTTCCCAATAGCATGTTTGCCTGTAAGCCTTTTGTAATGCGTTTCTAGTCTTATAAAATGAATGTTCTTATTTTGGGGAAGTTCTTTCATTAGGTTAGTTGTCACCTGTAGAGTTAAACCTCACTGGGTTTCTTTTCAGAAAGAAATAAACGCTGTATTTTCTGATTTATATTTGTGGAAATATGCACAAAAAATTCAGTATAATTTATACCTGACTCTCAAATGTGTGAGCACAACTGTGTACCTAGAAAAAAAAATGTAAAATCTTAGCGGTCATTGATCATAGTGAAAATGAGACTTTGGTTTATTTTATATCAGAAATCAAAGGATATCATTAGCTAAAATGTCACAGAAAGACTTATGATTCATTGAGTTGTGTATTGGAGTGCACAAGTGGTTAGTACTGTGGGACATGAAAAACATTTCTGTTCTTTCAATTTAGCAAATTCACCCTCCCTCCCAGTTGGCACAGTTATAACTAGTTTTTCTTTGCTATAATATAGTTTATATAAATTCAAGATCAGAAGATCAGATAAGATCTGCTCTTGAAAATCTCTCACCAGTCAAATACATGTACATCATAGCACATGCATGGATCTGAAATTGTTCTGTATATGCTAAACCATTCTTTAGTCTACAACTGCACTTTGTTACTCTAGAGTGTTTGAAACACTGAAATAAACAAACATCAATTTTCCTAATGCGTTCAGAAGCCATTTTGACAAGCAGTATAAATGGGATTGTAGAGCAAGTGAATGAGACAGCCAGTAATCTAGATTTGCGATAAATGTTTGCATTATAGTTCCTGTGAAACTTTTGCTTGCTACTCTAAATCCTTGTGTAAATGCAGACATATAAAAGAACTTCAAATCACATCATAACAATAATGGCTTCAATTCATACACTGCTCCAGTATAACTGTGAACAGTGTCATGTAGGTGTTCATGTAAGCTCTACTTCTGACAATGAAAGAAATAATAACATTTAAACATGCGTCTGCAGAAGAGATGTTAACATTTACATTCTTTAACAGAACCAGAATTTTAATGGAGCTAAAATGTCATAAGATCACATGCTTCCCAAGATCCACAAAACTGTATCTTAAAAGGCCACCTCTGATGAGTAAGTCGTAATTTGAACTGTTACTTGCTTAATGATTGGTACTTAGCTCTTAAAATAATGCAGTACACTGTGACTGAAGAAAGTACAGAGTTTAAGTATAATATTTATGCATTTTGTTAATGTTATTTTTATATTCTAAAACAAGAAAAACACTGTATTGGGTAAATGCTGCATTTTGAAATTGCATGCAGGAAACAATACAGTAGATTCCAGTAAATTGAGTCACAATGAGACCAGTACATTTTGACCCAATCAAGCAACTGCCCCAATGAGTTGAAGTTTCATGGTGTCGGGTTCTGTTGGGTTAGAGTGGGACTCAAGTGCAGGCCAATGAATGCTCTTTTACCAGGATTTATTAGGGAGCACAAAGGCAACAGTCTTTCAAAAACAGGAGGCAGGCACGAATCTGAAATGGCAGGAGGAGGTCTTACCCAGGAAAGGCAGTCCGGCAAGGGCAGATGATCCAGAGCACACAGGCAAAAATCAGGTCCCAGAACAGGCAAAATCCAAAAACACAGAATCAGGCAAAATCAGTTGGTTGGCAGCAGTCGCATTGACAGGCTACAACAACACAGGTCAGAGCTGTGATGAATTGGCAGAGAATGCGAGTCAAGGCAGGATTTAAATGGACAGGGTAATGAGTGAAAATTAGAAACAGGTGGGTGCAAGTGAGGAGACAAGCAGGTAATTGGCGAAAGTCCAAAAAGGAAAGGGGCTGGGCCAAAACCCACATGGCCAGGTGAAAGAAAGAAGAAATGAAAGACTGTTGTGGTCCAGAGCTCCCAGCAGGGGCCCTTCGACCCAGTGTTCAGGCCGGAACCTTAACACATGGAAATAGTTAAGAAGGTATAAAAAGACAAACTGAGTAACAAATTATGTATTTAAATAAAATACAGAACTATTTAGAAGACCACCAATACTACCACAGTACTATAAAACTGTGCATCAGCTCCTAATAGTTATTGACTGTAAATGGACAAAATCTGTGCAGACATCTAGTATAAATAATGGTCTGCCTCATATAATGCCTTTGATGATTGCATCCTCCATATCTTCATTCTCATTGTACTTTGCAGGATGATTGTCGATACCTTCAGTAGTCAATTATGTGTAGTTCCTAACTTGATGAAGTAGCGAAATCATTTCCATTTTCACTCCCAGCTGTTTCTGGCATCTCCAAGCCTGAAAGCTTGAAACCGCAGAGCAATAAAGTTCTGAGAAGTTTTACTGCTTATTTCTCGCCAACTATCAGTGACAAAAATCATTGCTTTTTGAACATAAACACATGCAACTGACACTGTTTAGAAACTGTTTGGTCTAAGCACAGTGCAGTGTTGACAGCCACATAACTGATGCTCGTTAGAAACTGCTCTGCAATGGGTCTCCTGCCCCTATTAGACAGCCGAGTGTCCCAAATAAACAAAGAGAATCTCGGCTATTTTCTCAATTAGTATTTGTTCTTTAAGAATTATCCCAAATAAGTGGCTGCCCTGATTAACCGATGCCCATTAACTGGAAGGCACTGAATTAGGCATTGTAGATAAGCGGTTGTATAACTAAATCTAGAATATTTCTGAAAGTGGTGTCACTAATTTTGTATCATTGGTGATACATTACAAAATTCAAAAATAAGAAACATTTATAAATTTCCCATGTTAGAGCAACATCAAGTGCCCAGGTTAGGAAAATTATTCGGAAAGTGGCATTTCATGTGATCGTTACTTGGGTCTGTCAATTTTCCAAATAAAAACCCAACCAATATCTGGAACCTGTAGATCGATTTTTTTTCTCTCTGTCACATTCAGATTATATCTTGAGACAGACTCCAGCTTCAATCTGTTTGCTTAAGACCATAAGATACAGGAGCAGAGTTAGGACATTTCAGGAATTATCTGGTCCCTCTGAGCACTCACTAGAAGAGGTAGAGGTACTTAGACAACATAAAATAGCTTGCCTTTGGGTGTGAGAAATCATTTTATTGTGGATGTCTGACATTTTATGATCTCTTCTCACACCTTGAAAACACCACTAGTGCTCACCTCTGGCTCTCTATTGACTTGGATGCCAGTATCTCCCAGCAGTTTTCCAAGAGGCAAAAAGTTAATTAGACACTTCTGGTGGGTGATGTCAGTAAACTATACAATGACTTCATCAAAAGGGTGGACAAAATTTTCCCTTGGTTTGAAAATGGAACTTGAAGAATAGTTTTGGTCTCTGTATTTAAGGAAGGCGGTGCCGAAATGGTTCATGGGGTTATTCCTTGGACAAGCAGATTATTTTATGAAGAAAAGTTCAGGAGCTTCAGCTAGAACTCATTGGCGTTTAAACTCAACCTTGACTTTATTGTCACATGCACAGGTGCAATGAAAAACTTACTTGCAACAACATTACAGCACATAACATCAGAGAGCCAGCATTCACAAGAAAGACATAAACATAAATTATGCACAAATTTTACACTAAAATACACAATTAGAATAACAGGAAAGCAATGATGCAGATGTTACCAATATGGGATGGGATGTGCCTGTGACTTATCAGGTTGTAGTTTCTGATGCTCCTGTGCACTTACATTGCCATACCAAACCACAAGATGTGGTTTTGTGTCCGTATACGTTTCCTGAGGGGTTTTGACAGGGTTGATACTGAGGGGGTGATTTCCTCTAGTGTAGTGGGGGTCTTTGGAAGTAAGAGGGTGATATCTATATCTTCAGATTAAGTTTCTCATTTGAGAGGGAGATGAGCAGGAATATAATGAGGATCATGAATTTTTGAAACTCTCTCTCATAGAGTACTGGCCAAATTACTCTTTTGTTTTACACACCTTTATCCTAGGAATATCTGGAAAGCTGTTTAGGTGGCTGCAGAGCTACCTTCATGGACGAACCATCAAAGTTGTTATCTCCGGTCTGATTCTTCAATCATCAATGCATCTGTACCATAGGGTTCAATACTTGGGCCACTTCTGTTTTCCATCTTTATTGACAACTTGGTTGATGCATGCCGTAACTAGCTATAGCTGCACACTGATGACTCCACACTACTTGCACCAATTAGAGCAGGAGAGAGTAACACAGTGACAGCAGGCCTGAATAGGGATCTTGACAGGATGAAAGCCTGGGCAGACGATTGGAATGTCACCTTTGAGCATACTAAGTGCAAGACAATGGTGAAGTCTAGGAAGAGGAATCCATTTAACCCCGACCTGTATTTTGGGAGCTACAAGCTGGATTTAAAGAAGGAGCTAGTAATCCTTGGTATTAATATTGGCAACAAGTTGGTGTGGGATAAACACCTTTCCACTATTTCAAACAAGGCTGGACAAAGGCTTGGAGCTCTGCGGAAAGTAGCATCCAAGCTAGAAAAAGAGGGCAGAACCACGGTTTACAAAGCCCAGGTACGAAGTATCTTGGAGTATGCCTGCTTATCATGGATGAGTGCCTCACAGAGTGTCCTCAGCCAGCTTGATTCCATTCAAAGAAAGGCTCTCAGGATTATAGGCGTAGATGAAGCCACAGCTAGCCATCAGTAGCTTACACCACAGACGACAGGTTGCTGCAGCTACTGGGCTATACAAAATGCACACCAGCCACAGCCCTGCAAACCTTCATGCCATGCTACCTTCATCTTATGAGAGACGGCGCATCACACGATCAAGTTTATATGCCTGCTCTTGCTGTTTCTATGCCTGATGCGAGAACCTACACACCGGAGAGAAGTTTCCTTCACTGTGCTATCAGAATTTGGAACAGCCTTCCAGATACTGTGGTTGGAAACATCTGTGACGATGGGGTCCAAGCCTTCAAGAGTCAAGTGCACAAACACCGATCATCTCTGGGAGGGAAGTTCACGTGCTTCTTCATAAGCTATCATGAAGGGGACCAGGATGGCAATGCTTGGCTGTTGGTAGGTAAGGTTAATACCTGACTTTCAAGAGCACTTGTGAGTTATGTTTCAGCTGGCCTTAGTCCTTAAACTGCTGGAGAACAGTGCGGAAAGAACAGGTGCTGTTTTCTCCCGGTAGGGATTAGTTTTTAGTTCTAAGTGCTCCTACCACATTTTGTCACCCTGCAACCTTATCCTTCAATCTCTCTGAATTACGGAGGACAGCATGTGTATAAATGTCTCTCTCCAGCAGATCTCATCATGATCATCACAACTCCAGTATTTATACTATTTTTTCAATGTTTCTTAATTGTACATACGATTTCTTTGTATTCTATCGCTGAGCAGCAGTGAGCCATCTGATTGGCCTATCAGAGTTCTCTTTGGGAACTAATTAATCAGCATTTCTGATCTGGCTATTATTCACGATTGCACAATAAAAATAAATAAAAAAGAATCAACCAAATGAACCTTCTCTGTACTGCCTTATTGGAATATATTCTACATGGGGACAGCACAACATTTGAAAGGCTGAGGTAAGGTCATTGGGGAGAGAGCTGAAAATGGTATTAAGGGCAAGACTGGATCTGCCATAACTTTTTTGATGGCTGGAACATTCTTAGGGACAATTAGCCAATGCTACAATTTCTTACAGTCAATGTCGATGTTCCCTCATTAGAATTGTCTGTGTATTTTCAGCACTTTCTGTTTACATGTCAAATTTCCAGCCTCTTCATTCTTTTCTAAATAAAATGTACATATACAGATACTGTGGTGGAAAATTATTTTCCAAAAACTAGAGCATAAGTCTTTTTAAACTATTTTGAGTTTGTTTGCATTGATCTATTCTCACAATTTATTACACCATAATATTTTCATTGTTTAAAATTCCTCTCAGATTTGAGACTGGAAGCCAAGTTCTGTCACTTTGCTCTCACAGTTTGTACTCTAAGGCATCTTCTTACTAATGTTTCAGTTATTCATTCTAATATAGATTTATCATGTTCACAGCTCTCTCATACAAGTAAGCAATATCTAGAATCAGATTAAGGACACAAGTCAATTAACTCAGGCAAGATGTAAAGAATAGTGTGTAAGGAACACTCGAAACCCCTCCAAGAACAACTTGTTTAGATAAAAGGAGCTTTGTAGGTGCATTAGAATCCCAGCATGTGATCATTTTGTGACTAGGTGCTTCACCTGTCCTTTTTGCTCTATCTGTGGGGTAGGACATGTGTGGCGCATGGCCAAGTGGATAACACATCGGTCTAGTGATCTGAACCTTAGCTGAGGCAGTGTATTGTGTCCTTGAGCAAGGCACTTAACCACACATTGCTCTGCAACGACACCGGTGCCAAGCTGTATGGGTCCTAATGCCCTTCCTTGGACAACATTGGTGGCATGGAGAAGGGAGACTTGCAGTTTGGGCAACTGCAGGTCTTCCATACAACCTTGCCCAGTCCTCAGTCATCATCGAAAATCAATGGACAGCTGAAGAAGAAGGACATGTAATATATATTCCATCAAGGTACAAAAAAAAAACTGTCCAAGAAAACCACCAGATATAGGCAGTGGAGGAAATAGCAGAAGAGAGATCAACCTTTCAGCTACATACTGAAGATCAAAAGCAATTGCTAACTGAGAACATAGTGAGGACCTGTACAGGAGTTAGCTAGATCAGTTGCTTGAGTAGTGTTGAAGCAACAACCCTGGTCTCAACATCAATAAGAGTAAGGGATTGATTGTGGACTTCAGAAAGGGGAAGTTAGGAGAACACACACCAGTCCACATATAAGGTATAATTGGACCGGTCATTGTCAGAGTGGACAATGCTAGAGTGGCTAGGCATTGGCTCAGCAGGCTTGGGCATGAACAGATGCAGGCTAGAACTTAAGTTTGAAAAGTTAGAGAGATAACAAATGTAGCAATCTGGTAGACAAGACAGTAGAATGTTCCTCTTGAAATATGTGGGATAGCAGGGTACAGAATGGTCTCCCTGATGACTAAATCTGAGGGAAGTGCACCCAACCTCAGCTGCTAACTGACAAGTTCAAGGAGCTGGAGATGGAGCTGAATGTAAATCAGACAATTCGGGAGGCTGAAAACTTAATAGCTGGGACTTTTACTGCCACAATGCAAAGAGAACATGGGTGATTAGCAGGACAAGTAATGTGAGTTGAAGTCAGTACAAGGTTCCCTGTAGCCATTCACCTCAGTGACAGTTATACACCTTTGGGTACTGTTGGAGTATATGACTTACCAGGGTACAGCAGCAGCAGTTTGAGAGGGAGAAGATAAAGTCAGAAGTAAAGGGAATTACAGAGGCATGAGAGAGTAGCTGGTCAAAGTTGGTTGGAATGGGACACTAGCAGGGATGATGGCAGCACAGTAATTGCTGGAATTTCTGGAGGCAATTTAGAAGGTGCAGGATAGGGACTTCCCAAAGATGATGAAGTATTCTAAAGGGAGGATAAGACAAACATGGTTGACAAGGGAAGTCAAAGACAGAATAAAAGGAAATGAAAGAGCAAATAATAGAGGATTGAGAAGCTTTTAAAAACCAACAGAAAGCAACTAAAAAGCCATTAAAGGGAACAGATAAAATATGAAAGAAAGCTAGCCAAGTATATAAAAGAGGATAACAAAAGGGAGGTGAGAGTAGATATTGGACCACTGGAAAATGATGCTAGAGAGGTAGTAATACATAGCAAAGAAATGGCAAACAATCAGTATTCTGTGACATTTTCCACTGTGGAAGACACAAACGGTATGCCAGAAATTAAGAAGTGTCAGGAGGCAGAAGTGAGCGTAGTTGCTATTACAAAGAATAAGCTGAAAGGTCTAAAGGTAGATAAATCAATCAATCACTTTGACCTAGTGGACTACGCACCAGGGTTATGAAAGAGTTAGCTGAAGAGATTGTGAAGGCATTAGTAATGATCTTTCAAGAATCACTGATTCTGGAATGGTTACAGAGGACTGAAAAAATGCAAAAGTTACTCTTTAAGAAGGGAAGGAGGCCAAAGAAAGACATTTATGAGCCCATTAGCCTGACTTCAGTAGTTGAGAAGATGTTGGAGTCCATTATTAAGGATAAGGTTTCAAGATACTTGGAGGCACATGATAAAGTAGGACAAATTCAGTGTAGTTTTCTCAAGGAGAAATCATGCCTGACAAATCTATTGAAATTCTTTGAGGAAATATCAAGCAGGATAGTCAAAGGAGAGTCAGATGATGTTTACTTGGATTTTCAGAAGGCCTTTGACAAGATCCTGCTTCAGTATTCATTTTGGAAAAGGATCTTGGTGATTGCAGTAATGTCTTGCAGCAGACTGAAAAGCTTGAGCATGTAGATATTAAGAAAGAGGATGTGCTGGAGCTTTTGGAAAGCATCAAGTTGGATAAGTGGCCGAGACTGGATGAGATGTACCCCAGGCTACTGTGGGAAGTGAGGGAGGAGATTGCTGATCCTCTGGCTATGATCTTTACACCATCAATGGGGATGGGAGAGGTTTCGGAGGATTGGATGGTTGCAGATGTTGTTCCTTTATTCAAGAAAAGGATTAGAGATAGCCCATGAAATTATAGACCAGTGAGTCTTACCTCTGTAGTTGGTAAGCTAAAGGAGACGATCCTGAGGCAGCACTTATGAACATTTGGAGAGGTATAATATTATTAGAAATAATCAGCATGGCTTTATCAAGGGCAGGTCATGCCTTATGAGCCTGATTGAATTTTTTGAGGATGTAACTAAACACATTGATGAAGGAAGAGCAGTAGATGTAGTGTATACGGATTACAGTAAAGCATTTGATAAGGTACCCCAGGCAAGGCTTATTGAGAAAGTAAGGAGGCATGGGATCCAAGGGAACATTGCTTTGTGGATCCAGAATTGGCTTGTCCACAGAAGGCAAAGAGTGGTTGTAGACAGGTCATATTCTGCATGGAGGTTGGTCACCAGTGGAGTGTCTCAGGGATCTGTTCTGAGACCCTTACTCTTCGTGATTTTTATAAATGACCTGGATGAGGAAATGAAGGGATGGATTAGTAAGTTTGCTGATGACACAAAGGTGGAGGTGTTGTGGATAGTGTGGAGGCTTGTCAGAGGTTACAGTGAGACATTGATAGGATGCAAAACTTGGCTGAGAAGTGGCAGATGGAGTTCAACCCAGATAAGTGTGAGATGGTTCAGTTTGGTAGGTCAAATATGATGGCAGAATATAGTATTAATGGTAAGACTCTTGGCAGTGTGAAGGATCAGAGGGATCTTGGGGTCCGAGTCCATAGGACACTCAAAGTAGCTGCATAGGTTTACTCCGTGGTTAAGAAGGCGTACAGTGTATTGGCTTTCATCAATTGCAGAATTGAATTTAGGAGCTGAGAGGTAATGTAACAGCTGTATAGGACCTGGTAGGACCCCACTTGGAGTACTGTGCTCAGTTCTGGTTGCCTCACTACAGGAAGGATGAGGAAACCATAGAAAGGGTGTAGAGGAGATTTAGAAGGATGTGGCCTAGATTGGGGAGCATGCCTTAGGAGAATAGGTTGAGTGAACTTGGCCTTTTCTCCTTGGAGCGACAGAGGATGAGAGGTGACCTGATAGAGGTGTACAAGATGATGAGAGGCATTGACCGTGTGGATAGTCAGAGGCTTTTTCCCAGGGCTGAAATGGTTGCCACAAGAGGACACAGGTTTAAGGTGCTGGGGAGTAGGTACAGAGGAGATGTCAGGGGTAAGTTTTTACTCAGAGTGTGGTGAGTGTGTTTAATGGGCTGCTGGCAACTGTGGTGGAGGCAGATACGATAGGGTCTTTTAAGAGACTTTTGGATAGGTACATGGAGCTTAGAAAAATAGAGGTCTATAGGTAAGCCTGGTAATTTCTAAGGCAGGAACATGTTCGGCACAACTTTGTGGACTGAAGGGCCTGGCTTTTATGCTGCAGTACCACTTCCCGGATGTTCGCAGCTGGAATAGATTGTGATTGGGATGACTTGGGTCCCCAATGATTCTCTTTACACACCTGTCTTTATAAATGTCCTGAATCATGGGAAGTTCACAACTACAGATATGCTGGGCTGTCCACACCACTCTCTGCAAAGTCCTGCAATTAACAGAGGTTCAATTCCCTTTAGTTGCTTTGTGGCCATTTGCACATGATGCAAGGATAGGTTGAGGGGAAGTGTTGTGGAAACAGTGAGTCTACAGAAGAACTGATAGTTAGGAAGGCAAATGCAATGTTAGCATACAGTTCAAGAGGGCTAGAATATAAGAGCAAGGATGTGATGCTGAGGCTTTAGAAGCATTGGTCAGACCACACTTGGAGTATTGTGAACAGTTTTTGGTCCCTTATCTAAGAAAAGATGCGCTGGGTTTGGTGACTGTTCAGAGGAGATTCACAACTATGACCTCAGGAATGAAAGGGTTACAGTATGAAGAGAAATTGATGGGTCTGTGCCTTTGCTTTCTGGAGTTCAGAGGAATGAGGAGGGATCTCATTGAAACCTATTGCCTATCAAAAGGCCTACATAGAGGATGCTTCCGATGAGAGGGGTCTCCATTTAGAACAGAAATGATGAGGAATTTCTTTAGCCAGAAGGTGGTGAATCTGTGGAACTCATTGCCAGGGACAGGTGTAGATGCTGAATCAGAGAGCATATTTCCAGTGGATATTGATAGGCTCGTCACTGATGCAGGGCGTCAATTGTTACAGGGAGAACGGGATTGAGAGGGATAATCAGCCATGATGAGCCAAATGGCCTAATTGTGTTCCTGTGTCTTATGGCCATTTAATCCAAGGAAAAGGTGTGGGGACCTTCTCTTGAATACTTTCATAACTCCCCTTTAGATTAAGTTTCTTCTTTTTAATCCCTTACTTGCAGCTTTTTTTCTCTCTGTAAGTTTTATGGTTTGTTTTTGATGGAAATTACATTATAGTTTTGGTAGTAGGCATTATTATCCTTTTTTTAAATTTATATTTACAGCTCTATGGGGTTGAACGCTCTGATTAATTTTTTTTTTACATATTGTAATGGATGGCCTGGAGTTACATAGTGGGAGGGTGGGGAGGATACTAACCTTATATGATTTTATTCTGGGTGCTGTTTCCTTATTGTTATGAATTATATAATTGATATGTTTATTTTGCACAGTATTAATTTTTACTTTGTTGTTGGGTTTTTTGTTTGTAGAAATGCTTAAAAATTAATGTTCAAAAATGTTCTAATGTTCCAATTACCATGTAATTTGTAAACTGCTTCATAGTTCATGTTGATTCTATCCCTTTAAAAATATTGAAGGAATATTTCTGAAATGGTTATTATAAATTTTCACTTTAGTTTCAGTGTGAGGTTGGCAGAGGCCATCCTCAGAAAAAGTGTATCTTATGTTACAAAAAACGCATGTTACTGTGATGTACTTTCTCTCCAGTGGGTCCTCTGATCTTCCACATTACGGTAGAATACTGGGAGAACTAACAAGGAAATACTGCTCCTTTATTTTCTTCGTAATTTAGAATCGGTGACTGGAGTGTAATAGCATCATATTAGCCTGGGGAATTCCTACTTCCCCATAATTTGGATAACTCCCAATATCAAGAGTTACTAACAAAAATAGAGTGTGTTGTTACAGCGTCTAGATGTTACAAAAAATTAGTTGGCTGTGAAGCACTTTGAGGCAATGAGGTATAATCTATGCTTAAAAAATGCTAATACTTTCATTTCTGTTGGGTAAAAATGAGTTGAAATAAAGAAAGACTAAAATAGAAAAACAATTATAGTAAAGTTGCAAAAATAAATTAGTACTGAAAACTGAATAGAATGTAAAAAGAAGATGAGTAAATGATATAATAGGAAATAAAATATTAGAATAAACCCTAAATAAATACTTGCAGAGGGATTTGATGGAAAAGTTGGAAATGTGTTGGGGATCTTAAATATTTTCCACAGAGTTTTACAATGACTATAATGGAAAATATCCTAAAATAAATCTTGGTCAATGAACTTCAGTTGACATGTCCCCTTCGTGTTTAAGTAAAAATAAATATATGGACTTTCTAGTCGTACATAATCAAATGCTTTAAGGGACTAGTAATCAGATTTGATGCCATTCTCTATTAGTCTTTTACCTTCATGTGAAGAGAACTTGAGGTTAATTTGAAAGAGATCACCCTTCCATTTCTGTCTTGGAAATGTACACTTAACTTATGTAACCATTCCCTGAGTAGGACTTGAACTTGCAATCCTCTAAGACAGGAGAGTTAAGCACTGAGCCAGGTTCACATTGAGGAGGGTGAAATCCACAACATAATTACTGTCAGGTATTGCGAGCGAAATTGTCGGAAAATCAAGGGGATAAAGCCACTCGATCTCGCTGCCACAATCAGTGTTGCCTGTGTCTGGCACTCCGTTCTCATCTGTACAACATATATGGTGCTGGTAAAGTGCTTCTGGAACATCTGAATGCTTTCCAGCTAGCTACTGCTGTTGGCCAGGTTACTTCAACACTCTAGATATCTGATACAATTGAAGGTTGCTGGCGCAGGGGAGTGGGTGATAGGGTGGGAGAGCAGATATCTTTTTAAATGGATTGTCAAGACTTTGTGTGGATGTTATTAGACTTTGCTAATAGCTGAGACTTGAATCAATAAAGGATGCAATAGCAAATAACTGGATGTCTGTTATAGACTGACAAAACAGGCACATATGTACTTATGACTACTGGAGCAGATCTACTGATACAGTGAGATTGCTGGTGATTGCCCCTGGGCTACACTATGCTTGCAATGTGGCCTGGCCGCTGTCCTCCTCTGGGACCTAACCTGCAGTACTTGTAGGCGTGACTGGCTGGCTGCTCTAACAACTGCTAGGCCCTTGCCGAGGGGCTCATCAGCTTTCAACACTGTTGCTGTTCCTTCACATGTTTGAAATCAATTTGGAATAGTTTTAATTTTTAATAACTTAGATTGTAGCATGCAGAGAAACTTCAAAACATTCCAATTAACTTAATTGAAATCAAATAAAAAGCTTCTCATTATTCTCTTTGCAGCTGATTCCTCCAGTTGATTTAACTGGCCCAGAGTGCCTGGTCTATGTTTAATGTGATCCAGGCTGAATGGACATATTTCGCAAGCAGAGAGGGTGAAAATCTGCAGCAGCGATGCAGTGCTGGACAAGCAAAGGAATGGCACTGTTGGAATCAGAATCAGATTTAACGTCTCTGGCATATGTCGTACAATTTGTTGTTTTTGTGGCAGAAGTACATTGCAATACATAATTATAAAAAAGATATAAATTAAAATGAGAAATACATTTTAAAAAATAAATTAAATAAGTAGTGTAAAAAGAGATCAGAGTAAAATACTGAGGTAGTGTGCATGGGTACATTGTCCATTCAAAAATCTGTCCACGTGAGTGGAGAGCCAAGTGGTAATGGGCAAACTGCAGCAGCTCCAGGACCTTGCCTAGGGAGGAGCTGATTCTGGCCATGATCACCCTCTCAAAGCACTTCATCACAGTAGATGTGAGGACGGCTAGGTGATCGTTGTTGAGGCAGCTCACCCTGCTCCTCTTGGGACTGGTAAGATTGCTGCCTTTTTGAAGCAGATGGGGACCACCGACTGCAGCCGTGAGAGATTGAAGATATCCTTGAACACTCCTGACAGTTAATTGGCACAAGTTTTCTGTCCCCTACCAAGTAAATCATCAGGGCCTGACACCTAATAAGGGTTCACTCTCTTGAAAGATGTTTTTACGTCAGCCTCCAGGACAGATCACAGGGTCACCAGATGCTGCAGGGTTCACATTCTCCCTTTCAAAGCGTGCATAAAAGGCGTTAAGCTCATCAAGGAATGAAGCATCACAGCCATTCATGTTAGGTTTCTCCTTGTAGGAAGTAATGGCCCTCAGTCCTGCCAGAGCTGACATGCATCCAATTCTGTCTCAAACTTCAATCGGATTTGGGTTTTTTGCTCTTAAAATAGCCGTCTGTAGGTTGTACCTGGATTAGTTGTATACTTCTGGACTATTGGTCTTGAATGCCACAGATCTAGCCCTTGGCAGATTAGGAATTTACAGGCCAGCTATTATCTCTCAACCAACAAGCTCTTGAACCAGACAGGATAACTTTACTCACCACTTTGCACTCACTTTCAAGCATTCTTCATCTCATGATCTCAATATTTATTGTTTATTTATAATTATTATGTATTTTTTCATTTTATATTTGCTGGTTGTTGTCTTTTGCACATTGGTTGGTTGTCCATCTTGTTGTGTGCAGTTTCTCACTGTTTCTATTTTGTTTCTTCGTATCTCTGTGAATGCCCACAAAAAAATGAATCTCAGGGTAGTATATAGTGACATATATGGACTTCGATATTAAATTTACTTTGAACTTTGAGTTAGCTTCATATCACCAACAAGTAAAATGCTAAAGTTGACTTAAAAATTATAAACAGGATTAAGCAGTCAATATGGATTCCCAAAAGGAAACTCATGTCGAACTAATCTGTCTGCTGGGGGTTTGTAGCTACTAGAGCAAGTAAGAGAGAACCACTGCATTCAGACTTCCAAAAAGTTTTCAATAAGAATACGAAACAAGGTTAGAGCACTTGGGGAGAATATACTAGTATGTCTTACAGATTGGTTAATGGATAAAAAAAAATAGTAGAAACAAATTGATCATTCTCCATTTGGGAGATTGTGACAATAGGGTGCTGGAGGGATCAATACAGTGTTTCAACTGTTCATAATCCATAACAATGACTTTGAGAATGAGACCAAGTGCAAAATATATTCATGTCCACTCTTGATACAAAGCTGATTGGCAGAGAGCTCTCTTGTTTCCTGAAACGTATCCAGATGCTTTCTGAAGGGCTGCAATACACTCAAATGTCCAATTCTTGATAACCTAAAGACCAGTACTAATTGAATTGTAGTTTTTCCCTCCATCTAACCCTCAGCCCAGAATATATACATACTTATTATGTATATAATCCAAGAATTATTACATTTGGATCAATAAACCAATTTCTATTCAATAGCTTAGTGGTATTTTGAACATCTACACATTTATTATGTTTTAACCAGTTAGAAGTTCATTCACTGCCTGAGAGAATGGACATCAGGATCATTTTTAGTATAAGAAGGAAAGGTACAAGCGCAAATACAAGAAGAAGAATAACATTCATTGCCTTTGGGGGAGAGGTGAGGGAGGACATAACAAAGGTATTGTTCAGTACCAGCCAATAGGCTCCTTGATAAAACATTGTTTAAGATGTTTCAGCCAACTCTTGTGTAAATCATAAGAATAGAAATCTGTCTGCTGTGAATGTAATCCCATTAGGCATGATTTTAGTTGTTTTTTTTGTTAAATGTGCCTGTTGATTAGATTATCTAAGCTGTAATCTTGATTTTGATACAATTGACAAGTAATGACATGTCCTCAATTTTTTGATTAATTTCATTTTTTTATTTGAGGTTATTCAAACATTCTGCACCAAACCTTTCTTTCTACTTCCACATATGTTCTAATCGATAGTTCCAAATAGGTCATAGGGACAATCCTGCGAATTATACGCCAGTGAGTTTTACGTCAGTCGTGGGCAAACTATTCAAGAGGATTCATGGTGGCAGGATTTACAAATGCTTGAGGAAGCATAGCCTGATTAAGGATAGTCAACATGGCTTGGTGAGGTGCAAATCGTACCTCATGAGACTGATAAAGCAAAATGATGGTAAACAAGCAAATGTGGTGCATATGGATTCTACTGAGGCATTAGGTAAGGTTCCCTGTGGTAAGCTTATAAAGAAAGTGAGGTGTGATTCAGAGAAACTTGGCTATGTGGATTCAGAATTAACTTGCCCACAGGTAACAGATGGTGATAGCAGATGGAATATATTCTATATAGTGGTCACTGACCAGTGGTGTTCTGCAAAGATCTGTTCTGGAACTTCTGAACCTTGTGATTTTTATAAATGTCTTGGAGGAGCAAGTGGAATGATGGGTTAGTAAGTTTGCAGATTTCACAAAGGTCTGTGATGTGGAGAGTGTAGAAGGTTATCTAAGGTTACAATGGGACATTGATAGGATGAAGAGTTCAGCTGAGCAGTGGCAGATGCAGTTCAATTTGGAAAAGTGTGAAACAACAAACTTGAGGAAATCTGCAGACGCTGGAAATCCAGGCAACGCACACAAAATGCTGGAGGAACTCAGCAGGCCAAGCAGCATCTAAGGAAAAGAGTACAGTCAACACTTCAGGCTGAGACTCTCCAGTGTAAAAAAATACACATTGGAAAGTTGAAATTGAAAGCAAAGTACAGGGTTAATGGTCGGAGTCTAGTGTGGGAGAACAGAGGGACCTTGAGGCCCATACCCATAGATCCCTTGAAGTTGATGTGCAAGTTGACAGGGTGGTTAAGACGTGTAAGAATTCTTGGCATTAGTTAGTTGGGGGATAAAATTCAAGAGTTTCTATGTAATGTTGCAGCTCTGCAGAACTCTGCTCAGACTATACTTGGAGTATGGTATTCAGTTCTGATTGCCTCATTATAGGAAGGATGCAGAAGCTTTAGAGAGAGTGCAGAGGAGATTTACCAGGATGGTGCCAGGAATGGAGAGCATGTCTTTTGAGGAGAGGTTTGAGGGAACTAAGGCTTTTCTCTTTGAAGTGAGAGAGAACAAGAGGTGTCAATAGAGGTGCATAAGATGATAAGAGGCATTGATAGAGTGCATAGTCAGCACCTTTATCCCAGGGATAAGAGAGGAAATAATTCTTGGGTGATTGGAAGAAGGTATAGGGGGGATATCAGGGGTATTCTATTTTCCACATGTGGAATATATAGCCAGCTGTGGTGGTAGAGACAGATAGTCATTGAACACTGCAGCACGGAAACAGGCCCTTCAGCCCATCTGGTCCATGTTGAACCATTGATCTGCTTAGTCTCATTGACCTGCAACTGGACCATTGCCCTCCATAACCTCCATCCATGCACATATCCAAATGTTCCCTAAACATTGAAATCCACCCCACATTCACCAATTCTACTGGCAGCTTGTTCCATACTTTCACCACCCTTTAAGTAATTAACTTCACCTTCATATTCCCTTAAGCATTTCCCCTTTCATCTTTTACACATGACCTCTAATTCTAGCCTCACCCAACCTGAGTGGAAAAAACCTGTTTGCATTTACCTTGTGTATATATATATCTCCCTCATAATTTTGTAAAGCTCTATAAATCTTCCCACAATCTTCTATGTTGTAGGGAATAAAGCTGTAACCTATTCAACCTTTTGCTATAACTCAAGTCTACAAGCTCCGGTAGCATCCTTATAAACTTTGTCAGCACTCTTTCAATTTTATTAACATCTTTCCTGTAGGTAGATGACCAACACTGGACTCTAAATTAGACCTCATCAACATCTTATATAATTTCAACATAACATCCCAACTCTTGCACTCAATACATTGACTTAAGAAGACCAATGTGCCAAAAACTTTCTTTGTGACCCAATCTATCAGTGACACCACTTTCAAGGATCCCTCTATTCTACCACACTCTACAGTGCTCCATCATTCAATGTGTAATATCTACTCTGGTTGGACCTCTCAAAATGTAACACTTCACACTTGACTGCTTTAAATTTCATCCACCATTTCTTAGCCCAGTTTTCCAGTTGGTCCAGATCCCTCTGCAAACTTTGATAGTCTTCCTTGCTGTTCACTACATCCCCAATCTTGGTGTCGTCACAAATTTACTGATCCAATTTATGACATTATCATCAAAATTGTTGATATAGATGGCAAAAGACAAAAGACCCAGCACCAGTCCCTGCAATGTGGCACACCACTGGTCACAGGAAGCCAACCATTTTCTACCACTGATCGGCTTCTCCTGCAAAGCCAATGTTTCTTCAATTTACAACCTCATCTTGAACACTAAGTGACTGAGCCTTGACCAACCTCTCATGCGGGACCTTATCAAAGGCCTTGCTAAAGACCATATGGACAACATCCACTGCCTTGCCTTCATCAGCTTTCCTGGTATCTTCCTCAAAAACTCTATAAAACTGATTAGGCACAACTTCCATGAACAAAACCATGTTGACTATCCCTAATCAGTCCCCTTCTAATCAGTCCAAATACTCTTACATCTGGACCTTGAGAATACTTTCCAATAACCCCCATAACCCATGTCAGGCTCACCAGACTGTAATTTCCTGCCTTATTTTTAGAGCCATTGTTACACAACAGAACAACATTAGCTATTCTCCAGTCTTCTGGGACCTCACCCATGGCTAAGAACGTTTGAAATATATCTGCAGGAGTCCCTGCAATTTCAGCATTCGCCTCCTACAGAGTCCGAGGAAATACCTAGTCAGGCCCTGGGAATACATCCATCCTAGTTTGCCTGAAGACAGCAAACAACTCCTCCTCTGTAGTCCGTATAGGGTCCATGACCACGCCTCTGCATTGCCTCACATCTATCGACTCTGTGTCAACTCCGACTCTCAATTAAGTACAGATGTAAAATACTTTTAAGATCTCCCCCCCCTTTCAGCTCCATGCAAGGATTACCACTATCATCTTCCAGAGGACTAACTTTGTCCCTTGCTATCCTTTTTCATTTAATATATCTGCAGAAGTCCTTGGGATTCTCCTTCACCTTGTCTGCTAGAGCATGTCTTATTTTAGTCCTCTTGATTTCCTTCTTACGCGTCTCTCGTGCATTTCTTATACTTGATAAGTACTTCATTTGTTCCTCTCTGCCTATACCTGTTATGCGCCTCCTTTTTTTTCTTAACCAGGGCCTCAATCGCAAACCAAGATTCCCTAAACCTGTTATTCTTGCCTTTTATTCTGACAGGAACATACAAACACTGTATTCTCAAAATTTCACTTTGCCAGAAAACAACCTGTCCCAATCTACACTTGCCAGATCCTTTCTGATACCATTAAAATTCTCCAATTTAGAATCTTAACCTGAGGACCAGACCTATCCTTTTACATAATTACCTGGAAATTAATGACATCATCAGATGCAAAGTATTCCCCTACACAAACTTCTGTCACCTACCTTGTCTCATTTCGTAACAGGAGATCTGGTATTGCACCCTCTCTTGTTGGGACTTCTATGCCCTAATTAAGGAAATTTTCCTGAGCATATTTGACAAACCCTTTCTGATCTAGCCCTTTTACGGTTTGGGAGTTCCATAGACACATAGAAAACCTACAGCACAACACAGGCCTTTCGTCCCACAAAGCTGTGTCAAAAATGTCCTTACCTTAGAAATTACCTAGGGTTACCCATAGCCCTCTATTTTTCTGAGCTCCACATACCTGTCAAGGAGTCTCTTAAAAGACCCTATTGTATCTGCCTCCACCACCATCGCCAGCAGCCTATTCCACACACTCACCACTATCTGCGTAAAAAAAACTTACCTCTATCATCTCCTCTGTACTTACTTCCAAGCACCTTAAAATTGTGCCCTTTCATGCTAGCCATTTCAGCCCTGAGAAAAAGCCTCTGACTATCATCACAATCAACGCTTTTCATCATCTTGTACACCTCTATCAGGTCACCTCTCATCTTCTGTCGCTCCAAGGAGAAAAGGCCAAGTTCACTCAACCTATTCGCATAAGGTATGCTCCCCAATCCAGGCAACACCGTTGTAAATCTCCTCTGCACCCTTTCTTTTGTTTCCACATCCATCCTGTAGTGAGGTGACCAGAACTGAGCACAGTACTCCAAGTGGGGTCTGACCAGGGCCCTAGATAGCTGTAATATTACCCCTCGGCTCCAAAACTCAATTTTTTACGATTGATGAAAGCCAATGCACCCTATGCTTTCTTAACAACAGAGTCAACCTGCACAGCTGCTTTGAGTGCCCAATGGACTCAGACCCCAAGATCCCTCTGATCCTCCACACTACCAAGAGTCTTACCATTAATACTATATTCTGCCGTCCTATTTGACCTACCAAAATGAATCACCTCTCACTTATCTGGGTTGAACTCCATCTGCCACTTCTCAGCCAAGTTTTGCATCCTATCAATGTCCCACTGTAACCTCTGACAACCCTCTACATTATCCACAACACCTCCACCTTTGTGTCATCAGCAAACTTACTAACCCATCCCTCCATTTCCTCATCCAGGTCATTTATAAAAATCACGAAGAGTAAGGGTCTCAGAACAGATCCCTGAGGCATACCACTGGTCTCCAACCTCCATGCAGGATATGACAAGTCTACAACCACCTTTTGCCTTCTGTGGGCAAGCCAGTTCTGGATCCATAAAGCAATGTCCCCTTGGATCCCATGCCTCTTTACTTTCTCAATAAGCCTTGTATAGGGTGTCTTGTCAAATGCCTTGCTGAAATCCATATATACTACATCTACTGCTCTTCCTTCATCAATGTGTTTAGTCACATCCTCAAGAAATTCAATCAGGCTTGTAAGGCACGACCTGCCTTTGACAAAGCCATGCTGACTATTCCTAATCATATTATGCCTCTCCAAATATTCATAAATCCTGCCTCTCAGGATCTTCTCCATCAACTTACCAACCACTGAAGTAAGACTCTCTGGTCTATAATTTCCTGGGCTATCTCTACCGCCTTTCTTGAATAATGGAACAACACCTGCAACCCTCCAATCCTCCAGAACCTCTTTCATCCCCATTGATGATGCAAAGATCATCTCCAGAGGCTCAGCAATCTCCTCTCTCACCTCCCACAGTAGCCTGGGTACATCTTGTCTGGTCCCAGAGATTTATCCAACTTGATTCTTTCCAACAGCTCCAGCACGTCCTCTTTCTTAATATTTGCATGCTCAAGCTTTTCAGTCCACTGTAAGTCATCCCTACAATTGCCTAGATACTTTTCCGTAGTGAATACTAAAGTAAAATACCTCTGCTATCTCCTCTGGTTCCAAACACACTTTTCCACTGTCACACTTGATTGGTCCTATTCTCTCACGTCTTATCCTTGTGCTCTTCACATACGTATAGAATGCCTTAGGGTTCCCCTTAATCCTGTCCACCATGGCCTTCTCACAACCCCTTCTGGCTCTCCTAATGTCTTTCTTAGGCTCCTTCCTGCTAGCCTTATAATCTTCTAGATCTCTATCATTACCTGGTTTTCTGAACCTTTTGTAAGCTCTTTTCTCCTTGTCTAGCTTTACACCATGGTTCCTGTACCCTACCATCCTTTCCCTGTCTCATTGAAATATACCTATGCAGAACTCCACACAAATATCCCCTGAACATTTGCCACATTTCTTCCATACATTTCCCTGAGAACATCTGTTCCCAATTTATGCTTCCAAGTTCCTGCCTGATAGCCTCATATTTCCCTTTACTCCAATTAAACACATTACTAGCTTATCTCTTCCTATCCCTCTCCAATCCTATGGTAAAGGAGATAGAATTGTGATCACTATCTTCAAAATGCTCTCCAACTGCGAGATCTGACACCTGACCAGGTTCATTTCCCAATGCTGGATCAAGTACAGCCTCTCCTCTTGTAGGCTTATCTACATATTGTGTCAAGAAATCTTCCTAACACACCTAACAAATTCCACCCCATTTAAACCCCTCGATCTAGGGATATGCCAATCGATATTTGGGAAATAAAAATCTCCCACCACAACAACCCTGTTTTTGTTACATCTTTCCAGAATCTGTCTCCCTATCTGTTCTTCAAAGTCCCTGTTACTACTGGGTGGTCTATAAATACACCCAGTAGAGATATTGACACCTTCCTGTTCCTAACTTCCACCCACAGAGACTCCGTACACAATCTCTCCATGTCTTCCTCCTTTTCTACAGTCTGATCAACAGTGCCACCGCCCCACCTCTTTTGCCTCCCTCGCTGTCCTTTCTGAAACATCTAAAGTCTGGCACTCGAAGTAAACATTCTTGCCCCTGAGCCATCCAAGTCTCTGTAATGGCCACAACATCATAGCTTCAAGTACTGACCCGTGGTCTAAGCTTATCCGCTTTGTTCATAATACTCCTTGCATTAAAATAGATTTACCTCAAACCATCGGTCTGAGTGTGTCCCCTCTCTATCACAGGCCTATCCTCCCTCTCGCACTGTCTCCAAGCTTTCAGTATTGGTGAGCCAACTGCCTCTTCCTCCATCTCTTCAGTTCAGTTCCCATCCCCCAGCAACCCTAGTTTAAACTCTCCCCAATAGACCTAGCAAATGTCTCTGCCAGAATTTTGGTCCCCCTGGGATTCAAGTGCAACCCGTCCTTTTTATGCAAGATGCTGCCGCCGCAAAAGAGGTCCCAATAATCCAGAAATCTCCAAATTTGTTCCTCTAAATTCCATGGACTGTTGGATGGTCTATAATTCCATTAATATGGTCATACCTTTCTTATTCCTCAGTTTTACTTATAAAACCTCACTAAACGAGCTCTCCAGTCTGACCTGACTGAGTACTGCCAAGACAGTTTCCCTGACTAGTAACGCCACCTCTCCTCTTTAATTCCTCCCGATCTATCACATCTGAAACAGCAGAACCCCAGACAGTGAGCCAGTCCTGCCCCTCCTGTAACCAAGTCTCATGAATGGCTACAAAGTCATAATTTCACATGCCCTAAGCCCATCTGCCTTTCCGACAATACTCCTTGCATGAAATATTTGCAACTTAGAACATTAGTCCCATTATGTCTAACCTTTTGATTCCTGATTTTGTTGTATGGTTAACAACATCCTTCTCCACAACCACTCCACTATCTGTTCTGGTGCTCCGGTTCCCATTCCCATGAAACTCTCATTTAAAACTCTCCCCATGTAGCATGGCAAACCCTCCCTCTATGATATTAGTCCCCCTTCGGTTCAGGTGCAATCAGTACCTTTTGTGCAGGCCCCACCTTCCTTGGAAGAGAACCCAATGATCTGAAAATCTGAAGCCCTCCCTCCAGCACCATCTCCTTAGTCATGTGTTAAACTGTGTGACCTTACTATCTTTGGTCCACTAGCATGTGGCACAGGTAGCATTTCTGAGTTCACTACCCTGGAGGTCCTGTCCTTTAACTTAGCACCTAACTCCTTGAACTCACTTTTCAGGGCCTCGTCATCCCTCTTACCCATGTCATTGGCAGCAATATGGACCACAATCTCAGGCTGCTCACTCTCCCATTTAGGAGCACTATCAACTCGATCTGAAATGTTCTTGACCCTGGCACCCTGGAGGCGAGATACCACCTGGGAATCTCATTCTCATCCACAGGACCTCCTTTCTATCCTGTAAACTAGCAAATCCCCTGTCACTGCTATTTGCCTCTGCTACCCCTTTTCCTTCTGAGCCACTGACCCACACTCCCTGCCAGAGACCTGACTGTTGAGGTTTTCCTCTGCTATGCTACTCACACCTCCCCCCAACCATATCCAGAATGGTATATGTGTTGCTGAAGTAAACAGCCACAAGGGTATTTTGCACTGGCTATCTCCTTTCCCCATCCTGGTGGTCACCCAGCTACCTGTGTCTTGCACTTTGGGTCTAACTACCTCCCTGTAGATCCTGTCTGTCAATCCCTCTGCCTCCTGAACGATTTGGATTTCATCCAGTTCCAGCACCAACTCTTTAACACGGTCTGTTAGAAACTGCAGCTGGATGTACTTCTTGCTGGTTATTCGCCTGGGACGCTGAATGTCTTCCTGCCTTCCCACAACCCACAAGGGGAGCATTCTTTTATCCTGCTTCACATCCCCATTGCTCTAAATGTGCAATAAGAAAGAAAAAATTAAATGATGAAAAAAATCTACCAACGGCTTATGACTCTGCTAAGGTTCAATGAGCCATAGTCTCCTCATTCCAATACTGACCCACTCACGCAATGGCCGATCCACTTAAACCTACTTTTTCTTAATTGGCCTTTGTCAAGTGCCTAATTACGCATTATCCAATGCATCCTGGGGAACTGAGGCATGCCAAATGCAGCGACTGACCCCGCTCACTTCTTTTTAACACTGTCTCATGATGCAAACTGATGTTTCCTCAGGAACCGTAGTGCGTAAAATGTGTCAACTGCCCCTTGCTCACTTCTTTTAAACTCTCTCTCCCTCTATGCAATCCAATATATTAGAGACATTTTTAGAGATTTTTAAGAGGGATTAAAGAAAAACGGGGATGGAAAGATGTGAGATGGAAATGTTAGGTTGATGTTGAAGTCGTTTGAAAGGACAACAGAACAGAGTTGTGTACAGTACTGCGCTGTACTGTTCTAGGTTCACTGTTCTAATGAGATTCCATCAAAAAATAACTTGATTTGATTATCACCACAATCTTTAAATAAAGAAATGGGATCCCGACTTACCTAGTTTGCCAAGGTAAGGAGCAGTTGATGTACTTCACAACATTAAGTGCCTAAGAATAAATACAGTCATGCTCCAAGTGTGAAGTTATAGTGTAAGTAGATCTGACCTGAAACATTTCTAGAATATTTTGATACTTCTATTAAAATAAGATTTGTGTTTTGGCACTGCTGTGCAAATTTACATAAGGTTCCTAAATATGGTTTTAAATATTGATGACTATGTGGCAGTTTCAAAAATAGAAAAGATTGAAGATCATGAGACCCAAAATGGTCAAAGCATTTCACATCAATAGAAATAAATTTACTTCTTGTAACTGTGAACATTGTTTGCACAGCTTTGCAAGAAACCTGTGCCAGCAAAATAATCTCAGTAGGTTATGTTTATTGCAGCAGTTTGATAAATCATTAGAAGGGCAATCTCGCAATCACATTTGTTGTGAAGTGTAATTGCCTCACAAAGGATGCCTTTTTTCTGCATTATCTAGTCCAGTTTCTAACAAAAGTTGAAGTGTTGATGAAGACTCAAGGACTTGCCATGTGCATTGTGAATTGCACCAATTCCTCCATGTATCTGACATGTAGAATACACAGTGGTGTTTAATGGCATACAACACACATCTGGGCATCAGTTTACATGTCATTGGTGTGGTAGCAACTCTGCTTACATGAGGATCTCAGTTAGCAAGACCCAGGTCAGTGCTGCTGTAGGTTATCTATGTCCCTGCTGTCCATTGACACCGACCCTTGCATCTCTGATTCAGGAGTACATCAAGATCTTCTAGCAGCAACCCCCCCAGTTCAAATTTTTTGCCACATATTCCCCACCCATTGTCTCACCTGACCTACTGACTACCATCCTACAATAGACAACACCACATCATCCCTTAATTGATGCCTTTGCCCTCTGATCTGTATCCATGAGCTCTCTCTCTCTCTGGCCCCTACACCCAAAAGCATTATAGCTATCTACAGTTTTCCATTGACCCCTCACCTTCTATAAGCAGCCTACCCCTAGCAGCTGATTCTGCCCTATATTGGTCTAGTTTCCTTACCTTTCTCTTCGACCACTCTAATCTACCTTCCAGACTCTCTCTCTTGCAACACCTTTGTACCTGAAGGCCAGTCTAAACCTTCTGTGACTTTTGCCAGAATGAAGAACAATGCAGTGTAAAAGCCTGATCTGGTGTAAGGCTGAATTCATTGTATACAAAGGCAGCTGCTAAATTTAACAGCTATCAGTCCATGAACAAAAACTTCACTGGCTCTCCACTCAGGAACTATTCAATGCACGTTTTGCATTCAAGTTGTGTGAAAGGAGTGTAACAAGACACAATTACATCCAGGAACATCCTTCTACAACTGAAGTTCACGAAAGTGTCCATTAAATTTTGGTCTTCCGAAAAGAAGCAGCTACAACATTAGATTACGATATGCTTGAAGCAACTATGCATTTATATAATGCCTTAAACCTCAAGGGGATTATACTATCTGGAAAAATTTAACGTACTTAAGAAATATCAGAACAGATGAACAAAGCCTTAATTATAAAGGGATTAAGGGAGCTCTTAAAAGGAAGAACAAAGGTGGAAGGAATGGTAGAACTTGACATTGGCCACTGAAGACATGCTGCTGATAAACTGCAATCATAGTCTTTGGACTGGTCACTTGCCAGACCTGCACCTGTGCAGGTATCCAAGAAGGTTTATGGCTGGAGGAGTTTCGGGATACAGAAGGGCAAGTTGTAAATCAAAGATAAAATTATAATACTAGACAGCAATTTTTCTCAAAAGTGTGCCTTCCTCAGAATTATTTTGTTTTTGGTAGACTGCTTGAAGCTGAACACCAATATTCAAACTACTTGTATCACATAGGAATGTGAAGAAACAAGAATTTACTTTTTATTGAATTTAAAGAGTTTAATTGCATAAAGATGCTGATGCCTTGCAATAGTTCAACTAAGCTAAAAATATTTTGTTGATGAGTTTTGTTCGTACACAGTGCCTAAGGCTTCTCACTTAAGTATCCAACAATAATCAGCCAACACTGATGGATTCCAGTTGCTCTGATACTCCTTCTCCATAACCGCAATATCCCGGTGAAATCTTTCACCATGTCTGTCACTGCTGGTGCCAAGATTTGAAGGGAAGAAGTCTAAATGGGAATGCAGAAAATGAATCTTTAGTGACATGTTGCACTTCATGGTTTTGTATGCTTGAAGTACATTGTCAACCAGCTGCACATAGTTTGGTGCTCTGTTGTTGCCAAGAAAAATTTCAGCAACATCCTTGAATGCCTTCCATGTGAATTTCTCCTGTCCCATTTGTGGACTAGCATAAGTGCCTTCCTTAATCTTGGCATCAATTATTCCGAACTGAATAACAAATTCGGTCGATTTTTTAAAAAAAAATAGCGCGATAGGGAAATTTAAAGTGATTTTCATGATCAGCAGCCTGAAATCTGTAAGATGCACCCAAAAGTATTCAGAAAGTAAAATCATTGTTGTCCAGTGCAATTTAAGCAAAGGGAACAATTGTGATACAAATTAGGACACTGGTGGGAGAGCCTTAAATAGATTCATCTTTGGAGAAGAGAATGAGGAAAGCTAATTTTCAGTGCATTAACATTGTCAAAGCAAAAGTCTTGTTGAAATTATTGTTGGGGTCAGGGAGTGGGATATGTAATCTTGATCTTTTCAATGACATCGCCTAGTTCATTTTCAGAAAAGATTGGAGTTGGTGACATTTCACGGAGTTGCTCTTCCCTTTTTCCCAAAGCGATGAAGGCAGCTTGTGGCACACTTAAGTTTCATTAGACAGGGCATTACGTACAAGAGTTGGGGTGCCATGTTACATCTGTACGAGAGATTGTGACTGCATCGGGAATATTACATGCATTTTCAGTTGTAGCTCTGGGAAGGATATGATTGAGCTAATGTGGGTGCAGAAAAGATTCACAGCAATGTTGCTGGGACTGCAGAGCTTGAGTTGATAAGAAGAAAATAATTATACAGGGACTATATTCTTATGCATTTTCACTCTCACACTCTCTCTCTCACACACACTTATTCTTACCTAGAGGCAAGAGACTGCATATTTTTTGCCTGCCTTCACTTCCCACCCAACTGTCCCTATCTCCCACCACCACCTTTTCCAGAAGGCTGAAAGGTGACCTTAAAGGTTTATAAACTTAACAGAAAGTGCACATAGATAAGGTGGATGTTCAGTCTTTTTTTCCTCAGGAGAGAACTCCTGAGGGTATGGCTTGAAGGAAAGAGAACATCTGAACAGTAAGTTTTTCTGCAGAGGTTGTGAGTAAATGGAATGAGCTGCCAGAGGAAGTAGTAGAAATGGGTACAGTTATAATGTTAAAAACATTTGGACAGGTTCATGGATAGGAAAGGACCAAATGCAACCAAATGGGACTAGCTCAGGAAGGGTCATTGTTTGACAGAGACTAGTTGGGCCGAATAGCCCGCAATCTCACAGTATAACTTAGACATCTTATACTTGTCTGCTTTTATTAAATACTGTGGGTCTGGAGAGGTAAATTACAGCTGGGTATTGTCAAGATAATGTTAAAATCAATGCTGCCTTTTCAAATGATCAGCTGAGGGTCAATAGGATAAGAAATAAAAGAGGGTTAAGGATAGATTCTTGCACCGCCAGGACAGGAACTTGTGCCATCATAAATGATTCTCTTACTATAACTAAACAGATGAGAAACGTGCAGCTAACAATCAGTTGGAGGAGCTCAGCAGGTTAGGCAGCATCTGTGGGGCTGGCAGGAATTAGTGTGTCTGGTCAAAACCTTGTGTAAAGATGAAATGTGAAGAGAAAGATAGCTAGAATCAAGAGTAAACTGAGAGTGCTGAAGCAGCAGCCTGTAAGTGATTGGTGGACCAAGGAGGGGTGAGAGATGTTAGCAGATGGAGCCAGGTAGGGGAGGGGGAAAAGGTGGAGGTGCAGGATAGGGGTATTTGGGTGAAAAGTGGAGGCAGGCAAAAATATGCAGCCTCTTGTCACCAGCTAAGAATAAGCGTGTGAAGCATACATGTGCACGAGAGTGAGATTGTGAGTGCATGAGAGAAAGAGTGTGAGTAGGCGTGAGAGAGTGAGAGAATAGGATAGTATTTTTGGGGAGTATCAACTGCATAACTATTTTGTTTCCAGCATCACTTCTTTTACAAAAAGTCATATTCTAACTTGAATACAAAATACAGAATGTTTTTGTATAATACTTCACATTTTCATGAAAAAAAGCACAGATATGTTTCTATGCACTAAAACATACAACTTTGTTTTTCTTCTTTTCTTCCCATTCTCCATTTAAATTGAGAAATCATGCAAGGGCAAAGTAGTATGCTTAATACATCTATATCACATATGTGAAAATCAAATCCAGCGTAAATGTGGATGATGTACTTCTGGACAGTGTCATTGAAGCACTGCTGAAAGTTAGATGTGCCATTACTGAACATCCATAAAATGGGGCAACCTCAATGGACTGGAACATAGAGATTTTAGAAATTAAATATCTAATGTTACACAAATGACCCAAGCTGAGGGAATGGATGGACTCTTGGCTACTGTGATTGGAAAGTTTTTATTTTTGTCTTCCATTCTTAAACTCTAGTACTTTGGCAGTTACTTAAAAATACACGCAGTTGCCAGTTTATTAGATACCTCCTGTGTCACACAAAGTAGCCACTAAATGTGTGTTCATGGTCATCTGCTGCTGTAGCCTATCCACTTCAAGGTTTGACATGTTCTGCATTCAGAGATGCTCTTCTGCACAACATTTGTAATGCATGGTTATTTGAGTTGCTGTCACTTTCCTGTCAGCTTGAACCAGTCTGGCCATTCTCTTCTGACTTCTCTCATCAACAAGGTGTTTCCACCCACAGATCTGCTACCCACTGGATGATTTCTGTCTCTCACAGCATTCCCCAGGAGATGAGCAGTTTCTGACATACTCAAACCACCCCATCTGGCACTAACAATCACTTCACACATAACATCACTTAGATCATGTTTCTTCCCCATTGGTCTGATGTTTGGTCTGAAGAACAACCTCTTGACCATGTCTGCATTGAGTTGCTGCCACATGATTGGCTGTTAACATTGGCTGTTAATTTGCATTAACAACTGTACAGGTGTCCCTAATAAAATGGCCACTGAGAGGCCTTCAATGATTTTTTAATAAGTATTTACATCCCCTAAACAAGTTTTTAAAGATGTCTCTGAGCAATAAGCTGTCCTAGATCTGCCCAGGGCTGGGGCTTTAGAATCTGCCATCTGAGTTTTGAGTGCTGCTGGTGGAACACTGTACCCTGTGGGATGGCCATAGCTTGGAGGCTTTGGGGAAAATTGGAATCAGAATCAGCTTTCTTAACTCTGATTTATTGCATGAAAATTTATCGTTTTGGGGGTAGCAGTACAATGCAAGGATATAAGAAATGCTGTCAATTTCAAATAGTGCAACATTGGAATTTGAGGAAATGTCACCAAAGACTCTTACAAGTTTCTATTGACATAAAGAGGAATGCATTCTGACTGATTGCATCACAGCCTGGTATAGAGCTTCCAATGCATAGGATTGCAAAAGGCTGCAGAAGTTTGTAGACTCAGCCAGCTCCATCACAGGCACCATCCATCGTCACCGTCAGGCACACGCTATCTTATTATTACTACCACCAGGGAGCCTGAAGATCCACATTCAACAATTTAGAAAAAGCGATAGAGGCTTTGGGTAAGATTGGAATCAGAATCAGGCTTATTATCACTCATTATCGTGGCTATCCCAAGGTCAGTGATGATGGTCTTCATTCTGTTGATCTATTTATGGCTCTCAAGTGGCTTATGAGTCCAATCTTGGCTTTGAAAGTTCTTCCACATTCAGGACAGGTAGTTCCAGATGGCAGATCGGGCTTTGGTTGTTGCTGCCTCTCTTTCCACTTCCTTCTCTTTTCTTCTAATTCTGATCATCTGTTGACTTCGAAAGTTGCTGTTCCTTCTTAGATGATGGCTTGCCAGAGTTTCCTGTCCTTGGCATTGGTTTCCCAATTGTTGACATTGATTTTACATTTCTTCATGGTGACTTTTAAGACGTCTTTGAATCTCTTCTGTTGTCTGCCTCTTTTACGGTTGCCTTCTTTAATCTGGGAGTAGAGGATTTGTTTCAGCAGATGTTCATCTTTCATCACAGTCTTATTCATGAAAAAATTGTTGTTTTGGGGCAGCAGGTACAGTGCAAAGACAAAAATTACTATAAATTATAAATAGTGTACAATTAAGAGTTTGAGGAGGCACGTCACCAAAGATTGCAGATTTCTACTGATGTACAATAATATACAGGGTATATTTAAAGCACAAGTTGATAGTTTCTTGATTTGTAAGTGTGTCAGAGGTTACCAGAAGATGGAAGAAGAACAAGCTTGAGATAAATAATAAATCAGTGATGATCAAATAGTGAAGCAGAAGAAATGGGCCAAATAGCCTAATTCTGCTCATATCTATGTCTTAAGGTCTTAAGCTACTTCTCTGCACCATCAGATTTCTGAAAGGTCCATGATACTACAAACATACAGGAATGTAACAGCAAAGTGCAAGTGAAGGGCTAGATCAAGCACAGTCTGGAATTATTTATCTTCCATCGTTTCTTGTTTATGACAATTATATGTCATAAGTACAAAAGAAGGGCATGAACTCCAAACAGCTGGCTGATTTTCCTTTTTGCTATACACCAAAGCTAGATGCTCTATGTTCCAATGGATCTTAAACCAGTACAATTCAAGTCCCAGCCAGAAGAGGAATGAATTCTAGTCAATTTCAGAAATTTACGGCCTTTCTAGTCATCTTCAGCAGCTGCACTCAGGAAAAAAAAGGTCTATGTTTGTTTCTCAATTGCAAACAAACAAAGTTGTTGCCATTTTTATAAATCTGATGAGGAAACATCTGTGCCTAGCATCTACATCGGTAACCACCAGTCAAAAATCAAGGAATAAATTTGCATGTCTATTCTTTTTTTCTCTGTTCAGGACATTAACATATATTTAGTTTGTTATACAACTCCCTTAATGTGTCCAAATTGGTGAAACTGGAGCAAATATCTCAATACAGTATTGGTAATATCCATGTCATACCGATTGCTTTTCTTTCCTGAGGGAGCACCACATGGCTGTAAGCTCCTGTCCCTTTTAGACATTATTTAATAAGCAAATTTTGTTCTATAATCTAAATAGATCCCATTGTTTGCTATATACACTGTAATCAGCTTCATTTAAAAATATCCAAATTTTCAATTATCCTTTTGGGAGTCAACGGGTGCTCCTCTTGCACCCACAATAGTTACCTAGACAACAGTTAACTAAGCAATGCTTCCGTCCCGTTTTAGCCCAACATACCATCTCTCAAGAATCTTGCTCTTGTTAGAGTACCCAATGTTACAATTCCTTGAATGTGCTGAACCACACATTACCCTTTCCAGTTAACACCCAGTCTTTATACTGGCTGCACAAGGCGGTCCCACTCAGAGGATAAAACTGTGCAAAGGAGTGACCTGGAGTGAAACCTGGGTTCATTTGAAGCAGACCAAGATCACAGCCTCCAATTTTTACTATGCCTTTAATATTTTACAGTTAAGGAATATTTGTTATTAACAAATACTAGGATTTCCGAATGAATGAGAGTTAAAAACCCAAACAGTAAATCTTGGTCAGGCAGAGGAATTTAATTACAAAATTTTTGAACTCCATACTCCAAAAGCAAAATACTGCACATGCTGGAACTCTGAAATGAAAAGACAAGTGCAAGATCAGGTCAGGTCTGTGGAGGGAGAAGTATAAAATGGAAAGATCAGTTTTAATTAAAGGCTGTTGATGAGGCCTCAAATGTTTCTCTTCCAACAGACACTGCTGGTCCTGCTGAATATTTCTAGTGTTTTTTGCAGGTATGTTTGAAGTATCATGTCAACTAAATCTGTCAAGAAGTTGAACTATTAAATACAGAGGCTTTGTGAAGACTAATTGCACAGGATTGTAAATGAGTATGGAGACAGCAAGCAGTTTTCCTCTGAGCATGTTGATGGATGTCAAATTAATCAAGTGAAAGTCTCGGGCATATGTTGGCTTGTTTCATTTTTCTATCATTTGAAGGCTTCAGAGAAGGAATAAATACAAATGTCATTTGATGATTCGATTTGTAATAATGATAATCAGAATAAAGAAACGAGGGAGTGAATGTGCTGGGCTGATGGCAATCCTTACTTGTCTGCACATTAAAGTAACTGTTGTTTGGGAATGCAGGAGGGAGAGAGAAATCAGTCCCAACACACAACAGATGTAATACTGTGGCAGTGTATGATTCATTCAGTTTAGAGATTCAGGAATCATTTAACAAGCCCCCATTTATCAGCGTTCTCATGCACTCAAGGCGTGAAAGTGTATACATTTCTTGACCTGTACTGCCCTGGAATGCCAGATCTAGCCAGCTCTGGTTTACTCATACTGTAAAAACATGACTGTGTCAAATATTTATTTTAAAACAGCAACAGTTTCTGCATTTTCTCAGAAATGGAAATCTTTGTAGACTCATCTTCCAAGTTTGGATGTGTAACTTTGTGTTTATATTTTAAGATCATTATCTAAACTCTACAAAGATATTCAATGTTAATCTCCTAGCTCCAAAAGACCATGGTTACTGATGTTAATATTCAGTATAACAATATAGAAATAACCACAGACCAAAACAGTGAAACAGTGTGTTATATTAAAAGAATTATTTTACAGTACAGAGACCACTAGAGACAGACTAGCTGAGGTTACATTTCCAGTGTTTCAGATCTTTGCTTTAATTAAAACAAATTGATTATTTTCTTTACATATATGAATATCCAGTGCAATTCTGCAGCATGTTTGCACTTCTTCCTCCCATTGTCTTATTTTGTAAGTTATAGTCACATGTGACTAGTTTCTTTCTTAAAGATCCAACGAACATACAGCATCAGAACTGTATATTTAGCCATCAATTAGATACAAAACATTCCTACTAATTTAAGAATCTTCCAAATATAACAATATTTCTAACAAAGAAAAGGGGATTAAAAAGCTAACAAGTTGACCACAGGGCACTTTCAGTGGTATATAATGCATGTGTACAAAGAAACACCTCAATAGCTATTAACTTATTTTCCCTTTATGTTAATCTGTAGGTTATAACAGCAACAGTTGACAGCTTTTCGAATCTTAGTATCATCATTGAAAATGGAGTGAAAATTGATTGTGAACCCAGAAGCATTCTCTTAAGTTTGGTATTCTAAGACTTTAGGCAGAGAGGAGTTATATTTGTGATTATTCTAAGCAAAGCAAGTTTTAACCACAAGATACAAGTTTAATTGTCAATGTGATGGGCAACTTCCTGGAAGTCAATTGAATCACAGAAAAGGCAAAGGAGCCTTAGACAGCCAAAATGGATCCCATATTACTGAGAAAGATTATTAGATTCCTATTTGTAAAAGGCCTTAAATAAGACATTCAACATGGAATAAAGAAAATAAGGTAAAAGAGAAAACTAGCCAACACACAGCAGTCATTTGAGAGTATAATAGTTTTACATTTCTTCTAGACCTAAGCATCCCCTTTCAGTGCTAGCTTGATGTTACCTTATAGAACTAAGGCCATTATCTCCAGGGGCTACATGTTCATTTACGTCTGCATAAAATATAGAAGTCACAGGACTATTACTCACAACAGAAATTGAGACTTCATAGAATAGTTATTCTACCTTTATAATGAATGTTTTTTTGGGGGGAGGTAGAATTGGAATGTGGAGCAGTGGACAGCTGTCCAACAATAGATGGGAAAACAGAGCAATGCTTCGTATTATATTAACTCGAACACAGCCTGTATGCTCTCATATTTCACTTTTAGAATGAACAGTGCTATGAAAATGTCACACTCTATTCTTGCAAAAAAATTGCATTGAAGAGCACAAATATCACTTCCACTGCAAATTAACAAGTAATCATTCAGTACAGTCTTTACCATTAGAACTTTGCAGCTTGCAGTGTGCCAGAATTTATCGTTGGTCTCAAGCCAAGCAATTACATTCTTTGATCTAAAATTATGGACTTAATAGAAAACTGTTGATGAATGCAGCACCAGTGGTTGATGCTCCATAAATATACACAGTGGTGGTTTTATATGTTTAATAATTTGTACAGAGAACATAACACTAAACTAATGCAAGGTCTTTTCTTCCTGATCTCTCGACCATCAATAGTGTTTCTCCAAGAATCAGTCCTTGGCTCTGTCATATTTCTCATTATGATGTTGTCCCTTGTTGACCTCTTGCCAAAACATAGCATCAATAATGATACTGGGCCAAAATCAGCTTTGCCCTAAGACCAGCTTTCTTGTTCTCACAATTTTCACTAAATAATCAGACCTAATTAACACCCAGAAATGGACAAGCAAAACATTTAATCCAATTAAATACTAAGAGAACCTAAGCCATCAATTTCAGTCCCTATAAACTCCATTTGTCACTGGCTTTCTTAAATGGCAGATGTATGAAATTGAACCAGATAGAATGCAACTTAACTGGATCACTGAATGAATTTCTAACTATACCTAATCCACTTCTATATTAATACCTAGATCTGCTCCTTAAATGATTATCTGCTGTCGATGACTTAATTCATCTCTCTGCTATCACTAGATATGACCAGTTTAATAGATTTCTGATGAACTATTCACTTTTATTTTGTAAGCATAAGGTCATTGAAAAAAATTCTGCAATCCACTTCCTCCGTTATGCTAGGCCCTGTTCATCCATTACCCATGTGTTCATTGTTCTGTGTTGCTTCTCACTTAAGGTGTTCCAGGATTTTTAAATTTCCTACACATTTTCAAACCCAATCTTGACTGTCCTCCTCCCTTCCTTAAAAATCCTGTTCAAAGCTTTGACCTGTCTGCACTTCCTCAATTTTAGCCAACAGAAAATTCCTGTCTTTAAGCGCTTCAAAGATCACTTTCTGATGTTAAAAGCTCTAGAATTTCCTCCCTAAAACTCTTTGCTTTTCATTCCTTTTTTGCTCTTGCATTCGGTTGCATCTTAAGATCTACAGTTTGGGTCAAGCATGTGGTCATTTGTTCTATTACTTCATGTAGCACAGTGTCCAATACTGCATGCTAGCAATTATCTGAAGCATCTTGTAATGCTTTATTGCCTGAAAAGATAAACACAAGTTGTGGCTGTTGCCACTGTAAGTCTTATTCGGTGATGTTACCTGTTAATTTAGGTGGTAGTTTTGTTGGGGAGGAGGCTGGTGAATGGAAAGTTCTCCAAAATATGAATAATCTCTCTGTACACAGATTTTCATAAAGCAAAGAACTGACATACAAGTCTCACAGTAACCTACCTAAAAGTACACTTCCACAAGAAAAAGCATTCCACCTTGAAACCAAATCACGAGTGTATCCCTGTGCACCGCCATTCCTAGTGTAGATACAGGACAAACGTTTCATTGCCTTCAGTTCAAACAAAGAAAAGGGAAGAAAATCCAATGTTCAATATTGCTGACCATCTAGCTGTTCCTACAGATTGCTATGCTCTACATAAGCTAAAAAAATCCGTATACTAATTTGAAAAAGGCAACATAGAATGCTATTTAAATGGATAGGCAATTTGGAAAGAATGTGACAAATATGAAAGTAATATTGTTGTTTTCCTTCTCCTTGAAAACAAAAAGAATGGGAATTAAGCTCCCACGTGGCATGTATGCATTTCTCCTGGTCTATTTTCCTCTGTTCAGGCCAATAGAGATGATATTCCAACCCATCTTCAGAAAATGGTTGAAAGCAAATAGCATAGGAAAGAAATAAATTCCGCAATTCTTAAATTTCCCTCGATTGTTTCAATTGGTATTTAGAATATCTTGCAATTAATGTAACTGAAAATTTCTATCAAATAAATTCAAGCCAAATTTTATTTGGAACTATTTCTACCAAAAGAAAAAGCAGGTAGTCACCAAAATGTAGGCTCTGTTCTTATCCCTCCTTCCTGAGCAATAAACAAACTTCTTGTGTAGTCTGAATAAATACAGAAGGCATGATGATAAGCAGAGAAAATAAGCTAATAGCCAAAAGCACCTATAAAAACGCTTTGTGCAAGTATTCAAAGAGTGAGAGGAATGAAAGGTCAGTGGCTAAACACTGCCATTGATAGTGGAACCAAGGTCTACACCTAGAGCTTGGATGCAGAACAGGGGGAAAAATAATATGTCGAAGTAGAGTCATTTATACATCATAAAACCAGTCACAGATTTTGGAAATGATTTTTTTTTAAAACTTCTGTTCAAGTGTTCCAATGATGCATAAAGGAATATATTAATTTGGCTGTGGGTATGTGGCTATGGATTGTTTGTTAAAAAGTTATGATTATTTTTCTGCAGGGATACACATTATTTTTTTGGCACTTAAGTTATTCAGGTAATTCACTCGTGGAAAAAATGTATAAACTGAATTTTAAAATAGTCCCTTGTGCTACAATTAGAATACTGTTCTGATTTATTTTAGTTAAGAGATACAGTGCAGAACTGGCCCTTCCAGCCCAACGAGTTGTATCACCAAGCAACCCACCTGTTTAACCACACATCAGGTTTAGCTAGAAAACAAAACAAAAAAACAGCACAGATTCATTTTGGGTTGGGTTGGATGCACAGGGATTAATGCAAGGTCACCATTTATGAGGGGGATCAAGTGAGATATATCAACGTTTGATGATACCAATCTGGGTGTCACTGTTACCTGTGAGAAGGACACAGAGAAGTGGATAGGTTACACGAATGCACAAAGTGGCGCGTACAATATAATGTGGAAAGTGTCATCTTATCCATTTTGCTTTTTTTGCTAGAGCACATTTTAATTGGAGAGATTAAAAGGTGCCATTAGTGGAATCCGCAAGTACTTGTACATTAATCATGAAGTTAATATGCAGGGTCAGCAAGCAATCTGAAAGCAAATGGAATGTTGGCCTTCACTGCAAGTAGGTTGGAGTACAAGACAGTAATATATTACTTCAGATTTAATGGACTCAAATGAATCTGCATCTAGAAGATCATGCACTGATCAGGTCCCCTTTCGAAGGAAAGATAAATACTTGCAATGGAGAGATTGTATTGAAGCTTCACTGAATTGATCCAAGCCTATGGGTTTTGTGCCATGAGAGATGTAATCTGAACGGCTATTTAAAAGAGACGTGACCTTGTGGAAATGTATAATTTTATTTTCTGTACATGGCTTAACAGCTTGGATGTGGTGTTGATGTTGGGCTGGGACCAGAGGTCAGAATCTCAAAATAAGGAGGCAGCCAATCAGGACAGATGAGAAGAAATTTCTGCAGAGTTGATAAATTCCAGTCAGGGTGTATTTAATATCTGAAAATGGATGTGTCCTAAGGAACTGTGGAATCTGGGGTTAGTTGTAGATAATTGATGTGGAATTAAAAGTTCAGCCATAATATTATTAAATGAGGATCAGCTGGATGAGCTACCCTATTTTCTGTAATTCAACTGCCTACTGTAGAAGGGAAACAAATAGTATCTACAGTTCATCTATGTGGTGGGAGGCATTTGTTTAATTATTGGCTACAGGGTTTGTTGGTGCTGGATTCACTAACTAAATGGTAAATCACTGAACCAGTAAATTTTTGAAAACGCTCAAATGAAACATTAAAGCATTATTCAAAATGTGTACGCAGGATGAGGAAAAGGGTGAGGGGGGTGTTGGGAGGAAAGTCAAATGTGTTGCTGGAATGGTGGATACAGTTCACATATTCTGACTCTGGCTTTGTATTGATGGTCAATCTGGGTGTCAGTCTCCATGATAATCATGTTTATTTTATGGATAATAAACACAAATCATTATTATCATCCAACTAATTCAAATAACTGAAAAAAGGGTACTTAGGATTTGAGGTTCACAACTGAAGCAGCCAGAGCCGATAAGAACAAGTGGACAAATTGTGCAGAGATTATCAGCGTGCAGATGTTATCAGACTGTTAGAGGTGTAGTATACTTTTAATTTGCTACTTTACTGGAAAAAGTGTCTGCCTTATTATCAGCGAGAGCTTCTCAATGAAGAACAAATAGCTGATTGTCCTTTTAGATTTAGAGGATTACCGCTTCAATTTATCTGTGTGACACTGGCCTTATTTTCTTCCATTTGGTCTTGCACTTCCACTTTAGTGGAGTTTATTTTGACAAACATTGCACAATATTATTATGGCGTATTCATATTCTCTTGTGATGACTGGTGGGTGTGAATTTCTTGCAGTTCATGAAGAACAACACACACAAAATGCTGGTGGAACACTGCAGGCCAGGCAGCATCTATAAGGAGAAGCACTGTCAACATTTCGGGCCGAGACCCTTCATCAGGACTCACTGAAAGGAGAGATACTAAGAGATTTTCCTTTCAGTTAGTCCTGACGAAGGGTCTCAGCCCGAAATGTCAACAGTGTTTCTCCTTATAGATGCTGCCTGGCCTGCTGTGTTCCACCAGCATTTTGTGTGTGTTGTTTGAATTTCCAGCATCTTCAGATTTCCTCGTGTTAGCTCATGAAGAATGTTTCAATGGGGTCAGAAAGCATTTCTTCAACTTGGAACAATTGCTAAAGAATTATAGTAAAAATAGCATATTTTCATCTAGATAGAGAGATTGTAGAGAGACAATACTCATTGCCAATAGCAAAAATGAAATTGTTTCAGGATTAGATAGAGGTCCATTTAGATTTTTTTCTAAATTTTCCTGGGAGCAGCAAATAAAATCACACTAGGTCATATAATAACATTTGTTAATCATGGAAAAAGGGAAATATTGAGAGTAAGGGATCCATTAACTCTTTACAACATGCGATGTTTATCATTTACTCAAAGGTAGATTCAAGTTCAGTTGGAATTTGTACAGAAATGTCTGCAAAGTCTGGACAGTTTATGATATCCCCTTGATTGTATCTTACTTTATTCTTCCATTACTGTGCGGGTACAGATATATTAGTGTTGGTGCATTAGATGTTAGTTCAGTTGACTTTCATGTCTAAAAAATGGCTTCCATCAAGAACATCAGTTACAAATCCAAGCACAAAGCCTTGACCTATGACAATATACAATCTTCATTCAAGTTATTAAATAATGAGTTACAGTCATCTTTCTTTACCTCCTTACTTATCCCTTCTCCTTTCCTCAACTCTACAAAAATGTTAAGACTTTTGAGTTAGCAGATAAAAACTATTTTTCATACATCACTAATTGACCTTTGATGACTTTGCTTTCAGTAAATGAGACTGACGAGTAGAAATGATGAGATATGAAGTGGAAATCGGAACAATGAAGTCAGAATAAGGGTTGAGAGTGACAGTGAGAATTCATGTCAAATAATGGATAGTACTCTTCAGGGTTGAAAAGGACTCAAAAGTTACAACCATGCAAAAATGTGAACATTTCCAGAGTATTTGAATGAGAAGTGACAGAAGGACAAAAAGGAAGGCAGAGAAAGATCTGGTACTAGGGATAGAATGAGATTGGGCAGAGGAATATGCATAAAGCTAAATAATAATTAAAGAATCCAAATGATGAAAAATTGAATTGACAGTAGAAACTCTTTCAACAAGGGAGAGCACATATGAGGGACTGATGCAACAGAGAATGGATAATTTTAGGAACTTTATTCTGAATAATTTAATCTCGTTGTGTGTTCCATTACAAAATTAAATCTCAGGTATCTTTAATGGAGCTATCTGGGGAACTAACTTAACTGCTCAAGAATTTTTGCTTTTCAGCAAATAGGAAACAATTGCAGTTCAGTCATTTCTGAATGGTTGTTTTTCTATTACGCAAAACACCTGAGCAAATCAGCACGTTTCTCAGCTTGTGGAGTTTCCCATTTTCTACTGGCACCTTCTGCCTTATTTAGTACAATACTTAGAAAGTGATTTTAAGTGGTATTGTTTTATTAAATCTGTCTTCTACCAAAACAATACCAACCGCAGTCACTTCAGTACCTAGCCAGTCTTGTATTTTCTTTTTACTTTTCTCTCGGCGTATCAACTAGCTTCAGTTTGGATGAATTCTAAGAATGTTACTCTGTAACTTGATACTCCTATTAAAAATCTCAATAATTCCGTAATAAAATGAAGAAATAATAATAAAACACACAATATCAGTCAAGGTGGAAATGAACTTATGCCCTCCATCCCAATTCCAAACAGAATAACTGTTACCACCAAAGTCTTGAGTGAGGTTGTATGAAATTAACCAATTTCAACAAAGATTATAAAAAGTCTTGGAAAAACAAAAATAAATAGTTGAAACCTTCTGGTCCTTCATTCAATTAAACGGCAAAAGAGGCTTGTCACCCTGCTCAGCGTAGTTGCATTTTGAGGCTTTTTTGTATATCAGACGGAAGTGTCCAGAAATTACGATCAAATACAGCACAGAGCTGAGAAACAATGACAAGAACGTTGAAGTCTTTGTTTTGCAAAGTCAGCCATAAAGAGCAAATCTAACAAAAGTGCTATAGTGAAAGGTATCTTTGTATTCAGGCTCCACTCCTAATAAATAACTTCATAGACTGTAGCCTTCTTGTCTCCAGAGCCAGTGATAATGTATTTATCATCCACTGAGATGTCGCAGCTCAGCACCGATGAGGATTCCTTAGACTGTGAATTTTTCATATTTAAAAAAAAAAGCACAAATGAGTAACAGGAAGCGAAAACAAATTTGTACACATAATCATGGAACACTTAGTACCCATGAACATTTGTGAGCGAGCAGACAATGCAGATTTGTATCAGTTTTAGGATTTAATGGTAACTTAAAATTAACTTAATTTCAGATAGTAGCTCTTATCAGTTAATGACAATATTCTATTGCCTCTACCCAAATATTTTACCCCCTTCCACTTTCATAAGGCAGTATCATCCCTTTGACAAAATAAATCTTCCTTTTCCCTTGGCTTGAGGTGGTCTGTTTGTCTTACCCATACAAATCAGAACTGCAGGTCCCACAGCCAGACTTAAATCGAGAATCTAAACTTTGGAGCAAATAATTTGTTTCTGATTTCTAGCTTAGAAACACTGGATTTCCACAGTAGCAGATGCTCAAGGGAATTTACAAGCTTTGCTTCTGCAAAATGTTCCACAACATAAACTGTCTACTTCACAAACAGTACAGGAGTGAAAACTATTTCTGGAATCATACAAACGTGTCCAAGATAAGAATCCCAAGTTAAAGGGAATGTTTATTCTGATCCTGAATGTAGTGCATTGGACTGCTGGGGGGCCACATACAGCAAAGGCAGGAAGAGAGGGGTGAATACAAAGAAGGCAGATCAGGCAGGAGAAACCATTTTTTTCTGGTCTGTAAATTGACTATTCATTACAAATGTGCTGGCTACTATGGAGTCTTGGGATCCAACCTGCATCATTTTTAACCATGCATTACATCCAAACAAATCAGTGCAGAATTACAAAGGAATCAGAAAATCTGCTCTACATTTTTAAAAAATCATTTTCATTCCTCTGGCTTTTAAACAAAATTTAAAGTGAAATCATTCTACAACTAACTTCAGATTTGAAACACTAATGACAAATTAATTTCTAAACTTTGTGACACTTGCACCAGGGAATTAGTAGCCCTATGTTATGTACAATTACTCTTTGATTGTGAGCCTCACTGCTTTCTCTACCCTTAACTTCCCCAAAACATTCTGATACCATCTAGAACATTAGTTGTGAAGTTAGATGGGAGGAGAAGTTTCCTCCAGCACTTGGTTTGTGTTGTGTAATAATTTAGGGGTTAAGAGCCCTATCAAGATTTTTTGTTTCAATTCGGGGAGAAAGTATCAACATTCCAACCTTACCTGGAATATGCTCGCTCCATAAGGTGTCCTCCAGGCATTCAGTAGATTATCCTTCCCAGTGCTTACAAACCACTTACCTAAAAATCAATATGGAATACATGTTCAGCACTTTGTTTGGACAAACTGGGCTTTATGGAGAGAAAAATAAACATTACTAAAGAAAATTTAAGTCATATCTCTTAAATCCACACCTCTGGACCAAATGTTCTTAAAAGCAAACCTGCATTTCCTTATGCATCTTACTTTCCATTGACTTCTGACATTCACAATGTGAGGTGAAGACATCAGAAGTTTATCCACACAGCACTGCGGCACCTCTATGTACACTACTAATTAAATAACTGTACTTTGTGACAGAAACTGTACAGTACAGTAATGGGATCAGAAGAGGATCTCAAGATCAACAGCTTTGGAAATGTGTAACCTCTTTGCTCTCAAAACTGAAGATAAAGGAACATTTTTGTCTCTGCCTGAAATCAAATTTAAATCACAAAACAGTCTAAAAGTAAAAACTAATTGATTGAAAAATGAAATTCAGAAGATATAAAAGCACTCAGTAGCAGTAAGTGGTGACTAATTACTGTGGAGTTAGAAGTGAACAGGGAACAAAATGCTTTTTAACATGTCATGATTTTAAAATTAATGAATTTTTACAGTTTGCCTTGTTGTACTGTGTAATTATTCATGATTAAGATCAGAGATGTCTCTAAAAATTTAACAAGGTGACAGCAATTAGTGTTGCCTTACAGCTTCAGCAACCCAGGTTTGATCCAGATCTTTGGAACTCTGTCAGTGTGGAGTTTGCATGTTCTCTTAGTGTGGGATTCCCCTGGGTGCAACTCACACATTGCCAAAGGTGACAGAGTAATTGAAGAATGTAAAATGCCCCATGTAGGTGGTGACAGGATAATTGAGAAGAACTGATGGACATGTGAAGAAAAGGTTAAGATGATACAAGCTGGGAAAAGGAACTGATGGAAATGCTCCAAAAAGCAACACAGACTCACTGGGCCAAAATGTTTCAAAATTTAAAAATATGACAAAACTAATTGGTCAATTTTGTTCTACAGCTTGACAATAATTGTCTGACCTCAAAACTAAAATAATTACTAGCCTATTTTAAGAATGTATTAAAAGCAGTCTAAGAAACCCGGTAGTATCCTTTATTAAAATCTTCATGCATTAGGAAAATAAAGAAATGTTTTACTAACAAAACCCAGCTAATATTTTAAGTGGCTTAAGCAATGAAGTGCTGTGAATCTTCTACAGGAAGCAAAAGGATCAAATGGTTTGAGTCCCAAAGAGGCACACCCGTTTATGATTGTTGACTTTCCTTCTGAAAAGAAGTCTAGGAGTATTTGAATTTCCCCTTAATGATCTTACTCTGACCGTCAATATACATTATGTTGCTGGTAGTTGATTTCATAGGTAAACCTGACCTAAGCTATTGAAGCTGAAATCTTAATAACTTGATTTCACATCATTGTCTGACCAAGTTATTAGTCAGCTAAAATTTGGTCTTCCCATCCTCAGTTCAACATCCAACCCCTTCCATCCCTCACTAGGCGTAGTCAAACATGTAATCTCATCAGCTCACTAGTTAATAATAAGCAGTAATGGAAAACCGAATTTACCACAATGAGCAAATTTAAGGGATAGCACACAGCTCTCATGGAGGTGTAATTGGTATTTGTCTGGTTTTGTCACATGAAGAACCTCTACATTGCTGTTTTCCATTCCAACGGCAAGCCACTCTCCAGTAGGACAATATCCCAAAGAAAAGATCTAGAGAAGAGAGAGAATAAGTTGCAGAATATGTCTCCTTTGAAAAAGATAATTTCGTAAATGATATATGAAATGCTGTGCAACTGTTTTATAGCAATAATCACCTTATAGAATATTCTTCAGTAAACCTGCTATAGAATCAAGCAAAATCTGATCCATTACACTAATCCAAAAACATATAGTTCAGTTACATTTCAAAATATTATTTAGACATACCATTTAAATGCACTGCAGACAACTTCCCTTTGCCAAAAGGTAGCTGAGCACATTCAACTAAGTGAATGCTCAAAACATATTTGAATCACAAGCAGTAAAAAAAAGGAACACGTCATAAAGTATTTTTAGACATAAAGCTGCAAATATCATGACAAACACAAAATACTGCAGCTGAAAAAAAATCAGTGGAAAATCCAATAATTTGTTCATTTGGTATTCATAAATCAATTGAAATTTCATTTCATGATTTTGTTAAAAGACCTCAATTATTTAACAAACTTTCATTTTTAAAAAATAATCCCTATGTAAGTATACCTGAGACGTGAAGTCATGTTGCTGCAACTGCCTTCCTTCTCTGAGGTCCCAGGACCTGACAGTGTTGTCTAAACCTCCCGTCCAAAGTTTGGTGCCGTCATTTGAAATGTCAATACAGCTGGCTCCATCCGTATGACCTTGGAATTGCCTGATATTAAACAAGCGATATTTCTGAATATATTTCATCACAAAATAACACATCAGCAAACACAGAATTGCAATACCAACTAAATAACAAATCTGAAATAGAGCTGAATATCTGATTTTTCTAGATGCAAGGGGTGATGCTGCTACCAAGATATCGAGACACTTACATGTTTAATTCAAAACTGGATTAAACTACAGTTGAAGGTCTTTTAGTTTGGCTTTATAAATCAAGCCTACAAATCACAAAGCAATAGTATTGAAGATTACTAGAAAATAACTCACTCTTACCTGACGAGTGTCTGGTTGTGCAGATCCCAAACAGCGATATTTCCATCACTACAGCAGGAGAAACAGACTTTGGAGTCAGGGCTGATAGCCAAAGCATAGCAGGCAGGAGCAGAGGATGTCAACTCTGCCTTTATACGTGGAGTTGGGGCTGCCAAATCCCAAATGGATAACGTGCTTGCTTCACCACCAACAATGAGAGTGCGTCCATCAGGAAGCAACTTGCATGAGCGGATGTAATTGTCTCTGTTCTGTTGAGATAGAATCCATTAAGCAATTGAAGTGAAAAGGGCAAACAAAATTATCTGTAGTGTACATAATAAAACATAATTTGATCAATTTTAACTATTTTATTAGAAGATTTATAACAGTGAGATTTTTCTTTTGAAAGTATTTTGCACTGGCCATGCAAGTTAATTTCAATCAAATATGATTAGGATTATACAGATTAGTCATAATGTAAAACATGATTTACATAGAACAGTACAGCACATTACAGGCCCTTCGGCCCACAATGTTATGCTGACCCTCAAACTCTCTTTCTCCCTTTCTAATTTTTTGATAAATGGAATATTCTTCACCATAACATAAACAACTGGAGCCCATGAATAATATTGTTGCCACTGTAGTGCTAAGGACTGCAATAGCTTAACAAATACTTTATCAGCTAACCTTTATGGAAAACTTTAGGTTTTGAATATTCAGTTTTGATAATTTCCAAACTTTAATTTACTTAATATTGATCTATATAGTTTAATTATCTCCTGGATATATTTGCCAGCATCAAATGAAACAAAGCAGCTGAACTTTTTCAGGGAGAATTGCCTCACTATAGGTGTTTGCTGGTGCTAAGTCGGAGTCTGCTGTTTGCTTACCCAAAACATACACAAGGCTAAATAAACAGAGATGTGCTCTAATCAACAAAATATAATGCTCATGGAATTTTTAAAAAAGTCTAAGCCCTCAGGACATTTTAGACAGCAGTGAATGAGAAACCAGAAACTCCAAAATGTTTGAACTGAAATTGTGCAAATGAGAACACTGGACTGGAAATCAGAATGCTTTTTAGCAAATATACACGTTTGGCTTTTAAATATTTCATAATTTGACTATTTGAAAAAATTATTTTAAACTAGTAACTGGTTTGGTAGCAACTGGTAACTAGTATTCAAATAATTTTCAAAAGTACAATAAAAAAAACACTAATTGTAGCAAGATTTGCCAGCATAACAATGGAGCATACATGGCACCTACTACACAATTTAATGGCTTGGCAAGAACACTTATTGACCAGTGACATAAAAGTGAAACAAAAGCGCTACTGGCAGTCTGCTACCTGCTGTCAAACTAGGCCAAAGGGCACAATAACAAAGAGTTTTGAACTACAGAGCACGAGGGCAGAGACTTGAACACAAATCAGCTTAGTTTCTCATTTGAGCACCTGCTAAACTGCCAGGTAGCTAGGTACAGAAGTTCACTATCAGACTGTCTGGAATGTAGCTTACCAAAAGCAGAAATAATTAGGTCAATTGGGGATTGGTAACAAGGAAGAAAAAAATATTTACATTTGTTTGGCTCTTTTTTCCATTAAGAGTTAAAGTAATTCACAGAAAGTATGTACTTTGAAATGACAATCACATATTCTAACAAAGAACAACAGGCTAACCAATTTGCTCATCAGGTCTTTCAAACAGTTACTAAATTAATGACTAGAAAATCATTTCTTGTTCACATTAGCTTATTTATAAATTGGGGAGGGGGTTGTAGGACCCTGCAGAAATTAACTTGCTCTTCAAAAATAGTCATGGGACCTTCCCAGTTCACATAAATGAGCAAACAGGGATACCTTGGTTAAACATCTCATCTGGAAAAAAAAACTACTAATATCAGAGTATTCCCAGAGTACTGCACTGAAATGTCAATCTAGATTATGTGCTTAAATCTCTGGAGTGGAGTCAATTTCAAAACCTTTAATCTCAGAATTATGTGAAATTCAAAAATATGCCAAGTTGCCCTTTCCTCTGTTTACACATCTTGCATATAATTGTTACATCAATCATTTGTAGAATGCATTGTTTACGCTGGTCAGTTATGAATCTCTAAGAAATACATGTTGTGTTAGTTTTATTGATACCAGCTGTCCAAGGCAGATTAGTTAAAGCAGGATTCGTGCCCAGTAAGGCAGTCTTGAGAAATTCAAGAAACTATTTTCAGAATAATTTTGAGCGCATTAAGATGCTTTAAAGTTTGCGCAGATTGGCATTGTTCGATTAAAGTGTAAAAAATACAGATGCTGACTAATAGACAGAGAGCTACTACATGTAAATGCCATTAGCGGCCACAACAGATGCTAAGTTTCAGACAAGTATTGTTGAAAATTGAAAATCAAGTACCATAATTTTGAATGCATCTGGGATTGTTCATGTAAATTATGTAACTGAGGCTACAAATCGCATCACATGAAGAAATCTCTGGAAATTGTCAGAGATGTTTATTCACGATAAATCATTTGTCCTGTGTATGATGAATCCCAAGAAGGATTTACAAATAGATAATCAAGTTCATTTTGAAAGATAATGGTATTATTACCTAGAGTGAACCAGGAGAATTTCACAACCATGTTTGTCATCATTATCAAAATGTGTATAATAACATTTATCCTAACACTGTCTTTACAAAATTCAAATTCTGCTAATCATTGTAAGCCAAAATTTCAATTTATATTCTTCTTCTATTTCACATTTGGTTTGGTGCGTAGTGATCCAGTGGGTGGTAAAAGGATAAATCCTCGGCCCACGGGAAATCATGAAAATCATTAGCCACAACATTGAAGGCTTCAGCCACAGTAAAGCAGAAAAGACAATATGGTGAAGTGGGGTTTAAAGACCAGCGAATCCTGTGAGTGTGGCGAAAGGTTACACATTCTGCACACTGCCCACTGTCACCTGATTTAGCTGACACTGACCTGCTCAACACCAACCAAACAACACCAGAGTGGCTGGCTGTCTGGTGTGACAAGCTATGATGATTCTATTTCACATAAAGTTCACATTAGTCTACACACTATCCCTTTTGATCATTAATCAAAATTTTAATTATAACGGACAACCAGAATATTACCAGAATATACTGCTGTATGCAATTACTGAGCAGGTTCCAATTTTACAAACATCCATAAATTGATTTTGCCCACGAGTTATAAAATACACAAAAAAAAAACATTTGATTTGGGAACCACATCTTCACACTATTCCAATGAATGGCATCAAAAACCCACAAGACTGTTTTTAAAGAAACTATTATGAAAATTTGAGAGTGCAAACTAGTCCTGTCATTTGTAGAATGAAAATATGAGCTTACAATGGACTTTAGATATTAATATTATTTTGCAAACTCAGTGATATACAGGGGCATTCATTAGTCAGGCATTCTTGACTCTGTGATAGCCTGTATAATATTAATATTATTTTAAACACATTAAACATAATTTATTATTATATTGTAATTTGTCCTCTTCTGTGCCTATTGTCTTGTTTATTAATTATTGTACTGCTCTGCACTGTTTTGTGCACTTTATGTAGTTCTGTGCAGGTCTGTAGTCTAGTACAGTTTCTAATGTTGCTTTACATAATCTAGTGTAGCCTTGTGCTGTCTCACATAGTCTAGTGTAGTTTTGTGTTGTTTCTTATAGCACCAGGGTCCTGGAGGAACGTTGTTTCGTTTCTACTGTGTACTGTACCAGCAGTTTATGGTCAAGATGACAATAAATTTGACTTGACTTGAAGTCCACCCAAAATGGTAAGAATTTCAACAATATAGAACCCTTGGGTTTTGCTACAGGATTGGCAGGTTTCCTAGGCTATTGTACACTGTTCCTATAAATAACCCAACCCACCTTTGATCCATTAATTCAAGTTACACAGTAATATGCCAGTCCAGTACCACTTACATCCACTATGGCAAAGTGCTTTGCGAGTTTGGTGATGAAACATATCAACTCCTGCCCGAGGAGCAACTCAGACCTGCTCCAATGTGCCTACCATCACAACAGGTCACCAGCACATGCCGTTTCACTGGCTCTTCAGTCAACTCTGGAACATCTGACAGTGAAGATGCATACATCAGGATGCTCCATAGATAGAAATATAGAAAACCTACAGCACAATACAGGCCCTTCAGTCCATAAAGCTGTGCCAAACATGTCCTTACCTTAGCAATTACCTAGGTTTACCCATAGCCCTCTATTTTTCTGTCCAGGAGTGTTTTAAAAGACCCTATCGTATCTGCCTCCACCACTGTTGCTGGCAGTCCATTTTACAGTCACCACACTCTGCGTAAAAAACTTACCCCTGACATCTCCTCTGAACCTATGAGGGGTGATTGATAAGTTCATGGCCTAAGGTAGAAGGAGTCAATTTTAGAAAACCTAGCACACTTATTTTTCAACACAGTCCCCTCCTACACTTATACAATTAGTCCAGTGGTCGTGGAGCATACAGATCTTGGACCACCAAAAAGGGTCCACAGCAGGGGTGATTGATAAGTTTGCAGCCTAAGGTAGAAGGAGATGAGTTTTACAGCTCTCGTTACATGCACGTGCAGTTCAAGTACAACTCATCTCCTTGGACATCCGTTTGCTCCACGACTTCGTACTTCCAGGCACCTCAAAAACTGTGCCCTCTCATGCTAGCCATTTCAGCCCTGGGAAAAAACTTCTGACTATCCACACGATCAATGCCTCTCATCATCTTACACACCTCTATCAGGTCACCTCTCATCCTCCGTCGCTCCAAGGGAAAAAGGCTGAGTTCACTCAATCTATTCTCGTAATGCTCCCCAATCCAGGCAACATCCTTGTAAATCTCCTCTGCACCCTTTCTATAGTTTCCACATCCTTCCTATAGTGAGAAGACCAGAACTGAGCAGAGTACTCTGTGGGGTCCCACCAGGGTACTAAACAGGTGCAACATTACCTCTCGGCTCCTAAATTCAATGCCACAATTGATGAAGGCCAGTACACTGTATGTCTTCATAACCACACAGTAAACATGTGCAGCAGCTTTGAGTGTCCTATGGACTCGGACCCCAAGATACCTCTGATCCTTCACACTGCTGTGTCTTGCCATCATATTTGACCTACCAAAATGAACCATTTCACACTTATCTGGGTTCAAATCCATCTGCCACTTTTCAGTCCAGTTTTGCATGCTATCAATGTCCCACTGTAACCTCTGACAGCCCTTTACACTATCCACACCACCTCCAACCTTTGCGTCATCAGCAAATTTACTAACCCGTCCCTCCACTTCCTCATTTATAAAAATCACGAAGAGTAAGGGTCCCAGAACAGATCCCAGAGGCACACCACTGGTGACAGACCTCCATGCACAATATGACCCGTCTACAAACACTCTTTGCCTTCTGTGGGCAAGCCAGTTCTGGATCCACAAAGCAATGTCCCCTTGGATTGAAGGAATTAAAGAGGTTAAGGAGTAATTTCGATGTTGCTAACACACCGGAGGATGCGGTGTTAATTATACACTGTTTTCTGAACATGCTAAACATTGTTCTCGAAATTGCTAGACCAAGGTTTAAATAAAGAACTGCCTGATGAGATAATGTCCTAACGCAGGTTCTTAGAAGCATATGAGAACTATCTACGCTAAGCAGGTTCCTAGAACAGTGATTCACTAAATGATCAATTACCTTGTTAGTACCTTATGTTACTGTTGCTGGGCAAGTAAAGAAGAAACTGCACAATTGCTTAACAAGTGTACATGACTGCATGTGTATAAAAGAGCCATGCTTGTACAAGTAACTGGAGACCCCTAAGGAGACTCCACGAGAGTGCTGAAGGAAGCTTCTTCCTAAAAAAAAGTTGTTGTTTTATCTTCCCTAGTACTGTGTGTTCTTGCATCAGGTAACGGGTAATAATTAGAAGTAAGGTTTAACAATTTGGTGAGCCAGCCAGGAGTCCAAGACCAGGCATCCTCGTAAGACGGGGTCAGCGATCGGCTCAGTGGCAACAACCTTTACCTTGATCTCTCTCATTAATTGTCCACCTTGACAACCCTTTCGTCTACAGGAAATCCTCTGACGGACTCCTGAAGAACCATTAAGATTACCCGAGCACTACAGTAAGAACGGTAGGCTTGAGGATTTGCCCTGGTGTAAGAAGAGTTAGAGGATTCACTCTGGTATACATACATTTTGAAGTAAGCTTACGACAATTTGCCTGTTTCGGACACCCTGCCTTAGACTGGTTGTTAAGGGGAGAAATCCCCCACGTGAAGGTCAGGACCCTGAAGTGGATGCAGGGAGACACGGCACGAGATTAACGGAATAAGGAAAAACGGGTCATACCCTTGATAAGTCAGGACTGGATACACCCTTGTTCAAAATTTGTAAGGAGAATCCTAGGGATGAGAATGATTTTCGTAAATTATCAGGCTCATTAAATAAGAAACTGGGAAATGGAATGTGGCCATTAGGGGGAACCTGAAATGTGCAGAAATTCATTAATGCAGGAAAGACAATGTGGAAATGAAATTCAGGAGAAAAATGGAAAATTTTAATGTCAACATGGAGAAAAATGGCCAAGGAATTAACTAATAAGTCGAGACAAAGTAGTTGGGAGCACAATGCACGTAGAAGAGTGTATGTGATACGCAAACCCAAGCCAAGGGAAGTGCTGGAGTATCAGTGTGAGGACCATGATAAAGGACAGAAAAGGAGGGAGAAAACAGGAGAAGGAACTGGACAGAGACATGAGGGTGCTAGTTACCAGGGTAAAACGGAGGTACCTCCCAACATGTCTGGATTGCTCATGTTGTTCGAAAATGAGACTGATGACACAGATGAAACTGAGGAGGACTGGCTGGTGTGACCCTTGGCCCCGGGATACCCACCTTTTCCCCATCCACAAGCACCACAACCATCGCCACTCCCTTATTCCCAAGAGCAGGGACCGGAGCAGTTCGGCGACTCTACATCTGCCCGGACTAGGAGCCAGACTATACAGCAGTCAAAGGAAACACCGTCTCACCTCCCCCGACCTACCTTCGGCCCCCAGCGACGTAATTTCCCAGTGGGAGATGGGTCCCTGGTGGACCCGCGTGAAGAGTATGACTATGACGACCCCTCCATTCCTGGCCCAGGGGCAGGTGTGTTCCCCAACTGCATCGTCCCTAACCCTCATCGAGATGCCCAGAACCCTACCTCTATGGTTTATACCCCATGGAAGCCCCATGAAATGTGCATGATAATGAGTAATGCACCCAACCGTAAAACTAACTCTGATGATTTCATAGATTATATTATAAGCACTATTCAGGTGTACCAGGCAACACCGCAGGACCTTTTTAGCTTGTGTTATATGGCCCTCACTCAGGACGAGCGAGCCAAGTGGAAGGAGGAACTCCGTAACCACCCGACATGACAAGCCTTTGCAATGGTGATTAATGACCCATAGCAGCGGGTCACCAGGATTAAGCGGGCTCTTAAAACTACTTTGCAGCAACCTGTCAACATGACGAAAGTTCTGGAGTGTAGACCAAAGAATAAGGAAGATGGTACTGACTTTTGGGACCGTTTCTGCTCCACCTATGCCGGGGATACTGCCTATAATGCTAGTAATGCCTCACCTCAGTTTAATGCCATCCTTCAACAATGTATCCCTGAGAATATTGCTACTACCATCAGGACCAACAATATGAACTGGTCAGATAATTCCAGACCCTAGATGAGTCGAGCGCTCATATTCTATTGGAACCCAATTAAAGAATCCAAACCCACAAAGGTAAAGTGTGAGATGGTCCAGCGACCACATCAGCTTCCCCGCCAGAAATCTGACAATACGGGATACCAGATGGAACCTCAGTATTGCTTCCCTGGATGGATGGACCAATCAGGCCATGGGTAAGCAGCCCACCCTAATGGATCCAGAGTACCACTATATGGGCCACCTCATGCTCCAAGTCCTCAGCCCCATGGTGGTCAAAGACCTCCATTCCCCCGTCCTTCCAACCCGGCCCCTTTTAGTGTCCAGTTGACAGGATGCTTTTACTGTGGTGCCACAGACCATTGGAAAAAGGATAGCCCCTACCGCTTAAACAACCCACCAGGAGGGCCGGAACATCCAGGCAGGCGACATCCTTTTACCACAGATAACCCGTTTTCGGCCACTCTAGATGAGCCACTGATGCCCGCCCACATGTTTCCCACGCTCACTAACAATCCAGAAGATCCCAGATTTAATTTGTTAGTAGAAGATACTAATATCCCTTTCATGGTAGATATTGGGGCATCATGTATAACCCAGCATAATTTCGGAATGTCAGGAGATCTGGTAATCCTCAGAGGCATGATGGGACAACAATGCTCTTACACACACTGACAGCACCTTTACAGGTGCAATCTGGGGACTAGTGCACTGAAGTCCAGTTCACAGACTACAAACCTTGAAGCAAATTTAGCAGGGAGAGATTTACTGTGCTCCCTTGGCCTCAGTATCCAAAGCTTTAACGCTGGCATTACTGTCACGGGCCCGGCGATCGGTAGAATTTTTTGGACTCACCCCCTTCCCCAATGGTGGTCCATAGACCTTCAGCCCCGAGATTTCAACCCACCCTTTAAGGTGCCCAACCCACATGTGACACTGGCCTATGATCCCTTGGGGGTCTCAAAGGAATTGGAAATCTGATATGCTCCCTTTGTGGACAGCATGGTCAGAGTCACGGTTCGAGGGGAGATGCAGGGCAAGGAAGGGACAGCATTACTTATCCAAGTGCCTGCTGAAATTTGGAGTCAGTCAGGCCTTGTATCCTCCCCATGTTACCTTGTCAGTGGCGGCTGGACACAAGCCAAAGGAACTAGGCTTCCTAGTCCATCGACTGCGGCAGCAGGCAAACCCACACGTCTTCGGAGTACCCCAAACGCTAACAGTTGGCACCCTTACCTATTGCCCTACCCCCTTTTCAGTGCAAGGACTACACCACCACCATCAGCCGTACTGTTCTGCATCAGATGGACCAGCCCCTGACTTATGGGCTGCATCAAAGGACGAGGTGGGATTGACTTCAGTGGCCCCGTTACATATCAGGGTAAAACCAGGCGCACAATTACCCTCCATTCTGCAATATCCCCTTCGGAAGGAAGCCATTGCTAGTATCACTTCTCTAATAGACGGCTTTTGCAAACAGGGAATTTTAGTCCCCTGCCAGTCGCCTTGTAATACTCACATTTTGCCTTTCCCTACACCCGGAAGAACGGACTGGCGGCTGGTGCAAGACTTGCGTAAAATTACTGAAATAGCTGAACCCTTGGATCCTATTGTCCCTAACCCTACTACCATTCTTAATAATATCCCAGCAGATGTCTGTGTATTCACTATTATTGATCTGCAACACGCGTTCTTTGCTATTCTATTGCCCTCCGACTCACAGTATCTATTTGCGTTCACTTTCCAAGGTCAGCAATATAACTGTTCGCGTCTCCCCCAGGGATTTGTCCATTCACGGACAATTTTCTCTCAGATACCGCATAACCAATTAAAAGACTTGCAGCTTCCTGGCGGCTCGACAGTAATTCAATATGTGGACGACCTTTTGCTGGCCAGCTCCTCTGAGCCTGCCAATGAACGGGATACCAATAGACTCCTTAATGGCTGCCATTCCTGGGGATATGTGGTCCCTTGTCACAAGGTGAAACATGGCCAACTCCAAGTAAAATTCTTGGGCACCCTTTCTTGGGCGAATGAGAGGAAGCTTACCCCTGAATGAATAGCGCCCATTCTGGCGACCCCACCACCAACCACGCCCAAAAGCATTAGAGCTTTCCTGGGCCTGGTAAACTTCTGCAGGCAATGGCTGCCCAATGTTGCCCTCTTGACTAAATACCTCTCACCCTTGGTGCCCAGCCAGACAGCAGGACACTTTGAGCTTACCCAGAAACAGAGGGATGCTTTTGATAAACTTAAGCAGGCGCTGGCTAGTGCCCCCGCCTTGGAGCGCTCTCTCTATGATCATCCCTTCCAGTTATTTGTCAGTGTCTTGGAGGACTGTGCTACAGCAGTACTTACTCAGATTCACAGAGATAGGAAACGGGCAGTAGCGTACTTCTCCACGCATCTAGATCCAGTAGCTAGGGGCCTGCCACCGTGCTCACAGATACTCCCAGCCATTTATTCCCTGGTAATGGCCACCACGAATATCACTTTGCAGCAGCTGGTGGTTATATATTCTTCGCATACTATTACTGCACTTTTGACCTCCCATCAGACCCAACACCTCACTCGCTAGGTTAAACAGATAAGAGATAGCGCACCTTAATAACCCACTTCTCACCTTTGCCTACTGTACTACCATCAATTCTGCCACCTTTTTAGAAACCCCACCTGAAGACCTCACGGACCCGCCCCATGACTGTTTAACGAGAAACCGTTTCTTGACCACAACTCTCTGACAAGGCATTTCTATCTATGGATTTGACTCTACATTGACGGGACCTGCTCTGTGTCTGAGCAGGGAACCCGCCTGAGCGGCTACGCCATTGTGAATGACTTGGCTGTGGTCGAGTCAGCATCCTTACAACCTCCTGTCTCAGCACAAAAGGCGGAACTATTTGCCTTGACGAGAGCCTGTATATTGGCCAAGGATAAAGTGACCAATATTTTTACTGATTCCCGTTACGCTTTTGGGGTGGCTCATGACTTTGGCCAACTGTGGGCCCACCGGGGATTCCTCATTTCCACAGGGACACCTATCCAGAATGCCTCATATGTAAAGAACCTCCTCAGTGCCATCCTCCTCCCAAAACAATTGGCTATCATCAAGTGCTCAGCGCATCTCTCCAACTCCTCTACAGTCACCCAAAGTAATAATCGGGCCGACAGGGAAGCCAAATTAGCGGTGCAAACTGCCATTTATATTGTCTCCACGGCAGAGAAACGGGCCTTGGCCTGCAGGTGGACCACAACAACAAAGGGTATTCCAGACATGGACACTGTACAACTACAGGGGGACGCCCCGATTCAGAAAAACTAATCTGGAACACGCACGGGTGTTTGCACTCTATGTCCGAGGGCCTCTGGCTCACTCCAGTTGGCCAAGTATGTATAGCTGATGCTTTGTTACCAACGCTTATTGATTGTCTGCATACCGATATGCATCTTGGCAAGGAGGGAATGAGTAACATTTTATTACGCACCTGGTGGCACCCTAGATTGGAAGAGGTGGCACAAGAGAAAATATGATCATGTCTGATATGCCAATAAACAAAGGCAGGAAAAGGAGTAAAATGTGCCCAAGGGAAAACCCCCTTGCCAGGTGGCCCTTTTGAATGTATTCAGCTTGATTTTATCGAACTACCATGTGTACACTGTTCGAAGTATTGTTTACTGATTGTAGGTGTGTTCAGTAGATGGATTGAAGCCTTTCCGACCACCAATAATAAAGCTTCCACGGTGGTAAGGTTTTTACTTACAGAGATTGTACCAAGATTTGGGGTACACAGACATGTAAGTTCGGACAATGGTCCTCATTTTGTGGGAAAAATAAATAAAGAACCATGCGAGGTGCTGCACATTGTACAGCGATTCCACTCTGCCTATCACCCAAAGGCTGCAGGAGTAGTGGAACGGGCTAACGGCACCCTGAAAAATAAGCTGGCTAAGTTAATGTCCGAAACCGGAATGAACTGGCTGAAGGTCCTTCCGTTAGCTTTGTATCGTATCAGGATTACTCCCCATTCCACTGCTGGAGTATCAGCAGCTGAAATTACTTATGGAGGTCCCGGAAGGACCCCATGGGATGCTAATACTCAGCTTCCCACCCAAGTTGACCTTAATGTTATGGGGGATGAATTGCAAAGGTATTTCAGGCAGTTAACATCATCTCTAAAGTTTCTTCATTCTCAGGTGCAGGAGGCGTTTAAGCCACAGGAAAAACCAGAAGCAGAGTAGCAGGATTTGAAAATTGGAGATTCGGTATTGATAAGAGATTGGGAACGTCCCAAGCTTGGACCCCGGTGGAAAGGACCATTCCAGATACTTCTGCAAACACTGATGGCCATTAAGGTTCAAAGGCACAGCTGCTGGATCCACCTAAGTGATAGTAAATGATGGGCTCCACAGGTGGACTAAAGACTATTATTGGACTTTCCATTGTTATAACTGCCTCCATGGTATTAAGCCTGGAGGACAAGTTGTTTTATAAGACTCGTATACACTTGCATGGAAATCAAACTGTATGCTATCTGCTTGCCTGGTCAGCAGAAGCATTATTTGTGGCCACTCCTGGGTGGAAGCCACATACCCTGTATACCGCAGATACTTCAAATGCCCCTTGTGAGGGGGTAACCCTTGGTTTGTGCGACTGTAACGAAACCCAATTTCCCTCAGGATCAATAAAGTATGTCTGTCTGTAACAGGGAGTTTTAGGACAGCCAGTCTTCAGCGGGCGTCAGAGGTGGAGAGGTTAAGTAACTTGAAATTCCTTGGCATTATCATTTCAGAGAATTTGTACTAGAGCCAACACACAAGTGCCATTACAAAGACACAGCAACACCTCTACTTCCTTACAAGTTTGTGAAGATTTGACATGTCATCTAAACTTTGACCAGCTTCTATAGATGTGTGGTGGAATGTATACTGACTTGTTGCATCATAGCCTGGTATGGAAATACCAATGTCCTTGACCAGAAAAGTCTACAGAAGTGGTGGATATGGCCCAGTTCATCACAGATAAAGTCCTCCCCAGTTTTGAGCACATCTACAAGGAACACTGATGCAAAAAAGCACCGTCCATTATCAAGGACCACCACCATCCAGGCTATGTTCTCTTCTCACTGCTGCCATCAAAAAAGAGATACAGTAGTCTTAGATCCTACACCATCAGGTTCAATAACAGTTATTACCCCTCAATTCTCAAGCTCCTGAACCAGAGTGAGTACATCACTCACTCAATCATTGAACTGATTCCACAACCTAAGGGGCTTGCTATCAAGGACTCTGCAACTCATATTCTCAATACTTATTGCTTATGTATTATTATTATTTTGAGTTTTTTTACAATTTGTTGTCTTTTTCATATTGGTTGTATGTCCATCTTTGTGTGCAGTTTTTCGCTGATTCTATTGTGTTTCTTAGTATTTACTGTGAATGCCCACAAGAAAATGAATTTGAGGGTAGTATTAGGTGGCATTTATGTACTTCGATAATAAATTTACTTTGAACTTTAATATATCTTTTACTAGTGAACCAGTTGAGATAACAGACCACAGGGATATGGGGCCCTAGATGACTTTATAAGAACAAGGGAAAAGAATCTCCGAGTGAACCAGAGAACAAATTGGGATTCCAAATAATCATTTAGGAGATTATTGGAATTCTACAGTGTTATGCAAAAGGAGGAAAGATAATGTCTGTCTTCAAGTTAAGTACACATTTGCCAATTATGTCTGTACCATAATGCATTATCTCCCACCATTCCCCTTACCAGGCAATCCAGCTGAGAGACTGGGCTCTTGTTCCCAGGGTGACTAATATCCCAGACCTTCACACATCCCTTTCCACCAGTGTACACGTGTCTCGTAGGATTACTGATCGTCACTGCACACACGACTTCACCATGGCTCAGAGAATTCATTTGCCGTGCATGCCTTGGAATTCCTGGTCCAATCAGAGCATCAGGAGGGAAAGGCACAGGTTGCATCTGTCCATCAGCGCTTACATGAAATGAATAAGCACTATTAAGAATGAAATTACAGATTAGTAAATCATTCTACCCATCAGTGTGTCTTCAACTTGCGTGTTACTACAAAACTTTATATGAAGCTAAAGTTAAAGTCTGTCCGAGCTTTATAGGCTCATCAGGCCAGTGCTTATGCTGGTTTCTGTAGCGTGAAGCGACTGAGGGTACGAGACTCTCCCCGCTTCCCCGCAACCCCGGATAGGATGCCAGTCTATCAACGAGGTTATATGAAGCTGAACTTACTTAGTAAAACCTGGAAAGAATGTACAGCTAGAAATTGAAATGTTTTCAGTTTCTCACTTGTTTTGGTCATTGAGTTGTTCAGCATCCATCAAGGACCCCACCATCCAGATTATGCTCCCTTCTCATTCCTGCCATCTGGGAGGAGGTACAGGAGCCATAGGTCCCACACCAGCAGGTTCAACAGTTATACCCTTCAACCATCAGCATGATGGTTCACTCACCTTCACTCACCTCAACTCTGAACTTATTCTACAACCTATGGACTCACTGTCAATGACTCTATAATGCATGTTCTTAGAATGATTATTTATTTACTTTTTTTATTTGTGCATTTTGTCTTCTTTTGCACATTGGTTGTTTATCAGTCTGTGTGTAGTTTTGCACTAATTCCATTGTATTTCTCTGTTCTACTGCAAACGCCTGAAAGAAAATGAATCTCAAAGTAGTATATGGTGACATATACTCACTTTGATAATAACATTACTTTGAACTCATCTACTCCCCAAGAATAATCATTAGCAGGTCAAAATGGCATGTTTCCGTTCTGTGTGGGTATCTGGTATTGAGAGCAATTCATCAGCAACAGGTTGAGCAGCAGCAATTCTACTGAACATTATATTTGAGGCATCTTTCTCATGCATGTTTTCAGATTAGCAATAGGATTATTATAACTTACGGTTTTCCTCCGGGAATGCCACTTAGGTTTGGTGGAATGCCAGGTACACGTATGTGATGTGGATCAAATCCAACCTAATTTTTAACAAAATTATACTATCATTTGCCACCGCTTTGGTGAAGGACAAACAGTAAAACCTGGCTTTCTTTATTTTTTAAAAAACTAGATGTACTTTTTAAAAATATTTTAAAAAATCTTTAGTTGCTGATAATTTGTACTTTAAGAGAATTGCTCAAAACCTTAAGATCACCATCAGTTAAAATGCTTTGGTCAAATTAAGATGAGAAGTCTATGAAGTTCACTCACCACTGGAGATCGGCTGTAGGCAGCTGCCGCCGCTGCAGCTGCTGCTGCTGCACTCATCTGAGGGGAGATATTATGTAATCCTGCATATGTCCCCGGACTCGTTAGGTCTCCATTCATACCAGCATGGGGCACTATTCCAAACGGAGTAGGATAAGGGCATGGAACTGCCATAGGAGTCCTCAAGCCTGTGAATCACCAAATTCTGAAGTCAGTGAATGTAAGCCCAAAAGCTGAGTGTTCTCAGCTGAACATTATCACAGACACCTGTGAAATTAAAAGGCAAACGTAGGTCTACAATGTGCTTCCATTTGCAATATATTTCCTATAAGGAGAATTTCCAAGTACAAATTACATTATGATTCTTTCTGCAAATCTAAATCTCGTTGATTCTGCACCACTGAAATACCAAGCCCATGCCAACAGTAAATTACGCTTGTACAATGTCCTGGGTATGTTACTCAAAATGGCCTCTTTGGTTTGTTACAAGTAGGAATGTTTCTTTGTCGGATAAGTGTTTCTCTCGCCGTTGTTTCACTTTAGAATGGCTGATATGGTAATTGTATTCATTTGTTAATCAATGGGGAATGTCATTGTGTCTTGTGATGCTGGGAACTTGGGGGAGGGGTTTTCGCGGGTTTTTTTGGAGAGGCCGAGGAAGACGCTGAGGAAGGTGGACGAGTGCTGGACTGCTCGTAAGACCACCGGGGTGGTCCCAGGTGCGACGGCCGGATGGGTCGATTGGTTCGTTGATTGAGCTCCAACGAGTGCACTAAACAGACTGAACTTTGATAAGTTGGCGCCTTTTGTTTTTTTCCTTGTATATATATATATATTGTATTGCCTACTATTTTTTTAATTTTAGTAAACTCTTTAAAGTGTATTTCATAACGGTATTTGTTGTGGGTTTGATACTGTTGGCAGGCGCGAGGCATTAACTCGATTCTCACAGCACCTGCGTGTACGGGAGGTGGGTTGGAGAGTGACTGGATCTCCTTTTTCCCCTAGACATATACCAGCCTGTTGGGTAAGGGTTACATTTGTGGGGTGCTCGTCCGGGATTGGATTGTCAGGGGCTGTGGAGTCGCGCAGGCAGCACAGCAGAGATGGACAGAGATAAGTTTGTTTGTTGGTGCCAGTTTGAAGGTGTACCAGTACAGTACGCATGCGTAGTGAGCGGAGTGGATGTTCGAGTTTCGGGAGACGCGATAGTGCGGGGTTTAAGTTCGGTGAAGGGTATTGGGCAGGTAGAATTGGTAGCTAGACGGTGTGGTAAAGAGGTAGAGTCTAGCTGGGTGTTGGTTCGTACGAGTGCTGAAGTCAGGACGGTGGAACTGCCGGCGACAGTCAGTGTACCGGGGGAGGAGGGGCTGTGGGGGCTCCACTTCTACAAGGATGAGGCTGAGGAGACATCGGGGGAAGAGCTAGAGCTAGAGGTGGACCCCAGAGAGGTGCCCGGCACAAGTAAAGGGAGGTGGGAGGAGGGAGTCGTGACTAAGCCCCGCTCCCCAGGTAGGGTGGAAGCCTCGGAGCTGGCAGCCGCACTTAATTCCCTGGTGGGGGTGGCCGAGAGGCCACGGCTGAAGCTGGGGGTGTTCTCCGGAGCCAAGCCTACTCCGGATGGGGAGGTGGACTATGAGACCTGGATCGAGCATACGTCTTTGATGTTAGAGGAGTGGCCAGGCTTGGAGGAGGAGAAGAGGCAGCGATTGGTGGGAAGTTTGAGGGGTTTAGCAGCCAAAACCGTCCGGGAGTTGAAAGCTGAGAAGCCTGGGGCCTCAGTCGAGGAATGCCTAGAAGTTTTGGAGGGAGCGTTTGGGTTGTCAGGGGAACCCTGGCTGCTTTTAGCAGAGTTTCTACGCCTGGAACAATGGAGAGGGGAAAAGCTCTCCGAGTACATATTTAGGATGGAGGGGATGCTCTTGGGGCTGCGGCGCCGGGGGGTAGTGAAGGCGCCTGACGTGGCTAGCGCGAGGATGAGTCAGATATTCAGTGGCTCTCTGGAGGAGGACAAGGTGGTGTGGACTATCCGGCAGGCTTATAGGAAAGGCCCCCCTCCATTGTTCGGGCAACTGATTAGAGAGGTGCGAGAGGAAGAGAGAGCGTTGGGGCGGAAAAGGGGCACGGGCCTACGGGAGCGATCCTCAGCGATACAGGAAGTGGTGGCTGAGTGGAGGAATGACAATCCCCCCCGGGGAGTAGGGAACCCCCTTTGGAGGGGAGGGACAGGGGAGGTACCTACTCTCAGGGGCGATCAGTGCAGTGGATTGGGAGCAGGAGCCGTCCTGGGAGAGGAGGGGCGGCCGGCAGTGTGTGCTTTAATTATGGGAAAGAGGGGCATTTCAGGCGGGACTGTGGGCGGCCGAGGGTGTGCTATAGCTGTGGAGAGGAGGGTCACTTTAGGTGGGATTGTGAGAGACAAGGAGTCCCGCGGAGGACAAGCCCCCCCATGACTAAAAAGGGAGAGGTGTCGGGAAACTTAGGAGAGGCTCAGTGAGGGAACGGACTGGAGCCTCTGGAGGAACACGTTCCCAGAGATCAGCCGGAAGACCACCGGGTGCCCACGCCTCTGTTCCGGATGGGCTGGTAGGACCCCGTGCCAGTGTGGGTCTACGGATAGAGGGAATTTACGCAAGAGCCGTTCTTGATACGGGATCGCAGGTGACCTTATTGTACCGGTCTTTCTACAATCAATATCTAAAGCATTTGCCCGTAACACCATTTGCCGCCCTGCAGATTTGGGGTGTGAGCGAGGGTGACTACCCGTAGATGGGTACCTATCGGTGAGATTGGAGTTCTCGGAGGGCGATGTGGGAGTGTCGGAAGCTATTGAGACGTTGGTGTTGGTGTGTCCTGACCCGGTGGAAACCGGTGGTGCTGCCCTCCTGGTGGGGACTAACTCCCCAGTTGTGCGACGGCTCCTGGGAGCTTGTAAGGAGAAAGGGGGGGAAGACTTTCTGGAGACCCTCTCGGTGCATCCAGTGTTTCGAGCAGTGTTCGCAGAAGGGGTTGCCTCCCAAGGGCTGGACCCGGAGTGTAAACGAGGGAGGGTGTGGTGTACGCAGGCGAGGCCCAAGGTGATCCGACCAGGGGAGGTAGCACTAGTGATGGGGACCCCCAGATCCCAGGAGTGCCGACGGGAGAAGCCCTGTTAGTAGACACCCCAGACGATCTTGAAGGGGAGACCCGATTTCCGGCGGGGGCGCTGGTGAGGCCCAAAGTGCAGAGACCAGGGGTGGTACATGCAAGGCGGATAGCTATAAGTGTCAGGAACACCACGGCAAGAGAAATCACCTTTAAGAGGGGAATGCCGCTGGCGCATCTGTTCCCGGTGACGGTAATGTCTAGCGCACCAGTGAGGACCCCTAACAGGGAGGGATCGGAGCATCGAAGGGAGCTGACCGCTGAAGCCTTTAACTTCGGGGATTCCCCTGTGTCGCCGGAGTGGAAACACCGGCTAGTGGAGAAGATGCTGAAGATGGAAACTGTTTTTTCTCGGGGCAAGTTTCATGTTGGCTGCGCCAAAAGCATTCGCCACACCATCCGGGTGACAGAGGACACCCCGTTCCGAGAGAGATCCCGGCGGCTGGCTCTGGCAGATGTTGAGGACGTGCGACAGCACTTGTGCAAGTTGAAGGAGGCAGGAATCATAGCTGAGTCTCGAAGTCCTTATGCGTCCCCAATAGTGGTGGCACGGAAGAAGAATGGGCGAGTGCGCATGTGTGTTGACTACAGGACGTTGAATTGGCGAACTGTCCCTGATCAATATACTGTCCCAAGAGTCGAGGATGCGTTGGCCTGCCTGAGCGGTGCGAAGTGGTTCAGTGTGCTGGATTTAAGAAGTGGGTATTACCAGATCCCGATGAGTGCGGCCGATAAAGAGAAGACCGCTTTTATCTGCCCGCTGGGGTTCTTTCAGTTCGAACGAATGCCCGAAGGCATATCGGGAGCCCCAGCCACCTTCCAGAGGCTCATGGAGAGAACTGTGGGGGATATGAATCTGTTGGAGGTACTGGTGTATCTGGACGATTTGATAGTGTTTGGATCGACTTTGGAGGAACATGAGGAGAGGCTGTTGAAGGTGTTGGGCCGGCTTAATGAAGAAGGGTTGAAGCTTTCCCTGGACAAATGCCAGTTCTGCAAGTCGTCGGTTAACTATATTGGCCATATCATTTCGCGAGAGGGAGTGGCTACTGATCCAACCAAGATAGAGGCCGTGATCGCCTGGCCGAGACCCCAGAAAGTGAGTGCTCTGCGCTCATTTTTGGGGTTCTGTGGGTATTACCAGCGATTTGTGAAAGGATACACCAAAGTGTGTCACCCGTTGACTCAGCTGTTGTGTGGCTATCCCCCGGTGGGGAAGAAGAGGACGGGGAACCAGAGGCAGGACGCTGGAGGATACTGGAACCCAGCTGAACCTTTTGGCTCGAGATGGGATGATCAATGTGAAGAGGCGTTCCGATCTTTGAAAAGGGCCCTGACCCAGGCCCCAGTGTTGGCTTTTGCCGATCCCCAGAAGCCATATGTGCTGCACACGGATGCCAGCCGAGAGGGTCTCGGGGCTGTTCTGTACCAGGAGCATGGCAAAGCATTGAGGCCGGTAGCCTTTGTCAGCCGAAGCTTGTCGCCATCGGAGAGAAACTATCCCACTCACAAGTTGGAGTTCCTGGCGCTGAAGTGGGCGGTGGTGGACAAGCTAGGCGATTACCTGTACGGAGCCAAGTCTGAGGTGAGAATGGATAACAATCCTCTCACTTATATTTTGACTTTGGCGAAGCTAGATGCCACAGGACATCGGTGGCTGGCGGCCTTGTCGGTATATGATTTCAGCCTGAGGTACCGCCCCGGAAGCAAGAATGTCGATGCGGATGCATTGTCTCGTCGGGAGCCGGGGGAGGAGGAGAGGGACGAGGAGTAGGAGAGTGTCCCTGCCCCTGGAGTGAAGGCGATGTGTCAGTTTGTTATCACCGTGAAGGCCGAGGGAAGAGGGAGGCTGGAACGAGCCGTGGACCATTTGGGGGTTTTTGACGATGCCATACCCCTAGTTTACTGTGACCTGACCGCTCTGGGGACTAAACAGTTGCCGGAACTGAGTCCGGGGGAAGTGGCAACTGCTCAGCAAAATGACCCGGGCATTGGCACAGTGTGGAGAGCGGTCGAGAAGGGGGATGGGGCGTTGGCTGAGAAGGCGAAACACCCATGCGTGCCTCTGTTGTTGAAGGAGTGGTCTCGGTTGAAGTTAAAGAACAAAATCTTGTACCGGGTAACGACACCTCCGGCCAACCCCACTGTTGGCAACTGGTCCTGCCGGAGGAGTATCGCCAGGCTGTACTCCAGGCCTTACATGATGATTCTGGACATTTGGGGGTGGAAAAGACATATGGATTACTCAAAGACCGGTTCTACTGGCCCCGGATGAGGGGGGACGTCGAAGAATACTGTAGGGGATGCCATTGTTGCATCCAGAGGAAGACCCTGCCAGCGTTGGCGGCTCCACTGTCGCACTTGCAGAGTGCGGGACCTCTGGACCTGGTATGTATGGATTTCCTGTCGATTGAGCCTGACACCAGCAACACCGTGAATGTATTAGTCATCACCGATCATTACACTCGCTATGCTCAGGCATTTCCCACCAAGGATCAGAAGGCGACGACAGTGGCGAAGGTGTTATGGGAGAAGTATTTTGTGCATTACGGCCTTCCCAGGCGAATCCATAGTGATCAGGGGCGGGACTTTGAGAGCCGCCTTATCCAGGAATTACTGACTATGCTTGGGGTTGAGAAATCCAGGACTACCCCTTACCACCCACAGGGAGACCCTCAGCCAGAGAGATTCAACAGGACCCTGTTGGATATGCTCGAGACGCTGGAGATTGGGCAGAAAAGCAGGTGGAGTCGTCATATTGGACAATTGGTTCACTGTTACAATTGTATTCGCAATGAGGCTACAGGGTATTCACCCTATTATCTGATGTTCGGGCGGGAAGCGAGGTTGCCCATTGACGTGTGTTTTGGAGGTGGAGTGGGTGAATTCCCCGGGAAGTCCCATCTAAAGTACGTGTCCGACATGAAGAGGGAGTTACAGCGGGCGTACGAGTTGGCCGAGGCGGCGGCTACCAAACAAAATCAGAAGAATAAGATGCGGTATGATCGAAAGGTGAAGTTTGTACAATTATTACCGGGCGACCGGGTCCTTTTACGGAATTTGGGACTCCCTGGTAAGCACAAGTTGGCAAATCGATGGGCGGCCAGCCCCTATGTAATAGAGAGCCAGATGCCGAACCTGCCCGTTTACCAGGTGAAACCTGAGGATGGAAAAGGGCCTATCAAGGTACTCCATAGGAATCACCTGCTGCCACTGGGTCAAGCGGTGCAGGTGGATCAGGAGCCCAAGTGGGAGGTTACGCCCAGTACAAGGACTCTGCGAGGGCGCGGAGAACGGGAAGAGCCCGCTGCTGAAGAGCGGGGACGGGTCCCTCACCCGGGAATGGCTACCGATTCAGAGGAGGACGACTCAGATGAGTGGGTCCTGTTCCCATTCGCTGGTGCTCCAGTACCAGGAGAGGAGGCTCCTGGCCCTTCCCATACTGAATTGGGTGAGAGGAGGGAAGGTCTTGAGGGTCAGATGGAGAGGCAGCCTACATTGGTGGGAGAGAGGGTGGAACCCGAGCGTGAGCCGGAGAGATCTCAGGCGAGGGAGGACCCCTGTGAGGAAAGGGGTGCGGGTCTGTCAGGTAGACCTGGGGTGTCCGAGACAGTGGGTTCGCAGGTGACGAGGGAGCCCAGTGGGGCAGAAGGGGTATGGAGATCTCAGAGGATTAGGCGCCCCCCGGAGCGGTTGACATATGTGGTACCGGGAGAACCGAGTGTGATTTCTACTGTTCTGGGTAGTTATGTCACTGCTTTCTGCACCTGGGTTGGGTTTTATGTGTTGCAAGAAGCTTTGGGGACCTCTAGTAATGCCATGAGGGCATGACATTTGCTGGTGGGGAGAGAATGTACAATGTCCTGGGTATGTTACTCAAAATGGCCTCTTTGGTTTGTTACAAGTAGGAATGTTTCTTTGTCGGATAAGTGCTTCTCTCGCCGTTGTTTCACTTTAGAATGGCTGATATGGTAATTGTATTCATTTGTTAATCAATGGGGAATGTCATTGGTGTCTTGTGACGCTGGGAACTTGGGGGAGGGGTTTTCGCGGTTTTTTTTGGAGAGGCCGAGGAAGACGCTGAGGAAGGTGGACGTGTGCTGGACTGCTCGTAAGACCACCGGGGTGGTCCCAGGTGCGACGGCCGGATGGGTCGATTGGTTCGTTGATTGAGCTCCAACGAGTGCACTAAACAGACTGAACTTTGATAAGTTGGCGCCTTTTGTTTTTTTCCTTGTATATATATTGTATTGCCTACTATTTTTTTAATTTTAGTAAACTCTTTAAAGTGTATTTCATAACGGTATTTGTTGTGGATTTGATACTGTTGGCGGGCGCGAGGCATTAACTCGATTCTCACAGCACCTGCGTGTACGGGAGGTGGGTTGGAGAGTGGCTGGATCTCCTTTTTCCCCTAGACCTATACCAGCCTGTTGGGTAAGGGTTACACGCTATACAAAGTCAATTATTTATAAAAACTATTTACTACCTATTGGATCAATTCCTGGTGGTTTGCCAGAGATGGGCCTCAATCCTGGAGTGGAATTACTTCCTGGAGTTGAAGCATCTGATCGTGGAGTTGGAGTGTTGGACTTTGGCACAGGAGTAGTTGATTTTTCATTCTGCACATAAGCAGTAAGTGGCTTTGTCAATACTGCAACTACAAAACTGCACATCATAATTCACCAGAAATTACCACTGTAATATCTGAATATTACCAACAACCAATAGTTTAATAATACCAATGATGTAACTAGGCTGAGATCAATACAGAATTATTTGGTAACTAAATAAGATACAATTTTATTTCGAAAGAATTCAAGATCTTTCCAGTCTGCATGAATTCCAGACTTGCATGCTACACTTTTTGGTAGTAGCTGATCTGATCAAGGGGCTATATCAGAAGCAGTAACTTCCTACACAGATACTGATCAATTTAACATGCAATTTCAGTAATTTTTCTTTCTGATTCAGATTTGTAGTTCTGCTATTTTCCAAAGATTATATATTTAACTTGTTACTAAAAGTCACTAACATCTACAGTAAATTAATATTGGCAAGTTATATCCTGTCATGAGCTTGTCTTGATTTAACCAGGAAAATAATGACTGAAAAATACAATTTTACTAAATAGAATGCATCTCTATTAGCACTACTAAGCTGCAAATGAAGAATTTCTAGAGGTATACATAAATTACTCACAAGACTCATTTCTTTGGACTTTGTAGAAGGAGTACTACTAGAAGAAGCAATGGAAGCTGGGCTTATAGGTGCATCCTTTTTTAAGAGGCGAGATTTATCTAAACCATTTTCTCGTGGTGAGTGAGGTGGACTACCTCTTGGTGAAGTGGGATCCTAAACAAGAAACACAAAATTTTGAGTGCATATTTCAAACCAAGAATTAGAGTACAGTGCTATACTTGAAGGCGTATACAAACTGTCTACATCACAGCTGATAACTTAGATGCAAGTTAATTTTCAACAGATATGCAACAATCACACCAAATTCATTAAACCTCATGTAAATGCTGTAGAGCAATACAGAACTCGCCACTAATTTTATCTCTGAAGATTCAAGCTTGATATCCGAAACAATGAAGAAGCAAGTTCTGTTTATCCTGCTAACAAACTTCAAGCAATAAATTGGCCAAAACATAACTGGGCGACACACAGAGAACCACAAGCAACAACCTCATTGTGACATCCGTGTCTGCCCACGACAGTGCAGTGGTGAATGATGGAGAGTAGAAATCATAGTTAGGAACCACCAGCGTAAGCAAGACCCAATTTTCAAATTACTATTTAAGTTTTAACAAGCAGCAATCAGTTTTGAGATCACAAAGTACAGCTTTGTAAACAAAGATCACTTTCTATTAAAGCAGTGCTTAATTTATTACACATTCTGGTTAGCCACTTGGCATAAATTATTTGAATATTGATCACTGTTCTCATAGATAATTAGTTCCTCAGTGTACACGTATAATGTAGATACAATTGTTCAATATTGGGACAAAACAAATGTAACCTATCACAAAACTGGCCACCATAAGACATCTGAGATAAAGGGCTGTGTTAATTGGATTCCAGGCAGCCCCTGGAGAGAAGCACCGGAACTTCAAGCCATGGCCAACAAAGGAGAGTAGAATAAGGAAGAATGTTCTAGCCAACAAAGGTTTTAATACTATTGAAGAAATTTAAATGCTCTCCATCTGTACTTGCACACTGGAATATGGGGTAGTTCCAGTTGACTAGCTTGCCACCTAGGCTCCCCAGAAATGGTCCTTTGATGACACAACAGCAGAACACTCCATGAGAATTGCAGAGAGATTTTTCTGCCTAACCTGCCCATATATCTACCTGTAATGTACAAAGATCTGTTACATTAATGGCTCTTCAATATGATTGATGGTTTATTATCATTGGCATGCACTGTAAAATTTGTTGCTATATGGCAGTGGATTAAAAAAAAAGATTTAAAAATTACTATAAGTTGTAATAATAAAATGAAATAAATAGATTGTGTTCATACACTGTTCATAAATCAAATGGCGCATGGCCAAGTAGTTAAGCAATTGATCTAGTGATCTGAAGGTCGCTAGTTCAAGCCTTAGCTAAGGCAACGTGTTGTGTCCCTGAGCAAGGCACATTGCTCTGCGACGACACTGGTGCCAAGCTGTATCGGCCCTTGCCCTTCCCTTGGGCACCATCGGTGGCGTGGAGAGGGGAGACTTGCAGCATTGGCAATTGCCAGTCTCCCATACAACTCTGCCCAGGCCTGTGCCCTGGAAACTTTCCAAGACACAAATGCGTAGTCTCTCGAGACTAATGGATGCCTATATACTCTATATAGAGGGGAAGAAGCGAAGAAGCGGCTTTCCAAGTCCCCACCTTACTGATGGACTTGGCACCTGAATACTCAGGAGTATTCAGCACCCCCCCACACCACAATCATCATGCAAGTGTATCTCGTTCTTATTGATCAAATCAACTGATCTTGATTTAAAAGACAAGCTTGGTTATATAGTTTGTTAACTTGGTTTTAATAATGTCAATTGACTTCTAGTAGCTCAAGATATTCTGATCTATTGGAATAGTATTTAAAAGTTTCTAACTATTAGTGAGATTTAAAATAAATGATAAAGGTGTTTGATACAGGTGAATTGTTAAAGGGTCATCATACATCCTGAGGAGAGGCTCTGGATTGCTACTTGTAGCCTTTGCCACCACAGGACAGGCACAACAGCAGGGCCCAGGGGACAGGTGAAAACAATGAGCTGAAAATACTAAGTACATCTACCAGAAAAGCTATAGGAGGGTAGGTGGTGTGGAATGGGTATCTGCAAGATTTTACACTTGGAAGATATTCTACATTATCTCCAATATCATTCTTGTTGGAGAATCTGATGCAGGGGGGCATAGTTAAAGAAGACAGATTTGATCTTCCCGTAAGATGGCAGCAGCTCAGATGAAGAGACTTTAACAAGGTCAAACAAAGGTGTTATCATCTTTTTTAAATGTAGCTTTTATGATTGAAAGATCCTGCTGGACATTAACAACCTGAAGTACCACAGGTCTAGCCCTTCAGCAAGTCACTCGTTGGCAGAGAATCTGGCAGAGCTGGACTGGTGCAGACCATGATGTCATCTATGACAGAGGCGTTGGGTGCACCGAAGAGGTGTGCAGACTTAAATTGCTTTTCTGGTGATCGCAAAATCCTGCTGGACATTGGAGATGTGGTATGTTGCAAGTCCAATTCATTGGTTTACTGTGAACAGCTGGTTCGATGGCATATCAGCTGTGTGACCTTGGTCGTAGTGAGTACTAGGCCTCAAGCCCTGGTGCTTGCCTGTTTACAGCCATCCAGGGTGAGGCATCTGAGCCTGGCAGTCCATCAGTATCCATGCATCTATCAGTGCTGCCGCCAGAGTACACACAACTGAAGACAAGCTGTACTGAGTCCGACTGCAGACTACTGCAACATTCATGGACTCAGGAACTTGGACTATTTATACTTTTTGTTGTGTGACTGTATTTTTTTGCCACCTGGCCCTGGAATAATGTTCACAAAATGCTGGTGGAACACAGCAGGCCAGGCAGCATCTATAGGGAGAAGCACTGTCGACGTTTTCGGTCCAAGACCCTTCATCAGGACTAACTGAAAGGAGAGATACTAAGAGATTTGAAAGTAGTGGAGGGAGGGGGAAATGCGACATGATAGGAGAAGACCAGAGGGGATGGGATGAAGCTAAGAGCTGGAAAGGTGATTGGTGAAAGTGATACAGAGCTGGAAAAGGGAAAGGATCATGGGACGGGAGGCCTCGAGAGAAAGGAAAGGGGGAGGGGGGAAGCACCAGAGGGAGATGGAGAACAGTCAGGGTGATGGGCAGAGAGAGAGAGAAAAAAAACAACTAAATATGTCAGGGATGGGGTAAGAAGGGGAGGAGGGGCATTAACGGAAGTTAGAGAAGTCAATGTTCATGCCATCAGGTTGGAGGCTACCCAGCCGGTATATAAAGTGTTGTTCCTCCAACCTGAGTGAGGATTCATCTTGACAGTAGAGGAGGCCATGGATAGACATATCAGAATGGGAATGGGACGTGGAATTAAAATGTGTGGCCACTGGGAGATCCTGCTTTCTCTGGCGGACTGAGCGTAGATGTTCAGCGAAACGGTCCCCCTCTTTTCCTTCGCTACATCAACGACTGCATTGGCACTACCCCTGCACGCATGCTGAGCTCGTTGACTTCATTAACTCTGCCTCCAACTTTCACCCTGCCCTCAAATTTACCTGGTCCATTTCTGACACCTCCCTCCCCTTTCTTGATCTTTCTATCTCCATCTTTGGAGACGGCTTATCTACTGATATCTACTATAAGCCTACAGACTCTCACAGCTACCTGGACTATTCCTCTTCCCACCCTGTCTCTTGCAAAAAGGCTATCCCCTTCTCACAATTCCTCCGTCTCCGCCGCATCTGCTCTCAGGATGAGGCTTTCCATTCCAGGACGAAGGAGATGTCTTCCTTTTTTAAACAAAGGGGCATCCCTTCTTCCACCATCAAATCTGCTCTCAAACGCATCTCTCCCATTTCCCGCACATCAGCTCTCACACCATCCACCCACCACCCCACTCGGGATAGGGTTCCCCTTGTTCTCACCTACCACCCCACCAGCCTCCAGGTCCAACGTATAATTCTCCATAACTTCCGCCACCTCCAACGGGATCCCACTACCAAGCACATCATTCCCTCCCCCCCCCCCCCCATTTCTGCTTTCCGCAGGGATCGCTCCCTCCGCAACTCCCTTGTCCACTCGTCCCCCCCCCATCCCTTCCCACCGATTTCCCTCCTGGCACTTATCCTTGTAAACGGAACAAGTGCTACACCTGCCCTTACACTTCCTCCCTCACCACCATTCAGGGCCCCAGACAGTCCTTCCAGGTGAGGCAACACTTCACCTGTGAGTTGGCTGGTGGGGTATACCGCATCCGGTGCTCCTGGTGTGGCCTTTTATATATTGGTGAGACCCGACACAGACTGGGAGACCATTTCGCTGAACACCTATGCTCGGTCCGAGCATATCCGTCCGAGCTAAGAAAATCTCTTAGTATCTTTCCTTTCAGTTAGTCCTGACGAAGGGTCTCAGCCCGAAATGTCAACAGTGCTTCTCCTTATAGATGCTGCCTGGCCTGCTGCTGTGTTCCACCAGCATTTTGTGTGTGTTGTACAAGTGAGTGTGGTATGACTGAAAAACTTTGGCGTGATTTATGAATCATGGGATTGTTTAGCTCTGTGTAACATGTACTGCATTTGTGATTTACTTTCACCTCATCCATGTTGCAGTTTTGCCAAGTTAGAATCTTATTTATATACTTGAGATGAAAGCAGTTTTAAAATTGTTCAATATCTCAGGTGTTCATAACAGAAAATTGAATGAAAAAAGTCACGATGAAAAGCTAACTCACAGCAGGAGAAAAAAAGGTGGAAAGGTTTAATGTTAGAAATATTAGAGCTGATAACTTTGGCAATTGGAGACTTAGACACTAATCACTGGCCAACTAAAACAAGAGAGGGGAATGGAAAAGAGTGGACAGTTTACTTGATTGCAGGGACACAGACTATGAAGTAATTTGAAAACAAAAATCAGTATTTTCAAAATTTATCAAATATCACAGCTTGTGAGCATAGAATGATGGTCAGTAAGACTTAATGCAGGTTCAGCCTCAGGTAATGGAGTTTCATGTGAGCACAAGCCCTAACAGGATTGATGATCTGAGATAGCCAGTCAAGAAAACATCATAATTGACTTCTAGAGTGAACAGTAAGAAGTTTATCAATACAATCTGATGAAATGTAGCTATTAAACTAAGTGGATTAATGACTAAGAACATGAAGAATTCTAATTTTTGCCACTCTTCACAAATTATGATGAATTTATCCCTCAGTAAATTTTGTTCTCATTTTCTGGATCAAGCTATTGCAGATGATGGAATTCTAAAATAAAAACTAAGTGCAAGGAGTATTATGAACAAAGCGGATGAGCTTAGAGTGTGGATCAGTACTTGGAGCTATAATGTGGTGGCCATTTCAGAGACTTGGATCGCTCAGGGGCAGGAATGGTTACTTCGAGTGCCAGGTTTTAGATGTTTCAGGAAGAACAGGGAGGGAGACAAAAGAGGTGGGGGCATGACGCTGTTGATCAGAGATATGTCACGGCTGCAGAAAAGGTGGACGCCATGGAGGGATTGTCTACAGAGTCTCTGTGGGTGGAAGTTAGGAACAGGAAGAGTTCAATAACTTTACTGGGTGATTTTTATAGACCACCAATAGAAACAGGGGCATTGAGGAGCAGATACAGAGACAGATTCTGGAAAGGTGTAATAATAAGAGGGTTGTCATGGTGGGAGATTTTAATTTCCCAAATATCGATTGGCATGCCCTAGGGTTAAATGGGGTGGAATTTGTTAGGTGTGTTCAAGAAGGTTTCTTGACACAATATGTAGATAAGCCTACAAGAGGAAAGGCTGTACTTGATCTGGCATTGGTAAGTGAACCTGGTCAGGTGTCAGGTCTCTCAGTGGAAGAGCATTTTGGAGATAGTGATCACAATTTTATCTCCTTTACCATAGCACTGGAGAGGGACAGGAAAGGACAATTTAAGAAAGTGTTTAATTCGAGTAAGGGGAAATATGAGGTTATCAGGCAAGAACTTGGAAGCATAAATAGGAAATCGTATGGAAGAAATGTGGCAAATGTTCAGGGGATATTTGCATGGAGTTCTGCATAGGCATTCTCCAATGAGACATGAAAAGGATGGTAGGGTACAAGATCCGTGGTGTAGAAAGGCTCTAGAAAATCTAGTCAAGAAGAAAAGAAGAGCTTATGAAAGGTTCAAAAAACTAGATAATGATAGGAATCTAGAAGATTATAAGGCGAGCAGGAAGGAGCTTAAGAGTGAAATTAGAAGAGCCAGAAGGGGTCATGAGAAGGCAATTGGTGGACAGGATTAAGGAAAATCCCAAGGCATTCTACAAGTATGTGAAGAGCAAGAGGATAAGACCTGAGAGAATAGGACCAATCAAGTGTGATAGAGGAAAAGTGTGTATGGAACCGGAGGGGATAGCAGAGGTATTTAATGAGTACTTCACTTCAGTATTTGCTACGGAAAAGGATCTTGGCGACAGTAGGGATGACTTGCAGTGGACTGAAAAGCTTGAGAATGTAGATTTTAAGAAAGAGGATATGCTGGAGCTTTGGAAAGCATTAAGTTGGATAAGTCACCGGGACCAGACAGGATGTACCCCAGACTACTGTGGGAAACGAGGGAGGAGATTGCTGAGCTTCTGGCGATGATCTTTGCATCATCAATGGGGACGGGAGAAGTTCTAGAGGATTGGAGGCTTGCGGATGTTGTTCCTTTATTCAAGAAAGGGAGTAGAGATAGCCCAGGAAATTATAGACCAGTGAGTCTTATCTCAGTGGTTGGTAAGTTGATGGAGAAGATCCTGAGAGGCAGGATTTATGAACATTTGGAGAGGTATAATATGAGAGCATGGCTTTCTGAAAAGCAGGTTGTGCCTTATGAACCTGATTGAATTTCTTGAGGATATGACTAAGCAGATTGATGAAGATAGAACCGTAGATGTATTGTATATGGATTTTAGCAAGGTATTTGATAAGGTCCCTCATGCAAGGCTTATTGAGAAACTAAGGAGGCATGGGATCCAAGGGAACATTGCTTTGTGGATCCACAACTGGTTTGCCCACAGAAAGCAAAGAGTGGTTGTAGAAGGGTCATATTCTGCATGGAGATCGGTCACCAGTGGAGTGTCTCAGGGATCTGTTCTGGGACCCTTATTCTTTGTGATTTTTATAAATGACCTGGATGAGGAAGTGGAGGGATGGGTTAGTAAATTTGCTGATGACACAAAGGTTAGGGGTGTTACGGATAGCGTGGAGGGCTGTCAGAGGTTAAGCAGAACACTGATAGGATGCAAAACTGGGCTGAGAAATGGCAGATGGAGTTCAACCCAGATAAGTGTGAGGTAGTTCGTTTTAGTAGGTCAAATATGATGGCAGAATATAGCATTAATGGTAAGACTCTTGGCAGTGTGGAGGATCAGAAGGAACTTGGGGTCCGAGTACTTAGGACGCTCAAAGCAGCTGCGCAGGTTGACTGTGTGGTTAAGGCGGCATACGGTGCAATGGCCTACATCAATTTTGGGATTGAGTTTAAGAGCCGAGAGGTAATGTTGCAGCTATATAGGACCCTGGTCAGACCGCACTTGGAGTACTATGCTCAATTCCGGTCGCCTTAATATAGAAAGGAAGTGGAAACCATAGAAAGGGTGCAGAGGAGATTTACAAGGGTGTTGCCTGGATTGGGGAGCATGCCTTATGAGAATAGGTTGAGAGAGCTCAGTCTTTTCTCCTTGGAGCGGTGGAGGATGAGAGGTGACCTGATTGAGGTGTACAAGATAATGAGAGGCATTGATCATGTGTATAGTCAGAGGCTTTTCCCCAGGGCTGAAATGGCTAGCATGAGAGGGCATAGTTTTAAAGTGCTTGGAAGTAGGTGCAGAGGAGATGTCAGGGGTAAGTTGTTTTTTTTTTTTTACGCAGAGAGTGATGAGTGCGTGGAATGGGCTGCCAGCAGCAATGGTGGAGGTGGAATGATGGGGTCTTTTAAGAGACAGGTACATGGATCTCAGAAAAAATAGAGGGCTATGGGTAACCCTAGGTAATTTCTAAGGTAAGGACATGTACAGCACAGCTTTGTGGGCCGAAGAGCCTGTATTGTGCTGCAGGTTTTCTATGTTTCTAAATGCTCAGTAAAGCATCTGAAGGGGCAGAAATTTGGTTTCTCTCTACTAATTATTTCCAGCATTTGTTTTTTCTTCTAAGTCTCTTTGAATATTTTAAGGTGGTCGTATCCTCAGTCATATTTGAAGACCTCCAGTTTCTATTTTCATAAATGTTCAGTTCATTAAATTATATTTTTAAGGAGATCAAGCTGAAACTTGTAAATCTTAAATGGGAGTTCAACAATACAGCAAGAAAATCTGCAGGATGATATGAATGCATCAAATAGTGCGTTAAATGCCAATGACCTGTAAATCGTTAAACTCGATATTCCAAAATCTACTTACCTCATTGGAAACATCAACAACCAAGTTGTCATCGCTCTTCTCTCCATCACTATCCTAGAAAATATATAGAAACAATAATAATTTTACGTTTTAATGCGATTAATATACAAATTTTAACTGAATTCAGAAAATTCCCCAAAATACTAGAAGTAAATACAATCAATGCATTTGGAGATGGTTATATAATATTTTATATCAGTTAAGCTGGAATCCACCACAGCCAAAAGCTAGACGAGACAAAAACTGGAGACCACAACCAGACCTAATAATAATGTCACTGCATTACTATCTTAGGATATGAGGCATCCTTTGTCAAATTAGTTCAGCCCAGCTCAGATCATTCCTGAGTTAATATGATAAGACACACAACTGCAAAATGGAGGGGGTGGAGAGGGAAATAACATCACACTAGCTGCAATGTGAGGGGGTCTTTTGGGCATTGGTGGAAATAAGCTCCATTGTTAAAAGGGCTTCATTCTTCATACAAGGACTGGACTAAGGATTTTTAAGTATAAGTAACTGACATTAAATGCTCAGAAACTCATATTTCTCTATACAAATACAGACTATTCCTTAAAAGGAATAAGTGGTGGTGATGGTGGAACGGTGATGGAGAAGGAAGTAACAAATACTTATGCTGATATGCTGATAGTAATACGTATTCCCACAATAAAAAAGGCAAATTTTCAGTTGACCCAGGTTCAAATCTCATCTCCGAGCGTGCTTCTTTCAGTGGAGCACTGGGCACAGTGTTTAGCCAGACACCCAGCTCCCATCATATTTAGCCTACTGGAATGTAACATAATACTGAGTTAACATGAGATATCTGTTTCGCTAATGTAATGGATTTGACAGCCCATGACACTTCAATCAAAACTCACTGTTATAAACATTTTCTTTCCATTTGCAAAGCAAAAATACTAAACGATACTCCTAAAACAATTAAGTATTATTTAAAAACTAAATTAATTAAAATTGGAAAATTAGCTCTACTTGCCATTCTCCTGGAACTGAATTCATTCCTTTAATTTGGCTGGGTCTCCTGTACTCATGCCAGGTCTAACCCTTTGCAAGCTCCACGATCAGATTTCTTAGCCTGAGAACTGGGACGCGTGGAGAGGTTTGGGTGCCCCATTGAATGGTGGAGTAGAGAGGCAGCCAGCAGTACAGCTGACAGGGCAGAAGATGCTGCCACTGGCCTAAGTTTGTGCCAACACTGGCTGGCAAGGCCTCCATTAAAGACACAAAGGAACACTCTGGCACAAAAGCTGGTTATGAGAGTGGAAGATTGTCGCTATTATGTTAATACACCTCACTATCAGATTGATATAATTTGCTGCTAGATTGCATACTGTAGGAGTGTCACAAGTGTAATTACTTCTAACGTACACTTTATTCCCCCGTCAGCAAATGGTGGTGTTGTATGTATGTAAAAACCCCGGCCCCAAAAAATGTAATGACATACAATGTAACATGTAACATACATGATGATCTTAACCCTTAACAGTCTGGGAGAATTCTGCCTGATGAAATTAAGGAGTTTCTACCCACAGCTCCCCAGAATTCAGCCTATCAGACAAAATCAAACGAGCAGGGGCTCACAAAACTTGGCAAAACCTACTCCTGCCTTCACAGACAAGAAGATCAGTCAATGTCAGGGGATCTGGAGGTGGGAGGCTTGCCCTCTGTGGGGGCTGTGTCACTTCCACTGGACAGTCCAGGTCCAAATGGGCAGGCTTGAGACGATTCACAGAAACACTGTCCGGGATACCTCTGAACTCCAGCATAAATAACTTATCCCAACACGTGGAACGGGCCATCGTAAAACAGCCACAGGGGACCACGATGTCCGTCATGACATATATTTCGCCTCCCGCAAACCCGTCAACAGGAGCGACTGCGGCAGCCATGCTCTGTCATGGGCACTGGAGTGAAAGTTTTGGCACTGTCCATAAAACAGACTGCTGCTTCAAGGCAAATCATGGGACTGTGGATGTTGGGAGACCTTCCCCCGGCACCCACAGGAGTTGACTGAAAACAAGCTCCACAGAAGAGGGCTGAAGGTTCGCCTTTGGGGTCGTCCTCAGGCCCAACATGACCCACGGCAGTCTGTCTACCCATCAACCATCACTGAGGCATGCATGCAGAGTGGTTTTCATTGAACAATGGAACCGCTCTCACAGGTCATTGGCCTGAGGGTGATAAGCCATGGTCCGGTGCAGTATGACCCCCAGATCACGGACAACAGCACACCAACACTCGAACATAAACTGCGTCCCTCGGTCTGAAGAGGTATCTAATGGGACGCCGAACTGACTGATCCACGAGCCAACGAACGCTCGCACCACCTCCATGGCTGAAATGGAAGACAGCGGCACTGCCTCCGGCCAACGCGCGGTCCTATCAACGATGGTGAGGAGGTGAGTAAACCTGCGGGACAGGGGCAATGGGCCAACCAAATCCACATTCGTGTGGTCGAAGCACCGCTCAGGGACCATGAAAGGAGCCTGAGGAGCCTTGATGTGTTGATGTACCTTCGTGCGTTGACCCGCCAAACAAACACTAGCCCAGTCCCTGACGTCCTTCCTAAGCCCGTGCCATACAAACTTTACTGTCACCAGTTTCTGTGCTGCCTCTCCGGTCTGGGTGAGAAAGCCCGTGGACCGCATTGAAAACGCACCACCACCAGCTCGCTAGCACAACCGGCCTGGGTCACCCGTTGATACATCACACGGTAGTGAAACGCCACTGCCACCGAAAGCAGCAACACCCACCAATTTCTACCCTGTGTCTGCCGAACACAGCACCTGCACCATCTGAGCGTAGTCCACACCCAAAAGGACAGCATCAGTGAAGGACTGGAACAGGCAGTCAGCCACGAGTTCACACTTCCCCTCGACATGGTGAACTCTGAAATAAAAGGAAGATGGCGCTGCTGCTGAGCAGATCAAGGTTCAGAGACTCTAGCCATGGCGAATGTTAGGGGCTTATGATCCACAGAAGCTGTAAGTGGATGGCCCTCTAGGAGGAAGTGAAAATGCCACACTGCCAAGTACAGGCCGAGAAACTTACAGTTGAATGTGCTGTACTTGCGCTCAAGGGAACAAAGCTGACAGGTAAAAAAGGCGAGAGGCCGCCAAACGTCATTGACCAATTGCTCGTTCACCATGCTGACCGTGTAATCTGATGTGTCCATGGTGAGAGCAATCGGTGAGTCAGAGAGTGTTTGCACCAGCAGCTTTGCATTAGACAATGTCTGCTTAGTGTCCAACAATGGCCTGGATCTTTCCTCCATCCACTCAACTGCATGCTTGGCCACTTCGTCCTTCAGGGCCTTGTCGAAGGGGTGTATGAGCAGAGCCACTTTGGGGTCAAAACAATGATAAAGGTTCACCATGACCAAAAACTCCTGCAGGGCCTTGACGGTAACTGGCCGGGGAAATGCTTAACAGCCTCAACTTTAGCCAGCAGGGGAACTGCATCGACGTGGAATCTGAAGAAATTGACCATGACAGTCCAAACTGGCACTTCACTGGGTTGACGATAAGACTGTGCTAAGGTGTTCGAAAAGGGTTCTCAAGCGCAAGAGATGTTTGTCCCCAGAAGAGCTGGCTACCAAAATGTCATCTAAGTAAACAAACAGGAATAGCAAATCCCTGAGATCACTGTCCATGATACGCTGAAAGGCTTGGGCCACGTTCTTTAACCCGAATGACATTCAAAGGAACTCGAATAAAGCAAGCTGTGTAATAACAGCGGTTTTAGGAATGTCACTTGAGCGGACGAGGAGCTGGTGATAACCATGAACAAGGCCCAACTTCAAGAAAATAAATTTCCCTGCCCGGCGGGCCGAGGGATCCTGGATGTGCAGGATTGGGTATCGGTCAGGGGTCGTAGCATCATTCAGGCTATAGTGATCACCACGTGGATGCCATCCGCCCCCTAGTTTTTGCACGACGCAGAGAGAGGAGGCCCATGGAGAGGAGGCCTGACGATGCCCAGACTGCTCCATGGCGTCAAACTCAGCTTTGGCAATGGCTTGCTTCTCCAGGTCGAGGCACCTGGCACGGGCATGAATGGGCAAGCCGGTGGCAAGGATCTGGTGCTCCACCCCAGAGGAGGTGGTGGCGGTCTTGGTCGGGTCTGAAGTGCCAGTGGGCTGAGTGTGCCAGAGAGGCAGTAGGAAGTCTCTGCGTTGACAAGGCGCCAGCTCGGGACATAAACGGGTAGTCTGTTTGTGCGAGAGGATGTTGGCTCCCAGCAGGGGTGTAGACACCACCGCCAACACAAAATTCCAGCAGAACTTCTGCGCCGCTGAAGCACAATGCCATCTGACATTTACCAAAGGTCCAGATGGCGCTGCCGTTCACAGCCTCGAGAGACAGTCCATATTCTCCAGTTCGTATGTCCAATCTCGATGTAGACAGGACTGACACCCAAGTGCCCATGTCACTGAGGAAACAGCGCCCTAAACAGAGTCCATAACAAACAACAAACTACCTGACCTGCCGACACCCACAGCAGTTAACAGGCTTCGGCCATTCCGCTTCCTGGCTCCTTGAACCCGCAGGGTGGGCTGCACTTCTTAGTTCTCGGCCCAAACCTTGCATGGTAGAAACACAGGATGTGAGATGGTCGTTGAGCCGTTGCGATTGTCTCATGTTCAAGTGGCAGCAAAGTGGCGAAATCGTCCAGTTGCACTGTCGCACTGTCTTGGTGACAAAATACACCTTGTCAACCTCTCTTGCTAGAGCCCGGAGGTCTTTTGAGGGGAGAGCCAGCCAGAGCCAACCGCACCTTGCCTGGGTAGCTGTTGCAGGAAAAGCTCCCTGAAGATGAAACATCTTGTCCCCAAAATGTAGTAACGTACAACGCAACACATAACATACACGGTGATCTTAACCCTTAACAGTCTGGGTGAATTCGACCTAAAGAAATTAAGGAGTCCCCTACAATACTATCATCCTAATGACCCAAAGTCAAAGCTCCTACTTCTGAAGCTAAAGCAAATATTTTTACAGCTTTTAAATTAGAGTTCATAATATGCACAGGAGAGGAAAAATAAATTACAGAATAATTTGTTTAATTACAAATAAAAAGACTCACATAACGCTTTGCTAAATCTTTATCATCTGTCTTCTGCTTCTTACTATCTGAGGAGTAATCATTTGAACTTCTGTGCTTCTCAGCAGCTCTGAAGCTGGCTGATGGAGATACAGAGGAACTCTGAAAAGACAAGTATTCAAATCACAGCTTTCTTCATTAAGGTTTTAATATTCTTTCAATAAATTAATCATTCATAGCAATAAAAGGCACAAAGATCTTGATGGAAACAAAATACTTCCTTTACCGTTTGCTATTTTATCCAAACTACATTAGAAGTACATTTATTTACTTTAGCTTGCAACATTCTTTTGAGTACATACTTCCAATTAACCATGTCGACAGCAGCATATTTATATTAGGAGATATAGTCTGACAGTAAAACTAAGCACAAACTTGCATATTGTAGCTTTTCGCATCTCCCAAAACATATCGGACAGAGAACAGCTCTTGCGTGCATGAATGAAGAACATTCTAACAATGCATGATAATACTTTTATATCTGATTGCAGAGTGATGCAATATTATGTTATCCCCATAACGTTATCCAAAACTTGTTATGCGATTCCTTTTTTCTGTCATGTTCTTCTCATTTAACACTGCTTTTGTCACAGATCTGCATTAGGTATTTTCTTAATACCTCTAGCTGATAGTGTCTGCACCCTTGTCTATGTTCCTACACATTCCCCCACCTGTTCTGCAATTTGCATCAACCCTATTACTCCTTCAAGGTTCTTTGGTTTTGATTTTTTGGCCTGTTGCGCATTGACACACATTGTAGTCAGGTCTTCTGAGCAAAATGATTCATGCTCCAGACTTCAATAAGAAATACATCCATGCTTCGTTAAAATTATGCTCAAAGTTCAGAATAAACTTATTATCAAAGTACATATATTTCACTATAAACAACCATGCAATTAATTTTCTTGCAGGCATACACAATAAATCCAATAACCATAATAGAATTAAATGAAAAACCACACCAAACAGGTGACAACCAGTGTGCAAACTACAAAAGAAATAATAATATTAAAAAATCAGCTCTATATATATATATATATATCAAGAATATGAGATGAAGATTCATTGAAAGTGAGTCCATAGGTTGCTGGAACAGTTTAGCGATGGGGCAAGTGAAGTTATGAGGCTGATGGTTGCGGGGTAGTACCAGTTCCTGAATCTGGTGGCATGAGTCCTGATGGTCCTGTGGCTTCCTCCTGATGGCAGCAGTGAGAAGAGCACATGACCTGGGTGGTGGTAGTGGTGGGAGGGGGGACCCTGATGATAGATACTGCTTCTCTGTGACAATGCTCTGTGTAGATGTGCTCAATGGTGGGGAAGGCTTTACATACGATGAACTGGGCCATATCCACTACTTTTGATAGGATTTTCCGTTCAAGAGCTTTGGTGTTTCTATACCAGGCTGTGATGCAGCCAGTATTCTTACATTCTTTTAATATATTTTAAACTCATTGCATACAAAAACTAGACGTTCTGTACTGTAGACTTTCACACCACATGCAAATTAGTTACTTCGAGAGTAGATTGTGTCTTCCTGGAAAATTAACCCAGCGCTCCCAGATGCAAACTGAATTTGAATGGCAAATAAGGAGAACCACAACGCATTATTTAAAGTACGATTATACAGTAGTAAGTGAACTTCAGAACATCTTAGCCTAATTTTCTGGGCAATTTTGTATAAAAGTGATTTGCATTTCTCTATGTTCCTATAATGCAGGGGCTCCCAACCTGGGGTCCACAGACCCCTCTGTCAATGGTGGGGCCAATGACATAAATAGACATTGAGAACCCCTGCTCTAAAGCAAAAAAATGTCCAAACATTATGTCAAGAATAGTTATGGGCATGCCAAAACTTTTCAAACGGCCTTCCTGGAATCAAAGAATTTCTACTTAATCCAATACACTTTAAAAAAAATTAGAAACAAGGAAAAAAAATTGACTTTTGTAAATCATTAACCACTAAACTAATTTTTCTTTATTTGATTAATTTCGAGTTAGAAATATTTCCTCAGTTGATTCAGTTCCCCCAATGATAAAATGATTCTCACTTCTGTCTCGACCTTCTTGATTAACCTCAATGACCCTAATTAAACTCCAGTAGTTCCTCAACCCGCCACTGAGTTAATAACAAATAAAACTAGGTAATGTTTCTTCTTGGTGCAACTTTCCACCTCCCCATTTCCCCTCATCACTCTCATCCCATCTCCCCCTCTAAACCTATCATTGTTTCACACTAACCTAGAGCTCCAATCAACTTTCACCCACTGCTCACATTCCAAATCAAATAATAAAAAATATACCTCCACTATCTATATATATGCATGACAACAAGCAGTCTCTAATACAATTCTCTATAGTTACCTCAAGGTTATTACTGTTTCCTTAACCTTTTGTTTTGATCCTATTTGCACTGTATCACACTGGGTAATGTGCAATGCTGAATTCCCCAATTATCTAACTATTCAGTATATGTTTAGACTGTACTTGTTAAGAACAGTAGAAGCCCAGTAGCTAGATAGGTCAAAACAGTTTGTATAAACCCTTCACAACAGGAAATGTTGCATTCTATGCCCACTGCTTCAATAAACATAGAGGATCATTTAGTCATACAGAGTGCTTGTTTAGTGGTTTGCATTCTGTGAACCATGAATTAATAGCTTCCTGAATTTTTCCTGTGGGCTGGATGCCTGCACTGAATAGTGATAAGCAACACAATGGTGGTTTCTTGCTACAAATGCAGAGCACAAAAACAGGTCAGGGTCATAAGGAAAAAAATATGCTTTAATGGTAAGCATTTGAAAAATGAATAATGCATTTATCAATTGAAATTAATTCAATGTCTATTTTTGCATAAAAGATTCCTAATGAAGTTATATTAAGACTGACCAAATAGAATTCCACAGGAAAACTGTATAACATTCATACTATGGTCTATTATATAAAACAACTACTACATGTGCAAAGTGCAACATTTCAAGGGGAAAAAATCATTGCAAGATCAGAACACTTGCTTAAGTGATGGTGTTTTCCTTGGTGTGTTTTTGAAGAACATTGGCCACAGCAATTGTGATCTTTGTGCTATGGAGTTCAATCAATGTTGTTATTCGTCATTCCTAGAGTGATTGCTGGCACCCAGAAGCTGTGAAATAATTAAGTAGGCCAAGCAGCCAATCAACAGCAGACAATCACAGGCAACAAGGGAGGGAAAATGTGAGAGAAAACATCACCAGCTATTAAAAACTGATGATATCCTACTAAGATCTTTTTTTTTGGAATCAAAGACTGTCAACTAAATCTGGGAGTCATAACTTACATTTTGATAATAGCTGTGTTTGATTACAAATTGGCTTATTACTTCATAATCCACATGAAAGGATCACACTGCCAAACACACATCACATACAAACACGATTTTCTTTTTTTTAAGTTTCACATCAACAAAAATTAGCTTTAATAACAATTGTGTTGTATTTCCTTAAAACCAAATTACACGAAAGAGGGGGGGGGGGGAATCATCTTTTGTCTTGAATAAATGTATTCAGTATTGCAAGAGGAGGATAAAGGAAAACATATTAGTTGAAGTGTTTTAGTTCTCCTCATGATTTTAGACCAAGATTAATGCCTAGATTCACTAGTAAATTTCTATTCATTTCCCTGCATGATACAAATTAATCTACTAAAGTCCCACTGAGAACAGAGTTAGGCTAACTCCCTCAAATGTAGAAGATGCTGCCTAGCTAAATCTCACTTCACTTTTCCATTCTGCCAACCACTTAGGGCAGGACCCAAGGGAATCCTGCAGTTTATCCCTCCTCACGCAATGTCACAAGCGCAATTTTGATTAGTCCAATCAGTGCCCAGAGAAGAATAAACTGAAAAGATTAAAACACAGATGTTCATGCATTTCACATGGAGCATGCCCTGTAGCCTGTTACTAAGCAACAAGAGACCACCAATGTGAATTTTATTGTTTTTATAAAATGCAGCACATGGTTTGGAGATGTGATAGTGCAGCTTTTGTTGAACCTCCTTGCCCATCAATATCGTAATAGTATATCTGAAATACATTCACTTACAAAAAATGCTGATAAGTAATTAATTTCCAAATTAAAAAAATGTTTTACCTCTCTACTGCAATTGTTACAGAAAGGAGGATCTTTTTTAAAATACAGACTATATTATACTAATTGCAGTTTGAGTATCAAATACCAATTGCTTTGAAAAATGTGTACATGCATTGATTAACCCAGAAGCAAAATAAATTATCAATATCTATTATAAACCCCTCGATTCCCATGTATATCTTGACTCCACCTCTTCCCACCTTGTCTCCTGTAATAATACCATTCCCTTTTCTCGGTTCCTCTGCTTCCACTGCATCTGTTCCCAGGATGAGGCTTTCCTTTCCTCCACCACTACTGCTGCCCTCACCCATATCTTCTCTATTTCCCACACAGCAACACTCACCCCATCTTCCCACCACCTTATCAGGAATAGAGTTCCTCTTGTTCTCATCCACCACCCACAAGCCTCCACATGATTCTCCACAACTGGTACCCTCTTCCACGGATCCGACCACCAAACACATCTTCATCTCCCCCCACCTCTCACTCTCTCAGTGATTTGCCTGTCCATACATCCCTCCCCACTAATCTCCCTCCTGGCATTTATCCCTGCAAGTGGCAGAAGTGCTACGCCTGCCCACTCACCTCCATTCAGGGCCCCAAATTAAGGCAACACTTCACATGCAAATCTGCCGTGGTCATCAGCTGTTGCTGGTGCAGACGGTGTGGCTCCTCAACACTGGCCAGACCAGACAGAGACTGGGGGGGGGGGGGGGGCTCAGCTCCATGTGCAAAAAGTGGAGTTTCCCCAATGGCCAACCATTTCAATTCCTACCCCCTTTCCTGTTCTGCCATGCCCTCCTTTTCTGACACGATGAGGCCATTCTCAGGTTGGAGGAGAGCACCTCGTATTCCATCTAGGTAGCCTCCAACCTGCGGGCATGAACATTGACTTATCCAACTTCTGGTATTCTTCTTGCTGTACCCTTTCCTCTGCTTCACTTTCCCACTGGCCTCTTACCTCTTCTACTCACCAATCACCCCCCCCCCCGTGCCCCTCCTCCTTCCTTTTCTCCTGTGATCATCCACTCTCCTCCCGTCAGATTCCTTCTTCCTCCAGCCCTTTGCATTTTCCACTTATCACACCCCCCCCCCAGCTTCCAACTTCATCCCCCCTCCCCCGCCTGGCTTGCTCTATCACCTTCTAACTAGTTCTTCCCCCCCCCCTCCACCCACTTTCTCATTCTGACTGCTTCTGCCTTCCTTTCCAGCTATGATGAAGGGTCTCGGCTGAAAGTGTTGATTGTTTATTCATTTCCATAAGTGCTGCCGGACCTCCTGAGATCCGCCAGCATTTGGCGTGTGTTGCTCTGGATTTCCAGCATCTAGAGCAGCTCTTGTGCTTATAAATTATCCCAGCTCTACAAGTGTTTAGTGCCAAGTGGAATATTGTACTAGGAAAGCTGGCTACAAGACAGAACCCAAACACACACATTCTCAACAATATCAATAAACCTTTAATCATCTGGGCAGATATAACAGCTTCACCTTTCCTGCACTTACAACCTCGGCTTTCTCCTCTAATCCATGTAGAATCTGGCAAGCCCAGACCAGCCAGGGGAAACATCACAAATCTCAGAGGACTACAGTAGTTCAAGTGTTGATTTACAGAGGGCAGGCAGAATAGATCAATAGCAGAACAGACTCCATTCATATTCACAGGAGAAAGAGAACATGCTGAGACAATAATTTCCTGGGAAAGCTAAAACCTAATGAGAATTAATTCTGTCCATTTCATTCAGCCAACCAACCCCTTTGTCGGCAACAGCATCCTGATAGAAAAGAAGCCAAGGCCTCTTAATAGGATTTCCATATGATTTCCAACACCTGCTAAAAAGTTATTTGTTTATATTCAGAGAGCGCTACTTGATTCAGACATCTGCTTGTCGTGCAGATATATCTTAGGAAGCAATCTAGAAAGCAGTTTTGTTGCCATGGTAATGTGGATTTTCATTCTGCCCTTTAATGCACACTAAAGTACAGCATTTCCACCCTTGGACTGAAGAGGGAAAATATACTATCTGTAGGATTATTGATCAGTTTCATTCACTCCAACATTTAACATACAGAACGCCGCTTAATTGTTACTGCTCTGTTGAGTGACATTATTAAATTGGACAAATACATCTCTGTAGTCTGTGGTGGATTTAAGCCACGAATATTTTCACTTATTCTACCAACAACTCAGTTACAAGACTTTCAGTGGTTTCAAACAATGAAAGCACCCACACTGGCTTAGCAGAATGTGTACTGGTAAAACTTCAATGGCATAAGAAAATAGTTTAAATAAAGGCGAATACCAAAAAAATATATCAGCTTTACAAAAAACTATAAAAATCTATGACCGAAGAGCCATCAATAAAGCAATGCTTTTTCTACTAATGCCAATTTGATTACTTCACTAAGAGCATTCCTGTGAAGCTACAAGTAACTAAAAAGCCATAAATCAAAGTCTGTAGCAAAATGGATGAACTCCATCCATGTTCAATGTCATCATACGCCAAATAGTCAACGCTAACATTTCAGTCAGATTATAATCTCAAACGGCCTGTGCTCTGGAAGAGGCAACTTCTAATCTCAGAAAAATGGAGATACTAAAATAGAGATGAAGACAGTTTCCTATGTTATGAATACCGAAAAAGAAGTAAACAATAAATTTAAAACTTTTAACACATCTTTGCAAATATCAGCACCAAAATGACACTTAAGGTTAACAGTCTCATATTAATCTCAATGCTTTGATTATCTCAGCCATGGTCAGAATCCACTTTATTCCCAAGCTTATGGTAAATCGTAACCCCTCTATGTGCAATTCCCAATAGTACATCATTCAGACTGTCATGAGAATAGCACCAATTAAGTCAGTTACAGAACTTTTGAGTTTATTATTGCTACCATTACAGCAAAACCAGGCTACTGTAACTACACACACACACACACACACACACACACACACACAATGCTGAATGAGCTCAGCAAGTGAGGTAGCTTTTTGGAGGAGAATACACAGCTGACGTTTCAAGCCGAGACCCATTATCATGATCAGAAAGAAAGAGGCAGAAACCAGAATAAGATGGTAAGGTAGGGAGGGAGAAGAGTACTAGCTAGCAGGTGATAGATGAGGCTAGGTGAGGGGGAAAGTCAGTAGGTGGGAGATGGTAGGTGCATGAGGTAAAGGACTTATGGAGGTACCTAATAGGAGTGAACAATGGACCATGGAAGGAAGGATGAGTGGAACCAGAGGGAGGTTATGGGCAGATGCGGGGAAGAGAAAGGGTGAGGAGGTAATCTGAATGATGAATGGAAAACTAAAGAAGAACAGAGGAAGCAAAGTATTTACTGGAAGTTAAAGATGTTCATGCCATCAGATTAGAGGTTACCCAGACACAATATGAGGTGCTGGGCCACCAACCTAAGTTTGGTCTCATCATTGCAGTGCAGAAAGCCGTGGACAGATATGTCAGAATAGGAATGGACCCACTCGGATATCCTTCATGGCATGAGGCTGGAGGCTAAGACTCAACTATCATCTGCCAGCTTGTTTTCCCTCTCCTTCCCCCACCTTCTTATTCTAGCTTTGCCCCCTTCCTTTCTTGTCCTGGTAAAGGGTCTTGGCCCGAAACGTCAACTGCTTATTCTTCTCTATAGATGATGTCCGACTTGCTGAGTTCCTCAGGCATTTTGTGTGTGCTGCTCAAGATTTCTACCGTCTGCAGAATCTCTTATGTTTATTGTTATAATCATTCTATTCCATCCTTTCCATGATGAAAATACTATTCAGAAACAGGAAAAGTGATGGTTAGAGTCAAACAGAAATTTTTGTAATATCTTGAACAGTTATCGATGCTTTGCATAAATTAAGAGAAACAAAATTGGGAAAGCATTCCACAGCAGCACACAGAATCCCAGATTAACCAGCAGGAGTGGTTCAACTCTCAAACTACTGACCCAAACAAACCATCAGTTTATTCCTACCCTCAATCCTCTCTCCTCCCCTCCCCATGGCAGAGCCTGCAGCTCCACATTGGCCTTATCAATCGTGAATTCAGAATTCCTCTAAACCGTGGTAGGAATGATGTTAGTTAGATGGAAGTTAAAGTCTGTCCTGAGCCTTATAGGCTCATCATGTCATTGCTTATGCCAGTTTCCATGGCGTGAAGCGACTGAGACTCCCCCACCCCACCCCAGATATGATGCTAGTCTATCATGAGGTTAATCCACAGCATTTTGCCGGTACCCATTTTCAGCTGGGTGGACTGGATCAATGTGTGGTTAAGTGCCTTCCTCAAGGACACAACACGCTGCCTTGGCTGGGGCTCGAACTCACGACCTTCAGATCACTAGTCCAATGCCTTAACCACTTGGCCATGCGACATACATATTCCTCAATGATGAGGGACCACTAAATGTTACATTTATAAAGCATATGTTATCGAGATTGGGGTTGCTCTGTAAAAAGGTAAAGGCAGAATTTTCAGAAATAATTGTTCAATATTTTAAATTCTAGAGTACAAACAGTGATAAAGGAACAACAATACAGCATCTGCCTTATTCTTAGAGCAAAGTGTTGTGTATTTATTTATTTAAACCACTACCAAAAAAAAATCAAAAAACTACGCTCCTTCATTATGCAGTTTGTGCAAGTTAATGTAATTACATGAAATGTAGAGAATCACCCATTGCAGTCCTGCCCAAAAGCCACATATAAAAACACCTAAATTAAAAAAAAGTCATCCCAGTTTGTGTTACAAAAAGTTGATTAATTTTATTTAAAACAAAAACTGATCAGTACTATACAAAATATATTTGTTCATAATATATCCTACACTAATTGTTACCAACATATCCTTTACACATTAGTGACTTTCAAAAGAGCTATAAAAATTTCAGGCATCATTAATTTAGATTTGCACTGGAATTTTCTTTGACAGCCAGCCAAAAATTGCTTATTATTTAGAACACTAGTAATGCCTGCTTGCACATTAGCAGAGAAGAAAAAAGGGAAAAATGCAAAAGGCAATTTATGTCACGCTCATTACCTGTTAAAGAGCATTATCTTGCATGAATAAATTATATTATACAAGGACACAGTGTACAGCTGTTGGGAATTGTCACATTCTGGTTGTTAGACATCAGTATTAGTCATATGGTACAAAAATCATAAAAAGCCTCTCCTTCACTGAATCACTTAAGAAATGTTCAATCAATAAAATAAGAGACTAACAGCTATTTTGTGCATTGCTGAAAATATTTAGCGAAACTAGCAAGCTATTGCATTTTGAAATGCTGACAACAATGTCTTTATTCCTTGGAACGTAGAAGATGGAGAAGAGATTTGATAGAGGTATGCAAAATTATGATGGGTATAGATGGGTATAAAAGTAAGCAGGCATTCTCCTTACTGAGATTGGGTGGGACTACAACTAGACATCATGGGTTAAGGGTGAAAAGTGTAAAGTTTAAGGGGAACCTGAACAGGTACATGAACTGTAGGGGTATGGGTGGCTATGGTCCCAGTGCAGGTCAATGGGAGTATGCAGTTTAAATGGTTTGACATGGACTAGATGGGCCGAAGGGCCTGTTTCTGTGCCGTTCTTTTGTATGATGAACAAACTTTTCATCCTAAAATACATTATTCTGACGAGTTGCTAAACTTCTAGTACTAAAAACATTTTCCCTTTAGCCACAATGCAATTTTGTCCTCTCTCACAGCAAAGTATACCAGTTTGTTCCCTACTCACTGTCACCCTTTTGTTCAAAAATGCTCAAATTGTGTAACCAAATGACTTATTTCCTTCAAGACAGTAAGTTTTGGTATCTATAGCAGTTCTCCACTCAAAAAAAATATTTAAATAAAGCGACTGAACAGAACCTGCAACATCAATGCACGAATGACTGCAAGTGCCCATCTGTATATGCCACAGTCACATCTGGTGAATACCTGCTCTAGGTTAATTAAAAGGTCCTTCCTTAGCGAGGGATCTGGCAGTGAAACAATGCTCACAACTTTCAGGAATGATTGTGATATTGCCCATCTCCCATCTGTAGGTGGGAAGGCCCTGATTGTAGGTTGTTTGGCCTGGATGCTTACTTCTAAAAGTCCATCATCACAATGGCTGTTGGTTATCACCCAAACTGATCCAATCACTTCAATCAGTAGGCCGGGGTGGTGGGGGTGGGGGGCACATAAAATTACTTACACTTCATACATAGTATTCGGCCCAATAAAGTCCTTCTTCATGTATACAAGATACAAGGTCTGGAAATTCCATTGTAACAATACTGTATTAAGTTTGGTGTGCAGTATCATTTGCACAGCCTTGCATGAAGGTAATGCAGTATTCTTTAACAAGCAGTGCACAGAGGAACTTCTAGGCCTTTGTGTAATTACTTTATCTAGACCTAGTGCATCTGAGCTTTAAAGTTAGTGAAATTTTTTTAATTTTTTTTTAAAAAGGCTATAGTCAGGGCATTATATTATTAATGTCTTGAATGTCAGGGGTCATAAAATATCAGATCAATTTCCAGTAGCCCTTTGGAAAGTGCATACAACGGAGATGTCTATCAGTACTGGGTCATGATGGTTAGAACAATCTCAATGGTCCACTGCCAAGCGCATCATTAGTGTGACGGTTGGGGTACCTGCTAGTCAAGCAGGAGACAGGGCTTCTGTTTCTCGACAGGAAAGACTAACTTGTTCATGGAACTCTGGTGAGTGGGGAAAAATTGAGAGTTCAGGGTAGAAGTTACAGCAAGGAGAAGAATGCAACTGTAAAGATTTAAGCAGCAACCAATTTATTGTTTTAAACTCAATTTATAAGACAGAAGATGGTCAAAAGCTACATTTACACAAATTGCTAATTAAAGGTATATTAGTTTAAAGGTATATTAGTTTCAGACTAGATGCTACATTTTTTTCTGTCCAACAGTCTTCCACTTCCATTAAAATCACTAATGAGATTAATTAAAAAGTCATTTACTTGTGAAGCAAGCATGAAGCAATTTTGATTTATTACAAATTAAAACAAACACAAGCACTGAAGAATATTTTGCATTAAAATGTGATCTAAATGCTCTGTAAAGAAAATGTGTGTATCAAATAGACTTATCAGAAAAGCTCAAATTTCCAAAAGAACATTACATTTTTTACTATAATTTATTTCAGTACTTCAGCTCGATTGCCATTTTCAAAACCTGCCTTTCAATCGTACATACACACTGAAGATCTTGGTTCTTACAAAATCAAATTCAAACCATCTGGGTCTGGGCAAATAAGTAGTAAGCACTCCAATACATCAGATGTTAAGAAAAGTTCCAATTCCATCAAACTGTCTGCTTTCTTTTAACCACAAAGAAATAATCTACCAGGAGGCAAAAATGTATCTTGCATATATAAATCACTCTCTTAATGAGATAGGACACGTAGGATGGCTTGACCCAGCAAATATTTTTCCATTCTTTGCATTGGATGGTACAAAACAGACAGTACACTCACATGAAGCAAGCACCCAGGCGTAAGCCAAGCAGAAGTAGGACACACAATGGCAGAAGTATTGAAGTTAAAAACTTGTACATGTTAACAACAGTTTAATCAGCTGCCATCGCCTACCTCTATATGGAGCAGCAAGATATCACATCAAATTTAATAGATTCACAGGGAACTGCTCACTGTCTACCAAAGACCTAAACACTTGGATATTATGACCAATGCTAGTTGTAATTACAAACAAGGGGAAATATATTTCTGCTCTGAGCCAGAAGTTGCTTCAAACACTACAGGTAGAACACACATTGTATACTTTGCCTACAATGTTAAACAGAGAACTGTCCACCAGCCAAGGTGAATTTAAAACAAGACCATGTATAAGAGCCAGGCATGAAATTGTCCTATACATTCAAAATATCTTCCCTTCACTGAATAGCTCCAAAAAGTAGATTAACTAGTTATTTACCTCGGCTGCAGTTTGTGAAATATTCCTTTATAAAAACTGACTTTTACATTTGCTTATATTATAATAATTCATTCATTTCAAAACAAAATCACAGAGGTTGTTCTAAGCTCTGTGACTTTCTGAACATGGTGTAAAAGGTGTTCTGTAAATGAAAGCTCTTATTTCTTTAGCAAATATTGCACATTCAGGTGACAAATCTCATGCTTAATTACTTTTAGTCAAATACCCATAGGAGGGTCACGCAGTGCAGCAGCCAGAGGAGCCAATGCCTCACAGCACCAGATACTCAGGTTCAATCCTGACCCTGGGTGCTGTCTGGGTGTGGGTGTAGTTTTTGTTTCCCCGGTGATCAAATGGATTTCTGCCAAGTACGCTAGTTTCCTCCCGCATCCCAACAACATGCATGTTGGCCATTCTAAACCAGCCCTCGTGTGAAGGTGAATGGTAAAATACAAGGAGATTCACCAAGTATGTGGTGAGAACTTAAAAAAAATGGGACTACTGTAGAATTAGTGTAAATAGGATATCTGTCAGTGCAGACCCAGTGCGATGAAGGGCCTATTTCAGTACTGTATTGCCCTATGACATTTTTTAAAAAGTAAAATGTATTTGAAATGCAATGTCTCTATAAAACGCTCTTGGTGATTAATCCACACAATGAGGTAGGCAGTATTATGTTAGAAACTGCTGCTGTGTATTGTCCCTACCACCAATAAAAACAATATAACAAAACACAGGAATACATTTCCAGGCTGTCAGGTTCTCCTCATTTCCAAGGTCAATCAAAAACTGCAAGAAAATGTACTTATTTCTCATTAACCCACCAACATGGACTCACAGTATGCTGGTAAACTAAAAATGAAAAGGCTGGTGTTCCAAGATAATGGGTTTCCCATTGATTTCCCATTGGAGCCTCAGCTCTAAAATGAAAGCATGTTTAGACACAGATCTAAAGTTATCGTTGGCAATATGACAACCAAAGTATTCTTGTACCACAGCAATATCAGAAAGTATATGGGACTATAAATAAAAGTCAAAAGGGCAAAAACAAGAAGCTGTCCAAAGACTGAATTTTTATCCCCTTGTAAAAAAAATTGTTGAAACCTACCTTTACTGAGTCTCTGTCTGTTCTCATAGGAAGCCACATCATTAAATAAATGAGCGAGGTTGCAATCAAGAAAAGAGCAGGAAAAGTGGGAAGTGGGGAATGGGGTGGGAGGGAAAAAACAAGCACCTGTTATCATGATTGTCAGCTTATCTAATCACCAGATGTGTTGTTTCCCAGTAAGTACAGTTTCACATCCTTTCACTTGCACATTTACAGCTTGGGATTCAAGTTCGAAATTCGCATCAGGTGATATCTGCAGTCTTTACCCCCCTGCCTCCCAAACCTCCCAAGATATGTATTACTTTACATTGGCAACAAACAAAATATAAATGATATAGTAATATAACAGTTATTATGACAGGGTAGACCGAACTACTTTGTATACAATGGTACTTGCACTTTTGCCAATTGTATATTGTTCGGCAGTGTTGTTTCTTTGCTTAACAAGAACTCTCAAAACTAAAACAAAGGTGAAAGTTTGTTCTTGATGATTTCATAAAATTTGTGATCTTCAAGGCTGAAGAACAAATTAACCACGTTGTTTCATGATCTATCTGGCTCCTGCTTGCAAGAATGAAGCAGGAAATTAATCCATTGGAAAAAGAAGTAGAAGCTATTACTAATCCTCTTAAAGAAGGTAGCTGAATATATTATCAGACTCCACACAGAGAGACTGACTAATCAATGATAATGTACCATGGATAAATTTATCTCACCCATGGATTAATGAAGAAAGCAGGTGGATAACTATTCAAGCAGTTCTACAATTTAGCATATTTCCTTATTGCAAAATCATCCTTATTTATATTGGAGTGGTCCCTTAAAAATAAATATAACCTTTCAAGGAGCATAAAATGACTATACAAACAGGCAGGGGAAAGAGATGGAGGTAAGTTCATAAGGCACTAATGGCAAACTGAGATTTAAGTGTCACTTTAGGGACCCAATTAGCTTCACCACTGGCAGCACTCACCATCAATGAAGAAGCTGATGCCTTTACAGTAATAAGAGACTGTTGACATTGCAGATTTATTTATAATTATTCACCAAATCTAAAGCAAGAGGATGCTGTAATTTGGCAAATTCAGTCAATTGTTGAATGAGAAACAAAGTTACAGTCTAAAAGACACCCAACTATTATTTCCTACGTCAAAACATGTACACATTAAACAACAGATAGCATTATAAAGGAATCATTCAGTTCACTATTCTCCTTTCCTTACAAATGTGTATGAGGAAAAATATTTCAGTTACAACACTGCCTCTCAATTGATCCAGTAGGGGTTCCAGATTACTTAATGCAAACAATTTAAGGTATTTTATTCTTGGTTAATTCCAAGTGGGTGAATATACATCAATCCTGCTTGTTTGGCATTAAAAAAAAATTCAGACTTAGCAAACTAAAGCCAAGCTATAAAAAACTACCCTGAACAATGCAATAGCTCTCTAGTTGGGATGACTTTGGAGTGCGGTACTGATCTTTAAACTGCGCTGTAGACAAAGCAACATTCAACCTCTGACACACAACAAACTACAACATTTTGTCTCAACTTCATACTTCATCAAATGGCCTAAAATTTAATGAAAAATATTTAACATTGCTTCAGAGAAGTGATTTTAATATCACAAATTTTAAAGGAGAAATAGGAAAGCAAGAAGGTAAAGAATCACTGTTAAAATTAAAAATTTCAAAACATATTAAGAGTATTATGAGATACAAAACCAAGATAATTTGATGGAGCCAAGAAACAAATTAGCAGCAATTTAGCTGAAGAGTTAAAAGCCTGGAAAGCTAAATAGCCTACTCCCATTACTATGTTACTAAAGAAAGAGATTAACAATCAGATTCCCATTTTGAAATTATATTCTACTTCAACTCCAGTTTCAAACATTGTGTTACCTCTTTGATGGTCTGTTTCATGGTGTTTCTTCTCATCCTTCATAGCATTTGATAATGCCAGTAGTCCAGCACTGCTTCCAACAGACGGGATTCCTGGAGGCTGCAATCCAGATGGGTGCGGAGTAAGGGGAACTGGAAGTGCATGACCATGCGATAAATGTTGAGCTTGCAGTTGCTGCTGCTGCTGTGAAAAAAATAAAGTTGCATGAAATGTGTGAAAAAAATAGAAAATGTGCATTGAGCATTTACTGGGAAATACATTTTTCAAAAAAAAAATCACCCACTCTTTTACAGCTAATAATTTATGGCTCTATTCATGAAAAGATGAAGGTGGGAGGGTAGGGGGTTTTGTATCATCCTATCAAATTTAAGAGTAGAAGTATTTTCTACCCCAGCAGTCGGCTATCAGGTGGAACTACCAGCAGCATAGCGCTCTAATCAAGGACACTTGGGGATATTTCATGACTACAAAAGAGTAAGAATCCTCTTAACAGGGAAATCAGGAGCGCAGAGAGGGTATGAGATGGATCTGGCAGGTAAGGTTAAGGAAAATCCCAAGATGTTCTATAGCTGTACAAAGTGTTAAAGGGTTTCTATGGAGAGAGCAGGTCCCTTAGGGCATCTACATCCTGAGATGCAGAAGGCTCAAGACAGTTACAAGCAGCATAGTAATGTAGCTTTTAGTGCAACACTATTACAAAGCAGGTGTTTTGGGTTCAATACTGCTGTCCGTCTGTCTGCTCACTCCATGGGTTTTCTTCAGGTGCTCCAGTTTCCTCCCACCTTCTGTAGACATGTGGATTAGTGAGTTAATTAATCATGGGTGGGATTTTTAAACAAATACTTCTTCCCAGTGCCTACTGAGAAGAAAATCATGGTTATTCAAGAGATAAGGAGAAAAACACTGGAGAAGTTTTGGAGGATATTTTCAGGCCTTCCAGCATATTAAGGTGAATAAATTGCCAGAGCCTGACCGACAACATCTTCTGACTTTGTGGAGGCCAGAGAATAAATTGCGGAGGTCCTTGCAGAGATACTGTTTTTGCTTCATCAGTACCCAACAGTGAAGTTCCTAAAGCTTGAAAGGTTGCCAATGCTCTGTCGCTTAAGGGTAGCAATGACAAGACTAAGTAACTACAAGCCAGTCGGCCTAACATCAGTAACAGAATACTGAGTTGCTGGAGGGACCAGGATTTACCAGAATTTGGATACACAGAGCCTGATTAGGTGGAGTCAGCATGGCATTGTGCATGTTTCAGAGACTTTTGAAAGGTAAGCAAAAACGTAAATGAGGGTAGGGCAATGGAAGCTGTCCATTGGGATTTGGCAAGGTATTTGAAAAGACCCCACATGATAGACTGGGTTGGAAGGTTAGTCCCATAGAATTCAGGGAATGCTAGTTAGACTGATTCACAATTGGCCTGGAAGTGGAGGGTGTAGTTGAAATTGATTTCTTTGAGGCTGGTGACAAATGATGTGCTGCAGGAGCCAGTTTTGAGACCCTTGTTATTAGTTATTTATACAAATGATTTGGATGTGAATACACAAGGCTTGGTCAGTAAGCTTGTGGATGACATGAAATTGGATGTTGATGATAGTGAAGAAGGCTATCGGAGATTACAAAGGAATTGTGATCAGTTACAGAAGTGTGCCAAAAGAGTGGCAAATGGATTTCAATAAAGATGTGTGAGGTGATCCATTTTGGAAAGATGGCAAGGTCACATTTGGAGTACCATGTTTAGTTCTGTGTAACAGGAAAAATGTGATTCACTAGAAAGATTGCAAGAAAAATTTAAGAGTATGTTGCTCGGACCAGGTGACTTGAGTTATAGGGACAATTTGTCCAGGCTAGGTCTTATTCCTTGGAGAAAGAGGGTTAACCTTGTAGAAGTGTTTAAAACTCTGACAGAATATTTTAAGTTAGAGATACAGCACAGTAACAGGCCCTTCTAGCCCAACAAGCCCAGACCCACACCACCCAATGTGACCAATTAACCTTTGGAATGATCACCCAGAAGAAACCCACACAGTCATAGGGAGAATGTATAATTCCTAAAGACAGTGGCAGAATTGAACCCAGGATGCTGGCGCTGTAATCGCATTACACCAGCTGCTGTGGATAGTAACAATCTTTTCCCCAGGGTAAGGGAGTCCAAAACTAGGAGACGTACAGTAGGTTCAGGGTGAGAGTGGAAAGGGAACCCGAGAGGCAACGTTTTCCATGCATGAGCAAGGACTACCAGAATAAATGGTCAAGGTGCAATGGAAAGAGGGGGGAGGGGGGAGAATAGGGCAATCAAAAATGAGCAAATGAGATATTAGCAATTGGTTGGTAAAATCCAGAGGGGAACTGGGGCAAAACATGGACTCCAGTTGGACAGATAAGCCATGAAGCAGCAAAAGCTTTGTTGTGGGCTTGAATGAGCATTTCTGCACCACAAGATGCACTTCCTCAGCTATCAACTCCATCAGGTTTTGTGCCCTGGAAATCCAAATATCAACTCTTAAATGTAATTAAGCCTCCCAATGTACAGCGATTTGCCTACATTAGTGACTTGCCCCATTTAAATACTAACTTACACAGCAAATTGAGGATGTGCTTCATGATTTTAAACTCTGAGACCAACTGAATTATCAAGATCCAAGTGAATATACATACAGTTAATATTTATATGAACTTGCTGCATGTTCTTCACAGCAATGATGTTTAACAATTCATCTGCCACTTTAAATACTTTCTTTCTAAAATGTATAATTGTAACCAAAAGAAACAAATGTTCGTTTTTGTACAGAACTGTTTGCAACTGTTTAAAAATTCCTTAAAACTTCAAATCTTGGCAAGCATGGACTAGGGCTCTGGGCATTTACTTTCCCAGCACAACATTCTGTAGTTTTTTTCAATCTAATTGTTTCATGCACAGATTGCTAGTAGAATGGGTTGGATTGTAATTCAGGTACCAGTTCAAAATTGTGGAAAAAATGAACAACTAACAGATACAAAATTTAAAAATGCACAAGCATTGGTAGAGCATAGTGTAGCCCATTAACAGAGAATAAATTTAACTACTTCCATGAACACTGAATAGTCCTTAAATACCAAGAAATTTAAGTTGTTTTACATGAAACAGCAGCACATTACTGCAGGAAGCTACATTAAGACTCATTAAATTGGTCTTCTGCCACTCGGCAAACAAGACAGCTACTAAAAATAACTGACAATAAAAAAGCACCACCTCAGTATTAAGAGCTTAGCAAGGGTTAACGTGAAAAAAATGAATTAAGTAAGGCAGAAAGGAGCCTGACTGCAGTGACTATTTAAAGCCCTTAGAGCATCCTTAGCAGTACTTCAACAAATTACTAAAGGAATGTGATGTAGCAGAGATTCAGCTCCTTAGGCTTGCTCAATAATATTGAAGTAATTGTATACTCCGTGCACGTTTGGTGATGCTCGAATAAAAAGCTAGAGGCCTGCCCTTGTCCTCTTTGCTACCCTGCGAGTTTATGTTGTGACAGGTTTATTTGAGTGGGACTATGATGCATGCACCAGCAGCTCCGCTGACAAGAGTTTAAAGTCTGTTTTACCAGTACACTGGCAACACAGAGAAAAGCCCTCAAGAGGCTAGGATTTGAGTGTTTGACCTCAGCTGGAGCTGTATGAAGCTTTGTGCTGTACTAACTATTGCTGGGTAGAAGGTTTGCTGTTGACAAGTAGAAGGGGCAATAAAAAGGATGCAATTTAGTCTGTGCATTATGGTATATATAATCCACAATTAAACCTACACATCAAATATATCAGTGTTCCCTCAGCTGAATATTAAGATGATAATATTTTTACATTTATTGGATCTAATTAAAAAGCAATCTTAAGTATTAGTATTACATTAGCTCTGATGTGCTGTAACATAATTTAATGTAATTGAAAATGAAACTATTTATTTCATTACAGCAAATGCTGTAATTAGTTATTTAATAATGTACATGGACAAGTTGAAAAGTATTCAAAGCTAAGGCAACATGATTTCATTTTCAGAGATTCAGAGGAAAAGGATAAAGAAATATAAATTTGACATAATGCAATCGTCCATGTTAGTTGTTTTTTTTTACTTCTTTTGTTCGTAATTACTATGAGTTTGGGAGGTTATTATATATGGATTATCATCTATTTGAATGTTTATTTAAACTATTAACTATGTACTCTCAAACTCTCTGTATTCATGCTTCATTTATGTTTGTTTAAAAATTAATAAAAAGATTCAAAAAGAAAGAAAGAAGAAATATAAGAGAAAGAGAAAGAACATAAGAAATAGGGAATAGGAGCAGGAGTCGGCCATCCAGCCCATCAAGCCTGCTCTGCTATTCAATAGGAGCATGGCTGATCTGGCCAGGGACTCATCTCCACCTACCTGCCTTTTCCCCGTAACCCCTAACTCCCCGACTATGCAAAAATTGATCCAAGCTTGTCTTAAATATGTTTACTGAGGTAGCCTCCACTGCTTCATTGGGCACAGAATTCCACAAATTCATACTCTCCGAGAAAAGCAGTTCCTCCTCATCTCTATCCTAAATCTATTTCCCTGAATCTTGAGGCTATGTTCCCTAGTTCTTGTCTCACCTACCAGTGGAAACAACTTTCCTGCCTCTATCTTATCTATCCCTTTCATAGTTTTATATGTTTGTATAAGATTATTTTTCTGAATTCCAGTGTGTACAGTGCCAGGCGACTCAATCTCTCCTCATAGTCTAATCTCCTCATCTCATCTCTGGTACCAACCTGGTGAACCTCCTCTGCACTGCCTCCAAATCCAGTATATCCTTCCTCAACTAAGGAGACTAGAACTGCATGCAATACCCCAAGTGTGGCTTTATCAGTGTCCTGTACATTTGCAGAACAGCAAAAGTAGTCAAATATTTTAATGGGAATGCTGCATTGATAATACTTCACAGCAATCATCTGAGGCACAGCATTGGAGTCATGACAAAGATCAAACTATACATAGTCAACTGATTTTTGATTAAAAAATTAACTGCTTTAAGAGCAGAACTCAAGCTTCTTGTTCCATCACAACTCATGCCCAAGTGTCATGTGCAAATTTTTCAAACAAATCAAAACATATGAATATGCAGACATTTCCGATTGTTGATATGGCCATCCCAAGATATATTGGTTAAGCGGTTTTCCCAACAGTCAGGCAGAGGAACAGCAAACAAAAATCAAAGATTATATGAAGTCTCTTGTTCTTTACACGCTGCAGGTCTACAATGAGCTTCTGCATCGTGTGGGCCCCAGATGCACTTTCCACTCATGTGATGGAAATTTATCTCAGGCTGGCAGTATTAAATCACTATATTACTGCAACAAAGATGACTCTGAAATCCAATTCAATTGACTACAAAATAAAATAATGATATTTCATAAGAAGAACATAAAAATAAGCTTTGCATTTTTATGGTCTACCAAGGGTAAAAAGCAGTGGGTGATGCTGCAACAAATTCAGTTTCAGGCTTCTAGCTTCTTGGAGAAGGGAAGCTGTAAGCTCCAAGTTGGTATCCCAACACAGCTGACTGGATCCTTTGACAGTGAGGAAAAAAACAGCTTCACTGAAAAGATGCATGAGAAAGAGGAATTGGAATTTAGTTACCGACACAGCTAGCATTGATTTGGAAATGTGCTTTGGCATCTCTTTGCATTACAAAATAAAACTACCAAATATTTTCAGGGTTTTTCTGAAATCACAAACCTTTCACAGCTTTAATTTTCACATCAAAGGACCTGGTCTAATTAGCAGGTCTTCTGCAATACAATCTGTTATTTATAACAGAACTACGGATCCAATTCCTGTACTCAGCATGAACTGGGTTAAAGAGTTGCCTTACTCAGACAACTCTGCACCACATTCCCCCACTCCAACCATTTTTGGAAATTTTGTTACATGGTTGAAACGAATCAAATAGCCATGAGCTGAATTCATTCGTTATTTTCCTAGACATTTCAATAAGCACAACACAAATAATGGCCAAGAGACAATTCAAAATTTGACCAGAGAATAAACAGATAAAGATGCTGATGACTGATTCACATCAAACACTGCAAACAAATTTTCCACTGTCCCGAGATTATTATAGGGCAGTCTCATATGCAGTCTTTTGCCAATATATCATGTGATCCAGCCTAATTACAGTAGATGATAACTAGATGAACCTCACTGGTTGTCAACAAAAATGTAATAATGTCATAAACATTCAAAATCACTAAGGGGCTCAACTAATGAAAACAAAGAGGCAGAGAGTGGACAGCCAGCGCCTTTTCCCCATCGCAGCAATGACTAATACCAGAGATCACCTTTTTAAAGGGACATTTAGGGAATACGTTAGAAGGCTTTTTTTTTGTACAGAGTGGTAGGTGCCTGTAACACACTGCAGGGGTCATAGTAGAGACTGATCCATTCAAGAGACTCATGAATAGGCATATAGGGGAAAAAAAACAACGGTGGTAGTACGTTTTAAAAGTCTACACATCATGGGCTGGAGGGCCTGTAGTCTCGGTCAGCTGTAACATCCTATTTGTGCTTATAGGTATATCACTCTACTTAATAAATGGCCCACTGTCCAAAGATACATTTATTGTTTGAGTACACAAGACCGCTTCTAGAACAGTAAAAAATGCATTATCTGCTGCAATACTAAACTTCTACTGGCATGCATTGTGTAATTTTATTAGAGAATCATTTACAGAAGTTGCTGTCCTAGCAAATATTTAAATATCTGGCACCCAGATGCACCCTAAATATTATTGAAAATGCAGATATGTGCGAGCGCGCGCACACACACACACACACACACACACACACAAAACAAAGTAGTTTTAAAATTTATTACATGATTCTTTGGCCTCATCCCTAAAAGAGCTAAAGGAGTACAGTATATCTTCAAAAATCTAGAACCTTACTATTCAAAAGCCTAGTGGCTCAGTATTTGGCTTAGCAAATGATATTTGCTGTGCTCCCATTAAATTGTCTGGAGCCCTTGTTCCCACGTTCCTTTCAAACTGATCAGGAGCTGGTTTTCTATGCTCCCTTTGTACTTACTGAGTTCTGGAATATATATTATAATCTTGTATACTACTTTTAAAAGATAATTTGAAGTGCATCAAGGTATTAGTCCAGGAAATTTGCCAGTCTGGCACTGTCAAAGTACTGATTGTGTATTACAAAGTTTTACTGTACTCAGCAATCTTCTTAAGTACAGTACATTATGAGCTATATAATATATACATAATAAAGATACATAATAGCCAGAGAATTAGATCAGGAATTAATGCACAGCATAATCATAAAATATGGCTTAAATTCGTAAATCTCTTTCATGCTATGCAATTTGTCTGGTAGTCTACGTTTACATATTTACATTTCAACAAATAGGATTTGCTCCCAATTATTTACACCCCCCCCCCCAAAAAAGAAAAAGCACCTATTTGTGACATTTCCTAATAAACTAGCATTGCGTAAACAGATTTCCTTTTAAGAGCCTGAGAAAGTGAATTAATTCTCTCAGCTACATAAATGTAACTGGAGTATTTCAGATTTCAGGGATAAAAAAGAAGTGTCAATGGGATAAAGCAGTTCTATGTAAAAGGGTCTTGATTTTCTCAGATATTGAAGATAAAATATCAAGCAATCTGGGAGCATATGAAGATGCCAAGGATATTCCCAGGGGGGAGAATTAAAGCTGAGAGAAGAAACTGGCTAGGCTGGAATCACTTTGCAACAGAGGAGACAGAGGGGAGATTTAATTAAGATGTATAAAATTATGAGAGAATTGTGCTGTGAAAAAGGAGTTATTCTTCAGCAAAAAGGAGTAAATATAACTGACAAGATGAATTAGAGGAGAGTTCAGAACTTCCCTCACTCTTTACCCCCACTCCCACACTCATTTTGTAGTGAGAGTCTGAAAACACAGCTTGAAAGGGCTGTGGAGGCAGAAAAAATTTCCAGATGTAGGTAGTACCTTCTTGAGCACATAAGCAAGACAATTAGCCCATTTTGTCAGCATATCCCTTTCACCTGCACTGCAAATCTCTATGAATAATTTCATCATTATTCAAATTTAATGCTAACTCTGTTAATTGCTTTATTTACACGGTCCTAAGGAATCCTTATCCTCAAAGTTCGCGTATCAAGTAAAACTAAATTTGGACAGAATCACCAGAAGCTTGCAACATGATGGATCATTACTTGGGTCATTAAGTCCATGTCAGTTCAATGCAAGAGCATTCTAGCTAGTCATCTCACCCACCCTAACAAGCTCTGCAAGACCTTTAACCACCTTTCAAGCATTTATCTATTCCTTTTTGAATTCAATTCTCGACGATTTCTATCAATATCTATAAATAACTTTAACCACTTAGTGCATTGATAAATTGTCACATCATTTATAGTTCTTTTGCCAACTACCTTCTTCTTGTGCTGTTTGATTCTTGAACTTTCCACAAGCAGTGGCTGTCTCTAACAAACTATTTTTTAAAAAATACCTTTATGAAATACTTCCTGAACCTCCATTCCAAGGAGAAATCCAGCTTCTCCAATCTATTCAGGTCAGTATCTAATGTGCACTTTGTAATTCATATATACAAGTAGGAAAAAGCTAGGTCAACCACTGTGGAAAGTAGCCATGGAGTGATCAGCAGTCTAGGGTTCTAGAAGCACAAAGGCACTCAGAAATTCTTAAGCAGTGGCCTGGAATAGGGAATAATTTCTTCTGCTTTCTGGGTTTTGAGCTGACTAAATAGGCCAATATGGAAAGCGTAGACTCTTTCACAGATGAGGCCAGAACTGGCAGATGGGGCTGGCAGGTGGTTATTTTATGGTGATCAGTTCCTTTTATTGCTTATGCTGAGTCTCTGTACACTGCCAGTGTTGACCACGATTTTCTCAACACCACTCCAAATGTTCCTTTTTCATTTTGAGTTGATCGTGGCTCAGAAGATCTCAAACATCCGAAGAAATGTTACACTTCAAGGAAGAACTTAAAACTCCTCCTTGATTCTTTTCTTCAATGCCCCCGGTGTCTTCTCGCCGTCAGTTTCAGGAGTTTGGCATCAGGTTAAGAAAATGACGTAGCCTGCCAAACGTGGCTGAGCAAGTGTAGACTGGGCCCCAATAGTGGTGATGCCAGCCTGGGAGAGGATGTAAATATGGGTTTAGCGATCCTCCCAAAGAACTTGGAGGACTTGAGGTTAGAACATTAGTGTTATTTTCTTCTAGTGCAGATAGATCAGGTTTCAGAAACATTTAAGAGGGCTGGGGTCATTGCTGCTAGGTTTGGGGTCTTGATCCGTGATTACTCATTTCCCCAAATGAAGGCAGTAGTGAATTTCTTCATGTCTGCTTCTGCTAAGAGTTGGTTTCTGAGTCATGCAAAGTGACTCATATTTAACAGTGTCTCCCCCAGAACCTTCATTGGCAGTGGAGTGTGGTGAAGGGTTTTGTGGATATTGAGTGTGAAGCCCATCATCTCTTATGCTCTAGTGAATGAGTTGATAATGCCTCTAAGCGTGCGCAAATGCAAACATTATCTGCATCCTGTCGCTTGCTAAGGGTGCAGCAATAGATGCAGATCTGCAGTGTGGCAGACTTGGGCCAAATGGCAGTGATTACAATATCACCTTTAAATTAAATGATGAGATGGATGCAGATTGCTCACTGGCAATAGTTAATTTCTCCAAGCAGTAAAGTTGATCAACACCTCCACCCACCACTTTATCATTTCCTGTTAGAGTCACCCTACTTATCAGCAGACACTTCTGTTCCTAGTGTCACTTTACTGTATGTACATTCAGTCAATGAATACAAGCTATCCCAGGTATTTATATTTATTGTGCTTTTTATTATGTTCTTTATCTTTTAGTGTGCTTTTTTAGCTGCATTAGATCCGGAGTAACAATTATTTAATTCTCCATTACACTTGTATACAGGAAATGACATTTAAACAATCTCAAACAATTGTTTATAGAGATACTACAGTGAAGTTTTGCACCAGATGGTACAAGAACACAGCAAGGAAAGAATGAGTGACTGGAGCAAATTAGAGAAAATAGCCAATATCGCTGAGGAACTGACCAACTTGAGGCATCTAATACCATTTGGAATGGAGGTCTGTAGTCCTTGTAAGATACCACTAGGTCTACAGAAGCTTTTGACACCATGTGGGTAACATTTCTTTCACTCAATACAGTTGGCATTTCTGGGTGCAAAGCCTATGTTTGCATTAGTCCAGAACCTACACCCATTTACTTCTGGCTCAGGCCACCATGCAGGTTTTCCCAACTTTTTTATGCCACGGTCCCCTACTATGAATCAAGGGGCCGTGAACCCCAGGTTTGGAACCCCTGTGCTGGACAGACCAAACAATCAAGAAAAGAATGGACTGCTGGAAGCAATCCAACAAGGCGATTGGACAACTCCATCAGTGATGGTGACGAAAGCAGTGAAGACAATTCAAGTACAGAGGATTTACAAGATCACTCAGAACAGAATTATTGGTACATTCATTGTCCACTTTGCAAGATTTGCTCACAGAGCTGGAAAATTTGCAAATATGTCAGTAGGCTGGACTAGCTGCACGCTTGTGCACAACTAAATAATGAACTGGAGGGTCGGATCTAGCCAGTAAAATGTCATATGCTTGTATCGAGTTGTCAAGTGGGATCACAAATTTCAATTCATAATGGGTAAACTACTCCAAGGAATCAAAGACATCCATGCAACTAAGATGATATCCTTGATAAACACAAGAGATTCTGCAGATGCTGGAAATCAAGAGAAACACACATAAAATGCTGGAGGAACTCAGCAGGCCAGTAAGTATCTTTGGAGAAGAATAAACAGTTAATGTTTAGGGAGGTGCATAGGTTGGGGAGGAGTATGGAAAGAAACTGGGAGGTGATAGGTGGAAGAGGTAAAGGCCTGAAGAAGGTCTGATAGAAGCCAGTGGACCATGGGAGAAAGAGAAGGAGGAAGGGGACCAGCAGGAGAGGAGAAGGGGTAAGAGGGGAACTGGAATGGAAAAAGAAAGAAGGGGAAGTGGGGAGAAATTACCAGAATTAAGAAATCGATGTTCACGCCATCACATTGGCAGCTACACAGACAGAATATGAGGTGTTGCTCCTCTAATCTGACACAGGTCTCATCATGATAATAGAGGAGGCCACAGGCTGATACATCAGAAGAGAATAGAGAGCAAAATTAAGATGGTGACCACTGTGAAAACCCACCTTCTGTGGCAGTTGGAGCGAGGATGCGCACCAAGGCGTCCCTAATCTACGCTGGGCCTCACCGTATAGGAGGCCATATCGGGTGCATCGGGTACAGTAGACAACCCCAACAGGCTCACAGGTTAACTGTGACCTCACCTGCAAGGACTGTTTGGGGCCCTCAATGTGGTGAGGGAAGAGATGTAGGGGCAGGTATAGCACTTGACCCATTTGCAGGGAGTCCACATGGTGGAGCATACCACCAGCTGGCCAGAGGTTGTCTATCGTCGATGAAGGCTGCGGACGTGACTTGGGCATTCATCAGCACCTGGGTCGCTCGGTTTGCCGTTGGAAGAAATATCATCTGGTCCTTCTTCCAACTGCGGACCCCAATTCACGTCTGACCTCTGGGCCAATGATCAAGAACCTTGGCCTTAGATTGCACCACACCACCCGCAGTCTATTGGCCTGTGCAAGCAGTTTCACTGTTCCTTAAAGGCAGCTCTGTAGAACTCCCTGATGGATGGGAGTTGACACGATCATCTCCCTTGGGTCTTGCCGGGTCTCAGAACAGCTCCAAAACAGGACCTGCAGTCCTCGGCAGCTGAGTTAGTGTACAGGCACCACTAGGGGTGTTGGGTGATCTTATTCCTGACACCACGACTGCCTGGTCGGTGCCTCAGCAGTGTTCTGCCCTCCTCAATAAACTCAATTTGTTTACATCTATTCCTACCTCCCATCATGGTGTACAACACTCTGGGGCTTCAACTGAACCAAGTTCTACCTCATTCATTTTTGTCTGCCTGATGCACATCAACACCCCCTTAAGCTCCTTCGAAATAGCCTGTTCTGCATTTTGGAATGGGGTAAAAAGACTTTTATTGTAGATAGGAAGGTTACACCTGAATGCTTTTTGTAGATCATCTTAAACTGCCCCAGCAAGACCTGGATGGTTCCACTACTATATTCCCTGCATCATGATATGACCATGTGCTTATCAGCACACCCCTTGATGAGCCAGAAGCACCTGTTCTACTCCAACCAAGGCACACAGCACCCAAGCCAGGCAGCTCATATGAGCTTCAGGGAATTCTGTGGGGTGACGGCTGGGGATGGCTCTATAGGTTAATGCAATGGGTGGCAAATGACACACAATGTTCATAATAGAAACTGTTCCATACAATTCAAAAACACTATCATTAAGTTGTGTTCACTTTAAGGGACCATATCTGATGTAATGACATCAGCGTAAGATGACTGCATTTGGTTTGTTCGTAATGGAAGTACAGCTGTGGCTTTTGTGAAGCACATAAAGTGACTTTTGCATGTTTTATTCACAAAACCCTGCATCAGTGTACAAGACAGCAACAGCAGATCCTTGAGATCAGAGACAAAGCAAGAGGACCAGAAGACTAGAGGATTCTACTTGTTGGGTCAATTGTGGCAACCACATTATATAGTTAAAACAGATCAAGTCTGCAGTTTTGCAGCCAGGTCAATTATTATGCTTTTAAAATTGATCATTATAGGAAGAGACTTATCAAGCAGAAAGCTGAGGCAGTTAGAATGATGGCGAGCTAACTAATGTTAATCAGTATCACTATTTCCAGGGAATGCCTCAAGCATTACTCAGAAGTGGTTTTTTTTACAAGACCTTATACAAAGGGGGACTCAGCTCTAGGGCAAGGGGTAATGATGGACTTGAGTCATGCAGTGCAAAGCTTAGAGGTTAATCTTTCCTGACTCATTACAACTCACAATGTTATTGACAATGTGTGATGCTTCCAGCTATGGGGAAAGTCGGCTATCATCTACGTATTCAAAATGGGACATGCAGTGCTAATTGCATACACTCCTCTCAGTGAGAAAAGTATACACAAACTGGAAAAGAAACTATAGCTACCACTTTGACTTCAAAAGTTTATAGCTGACAGGCTTTGTACTCTGGTAAGGACCATAAACTGCTAACGGTGATATTTTGAGCCAAATTGGATGCAAGGCAACAGCTGGCACGTGAGATGATTTTCCAGTCTCAGTCTGTGTGAGTGCCAGACCACCTGTGGCAGATGTTGCCCTGAGACGGGAGTGGAATGTAGCAGAGAGGGATATTGAGACTTTCATATGTTCCAGAAAAGATACCATGAGCTCATATTTGGGGTTGGGTGCTTGAAATGGGGGTCATAAAGTGACGAGTTCTAAAGTATCCCACGTGTGCATACACAAGGATGCCAATGAGGAATTTTTCACATCATAGCTGTAGTTACAGGGTACTGGTATTGACTTGCTTGACTTGGGAATTGACAAGATACTAAGCAGCTCATGAAGTCCTGCTCAGTGCATGAGCACTGCTGTTCACAGATGCTTGCAGCTCTTGTCCAAATGTGGAATTACTCCGTTTCAAGGTTCAAAATTCAGACTTATTTATCACACGTACTGGAATCATCCAATGAAATACATTGCTTCAACCAACACACTCAAGGATGTGCTGGAGGCGGCCACAGTTTGTCCCTTAAGTGATGACTTCTTTAATCTGGAATTGGACCATTTGCTTCTAGCTAGCCGGCTGCAACTCATAGCAGCTAGACATTCTCAGACACAACCACTGGTGGGCAGAACATTGGACAGGCGGTACCACAAACATGAAATTAAGCAGAATGGAAGGTTTGAGTATAACTGATATATGCTTGCAACTAAGGACATTACAAAGGTTAAGAAAATATGCATGTATGTTAACTTGATAATCATTGACTGAATATTTGCAGAAAATAAATAATTTACATTGACTTGATGTAATACATAGTTACTAAACTTAGACAAAATACTCCAGCTATGAATGAAACAGCCTCAAACATTTATTATAACTTTCTTTCTAATCAAGTCTATTAAGCAAGTACCTTTAGAACCCAATTTCTTCTAGTTACTTGATGTAAGCATAGCTTCATCCATCACAGCTTTCTATTCATGGCCCTTATCTAAAATGAAAAATACCAATGAAGGTAATTTCTGTCTTGAAGCTCTCTTTTCAGCTTACCTACAAATTTATAGACACAAGAGATTCTTCAGATGCTGAAAATCTAGAGCAACACGCACAAAATCTTGGAGAACCTCAGCCGGTCAGGCAGCATCTATGGAATCCAATAAGCACCTGGAGATGCCTATCATCTTCCTTTGGTACCCTTCCTTCCTCCCTTTCTCCCATGGTCCACTCTTCTCTCCTATTAGATACCTGCTTCTACAACCCTTTGCCTTTCTATTCACCTGGCATCACCTATCATCTTCTTGCTTGACCCCCTTCCACTCCCTCACCTTTTTATTCTAGTATATTTCCCCTTCCTTTCCATTCCTGTTGAAGCATTTCAGCCCAAAACCTCGAATGGTTATTCACTTCCATAGATGCTATCTGATCTGCTGACTTCCTCCAGCATTTTGTGTGTGATGTCTAGAAATTCAATGGCAGTTATATAGGCATGTTTAACACCTGCTATACAACATGACAATTACTCCCTTGATTGTGGAATTTTGTCTGTCAAAACCGAAGGCGGGTAGATAAGCCCAGAGTTAAACATTGTGACTACATTAATGGGTGGAACAGAAAGGGATCAAGAGAGCAGACACTTAAAAAGCCTGAAAGGGAGCTCCACAAGTTGCTGAACCAAGACAGATTCGGAAAAATTTATCTTTTGCAATCCAAGAGCAGGCCTTGTATTAGAAAGCACAAGAAAGTGAAGGAGGAGAACTTAGTGGCTCGGACAACATTTGTGGAGGAGAATAGGAAGTCGATGTTTTGGGTTGAGACCCTTCATTTAGAAAACCTTGTTTCTCTAGGAATGGCCTGGAAACACCAAAACAAAGCAAAAAACCTTCTAAGAGATAGCTGAATGTTTATTACATATAACTGATTACAATAGGAGACAGACAGGACAGCCAAGAATCATGCTCACAGTTTCAAAATTCCACAATGTGACTTTCATTTGGGTTTGGCTTTCAAAATGAGGTCACTTTCTGCAGAAAAATATGATGTGGCATGATGTGATCTAATTTTTAGGCAATCAATTCTGCAGCCATCCCACATTTTAGGATGTGGCCAGTTTGTCATTTATTGCCCATCTCCAGTTGCCCTGAGAGGATGGATATACAACTTAATGTGACTGAGAGGATTACCAAACCACCGGAGAGCACTTAAAATTACAAATCATATTTATGTGGCACTGAAGTCACACAGAGAACAGAACAGACAGAAATGGCAAGTGATCTCTTCTAAGTATCTCAATCAACCAGATGGGTTTTTCCTGTATCAATCCTCTGTCTTATAATCTATTTTCTCAGCCGATGTCATCTTATTTCCAGATTTAAAGCAAAAATGAATTCGAATTCTCAAACTGTCAGAGCTTGTATTATTAGACTATTGAGATTACTAATTCAGTAACAAGACTGTAGCTCTGCTATACCTGTCAATAACTTTGCGATTTATATCCACATTAGGGAATTGAGAGTCATGGGGGGGGGGGGGGGGGGTAGCAAACACAACCAAAAGCACATGCTAGAAAAGAGAAAGCAGGCACAGCAGGGAGTGACAATATCTTTCTCTATTTCCATACTCCAAAGCTAGCTTATTCCCTCAACTGAGAAAAGATCATTTTCAGAGATCATGAGGCAGAGATAGTATTGATTCATCATCATTCCTGAACTCCCAAAGAGACCAACATTCTAATACTGTCACAAAAAGATCCACAGAATCTACAAAACAATTCATATATAAAATCGGACTGCCTCACTTAAGAATAACACACATTCAGATTAATAGTCAATAGACCAAAATAATAAGTCAAATATAACTATAAAGCAGTCAACTCCAAAGGAAATCCATCCAGTATCATGCCAAAGACAAACAACTTGTGATTCCTTTTTTATTAATCAAAGATTCTCCCCTACAGAATCAAGTTTCTGTTCATCCGCTAAGAAATGACTATTAATGCATACAGTGCTTTCTGACCTCCAGTGCAAAGGTCATGGATTCAGCCACATAGCTGCTCATCATTTGTCCATTTGGTGAAGGCATACTGCCAAGTTAGCCATATCTGTATTTCAGTCCACACAATGCCACTTTGAACTCTAACAGAATCCAAGATTTAAATATGAACTGCAAAGTATTTGATGTAACATAAGGAACAAGCACAGGTGGAAATTGTGCAGTCCTTCAAAGCCTGTTCCACTGGCAGCATTTACAGTACTTATATAAAAAAGTAATCAGCCTCCCTTGGAAGTTTTCAAGTTTTATTGTATTACAACATTTAATTTCAGTGGATTTCATTTGGCTTTTTTTTTTACACCAATCAACTGAAAAAGACTCTTTTATGTCAAAGTGAAAACAGATCACTTTACTACAAAGTGATCTAAATTAATTACAAATATAAAACACAAATTAATTGATTGCCTGAGAATTTATCCCCTTTGATATGACATACCAAATCATCACTGGTGCAGCCAACTGGTTTTCAAAGTCACATAATTAGTTAAATGGAGATCTGTTTTTGGAGACCAGTGTGCAGTCAAGATGTTTCAATTGATTGTAGTAAAAATACACCTGTATCTGGATGGTCCAACTGCTGGTGAGTCATTACCCTGGCAAACACTACACAATGAAGACAAAAGAACCAACTCCACAAAAAAGTTATTGAAAAGCACAAGTCAGGAGATGGATACAAGAAAATTTCCAAGTCACTGAATATCCCTTGGGGTACAGTTAAGTCAGTCAAGAAATTGAAAGAATATGGCACAGCTATAAATCTGCCTTGAGCAGGCCATCCGCAAAAACTGAGTGACCGTGCAAGAAGGGAATGAAAATTTTCTTACCTTACTGAATTTTGTAAAAAGGACACTATCAAACAGGTCACCTTTTTCGTTATCCTTGATTGGCTGAATCAACTCTATTAAAATGAACATTTTACTTAAACTTAAATACCTTTTTCAGGCATTACCTGTTTTCATTCCTAAGTCTTTTCTTTGATTCTCCCGATTCTATTATATCTTCCTATATATGGAAAAACAAACATTTTTGACTAAGTAAAGTTCATCTTCAAAAATCTAAGAATGGAGGTTTACCTTTACCAAATTTTAGGTTTTATTATTGAGCAGTCAACATATGATATCTTACGCCTTGAACATATTATATTAACCATGAGGACTGTCCGATATGGGTTTCTTTAGAAGCTAACTCTTAATAAATTTTCTATTATTTCTCTTCTTGGATCCTCACTTCCTTTATTTTTTAGTAAACTAACTGAAAATTTGGTAGTTAAACATACTTTGAGGATCTGGGTATAAGTTAGAAAATACTTTGGTCTATTGAGATTTTCTTTGTCTAAACCCATTTGTTCTATTTTTTTAAACCTTCGATGACCGATTCAGTTTTTAAAGAAAGGGATAGATTGGGTATTAAATGCTTCCAGGATCTGTTTGTTGGAGGAAGTCTCCTCTCGTTTGAGCAAATGTCAGCTAAGTACAGTTTACCCAAAACTCACTTTTTTCGTTATTTCCAAATTAGAGACTTTCTGCGTTCTCAACTATATACATTTCCTGTAAGTTCCTATGAGCACTTAATAGATGTAGTTTTTAATTTGAAACCTTTTTATGATGGTTCAATATCCAATATTTATGGTATGTTGCTAGGAATGAGAAACTCATTCTTTGGGAACAAGATTTACAGACTTCAATCTCTGAGGAAACTTGGAATGACATTTTTTAATTGGTTAACACTTCATTGTTATGTGCCCATCATTCCCTTTTACAGTTCAAAATGGTTCATAGAGCTCACATGTCTAACGATAAGCTATCTCATTTTTATTCAGATATTGCTCCTTTCTGCGATAGATGTAATAATGGAGAAGTTTCATTAATTCACATGTTTTGGACATGTCCGAGCCTTGAAAGATACTGGAAGGAAGTATTCCAAACTCTTTCGGTACTTCTCAAGGTAAATAGTAAGTCTAATCCTGTGACTGAATTATTTGGTATTGTTGGAGGAAAAGACTTCATCTTGGAGACACCCAATTTGCATATTTTGACTTTTATTTCTCTTATAGCTAGGAGAGTGCTCTTGATTAAATGGAAGGATGCTCTTTCGCCTACTCATGCTCAATGGTTATGGGATGTTATGTCATGCTTAAATATAGAGAAGATTTGTTGTTCAGTTTTTGAATCTAGCCAAGACTTTTATACATTGTGGGGACCATTTCTGAGTTATTTTCAAAACCTTTGATTTGTTGTAAAAATACAGATGGTGGCTAATAATGTATGTTATTATATGATAAGGGTTTTTTCCCCTTTTTTCTTGCATCTCCTAGCAGCTCTGACTTTGGTAATGGGTTTAGATTTTTTTTCTTGTATAACAAGATTATTATATTTCAATATTATGATTTAATTTAATTTCATGAATACAAGGTTTTGTGATTGTAACTCTCTTCTTGTACTCTGTATCCCTCCATGCAGAAACTAATAAAAATACTGAAAAAGAAGGGAACTAGTAAGAGAGGCTACCAAGATAAGTTGCTTCAGTAGGTGAGATGGGAGAGACTGCACATACAACAACTGCTGCCCAGCTACTTCACCAGTCAACAGCTTTTATGAGAGTGTGGCAAAAAGAAAGCTGCTGTTGAACAAAGCTCACATGAAGTCTAGGATGGAGTTTACCCAAAGGCATGTGGGCAACTCTGAAGGGTGGTTCTATGGTCTGATTAAACCAAAATTGAGCTTTTTGGCCATTAGCCTAAACCCTATCTTTGGCATAAGCCTAACACTGCACATCATCGAAACCACACCATCATTACCATGAAGCATGGTGGTGGCTGCATCGTGCTGTGGGGATGCTTCACTGCAGCAGGTGCTGGAAGGCTTGTGAAGGTAGAGGGTAAAGAAGAAGAAAGCCCTCAACTCCGAGTGGAGTCATCGGGACGCCATCATGACGGCGTTTTTTTAGCAGGCTCTCTTATTTTTACGACACCAAATTGCTAGCTTGACGCTCAACCCAGCACGGATGGAAAGCATGTAAGGGAGCCGACTGGATTTGAACTCGGGAGACTTTGCTCTGAAGTCCAGCTCTGATGCCACTACACCAGTGGTCTCCAACCACCGGGCCGCAAAGCACGTGAGGAAACGATATAATTTGGCGATATGAGTCAGCAGCTCCTTTCCTCATTCCCTCTCATGCCCACTGTTGAATTTGAATGCATGCAAGGTCATCAGTCGCCTAAACGCAGTGACACCCTCGCGCCAGCGATCACTGGTTGGCCTCAGGTAACCAGCCGCCTCACGTGGCTGGCGAGAAGTGCCATTGCTACTGGCCCGGAGCAAGGACAGATGGGCACCACCTCCAAACCCGTTTGCCACACCAAATGTTCGTGGGGAACCCAGTGCCAAAATATTCCCAGATGACCTAATTCGGGCTTAGGGTTTCATAAGTAGCAGAGCAGCTACTTCGCTGCCATCTACTGAAAGTCATCCCTCAAGCCAAACTTTAGTTGGCCGATAAATCCCACCTACCTACAAAGGGGGCTGGAACATGCCCTGTTGCACTCCTCACTTGGTCAGTCGCTCGCTCTCTTCGGACTGCAACCGCTGCGACCCCAGCACGGGGACCTCCAGCCCTTACCTTGTCCTCTCACCACACCCACAACCAGCCACACCTGGTCAAGGCATCTGGCAGCAGGTGGGCAGGAGGCTGGAGTTTGGGCCCAGAGGCTGTCTAATGAGGCAATGAAGCCCTCAAAACTGCTTCAGTACAGTTACGTACCCTGTAACTGGGTCACTTACCAGCAAAGATAGAGAGGTCCGTTGAAGTCTGATGGAACTATTTTTAACAGTATTTATTGATAAAAATACACAAAAATAATATCAATGCAAACATACAGATAATATACGTCGTCAATACTAAATCTAAAAGCGCGGTATAATAATAATCAATAAGAAATAGCTCTATCGTTGTCTAGGGGATAATGTATTGTCTGATGGAAATATAAAAGACACTCAAGTTCATTCAAGCTGCAGCTTTTTGGTTGGAGAGAAAGACGGATGTTTAACTTGCCCATTCCTTTTATGATGTCAATCCTTCGAGAGTCGTTGGGGCTGATTTCCCCTTTGTTGTTAGCTAAAGCCATCCTTCTGTGGCAAGACCCACCAATTCTGAGGCAAATGGAAAAGGACGCACGTGGGCTTTTCCACCAGCTTTCGCTATTACGCTGTTACAGGAGTTCTAGCATTTCTTTTGGTGCGTCTGAAGGGGCTGTTCCCCAGACCCTCTTTTATCCTGACTCACAGGGTCTCAGATGTCAATCAGGGTGGGATGATGCAATCCCTCCACCAACCCCCCCCCCCTTGGTTCATTGCCTGGGGGCTTCGATGAATCGTACAGTATTCAATACACAACTCCGTCTCCAAGAGATAATGGCCGTTAACCGTGGCTTTGTCTCTCGGAGGCCGAGGACACATTCCAAACATTGAGGAATCTGCGTGTCTCTCTCTCATTTCCTGGGTCTCCTGACCCGAATCAATAGCGATCCTGAAATTCTCAAAAAGGAGGGGACCACAGGCGTAACAGTACCTTGAGTCCAAGCACCCTGCACTTAAAGACAAACCCGTTGAGTTTTTTGAGCGGAAAAAACATGAGCAAGCGGGACAGAAGCAAGTGTTCAGAGCCACGTAAACTAAATTGCGGAATAGACTGGACGTAAGGAACCCCCTTCGAGTATCGCTGTCTCCCCTCCCCCTCCCCCTTGGGACTGTCTTGTTGCAGGGAAACAAGCCCAGGGCTCCCACTGATACAGCGATAATGGTGTGTTGCAGTGATTTGATATGTTCATATGAGGAAAATATGCGCTGTGTGTTTAATATCCAAATGTTACTTAAAATGTTATGATGCTACTGACTTATAAGTGACTTATAGTGATAAGTCAATTATATTCATGCGAGGAAAATATGCGCTGTGTATTTAATATTAAATTAATTAGATAAACCCTTTTAGAAATGAAATTGAGTCTATTAGCCACTTATAAGTGACTTATAGTTGACTTATCACCTATACTCCGGTGGTGATTAATATCTCCCCCACACCCCCCCACCCCCCCCCACCCCGCTGGCCGGTCTGCAATAATATTAAACCAGTCCGCAGTGCAAAAAAGGTTGGTGACCCCTGCGTACATCACCAGCCAGCCGAGAGGGTAAAATGAATGCAGCAAAATACAGAGAAATCCTAGAGGAAAACCTGATGCACTCCACAAGAAATCTGCAACTCAGGAAAAGATTTGTTTTCTAGCAAGACAATGACCCCAAGCATAAAGCCAAAGCTGCACAGGAATGGCTTAGAAACAAAGTTAACGTCCTGGAGTGGCCAAGTCAGAGTCCAGACCTCAATCCAATTGAAAATTTATGGCCAGACTTAAAAAGGACTGTTCTCTCATGATCCCCATGCAACCTGACAGAGCTTGAGCAGTTTTGTAAAGAAGAATGGGGAAAAATTGCAGTGTCCAAATGTGCAAAGTAGATAGAGAGCTATCTACACAGAATCCAGTCTATAATTGTTGCCAAAGGTGCATCTACTAAATACAGATTTGAAGGGGGTGAATACTTATGCAATCAATTATTTCATGTTTTACAGTTGTAATTAATTTAGATCACTTTGTAGAGATAGTTACACTTTGACACTACAGTCTTTTTCTTGTTGATCAGTGTCAAAAAACCCCAAATCGAATCCACTGTGATTCAAGGTTGTAAACCAATAAAACATGAAAATATTCAAGGGAGGAGGGGAGGTGAATACACTGTATGCTCAATTTCCTCATCTTTCTATTTCATACAAAAACACACCAGTCTCAACCTTGAAAATAGTCACTGATCTACATCCACCATCTTCTAGGGAAGGGGATTTTAAAGAGTCTTAACTCACTTTACGTCTGTCCTGAGTGGCCTTGAGATACTGCATCTAGATTAAACTCTCTGGGTAGAACTTACAACACCCTGAAATCCACCGATATTCTTCAAGAATTTAAGTGATACATGAGGCCCCGAACAAAATCTTTCCCTAATCCCAAAAAACCCTGCTCAGGTCCAAGACCTTCCTTGCCCTCGGCTTCAATACAGCTGTCTGATAGCAGCGCAAGATTCCCTCAGAATTCAACACATCATCTTTGTCCATGTCAAGAGTATACCAAAGATTATTTTCTGAAATTCCTTTACCATACTGTCTGCAAAAACTATCAACACTCAATTCAACAGAGGAATGCCCAATTTCCATTTTCTTCAATTTAAACTCTCATGAATTCACTATTCCTTCCTAAAGCCAAACAGATCCTGTTTTCCAACCACCGTTAGAGCTTGTGTGTTCTGGTGCTATCCTTACAACCTGTTCTTTATTGATCAGGAGCCGTCATCAACCATTATTAATACTTTGTTTACAAAAAGAAGGGAAATGAAGGCAATCAACTTCAAAAGGGAACACCTGTTACAATGACAGAATATAAGAAATTCATTATGGACAGAAGAGCCATTGAAGAATGAGGTTCAGAAATTAAATGCCACAATCAGGAGATTCATTTAAGTAATGAAGGAAAGCAAAATAAATCAAATCAAAAGCATTCAGTTAGTTCCATTTCACTTGTCTTTTCCTATGATATACACATACAAAACTGTCTATACTTCTAACTTTGTTTTTCCATTCACAAATATGTATGACCCTTCACACACGAGATAACTGAGCAATTTATCAGACTCTGCACACACACCACTGCTATTATTGTTCCCAATGAAGGGTCTCGGCTCGAAATGTCGGCTCTTTATGCCTCTCCATTGATGCTGTCTAACCTGCTGAGTTCAACCACCATTTTGTGTGTGTTACTCTGGATTTCTACAGAAATCTCTTTCTTATTTACTGCTAACATTCTACCTGATGCAACTCTGACAAAGTTACGCAGCAAAAATATAACTGTTGTTGGGAAATCATCATCTATAACTGATCCTCAACTAATTCTGAAAATGTGTGAATAATAATTCTTCATGTTTCTTAATAGGATAAAAAGCATGAAAAAGAAAACAAAATTTAAAATGGCCAGAAATGGACAGACATAACAACAAACCAGAGGAACTGAAAGAAACTGTTCTTTATAGCAGCTTTTCTTGCTCTGAATGTGATGGTGTAAGTATCCAATTTTGAAAAGATCATGGTTTGTTATTATTTTTTGTATTAATATTTCTCAACTCACCAATAGCCAGCATTGAAACCTTCTCTTCTCTGTGTGCTATGGCAAAGATTAAAAAAATAATACAAAGTAAAATAATTTTTTCTCATAATTGTCCTGCAAATACTTCTAAGCTAAGTATTTTGCTTAATTCAGCATATTTTTCTAAAACTTCATAGAAGATGCCTCATGGGTTAATCTCAAATACAGCTTCCATTTTTGCCTCCAAAATAGTGCACCTCCTTTCCCAACATTTTAGAAACATTACCAGTCCAACAATTAGAGGGAAGACACATTAGTTTACGTGATGCCTTAGGTATAGCCATAACTATGGAGTTCTGGAGCTAATGATCTGGTTGACAGATGCTCACCCACAAACGTTATAGTGGAAGGAGGGTTTGTTAGAGAATTAGAAAGATTACAGCCTTGTAGAACTTATTTAGAGATTGAGGAAGAATGGGGTTATTAACAAACTAGAACAAAAGGAAGTGAATTTTAAAAAGCAAGTTGTTGTTGAACTGTGAGCCAGCAGAGATGACTGAGTATAAATTTTAATGGGATTTGCACATATTGGAATACAGATAGAATAGTTTAAATTGGATTAAATTTGTGAAGACTGCAGGAGAAAGGTCAGTTAAGAAAAGCATTAGAAAAGTTCAATCTGAATGTAATATGGTTACAATCTGAATGTAATAGGGTATCAGCAGTTGAAGAGTTGGTGCAAGTTAGAAAAAAAAGAACACATTTCTAAAGGTTGGCATGACTCCATGATATAGTAAGTATATACAAACTTTGAAAAAGGAGGAGGAGCTTAGGAGAACGATGGCACCAAATGGCTACTCCTCTGCTTGCATCTTCGGAAACAGCTTTATTTCTACCTTTAATATCTCTATTCTTCTCTTTCAGGGTTCTTTTGAAGACCCTGACCTGGAGTTACACACTGACTTCCGTTCTTTGCGGGAATGGGAGCCGCTCTCGGAGTCTCACGACCGGCCGCTATTCAATATGCCAAGGACGCTGCCTAGAAGACTAGTGTGCCTTCCGGGTTCTGGGATTTCATGACTCTGGAGGCAGGTGGAATTGAAGTTGGTGTCGCTGCAGGAAACTGGTGTTGTGGGAGACAGCAACAAGTTCAAAACAATAGGCTGGCTGCTGGCCATGTGCCCAGTGACCCCAGTTCCTTGGGCACAGAACAACGCAACAGACTTTTAACATCATAAATCAGTGAGTTGTTTGTTATTTCTCCCCTCTCGCTGTGAAATGGGAATAACTTTTTTCCCTTATTGGTATGTCAAATTACTGCGTGTACGAGTAGTTTTTGGGGTACTGCAGGTCTGTGTCTTTATGGATGCTTTGCTGCACACTTGAGTGCACGGTGGGGAGCGCCAATGCTTTTCTGCTGGTGGAGGGGGGAGATACTCTGCTGCTTCTGTGTGGGGGGGGAGACTTTGGGCTTCTAACATTTAACTGTCATTCACTCTTTGGGGCACTCCTCTGTTCTTTGTGGATATTTGCAAAGAAAAAGTATTTCAGGATGTATATTGTATACATTTCTCTGACATTAAATGTACCTTTGAAACTTTTGAAGATGGAATAGATCACAAGTTGCCCTTGATAGAAGAGGGCAAGGGCACACACACACACACACACACACACACACACACACACACACACTCTTCTAGCAGAGTTCACAAATGCAAAATGGAACCCCAACCCCAATTTCATTCGCTATACTATTCATAAGAGACGGAGGCCAATTATAATGACCAAAGCAAGATCAGCTAATTTATTAATATTAATAAAATAGCCTGAGATTTCATGTTGACTCAATCCACTTTAAGCAGAGTAGCTCCAGAGTAATTCATGATATAATAATTCCCTTTTTACTCATTACAACTATGAAAGTACTTCCATGACCTATACAGTAATGAAAGGGTCATCTCTATTCCTGCAGGGCTTGAAGAATACCTTATGTAAAAGGGCTTCAGTGAATGATAACTGATGAAAGCCACACATAAACAAAGGAAGTAAACCAAAAAGAAATTCTTATGTATACCAAGTTTTTCAATTCATGACATGATCCTATACCAAAGACTAAACTATTGAAAGAGATTCCCTAGTGCCCTCTCCCTACTGCCCTGTCCTTTATAAAACAACAGCTTTAAGTACTGTTCCCTTTCAATAGATGCAATCCAGATCATGGCAGCTTCATTATGTAAAGGAAAGTTCTTATTCCTCTTTGCTGCAGCCAACATTTTCTAAAATTTGTGACCTCATGTTACCAGCTATCTGGTCAAGAATACAAATCCTAGTACAAGAGGAAGACATGGCATACGAGCATGTACTGCTTGGAGAAACATTCAAAAGCTACTAGAAAATGTTATTAATAAGACTGAATGAAAAACCTTAACTTCTTATGTACTTACATCTATATTGTATGAAAACTTTCAAGCTTAAAAAATGTAAAGGGAAGTACAGTCAATAACCATTCCTGCAAAGTGTTTCAAACTTTGAAGCTGCCAGCTTTAAAGAACTTCCATGACTGGAATTCCATTTGGTCAAACAGCTGGTTTGATTCCAATGGTTAATATCTTATTCTTACACCAAGTGCATGTGTAGCGTCAGAACCATGTCAACACAAGATACTATAACAGTTCTCTTCCTGCTTTCCACAGCCACTTTGTACAACTGAGCATTATTTCCCCCACTACTTCAGACTGCTTGAACTGTATAATGCCTAGGATCAGTAGCTCATGCCTGGAGTTTCCACTTCCATAACATTTCAATATGGGCGATGTTGATCATTTGGACAGGACACATTAGACAGATTAGAAGCAATATACATTCTCATGTCTAGGCACTAGACAAATTAGTCTCTTCCTGACTTGCTCAGTGATTATGCAATTAATGTGAATGATTGGCTTGGCAGAACGCTAATTTTACTCCATGTTTAGAAAAGTAAAATAAGTTTGATTTAGATCTGCAGCCTACATTAAAGCTTCCAACATATAAAACTTTAATCATCCCTTTGCAAATACATTAACTTTTAAAATTGAGGTAAGACATACAGATCAATCTTGCCACTATTGCGAACGACAAAGCAGCATTGGATATCGTGCATCTGATCAGCTCCAATTCCTGGAATTTTTGAAAAGTGGGGGAAAAATAAAGGAATCCAAGTGACTGATATAGTGGGGTACCATATGTGATTATTAGTGACAGTGAACATTTTTCTTCTGGTCAAAAATCACGATTAATTTGAACTGATAGCTGTTATATCAAAAAGGCACATTGAGTCATATCGTTCTGTACCTGACCATTGCTCAGTATTTCCTCCTGTTATCTCCGCACAATCCTGAGCTGGATAGAGGGCCTACCATATACAGCTGGCTGTTATCGGCCTCTGGAGATGGGGATGCACTCCAATTGAGGATCCTTTTGGAGTCCAGTTGCAAATGCAACTCCCCCTGATGCTTAGCACATCCCAGACACACGTACTAGGTTTCACGTCACTTCAGTTCTAACAGCCGACAATAGTGGCTCCCTTTGGAGCGCAGGGTCATAGTATCAATTTTCAGGATTGATTGTAGCAATCTCAACTACAATCCTTTTCAGAGAATTGTAACTAAACATTCTCAGATAGGACAGCAGCCATTTACTTTGTACAAACCTTCCATTAAAATGGCTTCCACTTGACTTAGTAGGAAACAATACTTAATCTGTAGTTTATGATGTACATTATTTAGGCTACTGAATTTGCAGACAATAACCGTCTTCTCATACAATGACTAAATCAGTATTTACACCTAAAAAATAGTTTTTTTTGGCAAACTAACAACAAAATTAATTTGAAGGAAATAGAAAAGGTAATTAATCTGAACCATTTTACCCCAATCTGATTGAGGACTTGCTTTCCTAAAGGACGTTGCTAAATTAGATGAGCTTTTAGAACAGTCACCAGTTCTGCAGCTAACTTTTTGATATTCCCAAATCATTTTATTAATGGTTTTAATTTCCCTAGATAACACTGTGAATTTTTAAAGTCATCTTACAAGATTATTAGTCCACTTAACCATTGCACTACACATCACAGCTTCAAATTGTCCAAGAAAATATGTCTGAAGTCCCATTTGAAAAAAAGCAATTTCAATTTTGGAATAGTATGCTCATGTTTCACAATTTATAATTACTTTGATATCACAAGACCTTGGGATAACTTGCAGTGAAAATGTTACACTACTACCATTACATTTACACTTATAGGGCTAACAACTTTGATCAGTCTTAAGAGGTCAATGCTCCATAAATTTTAGGACATACAACAAAAAAAGATATTAGCTTGTTTTGAGGAAGATATTGATGCAGGAAAGATCAGTGTGCATTGATGTTTAGAGAAAACATTCATTACAAAAGACCTTGGCAACTGAAGGCATAGCTACTCAAGGGCCAGTGGTAGAGAAATGCAAATAATGTATAAAGCTACAGAATTGGACCTCAGAAATGGTCTGGAAAGATCCATCAGAAGGATGGTACAAGTGATGGAGTACAAGAAGTGAAGGCTAATGGGATCTGGTAAGAGTAAGCAGGCAAGTAAGAGTTTTAGAGGAGTTTACTCAGTGGACACAGCTATCAAACGTGTGGGTGAGGATTTCAGTATTGAACAGAGTTAGTAAATGTTCCCAAGACAGAAATAGGCAGCAATAACTCTTCCAAAACTGGAATATTAAGAATTGAACAACTTGGCTTAAATTTTAAATTGACACTGAGTCCTCAAGATTTTTTTTTAAAACAATGAAGACTGCAGTAAATCAGTTCAATTTCAGTTAACAGCCAGGGTGCAAGATCGAATTAGAGGAGGGAATGGTGTTCGTGATTGGAACTCAATCCAGTGGTTTCAGTCCGCCTGATCCTTACTGTCTGACGCTTTAGACCATGTGGAGGTGCCAAGAAGGAAAGGTAAAGATGGGGAAACATCAGCATACATATAGAAACTGATACTGTGATTTGTGATAATGTTGGTAACAGAAGCTTGCAAATAAGAATAGAAAAGGGCCAAGAATAGAGGTGACAAGAACAGTAAACAATATAGGAAAAGAAGGCATGTGCTGATAGAGATGGCTTAATTTAAGCAAACAAGGTTAGGATCCCGATTAGGATGTGTAGAAATTTGGGAAGCTAAAACATTCATGAAATTTGAAGAAGACACACACACACACAAAGAAATGTTGGTGGATGAGATGAAAAAAAAACTGCATACTAAGGTATAAATTTATTTAGCTTTTCCTGTGAGTGATCCATATTCAGCATTATCAAAGTCCTATTCATCTAAGCCGCAGGTATGACCTAGGGACCTCTATCTTCTTGAGGTCGGGTTTCTTTTATTACCGTGCTGACCACTTCCACATAAGCTTGTTGGTGATTTCTTGCTTGGCTAAATGAAAAAAGACACCAAGAGCTCTGATTCAGCAAGTTCTAACAAGGTACACAAACCTAAGTAGGATTAGGTCCTCTTACCCAGGTTTCAAAGCCAGTCAGAAAAACAATTTTGAAAGGTGATACTGTTTGAATAGAGGCAGAGTGTGTTTTACTGTATAACAACTGGGCTAAAATAACCTTCTACATTAAAACAGTATGCTAATAAAGGTGATATATCATTGATGCCAATCATAATTTTGGATGATGTCCAGATACAGAGGATGTGAGTTTACCCAGTTTTTGGTGGCATGTAATGGTTCTGCTTTGTTCTTTGGGTTCCCACCCATCCCTATTTATACGACATAATCTTAATGTAACAATCCAGGCTCCATATCATTGTCAAATGAGCTGGTGATAGCATTTGTTCCAGAGCCACTTTTGGACAGTACTTGTGGTCGGTGTCAAGCTGCCAATGCTAATGGATAATCTCAGAAGGACACTGAATAGTTTCTCTACTACAAACTTTCATTCGAGAGTCAGCTCCATCTGCCACAGCATGGGCCATCCACATCTGAACTTCACCTTATGGGTGGGCCCACAACAAACCCTCCCCACAAGTACTGAATATGTCACAGTTCCAACCGACAACACTGGGCCAAGGAAAGCCAAGGGGTCACACTCTTACCAACTTTGCAGTCTGGTTATTGGCCACTGTATCACCAGATTAGAGTTCATGGAGAAAGCACATAGTAAAAATTAATTTGTATATAATAGAACTGAAATTTCTATACAGCATTTTTAATCCCTACAACAAAATGGGCATCCAGTACTTTAAGTCTTCAAGTGGGTTGACCATAACAGGTTGTATTTAAAAAAAAATAGCTGGCTAGATCACACCCCTAATTTTTAAAAAAAAGAAGGCACATGTCCCATATTTTCATTTTGAAAAGGTAATCACACCATCCGATGCAGAAAAAAACCTAAATGGATCACGATCCAGATTTCTAAGTTATAAACATTTATCACATTACTGCGATGCCCAAGTTAAGAACTTCAACGTGTGACTGAGGCATCGAACAGCAGCTCAGAGAAATGAACAACTGATAGGATATCAAACACAAAACCTGCCGAGTATGCATCTCTGGAGACCAACAGGTCAAGGCAATCACCTTCAACAGCCGAGTTCATACATTGCAGGCTCAGGAAAATACAGCTCCGATCACAAAAGTAGCTACTATTTCTGGGCCAGACAATGAAATCTTGAAACCTGATATTAAGGTCGATGATTTCTAGTGGAATCATTTTGAAATTATGCACTAGAAGAATAGTATATTCTAATTTAAATTTCTCCAAACCAGCCTCCCTAAACCCTTGTTTGTTGACAGCATCAAAACAAAGAACTACCCAATTTATTGTATCATTGGATAAATGATGGATACTGGTCAGTCTATGACTGGGGCAAAGTGGTTAATTCTAGATTCATAAATTTGAGCCAATAAACTTCGTGAAATTAGCATTAGGGTGGGTTTTTGCTTATGCCTTTGTGTTTTACATACAAATACACAGGTAGGGCTTCCTCCTACAAGATTTCTTTTGTTAATTATTTCTCCTGACTTGCAATCTCAGCACTTCCAAAAATATATTCAAATGAGCCACTAAAGTGGATCACATAACAGTCTAGAAAAAATTAAGGTTTAAGTCAAATAATTCCAACAGATATAAATAATTAATATGCATTAATATGAAAGTACATCAAACTTTAAAATGACTTCCTATATTAATATCTTTACATGAGCACTCAAGATTAAAGCATAGCCTCAGAACCTCCAAAATGTAATGCAAAATAAAGCATTTTGAAATGTATAATTCATCTTAATGAATTCACTTTGTAATATTCACAATGTAAAGTTCATGCAATTTTTATACCAGCAAGCAGATACTACCAACAATGTTTACAAAATTAAATCACCTCATTGCACTCTACCTCCAATCAATAGAAAGGATGGTTCAAAGCATTCAAGTTTAATTCTATATCTTACTTAACCTGCAGGAGAGACGTGGTCCAATTGAATTGCTTCGTCAGCATCAAAGCCTCATCATTTTAATCAATTTCCTTCTATAGCTTTTAGTAATACAGTTCAAGCTGTCAAATTTGACATTCCCAATCACAATGCAATCAGACATACAGACATTACCCAATAAAATTATTGCTTTACAGGGAACAATTCACTGAAAAAGATTACTTAAAAAGTAAATTCTGAAACAAAATTATAGTTTTCCTAAAATCTTCCATCTGCAGCTAGATCACAACAGTGTAAGGCTAAAATGGGTGCCTAAGTTTGACTGTTGTACCAAAAGGTGAAGTGAAACAACCATTAATAATGAACTAATGCGTGTGTGAATAACCTGCTGTGTGTGTAAATTGCCTGCCACATTATAACAACTACATTCTTTAAAAAAAGCACTTCAATATCTAGGAAGCACTTTCAGACTTTATTACTACAGTTATATCAACCTATAGGTCATATTATTTTGAAAATAAAGACTTCCGCATAACAAGATATGGTATTAATTTATACTTTATAGCACTTAATTAATGAAACTGAGAGTTAACCAATTTTGATGCACCGTTTACAATCAAGAGAGCCTAGCTGGCGCAAGAAATGTATCAACAGTCACGGAAGGACATTCAACCTACTAGCTGTTGATTGCTTTAACATGTCTCCAGTAAGGCAAATTTTGTCAGTTCAATTCAAGGCTTCAAAGTGGTGCTTAAAAAATATTAAGATGCATTATGGCAGCAGTAAATGATGAAGTAATTCCAGAAGCTTATGAGAAGAGATGAGAGAACTTGGGTAGGAGAAGATTTGTCCATTTTTCAGAGCAGCACCGATGCCTTAATTCTTAGAGGCAATGAGGAATAGAAGCATTGTGTATCTAAATTACACCTTAACACAGACACAGGAGTAGGAGCAGCTCAAATTTGAAGAGAATGTACCTTGACTACCTCCTGGTAACAATCATGAAGCTCTGAGTATGGTCAGACTGAAGTACTTGCAGAAGTAATCCAGCTAACAACTCACTCCATAATCCCACAAGATTTTGCTCCCTTGAAGTACTTTCTACTTCCCTTTTGAGCACTGCGACAGAATTTGCCTCCACTACAGATTATAACTATTCACTGCATTTAAAAATCTTTCCTTATGTACTTTCGCTAATCGTCTTCACTCTGTTTCTCTCTTGATCCCCTTCTGGTGTGAACAGTTTCTCTCTATTTACACTATCCATGCACATACTGATTTTAAATATCTCTCACAGAGATCCCCTTGCAATTTCCTGCATCCAAAGGAGTACAATCCTGGGTTCTTTAGGCAATAATACAATATAACCACTCTTCTCTGGCACCATCCTCGTAAATCCGTTCAATAACTCTAAAAGGCCCAACTTGCTAAATGTGGTGACGTCTGGTCACAGCATCCACTGTGGCTGAATCAGGAGTTACAGTATCTAAAGACTCATCATTACTTCCTCGTGTCTGCATTGCCTTCATTAATAAAGCCCAAGATCTTACATGCATTTGACTACTTCCACAACCTTCCACTCTCCATGATTGTGCACATGCACCCCAAGTCTCTCCATTGCTATGGAGACTCAAGAGACTGCAAATGCTGGAATCCGAAGCAAAGCACAAAGCACCGGAGGAACTCATCAAATCAGGCAGCATCTACGGAGGAAAACATGATCAGCCAATTTCTCCATTCCTATATTCCTTTAAAGGCTATGTTACCCACCCTCTTCCGTCCAACTGAAATGTACCACATCTCCAGGCCTACATTGGGTGAATGGAGATTCTTCCAGTCCTGGTGCAGTTAAGAGCTAACCACATTGCAGTACAGGTAGAATCAACAATCAACATCTGCTCCACTGTGGTGTTCAACGTTCTGGCAAGGCTACAGTCCTAAGCAACCCAGTGCTGCATATTTAGGAGAGGCACATGAATTCTACATACATAGGAGAGGGACAAAAAAGCCAGAGCCATGAATTTTAACGGAGATGATGACGTTAACCAAACTGGTTCTGCTCTGCACTAACAATTCTGGCTACATCACATGGTACATTTTTGACAAGATGTCCTCACTAAAGCTGAATTAGCCGCTACATCAATCTCATTGTGACATACTTCACAAATGATTTACTGGAATATTCTAGAGGGCAGAAAAGTTGAGAAAAGAAACAGAAGTGGTGACTACATGTCTTTCTTCTTACCAGATTAGACTACAAACAATTTGAACACAAATTAACTCCTGAAGTTGAGGCTAATTAGAGCGGAATGGCATCAAATGAGCAATGTGGCTGGCATCATAATCCACATATGGTGCAGATTTCCAGTATGCAAGTCTAATACATGCTGATGATCACCTCAAAATGGAGGACAGTACAAGTTGCATCAAAAATATGCACTCCAAATGGGAAGCAAATTAGCATCCATGATGGTCATGGTATGCAGGGTCACTTCAGAACCAATAATTAATTGACATAAGCCAAAGAAAACCTCTTAGTAGTGGTTTCATCATTGAACATCCAAAAGGATTATGGTGCAGTCTAGCTGGTTTAAACTGAAAGACTAGAAATATGCTGAAGTACAAAGTTAAAATCCAACTTGACCACGGCCAATCTGAACTCTTCCCCAGTCTGAGGAGTTAAACCTCTGGGTCTTATTGTTTCAAATCCATTTTATACCAAACCTGACGCATGGTCAAGCTCCCCAATTTGGGCTCAGGTCTAGTTGTCAGAGGCTTGCGGGCACTACTTCTCAAAGAATACTAGCAATGCTGTTGTGACTGGGCCTAATCAATACATTAATATTCTCTAGCCACACCTTTTCACTATTCTTTGGCACTGCCAATCAATAAAACATTCAGTATTCACCCACTTGTGAGGTAGACATGTCTTCAAAATTAATAAAGGGTATCAACAGCATCTTGGCTATATCATTGGGAACTCTGCTAGGAATTTAATCCCCAAATTAGCTCAGCCCCATCAACCAGGATTTTGATTGCTGAAGGAGTTGTTACAAGAATTCTTAAATGACATAGATGATAGGACTTTAATCCAAGCACTATGCTTTCCCAGTGCACTAAGAAGATTTTTAATAGACTATGTTGTCTTTTCTGAATTATGTTAGATGCCATTAGATCAGCAAATGATTCTACTTCAGTTTTTGCACATGGACACTCCTGGTCTTCATAGTTGTCATTGGTTGTTGTTCTGCTATTTGATATATTCAAAGGTGCGTAACAGGAGCATATGATCTATATCCATTTCATGGGATATAGCCTTAGGTCAGCATACAAGATTCCATAATCATAGTCTTGTGTCTAAGAACAAGCATTCAATTACCAGCAGTTCGATTTTAGCTTTGCCTAAAGTTTTCTCCATTTAAAAGGTTTCTACGGTATCATAAATGGATGAAACATGAATTCTTATTATTAATCTGCAGCCATTAGACTTGCCTACACAAGTCCTCAATGTCGATATATAAAGTAGAGTTTGACATGCAAAATGCCCCATTCCTGAGGGATCATAAAATGTAACTGCATAGTATATTCATCTACCATACAAAGAAATGAAGCATGAAAGGCACAGAACAAACATAATTCACAATTCTCCATGACTGGTTTAGATTCATCCTACTTTGTGAAAGGTCATTAGCAAGAAATGAAGGTCACTCTTCTATTCTATCTCATCTAATTAACTGCCAATATCTTCCATGTGGTCATCCAAGCTCCAAACACTGCTTAAAGCAGCCCATTAAAAAACAACTAACAATCAAGCCATGTCGAATGCTACTATCACTAGCGATCAGTGGGTTTCAATTTCCTCCTTTATAAAAGAGGAGAAAAATGAAGCACTATCTGCATTTCAGATTGATTATTCAGTGACCCTTCACTTGGCAATTTGAATTTTAATCAAAGCGCTTAGAATAATTAGCATTTCAAAGTATTTCTGATAAAATTAACAAAACAATAAGACTTCATACACAAAGAAAACTAAAAAGATGCTACATAACAAGTTAATTAAAATTTTTAAAAATGTATTTGCCAGAACCAGCTACAGTTATAAATGAAGGAGATTCTACAGAGATGGTTATGTCTCATTTTGATCTTTAACAGGGTGTACAGCAGCTCTTTAGTATGACAGACCATTAACTAACAGCATCAAACATGCAGAGGTGAAAAGATACAGATATTTACAACATAATTGCATTTAAAATCACATTAGTCAGCAGTATTTGAAAGGAGTGGAATGGAAAAAATGCTCTTCCTTTATTTAGAACACAGCAGGCTAGGCAGCATCTATAGGGAGAAGTGCTGTCGATGTTTCCGGCCGAGACCCTTCGTCAGGACATTTGCATTCTGTCCTGATGAAGGGTCTCGGCCCGAAACGTCGACAGCACTTCTCCCTATAGATGCTGCCTAGCCTGCTGTGTTCTACCAGCATTTTTTTATTGTTTGAATTTCCAGCATCTGCAGATTTCCTCGTGTTTGCTCTTCCTTTATTTGTCGTGCAGTTAACAAGTTGGTGCTTCAATGAAAAAAAATCATCATACACTGAACAATAATTTATCCTTTGAATCAGGAGTCAACCCCAACCCTTTAAAATTATTATTTTTCAATGATTACTGATTAAGAAAATAACCACTGGATAAAAACCTTAATCTTATTTCAAAAAAAAGACTGAAAAATACACAGTGCTCTCCAGATCTATAACCTAACCCTAACTGAATTCTTAGGAAAGTGGTGTAAATCATTGACTGCTATTTGTTGATTCCTCAGTAAAGCACTCCAGAGAATTCATGAAAGGGTTGCTGGCCAATGTCCCTGCTATAACTAAACATAAGAACTAGAAATAGAAGCAGCAGTAGCCATTTGGCTCAGAGCTGTTTACACAAGATCCCTGCAGATGAAAAAACACTTAAAAGCAAAAAGGCAATTGAAATGCACAGGACAATATTTCTTAGTTTTAAACCAGTAATAAAATGTTGAAATTCAAAGATTCTGTGTTGGAGGATAATCATTTATTATTTTCTTGCAATTATTTCATGGAATGAGATTTTTCTTTTCAGTGACTTTAGGAACCCTTTTAGCAGGTTCTAGCACATTCATAATAATCGCTTCAGAAATTGCAATCACCCTCAATCATTTAAGTTCCTGCACTTCGAAAGTTTACAATATTACCACAAGGTGTGCAAATCTGATGCAATGATAACCAGCACTAAATTTTGAGGTAATGCTTTCAATGATCACTTATGAGCAATTAAAGCAATGGTACAGATGCAAACATCTTCAACACAGCAAAGAATGATGGATGGTAAGTTGTGTACTTTGCCAGAAGGAACAAGATTATTTACTACACCTGGAGCAAAGTGCAAAAATAGCTTTTATTAAATTAGCTCAAGCTTTTTATTTTTTATGGTTAATACTTTTGGTGACTATAAAATCCAATCATGGAATAAATACACATTTTAAGTGTATAAATCACAATGACCTAAATCCTACCGGATTCGCACACATTATACCAGGAAAGATTACATTTTAGGTAAGAATTCTTTACTTGCAGTCTTCTTTTAATATATCATATACAGAAATCATAATGGTAAATAATAATCCAAACAATTATTTTGCATTTTGGGAAACCAAACCAAATTGAGCTCTTTACTTCCTCTGCCAAGCAACATAATGATTTGCCTAAAGCACACAATATTTCAATAGTTCCATTTGACATCAGAGAAACTCGCATTTTAAATATTCGTATGAATGACAATATTTGGATAAAATAGTAAGTAGGTACGCCCCCTAATTATTCACATTTTATTGACTTTTTTTCCATTTTAATGTGGACAGAGACCTGAATCCACACCCGATATTCAACCGCAATAGCTAGATTGAATTGAGCAATAATTTATGCCTGTACTTTCAAATTAAAGTTTGAATTCAAAATAATGGATCCCTTTACATCCGATCTCCCTCATTTTAAATGTTAAACTGGCTCCAGCAGTGGTGAGGAGAGTAATAAAATGGATATACACACTGTAAGGGGCAGACTTTGAAGACCACGTACCCCGATGATGGCGTTTAGCTCAGCCATGGTCACTTGCTTGGCCCGTTCCACTGCCTGCACCACTTGCTGTTGGTGCTGAAAGTGAATTTCAGAAAGCAAATAATGTCAGTTTCATTTGCATTCTGTAGAATTACATCCTCCTTAAACACAAGAGTGAAAAACCTCACTGGTCAGTGCCTTATGTACTATTCACAGAGCATATTTAACTGCTCAATCCAATCCCTTTGAAGGGCTCACTAACAAAAGGTTTTGATAAACTAATCTTTTCAACGCTCAAGTCAAAAGACAAATTGTGATTGAAAGGAAACGTTACAAATTGGTTGCAAATCAACAACTAAAACCTACAATTTGTCACTTTTAATACATCTTAAAAAGCTGAAATTAATCTACAAATAACTTGGCAAATATAGGCAAGAAATGCAATAATAGGTTATGAAAACCAGGATAAAAATTAAACTTATGAAACTTTGCAAAATTGTATTCCATATCTATGATTGCTGAATAGCTTTTTTAAAGAAGCAACTGATAGATTGTATATAGTACCTTCTTAACAATGTACTTTCTATAAATTCACAAAGACTGGTAAGAAAATCCAGTGTAGCACGTTAACAAAAATATCTACTAGCCTTTATGGTTTAATGAAATCTGGTCAGTATATACAGTAGATCCAGGTATTTAAATTCAGACTTCCAACTAAAACATCAGACTCAGTGGCACATTGGCACATATTATTGAGAATATTCTGCTGAAGCATCCATGAAAATACAAGTACTCTTATCTTTAGCCTGCCCCTTAAATGGCAAGATATGGTGAACAAATCAAATTATGAAGTAAAAGGAACTAAGAATAAAAAATACAAATTATTATAATGCTGCACCTTTAAACTTCCAGTTCATTTTCATGCTATCTGGCAATATAAATTATATTATAAATCCTATTTAAGTTTTTGTTTTGGATCTTTGGTATCAAGTGGCCACTTAATCATCAACGCTTTGCTCAACTATAGAGCAATCCAATCCCTGCTTGTAAATTTTACATGATGGAAGTGAGTATTTAAGTGACAAAGTCTGGGCTCAAGGATACTGTGCAAATTGTCCACTTGACACCATTGTCCAGGGTTATATGTGACCTAAAGCCAAACAGATTCTTTTTAAGCACCCATTCCATCAGAAGTCACCATTTTCAAAAAAGATGAAGGAATGTACATGCAAGATCTTTCCGTAAATTCCAAAATTATACACTGTTCTGCCATCTATATAGTTGCAACATTGAAAGCAATAGATATTTTAAAATAAATAGTTTCACACTAATGTTGGCCTGAAGTTCCACTACAGAATTGCATTTTTATTATTAAGATTTTAAAGCAAGTGGGAGGAAATTAATTTAGAAGTCAAATCTTTAGCACTCTTCAGTAGTCCAGAGTTAAACAAGGAAATTGCCTCAAGAAAACAAAAATACTCCCTCAACATCAAGCGCCAACCACAATCTCAGCATCAAAATAAAATTGCAGCATAAAGCAGAACTTACCTCCTGAGACAAGAAAGGAATGACCTGAGCACAAATGGCATTAAGTCTCTTGACAATTTCAGCCTGAAAGACAAAAGAACAAGTATGCCTTTGGTCATTAGTACATCTATGCACATGTGCGTGTGTGTGTATTTTTTAATATATGTGGAACTGCATTGTCTTATTACTTACCGCCAGGAAGCTATTTAACTTTTAAATCTACTTTATTTTCTATTGTAGCTAATCTCCAACTACAACTGAAAACAGAATGGATTACACACTTTCGTGAGGTGTGAGATGAATATGGAATAAACATGGACAGTCAAATCAGCAAAAATAATTTGAGGTATATATATATATAAATAAACCAGAATAAATTATTAATTAGTCCATCCTGAAAGCTATACAATTTCTAGCCCTTGTATCAATAATTGAATAAATATGTTTACTTGCATATAACTGAGAATATTGCATCTGCAAAAAAAATTAAATAATCTTGAACCTGCAGTTTAGATGCACAAAATTTATAATATATTCACCACATAATATTGGGACAAAATTATAGCACATACTTATGATTATATTGGAGAAATATTGGGACAAGTATTACTGAGTATCAACATTGCAGTTGAGCATTCAAAATTATATGCAGATTGCACTTGTCAATGTCCTTCTGTGATCATGTAGACAAACATTTTAGTCTGCACCTTGGAGCAGCTGTGGAGGTGAGAAGGCCATGTGTTCAAAACCACCAAGGTGTTTCAAATCCCAATAATGGTATCATCGCTGTATGACTGGTATTTTAACCAGAAGCCCGTGCATAGTTCAATCCTATTAGGTTAACCATGGAAGTATTCAGGACTGGAAGTAACTCCAAAAGGAATTATAAATGTTGGCAACCTGCTTTGGCCTTGAATTATTTCTTAAAGATCAGATTTTAGATTGAAATGCAAAAGCTACAGTTTACATTATTTATCTCACTGTATCAGAGAAAATCAGAGATTTTGGATGAATGTCATAAAATTTAGAATTGTGGTTAGAAAAATAGAAAATGCAACAGTCTACAAGTTTGAAGTAGTCTAAAATGACTAACCTAGTATAAAAAATGCTACCACAGAAAAGAATCAAAATTCACAAGATCATAAATCCTGTTTCAACATGTCACTACAAACATCTGTGCCTGCTGTTTCCACTAGGTTGCAATGTTTTATTCAGTACATTTGAGCTACTGCAAAAGATCATTGAATTTTAAGTACAAATTATGTACAAACCAACTCCAGTGTTTGCAATATTTTGTGTTAGTTTTTAACATGTTTCTCCAAGGTTCTCCTACTAATAAAGCTTACAATAACCCAAGGATAAATGATTCAATACTGAGCACTACACTTACTTTCAACCCCTTATGGAGGCTCTAAAAGTTAAGGAAGATCACATAGGTATAAAAACAGTGAAAAGTAAGGTTCTTGTTTTGTTTGTTTATATTAATGTAGTAGGAAATTCACTGGTGTACATTTTTTCTTCTAGAAATTGTTTCACTTTTCATTTCAGCTACCTAAAATGGTTGCAGCTCCAACAACATCTGGGCACTGGGTCAAACCAATTGGAACAGAACATTGAAAAGACTCACTTGCTCACTTCCTGCACCTGCTTACAATCCCATCAGATATGTTTCTGTAACCCTCTCCCACACACTGTTTTTGTTCATTTCAGACTACAAAAAAATTCAAGTTTTGAAAAGTTCTCAGGAATGTAACCCTTCTGAAATTCAGGAACTGCCTGCAATCATTAATCCTTCAATTGGAGAACTCGAAATAGTTTAAAATATAGTAATTATTAAAGACAAATGCAGAAGAATTCAATAACTGTCACAGTTCTAGTCTTAAGATTAGACATTCAGATTGAGATTTTACTGAGATTTATTTTCCAAAGGTTTGCCACACAAATTCAGAAACAAGAAAGTATCCTGCAATGATTTCAAATCTGTAAACCAGTATCAGAGTTCAGGAACAGTATGTAATCCTTTGAAATGTGTTTCTCATTGTTAGTCTTCAGAACCTCAATTAAGTTACAGTTTTGCATTCACTGAACTGTAGAAGTTACTGGGAATAAAATGCTGCCAGTTGGTCAACTATGCCAGTGTTGAATCTTAAGATGGAGATACTGTATCTACTTTCATCTCACTTCTCTTGTCCTTGCCCCAACATTTGTAATTACTTAACTCATTTCCTTTTGAATGATTTTGTGTCATGTGTGGTTAAGGAATCTATCAACCTACTGGATGAAAAGATACTCCAATAAACTTTTCTGTTTGCTAATAAAGAGTTTACGCCTTGGTTATTTTTGATCTTCAAAACTTTTTATCTTGAGAAGCTATTACATTCTTCTAAATCTTCCCTGTTCAAGTTAAAAAGCTCCTAGTTCTAAAGTTCTTCCTAATTTATCTTTCCATATTAAGAACATACCAATAAATCTGCATGCCAGATTTTTCATCAAGTATTTCCTATAAAGGAGTGCCAATATGTCTAATATCAATGCAACATGTGGGGGGAGGGGAACTTCCAATAAGATTAAATGGCAGAAGGCACATAGGCTTCACTGTTTCATCACCGGCTCCTAATATTATACCTAGTTGACCTACTGTGGTAATTCATAAAACAATTCCAAATATGAAAACTGTAATCTGCTCCTTGGCTAATGGACTTAATATCTTAGGTATTAATGCATACATCAATGGAAAATTTTCAAAAATAAATTCAGGTATGAACTAAATTCACTCATTCCATCCACCAGTCCCCAGATCAAATATGAAAGCAGTCCCTTCTAAACCACTCCCTAACTCATAGTACATCAGTGTCACCTTTTCCTCATTCGTGTTCTGACATCTTTAGTGCTGCTCATTCCTTGATTGCCTCAACTCTTCAGATTCTTCCTTCTCTTTTACCTTGGTTCCTCCTGGCTTCTTCATTTTCCACTAAATAATAGACTGAGCCAACACTACCCATTACATTTATTTCTTGCAATCCATCCTGTATTCCCCCCTCCCCCAAAATGCATCAAAAAATATAGCCCATCAATTCATATTTTTATTTCACCAAGTTACTATGCTCCCCCGTTAATTTTAACTATAATATCGCTGGATAACAATTTTTTTTCCCAGAAGTGTTGCTTCCTCAGAATTTTTTTTTTGTTTATGATAGACTGCTTGAAGATGAGCACAAATATAATTTCAGACTACCTGTATCACGTAGGAATTTAGAGAAACAGCAAATTAACTTTTATTGACTATAATGTGTTTAATTGCATCATGGTGCTGATACTTCGCAATAGTTCAACTAAGTTAAAAATATTTTGTTAATGATTTTCATTTGTACTCAGTGTCTCAGGCTTCTCCCGAAAGTGTCCAACAATACTTCACCAGCATTGATGGATTCCAGTTGTCCTGCTATCTTTTCTCCATGACTGCAATGTCCTGGTGAAACCTTTCACCATGCTCATCACTAACAGCACCAAGATTTGCAGGGAAGAAGTCTAAACGGGAATGCAGAAAATGAGTCTTTAGTGACATGTTGCATTTCATGGTTTTATATGCTTGAAGCATGCTTCCAACCAGCTGCATATAGTTGCAGATGCCGAGAACAATTTCAACAACTTCCTTGAATGCATTCCATGTGATTTTCTCCGGTCCCAGTAGAAATTCTTCAAATTGCCCGTCATTGGTGACCTGTTTGATTTGTGGACCAACAATAATGCTTTCCTTAATCTTGGCATCAGTTATTCTGGGAAGCACCTGTCTCAGTATCAAAATCCTTCATAGAAATGTTTGTGCTTGGTGATAGAAAAAACATCCTTACAGTCCTGAACCCAATAATAATGACTAAAACCTATCCTTCCATGATAGGAAACTTTTCAGTTTACAATGTAGGCAACATTTTAATTGACTTGAATTATGAATTGAAATAATAAACATAAGTGATTTCAAAAAATGGTGCATGATAGGGAAATTTCATGGTGATTTTCATGGTCAGTAGCCCAAAATTCATAAGATACACCTAAAGGTATTCAGGAAGCAAAATCTTTGTTGTTCAGTGTGTTTCTAAAGCAGTCCTGTCCAACCATCCTACCAATTCACTGAAGCCAGCTTGTAAACTCCATCAATCCATATTTCTCAGTGTCACAAAGTCAGAGTCATAGAAACACAGAAATAGGCTCTTCAGCCACCTGGTCCATACCAAACCATCTAAACTGCCTAATCTCATCAACCTGGACCCAGAACAGAGCCCTCCATACCCGTCATCCATGTATCTATCCAAACTTCTCTTAAACATCAAAATGAAGCTCATATTCACTACTTGCATTGGAAGCTCAATCCACAGCCTCACCACCCTCTGAACGATGAAGATTCCCCTCATGTTCCTCTTAAACCTTTCACCTTTAACCCTTAACCCATAACCTCTGGTTGTAGTCCCACCATGGAACTCATATTCTTCAGTCCTGGCAACATCCTTGTAAATTTACACTGTATCTTTTCAACCTTATTTACATCTTTGCTGTAGTTAGGAGACCAAAACTGCACACTATACCCCAAATTAGGTCTTGTTAACATCTTTTACAACTTCAACATAATATCCTATCTTCTGTACTCAATACATTCGATTAAGAAGGTCAATGTGCCAAAAGCTTTCTTTATGACCCCATCTACATGCGCCAAAAAATTCAATGGGTTATGGACATGTATTTCCAGATTGCATTCCCCAGTGCCTTACCATTTACTGTGTACCACACATTCTCTCGTTTGGGCTTCTAGGGACTGTTTGGTTCTACCAAAGTGCAACACCTCACAGTAGTTTGCATTAAATTCCAAATGCCATTTTGTAGCCCATTTTTCCAGCTGGTTCAGATCCCACTGCAAGCTCTGATGGTCTCCTTTGTTATCTACTACATCCCAAATTTTGGTGTCATCCACAAATTTTGAAGATCCAGGTAACCATATCAGCATCCAGTTCATTGATATAAATGACAAACAACAACAGACCCAACACCAGTCCCTGTGGCACTCTACTAGTCTCAGGCCTCCAGTCAGAGAGGCAACCACCTACTAACACTCTGGTTCTCTGACAAAGCTAATGTCTAATCCAAGTTACCAACTCATCTTGAATGCCAAGTGACTGAACCTTTCTGACCATACTCCCATGCAGGCCTGTGTCAAATGCCTTACTAAAGTCCATGTAGACAACACCCACTTCCTTGTCCTCATCAACTTTCCTAGTAACTTCCTCAAAAAAAAAACTTTTAAGATTGCTTGGACATGACCTACCATACACAAAGTCATGCTGAAATTCCCTAAACAATCGTGTCTAACCAAATACTCATATATCCACAGTCCCTTACAATACGTTCCAATAACTTTCCTTTTACTGACATCAGGCTTACCAGCATATCATTTCCTCATTTACTGTTAGAGACCTTCTAAAATAGTGGAACAACGTTAGCTATTCTGTAATTCTCCGGTATCTCATCTCTTGCTAAGGATGATTTAAATACATCTGCTAGGGCCACTGCAATATCTGCATTTGCCTCCCACAGGGTCCGAGGGAGCACGCTGTCAGGACCTGCGGATTTATCCACCTGAATTTGCCTCAAGACAGCAAACACCTTCTCCTCTGTAACCTGTATAGGATCTATGATCTCACTGCTGCTGTGCCTCAATTCTATGGACTGCCAAGTAAATACAGATGCAAAAAATCCATTTAAGATCTCCCCCATCTCTTTTGGCTCCAGACATAGATTACCATTCTGATCTTCCAGATAACCAATTTTGTGCCTTGCAATCCTTTTGCTCATGTCGATAGAATCCCTTCTCCTTCAATTTGGTTGCTACAGCAACATCGCACATTCTTTTAGCCCTGATTCAAGTGTTCTCTTTCATTTCTTATACTCAAGTACCTAATTTGTTCCCAACTGTCTATACCTCCTTTTCTTTCCTAACCAGGGTCTCAGTATCTCTCAAAAACCAAGGTTCTCTAAACAGGCACATATGAGCTTTGTACTCACAAAAATTTCACTTTTGAAAAAATTTCACTTTCACTTGCCGAGTACACCTTTGCCAGAAAACAGCCTGTCCCAGACCACACTCCGATTAAGAGTCTCAAACCGCAGCCCAGACCAATTATTTTCCATATTTATTTGAAACCAATGCCATCAGGGTCACAAGATACAAAGTGTTCCCCTACACAAACTTCTGTTACCTGCCCTAGCTCATTCCCTAATAGGAAATCAAGTATTACACTCTCTCTCATGCGGACTTCTATGGACTTATTAAGGAAACTTTTCTGGACACATTGAACAAACTCTATCCCATCTAGACCTCATCTAGGGCTAATCAATATGTGGAAAGTTAACAATCACCTATTAAAACAACATTATGTTTCTTGCAGGAGTCCGCGATCTCTCTATAAGGTTTGTTCCTCTCAATCCCACAGACTACTGGCCAGTCTATAATATAGCCCCATTAACATGGTCATACATTCTTCATTCTTCAGTTCCACCCATAAAGCCTCACTAAACAAATTCTCCAGTCTCTCCTGACTGAGCAGTGCCCTGACATGTTCCCTGACTAGTAAAGCCACCCTTTCCTGTTTAAACCCTCCCACTCTGTCACGTATAAAGCAATGGAACCCAGAATATTGAGCGGCCAGTCCTGACTCTCCCCCAACCGAGTCCACTAATGGCTACAATGTCATAATTTCATCTGCTGATCTATGCCCTAAGCTCATCTGCTTTTCGTTCAGTACTTCTTGCATTGAAATATACAGAGTTCAGGACATTAGCCTCGCCATGATCAACCTCTTGATTCCTGACGTTCCCTGAGGACCCCGCAATATTTGTCTCCACAACCTCTCCACTATCTGTTTTGGCACTCTGGTTCCCATCCCCCTGCAACTCTAGTTTAAACTCCACGAGCAGCACCAAAACCTTCCTGTTGGGAAATTGATCACTTTCCAGTTCAGCTGCAAACCATCTCTTTTTTACCTTCCTTGGAAGAGAGCCCAATGATCCAAAAGTCTGACACCCTCATTCTTCCACTAACTCCTTAGCCAGGTGTTAAACCATATAATTTTCCTATGTCTGCCCTCACTAGCCCATGGCATGAGTAGCAATCCTGAGATCACAATCCTTTAACTTGGCACCTGAACTCACTTTGCAGTACTTAATCACTTTGTCATTGGTACCTACTTAGACTATACCTCTGGCTGCTCACCCTCCCAATTATGAAAGCTGAGGACTCAGAGATGTCCTCGACCTTGGCACTCAGGAAGCAACATACCATCTTGGTGATTTCATTCTCTTCCACAGAACCTCATTTTGATTCCTCTAACAAATTCCCTATCGCCACAGCTTGCCTTTTCTCCCTCTTTCCCTTGAGTCACAGAGGCAGCCTCAATTCCAGAAATGTAACAATGCGACTACTAGGATTTTCCTCTGCTAGGTCATTCCCCCACCAATAACAATATCCAAAGTGCTGTTGAGGGTGACGGCCACAGGGGTACTCTGCACTGGCTATCTAGCCCTTTTCCCTGTCCTGACTGTCACCCATGTCCTGTACCTTAGGTGTAACTACCTCTCTATTTCTCCTATCTGTCACCCTACTGGTGACTTATTCAATTTACTCACATTCCTGCCAGCCACCATACAAATGTTAAAATTTCCATACAATCCTCTCTTATCACTACTGGAAGGAATTAGCAGCCATAAAATTTAGACAAACCTTTACAAATATAACTTTAAATCTGCATCTTGTTTTATGTAAAATTTTAAATACTATATTCCACAAACTAGTCATTGAATACTCAATACAAGATTACAGTGACAATAATGACAATGTACAATTTAGTAATGCATACTTCAAGCACAGATGAAAGCAAATATATATTGGCAACACACACAAAATGCTGGAGGAACTCAGCAGGCCAAGCAGGATCTATGGAAAAGAATAAACAGTTGACATTTTGGACTAAGACACTCCATCAGGACCTGTCAGTACATGAACTCCTCTACTGCTGCAATGAGGCCACACTCAGGTTGAAGAAGCAACACCTTATATTCCATCTGGGTAGCCTCCAACCTAATGGCATGAACATCGATTTCCAGAACTTCCGGTAATTGACCCACCCACCGGCTCTTCATCATTCCTATTCCCCACTCTCACCTTATCTCCTTACCTGTCAATCACTTCCCTCTGGTGGTCCTTCCCCTTTCCTTTCTTCCATAGACTTCCACCCTCTCCAGATTCCCTTTCTCCAGCTCTTTATCTTTTTCACCCATCAGCTTTCCAGCTCTTTACTTCACACCCCCTCCCCAGTTTCACCTATCACCTTGTGCTTCTTCCTCCCCTTCTCCCATCATCTTGCTCCGACTTCTCATGTTCTTTCCGAATCCTGACGAAGGGTCTCAGCCCAAAACATTGACTGTGCTCTTTTCCATAGATGCTGCTCAGCCAGCTGAGTTCCTCCACCATTTTGAGTGTGTTGCTTGGATTATGAGCATCAGCAGATTTACTCATCTTTGAGCAAATATATCATGGGTGTAGAATATACAACAGAAATTGAGTTTCTATCCTTAGCCTCTGGTGAGTCTCCAGTCTTCCATTTTTCTCCTTCAATGCATTGCTACTTGTTTTTTTCCCTACCAGATAGGGTGGCAGCCATAGATTGGTGGGGAGTTGTTTGGTGAGGGTTACATGAAATCTGTAACTCAGAGTACCTCCTATTTTGTCAGGACAAAATAATCCTTGCTTGTTATACCTTTACACCATCCCTTCTTACATGCTTGTCCAGCCATCATTACCACACTCTTCAGTACTATCCACTCATTACCTATGTCTTAATGTCTCCTTTCCCCAACACTCATCACTTTTAATACTCCATTAACTTGCTACCACTTCAAAGATAAAACCTGCCCTCATTGTGACCTATTTCAGGATTACTTTATTCCTACCTATTTCCTTCAAAAGTTTAACTTGCCTGAACTAAAGAGTCTTTATTTGCTTGAACTAACATGAAATGAAGAATAAATTGCTCCTTCAAATGATCAGCATAATACACTTTTCTGAAAATGCAAAAGCAGATGTATAATTGTTATGCAATTTGTTCCTCGATAACAAACACAATTTTTATTATTTAAACAAAGCATTTGATATCTGCCTACACTGATGCCACAGAAAAGCACTTGGGATGAAAGTGCAAATGGAATCAGTACTAAAAAGAAGCATTTTAAGTGTGTTCTTGACAGTGTTGCTGTGCTGGAAACATGGCACTGATCCCATCCCTGGCCAACAAACTCAGTGGAGTTTATTACCAAGGCAGTGGCTTTATCACATCCAAAAGGAGGGAATGAGTAAGACCACAAGATCAATGTAGTCCGTCAACACATGAAGCAGTCATGACAGTCTACAGCAACGTCAGCACTCACCTCATCGGCAGAAGTGCAGGCCTGATCCCTACATCGTGATGGCAGAGGGTGAATGGGCATTTGGAGCACTTAGGCAGCTTGCAGGGATAAGTGGCAGGAAGGAGATTTGTGAGGACGGATGAATGGGTAAGGGGATCCCTGCGGAAAGCACGGAGACGGGGGAGGGAGTGGAAGGTAAAGGTATGTTTGGTGCTAGGATCTTTTTGGAGGTAACAGAAGTTGTGGAGAATTAAATGTTGGATGTGGAGGCTCATGAGGTGGTAGGCAAGGACAAGGAGAATTGTCTTAGTCCGTATTTCTCACCAACTATCAGTGACAAAAATCACTGATTTCTAAACATAAATGCATGCAATTGACATTATTTAAAAACAATCCATGCTAGTGTAGTGTCTAATGCCCCACAACTGATGCTAGTTAGAAGCTGCCCGGCAAACAGTCTCCTGTCCCAATTAAGTGGCACAGTGTCTCAAATAAACAAAGAGTATCCCGGCTATTTTCTTGATTAGTTTTTGTCCAATAAGAGCCGTCCCAAATAAGTAGCTTCCTGATTAACTGACGGCAGAATTAACCAAAATTCACTGGATCACCCCTAAATAGAATCTAGGTTTAGCTCACCATGTCACAATTATAGTCAAATAATTACAATCCAAATCTGGATTTTAGAGAGAGGCTTCAACTTTCAAATAAAACTATAAAAAGTTAAGAAAGGATGTACAGTTAATTGTATTGCTGTAAGTTATGCAATTTATGGATGTTCCACTATTTTTGTTGAAACCATTACTCTTTCCACTATCTACAACAAAAAATAAACAATATTGGTACATTATTGTCAGGTGTACCAAGAATACAGTGAAAAGGTTGTCTTGCATACTGTTTATATATGTAGATCACAGTGCACTGAGCTAGAATAAGGTAAAATAACAGCAGTGAAAAATAAAGTGTAAAAGCTACTGAAAGAGTTCAATGCAGGTAAATGATAAAGTGCAAGATCAAAACGAGGTAGACAAGAATCCAACTCATCATTCAAGATATCGGTGGAACAGAAGCTGTCTTTGAACTTGGTGGCATACGCTATCAGGCTTAAAATCTTTACTATTTTCGAAAAAGTGGGAGAAGACAGAATGTTCGGAGAAGGTGGAATTCCTTTGATTATGCTGGCTGCTATAATGAGGCAACAATTAAGTATGAACAGTGTGCGTAGAGAGGAAGTTGGTTCCTATGATATGCTGAGATGTATCTACACCTCTTGCAATCACAAATAGAACAATCTTCAGATCAGCTGCAACGCATCCAGACAGAATGCCTTCAATGGTGCATCAACAAAAAATGGTGGAGAGTCGATGGGGTCATACTGAATTTCTTTAGCCTCCTGAGGAAGTAGAGACGTCGGTGAGACGTCTTGGCCATGACATCAATATGTTTAAACCAGGACAGATGAAGTTCTCAACTCCAACACGTTGACATGGTCAGGATCACCACCCTCTGTCTCCATCCCCCCCCCCCCATTCCTGAAATCAGTTACCAGCTTTTTTGTTTTGATGAATTGAGGGAAAGATTGTTGTCATGAAATCACATCTCCAAGCTCTCTATCTTCTTCCTGTATTCCGACTCATCATCATTTGAAATGCAGCCCACTACAGTGGTATCATTTGTAGATGAGAGTTAGATAGAGAGAGAGTTGTAAATAGAGTTAGAGCATAATTTTTTAATGAAGTCACTGGTGTACAGAAGGTAGAGTAGGTTGCTATGTCCAGCCTCTCGAAGAATTTCACGATGGTAAGTGTTAGCACCATTGCATGGTAGTAAGGCATGTCATCTTGTTTTTCTTGGGTACTGGGATGATGGTGGTTTTCTTAAATCAGGAGGGAACCACAGCTCAAAGCAGGCAGACAGAGGTTAAAAATGTCTTCAGATACTCCTGCCAGCTGATTCACACAGGATCCAGGGACTTGACCAGCGACACCACTTCCAAAAGTCTAATCTTACGTCTATGATGGTGACTGTAGATTCAGGTGCAATAGAGGCCGTCAGGGTGGGTTGTAACATATCCACTCCCTTCTGCTCAAAACATGCATACAACGTGTTGTGCTCATCGGGAATGAATGTGCTGTTGGCACTATTGCCACCCAACTTCATTTCATAGCCCATTATAATACGCAAACCCTGCCAAAGTTGACAACTAGACTTCTTGATTTCTTATAAATGACTTACATGTTAATTTGAAGGTTGCTTACCTAAACTTCAGAAGAGAGTGAATGTTCCAGTTCATCCACTGTTTCCAGTCTGAAAACACCCAGATTGCCCTCTTTGCTGCACAGTCCTCACCTCAACACACCTGCTGATAAAGTCTGTGATGGTAGCGACACACTCACTTAGGCAGCAGCAGAGTATTTGAACACAGACTAGTCTACTGACTCAAAGCAGTCATGTAGAATCTCATTTGTTCTAAATTCTTCCATTTCAGCTTCTGTTTGTATGCAGAAAGTGAGAGCACAGCCTAGTGGTCTGATTTACCAAAGTGTTGATAAGTATGGCTTGTATGTATTACAAGCAAAGTAATGTCTGGTTGCCCAAACTGCAGACGTTTAACTTTACAGCTAAAATCCATTACTCATATGAACAGAAGATTTATATAATTAAAAACAGAAAATGCTAGATAAACTCAAATTCAGCAGCATCTGTGGAAAGTAAAGCAGTCAATATTTCAGATAGGTGACTCTTCATCAGAACTCAAAAGATTTTCCTAAGATTTATAGAATTGAATAACTCACTTGACCCAGCTCAGATCAATGAGCTGTTCCGAATCTATGAGCAGTTCATTAAAACGTTTGCCATTCATAATGACTCACCACTCTGAAACTACTGCCCAAACTGTTCGCATCACACACAGTAGGCTTATCTTGTTTACCTCCTCTCAAATAGAAGTAGTTACTTCAACATCAATACCTCCATCTAATACTTCTACAATGATTCTTTTAAACAGCATATTATTGAGCATGTAGATTGTGTATATTAATTATAGTAATAATCACAGTATTGTAACTAGCAAGAGCTATTATTAAAATCCATTTGTGCTGCCAATTTCTAATTTGACCTATGATTCTAAGTGCTTACTAATTTTATCTCAAATTATTACAAATAGAAGCGAGCACACAAGATCAGATGGATTGATCTGCACTCCAGGGCAACGACTTCCATACTTCAGGCATTTAATATCTACTTTTACTTGGCACAACGTAGGACTTCTGCAAAACTTCCTTCAACATTCTGGGAAACAATGACTAATTATTTTTCTAATTTTAGATTCAATCTTACTGATAATTTACTTTTGAATATGGATCTGCAGCCATGCAAATATCTAATGCAAAAATATCTGAATACAAAATGGAACTTGCTATTCATTCACTCTTAATTCACATTTGACATGCACTGCCCAGGAGATAAACTAACCCAAAATATTAATTTCCTATGTCTCAACATTCAACCTTAAGTGATCCCACTTAAAGGCAACCAGTTATTTGACAAATATTCTCACTGGTTTCTTCAAATTTGCTACTTCTTCTCGTTACTGTTTTGGAATTTACTTTCCAAAAAGTGCTTCAACCTTCAATATATTTATTTATCCAACAGAACCATCCTTCTTGAGCTTTGAACATATTGTCTAAGGAAGCAACCCTCCATATACTGTATAAACAATGTCTATTTTGAGCACATAATAAATTTGTAACTCTAACTCAGTTAAGAGACCCTCTTATAAATCTCATCTTGAGTTTCAGGCAATAAATTTTCTCATTAAATGATTGATCATCTAAATATCACAAGTGCAGCTTCTGCCTCACGTTTAATCTTGTTGCAAAAGAATGATTTATCCTTTAGACACAAAGTATGAATGGCAGGATTCAGTTACTTATGGGACGAAGAATGGGTGTAGGCAACCCAGGGAGAGTTCAGCATACCTTTATTGGACTGGTTCCAGGGACAGAGCACGAAAATCAAATGGAATTGGACAATATTCTGTAGAAGGGCATCAAAACATACAAAGTAATTACATGAGCTCAGCAAGTTATCTCTAGCGGGGAACATTTCCTCTGACAGAAGAAGTTTCTTCAGTCAAAAGATCATGAACCATTGAAATTCTTTACCACAAATGTCTGTGGAAGCTCAGCCATTGTGTTCATGGAATAGGAGGGTAGTGCTAGAAAGTGGCACTGAGCCAAGATCAGCCAAGATTTTGAATGATGGTGGAGCAAACCTAAAGGGATGGACATCCTACTTCTGCTCCTACTTTATTACAATTATATATGCTACCTCAATTCCAACCCAACATTCTGTCAGTTCTCCTCTCCCCAGCCTCAATCATTTGTTGAAGACTTACTGACTTGAAGGCTTCCCTCAGCTACCAATCCCCACTTGACCCATGTCCCTTTCTGCACTTTATCCTCCCATCTTTCCATGCATTTACCCTCCAAGAGCTAACTATCCCTCCTTCCACAGTCCACCCACCTATCACCATCCCTCCAACTTAATATTAGAGTCCAGGATTAAAGTGTACATTTATATCACTCCCATGGAGTCCAATGCCCCCATTACAATATCGAGTCTAAAGCTACTTAATATTAATGGACAAAAATTGAACATAAGGAATATATTTCTAAGCAATTAACTTATAACAAGAAAGAATCAGATTTAAAATCACTGACATACATTGTAAAACACATTGTTTTACAGCAGCAAAAATAATACAGAACTATATATTGTACACACACATACACACATTGTTATGTATAATTAAATAAGTTGTGCAAAAAGAGAGCAAAACAAGAGAAAAAAAGTGAGGCAGTGTACATGGGTTCACTGTCCACTCAGAAATCTGATGGTGGAGGGGAAGAAGCTGCTCCTAAAAGGTTCAGCGTGCATCTTCAGGCTCTCATACTTCCTCCTTGGTGGTAACAATGAGAAGAGGGCCTGTCATGGGTAATGGGGGTCCTTAATAATGGATGCCAACTTTTTGAGGCATCACATTTTGAAGCTTGGTAGGCTAGTGCCCATGATGGAGCTGGCTGAGTTTGCATCTTACTGCAGCTCTTCCGATCCTGCGCTTAATTTTTGGGAAAAAGACAAATGATGGGATAGGGGCTGGGGATTAGGAAATACTCTACATCAAACAGAGCAAGATGTTTGATGGTCCTGACGAAGGGTCTCGGCCCGAAATGTCGACAGTGCTACTTCCCATAGATGCTGCCTGGCCTGCTGCGTTCCACCAGCATTTTGTGTGTGTTGCAAGATATTTGATGGATTCAGATTCTCCTGCTCATATTGTTATCATCTTTGTATTTACAGAAAACAACTGCATATTTACTAATCAAATAGGAAGAAAATCAAGTATCAACATCCTGTTTTGCTTCAAGTTTCCCTGCAAATAAGAATGCTGAATCTGACGATATTTTTGCTGTTTGATTCTTTTCGGTGAGTCATGGAACTAAGAACCACAAAACAACGTATGGGCCTCTCGGCCCTCAATGCTGTACCGGCCTATATAAACCGACTGCATGATCAATCTCACCCTTTCCTCCTACACATCTCATAAACCGCCAATATTTCTCATATACATGTGCCTGTCCAAAAGTCTCTTAAAATGTCCCTTTTGCATTGGCCTCCACCCCCACTACACTCAAGGAACCTACCACTCTGTGTAAAACAAAAACTTCTGATATCTCCCCTAAATCCCCCCCCCCCCAAATCACATTAAACAGGCATCTTCTGTTATTGGCGATAGACTAGGAGAAGGATGCTGTCTGTCCACTCTATCTATGCCTCTCAAACTTACACAAATCCATCCAGATGCCTCTCATCATCCTTCACACCAAGAGAGAAGTCATTTTCCCCTAATCCTGGCAGCAGGATTAACTCCTCTGCACTCTCTCTAAACCTTTCAAATCTTTCCAATAATGGGGTAACCAGAAAGGAATACAATATTCCACATGGTCTAACAAAAGTTTTATAGAGCTGAATAATTACCTCATGCCTCTTGAACTCAATCCCCAACTAATGAGGTCATCATACCATACTCCTCCCTATGGACATGAACCCCAAAATTCTTGTGTTTCTATACACTGCGAATAATCTTGTCTGCATATCAATAATTTAGGTGATGGCTTTGTTGCCAATTTACAGATGATATTAAGACTGGTGGAGGGGCAGGTAGTGTTGAGGAAAACAGTAGGCTGCAGAAGGACCAAAGACAGGTTAGGTGAATGGGAAAAAGAATGGCAAATGAAATACAATGTTCGAGGATGCATGGTCATGCAGTTTGGTAGTAGAAATAAATGAGCAGACTATTTTCTAAATGGGGCAAAAATCCAAAATCTGAGAAGCAAAGGGACTTGGGAGTCCATGTGCAGAACACTCTAAAGTGAACTTGCAGGTAGAGCCAATGTGAGAAAGGTAAATGCAGTGTTAGCATTCATTTCAAGCGATCTAGAATACAAGAGTAGAGATGTGATGCTGAGGATTTATTAGGCTTCATAAGGCACTGATTGGCAAGGCCTCACCTTGAGTACTGTGAAGGGTTTTGGGCTCCTCATCAAAAAGATCTGCTGGCATTGGAGAGGGTTCACAAGGATGATTCCAGGAATTAAAGGGTTATTCTATGAGGAGCGTATGATAGCTCTGGGTCTGTATTTGCTGGAATTTAGAAGGATGAGGGAGGAGCTCATTGAAATCTTTTGAATGTTGAAAGAGCTAAACAAGAATAAATGTGAAAAGCATGTTTCCCATGGTAAGACAAGAAGCCACAACCTCAGGATAGAGAGGCGTCTATTTAAAACAGATGTGAAGAAATTTCTTTAGTCAGAGGGTGGTGAATTTGTGGAATTTATTACCACAGGCAGCTGTGGAGGCTAGGTCGGAGGGTGTATTTAAAGCAGAGCTTGATAGGTTCTTGATTGGACACTGCATCAAAGATTATAGAGAGAAAGCTGAGGAGTGGGGCCAAGGAGGGGAACAAAAGCATCAGCCACAATTGGATGGCGGAGCAGACTCGATGGGCCAAGTCCATCTCCCACTTCTCCACCCATCTCTACATTCTGCCTATTATCCCATTGTAACCTACAAACAACTTCCAAGTTTGTTTGGAATTATAATATTGATGACAGAACTGCAGAGATTGGTATCATTACTGTCCAGATGCTCCAGAGACGAGTATAGGGCCAGAAGTTGGCCTAGACTTGTTCTGGCAGTACCAAAATTGCAGTGGGTTGAGATTGTTTAGGGGACTGTTGCTGGTATGTGCCCTGACCAGCCTTTCAAAGCACTTTCTGATGGTGGATATCAGAGCCATGTGGGTGGTGTTCATAATGGCACAGATTCCTGTTTTTCTTAGAAATCAGGATGACAGAGGCCTTCTTAAAGCATTTGGGAATCTCAGAGTGAAGCAGGAAGAGGTTTAAAAAAAAGCCTACAAATACCCTCCCCCACCACCAGCTGATCTGCACAGGATCCAAGGATACGGCCAGTTGCTTTCCAGAGGTTCACTACCCGAAAGAGAGATGTTACATCTGCGATTGCAACTGTGGGTTCAGAAGCACTGGAGGCCCAGAAGAGGCCTCACTGCCCTGCAACTCATCGACTTAACACTAGCATAATCACAAGACAATGACCAGTGAACCTACTAACCAGCATGAATTTGGACTGTGGGAGGAAACTGAGGGACCTGAAGAAAAATCCACATGGTTATGGAGAGAAGATACAGACTCCTGAGGGGCAAATTAAACTCCGTTCTCTTACACACAAAGCTATTATAATGTCTTACTAACCATTATGCCACTGTGGCACCCTTGGTAGAATGAAAGCTCTTATTCTTGGCAGATTTGAACTCTGATGAAGTCAAAGGTGTAAGTAACATACGATAATCTGCAGATGTTAAGTTGTTGTGACTAAAGGAGGAGAATTAAGCAAAAATTTGTGAAGTAAGCTTCTAAGAAAAAAAAATTTATTACAAGTGTTTTTGTGATACAACTAGCCAGCCTGTAAACAGATGGTATTTGCACAAAATATATCAATTGCAGCATTTTTAATAATCCAATTTTCATCCAGATAATGAAGAATGAATGGAATAGAGGTAGGAGTGCTAGAAATGATCCATATAATACTCATTTTCAAAACAGATAAACTAACCCAGGTAATTAATTCTCTGGAAGTTGGTAGTTCTGATTGGTAGCTACTAACGACTGAGTGAATACTTGCAGAAGATCGGAGTTCATTAGTTAGTAAAATTAATACCTTAAGTGGTGGGATCAAAAAGGATAATTCAATACTGGGGTGAATAGCAGGAGATATAGGTATAAAAAATAAACAATAAATCAATATAAAACTTCACTTAGATTCTACCTGGAGTATTTTATTAGGCATGGCCTCAAAGATATTCAGGCCTTGAAGTGTTCAACACATATTCACTAATACAATGCCCTGAATGAGGAAACAAACAATGACATTTTGAAAAACTGGGTGTTTTCATTACTGATTTGGTGGAGATGCTTAACATTATAGGACAGAGTGAGTAGAAAGGTTTACTTTATTGCATAAGAGGCTATCAGCATTAAACACTGCCCTAGCCAAAAATGTTTATATTCCATGAGTGAAGAAGAAAGGAACAAGGTATACCAAAATGAGATTTAGTCTGGGAGTAGGAAAAAATATCTATATATACACCAGTTTTATGAAGCTAAACACACAAATCAATCCATGTTGATATTCATGAAATACTTAGGATTAGTGTGCAATTATTAAGGATGGACACCACAGATGTATCAGATAAAATATCCTATTTCTGTGATGCATGGCTAAGGAATTCTGAACAAACCAAAAACTATAGCAATGTGATGAACAAAGTAAGAGATTGGCAATTAGGAGGAAGCAAAAATATCCATGGGAGTGAAAAGTTAACATACTGCACTACTATACTGAACTATATTTTTGTTAATGAATTATTTGCCAAATACACAATAGAAGAGAAAATGGGAAAAGGAAATGTTAATTCTGTTCTGGGGAACTTCTTTTTAATCCCAACATAAATCCAATGTTTTCCTAGTAGGCTGTAAGTGTTTATGTCTGCTGTGCATTAGAATCTCAATGGGCAATGCTCTAGAGTGTTGAATAAACTCTGAGTCTGTGGATATGCTCATTGCATTAGCTAACTTTAAACCAATTTTGCAAGCTTCTTTAAACACTTCAGTTCAAAGAACAGTGAACGATGAGACTCTTCCTTAAAGCAGTAACAACATCAATGTAAATGTTTATACTTGTATATTATATCTGACAGAGCATTTAATTCTAAAAATAAGAACAAGGAAATGAACCCTGCAAGAAAAAGATGAAGGTACCAAGAGGCCTGATGCACATTAATTTTTATCAGCAGTCACCTTGTACACTGGGTCTCCTTCAAAGGAACAGATGTGCCTAATGCATCATTCTTTGCACCTTCTTGGAATTGAGAGGAATCAACTCTGCAATCTAATCTCTATTCTCCCCATAAAGAGTGGATCCCGTCATGTAAAATCAAACCTCTTGTGCTGCTTACAATGTTGATCCCTTCAAAGTAGCACCATGGTACTGTAAACATAGCCCAAGCTAACTCTTGGAATTCTGGCTTCTGGTTTTCTTTCTCACTGTGTTTGTCCTCTGATGAATACTGAAGCTGCAATGACTAATGCGCTTCACTGCAGTCCTGAAATGTCAAGCTACAGAAAATAGAGAGGAAAATACAGATGATATCACAACTCATGTACTTTCAGATTGGTCTTGAAGTCACCAGAGAGTTCTCATTGCTTAACCAATTCAAGTTGTACCTATCAGACTTTATATGGGAGTTCTAAGATTACCAGCAATCTGGCAAATACAAAAATTTGACTGGTGAATCTGTATGTGGCAGACGCCCTCTTTAATCTCCCATGTAAAGTTTCACTTTGCCTCAGACTTGCTGTGTACTGCAGTGATACCCTTCTACTAACTTTACACAGGGCTTTTAATTGATTATTTCTATATTAGAAAGACAACAACAATGTGAAATTATCCAAGTCAGATTTTTCCAAAAATACTCCCAACTATTAAGAATAAAAAAAAGCTAACATTCAGGTTGTCCTGTTTAACATCACAATATGGTGTCACGTGAACTTGTGAACATACATACCAGAATTCTGCAAGTTACTCATTTTCAAAATCTATATACCCAAGATTTCTGCTGGATCCAATATGCAGATCTGTAACTGCAGGCTCCAGAAATACTCCTTTCTTGTGAAGTTTCCAGGTTCTTTTCTTCTTGTCTTACATTGTGTTTCACTTCAGCGTCACTTTTTCCTCCACTTGAATGCACGTTAACAACCCCTTCCCCAGCTCCTCAATTGTCCCTTCTACTTTGGAGCTCTCCCCTTCATTTCTCCAACAAGCAGCAGATTACCCAGCTCCCTGCTCTCCCTCTCTGCCACTTATCAGAGCTGGAGTAGGTAACCCTGGAGGTTAACATGAACTCACCCGTTGGCACTAAAATCCACACAGTATGATGGAAGATGTTCAGATGCCAAGTTAGCAGCAGTGGTGACAGAAACCAAGTTTTTTTAAAGATTAGCTTTATTCATTGTATAGACATTAAAACAATTAATGAAATGCACTGCTTGCATCAGCTGCAAACTCCAAGAATTGTGCAGAGAGCGAGTATCACCGGAATCTCGGCACCAACATAGTGTGCCCACAACTCACTAACCCTAACCCTGTGTCTCTGGAATGTGGGAGGGAACCAGAACATCAGGAAGAAACCCATCAGGGAGAATGTACAAACTCATTATAGACAGCGGCAGGAATTGAACCACAGTTAGTGATTGCTGGCACCGTAAAGCACTGCACTAATACTGTACTACTGTGCCACTCCATTCAGAAATGATTGGCCCAAAAACACCACCTTGTTTCTCTTTCCACAAGTACTGCCCAGTCAGAGCACTTTGCGCATGTTATTTTTTTTTATATTGAATTTCAAATATCTGCAATATTTTTTCTTTTGGATGACCTGTTGCCACTGCTTCTGCAATAGCAGAAGTGTGTTTAAACAGAACACCCTTATCCTAAACTCTATATTAGTCTTGAGGTCTCACCTGCCACAATTACTGGAACATCAATTTTCTTGCCGTTCTGAGAAAAACAACACTCCCCTTAAATAAGGGCAAAACACATGAAATATTGGAGGAACTTAGCAGGTCAAGCAGCATCCATAGAAATGAATAAGCAGGCAATGTTTCGGGCCGAGATCCTTCAATAGAAGTCGTACTTAACGACAATCTGGTACTTTCATTTTCAGAGATGCTGCCTGACCTGCTGAGTTCCTCCGGCATTTTGGGTGCTTTGCCTTGGATTTCCAGCATCTGCAGATTTTCTCGTGTTTGTGACTTCCCTTAAATACAAGCATACACAATAGATAATTGCTCTTGGTTAGCAGAACTCGATGACATGTGTCTGTAGTATCTTGGACCTCACTGAGGAAACTGTGGTCATATCAACGTGCATTTTAATAATACTCCAATCATTTACCCTGATGGGGCCCTTAAACCCATTTTCCTCCATGTCCTAGCCCGTAACATTTAAAAACACACGTTCTTCATTAATTTCACTTTTATCCAGAATAACTGCAACATAACCAATTTGTATTTTGATATTGTCTCTGCCCTTGCAGATATTTTTTTTATTTTATTAAATGTTACAAAATGTCACCAGTCAAAGGTGGCATTTATCGCTCATTAAATGCCACCAGAACCTGGAAGGCATTTAAGAGTTAACGAGATTGGTGATTTGGTGTTACACATCGTACAAGAAAGGGAAAGGAAGAAAATTTTCTTTCCTCAACCCAAGTGGGTTTTTAATGACAACCTGGTAGCTTTGCGAGTACTGTTATTGAGGCTAATTTACTATTAAAAAAAGAAACAATATCCAGATTAATTTAGTTACAGTTAAACCCCCAGCTACCAGAGTGGAATTTAAACTCTGGATTAAAACACTCCAATACCCTGGCTGTGAATCCAGATGAATCTACTGAAATTACACGATTTACTGATAACAATAGCAAGATTTTTGACCTTACACATGGCCCAAGATTATCCTGCCAAGCCTTTTTTTTTTAGACAAAACTGATGTCTAATGAAGATGATGACACAGACATCATGGTTTTCCAATGGTTCACCATTGCCAACTTACTCACCTACCTGAAGGCAAAGCTTTGTATATCACAGAGTATTGCTTGGACACAGTCATCTGCTCACCTGTACACAAATGCACTACAAAACATGGTCTAACTATATGGTCCAATCATGTATTGATAGGTTCTTCAGATCTACAATACAACTGGCAATTGCTTCTCCCTGCACATTAGTTAAACATGCTTAACATATGACTGAGGTGCTTCAGTGAGTAACAGACAAGGTTTTAGAATTCCACTGTATTATCAAACAGGCTATCAACTCTACTGCTTGGTGGCATTAAACTAATCAGTATCACATAACCAATTGCTACCCAGAAAATGAATTTCATGCACTCATGGATTACAGCATTGTGATCCTCAGCATTTTCTCATGTGATATCATTTCATGTAAAAATATATACATTTTTCAAAGTATGTGCTAAACACCTTACACCTATCATGACGACCAGGCATTTTCCCCCCAAATATGTGTCTAGTCTGCAATTCTTCAACTCAATGGTTGAGAGGCATCACAACAACAACCTGACACTCAACTTCAGCAAGACCAAGAAACCTGATCAATGTCTTCAGGAAGAGGAAGTCAGGTGAACAGACAGAAATTCTCATCTTCAAGCCCCTGGGCCTCAATGTCAACATCTCAGCGAATCTGTCCTGAGCTCAACACATTGATGCAATCACAAAGGCAAAGCCAGCAGTTCTATTAAGCAGTTGAGAAGACCTGGTACGTAAGCAAAGCCATACAATTTCTATAGATGGTAGAGAGCATTCAGACTGGTTGCATCAGAGACTATAGGGGCTATAGATTCAGCCAGCTCTATTATGAGCAAAATTGTCCCCAGCAATGAGGTCATCTTCAAGAAGCAGTACCTCAAGAAGGTGGCATCCAGCATTAAAGCCCCTCACCATATGGGACAAGCCTTCTTTGTGTTACTACCATTGGTAAGCTGCTACAGGAGCCTGAATATCCACTCTCAATGTTCCAAAAACAGCTTTGTGCCCTCCACCATCAGATTTCTGAATGGTCCATGAACATGACCTCATTACTTGCCTTTTAGATTATTTATTTATTTTTTGTAATTTACATTTTTTTTTAATAACTTGCACTGTACTACTGCCAGAAAACAACAAACTTTACAACATATGATAGTGGTGATAAAGCTGATTCTGATCATAAGTACTGTTTTCCAATATTGTACAAAAGAATCTATCCTGGCATTGGCCAAACATTCCCTCTAAATTACTGACTTACCCAGTCGCATTTTTCACAGTATGGACTCGCACGGTATCCATATCATCCTAGTCTCCAGGGTTGTGTATTATGTTCTCACAGGCTTACTGTGGAGTGCTGAATAAATGAAACACAGAAACATATCTGTGTGCACAAACACCCAGAAACAAAGTTCCAAGTAAATTTCCAAAGTTCACACACATCACCATGTACAACCCTGAGATTCATTTTCTCGTGGTAACACTCAATGAATTTTTAACAGAATAATAACTATAGTAGAGTCAATGAAAGACCACACCAACTTGGGTGTTCAGCTAGTGTGTAAAAAAACAAACTGTGCAAATTCAAAAAGGAAGAGATAATAATAAACAAATAAGCAATAAATAGTGAAAGTGAGTTGTGGGAATGTTTCAATGGTGGGGAAGTGAAACTGACTGAAGTATCCCCTTTGGTTCAAGAGCCTGTTGGTTGACTGCTCCTGAAACTGGTGGTGTGGGTTGTGAAGCTCCTGTATATCCTTCCTGATGGCAGCAGTGAGAAGAGAGCATGGCCTTGAAGGTGGGGGTCCTTAATGATGATTCAACTTTCCTGTAATTGTACTCCATGTAAATATGCTGATGGTGGGGAGAGCTTTAACCATGATGGACTGGGCTGCATCCAAGGTGATATTGAGGCCTAGGTCTTGCAATGAAAAGCATCCTGATGTATGCATTGTCCAGATGTTCCAGGATTGTGAGATGGCATTGGCTGTGGACTTGTTGCTCCAGCAGGCAAACTGGAGATGATCCAAATCATTTCTCAGGCAGAAATAAGTTTCATCTCCAGCCTCCCAAAACACTTCATCACTGTGGATGCAAGTGTTAATGGACAGCAGTCATTGAAGCAGGTTACCACGTTCTTCTCAGGCATTGGCTTAGTGAAGTCTGCTTGAAGCAGATGGGTACCTCAGACTGCCAAAGCAAGCGGTTAAAGATCACAATGAACACTCCAGCCAATTGTACAGCACAGGTCTTTAGTACTTGGCCAAGTACTCCATTCACAGTAAAAACAAGACATTTTTCAGGACCGTGGTGCTACATGAAACAGTACAAAAACTACATTGAACTAGGCATAAAAACAACACAGAAAAAATAACAGGCACAGTAGAGGGCATTAAGTTGGTGTCAGTCCAGGCTCTGGGTATTGAGGAGTCTGATAGCTTGGGGGAAGAAACTGTTAAATAGTCTGGTCGTGAGAGCCTGAATGCCCTGGTGCCTTTTCTCAGATGGCAGGAGGGAGAAGAGTTTGTATGAGGGGTGGGTGGGGTCCTTCATAATGCTGTTTGCCTTGCGGATGCAGCGTGTAGTGTAAATGGCGGGAAGAGAGACCCCGATGATCTTCTCAGCTGACCTCACTATCCACTGCAGGGTCTACAATCCAAGATGGTTCAATTTCTGAACCAGGCAGTGATGTTCAGGTTGCTCTCAATACAACCCCTGTAGAATGTGATGAGGATGGGGGGGTGGGAGATGGACTTTCCTCAGCCTTCACAGAAAGCAGAGACACTGTTGGGCTTTCTTTGTCATGGAGCTGGTGTTGAGGGACCAGGTGAGATTCCCCGCCAGGTGAACACCAAGAAATTTGGTGCTCTTAACGATCTCTACCGAGGAGCCGTCAATGTTCAGCGGGGAGTGGTCACTCCGTGCACTCCTGAAGTCAACAACCATCTCTTTTGTTTTGTTCACATTCAGAGACAGGTTGTTGGCTTTGCACCAGTCTGTTAGCTGCTTCACCTCCTCTCTGTATGCTGACTAATCGTTCTTGCTGATGAGACCCACCAGGTTGTGTCATTGGTGAACTTGATGATGTGGTTCAAGCTGTGTGTTGCAACATTCATAAATTCGAAAGTTTAGTTAGAATGTGACTGTTCAGTTTGACTATTCATGTATTTTCCCCTAATATACACACAACAAAAAGAGGTGCTTCTATGGTCATAAGAAACAAAGATGCTTACTTAATCATTTCAATTTTGAGTATATTTCTACAAAACCACATTACTTTCTTTTCACTCCAACTCAAGGGAGATCTAATTAACCCTGTTTGTAACAATTAAAAGTAAGAAAGCTGGAGAAGGCCAAATAAATGAGAAGCTTGAAAACAAACTGGATACACTGAAAGACTGTATGACAGAGCAGGAAAGAAGGAATTTGTAGTAGCAAAAGATTACCAGATATATTCAGGATGACAAAGTCTTAACAATAGGATGCAAAAGCATATCATGGCAAAATAAAATTTTGACTGGAATTATTGTGTATTTAATATTTCAGTAGGTTTGAGTAATAGTAGTTAATTGTTGTACCTTTCCATGCCCTGTGGTGCATTGGTGGCAACATTGCAATTTCTTAAGCATTTTGTTTGTTTTTGATGAGGGCAAATTGCTAGCTCAATGCTCAATCCAGCACAGAAGCATGCAAGGACCCAGCCGGATTCAAATCCGGGACCATTCACCTCAAAATCCTGTGCAGATGCTTCTACCCCACAGGCTGGCTATTTAAGAAATATTGCAAATATACCATTTGATTAAGCATTCTTGTTTGTTGAAATAATTCATTAAAAGTTATATATAAAAATAAGTAAATTTCATATGAATCAGAATCAGGTTTATTATCAGCAGCACGTGACATGAAATTTGTTAAATAACTCAGCAGCAGCATTTCAATGCAATACATAATCTAGCAGAGAGAGAAAAAAATAAAACATAATAAATAAACAAGTAAATCAACTACATATATTGAATAATTATTTTAAAGTGTGCAAAAACAGAAATACTGTATATTAAAAAAAAGTGAGGTAGTGTCCAAAGCTTAAGTCCATTCGGGAATCAGATGGCGGAGGGGAAGAAGCTGTTCCTGAATCACTGAGTGTGTGCTTTCAGGCTTCTGTACCTCCTACCTGGTGGTAACAGTGAGAAATATGCATGCCCTGGGTGCTGGAGGTTTTTAATAATGGACATTGCCTTTCTGTCATGACATTTTTGCTTAAAGTAAAAATGTAACTGAGATACACTATACCCTGCTTTGTGTTTTTGCTTTCAATCCATTTAATGTTTTGGAGTTTAAAATATAAATGGTGATGAAGAAGTAGTAAACAATCCCAAGATGACTACCAACCTGTTGAAGTTCAGCAAGACGCTCAAGTTTTAAAAAAGCGCAGTGAGAAACAGTTGAGTAACAACTAAATCAGTGCAGCACATGCTTCAGAAAAGAAGACATTCAAGTTAAAAATAAAGGTCAGAGAACAGGCAAATTTATGGGTTGATAGGCTGTGAGTAGTAGGTAGTAATACTCATAAATATTTTAAAAAAGCAAAAACAGCTGGCTACATTAGAAAGATAAATACGTTTGATTGCACAAGAGATAACTGGAGTTTATATTCTGAGCAAATTGAGTTGTATTTTGAAGCAACTGAAATAGTGAATGAGAAACAAGTACCAGTTTTGCTGAGTGCATTGGGTTTAAAGGTATACAGTTTGCTCAGAGGTTTGACTACTCCAATCAAACCAGCTGAAATGAGCTTTGCTGATATGGTGAAAGTAATGCACGAACATTTATAATCAGAACCACTGTTGATTGCAGAATGCTTTATGTTTCACAAGTGGAATCAAAAGGAAGACGAGTCCATTGCAGCGAATGTGGCTGAGTAGAAGAGACTGTCTGAGTATTGTCAGCGTGGTAACTTAATGATGCACTGAGAGATTATTTAGCTTGTGGAATCTGATAAGAATGCATTCAAAAATGGCTCCTAACTGAAGCACAACATACACTTAAAAGATTTGAATCAGAATCAGATTTAATATCACCGCGTGTCATGAAATTTGTTGTCTTTGCAGCAGTAGTACAAAGCAATACACAATAAAAGAAAAATAAGTGAATTGCAGTAAAATATATATTTTAGCTAAATTATGAAAATAGTGCAGAAATAGAAATAAAAAAGTATGAGGTAATGTTCATGAGTTCAGTGTCCATTCAGAAATCTGATGGCAGAGGGGAAGAAGCTTGTTCCTGAATCATTGAGTGTGTGCCTTTAGGCTTCTGCACCTCTTTCCTGACAGTAGCAATGAGATAAAGGCATTGCTTGGGTGATTAGGGTCCTCAGAAATGTATGCTGCCTCTTTGAGGAATTGCTCTTTGAACAAGTCCTGAATACTACGGAGGCTCGTGACCATGATGGAGCTGACTGAGTTTACCACTCTCTTCAGCTTATATAGATCTTGTGCAGTAGCCTCTCCTATACCAGTCAGTGATGCAGCCAAGTAGAATGCTCTCCATGGTACATCTGTAGAAATTTGTGAACGTCTTTAGTGATGTACTAAATCTCTGCTAACTCAATGAAAAATAGCCACTGTTGTGCCTTCTTTGGAGCTGCATCATTATGTTGGGTCCAGCTGTATCAATGGCCGTTGCAGACAGAGACCGAGTTGCAGTCAGCAATGAAAATGAGCATGAACAAAATTGCAAAATCTAAACACATGTACCTGACCAATGCAGGTTTAAAGGCAAAATCTGAAGAAAATGCAACAAAATAGGACTCATACAAGGAGCATGTTAGGCAGACAAAAATAAATGGACAGCAGAGAGAAGAGAAAATGATAAAAAAAAGTCAAGTTGCAGTTTCAAAATGAACACTAATCTGCATGCTGTTGATGAAAAATCTGATACTGATTGGACTGACACAAGACTATGTAGCCTTAAGATTTAAAATGTGAAAACTAACACGAGACAAGCAATATGGTGAGTGGCAAACTGATTAAAATTGGACACTGATTGGATTGGATTGGACACTGGCTCGGTTGTTTTAGTCAGTCCTCAAAATGAGCTTGAAAGGCATTTCAAAGATACGTAACTGAAGCCTGCAGATATTCAACTAAGAACATACCGGAGTAAAGGTAATTCCTGTGGGAACGACATTCATGGCAGTGGAATGCAGCAACCAACAAGTCACATTAGGATTGTGTGTGGTAAAAATAGGAGGGCCAGCTTTATGGAATGTGATTGGCTGAGACAACTACAACTTGATTAGTGATCCATTCACAATTTGCATCACTTATCAACCGATGATCCACAGTGGTGTTCAGGGATAGCATCGGAAAACTAAAACATATAGTATCAAGGTTAAAATAGTGTTAAATGAAAATGTCACACACAAGTTTTGCAAACTCCATCCAGTTCCTTATATTGTACCATCCACAATAAAGTAGCCAGTGAGCTAGACAGTATGGAGAATGAAGGAATTCTTTTTAAGGTTCAGGGGAACCCATGGGCAATGCCTGAGGTCTAGGTAGTCAAGAAGAATGAGTCTTTCAGGATCTGTTGTGACTTTAAAGTTACCAGCAAGCCAGTACTGAATGTAGAACAATGCCCTCTGCCCAGGGCATTTGCAATCTTTGCAAATCTTTCTAGAGGGAATCACTTCAGAAAAGTGGACAGCTGAGGCCTACCTACAGATGGTGATGGAAGAAGAATCAAAACAGTTTCTCACCATAAACACTCACAAAGTGCTTTTTCACCATAATAAGCTTATTTTTGGAGTAGCATCAGAAAGTTATGGACCAGGTGCTATTAGGCTGCCCATGCACTCAGTGTTACCTGGATGATATCATTGTTACTGGTAGGAATGACAAGGAAAATCTCAAGGCAGTGATAAAAAGATTAGAAGATCATAGGCTCAGAGCACGATGCAAAAAATATGAATTCTTTAAACCAAGCATTACTTATGGTGGTCAAACCATCCATGCACAAGAGTGCTGAGAAAATTCAAGCAGTGGTGGATGCCCCAGGCCACAAGATGTGTCATAGTTGTGGTCCTTTTCAGGGTTTGTCAATTACTATAACAAGTTCCTGCCAAACCTGCTACTGTGCTCCACCCTTGAACTCATTACCACAGATCAGGAAGAAATGGAAATGGATGAAGTATGTGAAGTGTTTTTCAAAAAAGGAAAAGGAAATGGTGATGTCAGATGATGTACTCACATATTATGATCTACATTGTCCAGTGAAGCTCATCTGTGAAGCCTCGCCTTATGATATAGGTGCAGTCATGTCACATGTTATGAGTGATGGAAGTGAATACCCCGTAGCCTTTGCATCATGTTCCCTTAATACTGCAGAGAAAAATTACGCACAGATTGGCAGAGAGACCTTGAGTCTAGTTTGGGGTGTAAAATGTTTAAACCAGTACTAGTATGGGAATAAGTTTACCCTTGTTACTGATCACCAACCACTAGTGTCCATTTTCAATCCACAATTTGTTGTAGAACAGTCTCAGACATTCCTAAGAATGAATGGAATAAGACATATTACACCTGCACCATACCACCCAGCTAGAAACGGCTTGGCAGTAAGTTTTGTCCAGAGGCTAAAGAATGCACTGTAAGCAATATTAGCAGAACATACTGCACCAGCATCGAATCAGAAACTCACCAATTTCCTCCTTGCATATTGGAATACAGCATGTTCCACAACAAACATCTCACCAGCTCTGCTATTCCTGGGTAAACCCTTGCACTCACACTTATTTTCTCATCAAACCCAATCTCAGAAGGAGTAGGCAGGACAAACAGCTGAGACAAACTGAACAGTCCTCAAACAAAGAGGTTCGATGTTTCATTACTGGATAAGAAGTCCTGAGAGGGTCTACCCAGGTGATTAAAAGTGGGTGCATAGGACAGAATTATAATCACTGGCTGGTATCATCTGGAGATTACACAGCGATCAGTTGAGGAGAGCAGAGTTAGAGAAAGAAAGGTGACCAGAGCTATCGGAATCACTGTCTGCAGCCTCACAGACAACCACCACAGAGGAGGCCCCAGAACCTGAATGCTCCACAACCATAATCCTCTCCTGCCAAGCAGAGTGATCCTGTGTGTCAGGAAAAAGTTATCCATCAAGAGTAAAAAGCCTCCTTAGCGATTCAGACCTGAATGGAACAATTTAAAATTTACTATGTTGTCAATATCTGTACAGTAGTTGTATATAGTTGAGACACATTCTATACTGAGTTAGTGTTTAAAGCCAAGTAGGGGAGAGTGTTGTGTATTTAATATTTCAGTAGCATCTTAATAATATTGTAAATATATTGTTAGATTAAGCATTCTTGTATGTTTAAATAATTCATTATGGGTTATATGTAAAAATAAATGAATTGCTTACATTATGGCATGATCACATCATGTGTGCGCGTTTCACTTAAAGTGAAAACAAAACTAAGATATGTTATTCCCAGATTCATGTTTTTGCTTTCAATGTTTTAGAGTTACAAAACATAACAGGAATCACGGTGGCACATCAAAGGAGTGATTGGGGGTCAAACTCAATATGGGATTTGACACTATTTAAATAATAATGGGAACAAAGTGCAAGATTTATCAAGATATCAAAAGGCTTTAGAAGGAGGCGAGTGGAAAGAGCTGCTTATACTTGAAGTGCTCAAAAGCAGAGAAGAACAATTTTGCACTTGCTTCATCAGCGTGAACTGAAAAACAAAATGCAAATTTGAACACACTTTTTGTACCAGCCACATGCATACCTGGAAGATCCATGCAAAGCAAGCCCAACTCCTGCTCCACTCAGGAAGAACTTATTACATTGTGTCCTACAACGGGTCTAAATTAGAAAGGGTAGAGGCCAAACACTTATCTTAATAGCAGCTCCTCATATCCAGAGAGCTAAACAACTCAATTTCATGTTGGGTACTTTTGGCATCCCTGGGCATGCTGGACCCTGTTCATTCTTAAAACTTGCCTGGGTTGGGCTTTTCTTTCCATTGAGTGAATGCCATGTGATTCATTTTTCTCCACAATGATCTAAAATTCGACAAAGCTAGGGTGAATTTATAAGTTTAAGAACAGATGGTTAGACCCAAAGCACAACAGGTCAATGTTTCATTTTCACAAAGGCAGCCACTCACTGGATATGGATTAACAAATAAGAGCCTGTGTGGCTCCATTTTAACATGACTTTTAAATTCAACACATGGAACCATGCTTACTACACCTCAGGAAACCTAGCTGGAAAAAGTCAGTTGCAGTAGACAAGTAGAAATGCAATACAGCTATAGGTCCTTCAGATCTCTCTTACTACAGATCCTGTAAATGCCCAAGCACTTTCCTACACCCAAGTAAATTATCAGGGTCAATCACAAACTAAAGAAAATCTGCAGATGCTGGAAATCCAAGCCACACACACAAAATTCCTGATGAAGGGTCAGCTGTACTCTTGTCCATAGATGCTGCCTGACCTGCTGAGTTCCTCCAACATTTTGTGTGTGTTAACAGGGTCAATGTTTCCTCTTTCTCTTCCCCCAACTTCAAAGAAATTACTTCCAAATTCATTGGCAGAAGCTTACATTTTATAAAAATGAGTCACATTGAACTCTGCCAGTTTCCTTCATACAGTAATTTGCAATGATGTGGAAGTTAAAAAGCAGTTCAGCCCAATGGCCTAAATGCTACATTAATTAGAACCACAAGATCATGAATCCAACCTGTGTAATGGACATATTTAATGTTATTAACATAGATCTCATGATGTTTTGAACAGTAACTTCTCTTTCCTTGTAATGAAATGCTGGAGGAATTTAACAAGTCAAGCAGCAATAAGAGGGGAATAAACAGTTGAAGTTTCCAGCAAAAAACGTTTCATAGATGAAGGGTCCCTGATGAGGGGGTCATCATCAATCATACCAACTGTTTATTCCCCTTTGTGTGTGCTACTCAAGATTTCAAGCATCTTCAGAAACTTTCATCTCTTCTTTTTTCTCAGCTGTTTTTTTGGAAAAATTAAGTGTCCTTTGTAAAAAAAAACACGTGTTGACAATTAGGCAACAAGTAAATTACATCAGAGAATTTAAAGAATTTCACAGGTCCAAAGATATTAAAACATAATATAAAATAGATAGAAACACTCCTGTACATAGTCTACTGTAAGGTGATGCAAGTTTTCACAAGTATTCTAGTATCACATGGAAACTGTTGAGGTAACACCAGTCATTTCTATCCATGCAATACTTATTTTAACAGTTTGGAACTTTTTATATATTAGATTAGAAACAAAACTCTGCAATTAGATCAAAAGCCACAATTAAACAATATACCAGAGGTAATTCATTATAACAGTAAATGCTTCAATTTAACTGGAAGTAGCAAAAGTCGACAAAAATATTACATTTACTCAAATGCAAGTAGGTCAAGAATCTACGCACTGTAAAATCAAACTTTAATACTTTTAGTAGTGCCTCTCAACTTTCACTCCATAGTTCATTTTTGTTATAAGGCTGAAATATTCAACCTATCAACAAATACAAATTAAATTCTTTTATAGTTATGTCATACAATACTGTAAGTTTTCCGCTGAGCTTCCAAATTAAAATAGCACAAATTATTCATTACAGTTATGTAAGCTTTCAAAAGTCAGAAATCAATCATTGCATTCATAGGTACATTATCAAAAACAGAAGTATAGAACTATATTTGAAACTTCTGACTTGCTGGAAAGAGAAGGTACATTCCACTCAGTGGAAGAGCCAATGTATTCTTTGCAAAGGCTTTAATTCAATCTCAGCATAACAACTTTTTTTATTTCAGGCTAATTAGGTTCTTTTTAAACTGTTCAATTTTAAGAATGTAGGCACTACCAGTAATGCACATTCCCAATTCCCTCCCCAAAGATACTGGCAAACCATTTACTTAACTGTTACAGACTTCGTGAAGAGGGTCTTCCCATAATGCTGAGAGTTCCAGTATTTAGATGAGAGAAGAAATAATAAAAGGTGGTATCCTGCAGCTCCAATCAGGAGGACAAGCCACAAAGTGGTAAGTGGTACTCCCATGCACTTGATGTCGAGCAGGACATCCTGATGCACAGTTTTTGATATGAAACGCCAACATTTCCTTTCTCTTCCATAGATGCTGCCTGACCTGTTGAGTTCCCCCTGCAGTTCGCTTTTGCTCCAGATTCCAGCATCTCCAGTCACCTGTGTCTGCATTTGTAGATATTAACTTCATGGAATGAAACGGGACAGTTGAGAGAGCCACTGGGGGCAGCAATTCTAAACTGCTTGGCAGCAAGTCCATTACACTTAGCACAATTGTGGGGGGGGGGGGGGAATAGAAATAAAGATTTTGTATATTATGAAGCCACTTTCACTGGACTGATAAGTTACTTAGCAGAAATGGACTAGAAACAGCTATTTGAAGGCAAATCTGATTCAAGGAGTTCACTCAAGAAGGTTCTGCATTTACACAGGGCCACTAAAGCGAATAAGAAAGTGGATGGCCAAATGTAGGGCCCCTGGATGACAAGATTCATAGAGCAAGGAACAAAGCAAACAGAAAGGAAACTTATTTCACTCATTGTGTGGAAAGCCTAGCACAGGGGTCAGCAACCTTTACCACTGAAAGAGCCACTTGAACCCGTTTCCCACAGAAAAGAAAACACTGGGAGCCGCAAAACCCGTTTGACATTTAAAATGAAATAACACAGCATACAACGTTTTGTTTTGCCTTTATGCTATGTATAAACAAACTATAATGTGTTGCATTTATGAAATTGATGAACTCCTGCAGAGAAAACGAAATTACATTTCTGCATGCAACAAAAACATTTTGAACTCCGAAAAAAAGACGTTGGGTTGAAGGTTACTTTTAAGTAAAATACTCAACGTCTATTTGAGTCCTTCTTGTATTTATGAAAAACGCCAAACTTAAATTTGCCGCCAGCAGCAAACCAAAAATAACGTCAGCCAGCTGTCAACCTGAAAAATGAAAGGACTATTTCACTGAACAATGAAAACATATGAATATACGTAAAATAATAGGCAATTAAAATATTTATCATACTTGTTCAGGTTGACTCACACCTGACAATGCAGTCGTATTCAGTAGGGATGGATCGATGCTTAGGGGAGTGACCGGGAAGGATAATGTGTTTTTTTCCTCTCTGAACTCACAGAAGCGTTTCCCAAATGATGTTTGCATTGCGATGATTGCAGAATGTAAATACTCCGAATTTATCATGTCATGACCTTGTTTGAACTCTCTCAAATTGGGGAAGTGAGACAATGTGCCTTTCTGTAAATCTCTGGCAAGCAACGTCAACTTGCGCTCGAATGCCAAAACATCCTCCAACATGTGCAGGGCTGTACGTCCTTACCCCGTTGAAGAGCTGTGTTCAGCGTGTTCAGGTGCGCTGTCATGTCTACCATGAAGTGTAGCTTTTCCAGCCACTCTGGCTGTTCCAGCTCAGGAAAGTTGAGCCCTTTGCTGCCCAGGAAAGTTTTCACTTCTTCAAGACACGCGACAAAGCGTTTCAGCACCTCCCCTCTGGACAGCCAGCGATAAAAACACGTTGTAGCGGTGTGCTACACGCAGTCAGTAAACTGCAGTCAAAGATAGCTTTATTCGAACTAAACAGCCTTGCTTTTAAGCCTCCCTCAACCCGCCCCCCCATGGGCGCGGATGCTGCAAAAGACACGTACTCACAAACCCCCGTAGGCTATCTCCCTTAGCCTGAACGCTGGCTAATTGTGAGCCGGTTCGGATGTGTCAGGAAATGGGTCACCACAACGTCTTATTTAGATTGTACAAGATCACCATAATCTTCAAATTTAGAATTACATTTCAAAAACTAACAAACTAACATAAAATACATTTTAATTAAATACTGACCATGTAGCGGTGTGCTACACGCAGCACTAAAATTACGACACGGAGTCGGTAACTGCAGTCGAAGGAAAAAACTTTATTCGAAATCTTCAGCCTCACTTTTAAGCCTCCCTCAACCTGCCCCCCATGGCGCAGAGGCTCCAAAGCTCTGTGCTCGCAAACCCCCATAGGCTATCTAATTGTGAGTCGGTTCGGATGTGCCAGGAAAAGGGTCGCCACAACCAATTATTTCCCAAAGCAACAGGGAGCCGCAGCACAGACGTAAAAGAGCGACATGTGGCTCCGGAGCTGCGGGTTGCCGACCCCCGGCCTAGCAGAACAAAAAAAAATGAAGGAGGGAAATGGCATAAAAAAAAGGCTGTCAAATAAAAAGCAAAGATGAGCATACAAAGAGCAATGAAATGATTAAGGAAATGTTCAGACCAAACAAAGTAACTCCAATGTGAAAGTAAAGGAGACAGCTAAATAATAGTAAGTATTTTATGACTGTCTACACAAGAAGGGGCTGATGTCAATGCTGGTAATTTTCTACCAGTTCCAGTTCTGCCTTTCAAATTTTTGAATCTATGCTCACATTTCCATCCCCTGCCAAGCTCATTTAAACCCTCCAGAAAAGCTCCAGCAAATCCACACAAGGGCCTTTAGCATTCTGACAGCTTGCTCAATTACTTTTCTCGTGAACAGATAGCTTTAGTTCTCTTTTCTGCTCCTCAATGCAGTCATCTGCAATGTTGTCACTGGACACTGCTGACTTGGAAGTGTTAATCTATCAGGGAGGATAGAATGCATCAGCATGAAGGATTTAAGGCAGTAACTCATGGTACCTGGGGAAAGATCCGCTTCTGATTACTGGCCACCTGTACATTAATGGAGGGCTTCCCAATTACAAGAGTTGCTCATTTTTTTCTTTCCTGTATCATTCGGACATCTGTCATGAGGGGATTTGATCACATTTACACTTTGGCAAGGCAGTCAGTGGCACTATGCACAGCATCTTCGCATATCAACGGGCTTCACTGTTGACAAAATGGAAGCAATATTTGACCCTTACAAATACGAGATCTGACACTTGCTTGAAGCATTTTTTGAACTGTTGACTACAACTTACATGCTTCTCCGCCAGAGCTTGAAACAATCACTAGTGGTGTTTACTGCTTTTTCTTCTGAGTACACCTATCAGATCTGGGAGGCAACAGATTTCTCTGAGGCTGCAAAGATCTGTCATCTCTTGAAATGATACCTGAAGCCATCTCAGGCATTGATGTTCCACCAGATCAAGCATACCTCTGCTGTGTGCAAGGAATGGTTTCCTGAGGCTCCAACCCTTTCGACAATTTCTGTTGTCTTGCAAACATGCAAGAGCAGTTGGTTCTATTTCAGATGTACCATATGTTACCCATCCCTATCCTCATCTTTGATCCTATTCCTCTGTCAACTGCTGAGGTTCCCTCAAGCTGCAGAAAAATAAAAATTCAGTTAACATGGAGTAATTCTTAGATTCCATAAGCATATTTACTGATTAACTATCAAAGTGGTCAGGCTAGAATTGGGTTGCAATATTAAATAGATTACTTCCCATTTGCCCCTAAATCGTCCATCTTTCAGGATTAATATGCCCCACATTAATAAATCAGATGACTCGATTTGCTCTTGTACATGGTTCTGTGGGACTGTCAGCTTGCTAAGCCAGATGCCAAGAATGAATGCCTTCAGGAAACAGGCCAAAAAAATAGGCTCAGAAGCCGAAAGAGAAACAGTGGGAGAAGTGTCGGCCTATCATCACAGTGCTCCCTTAATATCACCGTCATTTTAATTTTAATTGTAAAAGGTAGAAAATGAATCTCCACAGAAGCACAATTTGCCTGAAGATAAAGGCTAGAAAGTTAAGAAAATTTAACAAGATTCCCAATTTAAAAGAGAGTGTTGCCACAGCAACACCAGCACTTCATTGGTCACTGTAAAATGTGCCCTCTTTTGTCCTCTGGGAACTGAAGATAGGGAAGCATCATTTATTTACAGGCCCTTTCACTGAGCCTGGGTTATCAGACAATAATGCTGCCAATACATACTCCTAATAGTCTCCGTTTGAAACTGACTCTAATATAATGGCAACGAGCCCCAAATCCTTTCCAACCTGCTATTAAAGGATATAGGTTATTGCTGTTGTCACCATTGATATTTGTCATTGTAATGTAATTAGAAGCCTAAAATGATGCATTACAGCCTGTGGCACGGCTTTTATTAAAACCTTTTCTTCTGTTCACTGAACTGCAACTTGGTATCTGATGAGTAACAGACAGCTTAAGGGTGAACAGCAGATTCATCAAAGATTTATTTTTCACTTTGAAGTGCGGGCCACATAGGAAAAATAGTAAAGCAAAAGAAAATGGTGCACCACCTGAATTTCATTTGGTCACTTGAAATTCTGACTGCATCTGATGAATGTTGCTTTGGCAACAGATTCCAAGCCTGCAAATCACATTGTTAATCACAGCCCTTAATCTTCCATCCATCAGTGAATCCAACCATGTTGCCTGAGCTGTAACTTTCAATCAGATTTATAGGTCACGTGGGTCACACATCCCCGAACAACAACTACATTCACTGATAGCTTGGGTCATTTGAAAAGCAGTCATTTCTTAAATGCTGCCAATCTTGGGTGGGTTTTGGAGAGGGGGTGGGCAAGAGCTGGTGGGGGTGGGGTGAAGAAAACAAGAAAGCATAGGAAAGAAAAGGTTAATGAATGCAATAAAAGCACTTGAACCCTTCCAAAACAAATTACTATAGTGGATGCTTCATCGTAAAACCAGTTTCCAAGCAATGCTTTAGAAATTAACCTTTTAAAGATGGCACATTAGTCCAAACCTGCCATAGAATTCTAATTATAAGGAAGAAATTTTACTTAGATTGAAGACGCAAGTCTTTCCAAAAGATGGAAATTGCATCAGAAGTTCACTTTTTAAACCAACCAAAACCGCATGCATCAATGTATCAGAACTTGCTGAGGATCTAGATGAAGTTTTGCAGTTGTAAAATCATAAAAGCAGGATAATGTCATTTTCAGTAGAAATTATTTACTGCCGTTAAGATTTAGTGAAAGTGCAACAGTGTTTATGTACATTTGGCAGCAAATGAACACGCGACTCTATCGAGACTATATGCTTTTAAAGCATGCAAATTCTCAGAGGAACAGACTGGCTGATAAATGTAATGTGCAGTATGCTTGCGTTGGTTTATGAATTGAAACATATCAATCACAGGGGGTATGATTCTGAAAGTTGTTGCATTCAATTAAACAACACTGTTTAGATCGTGTCCTGATTAATTTGATAAGTGAATGCTAACAAATGAGAAGCTTTAAACAAATGCTTGACAAGAAAAAAAATCAGAATATTCTTATTATCAAATGACAAAGAGAAAAAATAACTTTAGCGATATATTGAAATTGGAATGGCTCACTGGTCTGACACATCATTTCATGCAGCTGTCGTTATTTTGTAAACAGATCCAAGCAAGGTCATTGCCATGGGCTGTTAACTGATTTATTTATCCAAGAAGAATTGTTAATGTGCCAGCTTGAAATAATATGGAAAATCAAACAAGATAAAATAAACCTCTTTGATTTTGTTATGAAGGAACAGTTCAGTTCCGCAGTAGAACTTGTGCCTCATGGCTGCAAGGGCAAAAGCTGCACACAAAGGAAGGCAAGGCCAAAATTTCTGAGCAGTTGAGATGGTGCTACATTTTTCAGCTGAGAAGTTGAACTGGTCTCTCTGCCCAGTCTGGTCACAACAAAAGATACTGTGCCTCGAGTTGAAATAGACCAGCTGATCGCTCCTGGGTTTTTTTTAATGGTAAGTCCCTCAGCCAGTCATTCACATTTGTTTGTTTTACTGCTCTGAGCATAAACTTGTTGCTACCTTTCCAAAAAAAAACTTAATTGGCTGGATGATGCACAAATTGAAATTCTTATCCATTGAGTGAATGATTTGAATTGCTTGGCTGCATTCACATACAGTTAGCAAAATGCAAGAAAACAAGACCATACTAAAAACATTTTTATGGCATCTTCCAAGGACATCACTGTCAATAAAATTCACTTTCTTTGGAATAATCAGTAATCAGCACAGTAATGTGCCAAGTCTCTCTGAATAAAATCTTACAAAAACAAATAAATCTCAATCTTTGGAACTACTCAAATACCACGATCGAGGACATCTTCAAGAAGCAGTGACTCAAAAAGGCAGCATACATAAGAAGGCAAGACCTTCTTCTCAATATCAAGTAGGAGGTATAGGAGACCAAAGACACCCAATGATTCAGAAACAACCTCTTCCATCGTAACTAAGTGGTCCATAAATAATATGTCAATGGCTCTGTGGGGAAAGTTCCCCTTGATGATGTCATTGAAATAGATCTTAAGATGTACAGCCCAGTTACTTTGGTCATAGAAAATCAGGGTTTCAATACTATTTCAGAATGTTTTGATAGGATGAAGATAACAATCAAACTGTTGTATCCCTTTGCTGACTGTAAAGTCTTAACTCATCAGCATCCAACTTGCCTTCTGAAGACAAAAAGGAATCCCACTTTGAGATCAGCTTGACTGACAGACATGATCTCTAGTCAAAGGAGGTCTATTTCAGTCAGTTCACATGTCTAAAGTGAAGAGCAATTCCTTGATTGGAAAAGGGTGCTGCAAAGGAGGAAACAATCTGTGTAGGTGCAATTGGGGTGGGAAGAAATAGATCTGGAACAGAAAGACACAGCTCTGCATCTAATAACACCTGATTAGTGTGCCAGGCACATTTACCATTTCTCCAAAATCGAACTTGGCTCTTTTCAGCTGCCAGAGATCCCCAACGCCCAGGAAACCCTAACAAACCGAGTAAATTATAAGGCTCATTTTAACAGTAAAGCAAATAATAGGATGAAACCATGAAAATCCACTCTGCCCAACAGTGATTGGGTATTGAGAAATATAAAGGTTGATAGCCAGACGAAAAAATTTAGGTATTTACCTTAATTTCCTTAAAAAAATTAAGCTTTTTAAATTATTACACAACACCCATATCAAGAAGATTTAAGAACATGGATATATTTCACCCTCACCCCTCTAATTTGCCAAGACACAAGTAATTTTAATATAAGAGCTAAAAGATCATTGATATTATTATTGAATGTTTGAATGGCCAGGTCGTGTTTCTGTTTTCAAACTTTAAACTATGTCTTTGGATTTCCATGGTGTCTTGTGTCAAACAAGACTTAGATCACAATCACTACACATCTCAATACAGTTTGCCCTACTCTTATGCTTTAGTTTTTCCTGAAAAGAGAATCAAACACATTTCAGATCAACATGAATAGTTGCAAAGCTTCACTTTGTAAATCCAAATTGTTGCTTCTATTTTCTCATGAGAATGACACCTTTGTTTCAGATGCAAAGGTATTTTTCATGATCACAAGCACAAAAACAGATAAAATATTGATTTTTTTGAGCTTTACAAAGTTATAAACGGCATAATTCTATCTCATAAAGTCAATGTGCAAGCAGCTAAAGAACAGAATCTGTTTGTACTGAATCAGATACATGGTAGAACTTTCATATTAAAAAAAATGAAATAGTCAACTAACACAATGGACTATATTACCCCAGGTGCAGGCAGCTACTTAAAAGTACATCCCAATGCCTAAAAATTGGATTAGCAGGACACACTTCAAAAGGCAAAAGAGCATGTATGTACAAGAACACATCTAGAAGTCACTAAAGTCAATCCAATTGTACATGTACATTTCTTCTTCCTTTTTTTTTGAAAAGACACCACAAATTGACAGAAGCCTAAGGAAAATTTTGTTTTTCATTTAAATTTTGCCACCAAGATGGGAGCTTAATCAACAATTTCCATCTTAACCATCACTACACTGGGTAAGAGATGAGGAGGAATGGAATTAATTCCACATCCCGAAATACCACAACAGCACAAAATCACATGGGTTATGAAAGGTAAAGTGCATTGTCTAATCTAATGGATTTATTTTGAGAGAACAGAAAGGAACCAGTGAATTTGTATTTTCAGAAGGCTTTCAATAAAGGCCAGACAGGATGATAGTCAACAAGCTCTTGGAGTTGGAGATATCCTGCACAGATTGAGAATTAGATTTCAGGCAGAAAATCAGGAATAGGAAAATACAGAAATCAATCACCTCGGCAAGCTGTGTGGCAAATAGGGCACATATCACAGGGCTCAGTACTTGTACCCCAGCTAACTACAATCCATATTAATGATGTGGTTGAGAGGACCAAATATCACATTTACAAGTTTGCTGATGAAACAGCTCTGGCAGGGATAGGCAAGGAAGAGGATGGAAAGGCACTTCAGAAGTACAGAGGTGAGATGTGTGAGCAAGGTCACACCAGATGGAACAAAAGGTGGAAAAGATATGGATGAGCAACTTTGTAAAATGGTGAAACATGATGATACTTAAAAGGGACCTGTGTGACCTTGTACATAAGTCACTGAAAGCCAACATGAAGATGCAAAAACAATTAAGGTGGCAAATAATATGCTGACTTTTATTATAAAAGAATTAGAGTTCAGGAGTAAATGATCAAAAAAGAGGACCTTGGTGAAACTGCAGAGAATTGTGTACAGTTCAAATTGTAATAGAGGGAGTACAGCAAACATTCACTAGGCCGATTCCAGAAATGGCAAGTTTGCCATATGAAAAGAGATTAGGGAATAGAGGCTTAGTTTACTCAGAACTTTAGAAATAAGAGCAATCTCAAGAAGACATAGAAAATTCTTATAGGACTTGATAGGCTGTATGCAGTAAGGATGCTTCCCCTGGCTGAGCTTTGAGATTTGAATTCAATATTTTCAAATAATAGGTATTTCTACTGTAAATCAGAATTGAACCAGTTTTGATAAAAGTCATCAACCTGCTAAGTTAATTCTGTTTCTCTCTATTCTATTTCCAGCACTTTTTTTTGTTCTGGGTTTTGCTTTCTCATGTCATGCACATGATTAGCAAATCTTTAAAATTCGAGCCATGGCTGTTTATCAGCTACTGTACATTATCAGCTTTTAAAATAAATACTCTGATCTAATCAACTTTAAAGTTATCTACAGTGTATTTTGACATGACTTTCCTCACATCAGTCTACTTTAGCACTGAATGAGTACTAGTTCAACCATATTTGTTGGTCCTAGCAGAAATATTAAAAAGTGTTATTTTTTTTCAGATAATACTCAACATGCAGCAGTGATTGACACTTTATTTTCCCGTTATGTGTTTATGATTGATTCTTTTACAAGCCTAAGGTGACAGCATTTTTACATTTACACTTTGATGGGTATGTAATTAATATATTGCACTGCTAATAATGTGAGATTATTCTCACTCATGCAAACAACTGTCATTAACTCTCACACGGGCTGAGCCAATGATTAATGAATCTTTCACATTTGTAAAGAACTCTTGTAGGACATCCCACCCTTTTTTTCCAAGCAACACATTGCCTACTGGCTGCTATCAAAAAACAGAGTGTACACTTGAAGAGTAAATCTCAAAAACTCTCTTAATATTGAACCAACAAATCTCAATTTTAAATTTATACTTGAAGCTATGGAATTTTCAAATGCAACATAGTTAATTGCACAAGATAGACAAATTTATGAAAATAAACAAGCAAATCAAAGAAAATAGTAGTTTCTACACTGAATACAATTAGTTGTAACAAAATAGCAGGGTTTCAGAAAAGTGCCTGATCTGTTTTGCTATGCTGCTTTTTGTCACATTTTAGCAACAGATAATATTGAGATGTAGTTACAAAATAAAACAGTTCTGACCAAAGAACACAATCTCTACTTGTCATTCCTATCCATTGCCCTTCAGATTCCTTGCACCACTTCAAAGAAAATAATAGCATTTAACTGATCCCATCACCTCTAGTCAAATAAGCCTACAGGAGAGCTATACACATTATAGTGCAATATAGAATTTGCAACATATGTTCACATATGGGAAATAATTGATATATGCTTCAATAATTATTAAGAATTGCATTCATAGGATCCAAATTACTTCCAAACAGATTCTCGACATTTTCTGTATCCAAACTCCTGAGTTGACCATAAAACAAAAGCTACACTGGCAGGATGTGTTTCCTTAAAATAGTTGCCTTTATTACCCCATCATTTACTTGGTACAGATCCAATGGAATAAACATCCCCACTTATTACAACTGCACTATATCAATGAAGAGTTGTATAAATGATCAACATAATATCAAAGATACATAAACTTTAATCTACAATAAATACCTGGTTGATGAACTGAATCTCGCTAATTCACTGCAAACTTCATGGTAAAGGTGGAACCTTTGGCCAGTTCTGTACTGAGTGACATAAAACTGAGATTCACTTCCCTAGCCCATCACTTAACCTCACCAAATTACTCTGCTAAAATTCTTACTTCTGCTAGTTTCTCAAAAGTATAATAGCAGTATTTTTGGCATTTTTAGAATCTTTATTAAGACTTGAAACAATAATTACAAGGACTTCAGAGATAATAAAAACATGAAAAATTCGATATCAGGCTAAGTTTTAGGGATTTTTTAAAAAACCTTAATGTCATAATTTGAACATCAATATCTAAACTGAAAACAAAATCCATTTATGTCATCTCCAGATATTCAAGCCTTGCACAATGAGATGAAGTGAAAGAGAGATTTAATGGATCTACTAAACAAAAGGTACTAGAATGACCCAGCTGGAAAATATATAGTGTCGCTATCAGCAACCTGAGAAAATCTCTTATGTGTATCTTGCTTTTATCACCAACAAAATGAAATCCACATATTGGAAGAACATCAGTGATATAATATAAAAGTACAGCTGGGCTGCATTTCAAACGTGAAGCAATTTTTGCTTCCTATTGTGAACAATGAAGCTCAATTATCATAAAATCTACTTGCTTCATTATTCGAGCGTGGGGAAAAAATTGGCATCCTTTGCCTGCATTTGACTTCTGATGCACAGAAATGTACTCGACTCTACCCAACAATCCACTCTGTTCAGATGTAGTCAGGAGTGGGCAAAGAATTGCCTTGCTAATGCAAAAACAGTAAAAATATCTAAATTGTTTCAAAGAAGAAGAAAAATAACATTGCAGGAATTAATCTTGATAAGAAATTAATAACTTTTGCAGCACAAGAACACATTAGTTTTTTTTTCCGCAATCATCGTGGAGAAGTGTAAGCAGAAATTTGTTTTATTTTGCTGCCCCTCAGGTACAGGACTCATTTTCACCAATTACAACAGAAAGTCCACACAAAAGACAACACCAAGCCCTCAGACACCCCTCCAGACACCAACAATTCCACCACCTTCTCCCTACCCACACCAACAATGAAATGCAATAATGAAAGAAATACCAGGCACACAGTGCCCACCAAGATCAATTTTATAAAGGACGAGGGAAAAGCACATCACCATTAAGAGAGGCCCACAAAATAAAGTTCAGAATCTCCATGTATTAATCTTTAAACTACAGAGCACTATTGCATACTTTGACCCAACGAAACAAAGATAAAATGTCCCATGAAGACTCTAAATGGAGTGGGTTTCTGACCATCTGTTATGACAATAATCTCATTGTCTTTAAATTGCAATAAAGTGTGTTTCATAATCAGCATACTTCACATAGGAAAAAGATATGCACTCTCACAGTTGTGTGCAAAAGTATTCAGAATGTATCGATAGATTCTGATATGGGTCTCTATTGTGAACTGACAAGTGGGAAGGGAGGAGGGAGATGGGAACCATGGTCAAGAAAAGGAGAAGGGAGTGGGAAACAACAGAGAGACATTCTGCAATATTTAATAAACTAATTATTTGGAATTAAATTACCTCACCTGGTGTCCGTACGTACCCACACCATGCACCCCCCACCCCAGCACTACTTTGCCACCTGTCCCACACCCCTCCCACGGTACTCCACCCTCACAATCTCCAACACCTTTTGCTCTCATCAGATTTTAAAACATGGTCAGCACTCCATGTTGACAAACACAGGGATGAGGAAGCGAGAGAGACTCCGTCCATCCGTCCCCTTTTGGAAAAAGAAATTCCAAGGGCAAAATGCTGATGTGTCCACATATAAAGGAAATCATGCTTGTTCAAGTAAATGATACCTCAAGTCTTCGGGCATCCCAAAGCAGTTGAACAGAAAGATGTCATTATTGCAATCAAGGATACACAATGTGTCATTCATTTTCAATGTCAAAGCTCTCCCATCGTAATAAAATGGCTTATCAAAAATTACAGCAATGGCTTAGGCTGAAAAGGATCTCAGTATGCCATTCAGTATGTTTGAAAAATAGGAGAGGAAAGGTTTCAAAAAACTACAGAAAGGATAACATTTCCCAGATGTTATTTTTAAAATTATTAGTAACTGAACCAGACATGACAGAGGAGGAAAAAAAATAATCAAAGAGTTTTATGATCTGGAATGTGGAGCATAAAAAGGTAATAGAAGCAGATTCAGTAACTACAGGAAAGAAAATAAATGGGTTGGTGGTGCAAGTTAGGAGATTGCACAAAAACCTAGCATGGAAGTGATAAGCTGCACTGTCACCTTTTATATCATCCGATGAAACTTTGCTACTTTCCTTGAAGATACATACAAGCCCATCTTTGAAAACAAACTCCATAAAGAGAATCCTATTGTGCATAAAAGTCTAATATTCTACAACAGTAATGGACAATGTAATAGTTCTATCAAAGAACAAGCAGGAAAAGGGGATTGAGAGTCAATTAAAGTATTAGGCACAGACGAATGCTTTAACTCAACGAAGTCCTATCAACTACAGAAAATAATTCAACATTTATTATAGCCATTAGAAAATAGAACAGAAGTACAAAAAAACCATTAAAAATCTCTAGATAGTGCTCCCATCAATTCAATAGGACAATTTTAAGACTGGGTTTTTCTCCCACTTAATCGGACTCAAACAAATTATTTGTTTATTAAAAATAAACATAGCATTCTAAATGTGTTCTATGGTAATATTTGCTTTCTGTTTGGATGATTTGATGATGAACTATTTAAATATTTAACAAGTCAGTCAAAAGCTAATTGCTAATTATGAACCAATGCCAATTTCAAAACCTATCTACTGTTTTAAGCAGAAAAAGGTGAAAATGAAATACTTATTGACAACAGAACTAAAATACACACATCAAAACATTTTCAGCTAATATCATATGAAATTAATCAGGGATAGAACAGAATTAAATTATTCCTTTGTGCACAACAAGCTGCTTAAGGATACATTCCATTAAAAACTGAACTGTGCTCTGAAGCCTTAACTTCACTTACTTACACATTAGCCTCATCCTCTATCTAGCAAATAGTCTATTCTCATTGCCACGCAAGGCCTTTTATCTGTTCTGGACAGCATATTCTCAAATAGATGAAGTAGATGCCAATTGATTTGCTGTCGACCATGGTAAATTAATAGCAACAAATTGCTGTGGGCCCCCATCTTGCTGCTCTACCATGCTTCAGCAGGTTTGCTTTATTTGCTTCATGATGGGCAGCAGTCAAACCTCTTCAAGTCAATTTCTTCTTAACAACCTGCAATACTTCTCAGTAGTGAAAATAGAGCCATTGCTTGTAAGCTAGAAATCAATAATCCTATTGCCCTTAGAAAATGCTAAACAAGCAGTATTGACAATCCACTTGGTACTGGAGGGTATCGGATATAATGCAAATCTATGCCGCACTCCTCTTTGCAGTCTCCATGCCTTTCTAAAAGGTTTCTAATCCTATTTATCATCATTTCTAATCGACTGCTGCAGTTACGATTGTGAAATTCAATCATTGCGCCAAGCCCTTAAATTTCTATTTTGTTGCTTTGAAGAACAATAACATTGTTATTGCACATTTTTACACTAAAGCTTTTAGCTCTGCCCAGGAAGCTGCTGATTGACATCAAGTGAAATAAGTGCTCCGAAGGAAAAAAGCTGATTGTGGCCATGTAATACATCTACTTTGTATCCCTATCTTAGATGTCCAAAACAGTACTCTTCATATATAGGCACTGCCAATAATTTAAACATTTATTAAAAAAAACACACACACACAATATTTTAAATCTATCTTAAGCTATCTTAAAAATCGTTATCCATAAACAATGCTGGCAATTGCATCAGCAGTAACATTTGCTAATGATTCAAATTCCTGACATAAATCTGTTGTTGCATGCATTATAAGAGTAATTGCAATGTTGAAATCTAATATTGTGGCTCAAATAACTGTTACAAAGCACTTAATCAGCACTCTTGCTCTTTCTGATGCTTATAAGAATCCCCATATTAGATTAATTATATTCATTTTCAGCTTTATTCTGTACGGCCTCTTAAACTTAATGCGAAATGCAAACAAATTAAAGGACAAAATCTGAACAAAATACAAAAATCATTAAAATAGCATCATTATAATGGATGATAGATTGGAAATTCTAGGTGATGAACTGTATATTAGCAAGAATTCTTGCTATATAAACACAAATGCAGAAAATTACCATAAGGAATTCAAATGTACTTGTACTTCACATTACTATACATTGTAAATAAAGAACAGTTTACTTATATACATTTAGCGATTTGGCACAGAGTAGCGCAAATCCTGACAAACATGATTAACCTTAACCTGATCACGGGACAACTGACAATGGCCAATTCACCTACGCAGTATGTTTCTGGACTGTGGGAGGAAACCGTAGCACCCAGGGAAAACACACACATTTCACGGGGAGGACATACAGACTCCTTACAGATGACATCCCAATTGAATTCAGAACTCTGGAACCCCAAAGCTGTAATAGTGCTATTGCACTAACTGCTAAGCTACTGTGGTGTCCTGAAATACTAGCCTGAAAACGCCCGATCTCGGAAGCTAAGCAGACTCAGGTGTGGTTAGTTGAGGAGACATCAATTTTTAATTGATATCTGAGTAGGATTCAATTACATGAAAACAGAGAATCGGGGAACTGAAAATCAAGTTAAAACCTAAGAGCATTGAAATACCAAATATTCCTTGCTGTTGAGTCACAACTGCCTTTGCATATCAATTAATTCATGTAATCCACATTGTACAGGAAACTCTGAAACATGAAACAGAGTTTACTCATTTCAGATTACTTAAGTGGATAGCACTAAATAAACTGTGACATCATCCTTAATTAACCATTCCATAAAGAAGTAGATTAGGCAGTTCTTAGTTTATGCTACTATGAATGTAGCCAGATCATTTGCACAAATCTGCAGAAATAGTGCTGGAGTAGATGGGTCCGATAAGCAATGCCGTAATTGCACAGCAAAAAATTACCGCAACAATTCCTTCCAATTCTATTACTTCTAGAAAATAATCTCACTTATTTCAAAATGCATTTTTAGCAGTTAAATCTGAAATCTAGATGATCATCCCTCAAAAGGTTCATAATGAAAAAAAGTGTTGTTAATTCCTTCACATTAAATATAGACAAAGAACTTCTCTCCTCAACCAATCTTTTTTATTTGAGTTGGTTTACAGTTTAAAATAGCTGATAATCATTGACATTCTTCATTGATATGTTCTTATTTTTCTGATAAACAGCACATATAAATCTTAAAAGTACATAACTTTTCAGTATTCAACACTGATTTCTACGTCCTTGCCAGTATACTTCACAGTTGTTTATCAAACTGATTCATAACTACAACACATTTTAAATCAGGGTCTTATACAAGAATAGCAAACTAGCTATCAAACATGAGTGTTAAAATGAAAACTGACAACCAGTATTTTAATTTTGAGCAAATTTTCTTAAATTACAAATCCCTCAACCTCCAAATAAAGAAAAGCTCGTGTTTTCCCTTTTTAAGTTTTCAGAGTTGATACTACCATTTCATAAATTACACCCCAAAGAGCACAAGGTGGCCGAATAGCTCCCCCAACCCCCACAAAGGATTTCACAAGTATTAAACTGCTCAATTTCACCTAAATGAAAAAGGTGTTTTTTATATATCTGAACTAATGACTGGTACGTAAGAATCACCAATTTGATCCTCATTACTGTGCCCTATCAAGGCTCATTTGCTGTGTGAATCAGACTAAAAGCTACAATTCCTGATTAGACCATATCTAAGTGGTATCATGGGACCAGTAGAGGGGGTGGTATTGTACAGGCAACTTTTCCAGTCCACAGCAAATAGTGCAGTGCTATTAAATTCTGTTTCTTTGTTAATCAGTATTTTCCATTTTATGTTCACAACACCTTTTATAACATCAATTTGGAAAACAGTAAAGCAGTACATTATTGGGCTTCAAAATCACCCTACTTACCCAGACTATTAATATTACAGTAGTATGTAACACATTTTAAATTTTCACTAAGTTTGTATGTGTAATTATTTTTTAAAAAATAATCAGTTTGAAGGGAGAGGGAGCAGAGAACTACCACTAACCATGATTTGTTTCTTGTATTACAATAACTATGAGTTATCTACGAAAGTATTCCATTGTCTACCAAAAGACATTTCTTATTCATTAAGTGCTCATCAGTGAGAACAATTGTGGAAAATGGATAATGGATTCTACTTCCCCCCCCCCCCCCTCCCCAGTTCTTTATAAATCAAACAAATTGTGTCACTTGGTAGGATTAGCTTTCCTTTAAAAAGAACACAAAGTGTCACTGGGTTGCATCCAAAATGTTATAGCAACAGAAAACCATACTCGCACTTAGCTTGGTACAGTAATTGAGAAAAGACTCTTTCATAGATAGGAAATTACGATACATACACATTTTACAAGTGGTTAAATCTGCACCCCTCAAGCAGAGTCTCACACTATGGTAGTAAAATACCTTTAATGAAGTTACTAAGCACAACAATGGAGACATTGTTTGATTTACATGCCTGGTACTATGGCTGAGAGTGAAATTATAAATCATGCTGACAAGTACAATATATCAGTGCACTGTCACTGTCTTTCCACAAGACTGAAAGAATCACCAAGTAAAATACAGGCGAATGATCAATGAGATATTTTAGAAATCACAGAAGATCAACTGAGCCCCACTATGAACAAAAATAAAAGGCATTGGTGTTTTAACTTCAAACTTGTCAATTATACAAAATAACACTGAAATGTAAAAGTTTTCATCGATGCCCAAAAATATATTTATGTTGTGTGCTGAAAAGTTGTAATGCATTTTATATTTTTGAATTTAAACATTTAACCCTGAAAGGACAGGAAGGTAATTGTCACTGTTAATAACTCTTGATATTAGAATTCTGACTTGTGAAAACAGTCTTTTCTTAAATATGGAACAAACTCACTTCGAAAGGAGCACTCAACCACTCGATTTGGTTTTATACAACTGTTTCAAGGTTAGGTCTCTGCAGTCAGCATCAGCTTTAAGGAGTTTGATAATTCAGTTAAAATTTATATGCCTTTGTCAGCACAGAACTTTCAAATGTTCATCATAACCTTTCAGGGTATCTTATGAAAAGCTGTTTAAAAGCCTGATAAAGCATTTTCAAGTAACAAATAGCCATTAAAATGAAGGATACGTACCTGTTTGTGCATTTCTATATTCAGACCATAAGACATTTCATAATACTGCGAAAATAAAGAAATCAGATATAGTACTGGATAATCCACAGTTTATCAGTCACAAACAACAGATAAAGATACAAACTGACGCATTATCAACCAATGACAACAAAACTGAAGCCCAAGATATTTTGAAAAACTTACCATGACATAGTGGCGCTGCATTTCCGTCTTTTCACTGGCTAGTTTTTCACATTCCAATTTCAAACTGTTTAAGGAAAGAAAGATGGTTCAAGATACAACATGGATATTTTATAGCCTGCGCTGCAGGCAACACTCTACATAAATGATTGTACCCGGCTCATCAGAGGGGCTGCCTTACCAAGGCAGGGCGCACTTAATTAGTGCTGTTGTGCATTTTACTCTTCTGGAAATGATTTATGATATATGTCAAAATATGACAGTATATACTCAGAGATTGATTTTAATAAGTAAAATACCAAAGCTCACACAATCGAACATGGCAAACACGCCACCGTTATTTTTTTCAGTAATATACTGCATTAATTACCACAGAAATTTCAACTATTACTTAGCAATTAAAATATGCTTGACTCAAATCCATAAAAATACGTAGAACTGTTAGGAGGTCTAGAATTGTTCCAGGATTAGTCACGCCAACGCACTGATATTAAAGTTTATTTTATCGGTAAATAAGAAAAGGGACACTACTCCACAAATGTTGAAGAAAGGCAATCAGCACCCCAGCAAAAAGCTCTACGTCCGCTACACAAATCGGCACAGGCGATATTAAATGTTTCAATATTGAGAGAGAGGGAAAAATTCATCGTTGATGCTGATTTGCCAAACAGTACAAAGCAGCGCGATTTTAATCCAGATTTGGGGGATTTACGAAATGAAAAATGCGATTGTTTGACACTGAAGCCTCGGCGTGTTAGGCGAATGAGCAGAGCCTAATCGAGAGCACATTACTCCTTCATCATCACTTCACATGAAGCAGAAACGTGAAAGCGAGCCAAAGAGCAACGGCGGAAAATCAATATCGAAAATAACATTGAAACATTAAAGCGTTTCAAAAATACTAATAAACGGGGATAACATGAATATGAATAATCCCTCCTGCAAAAATCACTCTTCCAACTGTTAGAAAATACATTTTACAAGAAACTAAATACAGGATTCAGCAACAAAATTAAGTAAAAATAATCCCTCCCACGGCATCATTGCTTCTCTAAATGATGCAAAAAAATCCATCTGTCCTACATCGCCGACACTACAGAGTGCGATTTGCACTAGAATACCATCTTCAACCAAACTGGATGAGTGTCGGAGAGATCATTTTACATCAGACAACTAAAAAGGGAGGAGATGATTGAGGAAAGAAAGCCGCCAGCACAAGAAGCGTGAACAGTACGGACCACAACCTAGCGCCCGGAGCGGGCAAGACAGAAGAGGGCTGACAATTAAATATACTGGATTTTTCCTGTACTCTAGACCCTTTCATGCTGTCAGATCTGTATAACTAGAAAGCCAGTCGTTCTACCTGTGATACTGCGCCTGCAAGAACTGAAATTCTTCTTTGATGCGATCGCACGATTCGGAGATGGTAAATTTAAAGGGCTGTGCGGGTTGGTGAGGCGCCTGCAAAGATAAACACAAACGAGCATCAATACCGAGTCAAACTGGTAATCGACCTACGATCTCATGAGATTCTCATTTATTAATAATTATGAGAAAGCAAACTCAAACATTATATTCTGCACGTCTGCAAATATTAATTGCAAGATTGTAATTAAGTCGACGTTGTGTTAAAAAAAAGCTAGAATCCGCGTGTTACTGATGTTCTGGAAAGCAGCAAAAGAAAAATAAACACACACACACACACACAAAAACTTACTGGATGTCTAGCTTGAGGATACATCGCGCTGGGATTTTGTTATCTTTCCTCTTAAGCCGTCTCAATGTTTTTTTAGCAGAGTTGTCTCATTCAAGTTGTTTAATTTGAAAGTCGCCAAGTTGTACGAGATCCGACTGAATGTAGCAAGCTCCAAGATGCCAGAAAGCAAACGATGAAACAAAGTGGAACATTCGGGAGAGGGTTGCAGAAATGCCCGCCCGCCCGCCGATCCGAGATTCGCCTCGGCTGGGCTACGCTCCGCTCCGGCGGGCAGCAGCTCGCTGCGACCTTACACCATCTCTCCAGCAGTAAAGGGAGCGGAAGAAGCGCGGCCAACCTGCAATCAGAGTTCGGAGGCGGCTGCTTTCCCTCTGCCCTTCATCCGATAACATGCGAAAGTAATGACTTGTGTTTACCAAATTTAGAAGCACGGTGTCATTAACATTCTTACATATTCTCACCCCGGTCAACTTCACTTCAGCGAGAGAAACTGGAGGTGGAGAGATGCGATACTTCGCCTATTCCCCCAGCCCCAAAAGGAGGGAGGGCTGTTGGCGAGCTGCGTCTTGGATATTGTAGTCTCATTGCCCATTAACTTGAAACAAAACTACTCAAAGAAAGCGGACACACAGACTACAATTCCCAGAATGCCGACCAAAGTAGCAGCCGCGCCGACAATCGTGATTAGCATCGGCGTTCGACCAATCACAAAATTGAACTCTCGGGTTCTCTGTTCGCAGCAACATGTCAGTTACGATTCATTAACCAATCGCCGCAGGGTAGAGGCGGAGTCTCACCTGCAAGACCGCCCACATTGTTAGGTTCTCCAATCGTGAGCGGGCGTGGCTGTTCATCCCACGTGGGGCGTTGACGCGTAGTCGAAGCAGTGACCAATAGGCGATGGGGAAAAGTGCAAAGCTGACGCCTCATAGCGGAAGGCTAGCAGCCGTTCGCTGGGGCTTGGCTGGTTCTTACCCCTCCCTCTAGCGCAAGTGAAAAGTTGGGAAAAAAGGGAGAGGAAACATTTGTTCATCTGTCAATCAAAGTAACGTGGGGCTCTGCCGGCGTTTCATGGAATGAGAATGTTTTTCTCTTGTGCTCCACTCCACCCGAGCGCTGTATGAAATGTCGGCTAATTAGGGTCGGATGTCTCTTTGCAAAATACTCGAGCAATCTGTCATTACAGCGTATTTTAAAAAGATCGGGGACTCGCAGGACTCCATAAACACCGACCTCTGAGCAAAGAGATGAGGGTGGGGGTCGGAAACACTTCGTTGTACCTTCCAGTATTTGACATGTTTTAACTTTCGTTTCAATATTTGGTTAACAAAGCTCAATTCAAAAACAACCAAATCGTAAATTATATCTGCAGTCACATCAACGTTTGCGCTCCTTACTACAGCAATGCCTCCTTTAGTGATCGAGGGCGAATCTGAAAGGAGAATAGATGGGTTTGAACGTGGATAATTTCGAAGATTTCTTGCTAACCACTTTCTGGCTACAACTTCAATGCAATTGTTAAATCAATGCAACATTTAAAGAGAGGTGAAGCGGCACGTTACTTGTAGTATTAGATTCATCACTGTAAGTGACAGGTTAAAACGCAGTTAATAAGAACAAATAAAAGATCTCTGCCCAATGCGGACAATGCTGGCCAAATTACTAACAGCGCTGTAAATTTTGACTCATAAGGGCTAAAAAAAATAACGTCTGCGAAATAATATCCATTAACAGCTGTTGCGGCTTCCCGCAGTTGGAACTCTGCGGTGGGTCGAAAAATAATTTTGCTTGAAAACCGAAAGATGGGGAGGTTGTCAATTAGTCTTGTAATGGGTTTCTTGGTATTTACATCAGTTTTTCGTGAACCTTTATACTTTATTTCCTTTTGGCAAAAAAATGCTGCAACATGAGTGTTTCCCTTGACAATAAATGTTCCTGTATTATGTTTTAAGATATTGCTTCCTTCGCTCTTTCCGGTTTCTGTTTACATTCTTATCAGCTTGTCTTTTGATTGAATGACGCTGAAAGGAAGCTTGAGTTTAAAACAAAATGCCTTTGTATTGGTGTCAATTTCAGTTACTCCATTTAGACAATTTTCTGACGTTCGGCAACTACGTAGCTGAAATAAATACTCTAAACTCACAAAACTTCTGCCGGCAAAGAATGGCACTCGTGGTTCGACTGTGGCACGTCTAGACTGTATATGGCTTGAAAATTATACTAGTCAGGATAGGTGCTTTGGAATTGACAGTGAATGGCATCAACACTAAATTATAATATTGTCAACCAGTAAGTCTACCCAGTTGAAGAATTTGGTTTTTGAGTAAGCTTCTTGAGAATTCTGAAGTGTCTGATCAACAGCAAAATTATAATTTAGAGTTATCAAACCATGCAATTAACAATATCAGGTCACCATAAATGTAACAATCTAGAAAGTAAAACTCAGCAAAAGGATTCCAGCTTCTGCAGTATGGTGTCTGCTTCTATAATTGCCACAAGATGGATGCCTTGTCTCATCCAGGCTTATTATTCTTTATCACAAACAATGACAGCAAAACTGAACAGGTTTGCCATCATATGAGACTCGTAAATCGCAGCTTTGAAACAACTCCAACCTTTGTGGTGTTTACAGATTCAACAATGGACATCACTCCTTTAATTCTTCGCATCATCGCCTGACTTGGCATCTAAATTGGCCAGCAGTATGTCTGTTTTCCATATGGAAAATGAGTCGAATATTACCAAGCCGGGGGAGTATTGTCTGTGTCACAACAACATCACAATGCAGTCAATGTCGGTAACACAAAATGAGCAAAGTAGATGCCATTTTATTCTGCATTTGCTTCATTATTTGGAACTTTAAAAAGAAAGTGGACTGTGATTGCCCATCAGTCCAATTTGAGCTCTGTGACTTTGACCAGTTTCCTCAGTTAAGAACTTAATAATCCCATTTATGCCTTATAATGTTAGTTATGGAGCATCTCAACAATCAATACTAGTACAAGGAGACCACAATGACTGGGTGGATCAGTTTGTACTTCTGCCACTCTGTCAGGGGGCTTCAGAATTTGAACCTCCATGACTATTCCCAGTCACCGATACGATCTTATACACAAGGGATTCTGCAGATGCTAGAAAACTTGAGCAACACCCACAAAGAAAAATGCTGGAGGAACTCAGCAAATCAGGCAGCATCTATGGACAGGAATAAAGGAGCGAGGGGGGATTACTGGAAGTGCGATAAATTGACGTTCATCACCTGAGGTTGCAGGCTATCCAGATGGAACATGATGCGTTGCTCCCGCTGTTATGGAATTGACCATTATTGGGCACAGCCAGTGCAAAAAGGTTACAGTGCAGATTAAGACCAGTTTGAGATATATTTTGGGATTCTTCGTCCCTCCCCCCCCCCTCGCCCACCAGCCCTAACCACATTTCGCATTCTCACCTTCCCTTTTCAGTCCCCAACTTCACCATTCACAAATTTCATTCCCAACAATTCCCCTATCACCCAACACTCTTAGTCCTCTTCCTGCCACTGCACCCAGATTCACTATCCAGACTCGAAGCAACACTTTTGCATTTGCACTAGATTGGGAATAACCCCCTCATATTTCACCTGGGTAGCCTCTAACCTGATGGCATGAACATCGATTTCTTTAACCTCTGGTCATTTCCAACATGCCCCCACTTTCCTCCTTCTCCCACTTTCCATTCCCCATACCACCTCACCCCTTTTCTTCTCCTCACCTGTGCAACAAGTCCCTCTGGTTCCCCTCCTCCTTCTCCTCCTCCCATGGTCCACAGTCCTCTCCTGGGAGATTCCTTCTAAGTCAGCCCTTTACCACTTCCACTATCCCCTCCAAGATTCTTACTTCACCACCTCCCCCACCCTCTCACATGGTCTGACTTATTACCTGCCAGCTTGTACTCTTTCCCCTCCCCCACCTTCTTATTCTGGCCTCTGACCCCTTCCTTTCCAGTCCTGAGGAAGGGACCTGGCCTGAAAAGTTGGCTGTTTCTTCCCCTCCATGAATGCTGCCTGAGCTGCTGAGGACCACCAGCATTTTACGTGCATTTCAGGTAAGATCCTGTTCAGAAATGGCATTTCCTACACAGTAGAGTTCCTTTTAGCCTTTTTCTCAATGGTGTCTGAGATAATAATGATTCACTGCCCCGCATAAAACCAAGACGTCTTCTGAAAACCCTTTAAAATAGCGCCATTGATGGATTGGTAGTGATGCACAGAAGGCTAATTTTACAAAATATTTCCAGAATGGAATCATACCCACTTGAGCCCTGTCTTAGCATTACACTCCTGAATATTCTTGGTGACAATTTTGTCCCAGATTTTGGTCCTGAAAATGATTCCATGTTAGTCTGACTGGCCTGTAATTACTTCATTTATACTTCTTCTGTCTTTTGAGCAATGTGTTACATTGGTAATAGAAAATTGTGCCCAAACAAACTATTACTTCTCTCTGTAAAATAAAATACATCCAAGATACAGTGATCTGTTTTCTTTCCTCTGAGCATTGGCAATCTTTTCATTACTTCCCTTTTATCTTCTCTCATCCTATCTAATTTCTCATCTTTTACCAAGACATTGAACATTTTACCACATCCTCTGTGTTGTAAAATTAACAACTTGTAACTCAGCCTCCCTAATTTTTTCACATTATTTTGAAAGCTCCTTTTATTATCTGTGTGTTTACAAAATACATTAGGCTTGCAAGTAGATTACCCGCAGATTTAGTCCTTTGCATTCCATATTTTATCACAAAAATTTCCTGTTCAGTTTTCCTCTGTACTCTCGATGTTAAACTTTATTACTTCATTATGAATTTGACATTTATCATAAGTCTCTTTTTCCAGTTTCATTTTAATATGCATACACTTAGTCATCCAGGGAAATCTAACTTCGGATGCTCTTCCTCTCTCCCCTGTGGTATTGTGCCCTGTGGGATATTGGCTATGTCCTCCTTGAAGAGGTTCATTCTGTTTTACATCTCAGCAAAAAGAACCCTGATTCAGTTGATTACTTTTATACTTTATCACTTCTTGCTTTTCTCTTGACGCTATCAAACCTGCTTCCCAAAGATTCTCCCGCAGACATTTTTAAAAATGGCTGAAAAAGCTCACCTGTGGTGGGTGGAGAAAGGAAAGAAAAATGCTGGCATTTTGAGTCGAAACCCTCCCTCATGACTGAGAGTAAAGAGAGAAGATAGCTGGTGTAAAGAGAAGAAGAGGGATCTGGTGAAAAAGAACCAGATAATGGGTGGTCTGAGGAGGGGTGAAGAATGATGGGCAAAAGGGAGCCAGATTGGGAAGAGATGGTAGAATTGAGAAACTGAGACAGGGAAGAAAGGGGTTAAAAGAGATGGAGTCATGTGATAGGAGGGTTAGGTAGTTAGGAGGATGGTAAATGGAGACACAGAAGTTAGAAATCTGATAAGTAAGGAAGAGGTCATGGGAAACAAGGAAGGGAGAGATGAATGGCCGATGGAACCAAGAGTTGAAGGGGATACGATGGACAGTATGTGTGGGTAGCAGGTGGATGGAACCAAGAGAAGGGAAGGGAACAAAATGGGTAATGAGAGGCTGCAGTAAGATTGCAAGGGATCTGGGAAAAGGAAGAAAAACGGGAGGACCAGAGGTTGATCAATAGGAGAAGTGGGGGGGGGGGGGAAATGTGGGAGGAGAGGGTTACTAGCAATAGGGAAGTTCTGTGTCCCTATCATTGCATTGTACACAATCCAGGCAGAATGCGAGTCTTGTTCTTTTAGTTTGCATTGGGCTTCAACCTGGCCAAGCACAGAAAGTGGTGTGAGAATGGGAAGGGGAGTTGAAATGGCTATTAACCAGGGTTCTGAATAGCCATTGTGGACAGGAGCATAGATGCTCCGCCAGTCATCTAACCTGCGTTTGGTTTTGCTGATGCAGACGAAACCATATCAGGAACACCAAATGCAGTTAGGAGGGCATGGGCAAACTCAACAGCTACTTAATCAGTGGCAAAGAAAACTACTAAGTACTTTGTTAATAATTATCACCACTAACAATGGAGAGGCGAGGTGAGTGGAGGCTCAAGGCAAGCAGAGGCAGAAGCAGGGTTGAGGCATCTCTGAGAGCAAGGAAAGGCTAGACACTTGATCGATTTAACACTGGGTTGAATTGGGAAGCTCAGGTATGGTCCCAATTGTGGTGGCAGGGTCCAGGACCCCGAGCAGTCTGAGAGTGAGGAACAACCTGATGTTTAGTCGATTAAAACATTGGGCTAGATTAAAAAGGTGGAAAAGTCAGATCTGGAGGCAAGGGACAGGTCAGTCCTGCTCTGTGGTGATTACTTGGCTCAGTGTTGAACTGAAGCTGTGGCCTGCTGCAGCAGCAGTGATGCCTGGCTTTGTGTCTTTCACAAAACTTCAGTTCTGAACATTTTTGCATATTTTTATAGTTTGTTCAGTTTTTTTTCCTCTGCACATTGGGTGTTTGACAGTTTTTTTTTACATTGGCTTCTTTTGGGGTTCTTTGTTTTGTGGCTGCCCATAAGGAGACAAATCTCAAGGTTGTATACTTCGATAATAAATGTACATTGAACCTTGATAATTAATCTACTTTAACATTTGTCAAGATGGCACCGGCGTACAATGCTCTCTCCATCAACATCTACTGGATAAACCACAAAACTGTTTATTTCACTTCTTTTACATCTGTTTTTCATCTTAAATATGTTTCTGGAACTGCTTGAGCCTGTGATTTACAGTTCGAAGATCAACTGAGCGATTCAATGCTTTGCTGTCTACGACAAGATTTGGGGAAGGAAGCACGATTCTCAAGGGAAAGAAACCACAAGACGGAGTGTGAGCCGATGTTTGACTCCATTTCACCAATTAAAGCTTCCATTATTTGCCAATTAAAGCAACCAGGAAGTTAGAAGCCCTGAGGCAAATGGCAAAGATGAACGAGGATTCAATGCCGACTACCTGTCTTTTGATGGCTGGTGGGATCCTTCTGCTGCCAGAGAAGGAGCCTGTGTGGCCTATCGCTGTGCCTGAAGGGTAGGCCTGCGCACTTAAGTAGTGTCTGTCTCTTACGATGATGTTGGAGGATTTTACCAATGTTTTGCGTAATGAATTTGGTTTATGGGCTATGGACCTTTTCAGTCTCGGGGTTTTTATATTCTGTGTTGTTGCACATTCTTTCCCATTGTGTGGGGAAGAGGCGTTTTGGGGGCCAATGTCCTTGTTGTGTTTTGTGCAGATGGAGATAGGCTTGGTGGGGGGCAATGTCTTGTTGCATTCCATGTGGGAGGAGGTGGTTTGGGGGCCGATGTTCTTGTTGCTTTTTGTGTGGGGGGGAGGGGAGCTTGGGGGTTGATGATTGTGCTGCCATTCTTTATTTATGTGGGGCAGGGTGGGTTTGTTGTTTCTCTTTGAACTGACTTCCATGGTTTATTTGTGGCTATCTGGAGAAGAAGAATCTCGGAGTTGGATACTGGATACATACTTTGATAATAAATGAACCTTTGAACATTTGAACTTTGACCCTGAACAGGATGTGAGATTGGAGGAAGTGCACATGAAAATATGCACCTGGGAGGACTGTTTAGGTCCTTGGATGGCTATAAAGGAGATGGCACAAGTGAAAATGTTACACCACTTGCAATTGCCAGGAAGAGTGTCATGGGGAAGAACGAGCAGACTAGGAGTCATTGACAGAGTGGCCCCTGCAGAAGGCAGAGAAAGCTGGGGAGGGGAAATTGTGGCTTGTGGTGGGATCTTGTTGCAACTGGTGGAAATAATGAAGGATGAATTGCTAGATGTGGAAGCTGGTAGGATGAAAAGTGCGGACCAGAGGAACTCTTACTCTATACTGCTTGCAGAGCAGGGGCTAGTGAAGGCAGATGTACCCCAAGAAAAGAAAGAAATATGTGATTTGGGCTCCATCAACAACAGTAAGAGAGAAACCACATTTCCTGAGAAAGGAGAACATTTCAGTTGGCTTAGAATGGAAGAATTCATCTTTAGACCATATGTAGCAGAGACAGGAGACACTGCAAGAAAGGGATAACCATGTTTCAGGAGAGAGAATGAGAAAATGTGTAGTCAAGGCAGCTCGGAACCAACTTGTTTATCAGCCTATCTGTCACCCACCAACCCCTGTAACCAAGGAATTTCATTACATCCTGGTGTACACGACAATAAACTAATCTGGATCTGAACTTAACCACCCTTCCTCTCTCCTCTTTATACTGGCTATCTCTTCTCCATTATCGGTCCTGATTCAGGCTACATATCTGAAACATAAACAATTCCCTTTCCACCTCATAGCTACTGCTTACCACGGTGTTTGTTTTTACTTTGCTCCAGATTCCAGCATCTGCATTCTATTGTTTCTCCATTCTCCCACTGAAACATCCTCTTATCCTTTTTTTGATACCTAAACCTTAACCTGAGATAGACACAAGAGATTCTGCAGATGCTATAAATCGGGAGTAAACATGATCAAAATGCTGGAAGAAATAAACTGGTCAGACAGCATCTATAGAGGAATATAAGCTTAAGCTGTTGAAATTTCAGGCCAAGATCCTTCATCGGGACTGAAAAGGGAGGGGAAAGATGATCTGGCACTCCTCCTCCTCCTTCCCTTTTTTCCCCAAGGTCCAGTTTCTCTCTGATTTTAGCTCTGGGACTCCACAGCCTCCAGGCTCCTTTACTGTTTACCCTGTATAGCTCGGACTTCTGATACAACGCTGTGTCATGTCATATGCAGAAATTCTCTGATGATTCAGCAATAGTTGGGTGCATAAAAGGAGGACGGCAGGATGAATATAGAGCCCTGGTGAAGAACTTTGTCAAATGGTGCAAGCTCAATGACCTGCAGCTCAGCATTAATAAGACAAAGGAAATAGTGATGGACTTTAGGAAGACTAAGGCTGCACAACTTGTTGTTACTATTGATGGTGAGGATAAGAATATGGTGAGGGCCTACAAACACGTGGGAGTGCACCTGGATGACAGACTTGAGTGGAGAACCAACATAGAGGCTGTGTAGGAGAAGGGTCAAAGTCGCATCTACTTCCTGAGGAGACTGAAGTCCTTTGGATTATGCAGGCCTCTCCTTCACATATTCTACCAGTCTGTTGTCACCAGTACAACCTTCTATGTGGCGGTATGCTGGGGCAATGGCATCCAATACGGTGATGCCAACAGGCTCAATAAACTGATTAGAAAGGCTGGTTCTGTTATAGGAGTCAAACTGGACACTGTGGAGTGCGTGGTAGAACGAAGGACCCTACAGAAAATCCTGGCAGTTCTGGAAAATGTTTCCCACCTTCTGCATTCCACCTTGGCCAAACAGAGGAGCACTTTCAATAATAGATTAAGACAACTGCGTTGTTCCAAAGAACACTATATGAGGTCCTTCTTACCACAAGCCATTAGGCTCTATAATGAGTCAATCATAGCCGGAGAAGTGATGACCCTCTCCTGTTAGACTGCTTGACGTAACACTTTTTATTCTTTCTTACTTCTCCTCTAGTATTTGTATATCTGTGCACTGTAGTTTCCTTTGGGGTCAATAAAGTATCTATCTCTCTTTACTTTTTCCACCTATCACCTCCCAGTTTCTCACCTCCGCTCTCCCACCTCCAATACCCATCTATCTACCCTCTCACCTGGCTTAACCTATCTAATTCTAGTTTGCCCTCCTTCCCTTCTCCTACCTTTTAATTCTGCCATCTTCTCCCTTCCTTTCCAGTCCCAATGAAGGGTCTTGGCCTGAAATGTCAACTGGTTATTTCTTCAATAGGTACTGCCTCATTTGCTGAGTTCCTCCAGCATTTTGTTTGCATTACGATTAATCTGACATGGTTTCCTTTTCTATTAGAAAGGAAAATGAATAAGAAGGCTCTGTTACATACATTTCTTTTGAATTGTACAATTTCTTTTTCTCCCCCCCACCCCCAGTATCTATTGGGATAGCTGGAGTCTTTCAATATTGCTCCAAAGTTCTCCCATATTCTTGTATCTGTTGGATAAATATTCCTCTTTCCTTTGCTCATTAATAGGTAACATACAGTACATACCCAGCAACATAACACCATCATTTCAGTTCCTTATTTCCATCTAATTCTACACAGTCCATCTTTCATTCCTCAAGTCAAGGATTCTTCTCCTGAATTCTAACTATGTCACAGACTACAATGATGATTATTCTGTACATTTTTTGTGACTATGACTAATATAGTCACATTTCAGAGTTATTACTTGTTATTGTACTACGTAAAGCACAATTGTCTGCAACATGGTCGTGCAGGTGTCGGAGCTGTTATCTCACAGTGCTGTTTTCGTGGAGTCTACAGGATTTCCTGTGATCATGTGTGCTCCAGTATCCTCCTACATTCAAATGGTGCGTAGGTTGGTAGGTCAATTGCCCCTAGTGTGTAGGTGGGTGGTGGAATCTGGGGAGAGTTAAAGCAATGTATAATAATAGGATTAGTATAGGGTTAGAGGAAGTGTATGCTTGATGATCAGCGTGGAGTTAGTGGGACGAGGGACTGTTTCCACGTTGCACTGCAATAATTTTATATCTATTAACCTAGTTTACGTGTTGTACTCTGATGTTCCCACTATGTAACAACAATTATTCTTCTTGCTGAATACATAGATTTGTCAGAAGGCATGGTCACAGAGAAATATGATTTCCCCATGTTTAACCAGGCCTGAAATAACACAGAATCCCTAACATACAAAGCTACAAAATGCAAAAACAAAGTTCTACAGATTAATTGTTTTCAGTCAACATGGCAGAGATAGGAACATTTGGCTTCTGTTTCGCAAGAGATGGGAACGTTTGTCTTGGAGGCACTAGGAACACTCAACATTGCTTCTAGATATCACTAAGTCTAATGGTATCAAATCAAACATGAACAATGGAATCTCTTTCTGACAGACATTTTATTTATCATCCTTCTCAAGTTGACAAGTTGGTACCACACTATATAGAACACAAACTGGAAGAAGTGAAGAAGGAGTAAAGGTACAGAGTGCATTCTGGATGAGAGGCTTGAGTAACTAACACCAAGACCGCCTAACTGCTGGTGAAGTCCTGGAAGATAAAGCTGCCAGACTGATCCAGAAGCAGAAGGAGAAAATACTAACATGTATTTGCCGATAAATCTATTGGCAGAATTGAACAGAGGAGAGGCAAGAACACTGTTGTGAATGTATTATAGATCTTCAAACACTAGTGATGTCATGAAAACAATATTTCTCTCAATGTCAGTGAAGAAAAAAGAGATGGACAATGATATCAGGAAAAGGGCAAGGCACATACTCCTGTCTATATCAATGGTCCTACGTTCGAGAGCTCAGAGCTTCCAGTTTTAAGAAGTGAACATCACCAATGTCCTGGTCCAAACACATTGACACCACAGCCAAGAAAGCTCACCTGTGCATCTTCCTCGAGAAGCTAATGGAATGTGGCATGTCCCCTTTGACCCCCATCAATTTTTATCAATGCACTGTAGAAAACATTCTATCCGAACATATCATGCTTGGTATGGAAGCGGCGCTGCAGGTGAACACAAGAAACTACAGTGATGTGTGGACACAGTTCAGCACATCACAGAAACCAGCCCCTCCTCCATAGATTCTGGCTACATTTCTCACTGCCTCACTAAAGCAGCCAGCATAATCGAACACTAAACCTACCCAGATTATTCTCTCTTCTCATCCCTCCCATTATGCAGGAGATACAAAAGTCTGAAATCACGTATCCCACTATTAAAAGACTATAAAACAGTTCCCTAGTATGATAAGATGGACTTTTAACATCATGGTCTACCTCAATAAAACTTTGCACCTTATTGTCTACTTGCATCATGCTTTCTCTGTACTGTAAGACCTATTCTGCACTTATTATTATTTGACCTTATACTTCCTCAATTCACTGTTGTAATGAATTCATCTGGATGAATGAAATGCATGACAACATTTTCACTGTACATGTGACAATAATAAACCAATATATAAATTTATCAACTTGTATTTATTGGCAAATTTCCAACAAGTATAAAAGGCACTCAGGCTATAAAAGTGTGAGATTTCAATGACCCTAATATTAACTAGGTTACAGCAGTGTAAAAGGTATAGGTGGCATGCAATTCCCAAATTGCACTCAAGATATATACTGTATGGTGCATAATTCCCAAACTGAACTCAAGATTTTTAGCCAATATGTAGTAACTAGCCCAACAAGAGAGATGGTCAAATCTGTATTTAGTTTGAGTCCATGATGCTGGGCAGAAGGGATGAGCATCAGTAGTAGTATTGTGCTTTAAGATTCGAATAAAGCTTCTAGATTAAGGTAACTAGAGTGAAAAATAATTTAGCAAAGCCAAATAGGGAATAGCTATTGAAAGTCAATCAGTTTCAGAGCAAAGGAAATATTTGGAAAGGAGATTCTGGAAATTCAGGGTAGCACGTTTCTACAAAGAAAAAGGATGGAGTTGCTGAGCACCTGGGTGACAAGGTGTATGAGGGTAGATGAAAAAGGGAGAACCTATGTATTATACTGAAAACTCATTACAACTAAACACCTGAAACGTAATAAGTGTAAAAGTGAAATTAAATGGGACATTAGGAAAACAAAGGGACTGTACAAAGATATATTGACAAGTCAAATCAAAGAATATCCAAAGATATACAATATTCTAGGTTCATAAAGAAAATGAACTTATTAGGATCTAAAAGTAAGCTATATATGGACAGGGGCAATGTGGCAACTTCCAAATGAATGTTGTCTGATACTTCCAATGTTGTGGTGAGGACAAATGCCAAAAAAAATTAGATGCAATAAACAGACCTTATTGCTGGCTTCCTCCAGACATGGAATTAAGATGGTGAAGAGAGAATAACTGTTTTTGACTACATGTAACAAAACCCAGCCAAATCTCTGACTTTACCTAAAATTGAGGCAAGTACTCACCTGAAACTTTTCTTAGTTATCAGACTGGTGTCAATGACATGCTGCATAAGTGCAAGCCAATGGCACCTCCAAACACGAGAGTTGACTTTCAGCCACATCACTACTTTAAAGTACACTAACATCCTGGTGATTACATCACCCAGGACCTGCAGCAGACCAGCCCAGAAATCCCATCACTCCAAAAGCAAGTTAGAGACAGTAACATGTGGTGAGTAAGTCTTCAATGTCTTTCCATAAACTCTTAAGCATGAATGTGAAAGAATACTCATTACTCGTCTGGAAGACTGCATACTGGATTTGAGAAAGAAGATTTCTTGATTGCCATCTTATTATCATATTAAACTTCACTGCTTTTATTGATGCATTGTGGCTTACATTGCATCTACAAGATGGAATTTTGCTATCTATCAAGGCTTATTTAGAGGTACTTTATAAACCCATGATTTTTACCATCCAGAAGAACAAGGGCATTAAATGCATGGGAGCACCTTTGTCTATGAGTTCCTCTCAGAATTGAACACCATCCTGATTTGTAAATATTGTATATAACAATGAGCCTTTGCTAACACTAGGACCAAATTCTGGAGTCCAGTATTTACCAGTTATAACAGGGATTCCTTCAACCTACAACTTGCAGCCGGTCAAGGAACATTTTACCATCACCTAATCAAGGACACTTTGACTTGGAAAATAAATGTTGACCTTAAATAAACACTGGAAATACTCTGCAGGTAAAGCCACAGAAAGACAAACAAAGTCAATGTTTCTGGTCAGGGACCATTCATTAGTGTTGATCTTGGTTGCGAATGAAAGAAGTTACATTCCTCCATCATTTTGGTTGCATTGATTCCCTGATTCAAAATGCTGTCTGCAAGAATATTTCAAACAAAACCATATTGTTGCATCTAATGGGGGGGGGGGGGGGCGGCGGCGGGGTTGATAGTGAAGTAAAAGGTTAGATTTCCCACAGAGCTTTTCATAGGAATACTTGCTGAAACCTGGTCGTAAGATGATGGATCATGAAGCAGAATGTTGCTCAACCAAAAAGTTTTGAGAAAATACAACACATTATTTTGTTGAAATCACGGACTCAAAGCAAACAGATGACTTTTGAAAAATTGAGCAGAAAATTCAATTATTGTTCACTAATTGATGAATAATTTTCTATTGAGTGAAAACAGAAGGATAAGAATATCCTATTACCTATAAACACTGCACATTCTACCAAAGGTTCATCAATATAAACTTTTATTTTCCCATTACAATAAATAAACTTAGCAGAATACCTTAATTAAGACAAAAAACATTGACAGCAACTTTAGAGCTATCAAAAAGAAATCTATTGCTTGAGTATGCAATAATGTAATCAGCATTCAATCCTGGCAATTATAAAGCAACGCAGTTACTTTGGTAATGCTCGACCTATTGGTTTTCCAATTATAGATAATACTTGTCTCAGTTTTGATTAATGCATTCAATATATTTGCTTATTTTGTACCTGCTGCCAATTTTTTAAACATACATCTACAGAAGTTTGAATTAATTTTTAAAGTATCACAAAAAGATCCTGAATTAAAACATCACTGTGGGTTTTAACACCACTTAGAAGGAACTTTCTAGCTGCAGCATTGTTTTATAATTCTATACTTAGAATAACACATAGGAAAATATTTTTTGAAATATCCCAAAATCCTTATACTAGCAAGTCCCACAACATAGCCTAATGTCTAATGTAGCACTGAAGAACAGAGATCAGAAGATCTCAAGGTAAATTTCCATTTTATGGAAATCTGAGAGGGAAAGGAGTTGGAAAGCTATCATCAGACAATGCCACTGGCTCATGGAAGAGAAATATCAACAATGTTTATTGCTCACAATCAATTTTCAGTAATTTATTTTATAATTTGCAATTATGTAGACAGTAGAAATGAGCAAAACAGGGCTCCTTGTGCTAACCAATATGATCGAATAATTCAGCGACATCCATGCTCAGAAACTGAATGAAGACCAACTTTGGGCTTGGTATCAAAAGACAGCTCCTGTCCATAATAACAAATTATATTTAAAATCAACTCATTCGGGAGAGAATTAAATCGGCTAAAATATATCATTTGCAGCAACATTGAACATGCTGTAAATATACAAAACAAAGACATTTTCAAAGTTCCCTTACTTTGTCAATGTTGCCTCAGTGGGCCAGACCAGGTCAGCTAGCCATCCACAATCTCTTGCGCACTCTACTGATTTATCCATGGCTCAACTTACTTTGCTCATCTACAATTTACCAGGAGAACTGAATTTTATTGCCTTCCCAAGCAAAGCCGGCTCGGAGCCCAAGTCGTCCTCAGGTGGCAGATTCTAAGGCCCTGCCTCCAACAACCTCTGACAGTGTTTTAACATTGTGCCATTGTCAAGGACTTTTTAACTTCTGCATGTATTTACAATCCACATTGAATGAAATAAAGGAATATTTATAAATATTTTAATCAATAAGAAATATATTGAAAATACTTTAAACTACTAGAAAATAACTAAAATATTATCTGCTATATCTAGGAAAGATAAAATCTCTTGCCTATACTTAACATTCAGTCTTGTTCAGCATACCATTCCAATGAATGGATTCATGCTTCTTCAGTTAAGTAAGTGAGTGACCTACTCCAGCTCTTAGTGGTGAGCCCAGCTCATCTCTAGGTTTTGATGGGCAGAAACAGAGATCAGAAGTGAGGAGAATGTTTTCTATGGATCCATTGGCCAGAAAAGGAGTCACTTGGCCTAATGCGTTTTCAGGTGGTGTTCTGGTACCAAAGCCCCTAAGGCAACAAGATTGTGTTTGGTACACAAATGTTACGAGCTTCCCAAAGATGCCAACCTGCCTTAAATGGCATCTTTACCAAGATGGTATTTAAGAAAATTGAATACTGAACTGATGCCATTGTGGGCCAAGACCATGCTTCTCAACCCTCTGATTCCATCCCAATCTTTTGTGACTCACATTGTTACCATCTGTAAAATTAATTCACTTGAGAGATCCCCTGGCCTTGCCTGCCTAATCCAATGACATAATTTGAGTTGGAAGCTTCAGCCCTCAGAACAAGTTCAGAAGACCTTCTGCAAGTTGAAGCAGCATTTCCAAATATCAGCCTATACTCTATCCATTCTGTTTCATGCCTAATGAAACTAATAAAAATAGTCATTTCACAATCTTGAGAAGCCGTAGAAATACTATCACTAGAGATGAGTACATATACTATTTCCATGCATGTAAAGCATAATTTTTTTTTAAAATTTAGTAAGTTATGTTGGAAAACAATTAACTCACTGCCTCTGCACTGATATGCTAAAAGCTTCTTTCTGATTTCCTCCACGCTTCAATGTGCCAATAGATGTCACATTCCATCAGGACTGTTATGAAAATCTTTTCCCATTTCACAGTATTAAAAAATTCTTGTAATAGTTCAAGATTCTAGAAGTATTAATTTTGTACTACCAAATGCCAGAATATTCTGTCACTCTTGCTGCTGTACCCAGATTCCAAGCTGCAACTATGTGCTCTAGATGCTTAGAGCCTGTTCCGACTTTTGCCAAACAAGAAGAGCATTTGCCAATGTAACAACTCGGCCATATCCTCCTTTAACACCAAAATGGCACATTCTGCTGATCAATATGCTGTGTATTTTGTCTTTTAAAAATGATAAGAGATTAAGTGTAACATTTTGGCTGTTTTGGCACAGAGAGGATCAAAACATTTGAGAATCTGTTTCTCCAATGAGGAAGTTGAAGACTGAGCTGCAAAGGGAGGTATGGAGACCCAGATTTGGATGCTTTATGATTAATACTGAGGGGGTGAAAGTGTTGAATGCTAAGCTGTAATTGATAAACAGCAGCCTGATAAGACCAAATGACATAGGAGCTGAATTAGGCCATTCGGCCCATCAAGTCTGCTCCTCCATTCCATCATGGCTGATTTATTATCTCTCTTAACCCCATTTTCCTGCCTTCTCCCCATAACTTTTGTAATCATAACTAATCAAGAACCTATTAACCTCCACTTTGAATATAGCCAATGACTATGCCTCCACTGCCATCTGTGGCAATGAATTCCCCAGATTCACTACCATCTGACTAAAGAAATGCTTCCTCATCTCCATTCTAAATGGTTGTCCCTCTATTCTGAGGCAGTACTCTCTGGCCCTAGACTCTCCCACTATTGGAAACATCCCTCTCTGCATCCACTCTGTCCAGGCCTTTCAATATTTAATAGGTTTTAATGAGACTGCCAAACACCCCCCATTCTTTTACGCTCCAAAACCGTCAAAAATTGTTCATCATGCATTAACCCTTTCATGCCCAGAATCAATCTTGTTAACCACTTCTGGTCCTCTCCAATGCTTGCACTCCCTTTCACAGATAAGGGATCCAAAACTGTTTGATGTTGTCCATATGCTCTAAAGCAGAGCAGAGAGACAGTGAGATCTGTCATGGCAGTAGGCAAACTGCAGCTAGTCCAGGTACTTGTTTAGAAAGGAGACAATTCTAACCATAACTAACCTCTCATTTCACTATGGTAGATGTGAGTGCTACTGGTTGATAGCCACTGAGGATCTTCTTGGACTCCACTATCAGTACTGCCCTTCTAAAACAGAAAGGAACCTCAGACCACTGGAATGAGGGTTTGAAGATGTTGAGAGTGTTGAAACTCCTTGCATCACAATATCAAGAGCCTTGGGATTCCTGACATTGAACTCCATGACTATTGAAGACCACCTGCCTTCTGAACATGTAAATAGCTGTCTTTGTAGCCTCTTGTGAATGCAGAACAGCCCACCAGCTTTTCCAAGGATTTCCATGAAGCGACTGAATCCCCTGAAGCTGTTGTCTTCCATTTGTAGCATTACTTGAGGCTTTCTGGATCAGATTCTCCTCCTGCTCAACTGCCCATAATATCTGCACCCACAGTGGTCCTCCCATGTCTGAACACAGACTCGCTTTCCCCAATGCAGGCTAGCTTTAATTGGTTCTAACAGTCAATGGTTTGGAGCATGTAAGCAATAATCAAAGCAATAAACACTGGCAGGACAGAGAAACTGTTTTAATGAGCATGAGTTAACCAATTTAGTCCCAATTGCATTTTGAAAATTAACATATCATTATAATCAAGATCTCTGATTGACAGTTTTCACAAAAAAAGTAATAAATTCAATCATGCAGACAAAATTCACACATCACCATGTAATAAGAAATCATCCAGTGAGAATAGTTTTCACCTTTGCCATTTAGGCAGCAAAGAAGCATATTGAATTACAAACCAGTTTCCAACCTTTGCAATAACATTGTGTACTCTCTCGACCATGTTTTCCCATTTGAAAATTAGAAAATTGTGACCATCCTACTGTTGCAATGAACATATTGTGATTTCTCAGTTTGCCATCTGTAGCTTTGGTGGCCATTAAAAGTCTCATCTGGCACAACTAGAGGAAGAATAAAATGTTTTTTCATCATCCTAGCTAATAATTCTTCCCTCAAAAAATGAATTCACCGATGATTCTGCTTGTGGGATCTTGCTGTGTGTAATTTATAGGCTAGATTTACCCTATAAAGTAATGACGATTGGTCTTTTAAAAATTATTATTTATCAAGCACTATGTGATGTTCTGATATTCATCACAAGGCATTTTATGAACATAGACCCTTTCATTATGAGGTATTGCATTCAAGTTATGCAGACCATTATTTTATAGTGGCATCTCCTCCAATATATTGTGAGCAATGTTATAGGAGGTCCACTGGTACTGTATTTCATATACAGTATATCTCAACTGAATTAAATAGCAAAATTTTAAATGCTTTTTATTCATATCTAACATTTTTCTTTTCAATGAAAAAGTGTTATATATGTCAAATATGGGTTGCTTTATATCATGTTCTGTCAATCAGCACAGTAGGCTTTATGCATTAGTTACTGGTATATTGGCACTGTTGAAGGGTGTTTCAAAGGGAACTGAAAATAAATAAAGTTCCGTCTGACAGTTTCTCATTTATGGGAAAGGAATCAAAGCTGTTTGAAACTTCATTTCCAGTCTCATACCCTGAAGATTGTGGTGTGATAATTCTGGATGGAACAGCTTATCTGAGAGGATTAGGTAAAACACGCTCTTTCTATTACTGGTGACTTCAGCTTGTTCAACTGGGTAGACTATGTCACACAATATCTCTGCCCCGACATATGTCACTAATCTTATCTATATGATTTCTGCTCCTTTACTTAGACTTCTAACTTCTACATCTTCACCCTTAATTTCATGAATATGAGTACATTCATATTGACCTCTTTGCAGCATTTATACAGTGTTCATAAATATAACAATGCTGTCCATATATTTTAAATTTTAAAATTCTCCTGATGAGCACCTTTCACTAGTTTTATTCACAGAAAAGGAAGTGCTGAAATCTGCATTAAATTGTCACAGAATAAGAAAGGTTAAATTGTACAATATAGAGTTTCATCAGCAAAATCAATGTATCTATTACAATATAAAGTGGAAATGAAATTTCCTCTTGTCAACATCCATAGGTGAGATTTAAAGTTATCTTATAAATATGGCCTGTTGTGGTCCTTTAACCAAAGTAAACCCAGTTTACATTAATAAAACAAGGTTAATGGAATGATGCAGCATCATCACTTCCAATATAGGTAGCAAGTTACAGTGTCGACACAGTGAACTATTGGGCACTGAGGAGTGTGGCAGAACAAAGGAACCTGGGAATACAGGTCCATAATTCATTGAAAGTGGTGTCATAGGTAGATAGAGTCATTAAGAAAGCTTTGGCACATTGGCCTTCATAAATCAATTTATTGAGTACAAGAGATGGGACATTATGTTGTTGTGTAAGACATCAGTGAGGCCTGATTTGGAGTATTACGTGCAGTTTTGGACACCTACCTACAGATATAAACAACATTGAAAGAGTACAGAAAAAAAAATTACAAGGATGTTGCCAGTTCTGGAGGACCTCAGTTGTAAGGAAAGATTGAATAGGTTAGGACTGTCTTCTTTAGAACATAGAAGATTGAGAGGAGATTTGATAGAGCTATACAAAATTATGAGAGGTATAAATAAGGTAAATGCAAGCAGGCTTTTTTCACTGAGGTGGAGTGGGACTGCAACCAGAGGTCATGGGTTAAAGGTGAAAGATTAAAAGTTTAAGGGAAACATGAGGGGAAACTTCTTAACTCAAAGTATCAAAAAGATGGAATGAGTTGACTGCACAAGTAGTGCATGTAAGCTCAATTTCAATGTTTTAGTGAAGTTTGGATAAGTACATGAATGGTAGGGTGTGTAGGGCTATGGTCCTGATGCAGGTCGATAGGAATAATCAGTTTAAGTGGTTCGGCACGGACTGGATGGGCCAAAGTGCCTGTTTCTGTGCTGTACTTCTTTAAGACTCTATGATTCTAAGTTCATTGAGTCAACTGAAACAGTTTAGGATAGAAATGAGAAAATTTCATTGTGAAGTTGAATAAGTGGGTATTTTTAAACCTCAAAGTTATCTTTGTTAAATACAAAACCAAGTTTAACTGATCATGAGTTGGTGATAGTTGATTTCTGGCTTTGCTGTTGCCAGAAGGGTGTGCCTTTGAGAGCAACTCAATCTTGACCAAACCAGAAGATATGGATGAGCTAGGAGTTTTGTAGTCTGTTGGGAGCCAAATCTGTGTATTTCAATGCTGGTGATACAGAACTCTACAAGAAATTCAGGTATGACCTGCAGGTTATCATAAAAGCTAAAAAGCAATTCTGAGTGAAGTTCAAGATCCAATCAGAGGAACATCAATACTTATAGGGGTTGTACACCATTGCTTCTTAAACAACAAAGCCTAACATCATAAATGGCTGTGATGCTTCACTCCCCAATGAACTCAATGCCTTTCTCTACACTTTGAAATGGAGAATAAAACTGTAACTGCGTGAATCACTGCAGCATCTGTTGATTCTGCATTATTTGTCAATTCTGCAATTTCTGTCTTGGAGGCCGACGTCAGAATATTTTTGACGTGTAAAAGGGTGAGCTCTCATAGAGGCCTCGATAGTGTACCTGGCAAGGCACTGAAAACATATCCCAACTAACAGGCTGGAGTGTTCGAGGAAATCTTCAGTCTCTCACTGCTGTAGTCAGAGGTTCTCACCTGCTTCAAAATGGCGTCACTCAAACCAGTGCCCAAGAAGAGCAGGGTGTTCTCACATCTGCAGTGATGAAATGCATTGAGAGATTGGTGATAGCTAGAATTGACTCCTACCTGAGGAAGGACCTTGGCCTGCTGCAACTTGCCTACCACAGCAAGAGTCTACTCAAAAACATTCCTCATGGCCAAACCTCTCCCAATCCACAAGACAGGGGACACTGCCCCGCTCCGAGCAAGATGCCAGCGGGTGCCACACTGAATAGACCAAGTGGGAGGAGGGTGAGGGAAAGTGACTGGAGCAAGGGGTGAGGAAATTATTGGCTTGAGCTAGGAAACATGGAGCAATTGGTGCATCTTCATTGATGATGGTAGACACAATCTATATGAGACTTGGTTGATAGCCTTCGCCACTACGAATGGTCCTACGTAGCATGCTTCCAACTTGTGGCTCTCAGCTTTCAAAGGAAGATCTCTAGGCACCAGCCTAACTTTCTTCCTGGGCTCGAGTGGCCTCAGGTATCAGCGGAGCTGATAAGAGGCTGGCTGTGGCTCCCTAAAGAGAACAAAATACCTTCCAAAAACAGAACACGAATAGTCGTCTTCGATCAGACACTATGTCCTCAGGGAAGCTGTTCAGCCTGAACATGTGCTGAATCATGAGTGTGGCAGTCTCCCGAGCTGACGGGAGTTTGGGGAGAGCAGTGAAGTGGGCTGCCTTGGAGCACCAATCCACCACCACCAGAATGATAGTGTTTCCACCTGAGGAGGAGACCAATGATGAAGTTCACTGACAGGTGGGACCAAGGGTAGTGCTGACATGACCTCTTGTCTGAGCATGGGTGAGACAGGCAGAGATGAAGATGAGGACATCCTGGGACATAGATGGCCACCAAAATCATCTCTTTATAAGTTTCGGGGTCTGTTGAATTCCCCGCCAGCTAACCAGTGGCAGAGACAAAGAGACAAGCACCCAGTTGGAAGATCCCCCACCTGGGTCTGGATCTGACTACTGGGGAGCCCTCACCTCTGCCTCTTTTCCCAAAATCCCTGGAGCAGAAATTCACAAGCAGGGAAGGATGTTCAGTCTAACTTCATTTTATTGTCATTCAACCATATACATGTACATGGCCAAATGAAACAATGTTCCTCCGGAGCAAGGTGCGCAACGCAGTACATATATCTCACAGACGTAACACATAAAGTAATATTACCACTAGAAAAATAACAAATAATAAAATGGATTTACGATACAAGTTTAAAAGTAAACAGTATAATGCTGCTGGTGCTCCGTATGTGATGAGACTGAATGATGAGATTCATACACGGTTGCAGGGAGCTCAGAAATCATATGTCCTGGGGAACAAGCTGTTCCTCACCTAAACAGACCTTGTCCTAATACTGTGGTAGCTTGTTCCTGATGGCAGGGGTCAAAGAGATGGTTAGATGGATTGGGAGTGATCATTGACAATGCCTGCGTACTCACCAATCTATTTACCCCCTCTCTGAGTGGAGTTCAGAGACTTCAGCATCGTCAGTGGACCGATTTGACTGACAAGCGAACTGGAAAGGGGAGATGGGATTTAATGTGATCCATAACCAGCTGCTCGAAGCACTTCATCATTGTTGAGGTCAGTGCCAAGGTAGTCGTTGAGGCAGGTTACTGTTGACCTCTTGGGCACCAGGATGATGGTGGTTGCCTTGAGGCATGAGGGCCCAATGGACTGTGGACTAATTGAAGATGTCTGTTAGAACCTCAGTTAACAGGGCTGCACAGTCCCTTAACAGCCGATCAAGTATTTTATCAGGCCCCCTAGCGTTACATGGGTTGACCCCGGCTAGGGTCTTCTTCACATCAGCTGCAGCCAAACAGAGTGTCTGCTCCTAAGGAGGAAGGGGGGCTTTCTTTGATGGCACATCATTCAGTGCATCAAACTGAGCATAAAAGACATTCAACTTATCAGGAAGAGAAATGTCAGTTGTTGATGAGTAGGGTGGACTTGTAGTCCATTATGGGCTAAATGCCCTGCCACATTCACCTCGTGTCTCTAGAGTCACAGACTATATATTCTCTATGAATAATCTCATTTTGGCTTCCTGATGTGTACGTATCTACAGTATGTTAATAACAACTGGTGTGTGAATGAATCTGTAGTGAGGACATATGGTTCGCCTTTGGTAGAGTTGCTAATGTTGAAATGCTAATAGAGTTGCAATGTGAGTTCTACAGCACCATTAGTGACTTGCAAACCACACACTCGAATGGTTTCTTTGTTGCTGTTGACTTTAACCATGCTAACGTAAAAACTATCCTGCCTAATGAAGTAGCAAAAAAAGTTCACAAAACCATGATGTGCCTTACCTGTTTGACCAATGATGCTTTGAGCCACTCTGTAACTGAATGAACTTTACTTGGGTTCATTTAAACACTGGAAGGGGTGAGGATATAACTCAATAACGATACCTGCTCTTTGTGGAATTCACACTTCTCTGGCTTGGCATAAAGATTGTTGTCAAGGAAATGTCTGAGAACTCTCTGGACATGCGAGACATGTTCCCGTCGAGAGCAGGAATAGATAAGAATGTTGTCCAAAAAAAAACCAAACATGACTGGAGAAAATCATTGACCAAGTTCTGAAAAACAGCAAGGGCATTGGCCAGATCAAAGGACAACACAAGATACTCACTATGGCCATTGGAGGTGTTGAATGCTGTCTTCCACTTATCCCCTTCTCAGACACAAACCAAGTTGTAAGCAATGCACAGATGTATCTTAGAGGATGTGGTAGCTCCTTGGAGAAGCTCAAATGCAGAGGCAGGTGGCAGGGGAAAAGGGCAACAGTTCTTCTCTGTGATGTTGTTGAGGCATTGTTAATCAATGCAGGGACAGAGCTTTCTATCTTTCTTGATCACGATAAAGAAGCTTGCCTCTGCTGGCAAAGTTGATGGACGGATAAATCCTAAAGCAATGTTTCTTCAATGTACTCTTCCATGGCCACCGTTTCAGGAGGGAAAGAGCCGGCCCCATCAGGCAGGTCCATACCAGCAATTGGCACAGGAGGCAATACACCAACTGGGTCTTGAGCTGAACCCAGACAGGCATACCAGTCCCCACTCTTGGACTGCCTTTCGAGACCAATCGATCTGTGGATTGTGTCAGGATAGCCAGGGAAGGCCAAACACCAATGGCAGTTCAGACAAATCAACAAGATAAAAGGAGAGCTGTTCCCTATAGTTTCTTCTAGCAGAAGTTTCTGTGGAAAGGTGAATCTTGCTGGTGCCCAGAGACCAAACACCCAGAGCCTTGAGGTTGATATTCTCTTTCAATTGCTGAGTCAGAATTCTATATCTTTGAGCCAGAGAGATACTCATGAGGTTCCTGACAGCCCCAGACACCATTTCTGCCTGAAGCTCGTTGGTCTGAGACCTACATGACAAAGAAGCTAGGAGCATTATGTGATTAGGGAAAGAAGCTTGCAAGGAGAATTGACCCATCGGATTCCTACCGACTGGTTTTTTTCTTTTACTGGATACTTGGGACATGATGCCCGGAAGTGTTTTGGATTGCCACAGTAGAGGCAGGAACCTGTTCTTCTGCACCAATCATGTCCCTCCTGAGGTAGGTGCATGCGCTCCACCTGCATAGCCTCCTCTGCGCACTGTCTATGTGTAATCAGAGGATGAAGGCAGAAGGTGATCTAAGGAGGAGGAAGATGAGGGCATTTATTTCTCTGTGGCACTCAGTTGCCTGATTGTCAGTTTGACTGGCTAGATTTATCAGGTCATGTAGGCTGTCCTGCTCGCCATGCACTGTGATCTCATGCTGGACCCCTGCACTCAGCCCATGCTGGAAGGTAGGGATCAGAGTTCTCTCAATCCAGCCCATCTCAACTGCAAGTGTACAGAACTTTACTGTGATGTCCCTCACCATCCCCATTCCCTTGGTGTAGGTCCAAGAGTCAGTGGGCAGCCCCCTGACCTCTTACTGGAAGATCAAAAGTTCTCATGAACTTGGCTACAAGTTGCTGGAATGACTGGGCAGTGGGGGAGCCCTGTTCCTATAGAGCATTGAAAAGGCAGAGTGGGAGCCCATTTAAGAGATTCACCATGTGAGCCTATCTACCTGATCTGGCTGGACTTGGAAAGTCAACACACGCTGGATAATGAAACCCCTGCGGCTGTCGGGTTCACCAAAGTATCTGCCTGGTGGAAGATCACCGGGTTCTGGTCTGGACACTGTCACAGGAGTTGGGGCATTAATGGCCAAAGTTCATGAGACTGTTAAAGAGGAGAAAGTAGGAGATGTTGAGAGAGGGACTGACCAGGCTGCAGGCTGCTGAATTGTGCCAGTAATTGCTGCCACCTGAATCTGGCTGTCAGTGGTGAGCCGCTGATCTGCAGTTGTGAGAACAGTAGCCACTGCCACCTGATCTTGGCTGACTGCCTGAATTCCTCAACTGTCTCTGCAAGGGCCCACGCCTGTTCTTCCTGCTTGGACTGGGCTTGCCTCCCTGAAAGTAGTTGTCACACTGCACAAGACACTTCAGCAACCCAGTCCCTGCTGTCTTCAGCTTCTCCTCCACGAACTTCAGTTTGGGCTGGGCTTGTCATTCTGCAAGTAGCTATTGCTCTGCATGGGTCACCCCTGAAAATGCAGCTTCTGCTGACTGTAACTTCTTTCCTATCTGTCCAAGAAATTTCAGGGTATGGTCAGCTGTTCTCTCTGCTTGGTCCGTTTTCTTTCTGGCCAAATCTTGCTGACACAGGTTTATGGTTATGGTCCAAGTGCAGAGGGAGAGATGCTGCAGTAGATGAACAGTTCACTGATTTTAATAAGAATTGTGCAGAATTAAAGGATAAAACAATAAACATAATTTCCTCCTGAAGACCACAATAGAAAATGGCTCAATTACATTTGGAGGCAGTGCATTCCTGATTCATGTGTCAAACAGTATTTTCTCTTATCACTCTTAATTGTTTGGGCTTTATTTTCTATCTTTGACACCTAATCTTTAAAACCACATCACCCTCTCCCCACCAAAAGGAAAACCCTTTCATCATTCATGAACCCAAGTTCATCATCATTTTACGTACTTCTATGAAATCTTCACTTACTCCTCACTTCTCTAAATGAGACAATTCCAGCCTCTTTCATCTATCCCTTTCACTCTCATACCTCATCCCTGGTAGTATTTTCATAAATCTTTTCTGGGTCATCTTCAATCGCTTCACATCTTTCCCACGTTTCTTATAATGAAGTGACAAGAAATGAAAATAATACTCAAATAGAAACTCAATCACTCTTTTATAAAGCCTCAGCATGAATTCCCTTCTTTTGTTTCTATGCCTCAGTGGGTGAAGCTCTGCATGCCCTATCAACCACTTTCAATGACTTATTTACCTCTGGCTTTGTTGACTTCTACACCACTAATAGAACATTATTCTTTGTTCTATATTGCCTCTCTTCATCCTTTCTACCAATGTAAATCACTTTACATTTCTCCATATGCTATGCTGTTGCTCTGCGTCTGCTATTCCACCAGCTTGTTCATATCCTGATGCAATTTATCACCAGCTTCTTTACAAATCATAATGCAGCCAAGATTGTGTCATCTGCAAATATGTATAGAAATTGTGGCTTGCACGCACAAATTTAGATCATTAATATAGATAAAAAGAACTAATAGCCCTAAGATTGATTCTTGAGGAATATTATATTCATCTTTCTCCAGTTTGAGAAATAAACATTGACCACAACTCTCTATTGCCTGTTACTTTGCCAACTTCGTATCAATGTATTTTTTACATTACATGGTTCAACTGATAAACCTATATTAACACTACCAAAATCAGTCTAGGAATTTACGTATGTCATTTCAACTGCATTAATCTCATCAACTCTAGCCATTACTACATTTAAGAAATTCCATCAAACTTGTTAAGCGTGACTTATTCTTAACAAGTCTTCGCTGTCTTGCCTTAATTAATCCATTTTCTCGGGTGACTATTAATCCTTCTGAATCAATATTTCTAAAAGCTTTCTCATCACGGAGGTTAAACTGACTGGTCTGTAATTGCCAGGCTTATCCCTCTTTATTTTGAACAAGGCAGAAGCATTTATATCTTTCCAGACCTCTGGCACAATCCCATACCTAAATGATTATAATCAATGCTTCCTTGATTTCCATACTTCCCTCAGAATCATAGAATGTATCACATCCAGTCCTAGTGACTTACAGTGCTGTGTAAATGTCTTATGTGTGTGTATAATATACACACACACACACATATATTTTATATATATATATATATATATATATGGCTAGGGCGTATTGTACTTATCAACGTGGAGCGGAAAACAAGTTTGTAAATCCAGTAAGAACAAAGGATGTCGAGAATAGCGAGGCTGGAGCACCATGGGAGGGGTGTGGGACAGGTGGCAGAGAAGCAGCAGGCAGGGTGTGCAGACAAACCCCACCCTGAAATTCCAGGCAAGGTCGTTTGATTCATTGATCATTACAGAATGTCTCTCTGATGCTTTCCGCTGCCCATTTTTTCCCAACTATGATCTTTTCCTGCCCCATTCCCCTTCTCAGTCCACAATAGAGACCCATATCAGAAGCATGTTTATCATCATTCACATATATCAGGAAATTTGCTTTTTTTGTGGCAGCAGTACAGTGAAATACATAAAATTAGTACAGTACTGTGCAGAAGTCTTAGGCACCTTAGAAATATATTTATATATATGCCTAAGACTTTTGCATATTATTGTACTTTCTTTAAGTTCAGCTAAATTTTCTAATACCTTCAGATCAGGGTTTCATGTATCTATTATCCCATCTATCTGTTTCTTCACTACTACTTTAAAACCTCCTTTTCCAATGTGAATACAATGCAAGATATTCATTTAGTACCTTAATAGTACCAGGGCTTAGCATTTCTTTGCAGCTTCCCATTCTGGACCTATTGGGCCCCATTTCTCCATGCATTACTTCTACAGAACACATATCCCATTTATGTTAGCAACTAATCTTTTTCATATACACTCGTTACCTCTGTTATCTTAGTTTTAAATTTACTTCTGATTCTTTTGCAATGATGCTAGTTCTTGCTGTTGTTTACAAACCAAAATTTGTTATAAGCTGCTTTCAGGTTTTGCTTTATTTTCCTCTGCATCTCTTTCTTTATGTAGAGACCTCTGAATCTGTTGGTTCATCTTTTGTTCTTCTTGAAATGTACCAGGACTATACCAGAGCATCCTCTTACTTAAAAGCAGCTCATTGTTTTCGTACAGTTTTACCTGCCAACTTCTGGGTTAAGTTTGATTTGGCCAGGTTCATTCTCCTCCTGTTAGAATTGGCCTTCTTCTAATTACTTAATTGTTCTCCAGAGTTCTACTTCTTTTCTATGTCAAATCTAAACATTCTGATGTCCTCTCAGTGATTTTTAAAAGTTCTCCTACAAAACTAGAGAGCTTAGCCTACCTCATTCCCTAAAAAACAGAAGCAGCAATTTCTCTTCCTGTATTGGATCAGTTACTCCTCTGGAAAGTTATCCTGCACACACTCTTAAAATCCTGCACCCTCTATGCCCTTAATATCATTGCAATTCCCATTTAAATTCAGGTAATTAAACTCTCTCGTTAAACATTTTTCTGCAATCTCACCACATATTTCTCCCAATAACCTTATCTCAGTAAGTGCACTTTAAACTTTAACTGTTGCAGTCAATCCTTGTGAAACATCTTAAAATTTACATATGAGCTTCTGCCTTCCCAAATTGGTGAGGTCCCAATGTCAAGCTCATAAATGAGTACTTGCTGTGCCATGTAACTAGAGTCAGGCAACATTAACATATTCATCCTAGATATTTCCCACTCACAAACTTGACAGAAAATTTTCTGGCCAGCACTTTTTGTCCTTACTCATAACTAATATTTGCTCCTTCCAACAAAAACAAGCTGACTGCCCATAAAACATGTTTGCAGATTAATGCAAGTAAAAGTCATTTCAAATGACTCTGAAAGCTAACTTGATAGGTAAGTACAAGGGGAGATTGATATGTTCATGGCCTAAGGTAGAAGGAGTCAATTTTAGAAAACCTAGCACATTTATTTTTCAACATAGTCCCCTCCTATATTTACACACTTAATCCAGCGGTTATGGAACATACTGATCTTGAACCTCCAGAAAGTGTCCACAGATGGTGATTGATAAGTTTGTGGCCTAAGGTAGAAGATACAACTCTTGTTACATGCACATGCAGGTCAACTCTTTGAGTGATTATGCAGAAAGCTTGAAACAAACTTATCAATCACCCGATGAGTTATTAACTTCCATTTAAGTAAAATGGCTTTCCTAGCCAATAAGGCTGAAAAGACTATCATCCACTGAGCAGAAGCAGGAATATATCCTGCTTCCGATGGACTAATCCCAAAAATAGCTGTAAATAAGTTTGGTTGTAAATCCAGATCCAGCACTTTCAATAAGGTTTTAAAAACATCTTTCCAAAAATTCTCAGCTTTATGCAAGACCAAAACATGCGAGTTAAAGTGGCCACATGAGTATTACATCTATCACAAACAGGATTAATATTGGGGAAAATGCGGGCTAATTTATCCTTTGACATATGTGCCCGATGTACTGCCCTAAACTGCATCAAGGAATAATGGGCACAAATAGATGAAGTATTTACCAGATGAAATTCCAATTCCCAGGCAGCTTTATTTTTATCATTAGATATCATTCGTAAATACAATAACCATTTATAAATTGTAGCTATTGATCCTTTTTGGAGTGGTTTAACCTGGAAGAGGGTATCTATTATATTAGATCAATAAGCGGAGGGATAATTTGGAAGCAAAGTATGTAAAAAATTCCTAATTTGTAAATATCTAAAAAAGTGTACATCGGATAAATCAAATTTGTCTGCTAGCTGACCCTAACCATCCTATCGCCTTTTATTGGCTTTCCTCTTTCATGTCCTGTTTAAATCTAGAGAAACAAGCAGTCAGACATTGGATACATCCTTTAAATTTGAAGAAATCTGGCAACCTTTTATTCAATATTTTCATATGATCTGATTTTTGTGCTGATTCTCTTCAGGCTATTTTTTCAGAACCTTGGATTTGATCAGAGTCTCTCTTCTCTTGGTTTTTCTCTCAGGATAGACTGACCAGTCCTTCAGTCCTTTTTCTTCTGTTTAGAGTAATGTTTTTTTTCTCTTTTCTTTTATATAAAAATTTCTGATAGTCCTTCCTTTCTTCATAAATTGATAAGAGGAGAATTATACATCCTGTATCAAATCCATACCTTGTAGATCAACACTATGTGTGATTCTGATATTGTTTATTTTACCTTCTGTATGTGCTGCTATTGACAAATATACCAGAGATACTCTCCTCCTGTTTGCATACACACTTTTTTAAATCAATAAAAAGATTAAAAAAGAAGGAAGAAGAGTTATTAATGGATGAATTATTAACCAAACTTTCTGCATAATCACTTAAAGAGTTGAACTGCATGTGCAGGTAACGAGAGCTGTATAACTCATCTCCTTCTACGTTAGGCCATGACCTTATCAATCACCCATGCTGTGGACACTTTCTGGAGATCCAAAATCCGTATGCTCCACGACCGCTGGACTAAGTGTGTGAGATCAGATCATGTGGGAGGGGACCATGTTGAAAATACATGTGCTAGGTTTTCTAAAATTGACTAAATCTATCTTAGGCCACAAACTTATCAATCACCCCTCGTACATCAATTGCTTTTGTATTGACCTAAGTGGGTAAGAAAGTTGCCAGGCTCAAATACCGATAAAACAAATCAAATGGAACAAAAGTGAAATGATTGACTTGGTATCCCAAACCAAGGAATGAAAGGAGATCAATTTTTGACAGGTCGCTTATTCCTTTGTGTTATTGAACAACTCTAACCAGAAAGTGCACCTAAATGGGCATCAGAGGAGCAGGTTTAGGACCTGGTTATAATGCTCTGCCAACAATTAGTATCTGGATTTACATAAAAACACACCTGGATGCAGAATCATAGGGCAAGTGGCCTGATAAATTCTGCAGCAAAGAAAATTGCAGGAGTATTCTGCCTCCGTGCAGGTGACCACCTTCCCCCGCCTGACTGTCATTGTAGGTCAGGTTCAGAGACAGCTGGAGAGACTACATCAAGCGAAGCCTGCTGGACTAGGCAGTATCAGTCAAGTCTGTTGTTGAGGTGAACACCCAAGTATTTGTACTCCTTCACCACCGCAACTTCTTCTCCCAGAATGTATACAGGACACATCACAGAAAATCTGGTGCTGTTGTAGAAAATCTTTCCTACCAAATGCAATCAACACAGTTCATCACTGTGCAACAGGAGAACGCACATCATAGTACAATAGCCCATTTTATTATTTCATACATTATTGTTGCACATTATTGCATATTGGTAAGTTATTACTGTGTATATTATTGTTTTGTACTTTATTACTAGTTAACATTATTATTATATTTACTATTATTATTTACTATTTTGTTAAGTGTCTTTTTAAATGTTGCTGCTGAAATGAAATAATTTCCCACTTGGGAACAATAAAGTATTTATTATTATTATTGTTGTTGTTGTTGTTGTTATCCATGTATCTATATCTATCTATCTATATACATATACATATAAGAATATGTGTTTGTGTGTGTGGGGGTGTATATGTTTTTGGGAATTATATTGAACTCACTGAGAATGTAGAGCAAGAAGCATGTACAGTATAAGTCTGCTACATTTCCTCAGGGTACTATACTAGAATACTGGCATAGTAAAGATAAAAGTGATACTTTTTTTTGCAATTCATAATGCCTAAGGCAATATTTATACACAATTAAACTAATTCTTCAACACAAGCAGAAATATGAGTGAGCTAACAGAAAGGTACATCTTTGTACGTCTTTTCTTGTATTCACCCCCCCCCCCCCTTGGAAGTTTTCATGTTTTATTGTTTTACAACATTGAATCACAGAGGATTTAATCTGGTTTTTTGACACTGATCAACTGAAAAGGAATCTTTAATGTCAAAGAGAAAACAGATCACTACAAAGTGATCTAAATTAATTAAAAGTATAGAACACAAAATAATTGCTTGCATAAGTATTCACCCCTTCAAGTCTATATTTAGTAGATGCACCTTTGGCAGCAATGACAGCATTGAGACGGTGCAGATAGGTCTCCATCGGCTTTGCACATCTGGACTCTGCAATTTTTACCCATTCTTCTTTACAAAATTGCTCAAGCTCTGTCAAGTTGCATGGGAATCATGAGTGAACAGCCCTTTTCCAGTCCAGCTACAAATTCTCAATTGGATTGAGGTCTAGACTCTGACTTGGCCATTCCAGGACATTAGCTTTGTTCTTTTTAAGCCATTCTTGTGTACCTTTGGCTTTATGTTTGAGGGTCATTGTTTTGCTATAAAACAAATCTGCTCCCAAGTTACAGTTCTTTTGCAGACTGCACCAGGTTTTCCTCCAAGATTTCCCTGTATTTTGCTGCATTCATTTTACCCTTTTCTTTCACAAGCCATCCAGGGCCTTCTGCAGCGAAGCATCCCACAGCACGATTCAGCCACCACCATGTTTCACAGTAGGAATGGTGTGTTGTTGATGATATGCAGTGTTTGTCTTTCACCAAACATAGTGATTAGTCTGATAGCCAAAAATATCAATTTTGGTTTAATCAGACCATCGAACCCTCTTGCAGCTGACTTCAGAGTCTCCCACATGCTTCTGGCAAACACTAGCTGAGATTTTATGTGCATTTTTCAATAGTGGTTTTCTCTTTGCCACTCTCCCATAAAGGTATGACTGTTGAAGCACCCAAGCAACAGTTGTTGCATGCACAATCTCCCCCATCTCAGCCACTGAAGCTTGTAGCCCCTCCAGAACTGCCATAGGTCTCTTGGTGCCCTCCCTCACTAGTCCCCTTCGTCATTCAGTTTCCGTGGACAGCCTGCTCTAGGCACATTTACAGCTGTGCCATATTCCTTCCATTTCTTGATAATTGACTTAACAGTACTCTAGGGGATATTCAGTGACTTGGAAATTTTCTAGTACGTAACCATCTCCTAACTTGTGATTTTCAATAACCTTTACATAGAATTGGTTGGAGTGTTCTTTTGTCTTCATAGTGCAGTTTTTGCCAGGATACTGACTCACCAGCAGTTGGACCTTCCAGATACAGGTGTATTTTTACTACAATCCATTGAAACACCCTGACTGGTCTCCAAAAACAGATCTCAATTTAACTAATTATCTGACTTCTAAAACCAATTGGCTGCAGCAGTGATGATTTGGTTTGTTATATTATGGGGGGGGGGGGGGGGTATGCTATGTTCCCTCTAAGCTGTGCTCATGTGGACGTTCACACACATTTTTCAAGCAGTGCACAGAGGAAATTAATGTGCACACAAAAGGTTAGTTACCTAAAATAATGTAGTAATTAATAATTATACTCATTGAAAATAATCTTTTAGCTAAATGTTTCCGTATACTAGTTAGTCGGTTTTTCAATTACCATGATGCACGTCACTAAAATATGTCACCTCACCTTTCCTGTTCCAGTTTGCCCAGCTGCATCACAGCGGCAGCCATCTTTGGCGGACAGTGTTCGTATCGTAAAGTTTACAAAAGTCTGTTCCAATCCTGTAGATAATGTACTACCTGTACATCCTGTACTAAGTTTTTATTGAAATATTGATTCACTATGTTGAATTCAAAAGAAGCAAAGGGTGTAAAGCCCAAAAGAACTGCAAATTTGTTTAAAGTTGAATGGCTTAACAAAACAGTAGAAACTGCTACACCAAAAGCTCATGAGATCATGAACGTTCAGCTATGAGAAGTATGTATGTGTAATTCGGAAACTGGAGTTATCTGTTTGTATTGTCGTATTGCGAAAGTTGCTGGAGAATTTGCTAGTGGAAAGAAATGGGATGATATTTGGAAACTTGACTTTTTGAAGCGTCATTTGGCAAGTAAATTGCATTTGGACGGTGTACAAAACTTCAGGCAACAGAAGTTAAGGCCTTATGTCTAAAATATCATGATTTTCTAGCTGAAAATACTGTAGTTGTTAGACAGTTTATTGATTTCAAATTTTCTGTGCAAGAAAAAATTAAATCCAAACTGATTTCAAACTTTGCTCAAATGGTGGCATTTGTACTTCAAAATGAACAGTTTTGCACAGCTGATGGACATTGGGGGAACCTTTCTTGCGTCTAGTGTGGACTGTGAGTGAGGTTTTAGCCTAATGAATCAACTCAAAAACAAGCTGAGAAACCATTTAGGTGAATGTCATCTGGATATGTTAATGAGAATCAAAAGCTATCAATTGTATGGAAGTTCTATTAGTCTAGATAGAGTTTACAAAGAATGGGTAAATGCCAGGGACAGAAGAGAGGCAAGATAACTGAATGACCAAAATATGTATGTTATTTTGTTGTTATTCTGTGCATTTTTATGTCAAATATTTTGTAAACCTACATAAAGTGTGCCACGTGTGCATTCAGTGCACACATACTTTTGTCACAGGAAAAAAATTTGCACAATGAAAGATTTTTACACACACTAACTACAAAAAATCAGAGGGAACATTGGGTGTGAGTGAATACTTACACAATCGATTATTTTTTGTTTTATATTTGTAATTAATTTAGATCATATTGTAGAGACCTGTTTTCACTTTGACACAAAAGTGTCCTTTTCAATTGATTGGTGTCAAAAAAGCCAAATTAAATCCTCTGTGATTCAATGTTATAAAATTATAAAATATGAAAACTTCCAAGGGGATAGAATACTTTTTAAAGGCACTGTATTTTTGGCCAGTTTGTAGTTTGAAGAATGTTCACAGGTTTTGCCTTCCATGCCTTAGGTAAAACTTTTTTGAGTCGGCTATTTATGTTCCCTGTCTTAAATAAGATACACATTTATCATTTAATAAAATATCTCAAAATGGCGTACTATTAAAAAGATTCACTAACATGTAGCATCTTCACATCATGTTATATTTTCTTTAAATTAAGATTTTAAAATCTGCTTTTTCATATGAACAATAATTATGCTGCTTTGCAGTCAAAGGGATTGATCAGTGAGTTGAAGTGGTAAAGGAAGAAGATGATGAATTTGTGGAATTCATTGCCACAGAGGGAAGTGGAGGCCAAGTCAGAAGGAGGATCAGGAGCCTTAAGTCCCTTACCATAACTTATAGTTTATGGGGAGCAGGCAGGAGAATGCGGTAGAAAGGGAAAATGGATCAGATAGATCAGCCATAATGAAAATCAGAGCAAACTTGATGGGCTGAATGGCCTAATTCGGCTCCATTATTTTACTTATGATCTTAACACCAAGTTCAAGAATACAGTAGTTGTTACCTTTCAGCCATCTGACTCCTAAACCACTGTGGATAACCACTTATCTCAAGACCGAACAGATTCAGCAACCTATGAGCTCACCCACAAAAACACTGCAACTCATGTTCTCACTACTATTTGCTTACTTGTCTGTTATTATTATTATTATTATTATTATTTGTTCTTATGTATTTGCACAGTTTGCCTTCTTTTGCACGTTGTTTGTTTGTCAGACTTTGTGTGTCGTTTTCCATTGATTCTATTGTATTTCCTTGTTCCACTGTGAATGCCTTCAGGTTAACGAATCTCCAAATAGCATATAGGGAAATATATGTACTTTGATAATAAATTTACTTTGAACTGAGAAGTTTGAATTCATTGTACTTAAGGCAGAGACTGATATGTACAATGCAAAGGGAACTAATTAACGTGGGATTGACAAAAAGCAATACCAATAGACCGATTCCTCTACTTAGTAGAACTTGAACCAGCAGCTAAGGTCTATGACATCAAGGTAGGGGATTGGCCATTTACAACTGAGATGTGCTGACATTCCTTTTCACAGATGGCTGTGAATATTTCTATTCTCTACCTTTGTAGACTTTGTGAACTGCAGATGTATAGTGATTGATTATGTTGCTCAGCCTGCACCTTGAGCCAGTTGCTGCATAAGAAATGTGAGTAGTTAAGGGAGCAGGGAGGGTTAGTCAGCTGCTGGGGATCTACAGAGAAGCTCGTTGGTGAGAGTTAGAAGATTTGGTGATCAGATTGGGGGGACTGTTAATCTGGTTTAGGTTTTAAGTAGAGGCAACATGGTTGGAGGTCAGAAGCAGGGGTTATGTGCAATGTGAAAGGTGAGGCTAGATATTTAGGGAATCTGAAGGAAAACACCAACATAGGTAAATGCATTACTTAAAGAGGATCAACGTGAGGCAGGTTCCCATTATTGTGCCCTAAACCCTGTTAGTAGTCTTTAAATAACACAAAAGGATGCCTCAAAAGATAGTTTGAATACCCTTTTCTAACATAATGGACTACACTGTCACTTTTAAAAAGTATTTCAAACATAATCTTTATTCACTAAAATACATATACAAAAAGAAAACAATTTTCTTTACAATCATGTCAATGTCAAGTCTTTACGTTCACCAAGTCATCTAGCGAAAATATCTAATGCACAAAGTACCAATGCACTCATGTGGCTTTTTTGAATAATAAGAGTTTGTGGCACTGTTATATAGGCCTCAGCACTTTGGTATTCACTAGCAGTAAGATCTTAGACTGCAATCCCTCCCACCAAAGCCTTTGATTAGCTGCACCAAGCTTCAATTGCAGTCCTGCAGCCTAGAATGTTACTAATGGATATTTCCTTGCAGTGGAAGCCCAGCAAAGTTTTGTGTAGACCAAAGAGTTCCTTTCACAGAGCTGATGATCTTCCAGCAGCACTTCATGCTTGAACCAGTATGTGTTCTTGGGAGCAGCTCATAGTTCAGAGAGCCCTTAGTGATTGTTAGTGAGTTCTGGTGAAGAGATTTTCTGCTAAATGATTTTAGTAGTCTGCTCAGAATACCATCCCACAAAATCCATGGTGTCCTTCTACAGTTCTGCAGGAAATTCCAAGGTGATCAATTTCTGATAAACTTTTAGTCAAAGGTGTTTCTCCGAAAGAACTTTTCCACAAGGACATGGAGTGACAATGTCCAACTGAATGAATGTTGCACCACAACACGTCCAGGCTTATCCACAACACCAGAGACAGGCAGAACCTCAGCACTTAGAGACATTTGGTGTTGGCATATTTTGGTTCTACCCTTGCAATCTTTTCCTCATCCACGTAGCAAGGCCACAGTCCACAAGGATATGGGTACTGCCTCCCCCTCAGTGGAGTTGCCCGGAGTGCAGCATTCTTTACGAGTGATATTCCAACCCTAGAGGAAGGATCATACTGGAAGAGCCTCTCTAGCTCCCAGACCGGAAACTGTGGTATTCTTACTATGTGCAGGAAGAGGTTCATGGTTCACCATCCTGAAGACAGGGGAAAGCAGGATGGTGCCCATGTGAGGTCGTGGTGAGTGAAGCCGCTGCAGGAGAAGAATGAGGGAGTGCGAGGAAGAGTTGTTGGTTGCCATGTATTGTGTTTTTAATGGGAGGGGCTTACACTGGACTGACCTATTGGGTGTGACATTTAGGTGCCTATAAATGATACTATACACGTCTGAGCTCCTATAAGCAGCAGCACATCAAATATACTGAGGATCCAGAAGCAACTCTTCTGACATTGGGTTCATTAAAAATCTACAATTTCGATTGAAAGTGACTTCTGATGCTCTTTGTGCATGGCACCCTGCTATCCTGCTTCTAAAGTCAATATTTAGATTTCAGTACTCATTAATAATTTGCTTTCACATTACAATAAAAAATTTGATTCATGTGTTGTGTAAAAACAATTGTCTTCTTTTTAGAAACAACATTTTAAAAGTAGAAACTTCTACAAGTGCCTGCATTTCACAAACCATTTCTATCTAGATATTAACTTTATTGCAGGGTTCAAGGCTGCCCTTCAGATGAACTTGTTTGGATATGATCTATTTGTGATTTTTATCCATTTTTAAGAAAAACAAACTTAATTCCAATATTTTGGGCTAATTTCACTCTGGAGTCTCTGGAGGTAATGGCCATTGTCTGAAATTTAAGCAGCTGCAACTTTGCTTCCTATTTGTCCCTTTGCATGGGGCTTACCACAAGCTTACAATGCCTTGTTAAGTACCGCAACATTCTATAGTTAGTCCCCAAATACAAAATATATTGCTATTAGATCTGCACAAGTCTAATAATATTTTAAATATTCCCAAAATATTCAGAAATAATGAGTACAACATGACTGCTTGCAATATTGAAACATTCTTAATACATTAATAATTATGTCAGATGTTTCTTAATGCTGTCAATTATTATGTAAAAATAACAAGTAAACACTATTAAACACATATAACAAACATTCATATTCTTGGTGGACTACTAAATCAAATTTAGATCAAATTTATATTGTATTTCCTGGAGCCTAACAGTCATGGGGTGCAGTTTTCTAAAAATATGCTGCAAGTGTCCTCTTGCAAGAAAATCTAATTCACAAATAGTTAATGCATGCAGATTATTTTAATGTCAATGCATTAATCCAGAAAACACAGAATGTAACAAAGCTTGGATGGACAACCACTGATTAACTACACCAGTGTAATAAAGACCAGTGGAGCAATGACTGAAACCTTCAGATCAAAATGTAAATCTTACTACTCTGCAAACTATTTGCACAAAGGTATTTTATAACATTAGTGGCAGTATATAACATTGTAATAATTCAAATAAGGAAAGTGGAATGAGTAATGAATTTTACTGTAGCACAGGCAATTAAAAGGTCTAATTCCTTGTTTTGACAAGTATAAATAATTTTAAATGAGGCCATGAGTAGACAGCTTCATTTAAACATGGAAATAAGATTTATTAAATAAATAAAGATGCTGAATTGTGCAAGGCAATCTTAAAAAGCTACAAGGACAAAACTGAAATTTACTATTGTTATTACAATAAATATATGTAGTAACAAAATTAAAATATCCTTATTTTAAATAGCCTAAAGTTTATAGTAAAATTTTCACAGCACTGACGGAATAATCTATCAAGCTTATGACATTTCAGACTTCTTGGAAAGTATGTCTTCTTATTGTACAGAACATAATTTCCTAACAGTGTGATGGGTGCTCAGTTTAACTCAGTTCAATTTGTTGTTCAGTTCGATTCGGAGTTGTTTGCAATGGGATGAGTTAATCTGATGTGCATAGACAGACGTGAATACGTTTGCAGTTGGGTGTTATTCATGGATGTTTGCAGACGCCATCATGAACTTTATTCTTTATAGCAGAATCATTATAAACAAGCCTGTGCGAATCAATTTAACATGTTTGGATACAAAAACTAATATGATGGCTAAAAGAATAACTGATTTTCCTCTGTAAATTTCTTGACTTTATTATAAATTAAGAAAAACATAAACAGTTGTATTAAAAGCACCATCAAAACAGCGTACAATGCAGCTGATAAGACACCTGCTCCAGAATGCACAATGGTATTTTGTTATAATTTATACGATTAACTACTCTTGGCGTATCCAGGAACTGAGTTAATTTTAGTTTGTCCTGATGTGGCAAGAGCATATGAGAATAACTAAAACACAATCATTGGGAAGTTATTTCACACTTATTTTTGCTTTGTTTTGCGTCCTCCAAATTAATCTGCAGGCTTGGCCAGAAACAAATATTTGAAATCCACTTTAATTGAGATAATGGCTGAAATGATTTTGCCCTCACCCACAGCTGCTTACCTTGGTGACAAACCCCTTTAATTTTAAGCTGTAGACTTGATTGCCAGCTGTTGGCACCAGGTCAAAGCTGTGTTATGAACATCTGCTGATTAACCTAATGATGTAATCCTACGAACGCATGCTTCAGCAACTCACTTTGGTTTGGCTAAAATGTGCCGAATTCTCAACATAACTGTTGGGAATGAGCAACAAGGCTGATGCGACAGACAATAAGAATGGTCTTTGTCAATGCTTTATATTTTTCTTCCATTTGATTGTCTTTCATTTTTTGTAACTTTATTGATAATAATGATGTACTTCTTTGAAGCATGGAATGTTTCCCTTGTGCCTTATTAAATCTATTGGTATGTTTTGCTTCAGATATATTGGTCTTAAACTACATATTAAATGAATGAGGCATAAAAGGGACATTAATAGCAATGGATACAAAGTTGGCTGAGCAACCAACAATAGGGAGATGTGGTTGTTGGCCAAGCTTTGGACTCAGGATCAGAATCAGGTTTATTATCACTGGCATATGTCATGAAATTTGTTGTTTTGTGGCAGCGGTGCAAGAAAAAAAACTACGATAAGTTATAAAAATAAATGAATAAATCATTAAGAAGAGGAATAGTGAGGTAGTGACCATACACTGTTCAGAAATCTAATGGCAAAGAAGAAGAAGCAGTTCCTAAAATGCTGAGTGTGGGTCTTGTACCTCCACTCTGATGGTAGTAAAGAGCAGAGAACAAGTCCTGGATGGTGAGGGTAATTAATGATGGATGCCTCATACCTGAGGCACCGCCTTTTGAAGCTGTCTTCGATGGTGGGGAGGATTGTGCCTGTGATAGAGCTGACTGGGTCTACAGTACTCGATCCTGTTCATTGGAGCCTCCATACCAGCCGGTGATGCAACCAGTCAGAATGTTCTCCATTGTACATCTGGAGAAGTTTGCTAGAGTCATCCGCAGCAGATGAATAACAGTATTTCCCAGGGAGAAGTGTTGATGCTTCTTTTCAATCAATATTAATGACATAGATTTGGAGAAGCAGGTCAGAATTTCTAAACTGGTGGATGGTACAAAATAAGTTCAAAGTTCAAAGTAAATTTATTATCAAAGTACATATATGTCACCATATACTCTCTTGAGATTCATTTTCTTGTGGGCATTCACAGCAAATACAAAGAAACAGAATAGAATCTGAAAAAATACACACAAGACAAACAACCAATGTGCAACAGACAACAAACTGCAAATACAAATAAATAAATATAGAGAACACGAGTTGTAGAGGATTGAATAGTGAGTCCATGGTTGTGGAATCAGTTCAATGTTGGGGTGAGTGAAGCTGACTGGGACGAGTATGATGGTTGAGGGGTAATAACTGTTTCTGACACTGGTGGTATGGGACCTGAGGCTCCTGTACCTCCTTCCTGAATGCAGCAGCATGAAGAGAGCACGGCCTGGATGGTTGGGGTCCCTGATGATGGATATTGTTTTTCCGCAACACTGCTTCTTGTAAGTGTGCTCAATGGTGGGTGTGGGCTTTACTCATGATGAACTACGCTGTGCCCTCCACTTTTTGTAGGTTTTTCCATTCAAGGGCATTGGAGTTCTCATACCAGGCCATGATACAACCAGTCAGTATACTCTGTGGCGCACAGCTGTAGTTTTAGCTGACATGCCAAATCTGCGTAAACTTCTAAAAAAGTAGAGGTGCCTCCATGCTTTCTTTGTAATGGCGGTTACATTTTGGGCCCAGACAGATCCTCTGAAGTGATAACAATGATAACACCAAGGAATTTAAAGTTGCTGACTGCTCCTCTGATGAGGAACGGCCTATGGACCTCAGGTTTCCTCCTCCTGTAGACAATAATCAACTCTTTGCTTTGCTAACATTGAGTGAGAGGTTGTTGTGGCATCACTCAGCCAGATTTTCAGTCTCCCGCTTGTGTGCTGATTTCCCCCACCTTTGATTGGCTCCACGACAGTGGTGTCATCAGCAAACTTAGAAGAGCCATTGAAGCCGTACGTAACCTCCATAGTCATGTCTAAAGTGAATAGAACAGGGGGCTAAGTGCACAGTTTTGTGGCGTACCTGTGTTGATGGAGATTGTGGAGGAGTGGTTGTTGTCTATCCAAACTGACTGGGATCTGCAAGTGAGGAAATTGAAGCACTATGTGTCACTAGGAGGACAGTGATAGACTGCAACAGGATATAAACAGGTTGACGGAATGCCAGATATATTGAAGATGAAATTTAATGCAGCAAAATGTGAGGTGATGCATTTTGGTAGAAATAATGAGAAGAGATGAGATAGAATAAAGGACGTTGTTCTAAATGCAGTGTCTGAGCTGAAGGACCTGGGGGCATCATTAAAAAAGACAGGACAGCTTGGGAAAGTAGTTAATGGAGGATACACAATCCTGGGTTTTATCAGTAGAGACACGGAGTGAATATAGTTCTAGCCACAGCAGAAGCATTTTGTTCATTTCTGGTTGCCACATTTACAGGAAGTTTGTGGAGGCACAAGGGAGTTTTAGAGAAGATTTATGAGAATGTTTCCTGGTATAAGGGACTATAGTTACAATGATAAATTAGGGATGCTGAGGCTGTTTTCTTTTTAGAGGGGAAGATTGAAGGAAGATTTGATAGATGTATACAAAATAGGTTTGAACAGAGTGGATAATAGAAGCTGGTTACCTTTGGTGGAGAATTTGTGGACTAGAAGAGGCTAAAGGCATAAAATAAAGAGGAAGAGAATTAAGGCTGAGGAGAACTTTGTAGTGTGTGTTTAGAAAATGGAATGCTCTGTTTGCAGATATGGTGCTTCTATTGAGGCCTTTGTGAATGTATTCAATAAATATCTGGTTCAAAGAAATTTGTAAAGCTGCAGAGGAAGGATTGACGGCTGAAATTAATGAGCTGGTCTGGCAAAGAAAGAGCACAATCATGATGGGCTAAATAGATTCTTCATGTGCTATAACCATTCTATGATTACATCCTTTTCACAACTTCTATTTGCACTATCACAGGAAACATTAACCTTTAAATGGCTGGTACTGTGTGAAGCTGCTAACTGCCCTCTAAGAAAACAGGCTTACTTTTCTTGTCCATGTCGCTTTTTCATGCTGATAAAGATTATTTATTTTATGACCTGCAATAAGATCATCCCCATCATGTATGTAGGCTGTTTTATGCTGCACTACAGTCTTAACTATCTAATTATCCCATCCACTATCTTGAAATGTACTTCCAAAATCTTTTGGCCTTTGGCATTCCATTCTGAAGTTTGTTTCTCCTTACATACTTGCAAAAGTTCATCAAGTTTCTAAGAAAGGTCATGGTTCCTACATCAAACAGCCATTCTACTTGTTGATTTCTCAATAAAAAGACAGAATAGAAAAGAAATGTAACTTTTTTTCTTAAATATCCTTCACTTCCGGAAGGTATATAATTTTTCTTGCTTTCTTTTACTACTCTACTTTCATCAGTAATGTTTTGCTGCCATCTTTGGTGGAGAACACTTGCCCCTGGTGGAAAAAAGAATTATAGCCAAGGAACAAAAATCCAAATCCCCAGAAGATGGTGTGATTATCTATTAACTTGATGCAAAACAAAACTTTACTGAGGTCCTCAAAAATTATTTTATATATGCATGTAACCTTTTCCTGATATTTTACCACTTCTTATTACTGTGGACAATTAAACTATGCTGATCTATGAATTGTTTTCCATTAAAATAAACCTTTAATGTGACATGTAATATTGTATTAAATATTTCATTAAGCAACCATATCGCTGCAAAGATAGACATTTATTCTTTTACCAGTTATGGTCTCAATCCATTTGTTCAATGTATTGAGCCATGAGTTTTAATTGAAACTGGCAAATAGTTGTATTGTTCCTGGTGTCATGAGCAGTCCATTGCCACATGCTGCACGTGTTGCGCCAAGTTATTCTTGTCAACCAATGACATTGGCATTACAGTAAAGGATAATTATACAGTAAATGTGCTGAGCAAGAAATGTTTGTTTTTGCATGTTTGTCAGCAGATGGTTTTACAACAGGATAGATAAATTGTTCATGTTAATTTTATATTAATAGACAAAGTCACACAAAAAAGTTAAAACACTTTTTAAATGCAAACAACAGATCTGAAACAGAGGTATACAAAATTATGAGGGTATAGATAGGGTAAATGCAAGTAGGCTTTTTCTTCTGAGGTTGTGTGGGACTACAACCTGAGGTCATGGGTTGAAGGAAAAGGTAAAAATTATAAGGGGAACATGAAGGGACACTTCTTCACTCAGAGGGTGGTGAGAATGTGGAGTGGGCTGCCAGCACAAGTGGTGCATGCAAGCTCGATTTTAATGTTTAAGACAAGCTTGGATAGGATATACATAGTAGGGATATGAAGAGCTCTGGTCCTGGGAGTAGACAGTTTAAATGGTTTTGGCATTGACTAAATGGGCCAAAAGGCCTGTTTCTGTACTGTATGACTCTATGAAACAGAAACAGTCGGAAACATCCAGCAGAGCTTGATGGAGAATAATGATCAGTTTTCATTTATGATTTTCTTTAAATTATCAGATAATTTTTTTAGGAAAGGGAATCAAGATGTATGGATAAAGATTGGGTCAAGGTGGACATGAAGTACAAATGAGTCACAATGCGAGTAAATGGAAGTGAAGAGTCAATTAGCTGCATAAAGAGACAACTTCAGCTCTTATCAAATAAAAATGGAAAATGCAGGAAACACTCAGCAGGTCAGGCATCATCTGAGGAAGGAAAAACAGTCAATGTTTCAGAAAGAATCTTTGTCAGGGCTTTTTCTGATGATGCATTTTTGTAATTACTGTATTACAAAGTATAGTTTATTTGCATATCCGGGGTTCACATTGCTCCATAGTTCATTAATAATAATTTTTAAGCAACAACCATATAAGAAAGAGTTTAATCTGGTTTCTTTCACAAAATACTTGCAAGGGTATCGACCACTAGTTGTTCTCATTTCCTGTATGTTTATTTCCATAAACTTCACTGGAACCAGTTAGGGGGGAGGGGTTAAGGGGAGGGGGTATGGGTTATATACATTGTTTTTTCATACTTTGTAATCATTTAAAAATGCAATAAAAAATTATTAAAAAAAAAGATATGGTGATGGTGAACACAACCAGCAACCAATATTCTAATACTTTTTTTGCATTCATAATTAAAAGAAAATTATACCCTGTACATTGATTTCAGAAAATATCCATCATGATGGAAGACAAAAATACTAAAGCTGATATAAACATAGAATGTGAGGAAATGTTAAATCAGACAATTACAATTTGAAAGACAAATAGATTCGCCAAGAATGAAAGCATTTCATGTGGAGAATGTTTTACAGAATCTAGACTTGATTGAGAAAACTTCTTCTAAGGTAATTTTGTCATTTTCTGTTTTTATTATATGCTTGTGTCATATTGACAAATCAAATTATGATACAGCATTCTGTAGATCAAAGCATTTAGTGTTGCTTTATGTTGGAAAAATACTGCAGACTTAGAAACTAACACTCGGACTCCACAAGATTAAATTAGGCTCAGAACTATAAATTTGTCACAGGGTCTTAACGTGGTAAGTGAGCAATAAAACCATGAGCACTTTGTAATATTAAAAAATAGTTGCTTCACAAGGAAGATTGAATTTGCACTGGATTTTTATTAACCTATGTAGCTGACTCAATATAATTCACAGTTTGGCAAAAATTTACATTTTATATGTATCGGAAGTACATTTAAATTTATCATACCAACGACACAGCCTTGATAAGGGAAGCCAACTATATAGCAAATGGAGATATCAATACTCTTAAAAGCAACTTATCTCAAAATTAAGACTATTAAACCAGAAGAACTACTAAGGCATTGAGGTTAAATAATTAGTTGTTTTGTTGGTCAGTATTATTAATTTAATGATTTTATGCTATTACACTTCAATGGGTGGGCATGTACATACATATATATACACACACACACAAAAGACAGTAAAAATTCATGTTGTGAGTTTGTTTTTATCATTAAATTATTAAATTACCGATTTCAGCTGAAGAATTTTGTCCTTGGCATAAATTTGTATGAATAAATTTCGAGTTAGCTTGACCTAATGTTGTTTTAATTGCTCTGAACTGCACTTCCTGACCTCAGCTTGGGTAGCAATAGGAGCATTTAAAATTACCATTGGTCTCCTTTTGAGTGTAAGTAAACTATCCTTAATCCTGAGAGACTGTCTCAGAAGAGGGTCTCTGATGCATAAAGGTTGGTGGCTTTCCAGTGACCCCTGTTGGATGTGTTTGTAAGATGTGTGGGAAGGGTAGTAGAGAGGGAGCTTTAGTCATCGCACATACAAAGGTTTAAATGACTGGAAAGTAAAACTACAATCTGCAGTTGGGCAAAAGTAATTCAATAGAGTAGGATTTTCTGAAAAAAAAACTGTAATTTTGCTGTGATTTCACTGTGTATGAAACAGAATTCAAGCTCTAATGAAAGGAATTATGACAATTTTTCTATTCTCACTTTTGTTAATTGGCATTTTGAGGAACTTCCTGGATTGTCTAATTTTATGTCCTTCTGAGGTCTCAACGAAAGGCACATTGGTGTCTGTGTTCCGAGCACTAATGAGGTTTCTAGATGAAGATAGTGAATACCAGAGAAGAATTAGTCTCCTTTATGAAGACACCCCATGGAACGGGTGTAGAAGTTTTATTTCATCAAGCATATTCCACCATTTAAGACTCATTCATGGCCTTCTGTATATGATCATCTATTCTCCATATCCTTTAATAAAAGTGATTTTAAATGAATCAACTTCAGATATCAGCCAAAATAGCACATTTTTTTTGGGCAGGATTAACAAAATGACCTCCCACTGAATCAAGAACACCTACCACTATCATTGTATAATTTCCTTCAAGACCAATATCTTGGTTCAAATTTTGGTACTGGGAACTGAACCAGGTATGGTCAAATCAGTTCTTTACCCATCTGCAATATAACTTCCATCATTCTGCACCCTATATCTATGAATTAGACTACAACATACCATTAGCTTTTAAATTAACTTCCTGTTTAAGCATTGATACTTATATTTTTACTTACGTCTTTTCAGTTTTTACTGTGAAAGAGTGCCATTGCTATTACAATGGAAAAAGTGCTCGGCAAACTAAAAGGTCTTAAGGTGGATAAATCACCTGGACCAGATAGACTACATCCCAGAGGCCTGAAAGAGGTTGCCAAAGAGATAACAGATGCATTGGTCATGATTTTTCAAGAATCGCTTGATTCTGGCATGGTATGGTCCAAGAGAAATAGAACATTGCAAATGGCACTCCACTCTTTAAGAAGGGAGGAAGACAAAAGAGAGGAAATTATTGGCCAGTTAGCCTAACCTCAGTGGTTGGGAAAGTGTTGGTGTCCATTATTAAGAATGAGGTTTTGGAGTTATTGGAGGCTAATGGTAAAATAAGCCAAAGTCAGCATGTTTTCTGGAAAAGTAAATCTTGCCTGACAAATCTGTTAGAATTATTTGAGGAAGTAACAAGCAGGGTGGACAAAGGAGAAATGGATGTCATTTACTTAGATTTTCAGAAGGCACTTGATAAGATTCTTCATATGAGGCTGCTTAACAAGATAAATTCCTATGATGTTATAGGAAAGAGACTGGCATGGATAGAAGAATGGCTGACAAGCAGGAAACAGTGAGTGGGAATTAAAAGGGGCCTTTTATGGTTGGTAGCCAGTGACCTATGGTGTTTCTCAGGGGTCGGTATTGGGACCACAACTTTTCACATTGTTTGTCAATGATTTATATAGTGGAATTGATGGCTTTGCAGCAATGTTTGCAGAAAATTTGAAGATAGGTGGAGGGGTGGATACTGCTGAGGAAGCAAAGCAATTACAGAAGGACTTAGACAAATTGGAAGAATGGCCGAAAAAGTGGCAGATAGAATACACTTAGGAAATATATGATAGTGCATTTTGGTAAAAGGAGCAAAAGGAGTGGACTATTATCTAAATGGGGAGAAAATTCAAACATCAGAGGTGCAAAGGGACTTTGGAGTCCTTCTGCAAGTCTACCAGAAGATTAATTCACATGCTGAGTCTCTGGTAGAAAAGCGCAAATTTCTTTCAAGGGGAATACAATATAAAAGCAAGGAGATAATGCTGAGGCTTTATAAGACAGTAGTCAGAATTCACTTGGAGTATTGTCAACAGTTTTGGGCCCCTTATCTTAGAAAGGATATGTTGTCATTGGAGAGTGTCCAGAGGAGATTCATGAGGATGATTCCGGGAGTGAAGGGGTGAATGAATGAATGAAGCGCCTTTGGGAGCTTTGGGCCAGTACACACTTGAATTTAGAGAATGCATGGGGATCTCCCATTGAAATGTACCAAATGTTGAAAGGACTAGATAGGGTGGATGTGGAAAGGATGTTTCCTCTGGTGGTAGTGGTGAATCTGAGGAATGCTCTGCCACAGACTGCAGTGGAGGCCAAGCCCATGCATATATTAAAAGTGGAAGTTGATAGTTTCCTGATTGGTTAGAGCATCAAGAGACATGATGAGAGGGCAATTATATGGGGTGAAATGGAATCTGGGATCATCCATGATGAAATGGCAGAGCAGGCTCGATTGGCTGAATGGCCTAATTCTTCTCCTATATCTTACAGGTTTATGGTATTATGTCTCTTTGGATTGACACTAGCTCTAGCTTTTTATCACTTACAAAGTATTCTGTTCTATTCTTTACAGATCCAAAGCGGATAAGAAATTAAATCCGAACACAAGCCTGTGAGATACAATTACAGGTATCATCTATCCACCCAATAATGTAAATATTTTTCTGTCAGGGATTTAGAATTGGGGCTGTCTTCACATTAACTGGCTGATAGGTCAATTACCTCGTTAGAATTGTCCCAACATTTTGTTAAACTCGTGTTAAATTAAAGACCAATTAAAGACCTTTATAGTTAAACGTCAAATTAAAGAAACTTGTAAAGCTAATGGTGATAACACATGTGATCATTTAAAAATTAACAGTGCTTTTAGAGAATTTTACTCTAAACTTTATAGTTCTGATCCTGCTAAAGATAACACTCTAATGAATAATTTTTTAGATCGATTAAACGTTCCTACACTTTCTGATGATATTCGAAAATTGTTGGATCAACCAATTTCTTATGAGGAAATGCCAAGGTTGTTCACTCCTTGCACTCGGGGGAAGGCTTCGGGTCCTGATGGATTTTCTGGAGAGTTTTATAAGGCTTTTTCCTCTTTGCTTATACCTCGTTTATATTCAGTCCTTTCCGACTCTTTTAAATTAGGTAATTAGCTTTTCATGAAGCCTCTATTTCACTTATTCTTAAAAAGAATAAGGACCCATTTGAATGCTCTTCTTATAGATCTATTTCCTTACTTAACGTTGATGCTAACATTTTATCTAAACTTTTGGCTCAGAAGATTGAAAATATTTTAAAAATCTATTATCTCTGATGATCAGACTAGATTTATCAAAAATCGATATTCCTGCTTTAATATTCTTTGTTTACTGAATGTTATTTATTGTCTTTCTAAAGAGATTTCAGAATGTGTGATATCCTTAGATGTTGAGAAACCCTTTGATTGGTTTGAATGGAATTATCTATTTAAAACTTTAGAAAAATTTAACTTTGGGACTGATCTTATTCAATGGATTAAATTAATTTATTTATCTCCCTCTGCTCAGGTTCTTACTAACTCTCAGTACTCTAAACCATTTAAGCTTCATCGTGGAACTAGACAAGGTTGTCCTTTGAGTCTTTTGCTTTTTGATTTGGTTTTAGAACCCTCAGCTATTGCTTTCCAGGAACCTAATGATATCACTGGTATTTTAAGAAGGGGTATTACCCACAAAGTTTCACTTTATGCTGATGACCTTTTGCTCTACATTTCTAATGTGGAGTCTTCTTTACCTTCTTGACTTCCTTTACTCTCTAACTTTAGTCAATTTACAGAATGAAACTTAACTTTTGTAAGAATGAACTTTTTCCTTTGAATAATTTGGTATTAGTTAATAGTAACCTTCCTTTTAATATTTTAGGAAATCATTTTATATTTTGGGCATAACAATCACTAGGAATTATAAATTCCTTTTTAAAGAATTTTTTTACACTTCTGAATTATGTTAAGAAGGTACTATTAAGTTGGTCACCATCTCTTTATTGTTGATTGGCTGAATCAATTCTATTAAAATAAATATTTTGCCTAAATTTTTATATTTATTTCAGGCCATACCTGTTTTTATTCCTAAAACCTTTTTTGATTCTTTGGATTCTATTATATCTTCTTATATATGGAATAATAAAATTTCTCAATTAAATTAAGTTCATCTTCAAAAAGCTAAAAAGAATGGGGGTGTAGCCTTACCCAATTTTAGGTTTTATTATTGGGCAGTCAATATACAGAATCTTACGTTTTGGTTATATTATATTAATCGAGAGGACTATCTGGTCGTGGTTTCTTTAGAAGCTATCTCTGTTAATAAACTTTCTATCATTTCTTTTCTCGGATCCTCAGTTCCTTTATCTTAAGTAATTTAACTGATAATTTGTATTTAAACACACTTTGAAGATTTGGGTGCAATTTAGAAAATATTTTGGTTTATTGAGTTTTTCACTTTCCAGTCCCATTTTTTCAAAATACTTTTTAAACCTTCTGTGACTGATGTAGTTTTTAAAGAGTGGAATAGACTGAGAATTAAATGTTTTCATGATTTGCTCATTGGAGATATTCTCTTTTCATTTGAACAACTGTCAGTTAAGTATAGCCTACTGAGAATTCACTTTTTTCGGCATTTAAAAATTAGAGACTTTTTGCGTTCTCAAGTACATACATTTCCTAAAAGTCCAGATAACAATTTACTTGATATAATTTTTAATTTGAAACCCTTCTATAATGCATCAATATCTAATATTTAATATCTAATATTTATGGTATGTATATTAAAAATCTTTGGGAACAAAATTTACAGATTTCAATTTCTGAGGACACTTGGAATGAAAGTTTTAAATTGGCTAATACCACATCATTCCTACCATTCCCTTCTACAATTTAAAGTGGTTCATAGAACCTATATGGCTAAAGATAATCTCTCTCATTTTTATTTGGATATATCTCTCTATTGTGAGATGTAATAATGGAGAACCTTCACTAATCCATATGTTTTGGACTTGTCCGAGTCTTGAAAAATATCGGAAGGAAGTATTTCAAACCTTTTTGTGGCTTTTTAAAGCAAATTTTAGGATACTTAGCAATGTTTTGCTGCCACCGATTTCTCTGGGTAACCTGAAAGGATACACCTCCTGTGCTCCTCGATGAGGGTTTCCACCTGGCATTTCGTCTGGCCAATATATGCTGCTCCACATTCACAGGGGATCCTGTAAACACCAGCCAACCTGAATACCAGGTCATCTGAGCTTCTTATGGGTTTATGGATGGTATTAATGTGGTATTTCTTCAGGATCCTGGTGGTTCTTCCAAAAACCATGGAAATATAGGGGAGACAGGTGGCAGTAATGGGTTCTTCCTCCTTGGTAGGTTTCCTGATTTTTCCATTGGCCATTTAAGGGTCCAATTGATTTCCTGGAATTCAATTGTATATAAGCTGGAAGAATGATTGAATGAGGCCTAACCAATCAGGAGGGACAGACAATTTGGGTATAAATACCACCAGACTAGAATTACCCAAGCATTATCTGTGATGAACATGGCAGAGTTTGTCATTGAAACACCAGTTATAATCAATATTTGTACCCAGATGGAAGCCCGAGAAGAGTTTATTTATCATATACACTGGGGAGAACTATATCTCTTTTCTATTTGTTGTTTATTTAATAATTCAGAAGTATCTGATATATAAGTATTCTTGTTCATTTACATAGTTCATTATGAGTTATACAGTTATACGTGAATTGCATACATCATCATGCTACTATATGATATGGATGTGCCTTGCTTAAAAGTAATTCTGAAGTTAGAACCACATTCCTGGACTCCCATGTCTTCCTTTGAATTAGTTTAATGTTTTGAAGTTACAAAACATAACTGTGATGACAGGTATTTTTAAATGAACCAGAGATGGCTACCAACCTCTTGAAGAACAGTGAAAAATGGTCAGGCTACAAAAAGCAGTGGAGTACGTGTTCAGAAGGGAAGACTCGATCCTGTTTTTTTTTAAGTCAGAAAATGAAAAGATTCACTGTTTCATAAACAATAAGTACCCCATGATAATAGTCATTAACAAAAGAGCCTTGGTATATCAGAAAGATGGACACACTTTAATACAGAAAATGTAACTGGATTTTATATATTGATCAAATTGACCATTATTTTGAAGCAAATGAAATAGCCAATGAGAAACAGGTACCAATTTTGCTCAGTCCATTGGGTTTGAAGAGCATGCAGTCTGCTTTGAAGTTTGACTGCTCCAACCAAACCTGCAGAAATAAGTTTTGCTGATATTGTCAAAGTAATGCAGGAACATTTGGAACCAAAGCCATTGTTGATGGCAGAACACTTTAGGTTTCATAAGTGGAATCAAAAAGAAGAGGGGGTCCATTTCAGTGTACATGGCTGAATTGAAGCAATTGTCTGAGCATTGTCAGTTTAGCAATGGGCTTAATGATACACTAAGAAATTGTTTACTCTGTGGAATCATGCAAGAAAGATTTCAAAAATGGTTCAGATCTGAAACACAACCTACATTTAAAAGAGCAGTTGAAATCACTGTTTCAATGAAAATGCAATTGAGTTGAAGTCAAGAATGAAAGAGACTCACATACACTGGACCTATGCAGGTTTAAAGGCAAATCTTGCAGAAAATGCAACAAAGAGCACATTAAGCAGATGAAAATAAGTGGGCTATACAGAGAAGAGAAAAAGATAAAAAGTCAAGTTGCAATTTCAAAAAGTGTACTAATCTGTACTCTGTTCATGAAAAATTTAATAATGATGAAAGTGACACAGAACTGTGCAGCCTTGAGATTTAAAATATGAAAACTAACAATAGATAATCAATATGGTTTACGCCAAAAGTGAATGGCAAATTTATCAAAATGGAACTAAATACTGGTTTACTTCTTTGTTATTCCAGAAAATGAGTTTGAGAAGCATTTCAAAGATAGTAAACTGAAGCCCACAGATATCCAACTAAGAACATACTGGAGAAAAGATACAGTAACTCCTGTGGGAATGACATCCGTAGCAGTGAAATACAACAACCCAGCAAGTCACATTGAGCTTGAATGTGGTAAAAAGAAGAGGATCAGCATTGTGGGTCATGATTGGCTGAGACAACTACAACTTGATTGGAGATCCATTCACAACTTGCATGCCACATCCCTTGCAATGAAGTGAATTAATTAAGATATTGGAAGATGCCACAGTAGTGTTTAAGGATTGCATTAGAAAACTCAAACATATCAAGAGTAAAATAGTGTTAAGTGAATAGCCGCACCCAACTTCTACAAAACCTGTCTGGTTCCTTATACCATCCTTGATAGAGTAGTTAATGAGCTAGGTCATATGGAGGCTGAAGGAAATTTTTCCAAGATTGAGTGGAGCCCATGGGCAAAGCCAATTGTCCCAACAGTCAAGAAGAAAGGTGCACTTTTCTCTTTAAAATGTACTTTTTATGGTTGTAAGACTATACTGTACTCCAAGAACAAGGGGTACAGTAGGTTTACCGCATCAGTAATCTATTTGCTGGTCAGAGCCACCAGCCAGGGTGTCGAAGGAGCTGGGAGATGAGTTGGAGAAGGAGAAGCTGGTGCTTGGCCAGGAGAAAAAGAAGCCATTGGACGGCTGGGAGAGGGGAAAGCCAGTGGCAGCTGGCAGAAGAAGGAGAAGTTGGAGATCAACCAGGAGAAGGAGAAGCTGGCAGACGGCCAGAAGATGGAGAAGCTGACAGACGGCCAGGAGAAGCAGATGCTGATGAACGGCCAGAGATGGTGAAGCCAATGGACAGCCGGGAGAAAGTGAAACTGACAGATGGCCGGGAGAAGGTGAAGCCAACAGACGGCCGGGAGAAGGTGAAGCCAATGGACAGCCGGGAGAAAGTGAAACTGACAGATGGCCAGGAGAAGGTGAAGTCGACAGACAGCCGGGAGAAGGTGAAGCGGATGGACGGCCAGGAGAAGGTGAAGCGGATGGACGGCCAGGAGAAGATGAAGCTGACAGATGGCCGGGAGAAGGTGAAGCCAACAGACGGCCGGGAGAAGGTGAAGCCAACAGATGGCCAGGAGAAGGTGAAGCCAACAGACGGCCGGGAGAAGGTGAAGCCAACAGACGGCCAGGAGAAGGTGAAGCGGATGGACGGCCAGGAGAAGATGAAGCTGACAGATGGCCGGGAGAAGGTGAAGCCAACAGACGGCCGGGAGAAGGTGAAGCCAACAGATGGCCGGGAGAAGGTGAAGCCAACAGACGGCCAGGAGAAGGTGAAGCCAACAGACAGCCGGGAGAAGATGAAGCCAACAGACAGCCGGGAGAAGATGAAGCCAACAGACGGCCAGGAGAAGATGAAGCCAACAGACGGCCAGGAGAAGATGAAGCCAACAGACGGCCAGGAGAAGGTGAAGCCAACAGATGGCCAGGAGAAGATGAAGCCAACAGACGGCCAGGAGAAGATGAAGCCAACAGACGGCCAGGAGAAGATGAAGCCAACAGACGGCCAGGAGAAGATGAAGCCAACAGACGGCCAGGAGAAGGTGAAGCCAACAGACAGCCGGGAGAAGGTGAAGCGGATGGACGGCCAGGAGAAGATGAAGCTGACGGATGGCCGGGAGAAGGTGAAGCCAATGGACAGCTGGGAGAAGGTGAAGCCAATAGACAGCCGGGAGAAAGTGAAACTGACAGACGGCCGGGAGAAGGTGAAGCCAACAGACAGCTGGGAGAAGGTGAAGCTGACAGACGGCCAGGAGAAGGTGATGCCGATGGACGGCCGGAGAAGGTTCAGAGGAGGTGACCTGGGTGCAGACCATGCTGCTGCCTGCCACTCAAAGATATCAGAGTTGGTGTGCAGAAGCAGCATGCAGTGTAACATTGAGTGACTGTCTTGGATGTTTCTCTTGCAGTTGCAAGACCCTGTTGGGCATTGATAAAGTGAAATGCCACAGGCCTGTTTCTCTGGTTTGGTGAAAAGACAAGTGATGAGGCAGTAGCAGGGCCTTGATTGTAGTGAAGACAAGGCCTCAAGTGGGCCTGCCTTCTGCTGCAGTCCAGGAGATGATGCTGGAGACGATATAACGTGTAATCTGTGCTCAGCTGGGGCTGGCCTCTCCCGTTAATGCTGTCCTGCAGTGTTTGACAAGCTGCATTGCCGGGAGCTGTACCATCAATTTGCATGTCACTTAGGGACTTGGACTGTGCATGTATTTTCTTGTGTAACGATATGTGTGTGTGTGTGTTTTTTTTTCTCTCTCTTGCTATGTAATGCACCTGTGTCCCAGAGGAACGCTCTCTCATCCAACTGTATCCATGTATGGTCTGAATGACCATTAAACTTGATTTGATTTGATGAGTCTTTCAGGATCTGTGGTGATTTTAAGGTTACCATCAAACAATTCTGAAAGTTGATCAATACCCTCTGCCTAGGATAGAGGATATATTTGCAAACCTTTCTGGAAGAAAACACATCAGCAAACTGGACATAGCTGAGGAAAAAGAGTCCAAAGTTTTTCTCACCATAAACACTCACAAAGGTCTTTATTATTATAATAAGCTTATTTTTGAGGTAGCACCTGCACTTGCATTCAGCAGAAAGCTCTGGACCAGGTGCTGTAATGCTGCCCTGGCACTCAGTGGTACCTGGATAACATCATTATTACCAGTGCGAATAACAAGAATCATCTGAAAAATCTCAAGACAGTGTTAAATAGATTAGAAGATTATGGGCTTAGTGCACAATGCGACCAGTGTGAATTCTTTAAACCAAGCATCACTTACTGCGGCCACACAATTGATGCACAAGTATTACACAAGTGTGCTGAGGAAATTCAAGCAGTAGTGGATGCTCCAAAGGATGTGTCACAATCATGGTCCTTTTTAGGATTTGTCAGCTGCATGACAGGTTCCTGTTAAATTTGACAACTGTGTTCCATCCCTTGAATTTATTACTGCAGATCAGGAAGAAATGGCAATGGATAAAGCAGTGTGAGATGGCTTTAAAAAGGTAAAGGAAATGGTGATGTCAGACACTGTACTCACACGTTATGATCCACATCATCCAGTGAAGTTTGCCTGTAAACACTTCAACTTATGGAATAGATACAGTCAAGTCGCATGTTATGAGCGATGGAAGTGAATGCCCCATAGCTTTTGCATCATGTTTCCTTACTACTCCAGAGTAAAATCACGCACAGATTGACAGAGAGGCCTTGAGTCTGGTTTGGAGTGTAAGGTATTTCAGCTACTACTTACCCTCGTTACAGATTATCAACCACTAGTGTCCATTTTCAATCCACAGAAGGGTGTTCCATTAACACCAACAGCACAAATGCAGGAATGGGCTCTGTTTCTTGGAGGATACAATTACGAGGCTGAATTCAAGAGAACAACTAATCATGGAACTGCTGATGGATTGCTGTGTTTGCCCTTGAAATAGAAAGTACTGGAAACGTTTACAAAAAATGACACTCCTCTTAACGTATTCTCCCTAGCGCAAATCAAAAGTCTCCCTGCTATGGCAGAGATGATCCAAAGAGAAACCAGAAAAGACCTCACACTATCACAGGTCTACCCGGCCACCCACAATGGCTGGAATGTGCAACAGAAACTCTAGCTCCCCAATCTTTACCAGCACCGAGATGAACTTGCCCTTGTCAGAGGTTGCCTTATGCAGGGATTGAGAGCTGTTGTGCCATCCAAGCTGAGAGCAATTGGAGGATCTGCATGTTGGTCATATGGTTGGCATCTGTCTGTCTTGAAGGACAATGGATGATGGGCATCATCACAAGCCTGGGCGGAAGGTATGGAGATCCTGAGATGCCCAGTTGTCAAGAACCCCCTCTCGGCCTCACCAGTGTAGTTCAAAAGAAAGCTTATGGAGCAATGTGTCTGGCACCAGCTTGGCTACAGGAGCTGCGGGAAGGATGGTCAATGACATCCCGCCACCTTAGGGGCTCCATTCCAGATTTGCTGTCTGGAATTACCCCCATAGTCCTCACCTTCTGAGGCTGCCCATAAGGCAGTGGGGCTATTTACCCATAGCTGAGGATTTGGACATGTCCACACACCGTTGGGCCTGCATGCTATGTATGTAGGGGCCAGACCACCTCCCCGTCCTCTGTAGTTCAGCTTGAGTCTGAAAGGAGCTCAGTTTCTGTGTGTCGCCAGCGAGGAGGCACTACATGAGGCTTGCTGTTGGAGAGGCTATGTACTGGCAGGGAGAGACTTACATATTCAGCTCTCCTTTTTGCAAGATTGCTAGCCAGTGATGGAAGATGAATGTGAGTGACAAGCACTACCCACTACACTACTGCACTAGACATATCACAACAATTATTTTGACAGCATTTGGTCATATAGGTGTGGTTAAAATGAAAGGATTAGCTCGAAGCTTTGTCAGGTGTCAGGTGATTCTACCTTGGGTAGAATCAGATCAAGGAGCTCGTGATGCACTGTATGGGATACCAACATGTCCCGAAGGTGCCAAGTGCAGTGCCTCTCCATCCCTGGGAACGGCCTGCATTGCCCTGACAGAGGATACATGTGGAGTTTACTGGATGTTTCATGCGGCACAAGTATCTTGTTAGTAGTGGATGCAGCTACAAAGTGGTCAGAAGTTTTCCCTACAGACCTACAGCCTTGCACTCTGTTATCTATCTAGTCAGTGACAATGGCCCACAGTGTATTGGGAAACAGTTTGCATCATTCCTAAAAATGAATGAAATAAGATATATTACACCTGCACCATACCACCCAGCTACAAATGGTTTGGTGGAAGGGTTTGTCCTGAGTCTCAAGAACACACTGCGAGCAATGTCAGCAGAACACTAAAGCTGAACCAGAAGCTCGCCAATTCCCTCCTTTCATAGGGTAATGCAACACATTCCACAACCTACAAATCACCAGGCATGTGTAACTCGGTCATCCCTAGCATCTTCACTTGGGTCTTCTCAAACCCAGTCTCAGGACAAACAGCTGAGACAAACTGAAGCCTCCTCAAACAAAGGGGTTCAATGTTTCATTCCCAGACCAGCAGTCCTAGCGAGGGACTACAGAGGCGATCAAAAGTGGGTACTCAGAAAGATTAAGCACAGAACTGGACCACTCTTCTACACAGTGGAGATGTTGTCTGATGTCGTCTGGTGATGACGCATCAGTTGAGGAGAGCAGAGTCAATTGTTAGAGAAGAAAGTTGGCTACTGCTGTCAGAACCATTTCCTGCGGTCAGAGTCAACTCCTACAACCACCACGGAGGAAATCCCAGAACCTAAGATTGTTTCACATCCGCAAGTGTCTCCTGATGAGCAGCGTGACCTCCCTTGTCAAGAAAGACACTATCCCACAAGAGTAAGAAATTCTTCACAGCAATTAGGCCTGCATGGGACAGTTTAAAATTTACTATGCTGTGGATGTCTATATATACTAGTTGTATTATATAATACACTGCATATATAGTTGAAATGCATTCTCTGTTCAGTTGGAGTTTATAGCTGAGCAGGGAGGAGTGTTGTGTATTTAATGTTTCAGTAATATTTGAGTAATCTTGTATATGTATTGTTTGATTAAGCATTCTTGTTCACTTAAATAATCTATTATGAGTTATATATATAAATCTATGAACTGTATACATGATCATGCTACCACGTGATACAGGCACACTTCACTTAAGTATAAATGCCAAGTTAGACCCACATTCCAGGACTCCCGTGTCTTCCTTTGAATTATTTTAGTGTTTTGAAGTTTCAAAACCTAACACTATTCTTCTTAAGATAAGTGAAGCTAGCACTGGGGCAAAACAAGGGATCAATTAATATCCAAGGATAAAAAACAACATTCTGGAAGTGGCCCCTTGACCTTAAGTAGTGTGTTTGAAATTCCTGAAAATCTGCTATTTATCTGCCAGACTGCTGAAGAAACATAAAATAATGGCTAAAATTAAACTTACACCATCTTTGCCCCAGTTTCCTTCACCCCAGCATTCCTCTTCCCCTCTGGTAAGCACAGTCTGCTGATTGACATAGTTCTTCATCCCAAAATTTATCCAAGGACCTTGGTTGGCATCAAGGATTTAATTTTCATCATGAGGCCACAGCTGATGACAGAGCTGCATGCATTAGCATCTAATCCTGAAGTTGCAAATGCGGGCAAAACGTGGGACTGTGTCACAATTTTCTGTTCAGGTGTTCACTGCCTGTGGCACAAAAGTGGGCCCAAAGAATTACTATCGCAGTCACCTTTTTCCTTCACGCCAAACTTCTGGCAATGTCTTTCTGCCACTTTCACATCACAAAGGTTTTCTTTATCAACATCCAGTGCTATTGTACTTCAGGTTATGACATAAAAAGTCAATGAAGTAAACCATGAAATGAGCGACCTGAGGCATTAATGCCATGAGTTGTAATTCAGCTGTTTTATGACGTTTTTGCACCTCTTCAGGCAGATAGGTTAACTGTAGTCAAAGTCAGGAAACATCCTCATAAATACAGACAATTGAAAAGGAAAGTGATATTAAAAAAGGTCTCATAGTAGAAAGCTTAGGTCAATGACAAGATCTGATAAGGACAATATTTTCAAATTTCATTCAACCGCAAGCCAAAGAATCACCTGCACTTGAAACTAACAACCAGATCAACTTGCAATGAATATATTTTGTATCTTAAATCTCATATTTAGTCTTACTAAGAAACAAATCTTTTATCATGCTGGTTTCTTTTCTTTTGTTGCAAGTATCTTCGCCTCAAATGAGTGTTATGGAAATGGATAATAAGCATCCCTGCAAGCTCAATTTCTAATCTTTATGAATATTAATCCTCTTGTATGAAAGAATAAAAAAATTATGACACCCTGCAGACTAGCAGACTGCCTACTATCAGAAAAAATGGGTCATTAATTTTTAAAAAGGAAACATTCATTATAATGCTTTCTTAGACAAGACTTTGATTTTTTTAAAAATATGACCTTAATTTACCTCTTGATAATGAACATTGGTAATACTAAACAGCCTCATGCATATACTATTAGGAGCCCGAAAGGTGCAGGTATAAGTACAGAAATATGTCTGATCGGTGGCTATTTAATGTCTGCTTTGCCTATTTTTAAAGGACAAGGGCTAATAATGGACTGTTTAACATTCCAATCACATGACACCTGAGGAGAATAAATCAGCTGCACAGCAAGACACCGCACAACTAATTTTCATGTAAAAGGGTGATTGCCTTTTTGCCGTTGTGATGTTTTTCAAAGCTGTTTAAGCACAAACATCCTCGTCTATTGGATATGAATTATTAATAATAAAAAAGAGGCAAAGCTTTCTTTTTCTAAATACCATCCACGAGCTCAAGTGCTTAAAGGGATTCCTGATTTACATAGTCCCAGTTGGAGTTTAATGAACACTGCCGGGCCACCCTTCAACATGGAAATGAGTGTTCATGTTTTTAAGCAGGGAATAAGTGCTTTTTGCTAGCAATTTATTCACCTAAAGTTTTTGACATAACGTGCATCAGATAAACTGTCGTCTAAATTGCAAACTAATTAGTGATTCAAACATTTTCAAGCTGATTGATGACAGAATAATTTACACTTGTTTCTCAGCTTCTAGCTGGCACAGTCTGGTGATTTGAGCCCTAATTAACGCTGGTACATCATTCATGTTCTGTCATACCAGTACATACAATTAAAAGGTAGTTTAAATGAAATTTCAAATAAAAAGGGCTTGTGAGTGCAAACATGTAAAGAGCTACACCATTTATGCTCAGAATGATTGCAGACAGCAGTCGATCTGATGGAAAACATTTCTGTAATGGTAGGCAGAAATAGTTTTATTATCAAACATTTCAGTGTGTGTGTGTGTGTGTGTGTGTGTGTGTGTGTGTGTGTGTGTGTGTGTGTGTGTGTGTGTGTGTGTGTGTGTGTGTGTGTGTGTGTGTATGTGTGTGTGTGTGCATGCGCGCGCATGTGTTTTAATCTATGTAAATACTATATTGGCCTGTAACTATTGGCATGTAATTATTTAAATTAGTCCTTTATAGTTTTTTATGGTTTGGAGAATTCTGCAGACAATCCTCTTTGGCATAATAAAATTGACATTCAGATTATGGTTGTGCAAAATGGACTGGATTACCTATGATTAGCCCAAGCCTTTTAATATTAATCAACAGAGCACCTCTGGCAAAGGTGAATGATGGCAATTCTTGCATGTGTGTGAATGACCCCAAATTAACAACTATCTGAAGCTATCTGTGTATAATGGTAATTTATCACAGTATGAAGGAAAATTTAGAGATCATTCTTGCAAGTAAAAATCTGTTTATTTCATGGATGGCACAGCTAGTAGAACTGCAGCCTCACAGTACCAAAGGCCCAAATTCAATCCTGACCTTGGGCGTTGCCTATTGAGAGATTGCACGCTCTCCTGCAACTGCCAGGCTTCCCTCCCACATCCCAAAGTTGTTAAGTTAATTGACTGAGCTAAATTGGTCCTAGTGGGTAAGTGAATGGTAGAATCTGGCTTAATGAAAATATGGAAAAAACAGTTTTAAATGGAATATAAGTAGGATTGGCATGAATGGGTGGAGCATGATCAGCACAGATTTAATGGGCCAAATGGACTGTTGTTGCTCTGCATTTCCCTGTGTTTCTAATTGAGCTTCTTAAACAGGATGGCTTTAAAATGAAATGTCACTGACCAACAATTGTGATCAAAGAATCATGATTTGATAAGTTTGCTCTTTCAAATATTAAATATTGACCCATGAGACAGTAAAATGGAATTAATAATTGCCTCAACACAATAAAATATTTTAATACACAGCTTTAATAAATTTATATTTTTATCCTGTAATAATCTTGCCAAGCATTGATTATATTTGATTTTCTTCCTTCCTTTATTAAGTGTCAAGGCACCTTGGGCTGTTTAATGTGATGTTGTTGTAGAATTTTTGTCATTGATGTGCCTTTACATCCTTATAATTCAGAGTAAACAGATGCCAAACATAAGTCATTCAATTCTTACCTCTAGTATTAATCCTTGTTTAATTATAAAGGCTATTGTTTACTTGGCTTGAACTTGTGTTCAACCAATGTACAATCATACTTTCTTGTAAATCAGCTTTATTTTGTGGAATCATTTACTGTGTACTCCAGTGAGAACTGTTCTCCCAAAGGAAACCAAATTTTGAAAAGGGAAAAAAAGAAAGAAACAAACAATATTATTTTAGTTAATAACTTCTGGCTTTTATTTTTATGTATTTGTTCCTGTAATACAACCCTAAAGGATCTATAAATAGTTAGACATAAAGACTCCTGTAGTAATTAAAGAGTAGAGTTGTTAGTTCTGACAGAGTAACTGCTGTTGAATGAAGCAATCTTTAATGTAAAGAAGGAATGGAGTTAGAGAGAACTAACACTGGATGGGAACTAACATTGAACCAAGTGTAATTTTTTTAATTGACTCTTCAACCTTCAATGCCAAGAAATCATAAACAATGCTAAGTGGAATTCTTCAGTGAATGCATCAGAGGCAGAGGTACAATGAACTGATTGCAAGTTGGGCTGGGAGCTGATGCAATTTTCAATAGTCTCCATGGTGTTTCTGGAGAAATTAATCACTTTACTTTCATTCAGAGGTGTGTAGCTTTTCTTCAAATAAAAAGAGAAAATTGACCGAAAATTCCAATGCATGGCATTCCCAGAATTTATATTGTTATAATCTTCTTAATTTAATATTTTGGTGTTGAAATCCTCTTTCAGCACTCAAAGTATTAATGAGTTTATAGTCCTATTGGTGCCAAGATTTTTTGGTGTAAAACACAGCACGAACAACACTAAGCCAGTAATTTCCTACTTTTACTAGATAGCCTAGTATTTCAGCGCCTGTATCAGAATGGGGTGTTGTGGTAAGGATTTGAACAGATTAGAGAAAAAAATGACAAAAATGTTGACTTGAAATTCACAGTTATTAATCAGGTATAAAACTGAACTTGTATCACATTCCAGTCTTAATTGAAACCTTACACAATATTCAGTTGCTAACTTTGATGGAAGAATGGACGTGTTGGTTAGCAGCAGCATTTAAATTTAAATTCTAGCAATTAATCAATTATGTAATTTTAAATTACAAAATTAATATTTTTATGAAGCAAAACAGAAAGTTTCAACAAGATCACATGCTTTGTTAAGGATTACATCATTACTAAATTGAAAACTTCCCAGAAGTTACCAGATAATATCACTGATCTAAACATATGACTGATCCTGCACAGTATAACATTACTGTTCAGAAAGGGATTGAAATTACATATAGTTGAAAAATGAATAATATATTATTATGAATAAATAATGACAAAATTGTTGCAGTCATTGCAACAATCCAGTGGACAGATACACTTGTGCTGCATTATTATCTAATTTAAGATTTATTCTTTATTGCTCAGGAAAAAGACACAACTATTATTGGGCCTCATAATGGTTCATGAGTAGTGTCTTTTCCCCATGTGATTTAAGTGATTTTGACTATGGGATGATCGTTGGTGCCAGACAGAGTGACTTGAATATCTCAGAAACTGCTGATGTCCTGGGATTTTCGCATACAACAGTACAGAGAATGGTGCAAAAAGTAAAAAAGAACATCTCGTGAGCGGTAGTTCTATGGGCAAAAACACTTCATTAATGAGAGAGGTCAGAGGAGAAGGGCCAGAATGGTTCAAGCTGACAGGCAGGTGAGAGTAACACAAATAACTGTGCGTGGCAACAGTGGTGTGCTGAAGAGCATCTCCAAGTGCCCAACACATTGAACCTTGAAGTGGATGGACTACAGCTGCAGAAAACCATAAACATATATTCAGACAACACACACACAATGCAGGAGGCACTCAGCAGGCCATGCAGCATCTATGCAAAAGAGTAAGCAGTCAATGTTTCAGGCCAAAACCCTTTATCAGGACATATACCCAGAGGCCAATTTATTACATACATGAGGTACCTAATAAAGTGGCACTGACTATATATCTGCGTATTTTTGTTTTCTGCACCAAACTTCAATGAAGATAAAATGGACCATCTTAGGTGATCTTATAATTAACAGTTAACAATTCTTTATGAAAAGTCTTTCAGATATTAGGATTTCACTAGCATTGAATGGCTATCCTCCACCAGCCAGCTTTGGCAATCGATTTAAACTGAGTCAATTCCAATCCTGTCCTTACTCAATAATACTCACTTGCAGTAGACCTATGAGCATTGAGCAATTTGTACCCCTCTTTGACCTATAGACTCTAAACCCAGTGGCACAGTGAACGTAGGTCAGCTGGAACCAAATATCATAACACAAACTGGGGGATAACTCAAGACTTCCCTCAGTAGCAGGATTTGCCCAGACATCAGAAATTTTTGTTTTACAAGCTGAGTGATTTAGGAGCAATTCCTTTATTTTAAATTACACATGAGGTCAAATATGAAGACAGCTACCTTTTCTTTTTACCAAAATGCACAATATTTCAAAAATCACTATTTAAGTTGATTTGGTGAAACTGCACACATGCTAATAGTTTAGAAGACTTTCATTCATCAAGCATTCAGCATGCTACACCAGCTTTCTCTTCAAAAACCACCTCTAAAACCTATTGAAATTATTTTATTGTTCATCAATTTATCCTAAAGAAAAAATTTCAAACAAATATTTAAATAGAAAAGTCACATTTTGATCAATTTTACCATTTGTGATTTACAGCCTGGGGCATGTGTTTGTGTAGAATTGCTAGAAATGTTAAGTGGAGAATGCTTGAACCCAAATCCTTGATAAGTGAAATTATTGCTCAAAGCTCTAATCCAGAAGTGTTTAATTTTAAATTCTGCTAGACTACCCGCTGTCTTGTAGACAAAAGGTTTGGACTCTGTCTGTTACATTTCAAGTTACACACATTGGAACACATGTTGGATAGGACCTGGATCTTCTTGAAAAATATCAACAATTCCATCTACAAATGTTGGTGTTTTCCCAAATAAACGTCAGCTGTCACACAAAGTCCCAATCTACACAGACCCTAACCCAACCTAAGGAAATACAGAAATACATTAATAAAATGGATATTATTCTCCTCCCAGCAAAGCGTGCTTTCTACATGATTAAGAAATATTCAAGTAAGAATCACAGCAGTCAATTTCACTCCAAAAATATTATGTCCCATAACCATTCAGACTGTATAGTTTTGGTAAACAATGAAAGTAAAATGCCATATTTTCCATTTGGTTTCTTTTTCTCCTCTGTACAAAACATATCCCTCTGTCAGTACAGATGAGTTATATGTGTTGCACACTAGTGACATATTCACAGCATTTGGTGTTAAAATTCTTCTGGCCTAGTCTGATAACCTCTTTTTATTTTCATTTTGAAATGTTTTTTCCCAAGAGAACTCTGCACAATAACAGTTTCCATTAAAGCTGAAGCATCTCTTCAATTTCGAAGGTAGGTGCACATAAAATGTTATTGAGTTTATTATCAATTTTGTAAGTGTCCAACTTCAAATATATAAAAAGCAGTCTCAATGAAAACTTTACACACATTTACTGAAATATTAGTTATTAAAAAATCAGGGATTTGATTTTAGATTATTAGTTTGGAACCAAAAAATGGAAAATAATATCGAGACATTAAAAATTAAACAACTTGGCTTAAATTTTAAATTAACCCTTTGAGTCCACAAGGTTTTTTTATATAATGGTCAGAATGTACTGCTATGATTCTATCACAGAACAGCTGCAGTAATGTCGCCAGTGTTTAAAAACATGAAGAGGAATTACAGAGAGACCAGTTCCATTAGCAAGAATCTTGTAATAGAATAATGTTTAATTTAGGCCTTGTTTCAAGAAATGCCACTTCTTAAGAAATTCTAGTAACTCAATATATGAAACATGTTCTTATTCAGTATGTTTAGGTCACACAAGAATGACACTGAGATTTTAAAATATGGATCTTACAGATTATTCTCTACAAGTTGGAAGGAAAAGGTATTATATTATAACGTTACACCAGAGACCCTGCACAAACAGCTATGGGAATATTCTCAAAATTTTTATTATGCAATTAGACCCATAATATATCAACACTGATTTCTAAATAATTGATACTCTCTGTGTTCCAAAAAACAGAAACATTTATTGAGTATTTCCAATTTGGTTTGGGTAATCTTGTAAACTGGAATGAACAATGTGACCAGCTATTAGCTTTCCTTTCCATGAGCATAGCATTACCTGTGGCATTTTCTATCTGCCCTCTCTTTCTCATTGTTTAAATGTCAGACATGAAGTGTTTATTAGTAACATCATAGACTGCAAAAGGCAAAGAAAAACAAATGCTGTTACAATTAAATGGCAATTTTAAAAAATGTCATCAGAAGTCCTTCAGTTCTGTCGATGTAGGTTCAAACCCATCTAAGTGATAAGTTGCAAATGTCAGCATTCATCGGGTGCAGGTCATGATTAGAATGTGCTTTGGCAGCTTCACTCCACAGTACAACATAGTGCATGCCGTCATAATTACTGTGCTAAGATCTCGGCTCATACCCATGAGTCCAATTGAATTTCAAGTTGCAAATGAGTTGTCAGGTATGATGCCAGAACAAGCTGAGGTAGGTTCACACTGCAAAACAGAGCAAGATATTGGCCTTAATGTTTACTGTAGTGCATATTGGGAGCAGGGAATAAGGAAGGGTTGTGGCTGCTTTCTCTAAATGAATTTATGTGTCTTTCCTGATTTCCTGCTACACAGTCAACCCAACTGATAGGCTCCCCTGCTTACAAGTGGGAAATCCTGCAACACAAAAATGAGACGAGTGTTGGGAGTGGGTTGTTTTGAGGGAGGTGGAGAAGTGATTTTGACAGAGAAGTTGTAGCAGATCAATGGTAAATTTAATGATTATAAAGGTTAGATGTAGATTTACACGGTAGACAGTTGTGCCCGAGAGAAACAATTGTACACCTCCAGCCTATAAGTGGCGCTGTAGGGACATTTGACTGATGGATCCACTGCATCACAGCTGCTGAGTATTCTGAGGCCCAGGAAATGCACATGAGTGTAGAGAAATAAAATCAAACTTTGTTAAAATAGAATACACAATCTTCTTAAAAGTCTATGCTCAATGACTGCATATACTGAGAAAGGAATGGTGACCTTTCACTCTCTCCTGCCTCTTTCCAATGAGTTTCAAAACCAGAATAAATCTGGTTTATTAGCATTGACATATGTTATGAAATTTGTCATTTTCTGGCAGCAGTACTGTGGAATACATAAAAATTTACTATAGGTTACAATGATAATAGATAGATAAAGCAAGCAAAAAGAGAGCAAGACAGTGAGGTATTGTAGCTTCATTGATTCATGAACGATTCAGAAATCTGATGGAGGAGGGAAAGAAGCTGTTCCTAAAATGCTGAGGTGCCTTCTGTACCTCCTCTCCCATGGAATAACAAGAAATGGTTGAAGGGGACTGAAGAAGATCTCAAATTTAAGAATTCACTCTCCCGTGCAAACTGGGGAGTTTAAAATCTTTCCACCTTCTCCATCCACGCTATTCCATGACACTGTTTCAGTCCCAGTCCCTCTCTGGGCTTTCTATATTTAACCAAGATATGTTTTTGTTAGAGGGGACTGCCAGAAGTATGAATGGGTGGCAAGCCCAAGCCCATACATCCTGGGCCAATTTTATTGACATTGCAGTTGGCAATACCTGCTGGCTTTTAAACTACTCCTAATTTATATAGTAAGGCAATAAAGGCCTAACCTAGGGGCAGAAAAATTCACAAATCCACTTGGCTACTGCCAAGCATTCCCACACACTCTCTAAACTTCACTCAGTAATACTTAATAAAGTATTTTCCTTAACCAACGGATAAAAAGAAGAAGAGTTTTATCAAGTTTTGGAAACTCTAAACTATATCGCCCTTTTGAATTCTATTATGTTAAGTGTTTTCCCTCACTGCTTTGAACTGCCCTTTAAATAACATTTTCAATAAAACCACCTGCAGAGATGAGATTGTGTCTCTAAAATCTGCACAAAAATGTTCAGTCTTTATCTTTGAGGCTAGAATAATGCTGTGTTGAAGGCACTATACTTCTCAGTTCCTAGACATCACCTGCAGCAAGAGATCTCACTGGGACAGTCACAGTGGGGATGGAACGGGGAAGAAGTCAAATCAGTGAGAATATAAATGAATTCTTCAAGCATTATTTACACTGAGGTAATGATGTTGCTTTTCAATGACTTCCAGGAATGTTTTCTTTTGTTTGCTGTTAGAGTCCCATGAAAGTATTATTTTAGGTCTTCAATAAATATTGTGAATTCATTCCTTCTTCGGTGCCATCAAAACAAATTATAGTTGCGCCCGTGCATGGTTTGCATCTGTCAAGATAAAAAACCAGGTTGGCCTTTCTGTAAATAGATTTTGTTTTATTCCTTTATTTTTCACAGTCATTGTAGAGCTCCAGAGCAGGAATGGATACTGATTGATTGGAGCGTGCCTTCAATTATCTGAGAATATTTTAAAAACCGTCCCGGAGGAGTTATTTCATTTCAATTAGTTCATCTGTTTTGAGGGTGCTGATGGAGACTGGGTGCAATCTCAGGTACTAATGCCTCACTTATGAGGTTTTTCTACCAATTAGACCTATGGTGTGAATGACAGCTGGCTATTCAGCTGTGGGAAGTATTATGTATTTATTCAATACTATTCTTACAGGTTCTCCACACATACAATGCAGGCATGATGGACAGTGCCCAGGGAAGAGAATCCTGGCTGAATGCTGCCCTTTACAGGCCTTACCTTCCACCAAGATCCATAAAATACCCACAAACCAACACCTTTAGTCATTGTGACTACAGGTTGCTCTAAAGTTAGAGGAATTGTTAACAAGAATAAGATAAGCAGGGAATTCACGTGGTAAAAATACCCGACTGCCCTCTGCAATACTGTAATTTTTTTTTCGGGGGTTTACATGGTGAGATCCGATTTGCAGCTCATTTCAGGGAAATATGCCTTTAAGAAATACCTAAGCACTTCAGAAGAATGTTTAGGAAGCTAGTGCCATGTGGCATTCATGTGTGAACAATCAAATCAAATCTGATTTGAGCATTGTCAGTTAGATCCAGCACATAATAGCTGGAACTAGCAGGATGAACAGATGAGTAGGGGCATTGCTGATCGCTGAACTGACAAGTCTTAAAGATGGGTAACGTCCTCCCCCCCCCCCTTCTCTCTGCCCATGCCTGCTCTGTAACATCAGCCATTTATTTCAGAAAACCCTCCAAACTGTGGCAGCTCTTTGATATTTGCTCACTGACCCTGCCAGGCAAACGGGAGCTCTTCCATCCCCACCCCCACCCACCCAAAGTTGTCATCCGCCACAGTTTTATTTTATTTTTTAGCCTTTGGGGTAAGAAAATTGAAGAGATTAGGAGCCCATCTCTTTCCTGTTCACTGCATTTCTGTTTCAGTAAATTGCCACCAACCTTCAATCTCCTGGTCAAGGATCTCCAAGCTCTTTCCACTGATATGACAGCCCAGTCAGCTTGATAAATGGTGCACACCCCCTCCAGCACAATGCAAGAGATTTACAATATAAGTCCACCATTGCACCTTGAGCACATAGAGGAGAGAATTATCCTCACTGTTACTGTTCCAGTAAGGCACAGTTCATTGTACAGTGGCTGCTTCTTGCCTTTTTATCTAGTGAAATACAAGAATATTTATTAAAAATATTTTAATTTGTTATACAATCAGACTGTAATGTAGGAAATTCTTCAGGCACATCCTCTGTGTGCAACGTTTTAGAGCAACCTTCAATAAATTTTGACTAATACTGATCATTTGAAATTTTGTGTTATGAATATCACATATATATTTTTCCTCAAACCAAGTCGCACTTAATTTCACTTGCAAATTTGTAATTGCTATTTTGTCAATCATTCTGATTATAGCACATAATTTCTAATTTGCAGCCCCGATAAAATCACTCACAATCACAGGCTCTTGTTGAATTTGAAAAATGCCGCTTTGCTAGTGTCTCCTGAAAAATATAGTTTCTGCTTAAATCCCCCAGCACCATCAGGCTGAATCAAAGTCAACTGCCACAGACTTGTAATAAAATAACTTCACTTGCATGCACTACATTCCTATTATAACCCTGCAACGAAGCATTATCTAAATTGTGTGTTATTTATTAGGAAGGCAGCAAATAAGTAATCCTGAAAGACAAATCCCTTTAGTCATGCATGCAGCTGCCGCAAGTAGACGAAGATACGATAACCGAAAGGTCTAGTGAGGAGGATAGTATCTATTTAACATAAGCATCATCTCTGAGCACACAAATCATGGGAATACACAGAGAGTCCGCCTTGGGATTGCTTGCAGGACCCACTGATGCTTACAATAGCTTCAAGTTCACCTTGTGTGAAGAGAGGTGCCTGATGGCCCCAGAGAAAGCAAAATCCAAATGTCGATTTGTAGATGGAGTGAGGAGAGCCTGCTGGCTGACAGGCTGATTTATTGGATTCTTCCAATTAATCACCGCCAGCCTGTGGCCAAACTGATTTCCAGCAAAACTGAAAGGCAGCCGAGGGAAACAGGCTTATAAGCATAAAGCCGCATAATGGTGTTCAATGAAGTGTGAGACTTTTAGTTCAGTTTCACTGAGCTTGCCACACCACCGGAATGTCAAAGAGGATTGTGGGTGGAAAAATTATGGATTTAAACTGCCAGCTGTAAATGAGGTCAATATGTCTGGTTCATAAACAGTCCAAACCATTCCTTGAATTCAGTGAGGAAGAAAATTAGCGTACAGCCAAAGCTGTAGACAAACCTCATTGAGATATAATTGCAGCTATAAATACAGGTGGAAAGCTTGGGCCATACTAACATGCCACACATTACTTCTGGTACCTTCACACTGCAATATCTGTATCTCTGCCATGTATTCATGGGTCAGGTGCTGTTCAAATTAATTGATGAGTCTATTATATTTCATCTTATTTTATTCAGGCAATATTGAAAATCAAAGAAGCACATCAGAAAGCTTTTTTCTAGCTTTTCCATTTAAATTATTTTGAAATGTGTGAAGAGACTTACAGTTTGAAAATCTGATAGTTTTAAAAACAATGCTTCCATAAAATTCATGTGAAGCTCAAGTTTAATGAGATTACATCAAACACAAATACAATATCCTTAGAAGTTATTATTCTTTACTGCCTCTTTACTTAAAGTAATCACAAATTCAACGCAATTACCTTCATTCTCTGGTTGCCATATTTGAAAGGACTCCAAATTTATTGCTGAGAATCTCCATGCACAGCCGTTTTGTTTAGGCAGCCGAGGTGGTGATTAGAATCCTATGCCCATTTTCAAATGCAGCTCTCAAACTTAATTCAAATAATGTGAACTTTGTTTGCAAGAACCAACCCTACAACATTTAAGGAGAGGGTGGGGGACGGTGGAGCATGTACTCCCGTTTCTATAGTAACATGGAAATACATATCATCATTGGTCCTCACTTGACCCTTGAATCTATGGCTAAGATGGGTCAGGTTGCCAATTGGCTGGCTTAACAATCAACCCTAATGAAGCTCAAAGAACAAAATACAGTCTTTGGGCTTCCACAATGGGGTCTGTCTTGGCTACCACCAGACCATTCACCCAAGTTTATGCTCTTAGGAGCTTCAGTAATATCATGCAAAAGCACTTATTCTACCTGTGTAACCTATCCCATATTCCCATTTCAGGTAGTGATGGTTCACTTAGTTTCGGTTCAATATTGGGAAGATATACCTCATCAGCCTGCAGGGCAGATTCCAAATCATTATTCTTTAAATGATTACTGAAGAGATATAATTACCTATTTTATTTGACCTTGAACAACAATTGCTTAAACCTGAGATCAGTGCCTGCATAACATGGACAGGAGATGAACTGTTACCAGCAAACAACATAGCTGATGTCCTGTATGGCGTGGCTGGGAGCAGTTTATTTAACACCGTCAAGAATGCTGCCAGGGGACAGGGAGCGAATTCATTTTTTGAACTGATTCTTCACATTGCCAGCAGTAGCAGACGGGCTTCATTTACTTTGCAGCCTGAGCAGCTGAAGTTGAGCTGCTGCTGATGGCAGGGATATAGTTAGAAGCAAATCATCCACAACTTTCATGGCTGATGCCAGTTGTTAAGCTAGATCATTCAGCTATAAAGTCAGGATGTTCTTATTCACACAAAAAGATAGTGGAAACCTGGAGTTATCTCACTTAAAAGATTATGGATGTTGGATTTGAAATTTTCAGGACCAATATCAGCCAATTTTTATCAGCAAGGGGACTGAAGGATTGGGATCAAAGGCAGGAAGATGGAGTGAGGTAAAGTTCAGTTTACAATAGAAAAGATTTGAGAGGCTGGATGACCCATTTTGTTCCTGGCTTCCTATGTCCGAGATAGGTTTTCAAAGCTTATGAAGTATGATGTAGAGCACACATAAATGCTCAAAACACATTTGCACAGTTTGCACAGAGATGTGTTTGGACCATTTTAGTTTCTGTACAAACTCATGCAACGATGCAAATCCTTTGAAAGGGAGCTCATTATCGAGCTGCATGGGATTATATCATGGTGAAACATCTTCTCATTGCCACTTCTGCAGTCATGGCATTACAAAGTGACGGAAGTATTTGACAGTTCCTTATTCCTCCTTCCCAAATTTCTCCTTCTCCAAAAATCAGATTCTTATTCAGAAGTCCCGCCGAGGGTCTCGGCCCAAAACATCGACTGTACTCTTACCCACAGATGGTGCCTCCCCTGCTGAGCTCCTCCAGCACTTTTTGTGTGTTGCTTGCTTATTCAAAATCTTGTTCACTTTTAAATGACCACTTGGTTGAATCTGCTTTTCTTCAGTAAGCATATATTTTACTCCCACTATGTATAAGGTGCGGCAGATAAGGCATGGTGTGTTTCCTTAAACCACCAACAGAGTACATTTATGTGCTCATTTTTCAGAAGGAAAAAAGAGACAAATCTGACCTATTTGGCAATGCTTATAGTTGTATGAAAAACAAAAACATATCAGTCTTGGAGGACAACAGAATAGCATTACAAAAATCACAGCTTTGTCAGCATTTTCATTCTAAAAGATCTGTTGCACTCCAGACCTTTACATTTGGTTTTCAGTTGACAACACTCAGAGATTAACACCATTCTGGACAAAGCAGCTTGTGTGACTTTCATCCATCCAACATACTCAGTGTTGATCCCCTCCACTAAATCGTGCAAAATGGCTGCAAAGTACACCAGTTACAACATGCATTGTAGTTACTTGCCCAGGCTTTTCTGACAGCAGATCCCAAATCTACAACCATCATCTTACAGGCAGTCTCATGAGATCCAGGAGGATTTGTTCCATTCCAGTTTCACAGGTGCTGAGGTGGCTAATAAAACCATTTTAGGGGCTACAGACTCATTTGCAGATGGGCAGGTAATGTTAATTGGGATGGATGGGTGTATAGCTTGTAAAGTGCAGCAATACTTCTGTCACTAAAGCCAGGCTCCTGATGCATGATCTCAAGGTTCACAGCATCAATCAAGGAATCCCATTTTCACTTTGAGCAATCCTGCGTCAGAAATTTCCACAAGTCAGTAAGTATGCTTGCATGTTATCAAACAGGTCCTTGTATACAATACACATACTGTTCTTTTTCTTCACAAACATTCACAAAAACAGTGCCCAAAGAATTAATGACAGTTAATGTTAGAGCCCCAATGCCCCCCCAGCTCCTCCCTCCCATGCATAAGCAACAGCAAAGCAATGATTCCCCCTCCACTGAGCACTCAAACGTGCAGCAAAGCATCAATAAAGACAGAGACTTGCAGTACACCAAAGTCTACTCGTTCACCCAATAATTCGACATACCACAGGCTCTCTTTCTCCCTAATAAGGGAAAAAGAGGTGTCCTCATTTAACAGCGAGAGGGGAGACATAATAAAACAACTTGATTCTGTCACTTTCTCAGAGTTCTGTGCCCAAAGATCTCGGGTCACTGGGCACACAGCCAGCAGCCATCTTACTGCTTTCGATCTTCTGTCTCCCACGACACACCAGGTGGCAGCACCAACCTCGAATCCTCCCGCCTCCTGATCCATGAAAATCCGGCACCCTGAAGGTGCATTAGTCTTCCAGGCTGCATCCTTGGCACATCGAAAAGCAGCCGGTCATGAGGCCCTGAGAGTGGGTACCATTTCTGCAAAGATCTGAAGTCAGCATGTAACTCCAGGTCAGACTCTTTAAAAGAAGCCTGAAAAGGGAGAAAAGAGATATTAAAGATAGAAAGAGAGCTGTTTTCGAAGATGCAACCAAAGGAGTCACCATTAGGCACCATCATACTAATCTCCACCCTTCACAAATACCTCCCTTCACTCCTCCCCCCTTCGGGTTTCACCTATCACCTGCTACCTCGTACTTCTTCCTCCCCTCCACAGACCTTCTTACTCTTTTTCATCTCTTTTTTTCCAGTCCTGATGAAGGGCCTCAGCCCAAAGTGTCAACTGTTTACTCTTTTGCCTTGGTGCTGCCTGGCCTGCTGAGTTCCTCTGGCATTTTATTACTTACTCTCCAGCTATTATCATCGGACATCTCCTTTCTTGAAGGTGATCACAATTAGTATATTTCTGTGTTCCCTGGATTATTGACCTCTCCCCAGATGTGAATGATAAGATTGCTGATTCATAACTGAAAAATTGTGGGTCCTCTGACAGGAAGAAATCTAAGAGCAGTAGGTACATGGGCATACCACCATTTCTGATTCAAGTCACACACCATTTTAATTTGTGAATATATCATAAGTACTAGATGTAAACCCTTGAGTTCCCTACACAATGGCTCTGTGTAAGAGCCTTCACTGCAAAGGCTGCAGAAATGAAGCCACAGCAACATCTCCAGAGCAACATCTCCAGAGCAATCAGAAATGAGCAATAAATGGCCTTAAGGTAACACCCATGTCCTGAAAACAATTCTATGTTTGTTTTTCTAAAAGGACTGAGCTGTTGGTGTAGGTGCCAGCAACTTGTTAATTTAAAATGAGCTGGGTCCAATATTTGAACCCCTTAAGCCTTGCAGTTGGAGCACACAATTCTTGTGCAAAGCCTTAACAGACCTCTCCTTTTCCTACGTTCCTCTGTATATTCAGTAGAAAACACTTCATGTGGTTGACAATTTTCAACGAAAGGCTCTAATATTGTTTTGAGGTGGTTGACATTATATAATAACATGAAATTGCTGATAGTGAGTCAACAGCAAGTGTATAAAAACAAGTTAACCGAGGCTTTTGTGGATGATGGGCTTCAGCTTGATTTTGGAGAGCAGTGTGCTGTTGGACTATCACTGACATTATTGCATCTCTGACCAGGATCTGTTTTCAAGCAATGGCCCGTAACCCTGGCCGGATTTGGGCAGGCAAGAGGCCATATGAAATGACGTAGGCAGTCACTGCAGAAAAAAATAGGTTTCTGCACCTCCTATAATCTGTTTCCAGAGAGCAGTTACCTTTGGGCAGGCTCTTCAGTAACTGAGAAGCAAACGTCAAAAGGGAAACCATATTCCCGTCGGTCTTGTCCTTTCTGGAAACTGTCTGGAAGAGGGATGAACTGTGAGTCATAGACATGCCTTTGATTTGCAGAAGCCTGCCCAAAGGTGGCTCGTGTCATAGCATTGTAAAGAGGTTCCCAGATACGCATGCACCAGCCAGAGAAAGTATTCAGTGCTTTCAATGATTTTCCAGGAGGTAACAAAGGTAATTCACAGAAGCACACCTTTACAGATCACTTCATCCATGCTGACCATAGCGCCAATCCACATTAATCCTACTTGAGATACATTGCAGAACAGAGCTTTCGGCCCTTCAAGCTGCATTGCCTTGCAACCCCCTGATTTACCGCTAGCCCAATCGTAGAACAATTTACAATGGCCAATTCATCCACCAACCGGTACGCCTTTGGACTGTGGGAGGAAACCAAGCACCCTCCACTCAAGTTGCTGCCCAATGCCAAATGCAATTCAGCCCTCTATGATAAATGCATGGCCGCAGGCTCCCATCCTTTTTCTGTTTGAAGGAGAAGCCTTCGCTGGCTGGTGAGCTAGAGAGCTGCATAAATCCAATGGCAAGAGCCTCCTTTATGTACTCCTGCATAGTGCTTCTCTCCAGGCCTGAGAGAGTGAGTAATTGAGCCTGTGGAGTACTGGTACCAGTCAGTAGACCTACAGCACAGATGGGACAGTTGAGGCCTTACTCTTGCTGAAGACCTCTTCCAAATCCTTGTAGATGGAAGGGATTTTGATTGGTTTGGATGTTGCCACTAACCCCCACACCTCCCTCTGAGGATGACTTCTGAGGCTCCTTAGGTAGCAGTGGTGAATCAGCAGAGTCTCCTCCATAGGTTCACTAGAGTTTTTAATCTAAACAGAGTCTAAATCCACATCTTCAGGCAAAGGCACTACAAATACTCTTTGTGCTCCTGGGACTGGGCTCCAATAGACTATGTTTAGGGAGTCTTTAGCTTAGATGGGACCTTGTGACCTGCTTCCTTAGGCTTGACTGCTAGAGCTCTAGAGTGCTTGAGCACCTCTTTGGCTTGCTCCTGAACTACAGACCCTCTCTCTCTGGTTCCAGCACACACCTGATTAGACAGGGTCCGAGCTCACATGGCCCTATTTATTGGAGCCAGCTTTTCTGTCCCTGGAGGCAGGATTGGGATTCCCGAAGGCTCCAGGTTTTCTCAAACTAATGTCTGCCTCCTCGTCGGCCTCTGGCCTCAGGAGAGTCTGAGGGTCAGAACACCAAGCCAAAATCATTCCTGTTTGCAATGACTGGACCATGGAATGATTCTTCCTTCCTTCCAGTTCACAAATGGGCTATACTGGGAGAGCCAAGGGCGCCTGAGGATCAGGGTTATGCAAGAGAATTGATGATGTACAAAGAAATGTTGAAACAAATATCCTCCCACATGTTGCTCTATCCTCATCTGCAAAACCAACGTCTGCTGCAGGATCTGCTCAGAACAAGCGGACAACTGTCCAGGGCAGCTGCGAGCATGGACTGGCTCAACTCCTGCAGTGGTAGGTCCCCAAGTCCGGAGTCCACAAAGGCATTCACATCTTGTCGTTTCTTTCCCTAGAAGACCTTCAGTGTGATACCAGAATTATTAGTATGGGAGTAGTGGCTGCTAGCATCATGGTCGTTCCAATTCTGGACAATCTTAGCTGTTCTCCCGATGCCTGTAGCTTCAGACATTCTGCACACAGGTGACCTGCTTCCCAGCAGCAATAGCAGGAACCTCAACTCCGATGTTGGGACCTCTCATTGGCAGAGAGTCTTGTGCAGCAGATTGCATGGGCTCAACAGGATCTTGACCAGGAGACAGGCTGGTCATTGTCTGAGGTCACTAAGTGGAGCTGCAATGCATTGAGACTGGGCTTGGGCTGTCCCTTTCGACCTCTTGAGGTAGTCCCACTTTCACTCCACCAGGTGGTTATTCAATTCGCTTTACTTTCTGTGAGGAACTTTGTTTCTGCAATGGTAAGGAGAACATCAAGGACTTAAGATACGCAACACCACACTACATATGGTTAAACACAATATAAAATACTCACAGTAGATAATAAATATGGAAAATTAATGCATGTAATTTAAAATACAAATACATATAATAAAACTGTTTTTACCGGTGAAGGTGCTATGCATGCTATATTATCAAAATTGGGTGTTGAGGAGGTGAATCAAGGAAGGCACAAGACTGGATAAGGCTCTTCTGGTACTGATGGGCAGGAGGATCCTGTCGAGGTGACCAGATGGCATGAGAGTGTAATATGTGTGAAGTGTACGTGTAATGTCCTCTACTATTTGTTAAGCTTCTTTACTGTCCATATCTAATGGATTCTGCTGAGTGATTCTTGTTCCTGGCCACTGATTTTACTACTTATTCTGTTGAGTGGGCTGAGGTTGATAGTGTCCATTGCTCCGAACATTCTCTCCCCCGCCCATGCTATGATGTTGCAGGTTGATATTGATTCAATGAAGCATTTATAAAATGTCTGCGGAATCGATGACTGCACCTGAAGTTTCCTCATCTTCCTAAGGAAAGATAGCCATTGTTGGCACTTGGAGAGTATGAACCCACCATTAGTCTTAAAGGTGATTTTGTCATCTATAGTTGTGCTGAGGTACTTGTATTCTCCAACACGCTCTATCGACCAGCCACTTATTTCCAGGTTTGGGACAATGCACTGTTGTTTTCTAAAGTCCACGACCAGTTTCTTAGTTTTACTGGGGTTCAGATCCAGATAGTTGCTTGTGCACCATCCAATGTATTGATTTTGTTATTGATGTAGTCATCAGAGTTGGTAGAGTCAGTGATGACTGTGTCGTCTGACTACTTGGTGTACTGCATGCCTGGGTGTGAGCTTCTGCAGTCATCTGTGTATAGTGTGAACAAGCCTGGTGAGATAACCGAGCCCTGTGGTGCTCCAGTTGGTATTTCCCTGTTGGTGCTCATATAACCATTGTATCGCACTTTTTGATGTCTTTCTGTGAGGAAAGAGAGGATGAGGAATATGAATTGGGGGCTTACATTCATTTGCTGGAATTTGTGTCCATGAGACGGGGCTGCGTGGTGTTAAGTGCACTGGAGAAGTCCACAAACAACATCCAAACAAATGATCTGAGTGTGTGTAGGTGTGGTGCAGTAATGTTAGTACTGGATTATCCATGTCTCTTTTCCATCTATAAGCAAACTGGAGTGGATCAGTGAACCCACTTCCCATCACTGTGGTAGGAAGAGCCTTTCAAAGGACTTTATTACCAGCAATGTTAGAGCTACAGGGTAGTAGTCATTACTGCAGATGGGATTGCTCTTGGGAACTGGACATATGATGGTGTTTTTCCAAACAGTTGGTATGGAATGTTCAGACAGAGAGCAGTTGAAGAGATGACAGAAAACCTCTGACCGTTGTCTATGGCAGAGTTTCAGTCACCATCCACTGATTTTGTCTGGACCTGGTGCTTTACTGGAGTTTGTTCTCCTGAGTACTCTCCACCTCTCTTGGATGAAACTCTTTATCAGTGCTGCTTAGTGCATCTGATAGAAGAACGGTGGTCAGCTGCTCCATCTCCAGTGTGAATTTATACCCCTACAGTGAAAGCTGTTCAGTCCTTCTGCAAGCTCTACACATTCCCCCCGACTTAGGTAGGATGGAGACTGGTGATTACAGAGGCTGGCCATTGTTTCAACACCTTCCCAGGCATCTCTAACTTTGCCCTCTTGGGAGAGCTTTTCCATTTTCTCTTTATAGACCCTTCTGGTTTGTTTTATTTCCTTGTTTAGCCTCAGTCCCGTTACCAGAGGTAAAGGTTATTTTCTTCAGGTTAAGTGTGTTTTTCAGATTCTTTGTGATCCAAGGTTTGTTATTGAGAAATACTTTGACAGTTTCTTTGGGTATGATCATGTCTTCACAGAAAAGTACGTAGTCAGTGATGATGTCAGTAGCCTCCTCTAGACTGCTTTCAGTGGTTGGCACCTCCCTGTCAGTGCATTCATAGCAGTCCAGCAGCATTTCCACAGGTTCTTTGTTCCACAGTTTAACATGTTCTTTAGCCATGTGCTCCCTTTGAAGTTGTGTTGCCTTTATGGTATTTGTTTAGTTTATTATACTTTCGCTTTAGTAATTTGTTTGTTATCATTTTCTAGTTAAAGTTAAAATTGTTTAAAGTAAATTCGTTGTCTGTGCTATATCGCGGCATGCGATGACATCACACCCGGTTTCGCCGCGTCTTGTGGGAAAATACCGGTTTGGAGAAACAGAAAGGAGGGGGCTGACATGTGCAGGATCAGCGCGAGAAAAGTTTTCTTTCTACGCACTAGAAACATCAGTGAAGCAACGCCGTAAGTTCATGAGATAATCGATATGTTGAATTAAAAATGTTAACGCTGATTCTGTTAAAAGTAATGACAGTTGATAAGGTTTATGTTTTTGTTATTTATAGAGTTGCGGATAGTTTGTGTTGAAGTGTATTTAAAGCAGTCAATGGCGTAGGTAGATTCTGACTGTATGTTGCACTTTAATGTAATATAGTTGTTGTAGTTTTACTTTTGCAAGTATTTACGATGTAAATGTGATATCAAGAAGGAAACAAATACTGTATATATTTTGTATTGTTTTATCAACAGTTTTCACCATACATTAATGTGGAAGAGTGAACAGTAAACAGTTAATCTTACTGCGATCCTGTCTTCATTGACTACGGTTTATCTCGGTGTTTAGTTCAGCGTTCTTTTACACCTGAGCGAGAACACTACAGTGAAAAGTGGAATTATCAGGTGTTTCAAGTGCTGCAATGACAACTCAATCCAGCATCAAGTCGTTGCCATCCAGCGACAGGGGCAGTAGAGCATCATCAAGTAAGGCTGCCCATGCAAGAGATAAGGCAGAAGCCGCCAAGGTGCAAGCGTTCTACGCCAAACAAGAAGCAAAATTGAAAATGGAAGCAGCTGCCAGAGAAGCCAAAAACCAGAAGGAAGCGGCTGCCAGAGAAGCCAAAAACCAGTTAGAAAGGGTAAGGATAGCGTCAGAGTTAAAAGTGCTGACGCTACACCAAGAAGCAGAAGCTGCCAGGGTGGAAGCAGAGTTAATACAAAATGCTGAAGAAATGCATGATCTGGTTGACGTAAAATCTGCTTCAGAAAAGATCAGATTGGAACACACAAGCGACTACGTCCGATCTCAAATAGACTTGAAGATTCATTCTTCCTCTCCATACTTATATGCTAATGCCCCATTTCATGAGGAGTCTCAGAGAGGCCCAATTGCATCACATCCATCCAAGGAAGACAATTTACCCTTGCAACTCTGCAATGAATTCAAGAATGAAAGGGCTGATGACAAATACTTCTCGACACCAAACTTACCAGATTTGGCGCCCTCAGTCATATACCCGCCGACATATTCCCCCAGCCAGCATGCCACTTGCAGTTGAACCCATGACACAGAGATCTCGTCACTTCAGGACTATACAAGTTCGACGATAAACCTGAAAATAACTGTGCATGGTACTCCTCATTCACCAATGCTATCCACGGAGTCCAGCTCGGAGCAACCCAAGAGTTGGATCTTATGGCGAAATGGCTGGGAAAAGAATCATGCGAACAGGTGAGACGCATAAGTTCAGTGTACATTAACAACCCCAAGCTAGCCTTACGCAAAGCATGGGAGAGACTTCGGGAGTGCTATGCGGCCCCTGAAATTATTGAAGCGGTACTATTTCGACGTCTGGAAAATTTTCCTAAGGTGTCAGCCAAAGACCACACTAAGTTAAGAGAACTCGGAGATTTACTCATGGAGATTCAAGGCACCAAAGAAGATGGCTATTTAACTGGTCTATTATACCTAGATGCTTCATACGGGATTAGACAAACCGTGGACAAACTTCCATTTGGGCTGCAGGAAAGGTGGGTGTCTGTTGGCTCAGAGTACAAGGAAGAGAACAATGGTCGATTTCCTCCCTTTGAGTATTTCATTAGGTTTGTGTGCAAGGAGGCGAAGAAGCGAAATGACCCTAGCTTCATGAGTCCGGGTAGCAGTACAATTTACACCAAGCCAGTTAAATCCACTTCAAATAATTTCAACATTAATAAACCTGTCTCAGTGTTTAAGACTGAAACCTTTACAACTAACAATGACCCTAGCAAGAATTGTCCATTGCATAACAAACCCCACCCCCTCAGAAAATACAGAATGTTTAGGAAAAGACCCCTTGAAAAGAGGTTGGCCCTTCTCAAGGAGAAAAAAATATGTTTTAAATGCTGTTCCTCTACCTCTCACCTTGCTAGAGAGTGTACGATCTCCGTGAAGTGTCTGGAATGTGATAGCACTAATCACGATGGGGCCATGCATCCCGGCCCGTTCCCGCAAACCAACAAAGCTCCTTCACCCTCACAACAGGACGGCGGGGAGGGAGAGGCTCACCCCAGGACAACAGTTGTCAGCTCGAGCTGCACAGAAGTTTGCGGTCAAGCTCAGTCAAGTCGTTCTTGTTCAAAGATCTGCCTCACTAAGGTGTACCCTAAAGGAGCCAAAGACAAGGCCATCAAAGCCTATGTAATTCTGGACGATCAGAGCAATCGCTCACTAGTCAGTCCAGAGTTCTTTAAATTGTTCAACATTGAGAGTAATCAGTTCCCATACTACCTTAGAACTTGCTCAGGCAGCGTGGAAACTTATGGAAGGAAGGCAGAAGGCTTCCAGCTCGAGTCCCTGGATGGTAAAGTAGTCATCCGTCTCCCTCCACTCTTAGAGTGCAATGAGATTTTGAAGAACCGCACTGAGATCCCGACGCCAAGTGCAGTGCTACACCAGCCACATCTCCACCACATCGCCAAACACATCCCAGAACTGGATCCAAAAGCAGAAATACTCCTGCTATTAGGGAGAGACGTTCTCCAGGTGCACAAGGTTAGGCAGCAGGTCAATAGATCACACGACGCCCCCTTTGCGCAACGCCTGGATCTGGGCTGGGTGGTGATAGGAAAGGTGTGCCTTGGCAATGTACACAAACCGACGGTTAACACACTCAAGACCAATGTGCTAGAGAGCGGCCGCCATTCAATTTTTCAACCCCGCACAAGTGTCACGTGTATTAAGGAAGCACGACAAAGCTTTAACAAACGTAAAGTAACCGACAAGACGCTGGGTCAGTCAGTCTTCGCTCAAACTGAGCATGATAATAAACATGCTCCATCAGCTCAAGATGCCATTTTCTTAAAAATAATGGACACCAAGGTCTTCAGAGATGAAGCAAATAATTGGGTCGCCCCACTACCTTTCAGAGAACCACGCCAGTGCTTGCCAAACAACAAAGAGCAGGCAGTCAAGCGGTTCATGTCCTTGCAAAAAAACCCTGAAAAGGAAACCTGAGGTGCAGCAACAATACGTAGCATTCGTGGAGAAGATCTTCGCTAATGGACATGCTGAAGTAGCACCACCACTGAGGGAAGGCGGGGAGTGCTGGTACCTCCCAACGTTTGGGGTTTACCACCCACAAAAGCCCAATCAGATCAGGGTGGTCTTCGACTCCAGTGCTCAGTGCGCTGGTCTCTCCCTTAATGACGTGCTCCTTACAGGCCCCAACCTTAACAATACCCTTCTCTGGGTCCTGCTGTGCTTCCAGAAGGAGAAGGTCACAATCTTAGCGGACATCCAGCAGATGTTCCATTGCTTCTTAGTACAGGAAGGCCATCGCAATTTCCTCCGTTTCTTATGGCGCAAATGTAACTTACCTCACACTGTGGACTAATTGGCCCAGGCAAAGGATGTCATCTTTAAAGCAACTCAAAGAGCGGCTTTTGCAGGGGAGTTTTCAGCTCTCCAAGTTAATAAACCAATACCAAAGGACAGCCCTTTGAGGAAATTCAACCCGATCCTGAAGAACGATATCATCTGCATTGGAGGCCGGTTAATACAGTCCCAACTTCCAGCTGCAGAAAAGAGTCCAGTAATCTTGCCCAAAGACAGCCATGTGTCCTTACTGCTCACTCGCCATCACCATGAACAGGTAAGGCATCAGGGCCATCACCTGATGGAAGGAGCAATAAGGGCAGCGGGACTGTGGATCTTGGGAGGTAAAACACTGATCAATTCAGTACTTCATAAATGTGTAACCTGCAGGAAACTGCAAGGCAAGTTGGAAGCTCAACATATGGCGGACCTCCCACCAGAATGCCTCGAAGCCTGCCCTCCTTTTACATATGTGGGGCTCGATGCATTTGGTCCCCAGACTATCACTACGAGACGTACCTGAGGAGGACAAGCAGAGAGCAAGCGGTGGGCCATCATGTTCAGCTGCATGAGTTCAAGAGCGGTACACATTGAAATCATCGAATCTTTGGATACATCCAGCCGCATTAATGCTCTCAGGCCCTGCAAAACAGTTAAGATCTGATTGCGGCACAAACTTTGTTGGAGCATCAAAGGAGCTGGGGATGGACAAAGCAGTGCAAAGGTACCTCAGTCAGCAGGGATGCAACTGGGAGTTCAACACACCACACGCCTCTCACATGGGAGGCGCATGAGAGTGGATGATTGGTATCGCCAGAAGAATTCTTGATTCAATGTTTCTGCAACAACACACTGGATTGACCCACAAGGTACTGTGCACACTAATGGCAGAGGTCACAACCATTATAAATGCATGACCACTCCTACCTGTGTCTTCTGGCCCGGAAAACCCCTTCATACTCTCACCATCAATGCTCCTTACGAAGAAGGCAGGAGCTCCCCCTCCACCAGGGGACTTCTCTGATAAGGATTTGTACACAAAGCAATGGAGACAGGTCCAGGCTCTGGCAAATCGGTTCTGGTCTCGTTGGAGACATGAATATCTACCTTTGTTGCAACACAGACAAAAGTGGACAGAACCCTGCAGGATTCTTCAAGCTGGAGATTTAGTCCTGCTCAGGGAAAAGCAAATCGCTCGCAACTGCTGGCCAATGGCCAGAATCACTGCCACATTCCCTGGTAGGGATGGACATGTCAGGAAGGTTGAGTTGAAAACTTCTGACCAAGGTGATGTGAAAATTTACCAAAGGCCAGTTACAGAAGTCATTCTACTTCTACCTAAGGACTGATTTAGAGACTGAAGTTTTGTATTATGTTCATTGTGACCTTACGAAGGTCAAGCGGGGAGTGTGTTGTCTTTATGGCATTTGTTTAGTTTATTATATTTTTGCTTTAGTAATTCATTTGTTATAATTTTCTCGTTAAAGTTAAGATTGTTTAAAGTAAATTCGTTGTCTGTGATATATCGTGGCATGCGATGACATCATACCCGGTTTCGTCGCGTCTTGTGGGAAAATACCAGTTTGGAGAAACGGGAAGGATGGGCTCACATGTGCAGGATCAGCAGGAGAAAAGTTTTCTTTCTACACACTAGAAACATTAGTGAAGCAATGCTGTAAGTTCATGAGATAATTGATATGTTGAATTAAAATGTTAACGCTGATTCTGTTAAAAGTAATGACAGTTGATAAGGTTTATGTTTTTGTTATTTTAAGAGTTGCGGATAGTTTGTGTTGAAGTGTATTTAAAGCAGTCAATGGCGTAGGTAGATTCTGACTGTATGTTGCACTTTAATGTAATATAGTTGTTGTAGTTTTACTTTTGCAAGTATTTACGATGTAAATGTGATATCAAGAAGGAAACAAATACTGTATATATTTTGTATTATTTTATCAACAGTTTTCACCATACGTTAATGTGGAAGAGTGAACAGTAAACGGTTAATCTTACTGCGATCCTGTCTTCATTGACCACGGTTTACCTCGCTGTTTAGTTCAGAGTTCTTTTGCACCTGAGCGAGAACACGACAGAAGTATTGTTCGGTAGGCGGGCACTGGATGAATGACATTGTGGTCAGCTGTGCTTAATTGGGATTACTGCATGCCCGATAGCAGAGGTCGATTGTCTCCTTGTGGCACATGATACACCATTATTCAGGCAAATGGATTGAATTGATCAGAGCCCTAAGTCCTCTACCACCCACTCTCTTCAGCCGAAGTTTAAAACTCAATGGCATACTTGGCTGCCGACTGACTGACCTGATGTACCTTCATCAAATGCTCAGAGGCACTGTTTGCTCTGGCGGGATAATGGAAACCCTCTTCATGGCAGCCATGAATTCCTTCAAATCCAAGTAAATCTCTGACCTCTACTCCCAATGTATGGTGGCCCAGGCCAGGGCTCTCCTTGTCGGGAGAGAAATCATGAAGGCCACCTTTCCACACTGTGTAGGGAAGCAGGACGGCTGGAGTTCAAACACCACTGACCACTGAGTGAGAAAGTTCTGGTAAGAGCTCGGGTCACTGTTGAATCTCTCAGGGGTTGGAAGATGGACTGACAGCCTCACCTGATTCCGGATTCCTCCAAATGACAGTGGCTCCACGGTGACCCAGAGGTCATGTATCCCCCTGGCTCTGTCTTGAAGTTTTCTCACAGTGGCTGTCCTCAGCTGACGAGAGGCTCCAATATCCTGCCAGGTCCATGGTTGGCTCAATCGTACTGTGATGAGAGACGTAGGCGACGATGATTAGGACCCAAGTGTTGGAATATCGGAGACTAGAATCGAGACACAATATACAACTGAACCAAAGACAGGGTTCTAAACTACCTGCAAGATGAAAATCCAAAGTAGAGCAGACAATTGAGAACCGATTCTCAATTTTGGTGCTCTTTAAATATTAAAATTCTGCCGCCAGTTAGCAGGGTAAGCCTGAATCTTTAAAGGGGCCATGCCAGTTATCCATTTCTCGGAGAGTTAAAGCGTCTAAGCCCCAGAGGCTCGCTTAGTTGGCTGTGTGTCATAACAACTTGTTAATATTGTAATATTATTTGCCTCTGCTGATTCCTCTGGCAGATTCAAAGTATTCACCATCCTCAGTGTGGAAAACTCTACCCTAGGATCTTCTTTAAATTTCTCCTGTCTCACCATAAACCTATGCCCGCTTGTCCTAGTCTACAGCCCCTCAATCCAAGCAGCATCCTGGTGAATCTCCTCTATTTCTTTTGCATAGTCCTTCTAGCACAGCGACCAAAATTGTACACAATAATCCAAGAGCAGTCTAGCCAATGTTTCATTCAACTGCCAAATGATGCCCTAATTCTTATACTCTGTGCCTTGGCCTATGAAGGCAAAGATTCAGCCACTTAGCTGTCTGTGTCACCACTTTCAGAAGGCCCGCAGCCAAAATCTCTCTGTAAATCAACTCTCCTAAGGTCCCTACCATTTACTCTATCTGTGTTAACAAAATGCGACCTGGCAAAGCGCGTCATCTTTCACCATTACCATTGGAAGTCTGTGATCACTCTACCAGAAGCATTGATGCTGAAGTCTTTTGTGCTTGTGATATGGATTCAAAAATTAGACGTGAATGTAATAGGTATAATAAATAAATTTACAGAGCATAGAAAGTTGATTGTGTTGTACATAGCAAGGGAGGATGTCTCAGGATACACATAGATCAGATGGAAAGTTGGGCAGAACAATGACAAATAGAATTTAGTGATAAGTGGGAGATGATGCAGTTTTGGAGGTCAGTCAGAGTAAATATACACAGTAAATGGTGGGGTCCAAGGGTGTGTGGATGAAAATATCGACCTTGAATGGAAGAACAGGAATCCAAGTGGCAGTAAAGGTGGATAAGGTGGCGAAGCTGATGTGATGGATACTGGCCTTCATTATCATTAAATACAAGAGCTGGGACATCTTTCGAAAACATCAGTGAGGTCTTACCTGGATGTGATAGAGAGGATGTGATTAATATGAAGAGCATGCGCAAGAGGTTCCGCAGGAAATGCGCCCAGGCTGAAGCAGATCAGTTCTGAAAGACTGCTTAGGCTGGGTTTGGTTTCCCTGGAGTGGAGAGGTCTGAGTGATGACCCACTGGAGATATAAAAGTAAACTGCTTTCCCCTGGGTAAAACAAAATCCAAGAAAACAGGACATCGGATTAAACTGAGAGATGGAAGATCTCTACCGTTCTGCTGCGAATGCCTGCAAGAAGATGCAGCTCAGAGAAGTATATGGTGACTCTGACAATAAGATTATTTTGAACTTTGATTAATCTGCAATCTAAAGGGGAATTTCTCACACAGAAAGTGATTAGAGTTTGGCATGCACAATTAGAAGAGACAGTGCAGGCAGAAACACTGTAGTAACTGTATAAGTACTTGAATTACCAAGGCTTAAAGGACTATTGATCTAATGTGGGTTAATGTAGATCAGTACATCGGATGGCATAAATGTGATGAGCCAAAGGTCCTGCTTCTGTACTGTTCATTGTATGACTCCATGAGGCTCTGAATTAACTAGCTTAAGAGAACAATTACCAGATTCTGGCTCCAACTCAGGCAGCCTTTTACTGACCTTGCTGAAGAAACAAGGCATTTTATTTCTCCATTTCCCTCAATGTTGCCTGTGAACAGTTTTCACAGCACTTGCAGCACCCTTCACCACACAACTCCAGGTCACCATTTCCTCTCTCATTCTCTGTCTAACCACAAGAGCACTGGTTGGCCTTTACCAACCAGTAAAAAGAATAAGCAACTCATCCCATTCCCCCTTTGTCACTTCAGCACTCTGTTATCCAGCCAGCACTCTCCATCTTGCTGGAATCTATTTTTCTCTCCACTCCAAGCAAAGGGATCACAAGCAGAAACCTGAACTCGATGGTGAAGCTGGATTGGGTTTGACAGATCACCATCACAGCAGCAGCTCCTCAAATATGTTCTGCTGCAAGAGTTATACACATCTAGGTTTGATGGCCTGGGAACTTCTCTGAATATGGTCTCTGACTATCTTTTAATTTAACCTCTTTTAATTTAATTTAATCTCCCTGTGGCAGAGGGAGACTTTAACAGAGCGAAAGGTTAAATTAAATCACTAAATCAATGTAATATTTTGCATATCCCTCCTAATCATTAAATTAGTGGATCAATTAAAATCTTAAAAATTAGATGTTGGTGAGGCAGAAGTTGGAGTATTGCATACATTCTGGTCACCTACCTACAGGAAAGATGTAAACTAGGTTGAAAGAGAGCAGAGAAAATTTACAAGGATGTTGCCAGATCTGGAGGACCTGAGTTATAAGGAAAGATTGAATAGGTTAGGACTCTCTTCTTTAGAACGTAGAAGATTGAGAAGAGATTTCACAGAGATAGACAAACTTATGAGGGGAAGTGATAGGGTAAATGCAAGAAGGCCTTTTCCACTGAAGTTGTGTGGAATCACAACCAAAGATCATGGGTTAGGGTGAAAGGTGAAAACTTTAGGGCAACATGAGGGGCAACTTCTTCACAGAGGGTAGTGAGAGTGTGGAATGAGCTGCCAGCACAAGTGGCGCATGCATTTGAGCTCAATTTCACCATTTAAGAGAAGCTTGGAGAGTAGGGATATGGAGGGCTATGGTCCTGGTACAGGTCGATAAGAGAAGGCATTTTAAGTGGTTTCAGCATGGACTAGACAGGCTGAATGGCCTGTTTCTGTGCTGTACTTCTCTATGACTCTTTGACTCTAATTCTAACCCTGTCTATTGTGTGGATATGGTGGAGGGGAGGGATGACGAAATATGTGGAGGTAATCATGGTAAAGAGCTGGTATTGCATTCCTGTCCGATGTTATTCCATCTGTTATTCATTCCATGTAAGCAGAGGAACACTATTAAATAAAACAGTCAAAACCTGATATTATCGCCAATGCACAATCTCAATTTCACCAAAATCCTCAGGCAGCATCAAGCCTTGAAGAAGATAACTGAGCTTGCACAGCGTGGATAAAGTTATAATGTCTTGGGATGAAGAGTAGACAGAAGCACCAAGAGTGTCTTTCATCAACTGCTGGCATTCATAATCAATACCTGGAATTATTCCCTTAGATCCTTGACACATCAGGCTCTTGATCCAGTCCTGCTATTGTCCTTCCGTCCTGAATCTTCGAGAGCAACTTTAAGATCCTGGGCATATACTTTAAGGTGTTGGGAGAAAAATATAGTGAGGTGGTTGGGGGGGGGGGGGGGGGGGGTTGGATGTCAGAGACAGGAATGTACTACCAGGGGTGGTCATAGAAGCAGATACATTGGAAACATTTACGAGACTCTTAGATTGGCATATGGATGAAAGAAAATTGTAGGGCTGTGTGAGAAGAATGGGTCAGATTGATCTTGGAGTATTTCAAAGGGTCAGCAGAACTTCATGGGCTGAAGGGCCAGTACTGTACTGCAATGCTCCACGTTCTAAAACTGGAGCTGAAAAGATTCTGAAAAAAAAGTACGATTAAAATGTAATGAAATTCCACCTGGTCATTTAAAATCAACATTGCATACGGAGATGGCTCTTTCAGCCACTCCTGTTAAGTGAATAGATTGCACAACACAATCTATCCTAAATTACGTAGGAGCTCTTGATGCTTTCTAAAATAAATTTTAATATTTCAATGAGAGCACTTAAGGCTGGTTCAGATAACTAGCCTAAAATGGTGGCTCAGCATTAATTGAGCGAGCATCTGGCAAAATGTTTGATCCTTGGACATAAAATCCAATCACAACAACTTTCAACAAGGTTGAAATCCTCCTGAGTATCTGCGTTTAGCCCTCCAGTTAAGGTACGTGTTAATTTCAGTCATTATCAATCCATTTAATGTTAACCTTTTAATGATTACTCTGAATCTGCTAACTGGCTCAGTTTTACCAACTCAGGGATAGAAATGTTGGAATCATTCAGTGGCCTGTGGAGAAAGAAATTATGTTATTGTCCCAAACCAAAAAGAAGAGAATATAGGAAAACTACCATGGCTCAGGTTAAGAAATTCTGCTGAATCTGTAATGTTCAACTCCTCTGCTGTGAAGGGACAGTCAAGTTGAAGGGCGAGTTGAAATTTTTATAGTAAAGCAAGCAGCAGGAGGCATGTACCCTAGGAAGATGCCCACAGCCATCAGGACTGTAGGCTACTGACTGTAGCTTGGAAAGTGAGAAGGGAGTGGTGTTTGTGAGTGGCAATAAGGCTGGCAAATACTGCTAAGTATAAGAGGTCCAGATATGATCACCAGAAAACATGCAAAGTGGCAATTCTGGATCAAACTTGAGTGGCTGATGGATGCTCAACAGCTGTGGCAGGGCTTGAATGCTATCACCTACCTCCTACAAAGTGAAACCAAGCTAAACAGGTAACAACAGGGTTGTGCCCAATGCTTCTTGGTCATGCTCTCGTCTCACTGCTGCCATCAGGAAGAAGGTACAGGTGCCTCAGGACTCACACCACCAGGTTCAGGAACAGAGATTACCCCTCAACTAACAGGCTTTTGAATCAGAGAGAATAACTTCACTCAACTTCGCTTGCCTCATCACTGAAATTTTCCCATGACCTATGGACTCATTTTCAAGGAATTCATCACATGTTCTTTATATTTATGGTTTGTTCATTTTTTGTTTGTTTGTTTATTTATTTATTTTTGTAGTTGCACAGTTTGATGTCTTTTGCACACTGGTTGTCCACCCTGTTGATGCAATCTTTCATTGATTCAAAAGGACAATAGGCAGATTTAATGTCAGAGAAATGTAGACAATATACATCCAGAATTTTTTTTCATTGCAAACAAACACAAAAATAGAGGAGTGCCCCAAAAATTAATGACCATTAAATGTTAGAACCCCAAAACCCCCCACTACCCTCATGAATAAGCAGTAGTAAAGCAATCCTCCCTCCCCCACCAGCAAAAAAGCATTGGCACCTCCACTGAGCACTCAAGCATGCAGCAAAGCATCAGTAAAGACACAGACTTGCAGTACCCCAAAAACTACTCGTTCACCCAGTATTCAACATACCACAGGCTCTCTCTCTCTCTCTCTCTCTCTCTCTCTCTCTCTCTCTCTCTCTCTCTCTCTCTCTCTCTCTCTCTCTCTCTCTCCCTCTCTCTCTCTCTCTCTCTCTCTCTCTCTCTCTCTCTCTCTCTCTCTCTCCCTAATACGGGAAAAAGAGGTGTCCCTATTTCACAGGGAGGGGGGAGATGGGGAGATGTAACAAAACAACTTGCTGATTTATGGTGTTAAAAGTCTGTTGCATTGCTTTTTCCAAACTCTGTGCCCAAAGAACTCAGGTCACTGGACACACAGACAGCTGCCAGCTTGCTGCTTTCGATCTTCGGTGTACTCCCACGACACATCAGGCACCAGCAATGGCCTCAGATCAGTCCATTTCCAGAGCCACAGAAACCCGGCATCCTGAAGGTGCTCCGTGGCTCTGAAAATGGGCGTGTCGAAACGCGGCCGGTTGTGAGGCCCTGAGAGCGGGTCCCATTTCCAGAAAGAGCTGAAGTCAGTGTGGAACTCCAGGTCAGGGTCTTCAAAAGAACCTTGAAAGGGAAAAAAAGGTAATATCAAAGATAGAAATAAAGCTGTTTCCGAAGATGCGTCAAAGGAGTCACCATTAGACAGCATCATCCTTCTAAACTCCACCCACTTCTATGATGGCTATTGAATTTATTGAGTTCGTCTGCAAGAAAACAAATCTCAGGGTTGTATATGGTGACATATATGCATTTTGACAACAAATTTACTTTGAACCTTGAACTTTGCATTGTTTGGTGGAAAATTCATATGTCTGCAGTGGAGTGGTTATAGATGCACCTGTGACTGAATCTATATATTCACAAAGTGCTTATTCATATACCTGATACAAAATTCAGGCTTGCTGTGTGTCTCTCACTACTTTCAGTGCTGTGGTAGGAAATTATTATCTGCTGCCAGTATAGCAAACATTTTGATCTCTGGTACAGCACTTTGTTTGTAATACTCTTAACTCAAAGCCTCAGTCTTGCAGAAGCTTCCCCCGCCTCTGTATCTGGATGCAGCTAGTGTATAAGAGGCTGATGCAGACCTCGTTTGGAGATCAGAAGTTTGTGGTCAATAACAGGGGAAAATGGTCTCTCCAATAAAAAGCGTATAAATACTATCATACTGAATGTAATTTGTAACCCTTATTCCTATGTAATTTCAATGCTTGGTCAGCACATGTGATATGTGAGTTCATGTGTTCTCAAGTCCATTCCCAATGAAATGACCAATTACTGTCCATTTCCATGGCTGGAACTATTACCAGTCACTTTCAAGACCCACTGTTAGGATTTTTCTCTTGACCTTGACTGCAGTGAGTTATTTTTAGTCAATTCAAACTTCATCCTTGTCAATTCCAAACATGGTCTGGGAATGTACTAAAATGATCCACTGCTGGGACTTCTGTCGTCTACATCACAGCTTACAGTGGGTCCTTACTTTGCCGCTTTGATGTACTTATTTTCAATGCTCTAGAAGTGATACAGGCACCATGACAGGATTGGCTCGGAAGTCGGATTATACAAAAAAATGACCTGAGGTCAGTAACATTTTCAGGTTTCCTAGCAGTATGAGAGCCTTATTTGTTTTTCTGGCAAGCGACCATTGTTGTTTATTCACGGATATAAATGAATTCCCTCCTTCTGGACAAGGATGTATTTGCTTTGTATAAGATCGACAATATGCTGTCACAGTCTTCTAAAAACTTCCTCAGATTCTCCAAGGCTGTTGCAAATACCATAACACCCTGATTAAAACAAACTGCACTGGAGCCTCTGCAATTTCTTATCTATTGTTACCTCCATCAATTTTGGTGCACTTTTACCTCTAACAGTAGCTTGGTCATGAGTACAACCATCTGGGGATATTAAATGTCAAGGAATTCTGGCAGTTTTCATCCTCATTAAGCTGAATATTGATATGAGAGGTAGTGCAACTTCATAAAAATGGCTACAAATGGCAGATAGAATTTAATACTAGTGTGAGGTGTTGCGCTTGGTTAGACAAACCAGGGACTTGCACAGTGAATGGTAGTGCACTGACGTGTGCAGTAGAACAAAGGGATTGGGGAACACCAATCCATAATTACTTAAGAGTGGCATCACATGTAGATAGAGTCATAAAGAGAGCATTTGCCGCATTGGCCTTCATAAATTAGAGCATTGATTATAGGAATTGGGATATTATATTGCAGTTGCACATGATGTTGCAGAGGCCAAATGTGCAGATCTGGTCACCTACTTACAGTAAAGGTATCAACAAACAAAAGAGTGCAAAGACAATTTACAAGAATGTTGCTGGGACAAAAGGACCTGAGTTACAGGGAAAAGTTGAACAGGTTAGGATTTCATTCTCTGAAGCGCAAGATAAAGAGGGGAGAACCTCTAGAGGTGTGTATAATTTTGAGGAGTATAGATAAGGTGAACTCATGTAGGCTTTTCCCCCTAAGGATAGCTGAGACTAAGACTAAAGGTCATGTGTTTAGGGGCGAAAGGTGAAATATTTAAGGGAAATCTCAGGGAGAACCTCTTCACTCAGAGAACAGTGTGAGTGTGGAACAAGCTGTCAGCAGAAGTGGTGGATGCGGGTTCAATTGCAACATTTAAGGGAAGTTTGGATAGGTACATGGACCAGAGAGGTGTGGAGGACTATGCTTCTGGTGTGGATGGAAGTGACTAAACAAAAAAATAGGTCAGCAAGGACTAGGTAGGCCAGACATCCTGCTTCTGTGCTATAGTGCTCTATGACTCTAAAGACTATCACCCTATCAACATGGCACACAAACCTGAGGCCAACAGGAGATCAGGCAAAGGTCATCATTTGTCATCTACTGCTCCCTAAACTCAGTTTATAAAAAGCACAGAGTCTCGCGGTTTTATTCATCTCAGGAACCACTATGAATGACAGCATCACACACTTTGTGCCACTTTTCTCCAATCACAAGGTCCCTTGCTGCTGAAATTTGTTTAATGTTCCTCAAACTCTCACTTTCATTGTACAGAGCCTGGGCCAAGGTTTTTTAATAGACTGGGCTAGTGTCCGGATTATGCCTCTCAATGCCCGGGAATCAGTTCTTAAATTACTCTTCATTTTACCTCAGAACCCCTTTCAAACTTGATGAAACTCTCTAGATATGAATTGTATTTTTAGAAAGCAATTCTGCAAATGGGCATGTAACTAGACAGCTATGTGTACCTTCTTGATGGGCCAAAAGGCCTAATTATGTTCCTATATCTTATGTTCTTAGGGTCTAACTCTCTGCAGCTTTGTCAATATTTATATCAATTTCAGGATTATTGATTCTCAGTTTAGTTTTGATCACATACTTTTATATAAAGCTATTTCTCACATTGCCCAGCTGTCTCATTAATGAGTAGAATTCCTTTCGGTTACCCTCTCTTTCAGTTGTTTCTCTTCCAGTAGGACTTGCTTTCCCACTGTATTCTGTCTAGCCTTGCATACAGAGATGATGTGCCTTTTATTTTTGCAACAATGAAGCATTTTCCTGGTCCAAAATGACATTTTTTCCTTGGCAACAGTAACAGGGTTTCCCATCATCGGAGATTTTCATGTCATTTGTGTTTACATGACCCAGACTCCATGTTGCTGTTTCCGCCATATTTCTTGTCATTGATCCGTGTACTGAATTTACACGAACATATTGGCCAAACCTTTTTTATTGGATTTTCAGAGGCTATTTCCACAGATGTAGCTATCATGAAATGCATGCTTGAAAGCTATATCTTGCTTGTTTAATAACTTGGACAAGGTACGATCATCTATTAGTCTACAGATGAATCTATCACAGCCCACAGTCCAAAATGTTTCATCGCTTTGACTGACCTCTATTTGCAGATCCTGAGTTTAGATACTTTCATGATTCTTGACGAACACACGGGATTCTGTTAATGCTATATTCTTAATGATGCTGGATTGAATTAACTTTGCAACTTCTTCCCTATTAATTATAGATTTGCTAATATTACATCAGATGCAGTGCCATTGGGCAAAGATTTTGAGGATAATAACTGTAACGTTCTCCTTCGCGTGTAACGATAACGTCGAATTTAACGTCGAGATAAACCACAGTCAATGAAACCAGATCGCAGTAAGATTAACCATTTACTGTTCACTCTTCACATTAACATATGGTGAAAACTGTTGATAAAACAATACAAGATTGATACAGTATTTGTTCCTTCCTTAATATCACATTTCAAGTGTAAATACTTGCAAAGGTGACTATAACTACATTACACTAAGGTGCAGTATACAGGGAGAGTTTACCTGCTCCATTGACTACTTTAAATACACTTCCATGCAAACTATCCGCGACTCTTTAACTAACGAAAGCATAAACATTATCTACCGTCGTTACTTCTAACAGGATCGGCATTAACATCTTAGTTCAATATATCGATTATCTATTAACTTACAGCGTTGCTCTCACTGTGATTTCTCATGCCTGCAAAACTACTTCTGCTCCAGTGAGCCTCGTGGAAAGCCCCCACCCTCGCGCTAATTTCAAACCGGTATTTTCCCACAAGACGCGGCGAAACCGGATGTGACGTCATCACATGCCGATATATTTTACATGCAATGAATATACTTTAAACACTCCTAATTCTAACTAGAAAATACTATTGAATGAATTACTAAGCGAAAATATTATAAACTAAATAACTGTCGTAAAGACAGCACAATAACCATAAAACAGCTATAAGAAGGAATAAAGATGGACTGCAAGGTGCTGATGAAGCTCCTCGGCTTAAAACATTGACTGACTATCCTTCTCCATAGATGCTGCCAAGTTCATCAAGAACTTTGCGTGTTGCTCTGGAAATTGAGGGAAGGCCAATTTTGATACTATTGGACAGTAGAAGTAGATTTGCAGCTGCTTGATAAATGTATGCTTGAGAAGTACAAGTCTTTTAGAATATAGAACATAGAACATAGAAAAGTACAGAACAAGAAAAGGCTCTTTGGCCCACAATGTTGTGCTGAACAAATTAAATTAGTAATCAAATGACTAACTAAACTAATCACCTCTGCCTACACAACATTCATATTCTTCAATATTCCCCACATTTATTTGCATATCTAAATGTCTCCTAAAAGTCTCTAATGTTTCTGTCTCTACCATCACCACAGGCAGTGCATTGCAGGCACCCAACACTCTGTGTTAAAAGTTCTCCCTCTCATATCGCCTTTGAAATTACCCCCTCTAACCTTAAATGCATGCCCTCTGGTATTATACATTTCAACCCTTGGAAAAAAGGCATTGTCTATCTAATCTATCTATGCCTCTGATAATTTTATAAACCTCTATCAGATCTCCCCTCAACCTCCTCAATTCCAAAGAAAACAACACAAGTTTGTCCAGCCTCTCATTATAGCACATGCCCTCTAATCCAGGCAACATCCTGGCAAACCTCTTTTGCACCCTTTCCAAAGTTCTGATATCCTTTCTATAATGGAGTGACCAGAACTGTATACAATACCCTAGATGTGGTCTAACTAGAATTTTATAAAACTGCAACATAACTTCCTTATTTTTGAACTCAATACCTAGATTGATAAAGGCAAGCATCCCATATGCCATCTTAACCACCCTATCAACCTGCGTAGACATTTTCAGAGACTATGAACTTGTATCTCACAATTCCACTGCTCATCAACTCTGTTAAGGATCTTGCCCTTAACAGTGTACTGCCTCTGCATTTGATCTACCAAGGTGCAACACTTCACATTTGGCTGGGTTAAGCTCCATCTGCCATTTCCCTGCCCATATCTGCAACCAATCTCCCATTACATCCCGTTACATTCTTTTCTAGTCTTTTACATGATCTACAATACCATAAATCTTTGTATCATCTACAAACTTAATAGCTCACCTATCTACAGTTTCATCCTGGTCATTTATATACATCACAAACAGCAAGGTCCCAGTACAGATCCCTGCAGAATACCACTAATCACAGGCCTCCAGCTAGAGTTAGACCCTGAGCCACCATCTTCCTAACCAATTTCAAATCCAAGTCGTCAATTCACCATTGATCACATGCATCTTAATTTTCTTGATATGCCTTCCATGTCAAAAGTTTTGCTAGTATCTATGTAAACAATCCATTGTCCACGGCTCTACCTTCTCCAATCACACTTGAAACCTTATTTTTTAAAAACTCAACCGAATTAATAAGACGCTACTTGCCCCATACAGTCATACTGCCTCTCTGATTAGGCCATGGTTTTCCAAATGTTCTTAAATCCTATCTCTAAGAATTCTCTCCAGCAACTTCCCTGCCACTGATGTGAGACTCACTGGTCCAAAGTTTCCAGAATTATCACTGGTCTGCTTCTTGAACAGTGCTAACATTAGCTACTCGCCAGACCTCCAGGACCTCGCCTGTAGCTAGAGATGACATGAAGATATTGATCAAGGCACTAGCAATCTCTTCGCTTGCGAGTGCCATAGCATATCAATATGCTTTACACTGATATCCCCATCCTCTGCAGCCTTCTCCTTGGTAAATACTGATGTAAAGTATTCATTAAGGACCTCACTCACATCATCCACATTCAAGCAAATGTTCACTCTTTTTTTTTGAATGGCCCTAACCTTTCCCGAGCTATCCTCTTGCTCTTGATGTATGTGTAGAGCCCTACTTGCCAAGGACTTTTCATGGCCCCACTGCCTTTCTTATTCCCCTTCTTGAATTCTTTTCTGGCTAATTTATAATCCTCAGGGGCTCTTTTTAATTCTGGCTTCTTAAGTTTCATATAATTTTCTTTATTCTTCTTGAATAAATTCATCACCTTTCTCAACATCCAAGATTCTCTTACCTTGCTAGACATGTCCTTCCTTTTTATTGGAACATACTTGCGCAGTTGGTCTTTAAACACCCTCCACATATCAGATGTGGATGTGCCCAAAAACAGCTGCTCCAATTAACTCTTCCTCATTCCTGCCTAATGCTCTTGAAATTTGCCCTGCTTCAATTTAATACTCTCCTGCAAGGTCTATACTTACCTTTATCTAAAACTTAGCGATCTTAAAACTTAAGGAACTGTGGTCACTGTTCACTCACTGAAAGGTCGATCACCTGGCCAGGCTCCTTACCCAACACCAAGTCCAATATAGCCCCCTCCTCTTGTTGGATTATCTACATATTGATTTAAGAAACCCTTCTGGATGCACCTAACAAAACCTGCCCTAACTAAACCACTTGCACCAGTTATATTAGGGAAGTTGCAGTCTCTCATGACAATCACCCTTTCTTTTAACACTTTCCCTTAATCTGCCTGCATATCTGTTCCTCAATGTCCCGGTGCCTGTTAGGGGTTCTGTGGGACAATCCCATCAGTGATTGCATTCTTCTTATTTTTGAGTTCTACCCATATAGACTTATTGCACGAGCCCTCCATTATGCCCTCTCTGAGTGCAGCTGTGATATTGTCCCTGAATAGCAATGTAGCTCCCCCACCTCTTTTACCTCTCCCTCTATCTTTTCTGAAATAATCAAATCCCAGGGATATTAAGCATCCATTCCTGCCCCTCTCTGAACCAAGTCTATGAAATGGCCACAACATCATAGTTCAATGTACCAATCCATGCTTAAGTACATCACCTTAATACTCTTAGCATTAAAATACATGCACTTCAAATTACCCATCCCATCATATCTATTACTTTGCACTGGCCTATTTTAACCAGCTCTGACGACTACCTTCTTCTCTGTCCCTTCACTTTCTGACCTGGTGAGTTGGCTCCCATACCCCTGTCAAACTAGTTTAAAACTTCCCAAGTAGCACATGCAAACCTCCTGACCTGGATATTAATACTCCTCCAGTTTAGACACAACCTGTGCCTCTTTTACAGATCACCCCTGTTCCTGATAGGCTATAGGCTAGGTTTATTTTCCTTGAATCAGAGAAGGCTGAGGGGTGGTAATCTAATCAAGATATATAAAATTATGAGCGGCACGGACTAGATAGTTGGAAACTTCCCTTAAAATCATAAAATATATGGGCACAATTAGGCCATTTGGCCCATCAAATCTGCTTTGCCAATTCATCATGGTTGATCAAATTTTCCTCTCAGCCCCAATCTCTTTCCTTCTCCCTGTATCCCCTCATGCCCTGACCAATCAAGAATCTATCAACTTCTGCCTTAAATATACATAAAGACCTCCACAGTTGCCTGTGGTAACGGAATACACAGATTTACCACTCCCTGGCTAATGAAATTCCTCCTCACTTCCATTCTAAAAGGATGCCCCTTTATTCTAAGGGTATGTCCTCTGGTCTTAGACTCTCCCACCTTAGAAAACATCCTCTTCCCATCCTTTCACCTATCAAGGCCTTTCACCATTCAATAGATTTCAATGATGTCACCTCTCATTCTTCTGGATTCCAATTAATACAGACCCAGAGCCATCAAACGCTCTTCATATGAAAAGCCACTCAATCCTGGAATCATTTTCATGAACTTCCTTTGAATTGTCTCCAGTTTCAGCACATCCTTTCTAAGAAATGGGGCCCAAAACGGCCTCAAAACTGCTGAGGCCTCACCAGGGCTTTATGAAGTCTCAACATTACATCATTGTTTTTATATCCTCTTGAAATGAATGTTAACATTGCATTTGCCTTAGTCACCACAGACTCAACCTACAAATTAACCTTGGGAATCCTGCACAAGGACTCCCAATTCCCTTTGCACCTCAATTTTTTGTATTTTCACTCGATTAAGAAAACAGTCAATCCTTTCCTTTCTTCTATCAAAGTACATGACCAAGCAGTTCCTGATACTGTATTCCACCTGCCACTTCTTTGCCCATTCTCCTAATCTGTCTATCTTCTGTAGTCTCTCTACTTCCTCAAAACCATCTGCCCCTCCACCTGTCTTCATATCATCTACAAACTTTGCAACAAAGCCATCAATTCCATCACCCATATCATTGACATATAATGTAAAAAAAAATTGGTCCTAACACAGACCCCTGTGGAACACAACTAGCCACCAGCAGCCAACCAGAAAAGGCTCCCTTTATTTCAACTCTTTTCCTCCATCCAATCAGCCACTGCTTTATGCGAGAATCTTTCCTGTAATACCATGGGCTTGTAGCTTGTTAAACAGCCTCATGTATGGTACCTTGTCAAAGGCCTTCTGAAAATCCAAGTACACAACATCAAACAATTTTCCTTTGCCTGTGCTGCTTATTATTTCTTCAAAGAATTCCAACAGATTTGCCAAGCAAGAATTTTCCTTGAGGAAACCATGCTGACTATGGCCTATTTTATCATGTGCCTCCAAGTACCCTGAGTCTTTGCCCATTTTGCCCACTAATCTCCAATGTGGGACCTTATCAAAGAATCTTCTCTAGTGATTCACGCACTTCATGATCTCTGACACCTGGAACTTCCACCATACTGCTTGTGTATTCCACAGTGAAGACTGACACAAAATATTATTTCATTGTCCCCGAGAACTACCTCTCCAGCATTGTTTTCCAGTGGTCCAATATTCACATTCGCCTCTCTTTTACATGTTATGTATCTGAAGAAACTTATGGTATCCTCTTTAATATTACATATTGGCCAACTTATTTTTGTATTCCATCTTTATCTTCTGACTGACTTTTTTAGTTGCTTTCTGCTGGTTTGTAAAAAGCTTCCCAATGCTTTAACTTCCCACTAACTTTTGCTCTGTTATATGCCCTGTCTTTGGCTTTTACGTTAGCTTGGACGTCTCTTGTTAGTCATGGCTGTGTCATCGTTCCTTTAGAATACTTCTTCCTTTTAGGGATGTACATATCTTGTGCCTTCCAAATTGCTTCCAGAAACTCTAGCCATTGCTGTTTTGCCACATTCCCTGCTAGGGTTCGCCATTGAAGCAGTGTCTAACACCAGAGGTGAGAAATAAAATACTAGATGGACTCTCAGGAAGTATTTTCACCCAGGAGTAGTTGTAGTTTGGAATGTACTGCCTGAGGAGGTGGTGGAGCCAAGTAACCTCATAACTTTCTTGACAAGCACTTAAATCCCCAAGGTGAAGCAGACTATGAACAACGTGCAGGTAAATGGGGTCAGTATAGATAAATACTTGGTAATCTGCTTGGGATGGACATAGTGGGCCCGCTGGACATGTTTCTGTATTGGACTACTCTCTGACTCCAAAATTGCCTTTTTGCATTTGTGCATTGCTTCATTGTGAGTATCGTTAGCCTCACCATTATTCAGTGTTTCAGTATCGCTCACAAACAGTATTACATTCACTGCATTCACCTTCCATCACGACTGGAGATATTATAGATGTAAGAGGTTTGACGTAAGATTCAGGTACAAAGCAGAAAAGTAACAGAAACATCAGTGGAACCATACAGTGTATGGTGATATGTCACTGAAAGGGATAGCAGTACAAGAAAGTGAGAATATTACAGCACAAGTATCAACAGAAATATGATATATAAGTAGTTACAATGGAAAACCAATTGGGGATGGAAACATGCAACGTCTGGCAAAAGGAGGGTTTTCATGGACTCAAGCTTTTTATATCACTGTCAGTAGGCAGCTTCTCTGCAGGTTTCCAAAGAGCAGGTCTCATGAAGCAAAAGGCAACAAACGAGCAAAGCTGGATTTACTAAATAGAACTGCTGCGAAGACCAGCATTTTAGTCATTGAAATGAGTCTAGAGGTGAAATTATTAATGCGGTTTTATCGTGCTGAGTAGATTTGTATAACAAGGGCACAAGAAAGCTACTTTCAAGTCCTAACCTTGGCTGACATTTGCACTTGGGCTTGCCCCCCCAACAGTGAATTGAATTAACATTAGCAACAGCATTCAGACAGCGTCAGAATCTTGCATTCTTGAGTACAAAGGCTTTACAGAATTCGTACTGAATATTGGCTGACTGACTGTTTGTTGTAGAACTTCTGCTCTGTATAATCAACATCTTGGTGCCAAACTACCGTCAAAAATGTTGTTCATGGAATATTTTCATAGGATCAGATATGTTGCTTAAAACTTTCGTAAAGCAATTCTACCTGCATGTTAAATGATTTTTTTAAAAAGTGCCTTTAAGATAATTCACATGTGAGTATTTAAAGCTGATTCATCTTTTCACTTCCATTGGAAACTGAATGGCTTGTCATTGGAACGAGGATCGTAGAGTAAGTTAATCTATAACATTCCTGCTATTTCATTATCATGTGTCCCTATCTTCCTTATGCAGAATTTCTTTCCCCGGCAGTTTCAAACCCATGAGAATTCAATATGATGATATATTGTATACAGCCTTCCAAAATGCAGCTTTAATTATATTTGTTCTCCAATAACACATACATCAAACATTATCCATAAAAGAGCCTCTGGGCTTACTTGGCAAATGCACAGTTCTGTTTGCATTTGATGAGGGCATCAACTCCAATACATGTTGTGCTCTGCAATTTCCAAAGGAAGTTCTATCAAGATCACTGTGATAGTCTACATGGTGTAGGAGTTTGGGGAATAGCGGTCACTGCTAACACTACATACATTGTGACAATGAGATACACTCAGTGGCCAATTTATTAGGTAACTCCTGTTCCTGATAAAGTGGCCTCTGAGTGTTTATTCAAGATCTTCTGCTGCCATAGCCCATTCACTTCAAGGTTCAATGTATTACGCGTTCATTGGTGTTCTTCTGTACCCTACTGTCGTAACGTGTGGTTATTTGAGTTACTGTTACCTTCCTGTCAACTGACCATTCTCCTCTGACCTCTCTCTCATTTGCAAATCCTTTTCTCCCACAGGACTGCTGCTCATTGGATATTTCTTGTTTTCTGTTCCATTTTCTGTTTACTCTAGAGACTGTTATCCGTGAAAATCCCAGGAGATCAGCATTTTCTGAGATACTTAAACCACCTCATCTGGCACCAACTTTGGCACCAAAGTGGTTAAAGTCACTTCAATCACATTTCTTCCCCATTCTGATGTTTGGTCTGAACAACAACTGAGCCTCTTGGCCACATCTGCCTGCTTTTATGCACTGAGTTGCCGCCACATGAACAGCTGATTAGATATTTGCATTAACAAGCAGGTGTACAAGTGTATCTAATGAAGTGGTCACTGAGTGTACTCGAGCAAACAAACTAGAGCAATTTGCATTTGTAGGGAAACTTTAATGTAATAAAACACCAGAGGACATATAACATAATCAGTATCAAACAACAAATGAAAAGGTTACAGAGAAGCAGGGCATGCAGTAACTGGGGGGTGTAGGGACAAGAAAAGCACAGAGATTAGAAGTGTGCAGAAACCAGAACAGAAGTAAAATCTACTCCCCGTCAGCCTGCAACAAATCTAAATGAGACACCAGTTTAGCATTCCTACACAGCACTGGTAACCTTTCACTCTGCTGGTTATCAAGAGTCACTCTACTTCTGCCTTAAAAATGTTTAAAGACTGCTCCACCCACTCTTTGATGAGATGATTAAACTTCATCTCTATTTAAAATATCGAAACCTTATTTTTAAAGAGTGACTCTTGATTTCTCCCACAATTGGTAACATTGTTTTCACACCTAACACAGAGACGAATAGAATCTGAGAATAGACACTGGAGGGCCACAAAGGCTAGACATACGCAGAGGGCAGAGAAGCTCTGGAACCAGATCAACACAGAGGAAAGCAAAATGCAAAGGCCGAGGAAGTACAGTAGGTGGTGAAATGCAAGGATTGGAGGGTTAGAGAAACTTGCGGCAGCTCTCATTAAAGAAGCATAGGGGCCAGTAGAGACTGGAGCATCATAGACAATGGATGGAGGAAATAGACTGCAGGGGCACAAAGACTGGAGTTTAGGGGCTGGAGGAGTACAGAGTACAAAGATCAGAGGACTGCAGAGAGTGGAAGAGTGCAGGGGCTGGCTAAGTGAAAGGACTGGATAATTATAGGAAGGGTGGAATGCAGAGACTGGAAGACTATTAAAGGGCACAGACATCAGTTGTGGAGAAGTTGGAAGAGTACACATTAGAACATAAGGCATAAGGAATAAGGAATTTGTTCCTCAAATTCCAGTTAGGCAGAACTTAAGTAAACAAAAGCAAATAACAAAAAAAAGATTCATAAGCAAAGAGATATTATAGTTAGTTACCAAGCCAGAAATATAAAAACAGATCATAAAAGCTTCTATAGATCTTTCAGGAAAAAGAACTAACAAAATTAATATCGTCCTTGGCAACTAACAATGGAAAACTGAGAATTAAATAGCATTTATGTTACATGTCATTATAGAACACACAAGAAATATTCCAAAAATAAATGTAAGTCTGATTTTTGAAGTAATTTGGGGAATATTACATTTATAATTGAAGTGAGAGAGTATAAATTCTTGAGGAGTGTCCTAATATAAGGTTTTGGCCAATATATCAACAATTCCTTCTCCCTACAGCTGCTGCTCACCCCACAGAGATCCTCCAGCAGATTGTTCATGGCTCTGTATTCTGGCATTTTCAGTCTATTTAATCTCATCTTGGTGCTGGGGTGGACAGGTCTCTAGGACTCGATGAATTCCATCCCAGACTATTATAAGGAGTAGATATTGAGATATTTCAAGCATTGGTTTTAATTTTCCCCAATTCCCCACATTCCAGAAATGTTCCATTAAATTGGAAAACAGTGAATGGAGGTAAAACAAAGAGAGAAAGCAGAAAACTATAGTGTAGTTAGCTTAATATGTGTCATCAGAAAAAAATGTTAGAGGCCGTGATTAAATATGTTATAAGAATATATTCAGAATAATTCAAGATAATCAAGCAAAGTCAATTAGATCTTATGAAATGGAAATTCTGTTCCACCAATGTATTCAAGTTCTTTGAAGAAATAACATGTGCCATGGATAAATAGGTACCAATGGACAACTTGGGTTTCCAGACTACATTTGATAAAATGCCATATCAAAGATTATTGTGGAAAATAAATGCTTATTGAGTAGGAAATAAGTTATTAGTGTATCCTCCTTGTATACACCCTGCCTTGCCCTCTCAGAATTCTGTGTATTTCTAAGCTTTAATAAGATCCTCTTAATCTTTTAAATTATACAGAATAGAGACCCAGCCTATTCAATCTCTACACATATAACAGATATACCATCCTGGGAAAAAGCCTTAAGAACTTTTGTTCCTCTGTGGCAACTACATCTTCTTTTTAAATAGCAATGACAAATTTGCATACAATACTCTTGGTGTAATTTCACCAAGTCTCTATATAATTGTAATAACACTTCTTTATTTTTATTCACATATCTTCAAAAAATATAAAAAAAACAACCTACCATTTGCCTTCCTAATTGCCTGCTGCATCTGTAAGTTAGCTTTCAGTGACGAAGGTGCGAGACACCCAAATCCCTTTGAAGGTCAGCATTTCCAAATCATCATTTAAAAATACTTAATGTGTTTTTCTAATGAAGTGGATCAACTAACATCTTCTACTAGTTATCTATTCACTCAACCTGTTCAAAGTCTGATCGCAGTTAAGTAGGATTGTACAGTAGCCGTTTAGCACACTGACCTTCATCAGTCAGGGCACTGAGTATAGGATTCGGCATGTTAAGTTGCCGTTGTACAAGATGGTGGGGAGGACCCTTCTGGAGTATCATGTACAATTTTGGTTACCCCGTTATAGAAAAAATGTCAATAAGCTGGGCGGAATATTTTTGGGAATGCTGCCAACACTTGACGCCCTGAGTTATAGGGAGAGCTTGGACAAGCTGGAGGAGTACAGAATACAAAGATCAGAGGACTGCAGAGAGTGGAAGAGTGCAGGGGCTGGCTAAGTGTAAGGACTGGATAATTATAGGAGATCAGCCATGATCTCAGAATGGCGGTGCAGGCTTGAAGGGCCGAATGGTCTACCTCTGCACCTATTGTCTATTGTCTATTGTCTATTTTATTCCTGCAGTATAGGGGGTTGAGAGGTGACCTCATAGAGGTGCATGAAATTACAAGGGTCATTGATAGGGTAATTGAACAGAGTTAATTTCCTTGGAAAAAGGAATCAAAATCTAGATTGAATAGACCAAAGGTGGGTCTGGTAAGATTTAAATTGGACATGGAGGTCATTTCATCTTGCGGAAGGTGGTGGCTTGTGGAATGAGCTATCAGAGGATATGGATGAGGCAGGTACAATAACAGCATGTAAAAGACACCAGGACAGCTAAATGGATAGGAAAAGTTGGAGAGGGATATGAGTCAAACACTGACAAGTGGGACTATCTTAGATGGACATCTTGATCAGCATGGACAAGCTGAGCCAATGAGCCTATATCTGTACTATGACACCATGTTGTCCGGAAGCTTCTTTGAATCCTTTTTTATTAATTACATTTCCATTTAGTTTCATGCATTGACAGACTAGGAAATGTCATGTTTCATTACTGATTGTGAACAGTTAGAGCTTTAGCACAGATCCCTGCAGGACAACAGATCAACCAAGGATCAAATCTTTTGCTTCTGCTTTTGCTTTCTATCTGTTAACTAATTCTCAATCAACACAGGAAGTCATTTCCCAAATCCATGTGCTTTGTTCAGCAACCTCTTGTGTGAGAATTGATCAAAAGCCACCTGAAAATTCCAATACACCACATCCATTGATTTTCTCATTTCTAATGGAATAGATTCAGTATGTAGTGAAAGAAAACCAGGAGCCTAGCTAAAACAAATTCACTTTCATAAATGTATTTTGATTCTTCTCAAGCATATTATTGTTTTCTAGCTGTCTTGATAGCATGTTACCTATTATTAATTGCTGCTTGCCCTATGCAATGCCCTGGTTAAGATTTCTACTGATATGCTTGAGGTATTTTTATTTTAGCAGCTTTCTGCAAACACAGTGTGTCCTATTAGTAAGCTTCATAGACTATTGCTTTGGCAAAAGATAAGGAGCATTTGCTATAGATCATTTGAGAGAGCTGGGAAGGATCAAAGTTCAGAAGGACAATAGTCTTGTTTTGGGTCTTGTATGAGGAGGTGTGGACAAGAGCAAAAGGAAAGATGCTCAGAAGATCCCATGTAAAAAGTGCTTTGTGCAGACAAATAGTTCAAAGGAGGCAGTGCCAATACTCCTGAGTTAGCCAGTTTGCTCAAGATGGTCTTCAAGGGAAGTTCCAACTGCGGCTGGTATTCTTCACACAGAATTGGGGTTCAGCACATAAGTAAAGCGATATCCCTGACTACTCCAGAAATGAGCTCCAACATTGAAATGCACATTGGACTGATTTAACTGTAACGGCTCCTTTTTTCTCTTTTCTTTATCTGTAACTGTTTATAAAAGTTGAAAATCTAGTAAATGTACTTTGTAATTTTATGTCTGTGCACAATCTGTTATTTCCTGGTGAATGATAACTATGTATGGGACAGTATTTACACAGCATTCACTACAGTCAATGTTCCTTAACCAGAACATCCAAACTTTCCTGTTTGGTTAAACCCAAATCATACTGACCGTATACGTATGTTGCTCATGAAAGGTAGGCTTCTCACTGCTGAGTCACGTGGCTTTTGGCAGATTTAGCTAATGGGACAAGATTCGATACAAGCACCAGTGAGACTACACCTACCATTGATGTGAAACAAACAGGTGAATTATTCCCTATTTTTAATTCTCTGTTCATCCTTAAATGAATGTGTATTATTAAATGCCAGCCATTGCTTAGCCACCATCGTACTCATTAAGTATAGTTTCCTCAGCTAACTTAGCCAACTTTCCCTCATAGGTTATTTGCCAACCTTGGTTATTTATAGTTTCTTCTCTTAAATTCTATTTCATTATTTTCCTGTAAATTCCAGCAAGAAAACAAAACTCAAGTAGTATATGTTGACATACATACTTCGATAACAAATTTACTTTGAAATTTGAACTAATACTTACACAGTTTTCTTTGTTTTGTTGTGTAAGGACAGCATGAAGTGGAAATGCAAAGAGACTGGAGGAGTATCTATATTGGAGGAGTCTCTCACAGCTTTGCAATTAACAAAATATTTACAGACAATGAAGCATGAACTGATCTTAACTGCTACGTTTACTCATTTGGTCAAAGATTTTTCTTTTGTTCTATTCACTTCTCATTCACCTTCCCTGCTACTGAAAATTAACTTCTTTTTTTTTCTCTCTTTTCCAGCTTTGATGAAGGATCCCAGATCTGAAATATTAATCATTTCTCTTTCCACTAATTGTGTCTGCAATTTTTTTTACAATCTAAAACCTTATTCAAACTGAAGATAATTTTTCAGTTTTCTATCTTATCCTTCAATAAATTATCAACTGGAAGTTCCATAATATCCTTAACTGGACTTAGGTGATCTCGTTCATCTCTGTCTAGTTATCAGAGTTTAAGAAGGTTCCCAGAAGAAACAATAAACTGAAAGCTGGAGAGAAGGACACTCTCAAATGTGCTGCACCTGGATTTCAATGGAACAAAGTTCTACCTAAACAGTTGAAGAATCATTCATCCATATCTGAGGAAATCTTTCTTTGTCATCAAGGGGAGAAGCTCAAGATCAGAGAGTAAAAAACACACCTTGGACTATATCATCAATAGAACCCCCAGGATATTTAACATTGGACTGTGGCTCATAAATAAAGAGATAAAATAGTGATTGGCTTTATTTGGAGGAGAACTAGTTGCAAGTTCATAGTAAATTAATTATCAAAGTAAATATATGTTACCATATACTACCTTGGGATTCGTTTATTTGCATTTACAGGAAATAAAGAGGTACAACAGAATTTTACAAAAAAACAGCTGAAGCAAACCGAGATTGACAAACACCGACGTGCAAAAAGAAGATAAACTGTGCAAAAAAAATATATTGAGACCATGTATTGTAAAGAGTCCTTGAAAGTGAGTCTGTAGCTTGTAGGATCAGTTCAGAATAATGGCAAATGAAATTAACAACACCAGTTCAGGAGCCCGATGATTGTATCTAGAGGTGCAGGACCTAAGGTTTCTGCATCTCTTCTCCAATGGTACTCATGAAAAAAATCACCTGGCCTGGATGGTGGAGGTGTTTGATACTGAATGCCACTTTCTCGTGGCAGCATTCATTGTAAACGCATCCAAATGTACTGGGATGGTCTTCGTCTGTGATGGACTGGACTGTGTCCACAACTTACTGTAGCCTTGCTGATACGGAATGCTGTATTTATATCTTAATTGTTGTATCCAAAAGGTCATTTATGTTAAGTGTTTTGGTATAGCTGACTAGGAAATATACTCTGTATTTAATATTTCAGTAATATGTGAGAAATATTGTTATATATATATAACAATATATTGTTATAAATATATAAATATATATAGTTTGAGCATTCTTTGTTCATTTACTTAATTCATTATGGATTAAATATAAGAAGTACGTGAATGGCATACACCAACATGCCTGCATATCATATGTGCACACCTCACTAAAAGAAATTTATCCAAGGCTCCTGTGCTTGTCTCTCGATTAGTTTCTGGAGTTACAAAACAGAACAGCAGCAAACCCGAGATTACTACCTCTCTGTTGAATTACAACATGCTTTTCTTCAGAAGAGAAGAGAGATGTTCAAGTTAAAAAAATGGATAAAATTATCCAGCAAGTGTACTGCCACAGGTTCATTAACATCGTACCGAGTGATGATAATAATAAGTAATAAATAAATAAAGCAGAAACGTCTGGCTACATCAGGAAGATAGATGCATTCAATTGCAGAACATATAATTGGATGATGTATACCGAACAAATTGAGCAGTATTTTGAAATAAATGAATAGCCAATGAAAAGCGAGCACTTATGTTACTGAATGCAAAAGGTGGAAAGCATACAGTTTGCTTCAAAGTTTGACTGCTCCAAGCAGATCTTTGCTGATATTGTGAATGTAATGCAAGAACATTCAGAACTAAACACATTGTTGATTGCAGAATGCTTTAGGTTTCATATGCTGAATCAAAAGGGAGTCCATTTCAGTTTACGTGGCTGAATTGAAGAAACTGTCCGAGCATTGTCAGTTCATTAATGAGCTTAATCATACACTGTTTGTAGAATCTTACAAGAAAGCACTCAAAAATGGCTCCTAACTGAAGCACAACTCACATTTAAAAAAGCATTTGATATCACTGAATCAATGGAAACAACAGCTAGAGACGCAATTGATTTGCAGTCAAGAATGAAAATGAGCATGAACGAAATTGCAATGTCTAAGCCGAAAACTACCAGGGCAAACAAATTGTGTTAGCATTGTGGCTGAGGGTCACATACACCAGACGAACACAGGTTTAACAGTGAAACTTGCAAAAAATACAACAAAGTAGGACATACATACAAAGAGCATGTCAGGCAGATAAAAATAAATAGACCACATTGGGAAGAAAAAGAGATAAAAAGTCAAGTTGCAATTTCAAAAAAAGCACTAATCTTCATGCTGTGATGAAAAATCTGATAATTATGAGAGTGACACAGCACTGGATCCCACAGGACTGCGACTGTGATTTACAATGTAAAAACTAACAGGAGGCAAGCAATATGGCTTATACCAGAGTGAACGGCAAATTAATTAAAATGAAGTTGGACACCGGCTCCGCTGTTTCAGTCATTACACAAAATGAGCTTGAGTGGCATTTCAAAGATATGGAATAGAAGCCTGCAGATATCTAACTAAGAACTTATACTGGAGAAAAGATAACTCCTGTGGGAGTGACATCCATAACAGCGAAATACAACAATCAACAAGCCACATTAGGCTTGCATGTGGCCAGCATTGTGGGGCCATGATTGGCTGAAAAACTACAGCTTGATTGGAGATTTGTCTACCATTTGCATGGCACATCTCCTTGAACAGAGTCAACCGAAAGAGAATTAAGGGAAGTACTGGAATGTTGCAACAGCAGTGCTCGAGGATGGCATTAGAAAACTCAAGCATATTAAGGGTAGAATAGTGTTAGATGAAAAGGCCACATGCTAGTTTTACACCACCTGTCCGGTACCGTATACCACCTGTGATAAAGTTGCCAGTGTGCTAGATGGCATGGTTGATGAAGGAATTCTTTCCAATTTCAGTGGAGCCCATGGGTAATGCCAATGGTCCCTGTAGCCAGAAGGATGGGTCTAATAGAATTGGTGGTGATTTTAAGGTCACTTTCCATCCAGTACAAAAAATAGATCAATACCCCTTTTCCAACCCAGAAGTATGTGGAAATATAAACCTACAGAAAGAAAGAACAAACAAAAATCTATATAAAAAATAGCCATGCTTTCACACGTTTCCAAGACATAGAGCGACAGTATCCTACAAGCAAATGCAGAAATCTTAGGTGTATATAAAAAAGGATATTGAGGTTAGAAGGTACTGCTGATGCAGGTTGTAATAAACAATCTGCTGGAGAATCTCAGCATGTTGGTCAATACATTTGAGGAGAAAGGAATTGTTGGTGTTTCAGGTCGAGAACCTACATTGGGACTTGATGGAATTAATGGCTTTGTGGCAAAGGTTGTGAATGATACAAAGATAGGTGGAGGGGTAGGTAGTTGCTGAAACAATCCGATTGCAGCAGGACTTAGACAAATTGGAAGAATGGGCAAAAAAATGGCAGATGGAAAAGTGCTGGGAAATTATGATTATGCATTTTGGTAAAAGGAACAATAGCTCGGACTATTGTCTAAATGGGGGAGAATTTAAACATTCTCCCCCATTTAGATAAATGTGTGTTCAAACTTCAAAGATGTAGAGGGAATTAGGAGTCCTCATGCAAGACTCCCAGAAGGTTAATTTACATATTGAGTCTGTGGTAAAGAAGGCAAATGCAATGTTTGCACTTATTTCAAGGGGAATAGAATATAAAAGCAAGGAGATAATGCTGAAGCTGTATAAGTCACTAATCAGGCTGCAATTGGTATTGTCAAGTGTTTTGGGCCCCTTATATCAAAAGGGATGTGCTGTCATTGGAGAGAGTCTGGAGGAGATTCACGAGGATGATTCTAGGAATGAAGGGTTAACATATGAGGAGCATTTGGCAGCTTTGGGCCTGTACTCACTGGAATTTAGTAGAATGTGGGGGCATGGGGATCTCAGTGGAGGCCAAAACTGTGTATATATTTAAAACGAAAATTAATGATTTCCTGATTGGTCAGAGCTTCAAAGGATATGGTGAGATGGCAGGTGTATAAGGTTGAATGGGATCTGGGATCAGCCATGATGGAATGGTAGAACAGACTCGATGGGCTGAATGGCCTAATTCTGCTGATTTGTCTTATGGACTACATTTTGAAATGTTGACAATTCCTTCATCCTCCGCTGCTCAGCCTCCCACACTTACCACCAAGCCTGCTGAGTTCCTCCAGCAGATTGTAAACATCAATGACGTAAAGCAATATGGCTTCTCAAAAATACAAATACAATACTGCAGATTCTGGAAATCCAAAGTGAAAGAATAAAATGATGCCAATGCTCAGCAGGCTGGGCAGCATCTGTGGATGGCAAAAACAAAGTAAATTTCACAGATGAATGACCTTCCATCTGATGCCAACTTTCTCAACCAATCAGCTTTATGGAATTCTCCTGTCCATTTTTAATAGCAGTTTAGTCAATTATTAAATATTAAAATAATGGGCATAAATTTCATGAAACGAATAGGGTTTTTTTGCTAATATCGAATGTACTTCTCTCTAATGCCTTCTCTAATATGCAATGCTGGTTTTTTATTTTTGTTATATACAATAGGTAGAAATCATCGCTGCAGTTGATCCTCTGTACAAGCAAAGATACTGAGTTCTTCATTTATAATCTCACATTTCTCACAAGTTGCAGTTGCCTCTGGCAGTGGATCTGTAATTTAAGTGCAGCATTTGAAGAAGTAACAACAATCATGAGCCATTTTCACACCCATCTGTGATTTACAGGGAGGAAGAATTGACATGGCTGATTTACAACTAAATCACTCCAAATCTGCGGTCAAATTGCTGGGGTTATTTTTACTTAATGCCTAACAGCAGACAATTACAACAAAGCTTGAAAGTTGCAAATGCTACTGTACGACTGGAACACAGCTCCAGGACTGCAGTCTTAGTTCTCAGCTTTCTCGCATCTTCTCCTGAAAGCGGTAATTCAACTCGCAGAAAGTTCCATGACGGCTGGCAGGCCTCCAGCTCCTTACTCAAGCTGCCGTTCTTCATGTGTGAGCTGGGAGGCCGAGTGTGGGCAAGCTATTAAATCACAGGGACGCTTTCAATCTGCATGTCTGAGCTCTCACCTGACACCCATGCACATGCACTTTCCAGAAAGGGCAAAAGCCAGGAATTCAAACTCGTTCTGCCCCTCCTTATTCCTGGCACTCTGAACCTCATCAACATCCACCGTTACACTAGTGAATATGGCCTTTGTCTTTTATAAGATGTACACGCTGTTGACTGGCACATTCCAAGACACACGAGAGTTTGCCGATGGACAATCTGAACCTCAGTGCAGACATCGAGAAGGGTCAGTGGGGAATAGCCTCTCTTTAGGGTCAGTGGGGAATAGCCTCTCTTTAGGGTCAGTGGGGAATAGCCTCTCTTTAGGGTCAGTGGGGAATAGCCTCTCTTTAGGGTCCTGCCATCAGTGGACACTAAGGAGCTGGGCCCTGAGTAAAATTCCACAGATACATTGTTGAAGGAGGAGGCTTAAGTGGTGCTGAAGCATTGTTAGAGAATGATAGCCTTGTGCTATTCAGGGAAACCATTGTCTAAGTTCAGGGCAGAGAGGCGATGCCTGCCTTTTCAGCATAGACCAGAAGACAGCCTTCGACAGGATATCACGTGGTGGTCTCTCCAAATAGGTTTTGGGAAGGGAATCAGAAATTGAATCCAACTACTCTACACAGGTACATGTACCCACACCATATTCAATTATGCTGATGACACCACTGTTATGGGCCATATGAATCAGCATATAGGAGGGAGATTGAAAATTTAGCTGAAGGTTGTCATAACAGCAGCCTCTCACTCAATGTCAGCAAGAGCAAGGAACTGATTGTAGACTTCAGAAACCAAAGGTCCTTGAGCCAGTCACCATCAGAGGATCAAAGGTGGAGAGGGTTATCAACTTTAAATTCCTGGGTATTACTATTTCAGAGGACCTGTCATAGAATCAACATGTAAATGCAATTGCAAAGAAAGCACAGCAGTGTCTCTACTTCCTTAGGAGTCTACAGAGATTCAGCATAGCATTAAAAACTTTGAAAAACATTTATAGATGTGTAGTGGAGAGTATACTGACTGGCTGCACTGTGGCCTTGTATGGAAACACCAATGCCCTCGAATGGAATATCCTACAAAAGGTAATAGATACAATCCAGTACATCATGGTAAAGCCCTCCCAACAAATGAGCACATCTAGATGAAACACTGTCGTAGGAAAGTAACATCCATCATCAGAGATCCTCACCACCAAGGCCATGCTCTTTTCTCAGTGCTGCCATCGGGTAGAAGGTACAAGAGCCTTAGGATTCACACCACCAGGTTCAAGAACAGTTACTACCCTCAACCATCAGGCTTTTGAACAAAAGGGGATAAGTACACTCACTTTCCTATCACTGAGGTGTTCGCAGAACCACTGATCTCAGTTTAAGTACTCTTTATCCTGTTATTTCATGTTCTCGTTATTTATTGCTGTTTATTTATATTTACATTTGCACAGTTTGTTGTCTTCTGCACTCTAGCTGAACTTTCATTGATCCTGTTATAGTTATTGTTCTGAGCATGCTGAGTATGCACGCAGGAAAATGAATCTTAGGGCTCTATGTGGTGACATATGCAATATGTACTCTGATAATAAAACTTTATTTTGAAAGCTGACCTTTGTACTTTGTAGTACAGTCCAAATTAATGGGTGGGAGACAGATGCTTTCTAGAGTCATACAGGGCTCCCCCGTCTCCCCCGTCTCGTTTCTGTGCTGCACAGAACACTTTACCAAATCTATCAGGAAGGCCGAGAGCAGAGGAGGAATGAAACTGCCATGCAGTGGAGACACACATGTCAAACCTCCCTGTACATAGATGATGCAATCGTCCTCTGTTTAGACTCACAGTCAATTTGCAGACTGTTCAGCATCTACAACCAGCTTGCACCAACCACAGGAAAAGATACGCCATGTTCTTCAGTAACTGGACTGACCAGTCCAAAGCCTACTTCACCATCAGGTCTGAAGGTGTTGGAGACCTGGTTCAGTGGGGCTGGGGCATACAACAAAAATTATTGGTTACAGCTGAACCCAAGGGGGACCAATATCTTTCCAGGCAGATTTGCTAGAGCTGTTGGCGAGGGTTTAAATTAATGGGAACCAGACTGATAAATTTTCAGATGCCTTTGACAAGGTGCTATACATGAGGCTGCTTGACAAATTAAGAGTCCATGGTATTGCAGGAAAGATACTAGCATGGTTAGAATATTGGCTGATTGGCAGGAGGCCCAGTCGGAATAAAGTGGTCCTATTCTGATTGACTACAGATGACAAATAGTTTGTGTTATGTGCAAATGATTGTATGGTAAGTGGCCAAGTTTGCAAAGGATACAGAGATAGGTCTAGAGATAGCTATTGTTGAGGAAGCAGGGAGACTGCAGAAGCACTTAGACAAACTGGAGGATGGGAAAAGAGTGGCAGATGGAATATAGTGCAGGGAAATGTATGGCCATACGATTTGGTAGAAGGAAGAAAAACGTTGACTATTTTCTAAACAGGGAGAAAATGCAGAGTTTTTCAAGAAAGTTATGAGGTAAATTGATGAAGGGACAGCAGTGGATATTGTCTACATGGACTTTAGTGAGGTCTTTGATAAGGTACAACAAGGGAAGTTGGTCAAGAAGGTTCAGTCAGTTGCCATTCAAGATGAGGTAGTGAATTGGATTAGATATTGGCTTCTCAGAAGGAGTCTTAGAGAGTGGTTGTAGATAGTTGCCTCTCTGACTAGAACTCTGTGACTAGTAGCGTGCCTCAAGGATTGGTGCTGGGTCCATTGTTATTTGTCATCTATATCAATGATCTGGATGATAATATGGTAAACTAAATCAGCAAATTTGTGGAGGACACCAAGTCTGGGGGTGTAGTGGACAGTGAGGAAGGCTATCATGGTTTGCAGCAGGATCTGGACCAGCTAGAAAAATAGGCTGAAAAATGACAGGTGGAATTTAATGCAGAAGTGTGAGGTGTGAACTTTAAGAGGACCAGCCAGGGTAGGTCTTACATGGTGAGTGATCAGACACTGAAGAGTGTGGTAGAACTCAGGGATCTGGGAACACAGATCCATAATTCCGTGAAAGTGACGTCACGGATAGATAGGGTCAGACAGAATGCTTTTGACACATTGTCCTCCATAAATCAACATACTGAGTACAGGAACTGGGTTGTTATGTTGAAGTTGTATAAAACATTGGAGATGTCGAATTTGGAGTACTGTACGTAATTTTGCTCATTTACCTAGAAGAACAATGTACACACGTTTGAAAGAGTACAGAGACAATTTACAAGATGTTGCTGGTCTGGAGGACCTGGGTTATACGGAAAGATTGAATACATTAGGACTGTGTTCTTTAGAATGTAGAACACTGATAGGAGATTTGATAGAGGTATACAAAATTCTGAGTGGTATTGATAGGACAAATATAACCAAGCTTTTTCCACTGCGTATGGGCAAGGCTATATCTAGAGGTCATGGGTTAAGGGTGAAAGGTGAAATGTTTAATGAGAACATGAGGGAAAACTTCTTCTCTCAAAGGGTGATGAAAGTGTGGAATGAGCTGCTAGTGGAAATGATGGAGCAAGGTTGATTTCAATAGTTAAGAGAAATTTGGATAGGTACATGGATAGTAGGGGTGTGGAGGGCTATGGTCCAGGTTCAAGTTGATGGGACTAGGCAGTTAAATGTTTCAGTACAGACTAGATGGGCCAAAGGGCCTGTTTCTGTTCTGAAGCATTCTATAGGACACTATGAAATATCTGCATGAATCCCCTTTCTTCCCGGGTGACTCCGGAAACAGCTTGTTAGCCCTCGATGGCAGTCTTCCAACACAGCGCTGTGTACGTCTAGGGAATACGCACTTCAGTCCCGCCAAATCCGTGATGTTTCTCCCACCCAAGCCCCAGTTTGTGTGAATTCTGTGTAATTTGCTGCCCTGTTACAACTCATTTCCACGAAATAACAGACTGCACACTGCGTATAATTAAAGAAAGTATATTTATGAATATTAACTTAACTAAAGGATTAGTAATGAAAAGAAAGATTAAAAAAAATCAAAAAGGGCCCATTATAATTAAACAGTCAAATGTGCACAGGCTGGAGCTTAACTCTTCCAGAAGTCATATTCACCGATCCTCAGTAGACTCCCACGCCTTGTTCCATCGAATCACAGTTCCCACTGGCTTGGATCCTACAACCAGTTCTCTCCAATGTCTTCTCTCTTCACCTCCCACCAAACAAAGACAAAGGCTCATGCCACAGACCGGCACCAAAAAAACCTGCTCCCGCAGCCTTCTGTCCTGATTGGATGGCTCACATTCCTCAGCACCCATTATCTCTAACAGCGACCCAAACAGTGAAAGACCATTTTATGAACCACCCTGAAATGTTAGTAGTGAAGCCTTTACCAGAGCATTAAGCACAGCTCAAAGCATTAGTTCCACCATGCTCAACCTTTAAATTCCTGACTTTGTTCGTAGGCTGAACAACATCTTCCTCCACAACCACCCCACTATCCGTTCTGGCGCTTTGGTTCCCGTCCTCCTACAACTCTACTTTAGAGTTCAGTGGCATATCAAATAACTCTCTGATCTATAGATTGCTCCCAGGCACACACACCGAGACAGATGTCAAGTGGAAGGTCATCAGCTTGGTGAAAGATGCCCTTGGGTCTCCCTAAATGTTGTTGGTTTTCCAGCATGAGGAAATGCCCCTTAAGGAATGCTTCAGGTTGGCATAGTCCAGGCTGCAGGAGTAGCTGCTGAGTGATGCAGTGCTGCTGGGTGCAGTCAGTGCTCAGGCTCTACCTTAGTTTAGGTAATCTAGAAGGTCCTTCCACTACCACATAAGGAGGGGCAGAGTTGGAGGTAAGCCCCTCAAACAATGAAAGGTGTATCACCTCAGGGAGTCAATGTTTTTATGCTATTTTTCTTAAAAGGTTTGCACTACTGAAGGCAACAACCATGAATGTAGAAGCTTTATTTGTTTCTACTTTTGTTTTTTTTAAAATATATCAATAAAGATTTTTTTAAGTTATTAGAGATGCATCTCAGTAACAGGCACTTCCAGCCAATCAAGCCCATGCCTCTCAATTGCATCCACACCACAAGGCCACATGCTGAACCCCCTGCTCTAGTCCCTTTACACTTATGGCAGTGCAGCTAAGCACAGCTCTAATGTAACATTTAAGTTTGCTGATGACAGCACTGGCTGATGACTATTGCTGGCCAAATCAATGGTGATGATGAATTAGCATGTAGAAGGAGATTGAAAATCTGGCTGAATCATGCCACAACAGCAACCTCCCACTCAGTGTCAGCAAAACCAAGGAACTGGTTATTGACTTTAGTCCAAAGAAACCAGAGATCCATGAGCCAGTCAACATTGGGTGATCAGAGGTGGGATGGCTATCAACTTTAACTTCCATGGTGTTATCATTTCATTGTTCTGGGCCCAGCATTTAAGTGCAATTATGAAGAAGGCATGGCAGCTCCTCAACTGGCTTAGAGTTTGCGAAGATTCAGAATGACATCTATAACTTTGACAACCTTCTATAGACGTGTGGTGGAGAGTATATTGACTGGTGCCATCACCGACTGGTATGGAAACACTAATTCCCTTGATTGGAAAATCCTTTCTTTCTTTTCAAATCTTTTTATTATTATTACACAAGAGTACATCGAAGTAAGTAACACTTACAATGTCACAAAAGAGAAAAAAAACAATATTAAGGATTGAAAAATATGGTGACACAAAAAAAGAGATGATAAGAAAAAAAACCCTACTAAAGCAAGAAAAAAGTGAGAAAAAAAAGAACCCATTAGGTGCTCAACCCTGGAGCCGTGTGTCATACAAAAAGCTTCTAAAGATAAACATCAAACCATCAGCAAAAAAAAATTAGACCAAAATTTACAATTGATTGTGGAGGAAATCTATCAATTAACTCGAATGGTAATAATGAGCAAATGAACCCAATCTTTTCTCAAAATCAAACATAGGTTTGAAGGTTCGACTTCTAATTTTCTCCAAACTAAGACATAACATCAGTTGAGAGAACCATTGTGACAGAGTGGGAGCCGACGTATCCTTCCACTTCAACAGAATAGCCCTCCTAGCTACCAATGTAACAAACGCAATAACATGTTGGTCAGACAAAGAAATACTACGGATGTTTTGAGGTATTATTCCAAAGAGCACTACAAAAATTAGTGGATACGACCCAGTCCATCACTGGTAAAGCCCACACCACCATTATCTCCGTGGAATGTTGTTGTAGGAAAGCAATATCCATCAACAGGAACCCCCACCCCCAGGAAATGCTCCCTTCTCACTGCAGCCATCAGGAAGGAGGTACAGGAGCCTCAGGACTCACACCACCACGTTCTCAAATAACTATTATCTCTCAACCATCAGGCTCTTGAACCTATAGGGATAGCTTCACTCAACTTCACTTGCCAGAACTGTACCCATAACATATGGACTCACTTTCAAGGACTCTTCATCTCATGTTCTCAATTTTTCTTGTTTATTTATTATTATTTTTTCTTCTTTTGTACTTGCACAGTTTGATGTCTTTTGCATATTTTTTGTCATCCTATTGGGCGCGACCTATCACTGCTGAAATTATGGTTCTTGGACTTAATGAGCATGCCTGCAGGAAAATGAATTTCGGGGTTGTATATGTACTTGATAATAAATTTACTTTGGACTTTGAACTTCCATGTGACCGATTAACCAACTAATCCTTATGTCATTGGAGTGTGGGAGGAAACCCACATGGTCATAGGGAAAACATACAAACGCCTTAAAATAACATTCTACAAATGCAAATAGAAAAATAATATGTCTGTTTCAAAATTCAGTTCTCAGACTCTTAACCACACATGACAGAATTCTGCCTTCATTCCAGCTCTGGCTCACCACTCTGATTTAGAGGGTTGTGGGTTCAGATTTTGCTCCAGACACTTAACCACATAATGCATGTTGGCACCGCATTGTAGTACTGACAAAATGCTGCACAGTCAAAGATGTCACCTTTCAGATGAAGCATCAAACCAATGTCTCATATATCAAATCAAGTGAATGTAAAAGATTGTAAGGTATAATATGAAGAAGAATGTACTTTTACGAATCCTGGCCAACACCTCAAAATGACAATATAATCACTTTGATGCGGGGTCCTTGTAGTTTAAACATGAGCTATTACATTTCCTACTTTACAACAATTGAGAAATACTTCACTTGTTGTAAGATGTTCAAGGTCATAAAAGCTGCTGCTTAAAAGCAAATTAGCTCTTCTTACAGAAAATCACAAGCCCATCTACTTGTAAATGGAATAAATAATTGCTTACTTCCATCGTTCAATTATTAGCTCTTGGACTAACTAAATGCCAAGGCCAAACATCAAGGAAGTCTGCTAACAACCACATACTGAAGAACAGATTAAATATGTAGGTGGTAGCAAGTTAAAAAAAAGCAAATTAATTTCCTCCAAAAGTACCTGACAGCCAGATTTAACCAAGGTTTTTTCACTTTATCTTCATTTGTTACTCAACAGATTAAACGTACAATCCACTGTGCTAAACGTACAACCAGAATTATTTGATTAAATCTTTTGTCCATGAATTAGATAGCATCCTGCTAGCATTTTATGAACTATAAATTGCAATCCAATTTTAATGAAAAATAAATTATGAATGAAAACTGAGGACATTGGAGACAAAGTTGTTTTTGAAGTCTGAGACTTTTGTTCTTGGCTTCTCAGACTCTATCAGCAACTTGCATCCGCAGACGTATTTAACATCTGAATAAAACCTCAACAACACCCACATATGTATTGCCAAACCATCAATGGACCCCTCCTATCTTTAGTAAATGATTACTGGGAACCTTTTAAGCTATTTACTTCCTGACACTCCTGCTGCTCTTCGTACCCAGGATGTCTTCCACTGCAGTATTGTCAATGGCCAATACCTTCAGGCTGACCACCCACAACTACCAAGCTCCCTCAGCAAATAATTACCAGTCTTTCTGCCCATTTATCTGATAATAAACAAAGCACCCAATCAACTGATTATCTGCTCCCTTTCTCACTAATTACACCACCCTCACAACTAATGCCCCAATGAACTCCAATCAACAACCTCAGACCTTCTCTCTCACCACCAATTGCAGGAGCCAGCCAGCACCCTAACCTTGCCTGGCTCTCTCCCTTCGTCTGTGTTCCTGTATATCCTGTAACTTCACAAGACCTAGCCACTGTCTGAAACTTGTGCACTTCACTCCGCTGTGGTACTTAAAGGAAAATGTTTCTCTTGGGCCTTAGGTTATTGTACTTTCACAGTCATTGACGTAGAAGGTAGTAATCATTTAGCATGCCTCTGCAGGCAACAAGCAATCCCAGATCTTTGTCTAAATGTTGTAATTTCATTCCTCAATGTATGTACTTGTTTAAATATTTTTAAGATTTATCATATAGGCAAAAGGAAAATGTCCTCATTGTAAGACCATCAGACTATAACACATAGGAGAAGAATTAGGCCATTTGGTCCACTGAGTCTTCTCTGCCATTCCATCATGGTCAATTTATTATCCCTCTCAATCCCATTGTTCCTGCCTTCTCTCCATAACCTTTGACACCCTGACTAATCAAGAATCTATCAACCTGCTCTTTAAATATACTAAATGACTTGGCCTCCAAAGCCATCCATGGCAGCAAATTACACAGATTCACCACCATCTGGCTAAATAGATGTCCCTCTGTCTTGAAGCAGTGAAATCTGGTCCTAGACACCCACTATAAGAAACATCCTCTCCACATCCACTCTCTCTACACATTCCAATATTTGATAGGTTTCAATGAGATACCTCCCCCCCCCCACTCCTCATTCCAGTAAGTACAGGCCCAGATCATTCTTGTAAATCCCCTTTGGACCCTCTCCACTGCCAGCACATCTTTTCATAGATAAGGGCCTCAAAACTGCTCACAATAGTCCAAGTATGGTCTGGTCAATGCCTTATAAAGCCTCAGCATGATGTCCTTGCTCTTACATTCTCATCCTCTCAAAATGAATGCTAACATTTTATTTGCCTTTCTTACAACCAACTCGACCTGCGAGATAATTTTTAGTGGATTGTGCACAAAGGCTCCCAAATCTCTTTGCACCTCTGATCTTTGAATTCTCTCCCCAATTAGGAAATAGTTTATGCCTTTATTTTCTTTCTGAACCATCCTATAGTTATGTTCTGTAACTCCAAAACATAAAACTAATCAAAAGAAAAACAAGGGAGCCTGAAAAATGCTTGCCTTAGTTTTGATTTTATTTGTTTAGTGAGGCATGCACTTATGACATGGTAGCATCATGATGTAAGAATACCATCCTGTTATTAATATAGGGAAGTTACTATTACAGAGCACATTTAGAGCATTGACTGATTTGTAGGAGGCAACGAGTGTGAATAAGAGGATCCTTTTCTGGCTGGCTGCCAGTGACTAGTGGTATTCCATAGGGGTCAGTGTTGGGACCACTTCTTTTTATCCTGTATGACAAAGACGTGGAAGATGGAATGGATGGCTTGTTGCCACGTTTTCAGATGCTACGAAGATTGGTGGAGGAGCAGGGAGTGTTGAGGAAACAGGAAGGCTGTAGAAGAACTTAGACAGATTAGAAGAATGGGCAAGAAAGTGGCAAATGAAATATAATGTTAGAAAATGCATGGTCATACACTTTGGTAGAAGAATTAAATATTTTCTAAAAGAGGAAGAAAAATCCAAAAATCTGAGATGCAAAGGGACTTGGGAATCCTTGTGCAGAATACCCTGAAGGTTAGCATGCAGGTAGAGATGGTGATGAGGAAGGCGAATGCAATGTTGGCATTCATTTCAAAAGATCTAGAATACAAGAGCAGTGGTGTGATGCTGAAGCTTTCTTTATACGGCACCGATGAGACCTCACCTTGAGTACTGTGAACAGTTTTGGGCTCTTCATCCAAGAAAAGACGTGCAGGCATTGGAGAGGGTCCAGAAGCTGTTCATAAGGATGATTCTGGGAATGAAAGGCTTATCATACGAGAAACATTTAATGACTCTGGGTCTGTGCTCGCTGGAATTTAGAAGAATGAGAGGGAATCTCATTAAAACCTTTCGAATTTGAAAGGCCTAGACAGAGTAAATGTGGAAGGGATGTTTCCCATGGTGGGGATGTCTAGGGAAAGAGGCCACAGTCTCAGGATAGAGTTCTTGTAAGAGTTGACTCTAAGAAAGTGGAAACAGCTCAGGAAGCTGACAGCTCTGGAAACAGTTTTTCAAGATGAGTTGGCATCCCGAACAGTGCATGGCAAGTTGCTTGATCTTTTCATCTATCCCATGCCACCAGACAAAGTTTCAAGCAAACACTTTCATTTTGCCCATGCCTAGGTGTCTGGCATGTAGCTCCTCCAACACTTGAGTTTGATCTTGTATTTGTGCCCTTCAAGAAGCAGAACCCATTTCTGCATCATGCTGCTGCTGTTAGTGGAAATTCCTTCTGTTGATTGAAAATGGACACTAGTGGTTGATGATCAGTAATGAGGGTAATCTATTTCCCATAGAAGTACTGGTTGAAATGCTTTACACCCAAAGCAGACTCAAAGTCTCTTTATCAATCTGTGCATAATATTTCTTGCAATGGTAAAGCAACATGATGAAAAGTCTGCGGCACATTCACATTTATCACTTTAACATGTGACATGGCTGCACATATACGTAAAGCAAGGCATCACAGGACAATGTGATTTATAATGTGTGAGTACAGTATCTGACGTAACCATTCTTCTTTGCCTTCTGAAAAGCTACCTGACTCTGCTTTGTCCATTTCTATTTTTTCCTGGTCTGTAATAATCAGTTCAAAGGGCGGAGCACAAGTTCGCCAGGTTTGGAAAGAATTTGTTGTAGTAATTGACAAATCCTAAGAAGTCCCCTTGCACATCAGATTTTGAATTTTCTTCCCGTTTAGAAAATAGTCTATGCTTTTATTCCTTTTACCAAAGTGTATGACCATATACTTCCCAACACAGTACATTCCATTTGCCACTTCTTTGCCCATTCTCCTGATCTGTTTAAATCTTCCTGCACCCTCCCTGCTTCAACGCAACCTGTCTCTCCACCTGCCTTCAAATCATCTGAAAATCTGACCACAAAGCTGTCACTTCCATCACCCAAATTACTGACATGCAATGTAAAAAGAAAAGGTCCCAACACAGACCCCTGCTGAACACCACTAGTCACCAGCAGCCAATCAGAAAAGGTTCCCTTTATTCCCACTTTTTGCCTCCTGCCAGTCAGCCAATGCTCTATCCATTGCTAATATCTTTCCCATTATACCATGGGTTCTTATCTTATTAAGTTGCCTCATGTGTGGCACCTTGTCAACTGTCTTCTGATAATCCAAGTACACAACATCCAACAATTCTCCTTTGGCCATTCTGCTTGTTATTTCCTCAAAGAATTCCAACAGATCTGTCAAGTAAGATTTTCCCTTAAGGAACCAATGCTGACTTTATCTATTTTATCATGTGCTTCCAAGTACCACACTCTTAAAAATTGACTCCAACATCTTCCAAACTACTGGCCTATAATTTCCTTTCTTCTGCCTCCCTCTATTCTTGAAAAGTGGAGAGACATTTGCAATTTTCTAGTCCTCCGGAACCATACCAAAATCTATTCATTCTTGAAAGATCATTACTAGTATATCCAGAATCTCTTCAGCTACTTTGTCAGAACCCTGTGGTACAATGCATCTTGTCCAAGTGACTCATCTATCTTCATACATTTCAATTTCCCAAGCATCTTCTACCTAGTAATAGAAACTATACTCACTTATGCCCCTTGGCACTCTCAAACTTCTGGCATTCTGCTAGTACCTTCCACAGAAAAAAGGGATACAAACTACTTAATCAGTTAATCCGCCATCTCCTTGTCTCCGCATTGCTACCTCTCCAGTGTCACTTTCATGCGGTCCAATACCTACTCTCACTTTTATTCTTTCTATATCTGAAAAATGTTTGGTACTCTGATATTTTTTGCTAGCTTACCTTCATATTTCAGCTTTTCCTCTCTTATGGCTTTTTTTGTTGCCTTCTGGTGGTCTTTTTAAAACTTTCCCAATTCTCTAGCTTCCCACTAATTCTGGCCCTATTATATGCCCTTTTTTTGCTTTTATGTTGGCTTTGAGTTCCCTTGTCAGCCACGGTTATGTCATCCTGCCTTTAGAATATTTCTGTTTTTTTGGGATATATCGATCCTGCTTCCTCCGAATTTCTCCCAAAAACTCCAGCCATTACTGCTCTGCCACATTCCCTGATAGTCTCTCCTTCCAATCAGCTTTGGCCAGCTCCTCTTTCATGCCCCTGTTATTCCCTTTACTCCGCTGTAGTAGTGACACATCTGACTTCAGCTTCACTCTCTCACATTGCAAAGTGAATTCTATCATATTATAATCACTGTTTCCTGAGTTCCTTTACCTTAAGCTCCTTAGTCAAATCCAGTTCATTACACAACACCCAATCCTGAATTGTTGATCCCTTAGTGGGCTTAACCACAAGCTGCTCCAAAAAGCCATTTCATAGAATTTTAACAAATTCTCTCTCTCTTAAAATCCAGCAACAATCTGATTTTCCATATCTACCAGCATGAATATCGTAACATGGCCCCTTTGACTCACAGTTTTATCTCCCATTGTAATTTCTAGACTACATCCTGGATATTGTTCAAAGGCCTGTAAAAAATTCCCATCAGGGTCTTTTTACCCTTGTGGTTTCTTAACTCAGTTTACAACGATTCTACATCTTCTGATCCTATGTCATTTTTCTAAGGATTTGATTTTATTTTTTACCAACAGAGCCAATGTAACCCCTCTGCCTATTTGCCTGTCCTTTCAATATAATATATCTCCTTGGATGTTAAGCTCCCAGCTCTAATCTTCCTTCAGCCATGATTCAGTGATGCCCACAAAGTCATACCTGCCAATCTCTAACTGCACTACAAGATCAGCTACCTTATTCCACATACTGTGTATAAATATGACACCTTCAGCCCTGTATCTGTCACCCTTTTTGATTTTGTCCCTCTTTTACATTGCTACCCATCCCAGTGACAGTAATTTTTCCCTATCATCTGCCTGTCCTTCCTGACAGTCTCACTACACACTGCTTCTGCTTGTAAACCAGCAGCCTTATCCTCAGCCCTGTCACTTTGGTTCCCATCCCCCTAAGCAGATTAGTTTAAACCCACCCCAACAGCTCTAGCAAACTTGCCTGCAATGATATTGGTCCCCGTCAGGGTCAGGTGTAACGTAACCTGTCCCTTTTGTACAAGTCATAACTTCCACAAAAGAGTTCCCAATGATCCAGAAATCTGAAGCCCAGCCCCCCCACACCAGTTTCTCAGTCACACATTCATCTGGTAAGCCATGCTAATCTTAGCCTCACTGGTGCATGACACAGGCAGCAGTTCAGAAATCGCTACCCAGGGGCTTTCTAACCTAGTTCCCTAAATTCTGTCTTCAGGACCTCCTCTTCTTACCTACCTATGTCAGTGATGCCAATATGCACTAAATCTTCTGGCTGCTCACCCCTTTTAGAATGTCATGGACCTAATCCAAGACATTCCTGACCCTGACACCTGGGAGGCAACATATCTAGTTGTCTGTGTCTCATGGCTACATCCTCTAACTGTGGAATTCCATATTACTACTGCAGTTCCCTTCTCTCCTCTTTCCTTCTGAGCCACAGCACCAGACTCCCCCACCACCCCCCAGTAGGTTATTCCCCTCAAAATAGTATACTTACTATTGAGGGGGAACAGCTGCACAGGTACTCTGTACTGTCTGCCCATTTCCCTTCCCTCTCCTGACAGTCACACATTTACCAGCCTCCAGTAATTTAGGGGTGACTACGTTCCAGTAGGTCCTATTTATCATCTCTTCAGTTTCCTGTATTAGTTGATGGTAATCGAGCTACAGCTCCTTTTCCTTAACATGTTCTCGGAGGAGCTGCAGCTCAGTGCACCTGGTGCAGATGTGGTTATCCAGGAGGCTGGAGGTCTCCCAAAATGTGTCTCTCCTGGACCTGAGTGAGGCCTCCTCCACTGACTCGACTATGAATGTGCCGCTGAAAAAAAGCCATTTTTGAATGCTTTCTTGTAAATTTCCACAAACTAACCAATCTCTTAGTACATCGGTAAACCCATCACTGAACTGACAATGCTCAGACAATCTCTTCAATCCAGCCATGTACGCTGACGTGGACTCCCCTTCCTTTTCATTTCATTTATGAAACCTAAAGCGTTCTGCCATCAGCAATGCTTTCAGTTCTAAATGTTCCTGCACTACATTCACAATATCAGCAAACCTCATTTTGGGCGATTTGGTCAGAGCAGTCAAACTTCTAAGCAAGCTGTATGCCCCTTCCACCCAATGTCGCTCGCTTCTCTTTGGCTATTTTATTTGCTTCAAAATACTGCTCAATTTGTTCCACATACAGCAACCAGTCATCGTTTGTGCAATCAAGTACATCTATCCTTCCAATGTAGCCACCCATTTTAGCACCTTTTTTAAAAAAATTGTGATTATTATCACCTGATACTGTTTATGAAACCACAAATTATCTGTTTTCTGCCTTTTTTCTCCAGAACTCTGTCGCCCTCCTGAGGAAACATGTGCTGTGCTCTTTTTTTATTTGATAGTTTCTCGCTGCACTTTTAAAAAAATCAAACTTCTTGCTGCACTTCAACAGATAGATAGTCATAGAAACATAGAAAATAGGTGCAGGAGTAGGCCATTCAGCCCTTCTAGCCTGCACCACCATTCAGTATGATCATGGCTGATCATCCAACTCAGAACCCTGTACCTGCTTTCTCTCCATACCCCCTGATCCCTTTAGCCACAAAGGCCATATCTAACTTCCTCTTAAATATAGCTAATGAACCAGCCTCTACTGTTTCCTGTGGCAGAGAATTTCACAGATTCACCACTCTCTGTGTGAAGAAGTTTTTCCTCATCTCGGTCCTAAAAGGCTTCCCCTTTATCCTTAAACTGTGACCCCTCATTCTGGACTTCCCCAACATCGGAAACAATCTTCCTGCATCTAGCCTGTACAATCCCTTTAGAATTTTATACATTTCAATAAGATCCCCCCTCAATCTTCTAAATTCCAGTGAGTATAAGCCTTGTTGATCCAGTCTTTCTTCATATGAAAGTCCTGCCATCCCAGGAATCAATCTGGTGAACCTTCTTTGTACTCCCTCTATAGCAAGAATATCTTTCCTCAGAGTAGGGGACCAAAACTGCACACAATACTCTAGGTGCAGTCTCACCAAGGCCTTGTACAACTGCAGTAGAACCTCCCTGCTCCTGTACTCAAATCCTTTTGCAATGAATGCCAACATACCATTTGCCTTTTTCACCGCCTGCTGTACCTGCATACCCACCTTCAATGACAGGTATACAATTACACCCAGGTCTCATTGCACCTCCCATTTTCCTAATCGGCCACCGTTCAGATAATAATCTGTTTTCCTGTTCTTGCAACCGAAGCGGATAAACTCACATTTATCCACATTAAATTGCATCTGCCATGAATTTGCCCACTCACCTAACCTATCCAAGTCACCCTGCATCCTCTTAGCATCCTCCTCACAGCTAACACCACCTCCCAGCTTCGTGTCATCCGCAAACTTGAAGATGCTGCATTTAATTTCCTTGTCTAAATCATTAATATATATTGTAAACAACTGGGGTCCCACCACTGAGCCTTGCGGTACCCTACTAGTCACTGCCTGCCATTCTGAAAAGGTCCCGTTTACTCCCACTCTTTGTTTCCTGTCTGCCAACCAATTCTCTATCCACATCAATACCATACCCCCAATACCGTGTACTTTAAGTTTGCAAACTAATCTCCTGTGTGGGACCTTGTCAACAGCCTTTTGAAAATCTAAATATACCACATCCTCTGGCTCTCCCCTATCCACTCTACTAGTTACATCTTCAAAAAATTCTATATGATTCATCAGACATGATTTTCCTTTCACAAATCCATGCTGACTTTGTCCGATGATTTCACCTCTTTCCAAATGTGCTGTTATCACATCTTTGATAACCGACTCTAGCATTTTCCCCACCACTGATGTCAGAATCACCGGTCCATAATTCCCCAGTTTTTCTCTCCCTCCTTTTTTAAAAAGTGGGGTTACATTAGCCACCCTCCAATCCTCAGGAACTAATCCAGAATCTAAGGAGTTTTGAAAAATTATCACTAATGCATCCACTATTTCTTGGGCTACTTCCTTAAGTATTCTGGCCCTGGGGATTTATCTGTTTTTAATCCCTTCAATTTACCTAACACCACTTCCCTACTAACATGTATTTCCCTCAGTTCCTCCATCTCACTAGACCCTCAGTCCCCTACTATTTCCGGAAGATTATTTATGTCCTCCTTAGTAAAGACAGAACCAAAATAGTTATTCAACTGGTCTGCCATGTCCTTGTTCCCTATGATTAATTCACCAGTTTTTGACTGTAAGGGACCTACATTTGTCTTAACCAGTCTTTTTCTTTTCACATATCTATAAAAGCTTTTACAGTCAGTTTTTATGTTCCCTGACAGCTTTCTCTCGTAATCTTTTTTCCCTTTCCTAATTAAGCCCTTTGTCCTCCTCTGCTGGACTCTGGATTTCTCCCAGTCCTCAGGTGTGCCACTTTTTTTTTGCTAATTTATATGTTTCTTCTTTGGACTTGATACTATCCCTAATTTCCCTTGTCAGCCACAGGTGCACTACCTTCCCTGGTTTATTCTTTTGCCAAACTGGGATGAACAATTGTTGTAGTTCATCCATGCGATCTTTAAATGCTTGCCATTGCATGTCCACCATCAATCCTATAAGTATCATTTGCCAGTCTATCTTAGCTAATTCATGTCTCATACCTTCAAAGTTACCCTTCTTTAAGTTCAGAACCTCTGTTTCTGAATTAACTATGTCATTCTCCATCTTAATGAAGAATTCCACCATATTATGGTCAACCTTACCCAAGAGGCCTCGCATGACAAGATTGCTAACTAACCCTTCCTCATTGCTTAATACCCAATCTGGAATGGCCTGCTCTCTAGTTGGTTCCTCGACATGTTGGTTCAGAAAACCATCCCACATACATTCCAAGAAATCCTCTTCCTCAGCACCCTTACCAATTTGGTTCACCCAATCTACATGTAGATTGAAGTCACCCATTATAACTACTGTTCCTTTATTGCACACATCTCTAATTTCCTGTTTATTTCCTGTAATTTCCTGTTTAGTCTTCTTGGGTTTGTTTAAAACTTCCTTTTAACCAATATTATAATTTGTAACTCCAAAAAATAACGCTAATTGAAAGAAAAACAAGGTAGCCTGAAAATCATGTTTTAGCTTTGTTTTTACTTTTTAAGTGAGGTGCATATTTATGATGTGGTAGTGTTATAACATATGCAATTTGCATACTTTTATATATAAACTGTAATAAATTATTTAAACAAACAAGAATGTTTCATCTAACAATACCTTTACAATATTACTCAAATATTAATTAAGTGGATGTGGAGAGGACGTTTCCTATGGTGGGCGACTCTAGGGCCAGAGATCACAACCTTAAAGTAGGGGGACATCCTTTTAGATCAGAGATGAAGAGGAATTTCTTTAGCCAGAGTGTGGAGAATCTGCAGGAGAAGGATGTGATGGACACGGTGGGGTGGTTCCCTGAGTAGATCGTCCAGTTCATCTGGCAAAATGCCTCTTTGCCGGACCTCACCAACAGACACCAAGACCTCACCTGGCTGGTGGTGAGAGGGGTCCTCCCAGTCAGATTCCTCCTGTACGGCCGGAACGTCGTCTCCACATCCCGCTACCCAAGGGAGGACTGCAGTGAGGTGACCAGTGGGTGGGTGACCCACCTCTTTGCACACTGTGGGTTCACGGAGAAGGTGTGGAGGAGGATGGAAGGGACAGTGTCAAGATTCATCCCCAGCAGCTGCATAACAGGACTCTGATCTACGGGCTGTTCCCGGGGATGCACACCGAGACCAACATCCGGTGCTGCTGGCAGATCGTCAACTTGGTGAAAGACGCTCTTTGGTCAGCCCGAAACTTGATGGTCTACCAAAACACGGAGGTGTCCGTGGGGGAATGCTGCCGACTGGCACATCTCGGCTGCATGAGTGCATTCTGAGGGACACACTGAAAATTGGTGCAGTCACTCCAAGGGCCCGGTGGGGAAGGACCACAGTATAGGGTTCTTCTCCTGTGGGAGTTCAGGGGTAGGGGGCGGGGTGTATACCCCTCAAGAAGGGTATGTAAATATGAAATAACAGACTGCCAGCTTGGGTGGCAAAAAGTGTGGAATTGTAAAGACCGTACTGGAAACATTTGTAAAGGATTGAGAGTCATTGAATGGTTTATTGTACATAATTTTATTTTTGAATAAAGAATATTTTGTTTAATTAAAAAAAAAGTGGCTTTGGAGCCCAAGTCATTGGGTACATTTAAGGCAGAGGTTGATAGATTCTTGATTAGTCAGGGAATGAAAGGATAAGGGAAAAAGGCAGGAGATTAAAGCTGAGAGGGAAAATGGATCTGTCATGATAATATGGTAGAACAGACTCGATGGGCCAAATGGTCTAATTTTGCTCCTGTATCATATTGTCTTATGGTCTTATTATGGAAATATCATATACGCAACACGTATTTTTTAATTTTTGCCATATTCTTTGTTCTCTGAGCTTACCTGAGAGAATGCTCAACATAACAAAATCAGATTATTGAAGTAATTGAATTTTGTTCTGCAACATCAAATCTCAAAGACATGAGTTAATTTTTTTTACTGGTGTCAAGGCAATATCAGTCAAACAGAGCTTAACAGAGCTTTTAACATTTCTTCTGTTTTTTATTTTAAAATGTTCAGCACATTGTATTTATAATGCAAACATTGCTACAGCAATTGGATTGGATTTCGAAGAGTAAAGTGTTATAATTGTTATATAGGATATGACGTTTGTATGTATCATATTTGTACGTGACTGCAATTCCTCCGCAATTCGGCATGAAATTCAAGCTGTTTTGCATAAAACATTTTTGTCAAGATTTGATATCCTTTCTTGCAGTTGGTTATATCAGAAAGAAATGCATGTGAAGCCCGTGAGTTATGATTTCAATAATGATTGCAATAATTCAATTAGGACAATAAATGTTGATTATGTGATCAGATTGATCTAAACTTTCGCATACAGATGATTGATTCTTGTTTTGAATAGTTCTTAATCAGGCCATTAAATCAATGCAGAAGCCTTTATCAACCACTGGCTAATCTAGCTCTTGCATTGTTTTATAACAAGATTCTCCTGGCTGCACATATTGCAAAACACTTTGCTCTTTTTATTTACTGCAGTGAATTTGCTAAATAGGCCTAATGGAAAACACAGTAAAAGGAGTGATAAAAAGATAAGCACTTTCAGGAAAAATACTAAAATCACCAATGGCAATGTTCTTACCCCTTGCGTTTCAAAAACTTTATATTTTCAAAATGAACAACAAAAATGATAAAGTTTAAACAATTGTATTTTAGACCATTTTCTTCTAAAGATTAGCAGGATGAGGGCACAGTGTTTAAAATTTATTATTCCTTGCCATAATTTGCAGCAGCATTTGCCTCTGCACAAATGTCATTTGATTATTAGAAAATAAACAGGAAAGCATACAGAAATGGTGTTATTTGTTTACTTGCTGGGGCTTTCTTGCAGAGTGAACAAATGTCATGCAAATGGCGCACTGGCAATAAGCTGCCAATCATTTGGCTGGCATTCATGATGATTTGCTAAATCATTTAAAGAGTCATGCTTTACTAAATGAAAAAATATCTGCAGCGAGGGCCTATGTTTATACATGGGGCAAGTTATTATCCCAGAAGACTGGAATAAAATGAAGACATCTTCCAATTAAAGCTGCATATGAACCCAGACAAGGCCCTTTTCATAAAAACAGGCAGATTATGAGTGGGAACTACAGCGACAGAAGCTTTCATTACAACCTGATTATGGTGATATAATTCCCTACGCTGTGTCTGGGCCGAACTTCACATTTGATGGTTTTTAATATAATTTCCTTTGGGTGAATTGCTGAAGATTTATTAAACTTTATGAAAGGCTTAGAGATCCAATTTAAGAGGACATATCAGGGCAATACTGACAGAGGATAAAATAAATTCAAAGAAAGTTTAGCATATACACTGCCAGAACTGTGTTTTATTGAAATTATTCTTGTGCAAATGATTCATTTTAAGCATGAAAAACTAGGTTTGACTTTGTATGAGATTAAACTCATGCATTCAGAATTTGTTTCCCTCGAGGAATATAATTTATATTATTATCTAACAAAACCAAAGTGGTATTCCGTTTTAAAAAAAAGGTATTATGAACCACAAATGAGGATAAAATACATACTAACTCACACTTATTCTGGTATTTTAATTATAGCTTTCTAATGGTAATGTTACGAATGACCCAAGTGTGCTCGGTTTCACCTTTGGTTGTGTTTTATCTTGAGAGCACATTTCTCATTTGCATTTGTCAGAACTAATAATGTCTTACCCAACAGATAATTAACACAATAAAATGCTGCTAATTTCACAGTGTGCCATTATAGAATTAGTCAGTTTGCAGTAGAAAGCAATTAATTCTCCGAGGTGGGTGATAACATTTCAGCTACTGACTCTGGAATTAAATTTGCAGTTTTTTTATGGCAAATTATTTTACAACTAACCATTTTTGATAATGACATCCTGTGAAGTAAGTACCCTTCAATTAGCAAATTTATGTGTAATTATCCTAGATGCTTAATTCATATATGTGGTAGGAAAAGAAATTCTCTTCTACTCGTGGATCTTGTAACCATGTTACCTATTTTATATATTGAGACCCAAGTTTATCAAAATGTTATGCAAAATTCCTTTGAAAAGTCATGATAATTTTAATATGGAAGGTGTCCTTGAAATTTACCTTAGAAGTTAACTGCTTATTTGAAATGTGTGCATATTGAAACTTAATTTATAAATAAAATATGAAATGCAAAATCATGGACTTTATTTTGAATTCTATTTGTATCCCTTTTGAAATATACCAGGCTATTTAAGTGCTTGCCAAGAATTTCAATGGAGCAGTAACAAAGATATCAGACAGCCCTTATTTTAGATTATTTTTGTCCCTTAGAAATTGATCATTTAATCAGAGAATTAAACAATTCATACTTTGCTTCAGAAATTCATATTCCAGAATTAAAATTCTTGAACTATAGTTTTTAATTTTTTTCCTTCCTTTAAGTGTCTCTTAAATTCGTTAATAGCAGCAGTTCTAAAGGTGCAATCAGTAAAGGATATAAAATACATTTTTTTGGAATTAGATAAGGGATTAGACACAATGTTAGGAGGGAGAAGGGGGAGCAGGAACAGAAGAAGATGAGATATTGAGGGGAGTAGAGAAAACAAGAGTAAAAGAAATAACTCAAAAAGGAAACAGTAGTGAAAATGGTAATTTTGTTATTCACAAAACCCCGATCAAAGTTCTGCTCCCATGCTTCATCTCACCTTTTGTTATCTCTTTTCACCTTCCTGCAGCCATTTCCCCTTTTCTTCCTCACACCCTCTGTCCATGTTTCCTCCTTCCAATTCTCATCTCCTTTTTTTATCTGACATTGTATTTCTTCACTTTATCCTTTCAATCTCTGATGTTCCTCCCCACCTACGACCCTGTTATCCTTGTTTGTTCCACTAACACTCTTGCCTCTATTCATTATTAATCCCTGCCTCTTGCCTAACTCAGATTTTTCATTTTTTTTCATGGCCTTTCACTTTCCTCTCTCCTTTATCTCACCTCCTTCCACCATTTTCTCTTTCTACACCTCTTTTTCCTTTTACCACTTCTGTTCATCTCTTTCTATCCCCTCTTTTCTCCTTCTCATCCTTGCTTAACCCTCCCATCTTCTTCCTGTTAACTCTCTTATGAAGTAAATTCATTATGTTTTTTATGGTTACTTAATGCAAGTGTCTGTGTATGCTGTTAATGTAAGATGGCTTCAAACAATCATACTGTTCATTCTTTTGAAATTTCTTGAGTTATGCATTGCTGCAAATACGGCTTCCCTGGCTATTTGCTAATTCATGGAATCATTAAAGAGAGTTGGAGTGGAAGGAGAGTGGGGTTGTTGGCTTGTGGAATGGGGAATAGAGCTGACAAATAACATGTGCTCTAATTGTATAGCTCCAGAGTGTATTTGTGCTCATTTGACATAGTCGGAAGATAGCCCTAGTGCAGCATGAAGTATTCACCACAGATCATTTAAAGACAATCACATTAGTACATGCAAGAAAATATAGTCTACTATATTATTGAAATTTTTTTTGAAGTAATAGAAAAATAACACTGGAAAAGCTGAGTTTCTCAGTTGAAAGCCTTTATTTAGAAGCAAGAGAGACATTTAAAATGCACTGGAGCAACTCCGTGTACTCAAAGGCTTACTGCCTGAGCTGAGCTTGGACAGCGCGACTCTCCCTTTACGCAGAGAGGCTGTATCTAAAGAAGCAAGGTTGGTGTGAGTGTGATGTTTCTGATTAGATCGGCAATGGACTTGGATGTAGAGGCAAAATAATGGAGTTGAAGGGATGATTGGCAACCAGTAGAAATAAACAAGTTCATCTACGGGAGGGAGGGAAACTGTCAGCGTGAGAGGACTTGTGCCAGTGGGCCACTGAGGAAGTATCAAGAAGTTACGAACCAATGCTTTACAGAAAGAAAATAATTTTGTAGGAATCTTGAAAATATGTAGTGTGAAGAATATGAAAAGAATAAGCTTTATATTTACAGTTTCTAAGTTTTTTCTTGTGTTTTATTTAGCTCTATTTAATATAAAATGCAACAAGTATTTGATTTACTTCAGAATTTTTAGAAATCTATTTATGATTCTGTCAATTTTATCTGTAATGACTAGAGAGAAAATAAGTGAGTAAAGTTTATTTATGCCAATATAATTTCTCGCTAGTTTTTAAATGGTGTGTGCTTTATTAAAGACTGATTCCAGTACTGTGCAAACAAGAGAATGGGGAAATGATAGGGGAAAGGGAAACATAACGCAACAGAAAGAGAAAAAGGAGTCAGTATTTGAACCTTTATGCAGGAATATGTAGGAATGGCATTTGAATTAATCATTTTGTCATACAATTATTGGTGTCTAAATATTTAGGGATTTTCATTATGTGGATAAACAATGAATTTTTTCCCGAAGCTTTCCCCTCCACCCAAAAATTCATTTCCTTTCTCTTCTCATTTCCCTCCCTTTTGTTCCTCCCTCCACTCTGCATTTTCCCTTTCCCCGCCCATCTTGTTGCTGTGTCACTTTATCTCCTTTCTCTTCATTATCCTCCCACATTTTATCTTTGTTCTTCTCTTCTCTTTAATCTATCCATTCCATCTTCCCCTCTTCCACTGTATCAATTTGTTCTAAACTAGTCCCTACCTCTGTTCCATCCAGTCATTACTTGGTCTTTACAACTTGTAATCAACATCCTGGAGAGCAACCCGAGTGTAATAGTCATCTGTATTTCAGTCTGTAGTCCTAGTGGCAAGTTTGTGGCTTAAGGAACTTGTGAATCAGGAGAATAGGAAAGGAGTTGGAAGTTCAGCCCACAACTTGTTGCTCTCCATTTCACTTGGAACCTCCTTGCAGATAGATGTCCGCCTTGCTTAAATATAGCCCTGGGCATAATAAAAAGCAGATAAACATGAATAGTCATTGATTAAAAAGCCTTCTTTTTTCCGAGCTCCAATCCAAAGGGTTAGTGGCTGAGGCATCCGCCAAGGGATTGCCATATCAGGCTTGAAATAATGTTCAGATGTTGAGTCAAAGTGATCCTGTAAGGAAGCTGATGGGGCATTTGTGTTTCTGGAATATTTCATATGGCCAATACCTCAATACCAGGATAGGAAAGGGCAGTACATTTCTTCCATAACCTTCCACATCCTAACGTCCTAAAGGCATGTTGGTTGGGATATCAATTGTTTACTGTAAGTTAACGCTGATGGAGATGGCAAGAAGGAGAATCAAGATGGAGTTAATGGGTGTGTGAGAGAGAATAAGCTACAGCAAAATAAGAAGTCAAATGAGAATGAAGAGAATGTTCTGAGAGCTAGCAAAGAATGAAGGATTGAATAGCCTGTTTCTAAGCTGTAAGATTAAAAGGGAGGTGAGAGTTGATATTGAACCACTAGAAAATAATGTGGGTGAGTAGTAATGGTGATCAAAGGAACAGCAGATGAGCTTAATGAGTATGTTGCATCAGTCTTCACAATGGAAGACACTAGCAGTGTGCCAGAGGTCCGTGAGTGTCAGGGAGCAGGAGTGAGTGCCATTGCTATTACGAAGAGAAAAGTGTAAGGCAAACTCAAAGGATTAAGGTGGACAAGTCACCTGGACTAGATGGACTACATCCCAGAGTCCTGAGAGAGGTTGTTGAAGAGATAACTGATACATTGGTCACCTTACCATTCAGGTAAGGGAAATCTTACCTGAAAAATCTATTAGAGTTCTTCAAGGAAGTAACAAGCAGGGTGGACAAAGGAAAGGCAGTGGATTTCATTTACTTGTATTTTCAGAAGGCATTTCATAAGGTGCCACACATGAGGTTGCTTAAATACAAACATTTGTAGATAAAGTCCTTTGGCACTACAGGAAAGGTATTGGCATGGATAGAGGGATGGTTGTCAGGCCGGAGGTAGTGATGAAAATATAGGGGGACTTTTCTGGTTCCCTGCCAGTGACTTATGGTGTTTCTCAGGGGTCAGTATTGGGACTGCTACTTTTCACATTGTTTGGCAATGATATGGAAAATGGAATTGATGGCTTTGTGGAAAAGTTTGTGGATGATACAAAGATAGGTGGAGGGGAAGGTAGTGCTGAGACAATGTGATTACAGTAGGATGAATGGGCAAAAAAGTGGCAGATGGAATTCAGTGTTGAGGAATGCATGATAATGTAGTGGTGTGCTACACGCAGCGCTGCAATAATGACATGGAGTCTGTGAGCTGCAGTTGCAAAAGAGATTTATTCAAACTTCGCGGCCTCGCTTTAAAGCCTTCCTGATCCCGCCCTCCCCGGGCGGGAATGCTGTAGGGAGCGTATATTTACAGTCCCGTCCCGCACACGGGCTTTTCCCCTTGCTGGTGAAGCAGACTTGGCGCCCTTTTTGGGACCGGTGCGCACTATTTTGTGAGCCGGTTCGAGTGCGCTGGGAAGTGGGTCGCCACATAACCCCCCACCTCCAGAACCGGCAATACACCCACCAATGTCCACAGTCTGGATCAGCCTCTGTTTGGGAGGTCTGCCTCTGCGCTGCGGTGCCTGAGTCTCGACCGGCTGCACCACGTCCACATGGGCTGGTTTGAGTCGGTCCACCATGAAAACCTCCTCTTTCCCCCCAATGTCCAGTACGAATGTGGACCCATTGTTTCTGATCATCGTAAACGGCCCTTCTTAGGGCCGCTGTAGCAGTGCCTGATGTCCGCCCCGTCGTACAAAAACGAACTTACAGTTTCGCAGGTCTTTGGGTACACAGGTCAGGTTCTGCCTATGCTGCGAAGTGGGTATGGGGGCCAGGTTACCGAGCCTCTCACGTAGTCTGCCCAGGACTGCTGCGGGTTCTTCCTCTTGCCCCCTTGGGGCTGGTATGAACTCCCCTGGGACGACCAGGGGTGCGCCGTGCACCAACTCGGCCGACGAGGTGTGCAGATCGTCTTTGGGCGCTGTGCAGATTCCGAGCAGAACCCAGGGAAGCTCGTCCACCCAGTTAGGCCCTTTGAGGCAGGCCATGACAACTGACTTCAGGTGACAGTGGAAACGCTCCACTAGTCCGTTCGACTGTGGGTGGTAGGCAGTGGTGTGGTGCAGCTGTGTCCTCAAAAGCCTGTCCAAAGTTGACCACAGGCTGGAGGTGAACTGGGCGCCTCTGTCGGAGGTAATGTGGGCCGGTACACCAAAGCGGGATATCCAGGTGGCGATCAGTGCCCGGGCGCAAGATTCGGAGGTGGTGTCGGTGAGCGGGACTGCCTCTGGTCATCTTGTGAACCGGTCCACAATAGTCAGGAGGTGCCGCGCTCCTCGCGACACTGGCAGGGGGTCCATGACATCCACATGAATGTGGTCGAAACTCCAGTGGGTGGGGTGGAACTGCTGCAGCAGAGCTTTGGTGTGCCGCTGCACCTTGGCCGTCTGGCAGTGCATGCCCGTTTTGGCCCATTTACTGACCTGCTTGCGGAGTCCGTGCCAAACGAACCTGTTGGCCACCATCCGGACAGTTGTCCTGATGGAGGGGTGTGCTAAGTTGTGAATGGAGTTGAAAACGTGCCACCGCCAGGCTGCCGCAACGACGGGGCGGTGGTGACATCACAGAGTAGGGTCCTCTCACCTGGGCCTACGGGGAGGTCCTGGAGCTGCAAACCGGAGACTGCGGTTCTGTAACTAGGGATCTCCTCGTCTGCCTGCTGCACCTCCACCAATGCTTCATAGTCTACCCCCTGGGACAGGGCTTGGATGTTAGGGCGGGAGAGGGCGTCCGCCACGACATTGTCCTTTCCCGAGATATGCTGGACATCCGTCATGTATTCGGAGATGTAGGACAGATGTCGCTGCTGGCGGGATGACCAGGGGTCGGATGCCTTCGTGAACACAAAGGTAAGCGGTTTGTGGTCCGTGAACGCGGTGAAGGGCCTACCTTCCAAGAAGTACCTGAAATGCTGGATTGCCAGGTATAGCACCAACAGTTCCCGGTCGAAAGCACTGTATTTGAGCTCGGGTGGTCATAGGTGTTTGCTGAAAAACACCAGGGGTTGCCAGCGACCCTTGATGAGTTGCTCCAGCACCCCACTGACTGCCGTGTTAGATGCGTCCACTGTGAGGGCAGTAGGGTCGTCCATTCTGGGGTACACTAGCATCGCGGCGTTTGCTACGGCTTCTTTGGTTTTAATGAAAGCGGTGGTGGACTCCTCATCTCAGGTAATGTCCTTGCCCTTACCCGACATCAGGGCGAACAGGGGGCGCATGATTCGGGCAGCTGAAGGGAGGAAGCGGTGGTAGAAATTTACTATACCCACGAATTCCTGAAGGCCTTTGATTGTGTTGGGTCGGGGGAAATGACGGACCGTGTCTACCTTAGCGGGCAGAGGGGTTGACCCGTCTTTAGTAATCCTGTGGCCCAGGAAGTCGATGGTGTCAAGCCCGAACTGGCATTTGGCTGGGTTGATTGTCAGGCCGTATTCACTCAGTCGGGCATAGTGTTGACGGAGGTGGGACAGATGCTCCTGACGACTGCTGCTGGCTATGAGTATGTCATCCAAATAGATGAAAGCGAAGTCCAGGTCGTGTCCCACCGCGTCCATTAACCGCTGAAACGTTTGTGCTGCATTCCTTAGAGCGAACGGCATGAGGACAAACTCGAAAAGGCCGAAAGGGGTGATGAATGCCGTTTTGGGGATGTCGTCCGGATGCATCGGGATTTGATGGTATCCCCGGACGAGGTCTACCTTGGAGAAGATCCGTGCGCCGTGCAGGTTTGCTGCAAAGTCCTGAATGTGTGGCACAAGGTAGCGGTCCGGTGTTGTAGCCTCATTCAGCCTGCGGTAGTTGCCGCATGGTCTCCAGCCCCCTGTCGCTTTGGGCACCATGTGCAGGGGGGAGGCCCATGGGCTGTCGGACCTCCGTATGATCCCTAATTCTTCCATCCTCTTGAACAACTCCTTCGCCAGTCGGAGCTTGTCCGGGGGAAGCCTTCGAGCACGGGCATGGAGGGGTGGTCCCTGGGTCGGGATGTGGTGCTGTACGCCGTGTCTGGGCATGGCTGCCGTGAACTGCGGTGCCAGAACCGATGGGAAATCCGCCAGGACTCTGGTGAAGTTGTTGTTGGACAGCGTGATGGAGTCGAGGTGAGGGGCTGGCAACTGGGCTTCACCCAGGGAGAACGTTTGAAAGGTCTCGTCGTGGACCAGTCTCTTCCTTGGCAGGTCAACCAGTAGGCTGTGAGCCCGCAAAAAATCCGCGCCCAGGAGCGGTTGGGCTACGGCGGCCAGTATGAAGTCCCACGTGAACTGGCTGGAGCCAAACTGTAGCTGCACTGTATGGGTGCCGTATATCCTTACTGTGCTGCCATTCACGGACCTCAGGGTGGGACCCGGTGCCCTGTTGCGGGTGTCGTAACTCTTCGGAGGCAAGATGCTGATCTCGGCTCCGGTGTCGACCAAAAAACGGCGTCCCAACCGCTTGTCTGAGACATACAGGAGGCTATCCCGATGGCCAGCCACCATAGCCATCAGTGGTGGCTGGCCCTGGCATTTCCCAGGAACTTGCAGGGCAGGCTATAGCGGCGGGCTTCTGTGCCCCACCGCTGGTGGTAGAAGCACCATTGTTCATTGAGCTCCTCACCCCTGCCTCTGGGGTTAGCGGGCTCTGTGGCCGGGCCTGGACTGGTTTGCTGCTGGGAGCATGGCCTGGTGATCTGTGCGATGGACGCCCCACTCACCTTCTTGGCATTCCACAGCAAGTCCACCCGGGCTGCCACCCTCCGGGGGTCGCTGAAATCCGCGTTGGACAGCAGCAGGCATATGTCCTCGGGCATCTGCTCCAGGAATGCCTGCTCAAACATGAGGCAGGGCTTGTGTCCTCCGGCCAGAGACAACATCTCATTCATTAAAGCCGATGGAGGTCTGTCTCCCAAACCATCCAGGTGCAGTAAGCGGGCAGCCCACTCGTGCCGTGAGAGTCCGAAAGTCCTTATGAGCAGGGCTTTGAATTCCGTGTACTTGCGATCCGCTGGGGGAGACTGTATGAACTCCTCAACCTGGGCCGCTGTGTCCTGGTCGAGGGAGCTCACCACGTAGTAGTAATGTGTGTCCTCTGAGGTTATCTGCTGAATGTGGAATTGGGCTTCTGCTTGCTGGAACCATAGGTGAGGTTGCAGCGTCCAGAAGCTTGGCAGTTTTAACGGAACTATATGAACAGATGCAGTGTCGTTCACCTTCGGCCCAAATATCGTTTGGGCCGTCGGGATCACCAATTGTAGCGGTGTGCTACACGCAGCGCTGCAATAACGGCACAGAGTCCGTGAGCTGCAGTTGCAAAAGAGATTTATTCCAACTTCACAGCCTTGCTTTAAAACCTTCCTGATCCTGCCCTCCCCGGGGGGGAATGCTGTAGGGGGCACGTATTCACAGTCCCGTCCTGCGCGCGGGCTTTTCCCCTTGCTGGTGAAGCAGACTTGGCGCCCTTTTTGGGACTGGCCTCTATGCTGGTGTGCGCCACTTCGTGAGCCGGTTCGAGTGCGCTGGGAAGTGGATCGCCACAATAATACATTTTGTCAAAAGGAACAATAGTGCAGACTATTATCTAAATGGGGAGAAAATTCAAAACAACTGAGGTGCAGTGGGACTTAGGAGTCCTCGTGCAAGTCTCCCAAAAGGTTAATTTACAGGTTGAGTCTATGATAAAGAAGGCAAATGGCATTTATTTCAAGGGGAATAGAATATAAAAGCAAGAAGATAATGCCGAGCCTTTATAAGACACTAGTCAGTCCGCACTTGGAGTATTGTCAACAGTTTTGGGCCCCATATCTCAGTAAGCATGTGTTGTCATTGGAGACGGTCCAGATGAGGTTCACAAAGATCATTCTTGGAATGAAGTGTTTAACATATGGGGAGCATTTGTCAACTTTAGGCCTGTACTCACTGGAATTTAGAATAATGCGGAGGGATCTCATTAATATCTATCAAATGTTGGAAGGACATGATAGGGTGGATGTGGGGAGGATGTTTCCTGTGGTGGGGATATCCTGAACTAGAGGATATAGCCTCAAAGTTGAGGGTGTGACCTTTTAGAGGAAAAGAGGAACTTTTTTTCGCTAGAGTGTAGTGAATCTGTGGTATGCTCTGCCACAGACAGCAGTGAAGGCCAAGCTCGTGGCTATATTTAAGCCAGAAGTTGATAGTTTCCTGATTGGTCAGGGCATCAAAGGATATGGTGAGAGGGCAGGTGTATGGGGTTGAGTGGGATCCTGGGTCAGCCAAAATGGAACAGCAGAGCAGACTTGATGGGCTGAATGGCCTATTTCTGCTCCTATGTCTTATGGTCTAAAATATGAGATTCCCAACACCACTCTGCTGGTAGTACTCAAAACATGTCCTGATGGAACAAGTACCTGTTTCTATCAGGTTGAATATAAAACATCCTCTTGACCTCAGCTGCACTGCTTTTATTCTCGAAGGTTTCCAGCTGGCACCTGTACTTTTTGATATATTTCTTCTTATTACAATGAGACTTTTCACTCTGTTTCATTATGGTTGGATTAATCACATTAATATGCAAACCTTTTAGCCATGCAATAATTTAAGAAGAAATTTGTAATGTAACACGCAACTAATTGAGCAGACTACTGCAAATGTGGTAGTTTTAAACACCTTGAATATAAGAAGGTGATATTGAAGATGTAAAAATTTCTGACTGTATGCAGCGAGGTTTTGTTAAGAGAACTGCAATGGATGAAAAAGAATTGTTGCATAACCCAGAACTGTGACATTCCATCTTTCATGTACATAAATACCAGAAGATAATAACCCAATATTACAAGAAAGCCATTAAATCTGTAGATGTTATCTTCGATTGGATATCTTATCAACATTCAGTAGCTGTCAAACTTTCATTCAAAAATGTATTCATAATGTAGCTTAACTGACAGATTATGCTTTGAATTACATACTTATTACTGGATAATTAGTGCTGAAGACTTGTTCATATCTAAGGTCATCATAAGTCAAAGGAAATCATCTGTAATAAAATTTGATATGGTACAATAGACACAAGCTTCAACTTTAACTTTGGGTTCCAGTTACACTGGGGGGGGGTGCGTAGTGTTGGCAGTTATGGGGGGGCAGAACATGTGAGTGAAAAGTTTTAACCCCTGAGAATCACCATTATAATTCACACACCTGTCCAAAACTGGCTAGAGTCTGTGATGTGTTGAAAGTGGCTAAGGAAGGGTCACGCCGACAGTGATCCCAAGAGGTGAAAACGCTGAGAGGGGATGGTAGGGTACAAAAAGGTTTAAGGATATATAAAAGTATGCAGACAGAAGCCAAAGATTGTCAGTGAGGCTTGAAGGCAATCCCACAGATAAAACTTACAGTGACTGATGATAAAACATAGTTCAAAGTAGAGTTATTAACATAGTTATATAGCATAGTTCAAAGGTCAAAGTACAGTTATTATCATACTACATACAACCTTGAGATTCGTCTCCTTACAGGCATGCATGCACAAAACGAAGACAATAAGACTAATTTAAAACGAAGACTGTCAAACCCAATGTGCAAAAAAGAACAAACTGTGCAAACAATAACAAGTAAGCAAATAAAAGTCAGAACTAAAGTTCATGAAAGTGAGTTCACAGCCGTGAAGCCAGTCAGCACTGCAGCCAGTCCAGCAGCCCACGTTGCAGGCCACAGCCTCAGTTCAGCACAGAAATGAGTAAACCTTGCTGGTCAGCGAGCTGAACACAAGCCCCTCCTTTGCCTTCATCCCTGACACTCTAACCTTTTCAGTCTGGACTGGCACTTAAATTGGCCAAACATCAGTTATTTCTTGCTCTCTGAGCCAGGCCCTGCTGCTTTGATATATTCTCAAGCCCTGCCACCTCAATTCAACCCATACCTGACCTTAACAATCTGGCCTAGCATTTAAATCGGTCAAACATTAGCTTGTTCTTTGCTCTGCCTCATTGACTCTACTTTGTCTCGCCTCAGCTCTGCCTCTTCAAATTGGCCAAACACTGGCTTATTGCTCGCTTGCAGACCTGACTCTGCCATCTCAGTTTGGCCTGTAAATGCCTTGCCGCAACAGTCCTGCACCTTCGAGACTCCACACCACAAAAATGTCATGTCATACAGACAGTTCAAAAGCTCAGCTCCAAAAGCAGTTACAAGCTGCTGATTAGAGTGATGAATATTCTAGAAAAAGTGTGATTAATAGAATAGTTAAACACTTTGTTTGCTGCCAGCAAGGCATCGCTGTATTTCACCAGCATCATCTTAACTGAAAGAACCAGTTAAAGGTGTCCTTTGTAACTCTACCATGAATGGTCCCAAGCATGGCTGCAAATGAAGGAGGGATAGCTACTCCATCCCATAAAAAATTCAGAGGACTGTGCGCCAACATAAGCTCCAAAGACTTCATCCCTGGGAGGGGATGGATCTTCACCAAAAAGATATAAGAAGTCATGTGGTGAATGCAGAAGCCACAGGGCCAATCAGACTGTGGCCCACTTCAGAGGACTTGGGCAAGCTGCTGTCAGCAGCCCAGTAGGGGTTATGGGCTTAAGAATTCCTCTGTCAAGGACACAGTTAGTAGCAGCTTTCCCATTTGTGGTCTAGACCTTGTGTGACCTGAATATTTCGGAGGCCTGTGGCTGCCTGTAACGAGAGCTTGGTGCTCTCCCGAAACAAGATACAACAGTGTGCAGATATCATGGAAGCAATACAAAGAAAATAAACTACCTTCCTGTCAGATTAATTCCCACATTCTGCCAGCATTCTCCTGTGTCTGAAGGTCATGGAGGTGGAAAAGGTGGAGGTTGCAATTAAAATCAATGTTGATTTCCTGCTTAATAAATTCCTTTTCTAGAAAGGTACCGATACATCAGTTCAGGCCTGTTTCATTTCAGGTGTTCCACAGGAATTTTAACTTATGATAACCTCAGAGGAACCTACGTCTGTTCAGATCAAGTGTGGGTCCCATTATTGGTCTGCAAAAGATTAAATCCCAGTGGACGGATATGAAGATGGTGTGTTGGTGGTAGCTGGTCCTGCAAGGACTTAACTAGCTTTAAGAATTGGGATATGGAGAGCAAAGGGGAACATAACAGAAAAATACTGTTCTACAAAATCTCATATTATTGAAGAAAATGGCACCAGCAAACAACGCAACCAAGGGCAACATCCCCCAGACAGTTCACAAAAATGACTTGCTTCTCTTCTTTTACGTCTTCTTTTTTTTTCAAATGTGATTCAGCTATTGTTGGAGCCTGTGATCTACATTTGCTGAATTGTTTTCGAGCTGATTGAGTGATCTGACATTTTGCTGACTTCAAGAGGGTTAAGACCATTAGATATAGGAGCAGAAGTAGGCCATTTGGCCCATCGAGTCTGCTCCACCATTCAATCAAAGGCTGATCCAAATCTTCCAGTCATCTCCACTCCCTTGCCTTCTCCACATACCCTTTGATGCCCTGGGTAACCAAGAACCTATCTATCTCTGCCTTAAATTCACTCAATGACTTGGCCTCCACAGCCACTCATGGCAACAAATTCCACAGCTATACCACCCTCTGACTAAAGTAATTTTTCCGCATTTCTGTTCAAAGTGGACGTCCTTCAGTCCTGAAGTCATGATCTCTTGTCCTAGACTCCACTACCATGGGAAATAACTTTGCCATATCTAATCTGTTCATGTCTTTTAAGATTTGGAATGTTTCTCTGAGATCTCCCCTCATTCTCCTGAACTCCAGGGAATACAGCCCAAGAGCTGCCAGACATTCCTCATACAGTAACCCTTTCATTCCTGGAATCATTCTTGTGAATCTTCTCTGAACCCTCTCCAATGTCAGTATATCCTTTCTAAAATAAGGAGCTCAAAACTGCACACAATACTCCAAGTATCACATCCCTGCTCCTATATTCTATACCTCTAGAAATAAATACCAACATTGCATTTGCCTTCTTCACCACCAACTCAACCTGGAGATTAACCTTTAGGGTATCCTGCACAAGGACTCCCAAGTCCCTTTGCATCTCTGCATTTTGAATTCTCTCCCAATCTAAATAATAGTCTTCCCATTTATTTCTTCCAGCAATGTGCATGACCGTACACTTTCCAACATTGTATTTCATTTGCCTCTTCTTTACCCATTCCCTTAAACTATCTAGGGGAATGCAGGCTCTCTGTTCCCTCAACACTACTCGCTCCTCCACTTATCTTTGTATCATCAGCAAATTTAGCCACAAATCCATTAATCCCATAGTCCAAATCATTGACATACATTGTAAAAAGCAGCTGTCCCAACACTGACCCCTGTGGAACTCCACTAGTAACTGGCAGCCAGCCAGAATGGGATCCCTTTATTCCCAGGTCTCTGTTTTCTGCTGATCAGTCAATGCTCCACCCATGTAGTAACTCCCCTGTAATTCCATGGGCTCTTATCTTGCTAAGCAGCCTCATGTGCGGAACCTTGTCAAAGGCCTTTTGAAAATCCAAATACACCACATCTACTGTATCTCCTTTGTCTACCCTGCTTGTAATTTCCTCAAAATATTGCAGTTGGTTAGTCAGGCAGGATTTTCTTTTCAGGAAACCATGCTGGCTTTGGCCTATCTTGTCATGTGCCTCCAGGTATTCCATAATCTCATCCCTAACAATTGATTCCAACAACTTCCCAACCACTGATGTCAGGCTAACAGGTCTATAGTTTCCTTTCTGCTGCTTCCCACCCTTCTTAAATAGCGGAGTAATGTTTGTAATTTTCCAGTCATCTGATACAATGCCAGAATCTATCAACTCTTGAAAGATCATTGTTAATGCCTCCGCAATCTCTCCAGCTACTTCCTTCAGAACCCGAGGGTGCATTTCATCAGGTCCAGGAGATTTATCCACCCTCATACTATTAAGCTTCCTGAGCACCTTCTCAGTCATAATTTTCACTGCACATACTTCACTTCCCTGACATTCTTGAAAGTCCAGTATACTGCAGGTGACTTCCACTGTGAAGACTGATGCAGAATACACATTCAGATCCTCTGCCATCGCTGTGTCTCTCATTACAATATCTCCAGTGTCATTTTCTATTGGTCCTATATCTACCCTCGACTCTCTTTTACTTAAAAAAAACTTATAGCATCTTCTTTGATATTAGTCTCCAGCTTTCTTTCATAATTCATCTTTTCCTTCCTAATACCTACTCAGGTTCCTTCTGTAATTTTTTAAAAGCTTCCCAATCCTCTATCTTCCCACAAGCTTTGGATTCCTTGTTTGCCCCCTCTTTTGCTTTTCCTTTAGCTCTGACTTCTCTTGTCAGCCACGGTACTGTCCTTCTTCCATTCGAAATTTTCTTCTTATTTGGAATATATTTGTCTTGCACTTCCCTCATTTTTTCGCAGAAACTCCAGCCATTGCTGCTCTGCTGTCCTTCCTGCTAGTGTCCCTTTCCAGCCAACCTTGGCCAGTTCCCCTCTCATGCATTGTAATTTCCTTTATTCCACTGGAATACCAACACATTGGAATTTAGTTTCTCCTTCACAAATTTCAAAGTGAAGTCGATCATATTGTGATCACTGGTCCCTATGTGTTCCTTAACCTTAAGCTCTCTTGTCACCTCCGGATCATTGCACAACATTCAATCGAGCACATACAATTCCCTAGTGGGCTCAACAACAAGCTGTTCTAAAAAGCCATCCCTTAGATACTCAATAAATTCTCTCTCTTGAGGTCCAGTACTGACTTGGTTTTCCCAATCCACTTACATGTTAAAATCCCCAATGATTATCATGACATTGCCCTTCTGTCATGTCTTTTCTATCTCCTGCTGTAATTTGTACTCCACATCCTGGCTGCTGTTTGAAGGCCTGTATACAATTGCAATTAGGGTCCTTTTACCCTTGCCATTTCTTAACTCAACCCATAGAGACTCTACACCTGATCCTATGTCATCCTTTTCTAATTATTTGATATTATTTCTTATACACAGGGCCACACCACCCTCTCTGCCAACAAACCTATCTTTCCAATACACTGTATATCCTTGGACATTTAACTTCCAATGGCAGCCATCCTTTAGCCAAGATTCAGAGATGGCCACAACATCATTTCAAGATAATCTATTTTATTTCTTATGCTGTCTGCATTCAAATACAACACTTTCAGTCCAGTATTTGATGTTTTCTGTTTTAATTGCATCACGCCTCTATTGCCCTGTAACTCATCCCACTGGCTGTGATTATGCCTCATCTCCTGCTTGTCCTGTCTATCATCTCTGCTGTACGCTATTTTTGATTTATTTCTGTTTTCCCTTTCCTTAGCCCCATCCCTGAAGTTCCCATCCCCCTGCCAAACTAGTTTAAACCCTCCTTAACAGCTCTATTAAACCTGCCTGCCTGGATATTTGACCCTTTTGGGTTCAGGTGTAACTTGTCCTTTTTGTACAGGTTGTACCTCCCCCAGAAAGTGCCCAATGATCCAAGAAACTGAAGCCCTGCCTCCTGCACCAGTCTCTCAGCCACGTATTAGCATGCCTGATCATGTTATTCTTGCGCTCGTCAGGTTCTGTAAGGCTGTGAGAGAAGTGTGCCATCGTGAGGCCAAAATGTCTGGAGAGGGGATGTGAGCCCATGATTGACTCCATTTCTCACCGCTATCACCAATTAAAGTGCTGAGGAAGATTGAAATCCTCGTGGCGAGTGGGTACCCAACGCCATCCACCAGCTTCTCACTCCCGACTTCACTCTTTTTCTGTTACTGTTTGTGCAATTTGTGTTTTTGCGCATGGTGGGCAGTTGGAGGAGTTGACATTTTTCTGTGAACGGGTTCCATGGTTTTCTTGGTTTTGAGGCTGCCTGCGGGGAAGGTGAATCTCAGGGTTGTATACAGCAGACATACTTTGATAATAAATGTACTTTGAATCTTTGAATTTGAAATTCCATACCTGGAAAAAATTGCATTTCAGTTTAGGATGCTTGAGGTCCTTTCTCTTTTTATATGAAATAGGATAAAATGTTGCCAGGCTGTATTTTCACAGGGCAATATGCTTGCTATGTAGTAATAATTTAGTGTTAATTTAGTCTGATTTACTTCAAAGACTTAGAGTAACTGATTATAAACAATATTCTATCTGATCATTTTAATGGGAAGCATTAAAACACAAGCAGTACACTCAGTGGCCACTTTATTAGGTACACCTGTACTCCTGTTTATTAATACAAATATCTAATCAGCCAATCGTGGCAACAACACACCGAACAAAAGCATGTAGAAATGGTCAAGGAGTTCAGTTGTTGTTCAGACCAAATGACAGAATGGCCAAGAAATATGGTCTAAGTGACTTTGACTGGAGAATGATTGCTTGTATCTCATAAACTTCTGATCTTCTGCAATTTCCATACATGACACTCTCATGTTTACAGAGAATGATGCAAAAAAACATCCAGTGAGCAGTTCTGTGGCTGTAAACATCTCGTTGATATAAGAGCCAAATTGGATCAAGTTGACAGGAAGGTGACAGTAACTCAAATAACTATGTATTACAACAGTGGTGTGCAGAAGAGCATCTCTGAACACACAGTTGCATTGCACCTTGAAGTGGATGGGTTACAGCAGCAGAAGAACACACTGGGGTCCACTCCTGTACCTAATAAAGTGGCCACTAAGTGTATGTTCACTAACAATTGTTTCCAACCATTTAAACATACAAAGAAATTATTTTAAATCACCCAGTAGAAATACGTAATGTCTTGGTAAAGCCACCATCAAACCCCAACATGCTGGTTCACTGAAAAGACTGATAACTTAATTGATTTGAAGTTGTGGTTGACCCTGTCTCTTTAAGAAGTAAACAGCAAGCAAAATGTAGGCATGAGTGAGGCAGCAGTCAAGGCAAGATTCAATTTGTTTCAGATGCTGCCATTAATTGAAATTTGAACATCAATCAAATTGGCAGTTCTTGCTTCAAAATGTAATTAAAGACCCCCATAGTCCCCAAAAAATATTCTACATACAAGGCACTTGCTTCTGAAAAATGCCCCCTGGGGACTGACACTTTCTGATTGCAGCAAAAGTGAGAAGACTTCATCCTATGCTACTAATTCAAATATTTCCTGCTACATTCACAATGCAATAATTTCTGACACATAGCACACAGAAAAATTACTTCCACTGTTTCAGTCTAAGTAGATAAAATCCTAATCAACTCAAGCATTCAGATTATATTGTAAAACACTTTCCTACAGATAATTTTGATTAATAATCAGCCATTGAAATTCTTCAAATGCTAGAAAATATCTGTGCTGCTGACTTCAAGTTTTCTCTACAATCCACAATGAAGAAATCATCCTGAGCATAAAGTAAAGAGAATGTGAAAATTATACTCATTCTCATTGGTTGTGGAATATGCCCCTGGGGCAGTTGATTCAGTGTAAAGGAGCTGAAATGGATGACACTGGAAAAGATGCTTGGGATTGCACTCTTTGATTAACTCATACCCATTCAGGAACTACCAGAATTTCAGCAATCAGCCAGCACCGTTCACGTTGATTGACTTAGCATGTTACCACATGGTCCAATTGCACGAGTGGCTATAACCAACGGTGCTGATTAAGTCCAATCTTGAACTATTAAACAGGAGGTGGATTTTGAGTGCATCTGTCGGTGAAAGTCATCGCAATCTACTGAAGAACATGACAGGGCACAGGTGATTGTGCGATCTACGATATTTTGCAAAGCTCTTGGTTGAGCAAGAGATGCATTCTCTACCATCAAAGGCCCTGAGGTTTTCTGCATACATTTCTGATCCGCAGAGGGAGAAGGTGGCAGTGCAGATAAATGCCAGAAATGCCATTCCTCTGACATGGAATAAAATCACTTCTGGGTAAAATCAGTGAACTCACCTCAAGTGCCATGTCTGACCAATTTTATCAGTTGCAGCAGATTCTAGCAATACTTTGCCAATTCTCCTTTCACCAACTGCACTGCATCTAATTCGGATTCAGGATAATATTCATATTGTACCTTTACTCAATTCCCCCCTATTCATACCTCACAAGTCAGCCCTACTGCCAGTTCTACAGCTGGAGCACACTTGTCAAGTGCAAGGTTAGATGGCACAAAAGAACAGGCCAGTGCTAACATTAACCGAAGCTCTGGGTCTATGAGTCTGAAATCCACTGGAGAAGTCAGAGGACCATTGTCCACTAGAGGCCAGAGGCCCTACAATCTCTGTACTCATTTTTCTGCCGCCCACCTAAAGTAGAAGCAATTTATTTCTTTGGGATTTAACATGACAGTGTAACAGCACTAGCACCCCAGGTTCAGTTCACCGCCCTCTGTCAAGAGCTCGCATGTTCTTCCTCTGACTGTGTGTGTTTTCACTGTTTCCCTCCCACATTCCAAAGACATTACAGTTAGTAGGTTAATTGGTCACAAGGGTGTAACTGGGTCCCTCTCTGATCTTTCACCACTTCTCTCCATTCCTTACAGTCCTACCTCTCTGAAAACATGTGTCCACATTCCAGGCCACGTTCAGTTCTCAGCTCCTGGCCCTATGTGCCTCATTTCCTTAAGACCATAAAACACGAGATTAGAGTTAGGCCATTGGGCCCATTGAGTCTGCTCCCTATTCCACCATGCCTAATTTATTGTCCCTTTCAACCCCTTTCTCCTGCCTTCTCCATGTAATTTCTGACACTCTTACTAATTGAGAACCTATCAATGTCCACTTTAAATATACCCAATGACTTGGCCTCCACAATTCTCTGTGGCAATGACTTCCACAGATTCACCACTCTCTGGCTCAGGCAATTCCTCCCGATCTCTGTCCAAAAGGGACAGCGTATTTATATTTCAGCAATCGCTTTTACAGAGGTAGGGCAGTTTTTATTAATGCTGGATGTGTGAATCCATGGACAGCCCTTGGAACAAGAAGAGACATTTCCCCAACTCACAGCTGGTAAGGTTACCCTCAGCTAGAACTATCATGACCACTCAGCAATGAATGAGCTGATCAATAATGCTGTTATTGTGTGAGATGCTGTGCTATTTGATAGTGTTTTAGAGAGTGCATCAAATTTTTCATGGAGGGGAAAACAGTGGCCTTCTATATAGTCTATTGGTTTATGATGACTGATAAAGTCAGGTTCTGGCTGAGCACATTGGGCTGTTCGCTATTTACTGGTGTGTTGAGAACTGTATTCCTGGATTCAAACCACTTTTACCTGATAATGGAAAATCAATGGCCTTGGGCATTATTTGATGATTTATCCTGTCACAGAATAGAATACTGAAAGAGTTGGATAGCTAATATTACTGTTCAATTTAGCCTCTGACTTAAATAAGGATAATAATATACTAAGTTCATTGAGTCAGCATTAGTTTTAGCTCTACACTGCCCTCTTCAGTAAGTTGGTAAAAAAACATAACCAGTATTCATCAATACTATTTAAAGCATAGTTGTTCGGATAAAGCTTTGAACAAAAGCATTGTTCCGATTTCCTGGTGATTCAAGTTAATTTGATTGAAGTACTTAAAGTCAATTTGATATTTAAAGTCAAGCTTAGAGCATGACCTTTTGACCTCAACGTTCCATTCTCAAACAACGTCTTCAGAGATGGCTGATCGTCATTGTTATTTACATGAAAATTAGCTGCAAACTTTGCTTAAATAAACAGCTTTTAAATCTGCTAGGTTTCAACTTTAAAAGATTCTAAGTAAAATATGACTAGATGCTTTAAATGCAAACCATCCATTTAGAAATCTAAACTTTCTGACGACCAACAGGAGAACGATAGCACCAAGTTACAAGATAGTTATGGATAGAGAAGCCCTGTGAGCTTACTCTAAATTGTTTATATAGTGATTCTAACATACTTTCATTGTGTATTAAACCATAAGACAGTACGATATAGGAGTGGAATTAGGTCATTCAGCTCCGCCATTCCACCATGGCTGATCCTGGATCACACTCAACCTCATACACCTGCCTTCTCACTATATCCTTTGATGTCCTGATTGATCAGGAAACTATCAACTTCTGCCTTAAATATACCCACGAACTTAGCCTCCAGAGCTGTCTGTGGCAGAGCGATCCACAGATTCACTACTCTCTGGCTAAAAAAAACTCCTTGCTTCTGTTCTAAAAGCTCACCTCTCAATTTTGAGGCTGTGTCCTCTAGTTCGGGAAACCCACACGATGGGAAACATCCTCTTCGCATCCAGGAGATCCCCAATGAGATCCCCACGCCCCCACATTCTACTAAATTCCAGTGAGTTCAGGCCCAAAGCTGCCAAATGCTCCTCATATGTTAACCCTTCATTCCCTGAATCATCCTCGTGAACCTCCTCTGGACTGTCTCCAATGACAACACATTCTTTCTGAGATAAGGGGCCAAATACTGTTGCCACTACTCCAAGTGGGGCCTGACTAGTGTCTTATAAAACCTCTGCATTATCTCCTTGCTTTTATTTTCTATTACCCTTGAAGTGAGTGCCAACATTGCATTTGCTTTCTTTATCACAGACTCAATCTGTAAATTAACCTTCTGGGAGTCTTGCACAGTGACTCCTGAGTCCCTCTGCACCCCTGATGTTTGTATTTTCTCCCCATTAGATAATAGTCTGCACTATTGCTCCTTTTATCAAAATGCATTATCATGCTGTTCCCAACACTGAATTCCATCTGCCACTTTTATGCCCATTCCTCTAATTTGTCTAAGTCCTGCTGCAATTACATTGCTTCCTCAGCACTACCTACCCCTCCACCTATCTCTGTATCATCCACAGACTCTGCCACAAAGTCATCAATTCCATTATCTAAATCTTGACGAACAATGTGAGTAGTGGTCCCAATACTGACCCCTGAGGAACACCACTAGTCACTGTCAGCCAGCCAGAAAAGCCCCCCTTTATTCCCACTCGCTGCCTCCTACCTGTCAACCATTCCTCTATCTATGTCAGTATCTTTCCAGTAATGCCATAGGATTTTATCTTGTTAAGCAGCCTCATGCGTGGCAATTTTTCAAATGCCTTCTGAAAATCCAAGTAAATGACATCCACTTACCTCTCCTTTGTCCATCCTGTTTGTTACTACCAAGAACTCGAACAGATTTGACAGGTAAGATTTCCCTTTACAGAAACCATGCTGACTTTGACTTATTTTATCATTAGTCTCCAAGTACCTCAAAAGTTGATCCTTAATAATAAACTCAAAACTGAGGTTAGGCTAACTGGCCTATAATTTCCTTTCTTTTGCCTTCCTCCTTCTTAAAGAGTAGAGTGATAGTTGGAATTTTCCAGTCCTTGACCAATGCATCCATTAACTCTTCAGCAACCTCTTTCAGGACTCTGGGATGTAGTCCATCTGGTCCAGGTGACTTGTCCACCTCAAGCCCTTTGGGATTGCTTAGCACAATTTCCTTTATAATAACAATGGCACTCACTTCTGCTCCCTGCCACTCACAGACCTCTGGCACACTGCTAGTGTCTTCCATAGAGAAGAATGATGCAAAGTACTCAGTAAGTTCATCTGCCATCTCTTTGTTCCCATTGCTACCCAAGAGTAAATTTTAAATTTACCCAAGTTTAAAAATAGCTTGAAACAATGACCCAAGTTCTGCTTCTACAGTTTAAATTAAAACAATGATCTTATATTAATCCAGAAAAAAGTGTTTGTAATACAATTAAAATCTACTTATTTCTATTTATAATTTGTCATATGATGCATGGTGTGATAATGTTCAGCACTTAACTTCTGCAGTATTTTCCTGCCTTGTTATTTTCATCATTTGTCCATTTGTCACTCAATAATTCATTTTATTTATCTATGATTGAAATACTTAGGGTTCTGAATTAATCTTCAGCTGGAACAGAGAAGCCATTGAGAAGAATTAAATTGAGTTTTTTTTTAATTTATGAAGGGCTTTGACAGAGTAAATAAAGGAAGACGGTTTCCTCTCACTGGAGAATCAGAGCTGAGAGGTCATCAATCTAAAGCTGTCACTAAAAGACTCAGAAAAGAGCTAAGGAGAATTCCTTTATGTAGTAAGTTGTTGGAACATGATATACTTTGCTACAGGGAGTAGTTGTGGCAGAAAGCATTCTATCTTTTAAGAGAACAGCAGACAAGTGTTAGAGGCAGAGGAAAACACCTGATTCTGTAGGCTTTACTGTATCATGTAAAAAGCCAACAAACATTGAGCAACTAAACACCCATCTGTTTATTGAAGGTAATCAACAATCAACCAGCAGCAGTTGTCTAGTACTACAGTATCAAAGGTCTTACTACATTGTACATACAGACAGACAGACATGTTTTATTGATCCCGAGGGAAATTGGGTTTTGTTACAGTTGCACCAACCAAGCATAGAATAGAAATATAGCAAAATAAAACCAAAAACAATTAAATGATAATAAGTAAATTAGGCCAAGTGGAACTCAGGACCAGCCTATTGGCTCAGAGTGTCTGACACTCCAAGGGAGGAGTTGTAAAGTTTGATGGCCACAGGCAGGAATGACTTCCTATGACGCTCAGTGTTGCATCTTGGTGGAATGAGTCTCTGGCTGAACATACACCTGTGCCTAACCAATTCATTATGGAGTGGATGGGAGACGTTGTCCAAGATGGCATGCAAGTTGGACAGTATCCTCTTTTCAGACGCCACTGTCAGAGAGTCCAGTTCCACCCCCAGAACATCACTGGCCTTGCGAATAAGTTTGTTGATTCTGTTGGTGTCTGCTACCCTCAGCCTGCTGCCCCAGCACACAACAGCAAACATGATAGCAGTGGCCACCACAGACTCATAGATTATCCTCAGCATCATCCAGCAGATGTTAAAGAACCTCAGTCTCCTTAAGAAATAGAGAGGGGTCTGACCCTTCTTGTAGACAGCCTGAGTATTCTTTGACCAGTCCAGTTTATTGTCCATTCGTATCCCCAGGTATTTGTAATCCTCCACCATGTCCACACTGACCCCTTGGATGGAAACAGGGGTCACCGGCGCCTTAGCCCCCCTCAGGTCCACCACCAGCTCCTTAGTCGTTTTCACATTAAACTGCAGATGATTCTGCTTGCACCATGTGACAAAGTTTCCCACTGTAGCCCTGTACTCAGCCTCATCTCCCTTGCTGATGCATCCAACTATGGCAGAGTCATCAGAAAACTTCTGAAAATGGCAAGACTCTGTGCAGTAGTTGAAGTCCGAGATGTAGATGGTGAAGAGAAAGGGAGACAGGACAGTCCCCTGTGGAGGATTCAATATACAAACTCAATATACGCTATAATGCATTTCCTTTTAAAATAGAGGTAACAACCCTTACAACTATCTACAGGTAGCAGTCTTGTTCATTAATAATGTTTACACGTGAGGTTATACAATTAACTTAATATGTACAAAAACTCTTTTCTCACCTAATCTTTGAGCCAGCTACAAGCTTTATGCTATAAACTAAACTTAAAGTTCAAGGTTCAAAGCAAATTTATTAGCAATGTACATATATAGTATGTCACCATATACTACCTTGATAATCATTTTCTTGCAGGTTTTCACAGTAGAGCAAAGAAATACAGTAGAAACAATAAAAGCTACAGTTAATCAAAGACTGACAATCTACCAATGTGCAGAAGAAAAATACTGTATTTCTAATGTTTTACGATACAGTAAAAATTTGGTATTTTATAAATACAAAACAAGATGCAAAGAGCAAGGATGTTCTTTTGCATTTGTACAGGGCCCTGGTGAGACCACACCTGGAATATTGTGTACAGTTTTGGTCTCCAGGTTTAAGGAAGGACATTCTGGCAATTGAGGAAGTGCAGCGTAGATTCACTAGGTTGATTCCTGGGATGGCAGGGCTGTCTTACGCAGAGAGATTGGAGAGATTGGGCTTGTACACGCTGGAATTGAGGAGATTGAGAGGGGATCTGATTGAAACGTTTAAGATAATTAAAGGATTTGATAGGATTGAGGCAGGTAATATGTTCCAGATGTTGGGAGAGTCCAGTACCAGAGGGCATGGATTGAGAATAAGAGGTCAGTTATTTAAAACAGAGTTGAGGAAGAGCTTCTTCTCCCAGAGAGTTGTGGAGGTGTGGAATGCACTGCCTCGGAAGACGGTGGAGGCCAATTCTCTGGATGCTTTCAAGAAGGAGCTGGATAGATATCTGATGGATAGGGGAATCAAGGGATATGGGGACAAGGCAGGGACTGGGTATTGATAGTGAATGACCAGCCATGATCTCAGAATGGCGGTGCAGATTCGAGGGGCCGAATGGTCTACTTCTGCACCTATTGTCTATTGTCTATTGTCTAAGATCTATGGTATCCATTCCTAGCATTGATAATTCTCAAGCAGATTTCATATGCAACACACTACACATCCTGCCCCACAACTCTTACCTTGACTACAATTAATCATAAAATACTACTTTAAATCTATTTTTAGATGTCAATTGTAACCCTGAACCTAACATGGATAAATCTACCCATTAACCACTATAATAAATACAATTTTGCATTGTGCTCAATATAATTGCCGACACTATGAATTCAATGATAACAGTTCTAATTTGAATGTTTTTTGAAAAATCTCATCCTTCTGCCTTTGTGTTCTGTCTGGCTCCCACTGTACCAACCCATGGTCACTGAACATTATGAACAAGTTGATAAAAAAATAAAAGAATAAGAGAGCAAACTGGAGAGCAATATAAAATTTTAGTTCTTCTTAAAGTCTGTAAAATGGATAAGGCAGTAAGTGTAAATGCGGATCTCTTGTAGACAAAGCCATGACAATTTAAATGGGAATGGGGAGTTGGAAGAGCAATTAAGCAAAATTATGTGTCTGATTTCACTGAAGAAGAAATTTACAAACAAAAAACTGCCAGAAGTACTAGAGAAACATGGGTCTATCATGAATGAAGAACTGAAGAAAACTAGTACTAGTTAAAAAAAAGTGAGAAAGAAAGGCAATAAATTCAAAGGAACCAATAACCTACATCTCAAGGGTTTAATAGTAGTGAACCAAGGGCCCTGGTTATCACCTTTCAACATTTTACAGAGCCTCCTGAAAGCTGAAGGGTAGCAGCCAGAGAAAACATGGAACTTCTATATAAGTTAGAAAATTGCTGGAATCTATAATGGAGAATGTAATGGTAGAACACACGTCTTTACTCTGCCACCGGGTCAACTGGGTCCTCCTGGTCATTCTCCAGTCATTTTAATTCCACTTCCCATTCCCACACTGAAATTTCTGTCCACAGCCTCTTCCTCTGCTAGGCTGAAGCTAAGTGCAAGTTCGAAGAGCGGCTCTTCAAATTCTGCTTGGGCATTCTCCAGACCTCATCTAATTCTTAAACTTTCAGAAACCGATCCCTCTCTGCCCTCACCTGAATCAGAATCAGGGTTATTAGCACCGATATATTTGTTGTTTTGTGGCAGATATATTACCCTGTCTCTTTCCTCTCCCTGCCATCTCTGTCTGCCCATCACCCACACTCTCCTTCCACTAATTCCCCTCCTCAGCTCCTGTCCTTTATTCCAACCTCCCCCCTCATCCTCTATCAGATTCCATCTTCTTCAGCCCTTTGTCTCCTCTACCTATCACCTCCCAGCCCCTGTCATCATTCCAACTCTCCTCCCTCATCTTATCATCCGTTTATTGCACCTGTGCTGCTGGTGCTGCCTCCTATACAATCTTCGGGATTTGATTCAGATTGGGGAAATTGCTTCATTGAGCATCTTCACTCCATCCAATTTACCAGCCTGGCTATTCATTTTAATTTCGCTTCTCATTCCCACACTGACATATCTGCCCACAGTCTCATTTACTGCCAAGTTAAGGCTAGATGCAAATTAGAGGAATAGAGTCTCATATCCTGCCTTAGTATTCTTCAACTTAACATCATGTTCATCATTTTCTCTAACTTCCAGTAACCACTAATCACCCCCACCTCCACTTTCTCCCTATCCCACTGGTCTCCATCACTGCATCTCTTTCTCCTCCTCGATCTGCCCAACACGCACACATTCCTCCCCACAATTTCCGTCATCACCACCTTCCCTTTATTCCAAGGTCCTCTATCCTCTTTAATCTAATTCCATCTTCGTCGGCCTTTTGCCAATTCCACCTATCACCTCCTACTCTCCCCCTCCCTCATTAGCCTATCGCCCCCCAGTTGGATCTACCTATCAACATCCAGATTTTGTTCTGACCCTATTCCCTCCCCCCCAGTACTTTTAGACTTGCTTTCTCCCCCATCCCACTTCCTTTCCAGTCCTGGTGAAGAATATTGACCCAAAATATTAACTGTAAATTCCTCCTATAGATGATGTCTGACCTATTTAGTTCCACCAGCACTGTGTGTGTTGCTCATCTGCAGTCTCCTGGGTCCCCAGATAGAAGATCAATGTTGATGTTGATGAAAGGCAGAACAGGCTCGTAGGTGGCCAAATTCAGATCTCAATTCTAATGTCATCTGCTCTGATGTTCTTTGCTTTCCTTCTTGAAGTTAAAGTTCTTCAGTTCTGACCTCTTCTGGACCATTTCCAATGCTTGTACTTTAGCCAAAACATTTTCCAGCCTTGGCACACTTTGATTTTGCTGTATTATGCCAACATCAGCAAGTCCAGGCCCAACATAACATCACATGGAGCTCTTGAATTGCCTCCAACTCATGCAGAGTCCTCCTTCAATCTGAGCTTGATTGGATTCGTACAGGAAGACCAGTAGGTAACACAATATTGTTCCAAGACCTATGCAGTGTCATCCACTACAGAAGAATCACCCTGCTTGTTTGAGGTGGCTTCACAACAGCACCCTACCACTGACCTTTACACCTTGCACCCGGATTCTTGCAGTAGAGAAATAGACACTCTATTGCTCCAGTTAAAATGGGCTGTATAGTTTCTAGAAAATATTTAGTTTTAGTTTAAGCTATTTGTTTGCAAGGACTTGCACTCTGAGTAAAAGCAAGATCACAGTCCCCACTGTCTGCTTGGCTGAAAACGCCATCGGTACTGTTAATCCCTTTAGGACATCTCACTCCATCTGGCTCTCTTGGTGCTTTGCTTTCCTTCCCTGTGGTGGCCTCTGCAGGTGTGGTCACCATGGACACCTTCAGGCCAAGAACCTTCCTGTCATTGCACTGTAGTGCTTGCTTCACTTGCTGCCCCACAGGGAACTAAACATGCAAAGTTCTTGCTGACAAACACCTAAACCGAGTGCACAGTAAACCCACAGGAGTTGACAAATATTCTGAGTACTCTTGCAGCATGCCAAGATGAGTATTTTTACATTGATGTTACCAACATGTGCCGCAGCATTTCCGAGAATATCTCTTCTATTTGTCGTGCCGCAATTTGAACTCGCTCCTGGGTTCCACATCACTCAATCTCCTTTCGATCTCTTTGACAGGCAAATGTTGCGTACATCAGCCCATCTGCTAGGTTGCTTGTGGGAGAAATGAGTTCTGATTGATGAGTCTATTCCACCTATACTGAGGAATGACTGAGCCATACTGCTGGCATGTGCTTCAGCTGAATCATGCTGGGTGGGGCCAGTGTCCTGGAAAATCACTTACATAGGGTGATGGACAAACCTTCAAGCTTAATGGGTGGGGGGGGGGGGGGTTCAAGAACTGGATGTTCAATAAATGATGAAGAAATGAGAGAGTGGTAGAGAAGGGGGAAATGATAAGCAGTCTGTGAGGCTAGGGAAGGAGACATAAAGATAAATATGTAGAACAGAGTAAAACCTGAAAAGCAACGTCTATTAGTCAGTTGCAACACACACAAAATGCTGGAGGAACACAGCACGTCAGGCAGCATCACTGGAAATGAATGAACAGTTGACGTTTGAAACTGAGACCGGAAAGGAAAGGGGGAAATGACAAAATAAGAAGGTGGAGTGGAGGGGAAGGAGAGCAAGCTAGAAGGTGATAGGAAAAGCCAGGGTGGTAGGGGAGGGGGGGATGAAATAAAAAGCTGGGAGGTGATAAGTGGAAAAGGCAAAGGGCTAGAGAGGAAGGAATCTGACTGGAGAGCAGAGTGGATCGTGGGAAAAAGGAAGGAGGAAGTGCATCAGGGGGAGGAAATAGGCCAGAGTAGGAATGAAGAAGAGGGAAGTGGAGAGGAAAACATTTGCTGTAAGTCGGAGTTCATGCAATGTTACAATGCTCATGCCATCAGGCTGGAGGTTACCGGGACAGAATATGGGCCACCGGAAAATTCTGCTTTTTGTGAATAGAGCTTAGGAGCTCGACCAAGCAGTCTATGTTCAGTCTCAACAATGTAGAGGATGCGGCATCAGGAGTACCCCATATAGTAGAGGACCCCAGTGGATTCACAGGTGACATGTTGCCTCACCTGGAAGGACTGTTTGCAGCCCTGAATGGAAGTGAGGGAGGAGGTGAATGGGCAGGTGTAGCACTTCTGCCATTTGCAGGAATAAGTGCCAGGACAGAGATTAATGGGGAGAGATGGATGGACAAGAGATTCATAGAGGAAGAGATCCCTGTGGAAAGCAGAGAGTGGAGAAGGAGTTAGAAATATGTTTGGTGGTAGATGGCAAAAGTTGAAGAGAATGATGTGTTGAAGGCTCATGTAGGTGAGGACAAGAGAAAATCTATCTCTCTTAAGGAGGTGGAAAGATGGACTGAGTGCAGATTTCCATGAAATGTAAGAGATGTGGGTGAGGGCGACATTTCTATCCTCCAGTGATGGTGATAGAGAGATCAAGAAAAGGCAGAGAGGTGTTAGAAATGGTCCGAGCAAATTTGGCAGGGTGGAAGTTGAAGGCAAAGTTGATGGAATTGACAAGCTCAGCATGGGTGCAAGAAACAGCACCAATGGAGTCATTAATATAATGCAGAAAGATTATGGGAGCCTTACCAGTGAAGGCTTAGAATATGGACTATACTAAGTCAACTAAAGGCCAGCATTGCTGGGGCCCATGGCTACACCTTGAGTCTGGAGAAAGTGGGTGGAGCTGAAAGAGAAATTGCTGAGGTTGAGGACCAGTTCTGCCAGACGGAGGAGGCTGACGGCGAAGGAAAACTGGTCGGGTCTGTTGTCAAAAAAGAAGTGGAGAGCTTTAAGACCTTCTTGATGAGGGTAGTAGTGTATAGGTATTGTATCTATAGCAACCGTGAGGTGATCAGGTGGAGGAAAGTGAAAATTGTTGAGGAGATTTAGAGCATGTGAAGTTCTGCAGTTGTATGTGGGAAGGGACTGAATCAAGGGGGATAAATGTGTTCATGAGTTCAGTGGGACAGGAGTAGACTGAAACAATGGACCTGGGTTCGTTTGCGGATCTTAGTTGAGTAGGAGGCAGAATCAAGCAGTGAGAGGTAAAGGAAATATGAGGTTAGTGGCTGAGAATGAGGAATCTCCTGTGTCGATGAGGTTGGTGATGGTTTTAGAGACAATGCCATTATGATACTGAGTAAGAGAGGGGAAGAGAGTTGTTGGCATCAGATGACAGGGGAGGGTTGGTTGTTCAGGGAAGGTAGGGTGGGAGGAGGATGGAGGCTCTAAGGACCCAAGAGGTGAAAGGGGAGCTGAGAAACCTGGAGTCTAACAATCTTTATTTGAATTAGTTTTAGTATAAGACGGATAAGCAGACAAGAAATATGATTATGATTTAACATCTATTACTTAGACTTGGTTGTAGAGTGACCTGGAGTGGGTACACATTATTCCAGGTTATATGATATCCCAAAAGAACCTAAAAGGAACAGAAGGTAGAGTAGCATTGTTAATTAAGGAAAGTATCAGAGAGGCAGGGAGTTGTGATATTGAGGCAGTGGATAGCAATGTACAGTACTGTATTTGTCAACATGGAGCAAAAAGCAAACGTAAATCTGGTGGGAGCAAAGGATGTTGGAAATGGTGAGGGAGGAGTACCTTAACTGTTTAAGAAAGTAAAGACTCTGGAGTTGACCTCTTGACAGGTTGCAGCATAAATGGGAAACCTTCTGGGGTATAATTGAAGAGAACTGCAGCAGTCTTGAGAGATTTTAATTAACGTACCAATGAACCAAACAGGTAATTGTATAGTTGATGAAGAATATGTTGAATACATCAGAGATTGTTTAGTAGAACCATATATTATAGAACCTATCTAGGAACAGATTATTTTAGATGTATTCATGTGTAATGAAGAAGGATTAACATGAGACCTTGTAGTTAAATATCTTCTTGGAGTTAGAGATCACAGTATGATGGAACTCCAGATGCAGATTGAGGATGAACACCACAGGAACAAAACCACTATCTCCAACTTAAATAAAGACAACTAATATGGACTGAATGTGGAGATTTCTAGGGGGACTATGGAAATCAGCCAAAAGACAGGTCACTAGATGAGCAGTGGCATATATTTAAACAGTTGATCCATAACAATCAGCAGGCAATTAGAAAAAAATGGATTTTCTGAGAAAGAACCAGAATCTGTTATTAACAAAGGAGGTTAAGAATAATATTTAGAAATGTAGACTAAGTAGGTAGGGTTTGGTAGGTGAGTGAACTTAAAATATTTTAGGATCCAGCAGAAAAAGATTATAAAGCTTATATGAAGGGAGACAACCGATTTTGAGAGAAAACTGATATATGATATCAATGAATTAACAGCAGGGGAATTAACACCAGGAAACAACAAAAAAAGAAAATTGGAGAATATTGACCTTTATTACAAAACAGTCTTTGAAACAATACATCAATTCAACTAGATAAGTGCTAGCAATATCCATAAACACTTGGTCCATCTCTACAATAAGCAACTGAATATTTCTGTCCCCATTCATGACAAAACTAAGCACTGCCCCCTTAACTCACAGCTTCTTTCTTGCATAGGTTCTTGCAGACTGAAATAATTCACACAGAATCCAGAATTTACTTTCAGGGAAAAAAACTCTCCCTTTATTACAAGCTGACATTAACCGAGGTGTCACATAATGGGATACATTGCTCCCCAGTTCAAAGTTTCCATTATTCTTATACTACTTCTTAGCTACTTTTCCCCCTTTGTTTACCTTGTATGCCCTGTGTATACATAAGAGAGGGAAGCTTTTTACTATGCCAAACTGTAGTGCTTATGTTTTGCGTGAGCCATCAAGTATAAGCATCAAATGTGCTCCATGAGCAGTGTAGAGTTCCATTTTTTACTTTATGTGTATGATGCACCATCAATAACTCACTCTGAGACGTAAAGGCGAGATATCAGCTTTAATTGACTGGAAGAAGGAACCAGGAGTGAGTGACCACCATACTACATCCTGGAGACTGAGGCCGAGCCCAGGCTCTGATCGCCTTTATACAGGGGTCTGTGGGAGGAGCCGCAGGAGCAGTCGGCAGGGGGCGTGTCCAGACAGGCACACGTAGTTCACCACAGTGTACAGTGATAAGCTTCCTTCCCAGAGTTTATGGGATTGTTGTTAGGCTGGTAACCAGACATGTGTTTACTATAGTCCACCTTAGCTTGTAGTTTGCAGGTTGGGGTTTGAACTGGTTCCAAATTCTAGTACCAATGCTGCAGAATCCCTTTTTATCTTTCAGCTACAAGATTATCCCCATTGTTTACTAAAACGTGACAGTGTTATTTCACAATTCCCTACAACAGCACCCAACACAATTTTACTCCACCTCAGTTGTGAGGCACTCAACATCCATGCGGCAGTTTTGATATATGTACTGTCAAGGGCCTCCTAACTGATATTAACCCTGTCATCAGGCACACTATTCATTTCATTCAGCAGACCCAATTCCAGTTCTAAGCTCTCAGATTCAAACATATGGATAGTATAGAACATAGAACATAGAACAGTACAGCACATTACAGGTCCTTCAGCCCACAATGTTGTGCTGACTCTCAAACCCTGCCTCACATATAACCCCCACCTTAAATTCCTCCATATACCTGTCTAGCAGTCTCTTAAACTTTACTAGTGTGTCTGCCTCCACCACTGACTCAGGCAGAGCATTCCACGCACCAACCACTCTCTGAGTGAAAAACCTTCCTCTAATATCCCCTTTGAACTTCTCTCCCCTTAACTTAAAGCCATGTCCTCTTGTACTGAGCAGTGGTGCCCTGGGGAAGAGGCACTGGCTGTCTACTCTGTCTATTCCTCTTAATATCTTGTACACCTATCTTGTATCCCCATGGAACTACTCTACAACTTAAGTCTTGGTGTCTGAAGTTCCTTTAATTGGGGACTTGTATCCATGTACAATATTTCACATTCTATGCCAGTGAAGACATCAGATAATTTTAAGTGCACATTCTGAGATCTTTAGTTGCTCCCATAAAATCGATAATTAGACCTCCACTTTTGCATCCAGATAACTTGCAGTCTCTCTGCCTCATCTGACCAACTGACTTCCCTCAAAAGTGATTTACAGTACCTATATCACTTGGCTGTGAAGGAGGTTATGCCTCTAATACTCTTGCTGTGGACTTGTTTGGCACCAAGGGTGACCTGAGAGTGCTTCTTATATGTTTCTCAGCACAATCTCCATTCTAGCAGCAGATATTAAGTTCTGTGTGCCAAAATTTGTAGGAATTCTTTCATTTGCCAGCCCTCAGACCAGATAATCCCAGAATGCTGAATCTAATATTGGCAGAAAATTACACCTTTTAGCCTGACAGTATCATTGCCAACTTGATTTCATGTGCTGAACTTAAAACACTCAAAAAATCTGAAGGCACCTGCTTAAGATATCTGTTCTGAATTGTTACAATTTCCTTCACGAGAGGTTTCACCCATGTTCCATGGAACAGGCAAACTCAAAAGTTCCTCATGTGTCCTGGGTTTTATGTATTACCTTCCCCGCTTCAATCCTGAATTCTATGCTCTCCAGAACCACCTAGAGTCACAATGAAGCACTTTCTGCTCTTGTAAAATGTCACACTGAGTGTCGTCTTGCACTCTCCATATCTTCAGTGGAAATACGGGTAAAATGTCAATTTTTCCTGCTCCACACCAGCAATTAAGTGACAAATTCATATCATGGTAATCAGTGATTAGGATTAAAATTGCAAGGTCTTGACCTAATGTGTTTAATTAACACTACACATAGTTAACATCACTTTACATCCAAAGTAATCCCCAAAGAAAAAGAGATTCTGAAGAAAGAAAGGTTACCTAAACATAGAGAGCATGTGAGCCAAAAAGAAAGTTGAAAGAAAGTTAAAATCAGAGAGAGAAAAAAACAACGAGAAATTGAGAAATAAGTTGTGAGTTTTGTTACCATCTACTTCCAGATATCAGTTTACTATCATAGAGCATTCCAAACCTGACATGCCCGATTAGTATTTCTTGACACATTAGATAGCCCATTACTCTCAACCTTCTTGATCATACTTCCTACCCCTGCCAGGCCCTAACAGACTCAAGAATTATCAGATATTTTCCACCCTTTTCTCCTGTCATTTCTCCTCCCTTTCCTTTTTTTACTGCAGCCCTTGCTCCCAATACCAACCAACATTAATATCAATATAAGATTTAGAGCTTTCAAGTGAAAAATTGTACAAGTTGAAGCCAAAATTTATATATATATAAATAAAATCATATACAGCCATATACTGTATATGTGTTATGTAGCTATTAATCATGATAATATAGAAACAGATGAAGAAAGGAGCATAATTTTAACAGGCGAGACATTTCAGGGGACTATTGCTGTTACCATGATACATTAATAGTGCAAATCCATTCTAATTTATAAAGATCTTCTCAGCGGTGAAAGATTCAGGGCATGGGTCACAATCATCCCCAAACTACTATGTGATTTGGCCCATTGATGGTCATGATAAACCTGATGAAACATTCAATTTTGCCATAAGATTTTCAATGGTTCTTAGCAATTGTGAAATCACTGCATTTTCAGTGCTGATACAAATTGTTCCCACTGGAGCCATTTAAGGTGGCGATTAATGTCATTGAGGGCCTTGTTAATGAAGTGATTTATGCTTGTGACATGATAATCAACCTGAAGATCTATAAAAGCACCAATGAAACTGAGGAGTCTGACTCCATCATATGATGAACTGTTCCTTGAGTTATTTTTAATCTATCTTGGCAATAATTTTCTGCTGATCCAGCAGTCCACATTCCAGCGGGTGTCTGAAAACAATAATTTCCAGGTCACAAATCTGCTTTGGCACAGAGTCAAATGAAATGAGATAGATTTACTTTTTAAAAACAATATTTTGAGATAGGGTATAGCAGTGATCTGCCATAGACATGTAATGGGTGTGCCATGCTTGACGGGATAAGGTATTTTGGAGTAACACGCACAGAATGCTGGAGAAACTCAGCAGATCAGGCAGAATCTTCAGAAACGAACAAATGGTCAATGTTTCAGGCAGAGACACCTCAACAGGACCAGAAAGGAAGGAGTAAGAATCTAGAATAAGAAGATGTGGGGAGAGCAAGGAGTACAAAATAGACCGTGATAGGTGAGTTAGGGAGGGAGGATGCAGTAAGAAGCTGGAAGGTAATAGGTAGAAGAGGTGAAGTGCTGGAGAAGAAGGAATGTGATAGGAGAGGAGAGTGGACCATGGGAGAAAGAGGATGAGGAGCACCAAAACAAGTCAGCAGGCAGGTGAGAAGAAGAGGAGGAAGGGAGATAGAGTGGGGAATGGAAGGGAAAAGAAAAAAAAATTACTGTAAGTTAGAGAAATCAATGTTCATGTCATCAGGTTGAAGGCTACCCAGATAAAACCTGAGAATGGCCTCATCATGGTAGTATAGGAGATGCAATTATGGACCTACAATTGCTAAAGATTAATACCAATTTCTTTGCCTCATGTCTGTGTCTGGTCCAGATTGATAGGTAGAAATGATCAATCAACGACTGTATTTTTGTCGTACCTTACAGTATCAAAATTACAGATAGACTCTTATTGTCTGCAGTTCCTATGTTATTTTCCTTAAAGTATACTGGCAAATAGTTTTTTTCTAGTAATCCAAGCAGCTTTGTGATGTTTTTTGCTGATACTAGGATTTGATTATTGCTGCTCACATTTAGACAATTCCACAGTAGAAAGGAGGAGCTCTTCCCGTTGCTTTGTACGTGGTGGCTACAGTGAGCATGGGTTCCCCTAATCTCGTTGATTCTGTTTTGATAAACTGCTATCAGTACCATAGATATTTTGGATGCAGGGAACGGGCATAAAGATAACTATTTATGTCAAAATCCTTAAATACTCAATATATGATGGTGAATTATAAAACAGTATGTTTTCATAGATGTCACATTTTGTCACCCATTCCCTTCCCCATTCTTTCTCCAAAGCTTAATTCTTCCAGGAAATTTTTTAACAAATGGTTTAACAATCCTGCTAAAAAGAACATACAGCTAACAGTTAGGGGGGAGGGGTTAAGGGGAGGGGGTATGGGTTATATACATTGTTTTTTTCATACTTTGTAATCATTTAAAAATGCAATAAAAAATTATTTAAAAAAAAAAAAAAAAAAAAAAAGAACATACAGAAGAATTCATGTATTTCAACTGGTTAATGTTGCGCTGAGTTTTGATAATGTATCATTGGTTGCCAAATTTAATATGATGTTCATAATTTAGAGGGCATAAAGCAATTTGTATCGGGGACACATTAGTCATAAGTTCTCCAGTAGAAACATTAAAAAAAGGTAAAATCTAACTATGGGCTTTCGTATCTTTTCTCATTTGTATTCCAATGCTGAAGTGAGGAGAAGGGAAGTGTGCCTGACAAGGGAAGTCAAAGACAGCATAAAAGCAAAAGAGAGAGCATATAATGCAGCAAAAATTAGTAGGAAGATATAGGATTGGGAGACTTTTAAAAACAAACAGGAGGTAACTAATAAGGCCATAAAGAGAGAAACGATGAAATGTGAAGGTAAACTAGCCAATGATATAAGAGAGGATACAAAAAGTTTTTGTTAGATATATAGGGAGTAAAAGAGAGAGAAGAGTGGATATTGGATCGCAGGAAAATGATGCTGGAGGAATAGTAATAGGGGATAAAGAAATGGTGGAGGAACTGAATAAATATTTTGCATCAGTCTTCACTGTGGAAGACACTAGCAGAAAAATAGAAGTGCAAGACTTTTAGGGAGCACAAGTGAGTGTTGTTACTATTACTAAGGAGAAGGTGCTTTGGGAACTGAGAAGTCTGAAGATAGATAGGTCAACTAGGCTAGACTGACTACACACAGGGGTTCTAAAAGAGCTAGCTGAGGAGATTGTGGAGGCATTAGTAATGATCTTTCATGAATCACTAGATTCTGGAATGGTTCCAGAGAAGTAGAAAATTGCAAATGTCACTCCGCTCTTTAAGAAGGGAGGGAGGCAAAAGAATGGCCAGTTAGTATAACTTCAGTGATTGGAAAGATGTTGGAGTCCATCACTAAAGATGAGGTTTCAAGGTACTTGGAGGCACATGATAAAATAGGCCAAAATCTGCATGGTTTTCTAAAGGGGATATCTTGCTGGACATATCTTTTGGAATTCTTTCAGGAAATAACAGGCAGAATAGATAAAGGAGAGTCAATGGATGTTGGTTACTTGGATTTTCAGAAGGCATTTGACAAGGTGCTGCAGATAAGACTGCTTAACAAAATAAGAGCCCATGGTATTATAGGAAAGATACGAGAATGGATAGAAAATTTGCTGACTGGCAGGAGGCAAAGAGTGGGAATAAAGGGGCCTTTTCTGCTTGGTTGCCAATGTCTAGTAATATGCCACAGAGGCGGGTGTTGGGACCACTTCCTTTCATATTGTATCTCAATAATTTGGATGAAGGAATTGATGGCTTTGTGGCCAAATTTATGTTTAATATGAAGATAGGTGGAAAGGCAGGTAATGTTGAGGAAGTAGGGTGTCAGCAGAAGAACTCAGACAAATTAAGGAAATCTGCAAGAAAGTAGCAGGCGGAAAATAATACAGGGAAATGCATGAAAGAATAAAGCCATGGACAATTTTATAAATGAGATGAAGATATAAAAGCCAGAGGTACAGGGGGACTTGGGAGTCCTCGTGCAGGATTCCTAAAGGTTAACTTGGAGGATGAGTAAGTGGTAGAGAAAGCAAATGTAATGTTAGAATTCATTTTGAGCAGACTAGAATACAAAAGCAAGGATGTAATGCTGAGTCTTTATAAGGTATTGGTCAGACCGTACTTGGAATACTGTGAGCAATTTCGGCATCGTTATCTTAGAAAGGATGTTTTGGCATTGGAGAGAGTCCAGAGGAACTTCATGAGAATGATCCCAGCAATGAAGGGGTTATCATATGAGGAGCATTTGATGACTCTGGGCCTGTATTGACTGGAGTTTAGAATAATGGGGGGTGGGGGGAATCTCATTGAAAACTATCATATATTGAAAGGTCTGGATAGAGTGGATATGGAGAGGATGTTTCCTCTGGTGGGGGAGTCTAGGAGGGTGGAGCCTCAGAATCGAGGGACATTGACTTAGAACAGAGATGCAAAGGAATTCCTTTAGCTGGAAGGTAGGGCTGTGCAGGGCAAGTCATTGGCTAGTCATTTAAGGCAGAGTTTGATAGGTTCATGATTAATCATGACATTAATGATTATAGGAAGAAGGCAAGAGAATGGGACTGAGAGTGATAATAAATCAGTTATGAATGGTGAAGCAGACTGGATGGGCCAAATGGCCTAAATCTGCTCCTAGGTCTTATGGTCTTATAGTCTTACTGGAGGTTTATTTGTAAAATAAATTATATTGTGTTAATTTTCACTTCTTTCAGTGACTTCCCCGTAGAAACAGACAGCTAATGGGATCTACACTGAAACATTGCAGAACATTCAAAGGATAGTTGGTCAAATGCAATATGCAATATTATACTAGTCACATATTGCATATTTCTCTATGTAAAATTATTATCGCTGTGTATAATAGATAAAACCCATACATTCATTAATATACAACTCCTGATTCAAACAAGATGTACATCTGAAAAATATTCTAACTTTCTGGGAAATTTCTTTTGAAGACAGCTGTAATTTCCAGAAGACTAATTAGTTTTATTTAAAATTCAATGTTTGTATTCAGCACATTTGTTTCTTTTTAATTGAATTTGAATGATTGATTTAATAAATCACGATGCAATGTTTTCCTGACTGAATATTTTAACCTGGAACATCCAGAAGTCCTGATCTAAACTTCATCTTGATCCATGCATAGCATCACTTGGTAAAGCAGTTGTGGTTTTATCAGGAATTAGTGTGGCCTAAGTGGAGATTTAGACCCACACTAACCATGCTGAAAAGTAAGAACCATTATATGATACCAGAGTTCCAAACCTTGTTTTTTCAACACAGTACCATTTTGGAAATGGACACATATGAATTAAACATGAATGATTTGATAAAGCTATATTTCTCCTATAAATATTTATATACAAAACAGTAATGTGAGAAGAGGGGAACGGTTCTTTAACTTTCTAGCAGCAGTTCTGGGCATTTCTTCCCAGCACAGAATAGAAGATGATAAGCCAGGCATCTGTTTACACCCAGAATCCACATTATAATATAATTTGTGTACCCTGCAGGCACTACTCCATGCCACTGCACAAATGAATATTAAATTGCATCCTTAAGCACCAATGAACATTCAGCAGATGCATAAAAGAGAATAACTTGAGCTGCAAGATAATATTAAGCATGGGCGACTGTATAAATAGAATGCATGACACAGAATCAGTGGTAATGAAAAATAAACCATTTGTGACATCAGGCAACATAATTCACAAGTGCCTATGTGTCTTACCGTCATTGCATTCATTTCTTAAGACCTTGTTTTCCATTGCTAACCTTATACTCTGCATATTTAGAGGAATAATAGTTCATTGTAGTCACTGAAAATTATGAATTACTCATTTTACATTCGTGTGGGGTGAGATATGTATAAGTTTACTGAAACAATAACTAAATTTGTGTGATAATCAGTGAATTAAGTCCTTTTAGTACCTTAACTTGGATGCAAGGTTTTAGGTTTGTCCATTAGAAGTGTAATATGTGCTCTCTTTTAACAATAACACTTATCATTTTGTTAAAATTAGTGAATGGCAGAAATTATAATCTAAAATAGTTTATAATTATTTCGTAGAAACCCTTGGTGATTGTTATCTTGTTTAATTAAATATTGATAAGTTTGATTCCTAGCACACTGGAACTCATGTATCTGTTGGAAAGGTCAATTTGAAATGTTAGTGTATTAACAGGCTGGCATATAAAATGTTTTATAAACATGAGTCAATCTTACAAAAGATGTATCCTTAAAAAAAATTTAAAATTCCACCATCATCTTTGATTTAGTTCAGTTAATGCCACTGGTTAAGTTACATTGTTGATACTTGTCAGCAAAAATCCTGTTTCCCACTCTTGGTGGAATTCTACTGGAAGTCCTTTAAGAATAATGAAAATGATGATCATTGTGTAACTTTAATTTGTGAAATCCTCTTGAAGATTCAAGATTAATACTTCATATTTTTTAAAGATAATCTATGATCATAAAATAAAACACCAGGGCAACAGTTGTCTTTCAGAACTGAATCTTTGACTACAGAATTAAAATCCCTCCAGAGTTGTCTTTGGTTCAGTTCACATTTTCAAAATGACTACATGCACATCAAACTAGAGAACATTGAATAGCTATAATTAAGCGTCAGCTTCAGAAATAAATAACAGAAGTTATTAAAATATTTTGGTACTAAAACCCTCAAAACTGTGATATAGCTGAATTACTATTAGAATTGATAACAATAAATACTTCCAAGGTCTTCCTCGAATCACGATGCCATGTCACAATAAAAAACAATCTTTTTGATTCTTTCAGCTACTCATGGACAGCATAAATTTCTAAGCCCATGATAAACTGGAGAAATATAAGAATGTTATCCTTAAACTAACCAAAGTGCTAGTCATTTATAAGAGAAGCAGTGAAGACATGACCTCATTATCCTGAATGTACATGTTACATCCAGCAGCAAAGCAACTACTCCATAACTGAAACATACTATGCAAGCCATCGTATTAAGAGCCTTTCTAGTGTAGAATTGCAGAGAGCAAACAAAGTAATGCTTTGAATATTATTTTATCAATAGAGAGAGAAAGATGCCCTATTTACCCTTGGGTTTGAAATGCTACTTGACTACTTTGAATGGTCAATTTAAAGTCAGATTCATTATATATTTGTTGATTTTCTTGAGACATAGCACAGAAAAACTGTCTCCAGTACATCAATATCAGCTCTTAAATCCTTATCAGATATAGACTGTACACCAGAGTAATTCAATCTCTTTTTTCTTACATTTAATACGGTCAGGAAGTGAGAATGAAAACAGCCTCTTGTAATGTGATGGAAAAATAGGATGCAATCATTTTGAAGGAGCTGAGGAAAGCAGTCATCTAAGAGAGTCTGTCACCATGGAAACAAAATATAGGGGACAATGTACATCTAACAGGCGACATTTTACCTGAGAAATTGCTTTTTTGAAATTATATACCTAGAAAAATTTGAGATGCAACAAAAAATGCGCTGTTACAGACTCTATAAATTGTCATATGCTGTAGGTCAAAGTGATGTTGCTGACAGTGTCATCAGGGAAGAAATGTGAACTGTATACCCCCAGTGCTTTAGCCTCACTGAAAGGCACAATTATAAATTGATTTTTATGGGAAATGCATCCCTTTTGTTCTCATTTGCAATCAGTGTTTTAAAACTGTCAAAGAATGAAATATTCCTATAATTTCTTTTAATGTCCTCAATACCCTTCAGGAATCCATAAGACCAGACAACATAGGAGCAAAATTAGGCCATTCGGCCCATCAATTCTGCACCATCATGGCTGATTCATTATCCCTCTCAACCCCATTCTCCTGCCTTCTCACCATGACCTTTGACGCTCTGGGTATCAAAGAACATATCAACCTCTGCTTTAAATATACTCAGTGACTTGGCCTCCACACCATCCATGGCAATGAATTCCACAGATGTACATCCTCTGGCTAAAGAAATTCTTTCTCATCTTTGTTCTGAATGGATGTGTCTCTGTCTAAATTGTGTCCTCTGGTCCTAGACTCCCCCACTATGGGAGACATCCTCTCCATATCCAATCTAGGCCTTTCAATATTTGATGGGTTTCAATAAGATCCCACTCATTCTTCTAAACTCCATTGAGTACAGCCCAGAGCCATCAAATGCTCCTCATACATTATCCCTATCATTCCTGAAATCACTCTTGTGACCTCCTCTGAACCCTCTCCAATAATAGAACATCTTTTCTCAGATAAGAGGCCCATGTTCACAATACTCCAAGCACAGTCTGAGCAATGCCTCATGAAGTCTCAGAATCATATCCTTGCTCTTATACTCCCCAGGATGGAATTAAAGGTGGAAAAAAGGAATAACTTGTATTTATACCACGTTTCATGTCCCCTTCAGCGCATCTCAAAACACTCAACAGCCAATGAAATACCTCAGAGATATGCTCACAGTAGTCTCTGTAGTAAAGTAGAGAACATGGCAACCAGGAAGGATGTGGATGCTATAGAGAGAATGCAGAGGAGATTAACAAGGATGTTGCCTGGATTGGAGGGCGTTCCTTATCAGAATAGGTTGATTGAACTTTTGTCCTTGGAGCGACAGAGGATGAGAGGTGACCTAATAGAGTCGTATGACATGATGAGGGGTATTGATCATGTGGATAGCCAGAGGCATTTCCCCAGGGCTGAAATGGCTAACACGAGGGGGCATAGTTTTAAGGTGCTTGGAAATAGTCATGGAGGGGATGTCAGGAGTAAGTTTTCACACTGAGTGTGGTGAGTGCATGCGTGGAATGCACTGGTGGCGATGGTGGTGCAAACGGATACAATAGGATCTTTTAGAGCTGCTTAGGTACATGGAGCTTAGAAAAATAGAGGGCTATGTGTTAGGGAAATTCTAGGCAGTTTCTAGTGTAGGTTATATGGTCGGCGCAACATTATGAGCCAAAGGGCCTGTGATATGCTGTAGATTTTTATATTCCATGTTCTATGTCCAACTTGCAACAGTAAGCTCCTATAAACAGCTGCCAACTCCGGACAAATAATCTGTTTCATAAAAATACTGAATGCAAATAATCCATTAGGAAATTTTGGGACAACTTTCCTTCGGAATGGTGCCATCAGGTCTTTCAGCTGCATTCCTGAGAACAGGCAGGACATCAGTTTAGCATCTTGGTTACAGCACCTCTGATTATGTAACACTTCTTTCCGTACAGAACTGAACACACCTTTGCTGTTATACCTTATACCTTATACCTTATACTGTTAGACAGAGAACCTAAAATCTTCTGACTCAAAGCAAGAATTAGATTGCCCAAGCCACCAATGATAATATGAAATAATATTATATTGGTCTAAATTCTTACTTATGGCAAACTTCTCAAGGAAATGCAATAACAATGTAAACTAATCCAAGACTTTCCATGCCAAAGTTATCCATCTTTCCTTTATGCTGGGTCATTATTTTTCAGCATTCTTCATGCACCATAAGCATTGCAATGTTATTTAATCATGAGGGCATTCCGATTAAGGATTCATTATTACGGATAAACACACAGCCAGACAAGATAAACAATAGGTTTGGCATCAGTGGTATCTTGTTTTTATACAAGATCAAAGGTGCAGACTTATTTTTGGCTTCATAGCTCAGGCAGGAATGATCCTATTTTTGAAGTCTTTTTTTTTGTAATTTTTTTATTGAAGTTCATCAAATAAACATTTCCATAAGATGTATTTCAGGCATTGTACATATATATCATATAATCATATATATCACAAATCTCCACAAAGTATTTATCTGAGGTATACACATAGAAAAGAGTGGAAAGAAAAAACAAGCAAAAGAAAAGAACTATGTACAAGTAGGAGAGATCTTTTTTATAACAGATTCATTGATTTGTGAGAATAAAATCAGGCCTATCAGGCATATGTAGTTAAACCATTTTTCCCAGTATGAAGCAAATTGTTCCAGCTTATGATTAACAGATGCTGTTATCTTTTCCATTTTGTAAATGTCCATTGTAATTTCCATCCATGTATTTAAAGTTGGGCTCTCCTGTGATAACCATTTCCTAGTAAGAGTCTTTTTATCAGCCACCAACAGTACATTCATTAAATATTTATCTCTTTTCAACCATTCTTGAGGTATATACCCAAAATATATGGTCTTACTCTCCAATGGTATTTCACATTTAAAGATGTCTTGTAGGGCATTGTGTATCCCCCTCCAATAGTTATTGATAACAGGGCAGTCCCAAAAAAATATGATAATGATTTGCATTTGCTTTCTTCAGCAAACAGGGAGGTTACTATCATAATGGGATTTCTGAGAGGGTGTAATAAAATACCTTATCAAGTTTTTCCATCCAAACTCCCTCCATTTCTGTGAATTGGTACACTTCCATTGATATCTCCATATTGTTGTCCATTCTTCCTCAAATATAATTATCCCTCCTTCCTCCTCCCATTTTGTTTTAATGTATGAAGTCAAATGTGTTTTAAGATTTGACAACCCCTTATACATGCTTGAAATGATTCTACTACCATTATCTGAATTATATGCTTTTCTAAAGAGCTCTATCAAGCATGTATTTGCTTTTTGCATTTTTAAGCATCCTATTAACATATTGCCGTATCGGTAAATACCAATAAAAATCTTGTTTTTCTATTAAGTGTTTCTCTTTAAGCATTTCAAAACTGAACAGTGTTCCTTCTTTCATTATGTTGCAAAGAACTGTTATTCCTTTAGCTGTCCAGTCCTTAAATCTAGCATCCAATTTATTTGGTGTAAAATCCGAGTCATATGCACACCATTTAAGAATTGCAATATCTCCCTCTAGATTATATTCTTTTATAGTAGTTTTCCATATTTTAAGAGTCAATTGCACCCTTGGGTTATCAATAGTATTTATGTACCTTTGTAGGTTGTTATCAGCCAAAATTGCTTGTATGGGGATGGGAAGTACCCGCTCCTCAATGTTTTTCCATTGAGCGTCATATGATGGGTTGCATCAACGTATCACAGCTCTCAACTGTGCTGCAAAATAATAATCTCTAAGAGAAGGCAAGCCCCTTCCCCCCTTTTCCTTTGCTAATTGCAAAGTTTTGAGACAAATTCTAGGCCTTTTACCCTGCCAAATATACCTTGATAGCATCTTATTCCATTCATTGAATTGATTTTGATTAATCTCTATTGGTAGGGTCTGAAAGAGATATAACAGTCTGGGCAGTATATTCATTTTAATAGACTCAATCCTTGAACTGAGACTGAAAAAAGGAATCAGGCTCCATCTTGCCACATTTTCCTTAATTTTTTTTTAATATAGAGGCTGATAATTACATTCTGGTAATTTTGCCAAATCTTTTGCCATAATGATGCCCAAATATTTGAAAGACTCTGTGTGCCATGCCCAGGGGTTATCGACTTTCAATTTCTCTTGTGAAAGTAAATGGGAAAGATCTATGTTGATCTTGTATCCTGATAATTGACCATATTGTTCAAAGGATTGCATCAAATTAGGTAAAGAGTACGTTGGTTGCCCTAGATAGATCAAAATGTCATCCGCATAACAAGCCAATTTATGCTCGGTCCCTTTAACAGTAATTCCCCTGATATCTTCATTTTGTCTGATGTATTGAGCTAATGGTTCCAGATATAGCACAAAGAGTAGTGGTGACCCTGCACAACCGCATTCCATTTTACCCTTGCCTTCTTTCGGTATAGCTGAGATTATCGCTTCCTTCCAACTGGGTGGCATTTGTGCCTTTTTTAGAGCCCAGTTCAGTGTGGGGAGTAAAACAGGAATTAACTCATTTTTAAATTCTTTGTACCATTCTGCCGTATACCCATCTGATCCTGGTGACTTGCTTAATTTAAGCCTACTAATTGCAGCTTTTAATTCAACTTCAATTATGTCGGCAGTCACCCTATTTTGTGGGTAACTCTAGAGGATTCAAGAAGGTGTCAATTTGGGTTATGCTTCCCGCTGGAACTTTGGAATATAACGTTTTGTAAAACACTTCAAAAGCTTCTTGAATTTCACTTAGCTTATTTTTTATCATTTTCGTTCTTAGGTCGCTAATTCTATGAATTGTATTTTCTGCTATCTTTTTTCAGTTTCCACACCAGTATTTTCATAGATTTCGATCCACATTCATAAATTCCCTGTTTCAGAAACATTAAGTTTTTCCTGATTTCTTGCGTAGCCAAATTATTTATTTCATTACTAATTCTTTTAATTTCCACTAATGTATCCTGTGTCAAATTCAATTTGTGTTTTTTCTCTAGTTCCTTCAGTCTATTTTGTAATTCCTCTAATGTTTTATTCCTTTTTTATTCTTATATGAAGATATTGCTATAATTTTCCCTCTTAAGACCGCCTTCAGTGTATCTCATAAAATGGGAGGTGAAACCTCTCCATTATCATTAAATTCTAAGTAGAGACCAATTTCTTTTTTAATTTGTTCCTTAAAGTATGGATCATTGAGTAGACTTGAATTTATTTTCCAAATAGTATTCTTTGGTTGTAGGTCAAAATCAACAGATAAATATATAGATGAATGGTCATTTACATCTATTGTCCCAATTCCACAGGTGTTTATTTTGTCTTTGTCTTTTCCAAATGTTATGAAATAGTCTATTCTTGTATATACAGAATGTGGAGCAGATTAATGAGTGTAATCCCTTCTGTCAATTAAACCAACATCCTCAAAAAGTGTATTAACTTTCTTATGCAAAGATTTTGTTTCATAGGTTTTTCTATTGGAAGAGTCTAAGTTTGGTTGTAATTGTAAATTTAAGTCTCCCGCACATATCAGGAGACCTTCTGTTTCCATTACCATAATATCAGTAATTTTCTGAAAGAAACCAATATCACTTCCCGGGGGTGCGTATATATTCGATAGAGTAACTGAATTGCCATCTATATTCTCCCTTACCAGAATATATCTGCCCTCTTTATCTCCCATTTTGAATATTTTTTGAAAATTTAGCTTACTTGAGATAAGAAGAGCAACTCCTCTCCTATGTCCTGATTTATATGAGGAGAAAAACAGATTAGTGAAGCCCATTCTCTTTAGTTTTTAATGCTCATTATCACTTAAATGAGTTTCCTGTAAATATACTACATGGGCTTGTTCTTTTTTTCATTTTGGATAAAATTCTCTTATGTTTGATTGGATTTAACAGCCCATTTACATTAAAAGAAATGAATTTTCCCTTGTCTTTAGCCATCTCTATTTATCAGTCAATGTATCATTGGAGTAAAACTTAATCGATCTACTCCCTGAACAAATAAGAACCAAGAAACTCAAATAATAACAAAAATGGCAACGAACGTGTGATTCCAAGTTTGAGGTCTCTAGTAAATGACCCTCCGTTGAGCTAGAGGAAATGTCTAGCTGTGGGGGATAACCCTAACCCTACTTGTGAGTTGAGGACCCCCATTGCAGTATTCATAAAAGTCAGTGAACAAATCCATTAGAAAGAAAAGATTTCCCTGTGTACTCCTCCTATATATACATACACACACACACACATTACACACATACACATATATGCACACATATACATATATACATTTTCTCATTTTGGTGGGGAAAAAGGAGTCACTGAGTGAATAAAGAATAACAATTAAGTAATATAAAATGCACATTATAATAAGTATTTCTTGAGATAGGTATATCACCATGTACTTTTGCTTCTGTTTAGCTTCTCAGTATTTTTAAAGTTAGCCAAACCTTATGGCTCTTCTGAAAGGGGTGAGGACTGTCTTTGGGAAACTCTTGGTCTCTTCCTGATATGTTTCTCTCGGCTTCCTCCTGTCTCCTGCCTTCTCGATTCTCACACTATTTCCCAAACCAAGCGAGACAATTCCTCAGCCAGGCTTTCTTTTGTTTTGGTCAAGCTGACGGACAACCCTCTGGCCTTCATGTCTGTAGTCGCCTCTTCCACTGTCTGGTACAACTGCGTTCCGTTGTCATAAAACACTCAAAGTTTAGCAGGGTACAGAGTTTGAAATCTAATCTTATTTTGCTTCAGTACTCGCTTTACTTCGGAGTATGCTTTGCATTTCTGGAGGACCGCGGGGGGGGGGGGGGTAATCTTGGTTGAAATATATTGATTTATCCTCTAAAAACACTCTTCTTACCCCAGGCCCTTCGTAGAATCTCTGCCTTGGTGCTGTACTGAAGGAATTTAATTATAATTGATTGTGGCTTTCTATCCTGGGTAGGTTTTGGGACTAGCGCGCGGTGCGATCTTTCAACTTCCAGCTTCATAGCCGAGGGAAGATCCAGCTTGTCCCGCAGTAACTTTCTGACAAACTCCGTCATAGACGGGCCCTTGGCTCCTTCGGGAACGTTGTAGATTCTGATATTTTTCCACCGTGATCTTCCCTCCAGATCAAGCAGTTTACCTTCTTGGTGATGTAATATTTTTATTGTCTTGCTCAGTATCCGTTCCACGTTTTGAACGCGATCTTCCACCTTCTCAATTCGAGTCTCTGCCAACGCTATTTTTTGATTAACGCTGGCGAGCTCTGCCTTAATATCACGGAGCTGCTGCTTTATATCTTTCTGGACCTCCATTATTTCTTTCAGGATTTCGAACATATTCGCCACTTCATCCGAGCGAGGCCTGGCGTCCGCCTCACTCACACACGGTCGGGTTGGAGAGCCGCTCGCTGCACTCCTCTCGGACGCAGGCTCCGCAGTGTCGCTTTTTTTATTTCCGTTCTTTTTCCCCATTCTTGCCCCCTCTTTTCAGTTCAAATATTTTTCAAAAAATATTATATTTGACGGGTTAATGGGGCTTAATACACGTTTTTCCTGAGGAGCTAGTGCTTAAGCTGCCATTCTCAACAATGATATCACCAGAAACCTTGAGGCCTCTTATTAATCACCTTTGTGGGCAATAGCTTGCTGGTCAGCCTGAGGACTAATGTGTCATGGGGTAACCAATACCCATGGAAATAAGTCCCATGAAAAAGGTAGGACAGTAGAAATAAAATTTGTTGAAAAATGGTTAAAGTTGTAATGCAACAAGATTTATTGTCCTAGAATACCAACGTTAATTCTTTTATCAGCTGAAACGGTGAATGACCATTCCTCTCAACAGATAATGTCAGCCTTCTTTTTAGAGGAAGGTATGTACAATGAAATTTTAAGTTACACTCTTATTAAAGTATAATTTCACAAAGTAAATTGGTGGTGTTGAAGGAAATTTTTGACAAAATAATTTGCTCAAGAAGAGTAAATGCAATTTTAACAGAGTTATTCACAGTATTAACATTTTTCATACCATTGTGTCTAACATATAGATTGGAGAATACAAAAGAAGTAAAAATGCATAATGCAGGAGAAGCAATAGGATCTATAAGGAAATGGCAAAATGATATCGTAGGTGAGGATGCTAGGGAAATCTGTAAGTGTTTTTGCCTTAATGTCAGTATTACAGAGCATGCATCTTGTCTACTACAATGCAAAAAACAGACAAATTGTTTTAGGAAAAAGAAGTGAGGGGTCTCCTTTACCTTGATAATTCCCATCCATATCAAAATGGATGAAAGAAACAAAATTTATTCCAGAAGAATGGCTGTTATTTTAGGTAAGCTTCATTTAAAAAAATGAAAAAACTTTGGAGGAAGATGCAAAATAGTTTCTTTCAAAGAGCAGGTTTGCATAGTCTTCTGTATATCAATGCATTTGATGGATTGTTTGCCACAAACTTCTGTGATCACTGTATCCAGACTGCATCTTAACTCAGATTTGTTTCTAGCTGGCTCCTCATAGGGTAGGTTGTCATTGGCTGAACACAAGGGTATCTCAGCAAGCCCAGACCAACAAGGAGCACTCAACTGCAAGGAATTAATTCCATCCATATACTTCTGGTGCTCAGCCACAGGAATAACATTCCTGTGTGATTATGCCAAACTTCCTAAGAGCTGCCAAGATGATTCTGAACCTTGGCTTACAATCCAACATCCCAGATATGTTAATTTCTGAAGCCAGCCTTAAGCACGTACATGAGATAACAAAGGATATGTCTATCATGTCTTCATCTGGATACTGATAAAGTATCTGTCATCTGAAATGAAGTGGTAAAAGAGTTAAACTCACATACCCAGTGCTTGCCCTCCACTCAGTTTCCATAGATGAAGTCATACTGAATGAGCAGCAACACTAGGTAACAGAATCTTAAGTTGGTCTTCTATCCTTTCCTTGATTATGGATGGTCTACTTGATATTGCTTTTCTTACTTCATTGATGAGCTTCAACATATCTGTTCAGCTAAGCAAAACCTGTGGAGGGGTCAGCAAAGAACTTTACAATCACTTTCTGCTGATGTTCACACATCAACCAGATAAGATCCAAACTAGCTCTGTAACAGGGCTCAGTTAAGTGCTCATATGTGCATAGTGTCTTGTTAGGATTTGTCTTGTGAGATTCCATCCACAGAAGGAATCTGTTCTTCCAACTTTCATCCAGGGAACTGCAGGCTTCTCTGGAGAAGAGAAGAGTGTGATTTCATCCCCAGAATTGAGAAGATTCATTATTTCCAGACAGGAATGTGACTGAAATGACTTACAGATCAAATTGTGCCAGTTGGGAAGTACAGTGCTGCATTCTTGCGTCTGAACTCCCGTGCAGACACTGCAGCTTCTGCTTCAGGCATGCAGAAAATGCATTATTCCTCAGCTGAAGATGCTTCAGAGTGGTGCCTGTAAATTCAGTCATGTTCTAATGAGGTGTAGCCAACTGGTAAAGATCAGCATAGCAGAAAATACAGGAAACACTCAATAAGATCTGTGGAAAAAGAAGCTGAGCTAATGCTTCGAGACTGAGACTATCATTAGAACTGAAACCTGCATGTTTTTTTTTAATTTTCAAACTGAATAGGTGTTTTTGTGTACAACTCAGTCCTCTCTGAACATGCTCTAACCCAAAGCTGGAAACTTTTCTGAGGTGAGTTGCCATATTTTCTTTCTCTCTTCAAATCCCCTTCCACCCACTAGTTGTACACTCTTTCTCCCTAATTACTTCCTCCAATTCTGGATCCCTGCACCCACCCCCCCCCCTCCCTGAAGTAACCTTGAGCTCAACCATCAACCACAAACCAAGGCTGCAATTCCACAGACAATCCAACCCCAATCTAAGAGCCTAATCCATCTTCCTTGGCTTCCCAACTGCTGACAATCTCTCCCCAAAACTCTAGGCTCATATCCTTATTACATTTTGTTTTGCACACTCCACCGTGGCACAGAATGTGAGGTGTAAAGTGTCTAAGAGCTTCAAGCACAAGTAAGTATTACTCCTTAAAGACCATCCTTCCTAGCACTGGTGAAGTTGTATTTCACCTCATTTCATAGCAACTGCATCCTTGGCGAACCCCACCTGCAGTCATCTCTCTTGCACCTGAATTTTTCTTTTCTGCATCTTAAAAGAACGGATGTAGGTACCACTATTGTGCATGCAAAGTTAGAAGCTGCTGAAAGCATCCTGGAAAAACGTTTTTTAGGCATCTAAGACCAGAGGACACAGTCCCAGAATAGAGGAGCATCTTTTTAGTACAGAGATAAGAAGAAATTTCTTTAGCCAGAGAGTGGTGAATCTGTGGAATTCTTTGCCACAGGCAGCTGTGGAGGCCAAGCCTTTATGCATATTTAAGGTTTGATAGATTCTTGATTGGTAAGGGCATGAGGGGATATGGGGAGAAGGCAGGATATTGGGGCCGAGACAAAAATGTATTAGCCATGATGAAATGGTGGAGCAGACTCAATGGGCCAAATGGCCTAATTCTGCTCCTATATCTTATGGTCTTATGGCCTAAGTCGGTAAAATATTATAAGAATCTAATATTTGGGGAGCTTCAGTACAGTCTACTCTGCTTTCTTACAATATCAAAAAGCACATAACATTGTAAAAACCTTAAATCTGAGCAGGAGACAGACTCCCCAGGTTCCCAAATGATACACGTGCACGTTTGCGTCCCAAAGCAGACAACTTCAGGTTGAACATATGCAAGTGTTGCATCCACATACAGAATTAGAACATATATGCTGCAGACTTGGATAAGTGCCACCAGATATGAAATCCAAGACCCCTCATAGTCTCTTACAGCCTCATTTTCAGGATGGCTCATCTCTTGCCTCTGGTTCTAGAGCCAGAGGAGAAGGAGGAGGCGAACAGTAAGATAGCATGTAAACAGGCTCTTCAGCGCAACTTGTCCATGCCAACCATGGTGCCCATCAAGCTAATCCCATTTGCCGGCATGAGACAGCAGCTTTACTCAATGTGCTACTCTCCCATTCTCTGGCATATTTTTTTTAACCATAAATGGCAGCAGATTGGATGTCTGACGAGCATTGTTGTTACCTGGGAGCAGGAGTCTCCTCTAAAGTGGCACTTCAGTGAACTCAGTGGTCTTTCAGAGTGCATATTGCTGAACACCTTTGACAGCCTACGCAGTATTTTAACTGAAATAAAGCAGGAAGCATGGGAAAGTTCTTTTGACTGTTAGGCTGACTACTCTCCAATGTCATATTTAAGTTTGCTGCTGACACCACTGTTGTCAGTCAAATCAAAGCAGCTGATGGATTAGCACATAGGAGGGAGATTGAAAATCTGGTTGAATGGTACAAAAACAACCACCTCTCATTCAGTGAAAGCAAAACCAAAGATGATTACTGAGTACAGGAGCGAGACGCCAGAGGTGCATGAGCCTGTCTTCATTGGGGGATTGGGAGTGGAGAGGGCCAGTAACTTTAAATTCCTTGGCATTATCATTTCAGAAAATCAATCCTGGGATCAAAACATAAATGCCATTGCAAGGCAGGCATGGCAGTGCCTCTGCTTTCTTAGAAGCTTGTGCAGCTCTGGCATGTCACCTACATTCTCGACAAACTTCTATAGACGCCCAGTGGGGAGTATCCTGACTGACTGCATTATGGCCTGGTATGAAAACTCCAATGTCAAGAATAGAAAAGTCTACAAGTAGTAGTGGATACAGCCCAGTCCATCGCTGGAAAAATCCTCCCCACCACTGAGCACAACGGTAAGGAGTGCTGCTAAAGAGAGCTGCATCCAGTGTCAAGGACACACCATCCTGGCCATGCACTTTTCTCACTGCTGTCATCAGAAAAGGAGGTACAGGAGCTTTAGGTCCCTACCCACCAAGTTCAGAAGCAGTTAATACCCTTCAATCCACAGGCCGCCGAACCTGTTATGATAACTTCACTCACCTCAACACTGAACTGATTCCACAATGTATTGACTCACTTTCAAGAAATCTACAGCTCATGTTTCCAGTATTATTTATTTATCTATCTATTTGCCTATCTCTGTATCCATCTATCTATTTATGTATGCATGTATCTATGTTTTTGTTTATTTGTTTGTGTTTATTTATTTTTAGTATTTACACAGTTTGTCCTCTTTCACACATTGACTGTTCATCAGTCTTTGTGTATAGTCTTTCATTGGTTCTGATCTACTTCTTTGTTTTATTCTGAATGCCTGCAAGAAAATGAATCTCTGGGATTTATATGATGACATATACATACTTGATAATAAATGTACTACGAACTTTGAAATTTTCAATTTTGAATTCCTCAGCATGTCAGGCAGCGTCTTTGAAGAGAGGATCACCATTAATGTTTTCAAATTACTTTTCATCAGAATTGAAATGATACAAGCTTTAAGTTGCAGAGCAGGGGAGAAGGTCATATTGGAAAAAGGGAAGGTCTGTAAGAGGGTGGAGTCCAGACAAGACCAATCTTTTGAACGTTGACCCCACACCCCAGAAGGACACTAAATATGAAGTATTTTGAAACAGTATGCCAAGGCAATAATTTTTATAGAAAATCAATTCCTTTACTTCTCTAAGCTTAACTTTCATTCTTACTCTTTAATATGATTTTCTTCAGAAAGTTTGTCTCATCTGCTTTGTTGAATATTTAGTGATGTGATTGTCTATTGTCTATTGTGATACACTCAACTCTCAATTGCCTGGTGGTTTCATTGTCGACATTCTACATAACATTCACAAATTGTGTAGGAATAGTATTTCACAAAAGCAAATTATTCCACTTAATCAGGTCAGACTATGCTCCATGCAATATGAAACTGTTCATAAACTGCATGTCAGGTGTCAGCTGTACTCAAAAACTCAAAGGTAGGAATAATTGAATTACAGCAAAGATTGGAATGAGATCATCCTGGTTCGGCTGCAGTAATTCTGGTGTTGAAAAGAAACATTTAAAATTGAAACAACAGTGTCAAATTCATTTTTCAATATTTGTAGCTTAAGCTTTTATACAGAAATATTGTCAACATATTTTTCTTCTAACACTGAAAGGACATCTAATTTCAAACAAAGAAGCTGGATGCTTCCTCTGATACGTATTTGAATGAGACTGGTGATGCACTTCTGATAACGTGTGCTAATTCTCGCCACTTGCCACATTGGCCACTATAATTTCCATTTACAGAGTGAATGGGTGCAGCATCTTCAGACCATAGTCATTTGTTTCACATTCAGGGTACAAATATATTTTAAATTACCAAAAACGATCAGGCAATGCGCAATTTTAAAGTGATGAATGGAACAGATCGCTCTATATTTTGTGAGGAAAATCCATGTGGGAATTCACCAGTTTTTCAAATTCATGTTACAGTATCTTTTCACATGTTTGGGGAACAGGTGATGACATGTACACAAGTTTCTGTTATGTTCCTCCACTCAGCAAGCTTCAAAAGTTATTTTATAAAATAGTCTTCCATCTGTATCAGAATCTTCAGATGGTATAGAAGTTTATATTCTTCCAAGGCACCATTAAGAAGGTGACTTGTATGAGCAGCTTCAATGGAAATCATCAAATATTCCTGTTTTATACTGCTGCAACTGGAATCCACAGCTACATCAATGGACCATACAGGAAATAGCGTCATGTTAATATGATTAAAAAATTAATCACTACTCAAAGTTGATGAATCTCGAACAGATTCTGGTCACTGGTGAGGTTACCTTTTAAGGAAGCAGAAGAGAGGATGCCATTCTGGTTTAAAAATTTGTTTAAGGAAATTTGGCTTCTTACTCCCAATACCGACTATCCTGCTGGCACTGTCTCTGGTAAATATAACTGGAGATCTCAGAGCAAGATTGCTGTACCAGCGGGACATTAAAACCAGTTGTGTTTTTTTGTTTTATGAAGGCTTGGAGGTTCCCTGCCACTCCAGACACAGTGACACAGCTTGATGGCTTCACAATTCACTGCCAAGATAGGACTGCTGACCTTTCAAAGGGAGAGGCAATGGAGTCTGCTTTATGATCAAGTCTTTGTGGTATGCAAACATGGTCATGCTATCCCAGATCTGCCCATTGAACTGGAACATCTTGCAGTAAAACATTTTCCATTTTATCAGCCATCATCTTGGTAGCAGTATGCATCCTACCACAGGCCAGTGTCAAACAGGCTGTAAATGAACAGAGCAACATAATCAGCAGGCATGAAACAACACACTCTGATGTCTTCCCCATCATCTTGGGAAAATTTTAACCAGGCCACCTTGAAAAAGTCTCCAAATAATTATTACCAACATATCACTTGTGGAACCAGAGGAGCCAGCACGCTGGACCACTGTTACACTTAGCGTGCCGTTCCACACCCACACTTTGGAAAGTCTGATTACCCGACTGTACTTCTACTCTCTGAGACTGAGGATCGCAGCACCAGTACTGAGGACCAAGAAGGTATGGACAAGGGAGGCACAGGAGAGCTTGAAGGACTGCATTCAAGTGGACTGGGCTGTATTCAGGGATTCAACTTAGAGCCTGAATGAATAAGCAGAGTCGTCACTGACTTCATTATAATCTATGCGGATGAGTGTGTGCCTACAGGAGCATAGTGTGAGGTTCTGAGGTGGGGGCGTGGTTGACAGCCCACCCCTGCATTTCTAATGACCGGTACTGTTTATTGTCCTTGTGTTGAAATGCTTTTGTAGGATTATGGTGGGAAGTTCCAGTTCATTTATAGTTACATTTTAGCTTGGGTTATACAGTTATTTGCATGTGTATTTGTGGGTCACTCTAACTGTAACTGGGCTGTGTGATGGTCACCATTCCCATCGGTGTGAGACTTGGGGGGGGGTGGGTTCACTCTCCGGATCATGGTGCCCAGTCTGTTTTGTGTCTATCACAATAAAATGATTGTTAAGTTAAAGGATTTCCTCGTCTGTCATTATGGACCAAATACTTGCCACAATACTATACATACCCGAGTGCTAGAACTGTGCATTCATGACTGGTGATCCAGGACTAAGCAAGACAGCCAGGTATTACTGTGGAGGGCTATCTCAAGAGCAAAGGAACAGTTCTGAATAAGGTTAGAGACAGAATCAGATGCAAGTCACCTCTGGCAGGGATTGAAGGCAACTACTTCCTACAATGCACAACCTAACATCATGAATGGCAGTGCTACCATCAGCGAGGAGATACAGGAGCCTGAAAGCACACACTCAACGATTGAGGAACAGCTTCTTCCCCACTGCTATTATATTTCTGAATGGACATTGAACTCATGAACACTACCTCACTACTTTTCTTGCACTATTTATTTAATTTAACTAGAGGCGAGCATTTGGTCCATGCTGACGGATGGGAAAAGTTCATTTATCTCAACAGTTGTCTTTATTGCAACAAAGACAACCAAGTGCAATGATACGGAGAGAGAACCCGCTCAGTCACATACAGACAGGGGAGGTGATGCCAACACTCCATGGTTACAGTCAGAGTGAATGTAATCATTTCATATCTAAACATTTCAACATTCAATAGGTTTCAAAAAGATCGCAACACATTCTTCTAAATTCCAGTGAGTAAAGGCCCAAAGCTTCCGAATGCTCCTCACATGTTAACTCCTTCATTCCTGAAATCATCCTCGCGAACTTCCTCTGGACTCTTTCTAATGACAGCACAACCTTTCTGAGATAAGGGGTCCAAAACTGTTGACAATACTCCAAGTGCAGCCAGACTATAAAGCCTCAGTATTATCTCCTTGCTTTTATATTCTATTCCCCTTGAAACGAAAGCCAACATTGTATTTGCCTTCTTTACCACAGACTCAACCTTTAAATTAACCTTCTGGGACTCTTGCATGAGGACTCATAAATCCCTCTGCACCCCTGAAGTTTGAATTTTCACCCCATTTAGATAAATAGTCTGCACTATTTTTCCTTTTACTGAAATGCATTATCATACATTTCCCAATACTGTATCCACTTTGCCACTTCTTTACCCTTTCTTCCAATATGTCCAAGTCCTGCTGCAATCACATTGCTTCCTCAGCACTACCTATCCCTCTATGTATCTTCATGTTATCTGCACACTTTGCCACAAAGCCATCAATTCCTTTATCTAAATCACTGACAAAAGATGTTATAAGTACTGTTCCCAATACTGACCCCTGAGAAACACCACTTGTCTCTGGCAGCCAACCAGAAAAGACCCTCTTTGTTCCCATTCACTGCCTTCTGCCTGCCAGCCATTCCTCTATCCATGCCAGTATCTTTCCTGTAACGCCATAGGATTTTATCTTGTAAGCAGCCTCATGTGTGGCACCTTATCAAATGCCGTGTAAATGACATCCACTGCCTCTGCTTTGTCCACCCTGCTTGTTACTTCCTCGAAAAATTCTAACTGATTTGTCGGGTAAGATTTCCTTTCACAGAAACCATGCTGATTTTAAATTGTTTTATCACTAGTCTCCAAGTACCCCTAAACCTCATCCTTAATAATAGACTCCAACACTTTCCCAACCACTGAGGTTAGGCTAACTAACCTATAATTTCCTTTCTTTTGCCTTCCTCCATTCGTAAAGAGTAGAGAGACATTTTCAATTTTTGAGTCCTCCTGGACCATGCCAGAATTAATCGAATCTTAACCATATAACAACTACAGGACAGAAACAGGCCATCTCGGCCCTTCTAGTCCGTGCCAAACACTTAATCTCACCTAGTCTCACTGGCCCGCACTCAGCCCATAACCCTCCGTTCCTTTCCTGTCCATATACCTCTCCAATTTTACATTAACTGACAATACCGAACCTGCCTCTACCACTTCTACTGGAAGCTCATTCCACACAGCTACCACTCTCTCTTGAAAGATCATGACCAATGCATCCATTATCTCTTCAGCAACCTCTCTCAGGACTCTGGGATGTAGTCCATCTGACCCAGGTGTCTTGTCCACCTTAATCCTTTGAGTTTGTCTGGCACTTTTTCCTCTGCAATAGCAATGGCACTCACTCCTGCTCCCTGACACTCACAGACCTCTGGCACACTGCTAATGTCTTTCACAGTGAAGACAGATGTAAAGTACTCTTTAAGTTCATCTGCCATTTCTTTAACCCCATTACTACCTCACCAGCATCATTTTCCTGTGGTTTAATATCAACTCTCACCTCCCTTTTACTCTTCATATAACTGTAAAAATCTTTTAGTATCCTGCTTTATATTATTGGTTAGTTTGCCCTCATATTTCATCTTCTCCCTTCCTATAGCTTTTTTAGTTGCCTTTTATTAGATTTTAAAAGCTTCCCATCATCTAACTTCCCACTCACTTTTGCAACCCACTAAGACACAAGTGAGTAACTGTATCACCCAAGCTAAAATGTAACAATAAATGAACCCGAACGTCCCACCGTAATCTGAGGAATGCATTTTAAAATCTGGACGATAAAGAGCACTGGGCACTAGGAGATCTGGGGTGGGCGGCCATCCATTTCTGCTGCATAACACAAATCTCACAACATATGTCGGTGATATTAAACCTGATTCTGATGTTGATTCTAAGTATTTTGCAGCTCAGGAGGTTCTATAGCTACTCACCATAGTTATCCATTCTAGGTGGCATAACTACTGACTATGAACTCTATAAGTTTTACACAGTTGTTTAAACCATCAATAAAGTTATCTATTAACTGTACTGAAGCTAGATATTGCATTCATTGAATGTAGAATAAGAAAGTAATAGATATTTAAGAATAATTACCAGACATGCATATTTTCAATATTTGAATAATATCATAAATTAGGAGACTGAAGCTGAACAGTTCTGTTACTACTTCAAATGTGAGATGATTTCTCTCTTTCAAATCACTCTCATATATTTGGTAAAGTTAAATACATATGCAGAAGTTCATAAAGAATTTTAAAATATTGAATGCCTTTTTAAATTTTTTGGATAGCTACAATTAGTATTCTTCACACTGTCAGTGTTGATATTGAGAGCAACTGAGAAACACAGTAAAATTTGTCAAGCAGTTCTACCAAAATATTACCAACACAATTTGCTTGACAGCCTCGAGTGGATAATAGAACTGATGAATAGTAGGTGAGTGAAAGAGATAGGAGTCTCTTAAATGAAGAGAGAGAGAAGCACAGAAGTTTAGGAAGTTATTGATAGCACTTAGAATCTGAACATCTGAAGCAAGCCAAAGATGCATAAGAGTTCGGAAGAACACAGATATCATGGAGGGACGTAGAGCTGGATGATATTATACAAAAAAAGGCAGGTTCACAGATGGATCAGAAAACAAAGAAAAAACTTTTGAAATTGAGGCAATGGCAAACCAGGAGCTAATAATCTGTCACTTCCAGACTGAATATCATCTACCTCAATTACATCTTATTGGATTAGCTTATCTGGCTTGACAATTCAAGGATTCGGGAAAGTAACCTAATGTTTTGAATCCCAAAGTGCAACAAATCATTTCCAAAAATGCTCATCCTTATCTTAAGATCCTTTCCAATTTCAGTGCATTTAACCTGAAAATCGCATTCGACACCACATCCCTCCCTGTGCCCATTCCTGATTTACTTTATCAGCAATCACCCTGTACTTTCACTTGTGAGCTATCTCAGCCACTAAATCTTTCCTCTGTCTTCCCCCTCACACATTCTGAAGACCCGAGCCTCAAAATATCGACCCCTGTTCTAATCCTTCTCTTTGTCTACCTGCTTCTTTGCATATCATTTTGATTCATATATTCATGGGAAAAATATATCATGGTCATGATTAATTCCAATCCTATTTGACCCCTCAGCAGGCCAATAACAGGTGCATGAGAGAATTTAAAAATGTGTTCTGCTGTCTATACCTGGATAAGAGAAGAACTTTGCACTATTGTTATTGCCTCATATTCAGAAAGCTGCAGAATTGGAGGAAGCAAGTTCATGCCTTAACTCTCTGCAGTATGGTGTATTGGCTTGGCAAAAGAACAAAGGGATACAGACATGAAAGTATATGTTAGGGACAGGAAGGCTCTGGAATTTTATTGATGGATGACGTGAAGGGTTAGAAAGAACATCTAAAGCCAAGTTCATTGAATTGCAGGGTTTGCAGAAACACTGGAGACTGCAGATGCTGGTACTTGGATCAGCAAACAATCTCCTAGAAGAATTCAGTGGGCAGAGAGACATCTGTGGAAGGTCAGGAATTATCAGTGCTCTTCCACAAGATTGTTTATTGCTGTATTTTGCTGACATCCTCCCTCCCACTTCACCCTTACGTTCTACACATATCCCTAAACAGCAGACCTGTTAACATGCATTTTGAGCACTGACAGCTTTTCCCTAACCTTCATCCTGATCAAAATTAGCACTTAATTCATCCTTCCTTTCAAACTGTTAAGATTTGTGTCAAAGTTTAAAAATCTGCAAAATCCTGTTGGCCGATCATCTCCTGAGATATGTAGCTAGAGTGCCTAAGACTTTTACACTGTACTGTATAGAAAAGGAAGGAACGTGAATTGCTATTTCTAATATAAAGAACCAAGAGTAGTTCATCTTGTTCCTTCATATGAGGCAGATATTTTGATGGATTGCATCATCCATTCATAATTCTTAGCTCTGTACAATTATATAATGCATTTAAATGCTTTAATGATTTCAGTTGCTTCAATTACAGTTCTTCATTCTTTAGCCATGCTGACAGTAATCTTTGTGGTTTCAAGTTCTACTGAGTACAGACAAGTAGTCTGTCTGCTTCCCAGTCTCTACCCAGCTGAATGGAGCAACAATTGGCCCAGCAGATTCAAAGGAAGTCACCTGTCAGCAGGAGCACATGATCCTGAAGCAGCAGGAAACCATTGATCATCTGCTTGCCGTACTCAACCAACTCTCTGTCTTGATAAAGCAACGCCATGCCTGTCAACCTTCTCCTTAGAGCCCCAGATTCTGGCTTTGATGGATCCCAACCCAATGCTGCAACTTCCTGTCCCAGCGCATCTACACTTTGATCTCCAGCCTCTTTGTAATCTTCAGACCAAGCCAAGATTGCCATTGATGCACCATCAGTAACTCTCAGAGACGTGAGGCAAGATATAGGCTTTTATTGGCTGGAAGAAAGAACAAGCAGCAATTGACCACCACATTACATCCTGAAAACTGAGGCCGGGGCAGTGTCTCCAATCGCCTTTATACCAGGGTCCATGGGAGGAGCCACGGTCAGTGGGAGGAGCCACAGGAGCAGTCAGCCGGGGGGACGTGTCCAGACAGGTAATGTAGTTCACCACAGCCTTTGTCATCTCTCTCCTGACTAGCTGAACTTTGATCTCTGTCACTGCTCACTGAGGCAGTAAAACCACCATTTGCATTATGAAGAATTCACTGCTGAGATACATTGGGCTTTGGGGCAATGGATTGGATAATTCACCTATGTCAAGGCTCACGCTTGGTGCTGGATTACACCATGGAATTCAAAACCCTTATTTCACAGTGCATATGAAATGCACAGTGCGCTGTTTTCCCATTAACATCACAACCCCTCGGAGCGCTTGAAAGATGAGCTGTCCACCAACCTCGAAAGCCTCATCACTCTGGCCCTCCAGATTGACAAGTATCTTATGGAACAACCGACCAGATCATCGGCCAGAACTCCAGTTCCATTCTGAGAAAGATTTCAAGCTGCAGGACCCCCATCATCAACATCCCCAGAACTCATGCCCCCAAGTGTATGAACATCAGTATAGAAACAACATGGGTGATGACAGCAGAGCCTCCAATCACATCAAGTCAAGTCATGTCTATTGTCATTTAACCACATAAATGTATATAACGTATATAATGTTTATAGAAACGAGATGTTTCTTTGAACCAGGGTACAAAACACATAACACACATAACACAGGATAACCTATGAAGGTAAGGTTAAAATCTACAGATGAATCACACATAAATAACAAACTGAAGTGTATAATATTAAATATTGTATGGCATGGAACAGATTAACCAGTGACACTTCAAATACAATGCAACTGGGAGTTTGGCAGCCTTATCGCCTGGGAGAAGAAAAAGTTTCTTATCCTGACTATTCTTGTTTATATGCATCATGGTCTCCTACCCAACAGTAGAAAGTCAGAGAGGATGCTGGATGGATGGGGTGGCATCATTGATAATTCTAAGGGCCCTGTGTTTGCAGCACTCCTGATAAATGTCCCTGCTGGATGGTAGGGAGACCTCCATGATCTTCTCAGCTGATCTCACAGTCCTCTGTAGAAACTTCCAGTCTGATGCTCGACTGCTCCCATACCAGATGGGGGTGCAACTTGTCAAGATGCTCTCAATGGTGCTCCTGTAAAATGCAGTTAAGATGGGGGAGGGGTGGGAGCCTTGCTTGCCTCAATCTTCTTATAAAGTGGAGGTGCTGCTGTGCCACCTTGTTCAGGAAGGTGGTGTTAAGGGACTAGGTGAGGTCATCCATGATGGGAACTCTCAGCAACTTGGTGCACTTAACTCTCTCCATGGAGGAGCCATGTATTCACAGAGGGAGATGGTTTGTCCGCTCCTTCCTGAAGTCCACAATGATTTCCTTTGCCTTCTCCACATTCAGGCTTAGGTTGTTCTTCTCATACCACTTCCTCTCGATACTCTGTCTTGTCATCATTCGTGATAAGGCCAACCACCGTTGCCTCATCTGCAAATTGGATGACACGGTTTGAGCTGGATCCTGTGACATGCATCCGCAGTGTGAGCAGCAGTGGACTAAGCACAAGGCCCTAGGGAGCGGAGAGGGAGTGTCAATGCTCAGCGTAATGGGACGGGAGACATAGCTGCCCACACAGACTGACTGCGGCCTTACTGTTAAGAACACCAGTATCCAATTGCAGAGGATTGTGTTGAGACCCAGCGAGAACAGTTTCCTCACCAGTTTCTGGGGTATGATGGTATTAAATGCCAGAATTAATTCTATAAACAGCAGTCTGGCATATGAGACCCCGTTTTCCAGGTGAGACAAGGCAGAGTGGAGGGCAGAGGCTATTGCATCATCAGTGGATTGATTTGAGTGATAAGAAAACCAGAAAGGGTCCAGTGTAGCTGGGAGAAAGACTGTAATATGCTCCATGACCAGCCGCTCAAAGCATTTCGTAATGGTTGATGTTAATGCTACCGGACAATGACCATTTAAGGCAGATTGCTGTTGCCTTCTTTGGCACTGAAATGATGGTTACCACCTTGAAAACTGAGAGGACAATGGATTGTTCCAGACAGATGTTGAATATATCCATCAGCACCTCAGCTTCTTGGGCCATATAGTCTTTTAGAACCCGACCTGGTATATCAGACCATAAGATATAGGAGCAGAATTAGGCTATTTAGCCCATCGAGTCTTCTCTCCCATGTCATCGTGGCTGATCCAATTTTCTTCTCAACCCCAATCTCCTGCCTTCTCCCCGTATCCCTTCATGACCTGCACAATCAAGAATCTATCAACCTCTGCCTTAAATGTACATAAAGACTTGGCCTCCACAACTTCCAGTGGCAAAGAATTCCACAGATTCACCACTCTCTAGCTAAAGAAATCCCTCCTCATCTCCAGTCTGAAAAGATACCACTCTGTACTGAGGCTGCATCCTCTGGTCTTGGACTCTCCCACCAAAGGAAACATCCACTCCGTATTCACTCTATCAATGCCTTTCCCCATTACTCCAATACCCCAAGTGAGAGTTCAGAGGTGCTTTATAGAGTTTCAACATTACATTCTTGCTTTTATATTCTAGTCCTCTTGAAATGAATGCTAAAATTGCATTTGCCTCCCTCACCACAGATTCAACCTGCAAATTAACCTTTAAAAAATCGTGCACAAGAACTCCCAAGTCATTTTGCACCTCAGGTTTTTGTACTTTCTCTCCGTTTAGAAAGTAGTCAGCCCCTTCATTTCTTCTACCATACACTCCCTGACACTGTATTCCATCTGCCATCTCCTTTCTCATTCTCCTAATCTGTCACAGAGTCCACACACTAACATCATTGTCAAAGGTAGCAGCCTCCCCGAACATTCTCCAGTTAATATTATCAAAGCAGTCCTGCAGTGCAAAGATTGCACTCTCAGGCCAGGTTTTTACCACCTTTAGAACTGGTTTGACCCATTTTGTCACTGGTCTGTATGCTGGAATTACATTACAGATAAGTGATCGGAGCGTCCAATCTGGGGTTGAGGGATTTGGTATGTTAGTGTAAACCAGGTCTAGGGTATTTTCACCTCTGGTAGCAAAATCAACATGCTTGTGGAATTTATGGAGGACTGTCTGAAGCACCATCTCGGAGACAGGAAGAGAACGATAGGCTTTTATTAGCAGCAAAGGGGGAGCACAACATGTCGAAGACTGAGGGAGGAGCAATGCCCCAATCGCCTTTATACAGGGGTCTGTGGGAGGAGCCACAGGAGCAGTCAGCAGAGGGGCGTGTCCAGACAGGTATACATAGTTTACCACACTACCCTTAGGCTTTTATGGTTAAATGCCAGCAATATTGAAGATAGCATTGGGGTGCTTGTTTGAAAATCACCGATGGCACTATAGAGCTCATGCAGTGCCTCACTGGCATTAGCAGAGAGGGGAATATATACAACTGCCAACACAATTGTAGTGAGCTCCCTTGGTATATGAAACTGCCTGCACTTCACAAAAGGCAACTCAATCATCAGTGGACAATGGAACGCCACTGCTAAAGCGTCTGCATACCACTTCTTACTTATGTAAACACAGGTGCCACCATCGCGCGTCTTGCCTGAGATCGCTGGATTCCTGTGAGCCCGAAACACACTGAAACGCTCCAGATGGGATGGATTCATGAAGCCATGTTTCCCTGAGAATGAGTGTGCAGGTGTTTTTCTCGTGCTGGTTCAGTCTCAGGCGCAGATAGTCCAGTTTATTTTCAAGTGAGCAGACGTTTGCCAGTAAGAGTGGGGGAGAGCCGGCTTGAAGCGCTTCGATCTAAGTCGTTCCTGGATTCCAGTACGTTTTCCCCTTATTTGTTTCCTTGTGCACCTCTTCCTACAGTGTTGCTCACTGAGGTCTGAAGCAGGCAATGGCATACGCAATAAGCCCAAGCTGCAGAGCCCCTCAGTTCAACAGTTCATTAGTGAGGCAAAACTGCTGTGAACAATATATTTAACAGCCAGCGGCATTTTCCAATCATAGCAAAGACGTACAGGACATGGATGAACTATAAAACCGGGAGACAAAGTCTGAACACGCCACCATAATGGATCAGATCAAATGCCATTGCTTCCAGGAAAAGTTTAACACCAGGAAGAAACGTGAGGCACTCAATCTAGTAGGCTCCCCCGGCCTCTTGTTCCAGCAGCGTAGTCCAACTCACTCTCTGTGTCCTCCTCCACACCCCAATGGCTCTACATATACAGGAGTCCCTGGCGGATTCCAGTGCAGCAACCTTCGGAACCGTATGCGCATATTTAATCCCTGGGAGTTTGGGGTGATCAGAGCTCGCACACAGCCTGTCCACATTGAGCATTTCTCAATTCCATCCAATGGACTCACCCAACGTTTCCCTCATCTTGGTTTACCCCTGGCTCTCCATTCATGACCCTCATGTCGCCTGATCATCTGGTCACTGTGAGTTGGGGATCTTCCTGCCGGACCTCCTGCCTGCAATCTCAGTTGACTTCACCCCATAAATCCATGGAGATGAAAGAAACTCTCGACCTCAAGTTTCCACAGGAATACCTTGACTCAGCCATTGCCTTCAGTTGAAAGCAAGCCAGTAACTTGCCGTCTCATGACTGTGCGATCAACCTTCCTCCAGGTACCACCCCTCCCCAAGGTCATCAGTTCTCCCTCTCCCATCCCGAGACCCAATAACAATATGGCTTCATTTGAACATCCCTGTCCCCAGATGTCGCAGGATTCTTCTTTGTCAATAAAAGGATGGGGGTCTCAATCCCTATACTGACTACTGTGGACTCAACAAAATCACCATTAGGAACTGATAGCCTCTTCCCCTGATGGATAGAACATTTGAAACACACCATGGGGCCCGGATCTTCACCAAATTGATCCTCTGACATGCTGTTCAGGTATGTGTTCATCTACCTCAATGACATCCTTATCTTCTCCAAAGACCCCCAAGACCACGTCTGTCAGGTTCATCAGTCCTTCAGCATCTGCAAAGAATCAGCTGCACTGCAAGTTAGAAAAATGCCAATTTCACATCCCAGTCATTTCTTTCCTGGGTTACACAGTCATGGACCCAGAGAAAGTGCGTGCCATCATTGAATGGCCCTGACCACACTCTCACAATAGCTACATCACTTCTTGGGTTCCTTCAACTTCAATCAGACTTCTATCACCATTTCTTTAGGAACTACAGCCGAACTACAGCACCACCCTCACCAAATGACTTACCTCACAGATATCTTGGTTTGCTGCCATGGACCATGCTTTCAAAGAGCAGAAAGAATACTTCATCACCACTCCCATTCTCAAACCATCCGAAACCCTACAGATATTTTGTGTGGACACCAGGGCCAAAAAGCTAAGGCACACCCTTGGCCTTGTGCAAGTTCAACACTATATAGCACCATTGTGGAGTAAAGGGCAGAGTTATTTGCCATTAAATGGGCCTTGGAGGAATGGAGACATTGACTGATGGGAAACGCCAGGCCTTTCCTGATCTGGATTGACCACCAGAACCTCATATCCATATATCAGACCCACCAACTCAATCCACATCAGTTTCACTGGGCCCTCTTCTTTGAGGATTTCAATTTTACCATCCCCTACCAACCCGAACTGGCTTGAAGAACACTGCAACGGGTACCCTGTCACAACAGTTCAACCCAGCTGAACTGGAGATTGACCTTCAGCCCATCATTCCATCCTCACAGATCCACACTCTGATTGTCAGGAATCTTGTGAACCAGATGGGCTAGGCCCTACAGCATAAGGCTGTTCCAGCTGGCACATTTGACAACTGCACATATATGCCAATGGCCGTGCACTTCGAGGCACTCCAGTGAACCCACTCCTTACCCCTTTTTGACCATCCAAGCGCACAATGGACTCTGAATTTTCAGAGACACCAGTTCTGGTGGCCCACAACAGCCCCAGATGTACACCATATCCTTGTTGCCTGCTCTCAATGTGCCCATTCCAATTCCTCTAACCAGTAGCCTTCTGGACTCTTGCAGCTCCTACGGGTTCTCAGACATCCATGGTCCCACATCGACAAGGATTTCTTCACAGGTTCCGCTGGGCCATGGTGATCATGACAGTGGTGGACCGGTTCTCCAAGGCAGCCCACTTCATTGCCTTCCTCAAGCTTCCGTCAGCCACTGAGACAGCTGATCTAGTTCTCCAACATGTAGTTCGCCTTCACGGTTTCCATCAGGCATTGTATCAGACTGGGCCCACAATTCACCTCCAGCTTTTGGCCAACCTTCTGCTCCCTCCTTCACATCTCAGTGAGTTTGTCCCCTCGTTATCAGGTGCAAACCAATGGTCAATCAGAAAGAGCCAATTGGCAAGTGGACAAGTTTCTGCAATGCCTTGCTGCATTTAACTCTTTCACATGGAAGAAGTATCTGTTTTAGGCCAAACCATCTCACATTTTACACATCTTCTCCGCCACAGGCATGTCTCCATTTGTGATGCTTCATGGCTACCAATCCCCATGATTCCCTGCAAATGAGCCAACGAAGGAACCCATCCAGCATGGCCCTGATTTGCCGATGCCGGAATGCTTGGAAGAGGGAATGGAGGGTCAACCTAGCTGCCAACTGCACCTGCTGTGCCTAGTCAGGCTACTCTGTCCGCCTGAAATCTGCCCCTGCACACCAACTCCTGCAAGCTCATCGGTCCCTCTAAGCTTACCCATCACATCAACACAGTCACTTGCAGTCTCCATCTGCTACCATCCCCCAGGATCATGCCAACCTTCCACATGTCCTGGCTGATGGTCATTGTCCATGGACCACCTAATCCACCTGAGCCTGCACCTCTGAACCAAGGATGATGGAAGAAGGTCCAGTGTATATGATTCACCAACAGATGGATTCACGTCAGTGTGGACAAAGTCTCCAGTACCTGGTCAACAGGAAAGGGTATGGCCCGGAGGAGAGATCCAGTTTCATCGTGGACCTATTGGTCATTGAGGTGTTACACCAGACCAATCCTGATCAACCCAGACCATTGGGTGCAGGCCGTAGGAAAGAGGTTCCTGATAGGCCTGCACAGGCAGGCACCTCCCATTCCCCACCCCCTCAAACCTTTGGATACCTTGTTGTGTTAAGTAATTGTTCTCTCTTGTTTTGTATCTCCTCAGGGCTTGTTATTTTACAGATTATTATTAAAATTCAGTTTACTACTAAATCGTCTCTGGGTCAAGAGTCCTCTACATTTCCTGACACTGACTTAGTTTCTATATTACTACAATAAACTTAGTCCCATTCAGATTTAACTCCACACTGGATTGAAATAATTATTATGCAGGCTTCTTTGCATGTCATTTTTGTTTAAATGTTCCATCTTTGTGTATTTCTTTGAAGAGAAATAATTCATCTGGTGGATAGAGTGCATTTATGTGTTAAGACAACTCTAGCAGTTGGGATAGTACCCAAGAAGTAATTCTAGATTGCTTAAGAGTTTAAATATTGTTAGGGAAGAAAGAAAGTGCAATTTTTACACTAATAACTCTTTCCAAATGAGACAACCATATAGTTAAAATGGAATCATTTTGTTTTTTTTACTCCATTCTCACCTGCTTGCAACTCTATTACTAAGGATCATTGTGGCAAATACAGCTTAGGATCCAGTTTCCAGAGATCAAAATGAAGTTTCACTGCTATTATTTTTGAGTTCTACCTTTTTGATTTTATGATTTTAGAAAATAATCATTTTAGATCATAAAATCATACTCTTTTGCAATTTGGTCTCACCCTAAATGCAAATTGGCATTGAGATGAAAGGAAAATATTTTTTAAATTATTTTATAAAAGAGATTTACATCTACAATCTTCATATGGAGTTCTTGTTTTAACATATAGCTCAGCAATAATTTTCTGCCTTGGAGGGCTGTGAAGGCCAAGTCATTGGGTGTACTTAAGGCAGAGATTGAAAGGTTCTAGATTGGTGGTAGGGTTGAAGGTTGTGGGGAGGAGGAAGGAGAAAGGGATGAGAAAAATCAGCCATGACTGAACAACAGAGATGACTCGACGGGTCAAATAGCCTAGACTTGCATTTGTATTTTATGATCTAAAGAATAACAGTAAAATAGAACTTAGAAAATAGTAGAACTGAAGAACATGCTCTTCAGCCCACATTGTCTGTGTAAAACATGATGCTGAATAACACCACTTCTATGCTGACTGTACATGATCGAATATCTCTCCATTTCCTGAGTCTAACTAGCAGCCTCTTAAATGTCATTATCATACGTGCTTCTACCACTCCTGTCGCGCCCATTCTAGACAGCTGCCACTCTCTAGCTAAAGAAAATTTGGCTTGAACATCTCCTTTAAACTTCCTCCCTCATATTAAATACATGTCTCCTAATATTTGACCTTTCTATCCAGGGACAAAAATTATTATGACTGTCTACCCTATCTTTACCTCTCATAGTTTTATAAACTTGTTTCAGGTTCAGATAGATTGCATTTGTTTTTGATACTGGTGAACTTCACTTGTGAAATCTTGCGAAGTGTTTCATTTTGATATGTTTGCTCATGAAGAAAATGTAACAACAATTTTCTTATGCTAATTTTTCAAAACATTCCTTATATTAATGAGGAGAATTTTAGTCTGAGAAGTGCTTGGGTTTGGATGAAAAGTTTAAAGAGGATAAATCTAGCAAAAACTCTGAAAGATTTAACAACAGTAGCTTTCTTTGCCAGAAGCCTTTGCTGAAGATTTTGTTGAAATCTATTATCAGAAGCTAAGTATGAATCTCAAGGTCAACATTTACTGTCAATTACCCTTATACCACCTTCCTTACCTGCAGAGTACCATTGCCTTGATATTGCAGTACACAAGCATGAAAGGCTTCATTATCTAAAGTATTACAAATGGAAATGAACACCGCAATCAACAGCTAATGCCCCAATTTTAATGACGTAATGGACAAACAATTATGGATAAAGCAGTCAGAGGTGGTTGGGTTGGATATTTTCCTGTGGCATTTGGTGATAGTGAAGTAATTATAACCATCTTCCTTTGTGCAGGGTATGTAAGGTGACTCTTCACTGCGCCCAGTACCAGATCACAATCAAAATCAGATTCAGTTTATACCACTGACTTGAATGACCTGAAATGTGCTGCTTTCTGTGAGCAGTACTGTGCAAAGACATACGTTACTATAAATTACAAAAATATCAAGGTAGTGTTCATGGGTTCATGTACCATTCAGGAAGCTCCAACAATCTTGCAAAGTTCTTCCATAAAATAGCAAACCTCCTTTCCACACTCATCCTGTCTCCAACCCTCATGATTTTAGCTGTAAGGACTGAATAACAGACACTTACTACCATGGCCTTTGCTTACATTTGACATTGTGTTTATTGACTTGTGGCATTAACACCAACAAAGAACAACATTGGAACTAATACTGGAGGATCCTGGGCACCTATACACAACCATTTAAGAACATTTTCATCGCTTCCGCCATCAGTTTCTGAATGGCTCATGCACTCATGAATGCTACCTCATTATTGTTAATGACAGAATGTTGTTGGGCTGCACTGTGAAGGAAGAAAAGGAATGAGCCCAAAGGATTGCTCTACTAGGAGTAGCACTGGATTGATTGGGAAGAATCAGGGAGTGGGACAGACCTGGCTCTTTCCAAAGTCAGTCATGTTAGACCATGTAGTCTTCTTAGATGCTATCTGCTACCATCTGGGACATGCTCCCTTCTCAATGCTGCTATCAAACAGGAGGCAGAAGGAACTGAAGGACTGCACCTCAAGGTTGTACAACACCAAGCTCCAGAACCAGTGTGGATAACTTCACTCACCTCAACTCTGAACTGATTTCACAACCTATGGACTAACTTTCTACGGCACCACTCCGCTAGTTGGCATATCTCACTCTTGTACACCCTCTCGTCACCACCTGAGATTCTATCAACAATGGTTGTGTTGTCGGCAAATTTATAGATGATATTTGAGCTATGCCTAGCCAAACAGTCATGCATATATACAGTGTAGAGCAGTGGGCTAAGCACACACCCCTGAGGTGCGCCAGTGTTGATCGTCAGTGAGGAAGATATGTTATCACCAATCCACATAGATTGTGTTCTTCCAGTTAGGAAGTCAAGGATCCAATTGCAGAGGGAGGTACAGAGGCCCAGGTTCTGCAACTTCTCAATCAGGATTGTGGGATTGATGGTATTAAATGCTGAACTATAGTCAATGAACAGCATCCTGACATGGGTGTATGTGTTGTCCAGGTGGTCTAAAGCCATGTGGAGAGACATTGAGATTGCGTCTGCCATTGACCCATTATCGCAATGGGAAAATTGCAATGGGTCCAGGTCTCTGCTGAGGCAGGAGTTCAGTCTAGTTATGACCAACTTCTCAAAGAATTTCATCACTGTAGATGTGTGTGCTACGGGGCGATAGTCATTAAGACAGCTCACATTATTCTTCTTCAGCACTGATATAATTGTTGCCTTTTGGAAGCAAGTGAGAACTTCCACCTGTAGCAGCAAGAGGTTGAAAGTCTCCTTGAATACTCCCACTAGCTGGTCGGCACAGGTTTTCAGAGCCTTGCCAGGTACTCCATCTGGACCTACCACCTGGCAAAGGTTCTCTCTCTTTAAAAACAGCCTAACAGTGGCCTCTGAGACAGAGATCACAGGGTCATCAGGTGCAGCAGGGATCTTCACAGCTGTAGTTGTGTTCTCCCTTTCAAAGTGTGTATAGAAGGCCTTGAGTTCATCTGGTAGTGAAGCATCACTGCCATTCATGCTATTGGGTTTCACTTCATAGGAAGTAATGTCTTGCAAACACTGCCAGAGTTGTTGTGCATCTGATATTCCCTCCAACCTCATTCAAAATTGTCTCTTCACCCTTGAAATAGCCCTCTGCAAATCATACCTGGTTTTCTAGTACAGGCCTGGGTTGCCAGACTTGATTGCCAGAGATCTAGCCTTCAGCAGATGATGTACCTCCTAGTTCATCCACAGCTTTTGGTTTGGGAATGTACAGTAAGTCTTTGTAGGCACACACTCATCCACACAGTTTTTCATGAAGTTGGCATACTCATCAGGGTTCGAAGATGAATCCCTGAGTACAGTTCAGTCCACCGATTCAAAGCAGTCCTGTAGGTGCTCCTGTGCTTCCCTTGTCCAAACCTTCTTGGTCCTCACTGCTGGTGCTGCAGTCTTCAGTCTCTCCCTGTACTCAGGGGGTGAAAGTACAGACAGGAGATCAGAATTCCGGAAGTGAGGGCGTGGAAGAGCATGGTAGGCGTTCGTGATGGTGGTGTAGCAATGGTCGAGTGTGTTGCTTCCTCTGGTATTGCAAGTGATCTGTTGATGGTAACTGCTTAGTGATTTTTTTCAGACTGTCCTGGTTAAAATCTCCCGAAACGATGGTAAAGGCATTAGGGTGCACTGTTTTGTGCATGTTGATCCCATTGCTCAGATCATCTAAAGCATGCTTGACATTGGCCTGAGGTGGAATGTATGCTGCTACCAAAATGACCCCGGAGAACTCCCATAGTAGGTAAAAACTTAACTGCTAGATATTCCAGGTCTGATGAACAGAATTGGGACAGCACTGATATATTTGTGCACCAAGAAGAGTCGATCATGAGGCATACTCCTCCACCTCTGCTTCTGAGAGACTCTATAGATCTGTCCTGATGGTGTACAGTAAACCCGTCAATCTGAATCACTGCATCCAGTACAGAAAGAGTTAACCAGGATTCCGTGAGACAAAGGACACACATGGTCCTAATGTTCCTCTGATTCAGCACCCTGGCTCTGAGATCATCGATTTTATTCACCAGAGACTGCACATTTGCCGGCAATATAGTTAGTATAGGGAGTTTAAAACCCTATTTCCTTAAATGCACTTGTAACTTCGCTCTGCACCTACGCTTGTTCCATGATATCCCATGTGGTCGCTTCTGACTACTATTGGTGTTGTTTCCGTAACTTTTAAGCAGCGATAATTCGTTTAAATGCATTAAGACATTTTTGTTGACTATGCTGACCTTGGAAGCCACTTTTGTTTCCAGATACTAAGTCACAATGAAACATTGAAACCATATTCTGGATGCATTCTGCGACAGCTTTCTCCATCTAAGCTCAGAGCCTAGTCTCAATGGTCTACAGTTCGAGCCAGGGAACTCATACACCCTCCCCCCATCCTGCCCCATGGTGCTAACTGCGATGGCCGATGATTAAATGGGAGCTGAAGCCATTCCTTAAGGGTGGCCTGTAGCGATTGGACCAGAACTCCAGAACCAGCAGAGATCGAAAGAAACATCAGCTGATCAAGATCGGTGGGTGAGATGATGAGGGGAGGGTCGCTTCAACAAGTTTGGGGAAAATATTTAAAGTTGTGACCTCCGTTTGAATCTGTGCTTTTGCCACTCTTCCTTTGGACGTCACAGCCTCAAGCTTTGTCCTCTGCTCCAGGCTCCCATGCTGGGTAACTGCGTGCATGCTCGAGAGCTCAGCTTGTTGACACCCAGAGACAACCCAGAAGGAGGAACACGCAGAGCAGCATTCCTCACAACACCCAAGGGGAGAACCAGGTGGGTACAAAACACGTCACTTAAAGAATGAAGTGGAGCTCACAAGGGAACAGCAAGCAAAGAACAGCTTACAGGGAAGCTGATTTTTACCCTCGGCATTCTCCACACACAGCGGGCAACTAACCAAGTAGCCCAGAGAACGAGGATGTGCGACGACATTCTGTTTCCTGTCCACAAGAATGCAAAGAAGATTGTAAGTCCTATCCGATATAAACTCAGTGGCCAGTTTATTATGTATACCAGTACACCCCTACTTGTTTTGGTAAGAAATGTGATTTTAAGTGCCTTTGACTGCGGAATGATTGTTGGTGCCTGACAGGGTAGTTTGAGTATCCTAGAAACTGTTGACCTCCTGGGATCTTCACGTACAACAGTCTCTAGATTTTACAGAGAATGGCATGAAAAAAAATCCAGTGAGCGCCAGATCCGTGGGCAAATATATCTTGTTAATGAGAGAGATGAGAGAAGAATTGCCAGACTGGTTCAAGCTGACAGAGACTCAAATAGCCACGTGTTACAACAATGATGTGCAGAAGAGCATCTCTGAACACACAAAATGCTAAACTTTGAAGTGAATGGGTGCAGCAGCAGACGACTACTAATTACTACTATCAGTGGCTATTTAATAGATACAGGATGAACTTAATCAAGTGGACAGTGAGTGTAGATTTCTATGGGTGTCTCCATTACTGGGAGATTATACTGTATCCATCAATTCTTCAAAGGCAAGTTTACTTCCCTGCCTAGCCTCTACAATCAGGTCCCCCCACCTACCAAAGAGGAGATATTTTCAATATCGATGGGCTTTTGAATGATTTATCTGTCCTGTAAGGCTTGTTTTGGCCTAAAACCCCACTCTTCAAAGAAATGGGACTGAAGCCAAAAATCACAGTTCATGTCTGCTGTCTGACCATCCAGTCTCTGGGTAAGTATGGTGGCCTCCAAGGAATTTGTTTAGTCTGCTGATTACACAGTCCTTGCTCAGTAGGTGGCAGGTAGTGATGCTGTGATTGCAATCAACCCAGTAGACGTGTGTAATTTGATGCCTTTGTTACTGGTCCTGTATTCACTTTAGGAGAGGGATAGAATCCCCTGCTGGCCATTCATTGCTCTTGTGTGAGAAAAAGTGACCAGCTTGAGGGTGTGCAGGATCTCTTCAACAAGCTGAAATCTTCCATGTATTGGGTGTTGATTCAGAGTCATCCTGCACATGGTGTGGATGTTTTCACTTGGATATAGGGATAATATTATTAAATGAACTAGCTTGCAGTCTGCTCTTATCATCTGTTCTCCTATTTGGTAAGCTGTTAGTAATCCTTGACTTTTAACTATCTTGTTTAAAACAGCATTAAGTCCTCCACCATTTACAGTATTGCTTTATAAGTCCAGGCATAAATTTGATAGTGATTCCCACCCTCTTTTAGAGATGATACCAAGGCCAAAGAAATAACATTAATAGAAGTTGTTGATTTGCTGGATTTGCGACAATATGTTCCCAAGTATCTGTTCTCCAGACTTCAGTAGTGCTTCTCGGCTTTGCCAATGTGGACACTACTTAATGGATATCTGAAAGAAATACATTACATCTCATGCACGGTGATTAACATACGTGTCACCAGGTTCTATTACATAGGTAAGTAGTCCCCACCTGGCTGCTTTGTTTCTATCTCACAATGGATCAGTTTGCTGTCTCCTGGTGCAAATCATTGCTATGCCATTGGGATGGAGTACAAATTGTGATAGTCTCAGTCCGGTTGGTCATACAGAGCATTTGGTCTGTCTAATCTGCATCCTACTCTGCGTTCTATTCTTTCATCATTCCCAGCTTCGATTTGAAGAATGAAGTATTCATCATCTTCAAATTGAGGAACATTGGGCATATTATCCTATATTTCTTTTCATAATATCGGTCATATTTGCCTATGCAACTACTGGAACCAGAATGTCAGCCATTTTGTAGTACTTGATTGAATGTTGCAGCACTTGTTGAAAACTCTCTTGAATTGAACTACAGAAAAATAATAATTGTTTCTGAGAATATTTTTAGTAAAAGATGACCATGTCGGGTGCTAACTGTGATGCTGCTGGGTTCCTTGTCTGCAAAGTCCTCACTCAAAAGAAGATTCTAAGCCCTATCCAATATAAATAGCTACAGCTACCCTCATAATAGGGAGGTTGTGTTGTATACACCTGCTCTTCAATAACCAGCTCACTTCCCTCCCCAGCCTGTGTGCTGAGGTTTAGCTGCTAAAACCCATTGCTTGAGTGGGGTGGGGTGGGGGTTTCCCACTCCCTATCAAGAAGGAGACACTTCCAGTTAACAAAATAGTTCAAACACTGTTATTATATTTTTAATTATACACATTTAAATTCAGACAAATAATTCTTGACGCATTTAGCACTCCCAGAGGATTTCTAATTTATATAAGATTGACGAATTACAACAGATTTTCAAATATAATTGCAATTCTTATGAACTAGAATATACCAATGAGTTGCAGATAAATGAGTCTTCTGTTGCAGAAGATTCATCATTGCTAATAATCTCCAAACTGGGAGGATGTTTATTCTATTTTCTACTAGATGACATCATCTGAATGTAATGTTTTCCAGGTATCCTTGCTGGGACAAGGTAGCTCACACAGATGGTCTTAAAAGCTTCTGGTGACAGAGATCCCAAACATCCACAATTAATGCTGTAAGTGCTGAGCCCTGAGTATACAAACTTGTAACTATGTTTGACGTGTTACGTGACAGAACCCCACTGTCATGTGTTTGGCTAATGGAGACAAGGTGCCTCGTGGTTACTTCACTTTGCCTCCAACTTCAAAACTGCTTGCAACGTACATTAAGAACCGGAGACTGGTTCATATTTGCAACAAAAAAGCTAAGCAAAGAATATTTGTTGAACATTTAATATTATCACCGACAACCTTGACCTTTTTGAAAGGTCATGCAGCTGTGTTAGAAAGCTGAGTTTAGCGATAAGCTTCTCGGGCCCTGGAAATTGAATATCCATCATAGATGGAGGAGGGGCCTGGCTGGGAAGAGAGGCTTAAAGTAGCTTAAAGTGGTTGAAACTGACTCCGTATAACACTGGGCTCGCAAAACCATGGAGTCCCTGAGAAGATACCTTGAAGGTGCTGACAACTAGGAATCCAGATGCTCCCATTGGAATTTTGAGGAGCAACTGCAGGTGGATCCCATAAAGTGCCAGTCGAGATCTCAGACTGCCCTCAGCAAAGTGGAACCCATCCACAACTGGTGTGAATGGGTTGGAGTCCAAGAGGGTATTTCCCCCAAAAGAGCTGGTGCCATCAGAGAGCACAATGTGTGTCCCTGGTGAAGGACAAACCAACAGTAACTGGTAGCACTTGGGGAACCAGCCCAGTCCTTGCTCAGGTGGTCAGAGACTCTTCAGAGCCAGCTGATGCCAGACAAGGATTCTTTCTCTATTCTGGGAGGTCTCTATACAGCGTATGTGAGCGTTTACCCAACACTGTGGCCTGGAGCTACTCTGACGATCAGGTGGGGCAACTGCAGGACACTCTGACACTCTTTGTTTGGCTCTGTGCCAGGGAGGAGCCCACAGCTGCTATTGGCTAGATTAAATCACATGGACTGCGCCCAATCCAGTGCCAGTGCAATAACTCCAAAAAATGCCGAGCAAAGCCTTGGGATGGAGTAGGTTCGGTTCGATTACAGTCAGGATTAGCTATCTTGGGCTTCTACTGTGGGCTGGTTCCTCACGGCTTCATCACTGCCTCATGTAGTGAAACTCTCCATTTCCCTATGGTCACCCAGGTACCACAACTTCTGACAGTCATCTACCTTCGGGTGAAGAAAGAGCAAGTATACAATCACCAGCATACAACTAGACAGTGGTAAGACCATTTACACTTTGAGTCAAAGATTTTACACAGTGCAAGGTTCTGTCCACACCTTCTTCACCACACTTTATCATTTTCATGGAACTCGATACTTGTACCCCTGGTTCACCATGTTATAAAACTTTCCCCTGGTCCTGTCATTCCGACTGTATGTTTTGGGTTAACTTCCCAATTCACGTTTGGCCCATTTAGGTTACACCTGCCATTTCTTGGCCCATTTGCTCAGCTGTTCTCCATTCCACTTTCTTAGTTCATTTTCAATTTCACCACTCACTGATTATGGTGTCATCTACAGTCTCACAAAATATGCCATCTTCATTTTCCTCCAAAGGTAGATAGATGATTGCAAAAGCAGAAGGCTGTTTACATTTCTAGATTCTGATGGAGGGTAAAACACTACCTTTGCATTAAATGCAGCAGGTTCCCCAGTCTGCAGTTGGACAATTGGTTTCATCTTCAGACAGGCATTTGACATCACCCTTAGCAACAGCCCAGGATCAACAGGAACAGTGAGCCCCAAGCAGTAATTACACATATTACCTTGATATGACTCCCAAATCCCAAGAACTGATCTACCATCCCACCCAAAGACAATCCTTCTAAATGTTGCCCCTCCTTGAAGGAATGGATGGAATTGGTATTTTCTCTCACTGTTGCTGGAGTTCTGTTTCTAGTGGAGTCTCTGCATCATATTCAGGTTTCTCGCTTCTCCTTTAGATATCTCTACTTATTTTTTGCATCTATACCTCTTCTCTTCCTCCCTTCTCCATCTCTGCTCTCAAAGACATCCTCCCTTCATGAAGATTCTTTTCTTCTCTCCCACACTCAACATCAGTGTTTCGATACGGATTATCTAGCTCTGGAAAGTCAGTCAAGGCTGGCATGAAATCACGCCTCTCACCAGCATCATGAATCTCTAGGTCCTGACTTGAATTCCCAAGTACTGACTCAATCAAAGACGATCTATTGGATCCATGGTCCATTGAAATCTGAAACCCAGAAGGAGGCATTTTAGTGCATCGTGCCTATACCAGCCACAAAATCAGCAAACCTCCCTCCAGCCATGCTGAGGCTGGTGTTCTGCTTCTAGTCTCCAGGTGACCAGAGTTTTAAGCTGCTGTAATGCTAAATCTCAATGTGATGTGTCCCAATAATGTCACACTGGCTTTGTCAGATCACGATCTCAGCTCTCCCTGTGCAGTTCCACTTTGACATCTCCATATTTAGTACAAGCCTGGGAAATTGAGGTGCCATGTGAGCATGGAGGTTAGCACAGAGCTATTACAGCTAGAGACAGAGTTCGGAGTTTAATCCTAGCATCCTCTGTAAGAAGTCTCTATGCATTCTCCCCATGGAACACTTAGCTTTCCTCCAGGTCCTCTGGTTTCCTCCCACAGTCCAAAGACATATCAGATAGGTTAACTGGCCATTGTCAATTGTCCTATGATTTGTTAGGGTTAAATAGGGATTAGTGGGGTTTAATGGTCATAGTGTATTTGGTATTTCAGGAATATTTTAGTAATAGTATGAATATATTGTTTGAACAAGCATTCTTCATTTGTTTATAAAATTCATTATGGATTATATCTAAAAAGTATGTGAATGGCATACATTATACTGGGACCTCTACTTTTCGTGATTTTTATTAACGACCTGGATGTGGGGGTAGAAGGGTGGGTTGGCAAGCTTGCAGATGACACAAAGGTTGGTAGTGTTGTAGGCAGTGTAGAAGATTGTCAAAGATTGCAGAGAGACATTGATAGGATGCAGAAGTGGGCTGAGAAGTGGCAGATGGAGTTCAACCCAGAGAAGTGTGAGGTGGTATACTTTGGAAGAACAAACTCCAAAGCAGAGTACAAAGTAAACGGCAGGATACTTGGTAGTGTGGAGGAGCAGAGGGATCTGGGGGTACATGTCCACAGATCCCTGAAAGTTGCCTCACAGGTAGATAGGGTGGTTAAGAAAGCTTATGGGGTGTTAGTTTTCATAAGTCGAGGGATAGAGTTTAAGAGACGTGATGTAATGATGCAGTTCTATAAAACTCTAGTTAGGCCACATTTGGAGTACTGTGTCCAGTTCTGGTCGCCTCACTATAGGAAGGATGTGGAAGCATTGGAAAGGGTACAATTTACCAGGATGCTGCCTGGTTTAGAGAGTATGGATTATGATCAGAGATTAAGGGAGCTAGGGCTTTACTCTTTGGAGAGAAGGAGGATGAGGGAGACATGATAGAGGTGTACAAGATATTAAGAGGAATAGACAGAGTGGACAGCCAGCACCTCTTCCCCAGGGCATCACTGCTCAGTACATGGCTTTAAGGTAAGGGGAGGGAAGTTAAAGGAGGATATTAGAGGAAGGTTTTTCACTCAGAGAGTGGTTGGTGCATGGAATGCACTGCCTGAGTCAGTGGTGGAGGCAGATACACTAGTGAAATTTAAGAGACTACTGGACAGGTATATGGAGGAATTTAAGGTGGGGGGTTATATGGGAGGCAGGGTTTGAGGGTCAGCACAACATAGTGGGCCGAAGGACCTGTAATGTGATGTAATATTCTATGTTCTATGTTCTATTATGCCACCGTGCCATATTTGAGCACCTCACTAAAGACAAACTAAGTAGGCTTGCTTCCTCGGGCGCACATGTTCTTCTTTCAATTCATTTCTGGAGTTGCAAAATATAACAGTGATAAAGAAGTTGCTTGAAAGTGAACCCAAGATGATTACCTGCCTGTTGAAACACAGCATATTGTTTTCTTCAGAAATGGGAAAAAGAGACATTTGAGTAAAGAAAAGTACAGTGTGTGCTTCATTGGAAGGGGAGAGAGAGAAAGAGTTTAGTTAAGAAAAGGAGAAAGTGGATGAAATTCACAAGTTCATAAACAGTGAGTACTGTTTATGATAAATTTTGAATAATAAACGTTTAATAAAGCAGAAACGGCTGGCTACACTGGAAAGACAGATGCATTTGTTGCACAACAGATAACTAGATGATATATACTGAATGAATTGAGCATTATTTTGAAACAAATGAAATAGCCAATGAAAAGTGAGTGCCAGTGTTACTGAGTGCAATAGAGGAAAAACATACAGTCTCCTTAAAAGATTAACTGCTCAAATCAAACCAGCTGAAATGAGCTTTGCTGATATTATGAATGTAATGCAGGAACATTTAGAACCAAAACCATTGTTGATTGCAGAACAGTTTAGGTTTTATAAGTGGAATCAAAAGCAAGGGGAGTCCATTTCTGCTTATTTACTGAATGGAAGAAAATATCTGACCATTGTCAGATCAGTGATGGCTTAATGATGTGCTGAGAGATTATTAGTTTGTGGAATCTCAGAAGGAAGCATAGAAAAATGACTCCTAACTGAAGCACAACTCACATTTAAGAGAGCAGTTTAAATTGCTGTATCAATGGAAACAGAGGCCAGAGACACAATTGAGTTGCAGTCAGGAATGAAAGTGAACATGAACAAAATCGCAATGTCCAAACAGAAACCTGTCTGGCCAAACAAGTTGTGCTACTGATGATGCAGAGATTCAGATACACCTGGTCAATGCAAGTTTAAAGGCAAAATTTGTATAAAACGCAACAAAGTAGGACACAAACAAAGACCATGTTGGGTAGACAAAAAATAAATGAACTCTATTAGTGGAGAGAAAAAGATAAAAGAAATCTAGTTTCTGTTTCAAAAAGAGTGCTAATCTGAATGCTGTTGATCAAAACTCTGATGAAAGTAACACAAGGTTGAGTAGCCTTGAGATTTATATGTGAAAACTAACAGTAGACAAGTAATATTGTTTACACCAGAAGTAAAATGGAATTGGGCACTGATTTGGCTGCTTTAGTCATCCCACAAAATGAGTTTTAATGGTATTTCAAAGATACTGAACTGAACCCTGCAGATATACAACTAAGAACTTATACTGGAGAATAGATAACTCCTGTAGGAATAACATAATAGTGAAATACAGCAAACAACTAGCTACACTGAGCATCTATAGTGGTAAAAACAGGAGGACCAGCATTGTGGGATGTGATTGACTAAGACAACTACATGATTGGAGATGGATCCATCATTTCTATGCACATCCCATGCAATAGAGTTAACTGAAAGCAAATTAAGAAAGATACTGGATAGTCTCAAAGGAGTGTTCAAGGATGGTCTTGGAAAACTCATACCTATCAAGAGTAGAATAGTGTTGGATTAAAATACCACACCCAAGTTTTACAAAGCGTGACCAGTTCCTTATACCATCTGTGATGAAATAGCCAGTGAGCTGGATCACATGGAGGCTGAAGGAGTTTTTTCCAAGGCTGAGTTGGCAATGCTAGCAGTCCCAAATAGCCAAGAAGGAAGGGCCTGTTAGGATCTGTGCTGTCACCATCAACCCAGCACTGAACATGGATAAATACCATCTCTCCAGGACATACCTTTGCATACCTTTGCAAATGCTTCTGGAGGAAAACGCTTCAGCGAAGCGGACTTAGCTGAGGCCTATGTTTAGATGGAGCTGGGAGAAGAGGTCAATGTGTTTCTCACCATAAGCACACATGAAGGGCTTATCACTATAATAGGCTTATTTTTGGAGAAGCATCTGCACCTGTGCTCTGCCAGAAAGCTGTGGACCAGGTGTTGCAAGGCTTCCCAGTAAAGATGACAAGGAACATCTCCAAAAGCTCAAGAAAGTGAAATGATTTGAAGATTATGGCCTCAGAGAATGAAATGACAAGTGTGGATTCTTTAAACCAAGCATCATTTACTGTGGTCACACCATTAACACACAAGCATTACACAAGTGTGCAGAGAAAATTTAAGCAATGGTGGATCCCCAAAGGCCAGAGGATGTTTCATAGTTGTATTCCTTTTTAGGAATTGTCACTTACCATAGGTTCCTGCCAACCTGGCCACTGTGCTCCACCCCTTGAACTGATTACTACAGATTCGGAAGAAATGGCAATGGACAAGGCAGTGTGAGGTTCTTTCAAAAAGGTGAAGGAAATTGTGATGTCAGGTGCTCACACATTGGCATCCTGAGAAGCTTGCCTGTGATTCCTCCCCACATGGTATAGGTATACTCATGTCAATTGTTATAAGTGACGAGAGTGAGCCTTTGCCACCCCCTCCTTACTGTTGCAGGGAAAACTATGCACAGATTGACAAAGAGGTCTTGAGTGTGGCTTGGATCAACCAGTACCTATATGGGAGAGGGTTTATCCTCATTTCTGAGCATCAACCACAAGTGTCCATTTTCAATTCACAGGAGGCTCCTCCACCAACAGCAGCAGCACGAATGCAGAGACGTGCTCTGTTTCTTGCAGGACACAACTACAAAACCAAATTCAAGAAGGCAACTAATCATGGAAATGCTGATGGATTGTCCCATTTACCCTTGGAAAAGGAAATACCTGAAAAATTTACAAAAGGGGACATTCCTTTTGTCATATTCTCCCTAAAGCAAATTGAAAGCCTCCCTATTATGGCAGAGACAATACAAAGGGAAACCAGAAAAGACCTCACATTGACTGAGGTCTGCACGGCAACACAAAATAGCCGATACGTGCAGCAGAAATTGCAATTCCCCCATTCTTGTTCAACCATGCCGAGATGACCGGCAGGTAACTCCTCCAACACTTTAGCTCTCAGCTTGGATGATGGGGTAGGCTTCACATCCATCTCCACCACTCAGTTGACCTGTGCAGGGGATTGTTAGTGGCTGCAAGTTAGCACCGAGATGTTGATTGGGACACTGAACTTTCAGACCTGAAGAGCATCAGTTTGATTGCAGTCGGGATCTGCTGTCTCAGGCTTGTACTGTGGACTGATTCCTCATGCTTCATCACTTGCTCGTGCGGTGAAGTTCTCCCTTACCCTGGGTCGCCCAGATGCCATGGTTTCTGCCAGTCGTTCACCTCTGGGTGAAGAAAGAGCAGGTTTTATCATCGGCGTACGACTAGACAATGACGAGAATGTTTAAACTCATAGAGACAGATTTTCACAACACTTATCCACGCCTTCGTCATCACCCTGTCTACCTTGCCAGCACTTTCAGGGAACTCTGTAATTGTACCCGTAGATCTCCTTGTTCTATGACTCCTCCCTGTGCCCCTGTCATTTACACTTATGTTTCGATCTGGTTAATCTTCCCAAAATCTATTGTGTCTCACTTACCCCAGTTACATTTCACTTGCCCTTCCTTGGACCACTTACCCAGCTGGTCTCTGTCCTACTTTCTGAGACAACTTTCACTCTCACCAGTTTTGGTGTTATGCATAAACTCATAATTCTGCCACCTACATAGCATTCTAAATTGTTAACACGTGTAGCAAACAGCTCATGGTAACAAAATGAACAGAAGACCATTTACATTTCTAGATTCTGATGGACAGTGAAGCACTGCCAGTAAACGTGGCAGGTTCCCCAGTCTACAGCTGGACAATTGCTTTCATCTTCAGACAGGCATTTGACGTCACTGAAGAACTTTTCAACAGCGCAGAATCAACAAGGACAGTAGTCCCCAAGCAGTAATTACCCGTACTTATCATGAGCTGACCCCCAAATGCCAAGAACTGTTCTGTCATCCCTCCCAAAGACAATCCTAAACATTGCCCTCCCCTCACGTTTTCTCTCACTCTTGCTGGGATTCTCTTTCTTCGGGAGTCTCTCCATTAGGTACAGGTTGCTTTCTTCTCTTTCAGGCACTTTAACCTAATCTTTATGTCTGTGTGTCATCTCTTCCTCCCAAATCCATTTCTGCTCTCAAAGGCATCTTCCCCTCATGAAAATTCTTTTCTACATTCCCACATTCAACTTCAGTGTTTCAATTTGGAAGATTTATTTCAGGGGTTAGTTCAGGAAAGTCAATCAGGACTGGCATGAAATCCCAGCACTGACCAGGTTCATAATTCACTTGGTCTTGGTTTGAATTCCACAAGTCCTGTCTCAATCCATGCTGATCCATTGGGAAAATCAGTGAGCATGAAGCTCTTTTAGAGGATCAGCGATATCTAAAACCCAGGTGTCAGGACGCTGGAGCAGGGATCCAATCGCAGACCCAGTACTGTTTGTTAATTGAGTAACAAATCCCCAGATGCCTTCACGTCCACTGACAATGGTGGATGAATGTCTCAACAGATGGAACACCAACCTCCTACTCCTGGGAAGGAAACAGTGGAGGCTGGTGTTCTCCTCTCTGCTTTCCACAGGGATTGCTTCCTCTGTGATTCCCTTAACCATTTGTCCCTTCCCTGTAATCTCCCTCCATCCAGGGGTTTTGCTTGTGGAAGAATCTGAATGATTTTGTGGGCCACACTGTGACAGCTAATAATAAGGTAATATTCATTCACATCCTCTGATGACTGATGAGTGAAACCCAGTTTGGTCTTCTGCTGTTGTAGCACATCTGTTTCAAGATTCAAAGTGTTGTGCATTCACATACGACCTTCTGCGCAACACTGTTGTAACACATGGCTATTTGAGTTACTGTCACCTTCCTGTAAGTTTGAACCGGTCTGGCCATTCTCCTCCAACCTCTCTCATTAACAAGGCATTTTTTGCTCACTAGATTTTTTTTAGGTTTTTTTGCACCATTATCTGTAGATATAGAGACTGTTGTGCATGAAAATCCCAGGAGATCAGCAATTTTTGAGATGCTCAAACAACCCGTGGCACCAACAATCATTCTATGGTCAAAGTCACTTAGATCACATACCTTCTCCGTTCTGAAGTTTGGTCTGAACAACAACTGAACCTCTTAACCATAGCTGCATACTATTATGGATTGAGTTGCTGTCATTCAATTAGCTGATTAAATATTTGCGTACGAAGCAGGTGCACAGGAGCACCTAATAAAGTGGGCACTGAGCGTATATCTTACATTCTGAAAACTCAGCTCCCCATGGGGGTTTGCTGTCTGAAGAAAAAATGAGTAAGTCACTCGAATGGTCACAGCAAATGGTTGCACGTTGCAATATTTCATTGATATCATTATTAGTGTGGTTGATGATTCAGTGCAAAATGCAGGGGAAGTATCTATCTGAATAATGTTGTGACAATTATTTTATATCACATGCTGGTGATTATATCATAAATTGGCAGATATTTTTTTCCACTTTCAAAGGGACCTGGACAGAAAATGGTACATTGGACTTCAATATAAAGTTTGCATACAAGAACATGGATGACTTACTACATCTATAATAATTTGCACCTGGATCATTGTGTATAGCTTTGAACTCTTTTCCTAAAGAAGGATATATTTGCTGTATACAGTACACAATGAAAGTTTATCTGGGATGGCAGGTCTGCCATATGAGGAGAAATTGAGTATACGTGACATAATTTTGTTTTAATTATATCAGCTCAAGAAGTTTGCGAAAATCTGCGAGAACCAATTATTGAGAAAAGAACATTTAATTTAAGTAAATTAAGTTATTGTTTCACAGTTCATAAGTTATAAATATTTTACAAGGTGAGCAATGAGTGGGTTAAAATAATTCCAGTACAAATGTATGTTACTGCACAGTTAGCATTCACCATTTTTTTCGTAAATAGGAAGATTGCTTTGTGTGCAAGTATTATGCACCAAAACTACTAATGCTGCAATTACTGAAGGAGGAAATCATTATTTGGCAGTATCAGTCTTGGTGTAACAACCTCTGCATTTGTAACAACTAAAAAAATGTGTATTCATAGAATCTATTGCACAAACTGCCGAAGTCTCTAAGTTAAGTAGAGGAACACAAAAGCAACAGGCGAAGTGAAATATCAGTGAAGTCAATTTCTGCCCAAAGGATTTCTGGAGGATTCCCTTTGCATCCATCAACTGCCTAGAAATTTGTCTCACTACTTGGGCTTAAATCGAGGATAAAATTATGTTTTCAGAATAAGACCCAAAAATGTTGGAAATACTCAGTAGGTCAAATGGCATCGACAGAGAGAAAAGAGCAGTGGCCTCAGAATCTTGGCTATCAGCCTGGTATAGCAACTCTTCCCCCTGTATATATATTGTCCAAGTGTTTTTAACACTTCAGGTCTTGTTGCATGTTTTAGTTCTTTGGAGAAATGAGGCCCCCATTTCTCTCTCATTCTGCATGTTTTTATTAATTATTCCCTTCTATGGATTTTATCTTCAGATAGTCCCCCACTAAAGGCAAAATTAGCAGAGCCTTAAATGCCATTCCAATAATAAATCAGAATGAACAAGTTTTCTCTGAAGAGTGTAAAAGGGAATGAAGCTCTTCAACCTTTCAATTAGGGGTGATTGATAAGATCATGGCCTAAGGTAGAGGGAGTCAATTTTAGAAAACCTAGCACATTTATTTTTCAACATAGTCCCCCCTACATTTACACACTTAGCCCAGTGGTTGTGGAGCATACGGATTTTGGACCTCCGGGAAGTGTCCAGAGCAGGGGTGATTGATAAGTTTGTGGCCTAAGGTAGAAGATACAACTCTCGTTACATGCACATGTAGTTCAACTCTTTGAGTGATTATGCAGAAAGTTTGAAGTTAATAACTCCTCAGTTAATAGCTCATCAGGGGTGATTGATAAGTTTGTGGCCTAGGATAGGAGATGAGTTATTTGATAATATATTAATATATAGTTAAATTTTCCAATGTCAACAGCCTGAGGGTCACCACCGACCAGAACTTAACAAGGCCAATTGGATAAATATGGTGAATAAAGAAGTTGGTTAGTAGTTGGGTATCCTGTGGCAAGTCACTCACCAACAGAATCCAAAACTCCTTTCCATCAGGCACTTTCCTAGGAGACTCCAATATTCCCATCTTCAAAAACACTAAAGAAGCTAGACAAAGCGAGATAGTTCACTTGATTAGTACCAATCTACCACACTAAATACACAGTCCTTCCAAACTACAGCTTACAAAAATCATTTTGTTCTTACCAAGGCCTCTTCAACAGAATTTAACAAATACAAAATACCCGTGCCCAAAAAGACTAGGACAAATAATGAACGTGAACCACACTGATTTTAATCTCCCCTCCCAGTTGCATGCCCTTTAGACTGTCATTTAGAATTCTGGGCATAAAGTCCTCACCAACCTTCCGAAGAAGTGGAAAATAAACGAGAGCCGGGAATTAAATTTCCAAAGCATAGATGGTGAGAACCCATTATACTCCGAACTCTTATTTCAGGAGATTTCAAGTCTGTTAGCTCCAGGATCACCATAGCTGTTTAGAAATGCTGAGACCAAGGCAGTATGTTGACTTGATTCAAGAAAACAAGTAGCTCTTTTAAAAGTTGCTGCTGAGTTTTCTGGCAGAGAGAATGCTAGATTTTGATTGATTTTTGTTGAGAATATGGGGTATTTTTCCCTCATTTCTCACATAGATTACAATTTCTGCTATGTAGATTTGAAAAATAATTATATGGCTGGAAGCACATTTGGGAGGATCATCTATTGGTAAAAGGCAGAAAACATAGCCTATTTGAGATGCAGGAATGGAAACAAAATAGAATCATGGACACATGCTCTCTTCTCATTACTACCATCAGACAGGAGTTACAGAAGCTCAAAGTCCCACACCAACTGGTTCAGGACCAGTTATTACCCTGCAACCATCAGGCACATGAACCAGCATGGATACCTTCATTCACTACTACCCTGAACAGATTTCTATGACCTACTGACTCAGTTTCAAGGACTCTTTACAACCAATGTTCTCAGTGGTATGTTATTAACAGTCTGTCCTCTTTTGAACATTGACTATTTGTCAGTCTTTATCTATTTATGTATAGCTTTTTGTAAAACTCTATTGTAATTCTTTTTGTAATACCCACAAGAAAATGAATCTCAAGGTAGCATATAGTAATATATATGTACTTTGATAATAAATTTACTTTGAACTTCGAACTTTGAAATGTAAATGATCCTCCCAGATGTGCCTCCAGCCACATGATTCCTAGTGAACCCACAATTGGGGATAAACCACAAGGTGAATCACGGGTGTACACCTGCCGTGACATTCAACTGTGTGTCAAATGAAACTACCAAATACCTCAAAGAGAAAAGTTACAGTAGGGAGATAATTGGATGGTGTTATTCTTCAGTGCATCATCTTTATCACCTATTGAATTTGTGACGGAGACTAACAGAATGTACTGTTTCACTTTGAGGTTCCTTTGACAAGTAAGAACAAATTCAAATCTCATAAGATTTCTTCCAGTATATGAGACACAGTAGTGATTATCTTTTCCCTCACAGATTCTACAGTGTCTTTCCCGACAAAGAAATTCAAATCTATGTTTCCTAATGCTTTTATTGTTAACTTCACACAAAGCCAATTTATAATGTGCATATTGTCAGCTTCATGCAATCTTTGCAATCTTATAATTTCTTAGGTTAAACAAGTTACATTAGAAATCAATTTTCTCCTGTTTCAGTAAAATATATCTCCTTTCAAGGCACCTAAAATGACAATCATAATCATTCCACCTACTTTTACAATTTAACGTTTACTTTTCAAAAATGGTGACTAATCCCAATACATAAAACACATCACTAGATTGCCAAGGATATTAGGTAGCACCGCAGTAAAGTAATGTTAATTTTATATACTGTATTTTTGTATATTTCCTTTTTAAGACCATAAGTCATAGGAGCAGAAGCAGGCTATTTGACCCATCGAGTCTGCTCCACCATGGCTGACTTATTATCCCTGCAGCTCCATTCTCTTGCCTTCTCCTAGTAACCTTTGACACCCTTACTCATCAAGAACCTATCAACCTCCGTTTTAAATATACCCTCTGATTTGGCTTCCACAGCAGTCTATGACAAAGAATTCCACAGTCTGGCCACCCTCTGGCTAAAGAAATTCCTCCTCAGCTTTATTCTAAAGGGACAACGTTCTATTCTGAGGTCATGCACAGATATTTTCCACTATTTCGTTAATTTTTTAGGAAATCTTAGCCCTTATAGACATGCACAAGTTGTTCCCTGGAGGGTAATTAAACAGGTAAAACAATTCAAAGTTAACTTAAAGTATGAACAAAATGAAGCTCACATCCTACAAATCTGTTTCCAGTCTCACGTGCAATTGCATTTAGAAACATAGAAAAATAGAACACAGAAAACCTACAGCACAATACAGGCCCATCGGAACCACAAAGCTGTGCCGAACACGTCCTTACTTTAGAACCCATAGCTCTCTATTTTTGAAAACTCTCTGCATTTCCTGATGCATCACAAGAACATACAAAATTACAGTTCTACATAATGCTTCCTCAACATCATTCTGTTTTCAAAAATGTTAAAACCTACATTTCTAAAGTAAGCCTGGCCTTCAAAAGTAATGATCCCATTAAAGTGCACTCTGAGAATATTTTTAAACAAGAATTGACAGAACTACACAGTGCAGCTGAATACAGGCAATTAAACCTTTCCTTACATTTATTATTTGCCACTAGTTAATAACATAAGTACTTTCAGTGTATGTTTCATGAATCTAATAGTGGTTATTGCAATCAAAACCACTCTCCAAGCTTTTGTTTGGCTTTTCTGGAGTACGCTATAAAGAAGTAGCTCTATAAAATGTATTAACACCAAATAATATTCCTTCATAAAATACTGTGGAGAATTTGATGGTACTATGGCACCTGAAGATGGTGTTCAGAATAAACAGAGTAAAAAAAAACTACATGGGTGAGAAATTAAAGTTGTTCATTCACAGCGTAAAGAATTCACCTTTCTGGCAGAACTGAATATGCTGATATCTTCTTCACAGTTATCTTTATGAGCCGATAGGGGACAATACCTCTCTTTGCTAGGGTCAAAGTCCAGTGATTGGACTTTAATGAGTTCTGAGGTAGTTGGAGGCCCAGCATCTGTGAGTCCAGGCCAGTAGCAGGAGGTTGGAGGCTCAATATCTGCGAGTCTGAGAGTCTGGAGGCAAGGACTGGAGGCCTGGGGGTTACCTGTCCTGGGGCTGGATGGCAATGTGTGTTAATGTGTGGGGAAGGGGCTTGCTTTTATGTTATTTTGTTTTGTTGCTGTTGTTGTTGCTGCTGCTGCTTATGGTACTCTGCTGAACACGGTGGACATGTCATGTTGGTGCCAGAAGGCATAGTGACACTTTTGGGCTGCCAGCAGCACATTCCTGGGTGTGTTAGTTGTGAATGCAGATAGTGCATTTCCCTGTACGCTTTGATGCACATGTGGATTTTGGAAGACGAGCACCACACACCAGTCTATAGTGCATTTCATAAAAGTAATTGGGGTTAAATTTCTATAGTCATTTCTTGACTATAAGCATCTCTTTGCCAAAACATGAGCCTAGAGTTATGTATGAACTTTGCAATTCCTAATTTTCCTAAAATCTCAGCAATTCTATCTTCTCTCCTTTCCTCCTCTCTTCAATCTTGAATGATCCTGTTACATTTAAGTGTTTTTTGGAGACTGAGCATGACCGGGTTTCACTGCTGTTTAGTGGATTCTGAGGTAACTGATGGTCCCAAAGTCAAACACATTGAGTGTCCCTTTACCTACAACGTGCAAGAAAGTGAATCAATGGCATGTGAAGTGCTTGTGTGATGTGGTTGTCATGGTTCAATAGCCAGTAATTTATGGAAGCAGAGAAACTTACAGTAGGTATTAGGTCTGCTGTGATAATAAATGTGCGCAGTTGTGCTGCTAACAGACATCCGAACAGACATTGGTAGGTGAGTGACAGGCTGGCATGCATCAAGACTTGCTGAGGAATGTGTGGGTTGTACGATTTGAAAGTGAAATCACTGACTTGACTATGAATTTGCGATGATGGAATTTATAAAAGGTATGAAATTAAAAGTATATATTAGAAGTGTTGTAGGCCACAGCTCCTCAAGGCTGATCCATCATGTAATAATAGACAAGAAGTACTGCAGATGCTGGAAATCTAGAGCAATACACACAATGTGCTAGAGGAGCTCAGTGGGTCAGGCAGCATCTATGGGTGAGAATAAATGGTTGACAGTTCGGGCTGAGAACAAAATCAGGACTAGGCATTGAATTAGATCCACCATTGAATAATATCACAACTCATCTGACTGTAACTTCAAGTTTGCATGCCCATATACCCACAGTAACTTCTCACAACCCTGTCCTCAACATGAGTGTAATGCTTCCAATATGGTGCCTCAAACCTGTGGAGTCTACACATTCTGGATTGTGTAATTCTCCACTGCCTAGCAGATCAGAAGAAGCTCTGAACGCCTGTCAGTGTCTGATGCATCCATAGTGAAGATCCCCTTTAAATTGTGCAGGCAATCTTTATTGGATCTTTACAAAACTGGGCCACTGATGAATTGATAATCCAATGATTAGTGGATTTAGCACTGACTGCACACTGAAATAATTATATTGAGCAGACTGCATGGCTTTGGAGTGCTGTCTGAATCAGGTCAAACTGTTAATGGCACTTCACATTCCCTATACTTGATTTTCAACTAGCCCTGTTTAGCCCTTATTCATCCATTACAGTCATCAACAATAAGCTTTCAAGCATAGTGTGCACACATATTCATCATTCTCCTATCTGACTTCTGTTTATGCTTCATTGTAATGTTGTAAACTTACAATATGTCTCAAAGCTTCTCCTGGCCTATTTTGTCTGTGTTATATCAAAGTGGACCACCTATGACACCAAAAAGATCATTTATTTCCTTCAAAGTTTTTAAAACTAGCTAAAATAAATTGGACCTGGCATCAAAGTTCAGCTCTCACTATTCACTCCACAGACAGAAGATTGAAGTACTTTCTTTTTTTGAGGTGTTAAGTGCCAGTTTGAGATGTGCAGAAGTAACATTATTTCTAGTGAATTATGAGGAATCAGCGTTCTTTCATTTCTACTAACAAATTCATAAAATGAACAGCTTGAAAATCAAGATCATTGCTGTTTCCATACAAGAAAGAATATCTTATCGAAACAGGAAACTATTGACTAAAATGATAAGCTTGTGATATGCACCACAGAGCCCACAAACAGAGTATTTTTGTGATGCAGGCTCTGGCTTTCACCCTGCATTTGGGAGCTCATGAAAATCTGATGGGTGATTCCCCCATTCCATCTCCACCTGCTTTCACCCATTGTCCTTTAATAAGGATACAATGCACACAATCTTACATGATCTCCCAGTATACAGATTCAGTCTGTGATCCTCAAATGCAGAATCATGATGAAAACCAATAAAATATTAATGCTGATGAGAGTCATTGCCATTTTCTGAGTTTCTCCATATTTCTTCATCCTTTTGCAAGCTTTCACTTATTGCCTTCTTCTGGACCTCCATGGGGAAATTGGTAACAGAAAGATCTTTAAGACATTAAGTCCTCCTTGGAGGAGAAGCCGAGGTCTCCTTTCATTCTCATTGTCCTTCTTTCCAACCCACAACATTTATCTGCTAAATTCTCAAAATAACTAATGACTTTGGTAGTTCAGATCTCTTTTTCAGTTCTGGAACTGCAGAAGCAGAAATAACATCAATATTTAGTCGCACTGGCAATCTTCATTTTAATCATGTGAATCCTGCTCGTAGTCCAAAACCACTGCTAAGTCAGGGCTGAGGTTGATTCAAAAGGCAAGATTGAAAAGGAAGATTTCAGCCCAAATATTTCCACTCAAATTTAGCAGCAGGTTTCTAATTGAGGTAAAAAAATAAATCTGTGTGTTTTATCAACAATATTTGTGTGTAAAAAGAATGAAAAATTTCATTAAGTAGGTTTAAGTAAAGAAATACAGCCCACTAAATCACAGCCTTTCAGATTAACAGATCCACCACTACCTATTATAGTATTAAACAAATATTTGATGTGCCATTCCACCTGTAATTTACCCTCAATGTAAATTACCATTTATTGATACTTGATCTAAATTTGTTCACTACAATCAGATCCCAGTCTCAGCTGTGACCATACAAAAACAGGCTAATGGGGGAAAGCTGTAGAAAATGTTCTTGCTCTTGGTTGCTCATTAATGCTACATTTATGAATGTCATTTATGGATAAGATTAGGCTGAAAGAAAGCTTTCCAACAAAAATCAGGGAGAAATTAAGCCTGAGAGACTTTCCATCAGCTCCTCACTAATTTCCATTGCTTCTAGGAGTTTACATCAAAAACAGTATCAAATTACACCTTAGTTAAGTAATAAGATAACTTGCCATATTTATCACCAATAACACCAAAGAAGTTGTTTGCTTGTACCCATTGGTTTTCATGGAAGGGAGAGAATTTTAAAATGAATGTAGCCTCCCAAATAAAATGCAATGAATTGCAGAATAGTCAATTGCTCTTGCACATCATGCAAGTTTTCAAATATTATAAAAAAATATGGTTTTACTTTTTGGCTGGTCTGGGTTTAGAGTCTTCAAAACTATGGTATCCAAATTCCTCCTAGCCTCCAAGACTAATAATATCACACAATTAAACCGCCCAATTCATATTATACTACCTTTCAGACCTGCTCTTATAAAGTGTTTAACACCTTCATTTATTCCAGAGTCTGAACTGGGGGATGAAGGCAATTGTTTCAAATTCTGTAGCTACAGCCCTCTGGGGTCCTATCCCAAACAGAATAATGCTGGATGAACATCACATTCATGCGAAGCCCTTTATTACTACTTCTGGCAAGTATCGGAAAATAATTCAGCAAGGACTTCTTCCTGGAGGTGGTGGCGACTTCATAAATAGCAGAAAGGTCCCAGAGCAGTGAATGCATCCAATCTGAATTTTCTGAATGCTGCTGTTCAGGATTTCAAGGATTGTTTTTTGGAGAAAGCATTGAAATAGTTTATGGGAGCTTCAGGTAAAACCTCTTAGCATCTGCAGCAGTCTAGCTGACACTAACTAGACTGCTTTACTATCAGACATCATATAATTATTTATATTCAGGGCTCAGTGAGACTGACATAGCTGGTTGCATCCTCTCTTCCAGTTAACAATTCAGGTGACTTGTCTGGACAACAGTACTGTCAGTCCAAGTAGGTGTGAGGTTACAAGATTTTTCAGAAGTGCTGTGGATTTCCGAAAAATCCTCCCAAAGGAAAATCGCTGACACACTAAGTGCTCCAAAAAGACTTTGATTTCCCTTCCAGATCTGTTGTGTCTGATGAACGAACACAATAGGCCCTTGCATATGTGGGGCAGAGCCCGGTGGAACACCACATGGGATATTAGATCACAGTGGCTGAAGCAAGGCTCCTGACAGAGAAGTAACTTCTCTTGGCCTGTGCGGCCTGTTCCATCATTACATAAAGAAGATTACTTAATCTGGTCATAGGCCATGGAGCCATAAAGTCATAGGATTATACAACATGAAAACAGGCCCTTCGGTCCAAATTTTCTAAACCAACCAAATGTTGCAATTGTACCCATCTTCTCCTGGCAGCTCATTCCATATCCCCACCGCTCTCTATGAAAAACTTGAACTTCAAGTCTCCTTTCAGACTTTCCCCCCACCTTCAACCTATGAGCTCTAATTTTATACTCCCCTACCCTGGGGGTAAAGAAAGGATTGTTGCCACTACCTTATCTATGCTTTCATGCTTTTATGAAACTCTATAATGTCACCTTTCAGCCTCCTTCACTCCAGTGTAAACAGCCCCAAGCTATCCAGTCTTTCTTTATAACTCAAGCCATCCAGTTCCAGCAACATCCTCGTGAATCTTTCCTGCACCTTCTCAAGCTTAATCACATTATTAGCATAATATGGCAAACAGGAATGCACACAATACTCCAGATGTATCAACACATCCCAGCCACTACACTCAGTGCCTCATCTGATAAAGGTGAGTAGGTAGGCAACTTCTTCACCACTTTTTCTACCTGTATAACCACTTTCAGGCAATAATACACTTGCATCCCCAGACCTCTCTGCTCGACAACAGTCCCCAGGACTCCATTGTTCACCATGCATGTCCTGCCCTGATTTAACTTCCCAGAAAAAATAACTTCATGCCTGTCTAAATTAATTTATATCTGCCATTAATTTGACCACTTTCCCCATTTGAATTATATCTTCTGTCACATTTCCACCACATTACCAGTTTTAGCATGGACCCTTGCCTTTCTACTTGCAGATAGATCATGTCTCTCAGAATCTCTTTCAGTAGCTTTCCTACCACTGATGGTAGGCTCACTTTCCTGTAGTGGCTTGGCTTGCCCTTGCAACTCCTTAAATAAAGGCACATTAGCCACCTTTCAGTCCTCAATACAAAATCTCTGCCACACTCCAGCTACTTCTTCCCTTGCTTCCTGTAACACCCCAGGATTCATTAGTTCAGCCCTGAAGATTTATTCACCTTTATACATCTCAAAACTGCCAACAATTCCTCTTTCAGGATTCTCTTCCTTGATTTCTCTCAATTCCATGGTCTTCTGCATGGCAGTAAATGGAATCTCTTAGGAATCTCCTTTATCTTATTTGCCAGGAATTTTGTTTGCCCCCCAATATCCTTCTTAAATGTGCTTCTTTATTTTTCCTCATGATTTGCTTCATCCCAGCTCCCTATACCTGAAAATTGCCTCTTTTTTGCCCCCTAGTCAGAGTCTCAAATGTCACGTGAGCCAGTGTTCCCTAACCCTGCTAGCCTTGACCTTTACTCAGTCGGGAATATCCTAGCCCTGGACTCTCTCCATCTCACTGTTAAAGGCCTCCCACCTGCTAGGTATCCGTTTACCTGCTAACAATCTCTTCCAATTAACCCATGCACATCCCTGTTTAATGTCATCAATATTAGGCAATTCAGCACTAATATGGGCTGGTCCTATCTCTTTCTATAGATGCCTTAAAACTGATAAGAGTTATGGTCACTGGTTTCCGTGTTCCCCCACTTCACTTACTTGTCCTGCCTCATTTTCCAGGAGCAGGTCATGTCTTACCACCTCTCTATTTGGACAATTTACATATTGTGCTTGCTGTACAAACATTACAAACTCTGATCCACCTAATCCCTCAGCACAATGGCAATCCCAGTCAATATTAACAAAGATAACATTACTGGATATTATTCCTATGGCTCTCTGTAATCTTCCTACCTATTTTCTCCTCTAAATCCAGCTATTTGTATCCCTATAGTACAGTCCCATCAAAGTGGTCACCCCTTTTCTCTACCATATAGCTTCACTGGGTTTTCCCCGAGGAAGATCCTCTCTCCGTACTGTTGTGATGCCTTGCCAAATGAAAATGGTATTCCCCATCCTCTCTTACTTCCACCTCTAGTACACATGTAGCATCTGCGCCCTCACACATTAAGTTATCAGTCCTGTCCATCCCTCCAACATTTTTGTAATAGCTATAATATCACAGTCCCAGTGCTGACTCTGGAACCTGTTTCAATACACGTGGTGGCCACCCTACCCCAATCACCTGTGGAAAATAGCCCCATCTTGCAACTCTCATCTGAACTTCATTTTCCATATTATATCTGAACATCCAAACCAGTCATCACTCTTCCAGGTGACACCCCCCACCACTTCTGACTACCTTGATTCATAGACAAACAATCATTGGCCAACCTCCATTAGCAATCTACTAATGCTTATCATGACATTTTTTCTTTCTGGTCCTCAGCAACAAATCGAGATTTCAGCCACCCGTGATGGCCTTACTAATTCTTCCCTCCAAGTCCTGTCGTCTTCATTAATACTCTGAAATAGGTCTCCATCCATCTGGGCCTTTAAGAGGAATTAAGGGTTATAGGGAAAAGGCAGGTAGGTGGAGATGAGTCCCTGGTCAGATCAGCCATGGTCTTATTGAACAGCAGAGCAGGCTCGACAGGCCAGATGGCCTACTCCTGCTCCTATTATGTTTACCTCTGCACATCCGCCACCATCACTCCCCATATACCTGTACTTAGTCTTCATCTTCTGCCAAACGTTGAAGTAGCAAGTCCTAGAATGAAACGTCCACAGTTTCACTGAACTGTATGCTACAAATCTCATTCAACACTATTCACTTCCTACTCCCCATTCCTGCATATTTGTGCCCTCATGTTTTTTTTTAACATTTATTTTAATGTTAATACCTCACTTCATTATTCAGTTGCTCTGTGGAGAGGGAAGCGAAATTCAGCATCTAAAGATTAAGCATTATGAGAGGACAATTTGCAAAGGAGGGTCATGGATTGAAATTAACATGAGAAACACATCCCCCTCATAATGCAGACTTGGCACTGATCTTTTAGACAGAGGTAGACAGCATAGTAGCCTTGCCTCTCCCACCATGGGTTCAGTTCAAGTAAATTTAATATCAAAGTACGTGCTATATATGTCACCATATACTAACTTAAGATTCATTTTCTTGCAGGCATTCACAGTAGAAAAGAGAAATACAATTGAAACATTGAAAACATACAAAGTAAAAAGCACATTTATTATCGAAGTATGCATACTATATACAGTATACAACCCTGAGATTGTCTTCTTGCAGGCAGCCACAAAACAAAGAAACTCAATAGAACCCATGAAAAAGACAAAACACCCAATGGCAGAAAAAAATTCATGGAAACAATAAAAGTAAGCAAATGACATTCAGAACTGAAGTTCACAAAAGTGAGTTCACAGCCACAAAACAGCTGATCCAGGAGCCTACTACTCAGAGGTCATAGCCCCAGTTCAGTGCAGAGGTGAGTGAACTTTGTCGAGCAGTGAGCTAAACAAAGGGCCTTTCCTTGCCTCTGGTCCCAACACCCTGACTTTTTCAACCTTGCCCAATGCTTAAATCGTTTGAATATCAGCTTGTTCCTCGCTGTAGGGCTCAGACTTTGCCACCTTGCTACTGCTACTTCGAATTGATTCCAAGTCCACTCCAGAAATGTCCATACATTGGCTCATTCCTCACTATCAGGACTAGGCCCCTTTGCCTCGAATCAGTCTGTACACACCATGCCACAACCATACTGCATCTTCAAGACTTCAGGCTGCACTGCAAAGTGCCAGGTCGTCCAGGCATCTCAAAAGTTCAACTCCGAAGGAGTATTTACAGGCGATTGCTTGCAGTGATTGTTTTCCAGTAAAAGTGTGATTAGTAGTTTTGTTTGCTGCCAGCAGGTCGTCACTGTGTTTCACCAGCGCCATCTTAAACCGGTTGATTAACAAAGACTGACAAACAACTAATGTGCTAATGAAGACAAGTAATTAGAGGCACCATTGTGCCTTTTTTGTGATGGCATTTATATGCTGGTACTTTGTCCATCTGACAGACAACTGTTGCTTACCTAGTTCACTAATGTCTTTCGAGGAAGGACATCTGCTACCTTCACTTGGTGTGGTCTATCTGATTCTCCTGACTCACTCTTAACTATCTCCTCAGTTCAGGGGCAAATAGAGATGGACAATATTTGCTGGCATTGCCAGCAATGCCCATATTCCATGAATGTATTAATAAACTATATTTAAAGCAGGTTTAAATACTCTAGTACAATTGGAAACATGTAGAATTTACTGCTGTGGTTGTCACAGAGGTTTATAACACCTGGAAATGTGGGAGTACCAGCTCCCAAATCCAGTGCTGCTTGTGGTCCAGAGAGAGTAGTGCTGCTGCCAGCAGCCTCTTAAGGAAACATTAAGCCCCTCAGCTGAACAGGCAACTTCATTGACCCACACCAATCCTCACCCACATTTCAGCATTCATATCGCCAGTCTTGCTTTCTTCCATTCCTCCAAGGTCCAACTGAGCCTTCTTCTGTTAGTTTGTTCTGTCAGCCGTCAGCCTGCTTGCTTGTTTTGCATGATGCAAGGCAGCAATCATATAAAATCATTCTAAGGCCCTTGTACTAAGTTGTATATGTTTTAAGATTACTTGCTTATTGGGTTCTTCAGTTAGCTTTGGTATCATCCATCCTTTTCAAACTTCTACTAAAATAAAAGACCAAAGTTCACTAAAGAGATTCGTTGTTTCATTTAGGAGAATATGCATAGAAGTTCCAGATGAAATGTAATGTAGGGAAGTGTATGGTCATGCATTTTGATAGAAAGAATAAAGACATAACCTATTTTCTAAATGGGGAATAAATTCAGAAGTTGGAGGTGCAAAGGAACTTGGGAGTCCTAGAACAGGATTCCCTAAGGGTTAACTTGAAGGATGAGTTGGTAGTAAGGAAGGCAAATGTAATGTTAGCATTAATTTCAAGAAGACTAGAATATAAAACAAGGATGTAATGCTGAGACTTTATAAAGCATTGGTCAGACCACATTTAGAGTAATGAGAGCAGTATGGGTTCTCGTATCTAAGAAAAAGATGTGCTGGATTGAGAGAAGATTTACATGAATGATCCTGGGAATAAAAGGCTTAATGCATGAGGTGCATTTGATGGCTCTGGGCCTGTAAACAGAAAATAGTGAGGAGAATCTCATGAAATATACTGAATATTGAAAGGCAAAGAGAGAGTGGATGTGGAGAGGATGCTTTAGTAGTGGGAGAGTCTAGGACCAAAGTGCACAGCCCCATAATAGAATATAATCTTTTTAGAACAGATGTGAGGAGGAATTTCTTTAGACAAAGGGTGGTTAATTTGTGGAGTTCATAGCTACATAAAGCTGTAGAGGCCAAGTCATTGGATATATTTAAAGCGGAGGTTAACAGATTCTTAATTAATAAGGACACCGATGTTTATGAGGAGAAAGCAGAAGAAGAAAGTTAAGAGGGAACATACATCAGCCATGATTGAATGGCGGAGCAGACTCGGGCTGAATGGCCCAATTCTGCACCTATATCTTATGGTCTTATAAAAATAGAATACATCTATTCCAGGTGAAAGCACCCTCAATACATTGACAGAAGTAGAAATAATAAAATGATACTCATGTTATGGGTTACCTGTTAGACAAAATAATTACTACAATGAGGCCACTCTCAAGTTGGCGGATCAGCACCTCATATTCCATCTGTGTGGATGCCAACCTGATGATATGAACATTGATTTCTCTAACTTCCAGTTACTTCTCTCTCCTCCCTTTTCTCTCATTTTCCATTCCCTGTTCTGGTTCTCCTCTCCCTTGCCCAACACCTCCCTATATTGCTCCCCTTCTTTCCCTTTCTCCCATGGTCCACTCCTATCAGAATCATTCTTCTTCAACCCCTTACCTCTTCCACCTATCACGTCCCAGCTTATTACTTCAACCCCCTCCCTCACGTACCCACCATCCCCTTCTCCTGGTTTCACCTATCACCTGCCAGATTGTACTCTTTCCCCTCTCCCCACCTTCTTATTATAGTTCTTGCTCCCTTCCTTTTCTGCCCTGATGAAGGATCTCAACCTGAAATGTCAACTGATTATTTCCTTCCATAGATGCTGCCTGACTTGTTGAGTACCTCCAGTATTTTGCATATGCTGCTCAAGTTTCCAGCATCTGCAGAATCTCTTGTGTTTATAATTGATAATTATGGCTTCCTCCAAAATTTTATGACATTTTCTTTGCTCATTGCCACCTATTTCCCAGGATGAATAATATTAACATTAGAAAAGGGTTGATAATCAGGAGGCTGAGGGAATTACAATGTGATTCAGGGATACCAATACCTATAAGAGAACCGTCAGCTAAAATCAAAATGATGTGCTCAGTATATCTCCCATGATCTCAGGGCTGCTGAGGAACAAAACTAGTCAAATCACAGAAAGGAACACATGAAGATTCAAAGAATGTTGCTGACCTTTCATTGATGCAAGAAGATACATTTATACATTTATAGATATATCATTCTGTGTCTTTATCTAATTCTCTTGGACAAAAACATCGTGAGATAGTAACGTGTGTGTTATATCTTCTTCCAGTACAGATGACAGCACAAACACTGCTGAAGAACATGGGAGGGCAGAGTATTTTTTTTAAAGTGCTGCTTATTCAGATCTGATGTTTCAGGTTTTTTTTTAAATTACAGGCTTGGCAGGTTGTCAAGAGAAATGTAATGTCTGTTTAAAAAAAGTAACTGAAGAGGCATTTTAAAATTGGAGAAAATGAACTGGTCGCTTGAAGTAAAAGGATTGCTGAGTTGCTAACAGATGTAGAACTAATGAGAGCTTCTGAATTGAATCTCCCAGACTCCTGTTGTCAGTAAAACTCTGTTCTAACCACAATGTGCCACGTACAATAAAATCCACATGGGGCATTAATCGGATTAGACACACTAATCATTTACCCAATCAGCACTCCAAAGCCCAAACAGGTGAAAGGGTTAGCTTTTTCAGCTATTACTGTTTCCAGATCAAGGGCTTAAATTAATTATATCTTGCTTTTTTTAAAATCCTTTCTGCTCTTAAAAGTATTTAGTTCTGATGTCACATGTCGATCCAACAGCAATCAGTGGGTTTACTGAACCTTCCTAAAGAGGAAGAGACAGATCCTGATAACAAAGATGTGCTTCATAGTTTACTGGCACATTTATCAGCTTCCCAGAAAACTGGCAGTGTTAATTTCCAAGGAGGTCTGAAAGAGCTTAACCAAATAATCCCTGTCAATCTATCTGTACATTTTTGCCTATAATAATTTCAAATAACCAGATTATTAAATAAAGGATTGGTTTGAAAACTTATCTTTGTGTGGGTAATGGAAAATAAAAGATGGATATTGATCTTGGACCCCTTCAATAATCAGGCACAGAGATGCAAGCACACTCTCGCTGCTGGCTAAGTTTCAAATGGTACTGTAATATGGAGCCTTTGTCCACACCTTCGAAGGTCATCAATATAAGGTGCACAGAGGTGGAAGCAGCGACTCATTTCTGGTGTTCCCACAACAAAAGCCTTCTTTGGGATTCAGTGAATAGTCAATAGTATTGTGCTACATCAATTGAGCTGGATGAACCAAAAAGAGTACTGAGGCCCAATTTGGCCTGGGATTGGAACCAAGCCAAGAAGTTCTGAACCAGATTTTCATTTTTGTTTTTCATAGTGGTCACCATCTATGCATTAGCATCAGACATCAATGACTGATACACAATATGAACCAGCTCCTGCTGAAGGTAGCAAAACTATGGTAATTCCTACCATCAAACTACAGTGATATCAGAAAAGTATGCAACAGATAAATGCAATTACAACAGAATAAAGTGCAAGGTTTTCTGGGGCTGTCATTTTAGGTTGATGTAAAAACTGTTCTGGTTGGATTTGTGACCTGGCATCTTGACCCCACATTAATGTAAGTATTCAGACATGATCAAAAGAGTGGCAGTTAAGATAATAAGTCTAAAGTGAGAGAAGGACAGTCGTGGGACAGATGTGGTGAGATGGTATGTCGGTGATAAATGGAGGAGGAAGGTGGACAGCTGGAAGCTCAACAGCTGTTGAGGAAGGGCATGGGAGCAGGGATCTTAATGACAGCCACAGAAAGATTCACGAGAGTTGGCAGAGATACTAGGAATGGTGCCATTGCAACAACAACTGAGAGGGACACCGAGAGTGGAATCTGCACCGCCAGAACAGAGGAGGGTATAAAAGGGTCTATAAAAAGTGCTGCGAGCAGGATAGGATCAAATGGTACCTTGATAATAGCCGAGAGAAGCTCAAGGAAAATGATCATCAACAATTAGTGAGGGATGTAGAAGCCTGACACTTCAAAACCAAGAGAAGGGTTCAGTTCTGAAGGTTCAGTCACTTGACATTCAAGGTAAGGTGGTAAATTGGATTAGATACTGGCTTCATGGAAGAAGCCGGAGAATGGTTGTAGATAGTTGCCTCTCTGAGGGGAGGCCTGTGCTGGTGCTGTACTGCAGGGATCAGTGCTGTGTCTGTTGTTGTTTGCCATCTGTATCGATGTTCTGGAAGATAATGCTGTAAACTGAATAAGCAAATTTGTAAATGACTCCAAGATTGGGGGTGCAGTGGATGAAGGAAGACTATCAAAGCTTGTAGTGGAATCTGGACCAACTGCAAAAATGAGCTGAAAAATGGCAGATGTAATGTAAGGCAGACAAGTATGAGGTGTTACCCTTTGGGAGGACCAACCAGGGTAGGTCTAACTCATTGAACAGTAGAGCACTGAGGAGTGGAGTAGAACAGAGGGATCTGCGAATATATATCCATGATTCCATGAAAGGGTTGTAAAGACAGCTTTGGTCTTCATAAATCAATGTATTGAGTACAAGAGCTGGGATGTTATGTTGAAATTGTATAAGACATTTGTGGGGTGAAATTTGGAGTATTTAATGCAATTTTGGTCACCTACCTACTGGAAAGATGTAAATAAGACTGAAAGAATGCAGAGAAAATTTACAAGGATGTTTCTGGGTCTTGGGGGCCTGAGTTATAGGAAAAGATTGAATAGGTTAGGGCTTTATTCCCAAGAACAAAGAAGATTGAGGTGGGATTTGATAGAGGTATACAAAATTAATAGGGGTATAGTTTGGATAGATGAAAGCAGGCATTTTCCACTGTGATCAGGTGAGACTACAGCTAAAGGTCTTGGGTTATGGGTGAAAGGTAGAATGTTTAATGGGAACATGAGGGGGAACGTTGCTGAGGAGGGCGAGAGTGTGGAATGAGCTGCCAGTGCAAGTGATGAATGCAGGTTCAATTCCAGAGAAATTTGGATGGGAGGGATTATGAAGGTCTGTGGTCAAGATGCAGGTCAATGGGATTAGGCAGATTAATGGTCTGGCACAGACTAGGTGGCCTGTGCTGTAGTGTTCTGTGATTCAGAAACGGGCAGCTCAGTTAGAGCTAAGAAAGAATGTGGAGAGAAAGCTCAGCAATAACTGCTGAGGAAAGGACAGGGAGCTCTTGTACTTTGACCATTGCAGGGAGATGGCATCGACAGCTGGTATCACAACTGCTGAGAGAATGCTACTGATAATTGACACCTCATCAGCAGCTACGACACAGAAAGGCACAAGTGACACTTCAGCAAGAGTTGAGAAATGGACATGTGGAGCTAGAATCTTTACACCAGTGGCTTGGTCCAAAGCTACTTCTGGAAATCAGCCATTAGCTCTGTGATTGACTGGTTATCCTGGTCTCCATCGGTTTCACAGCAGCTAGATCTCAAACTCTGCTATTGCTCTTTCCCTGGTGGATAAAACTGAGCCTTACTTCAGGAAAGCAACGGTTCTCCCGGGCTTTCCTGGAGCAGAAATAACTCTAAGCTTATCCACTGAAGCTCACATCTCTGTCTTTTTTCACCACAGTCTCCGATCTCATGTTAAGATAAGAGTTTACGGGTCCAGATCCCCTTCAATTCTTGCTTGTGATGGCTGGATTGGGATTTGAACTCCTGTTCTAATTCCCTGTGTCTAACCTCAAACCAGTTCCCCTGGTGGAGCCATCTTTTCTTTCCTGTGGCCTCAATGGACACCAGCAAGGCATTCTGCTCATTCACCATTCTCCACACCCACCCATTAAATTCTCATACAGTGACAATTAGGAACCTAAATTATTTGTTTACTCAGATCTGTGCAGCACAGGCTTCCACTTTTCATTTTCATTTCTTTATTTCAATTTTTGTGAAACGATGTTGTCCAATGTAATTGTCTATCAAGTCTGGCTGTCATACCTGGGCAGTTCTTTTCAGTTGTCTTAATGTCTGAAGGGAGACACCACTAGGCAGACTTAGAAGCTGGAGTCACTGCTCGGATTTGTGAGAAGTCTCTATGATGGAGTGAGGCAGCCAGAATTTCAACTAATGTTTCTGAGAAATTAGGCAGAAAAAGATGTATCACTGCTAACAGTCAACTTTGCCTTCAACTCCCACCATTAGAGTCACCTGTCCTCCAAAACCGGAGGCTGAAGAGAGAACCTTGTGATACTGAGAAAGAGGGGGTTGACTCATTCTAATACATTACAAGCACATGCCTCCTCGTCATTAGAAGTATCAACATGCTGTCTTTGGGAGGTAATCAATGAACCCCACAATATGGGCCAAGCCATTGATAGGGGATACAGAAGCATGAAGTCCCACACCAACAGGTTCTAGAACAGCTGCTTCCCATTGACCATTCAGTTCTTGAACCAACTGGCATAACCCCAGTCACTATCTCAGTAAAGAAACAGTCTGACTGCTACGATCACTTTGCACCACAATGGATTTCTTTGTTACACTGGTTGTGTTCTTTCATGCATAATTCTAAATTTTTTTTTTGTGTGGTTTTGCTGTGAGTGTTGTGTGTCAGAAGTGAACTGTCTGTGATGCTGTTTTCTCATTGCACCCATGCATACATGCACATGTGCATATGACAATAAACTCAACTTTGATTTTGACAACCACCATAGGACTCAGTGCTGTCACCCAGTTCAGTCTGGTAAATGAGTAAAAAAATCTATGATCCAGTGGTACCAAGTCAGGGAAACTTAAATGCATATTCTTTTTTCCGTACACAATGAAGCCTGATTATAATCGGCTCATTGCTGTACTCTTAGCCTGAGTAACAAAGACAGACCTGCCTACTTTTTCCTTAACCTTCACTCCGTTGAAGCTGCATGGCAACATAGCCATCCTGAAGGTGCCACAAAAGCAGAACCAACTGTAAAGCATAATGCAAGTTTTAACCCTAATGTATTACAGTGTTGTCTTATCAATGGTATGAGACATAGGAACATGTTTCAACATAACAACAAATGCACAAGTTAAACAACAACCTCTGATGCCCAAGAGTGTTAAAAATCAACATGGTGGAACACAGATGTGGAATCAGGGATGCTTCTCCCTGATATTTTCCTTTTGACTACTCTCTTGGGATTATTCCAGGCTATAGGAATAAGCAAACTCTCTACCTTTCACCTCTGGGGATCGGGTTTGAATCAGAAAAGATTCCTATTTCCTTTGGTTTTACATATCTTAAGTGAACTCAGTTTTAGATATTTTCAACCCAGTTTCACAGGATAGAACAGCTTGGCTCCAACTTTGTAAGCTCACTCTCAGAGGATGAGTGCGAATTGTTAGGAGTATCTGCATCCAATGGTGCTGAATCTGACACTGTCTGCTGCAAACTCCAGGTGTTCAATACATTGTCTCCCACCTTTAATGAACACATTAAAAAGAAGACATTGGCATGGAATTTTCAAACAGTTTCCAATTATCTTTTAATGCTTAAAATAAAATCAGATTACCCCTTTTTCTATAACTACATAACTTGGACCAGTGAAATGTAGCCTTGTGAAGGGTAATGATATCATGTGTTCGATATACTTACCTTGTGAATGAGATGAGGTTGGTATTTTGGTTTTCCCAGGAAAATACTTCCAAGGTTAGCTAATTCCATTAGACAACATGAAAGTAAGCATTTAAACTGTGCGAACCAGTAAACAGACTGGTAAGTGCATTCCAGAAAGCTCCAGCTGAGAAAAGAAAATCAATAGTTTGTAAGGGAAGGATTTTCAGCAAGATAGATGATCTAAACAGCTAAATTGCACACTTCAGATAAGCACATTCTCCAACTGCTGTCGAGATAGTATGCGATTTCATGCCTATTAATGGCAACTTTCAAACACTTAATACTATGAGATGTTTTTTATATAATAATTATTTTTAATCTCACTTATACATGTCATAGGAAAATCTAGCTGCAATATTGCAGTATCCCAGTAGAGGAAGGTTAAATAATGAGACATGGAATGGAATTGTTCTGGGTATAGGAAGAAAAAGAGATGAAAAGAGATAGGAAGGAGGAGAGTAAAGGAAAGAACAAAGGAGAAAAGGGCAGAAAAAAATAAGTTTGGAAAAGGAGAAACAAAACTTCTTAGCCAATTAAGTACTTAAGAAATGTCAGTGAAACACCAACTCGTTAATCAGTATTTTCATGTCTCATATGTTACAGCTTCAAAAGCAAATAAGTGAACAGCAAACATGTGTGACGACTGCCTCCAGAAATGGAACAGGAGACCGCAGCCAAAGATGGGGCACCATGAAAAAGAATCACTCCCTCCCACTCTACTTTCCCACATGAGGATGGCAAAATAACACTTTGCTGATATTTTATGTGTCTGGATAATCAGAAAAACCTGCATGTCCTCAACAACAGGAAGTCAGAAGGTGACCCTAGTCACTGATGGGAACAGATCACCAGCACACATGCACAACTCACACACAATGATGTTCAGGTAATAAATTATCTGCTGAGAAAGGATATCTGACCCCTCCACCTTATCAGTAGAGAGGAATTTTTCTAAGTGGCCACATTGAGATGGATAGTCTGACCTTATATTGATTCTCTTGGCTGCATACCTGTCAGATATAAATCAAGAAATTAAGCCGTGAGTCCCAACTATAGGCATATTAGTAAATATTGAGACTACCCTGTTTCAACCACTGGGGACTAGAAGCACCAACTGTCACAGTCTTGGCCATTACTAGCCAAATACAACCCAAACAGTATCGCAAACAAAGCCATCACACAGGAGGAAGGGAAGGGAGGGAGGATTGGAAAAAGGGTTGGAAGGGTTGTCTTACCGAATGTTGACAATTTGGCCTTGATGATACTAAAGGCATTAAAAATGGCAACTGGCACTGAAGCTATTGATGCTATAAAGATAGAACTAGGAAAGGCATGTTTTTGAGAAGAATCTGGATTTAGTTTAGATTTGTTTCCTATGGTGGGGATATCCAGAACTAGAGGACACAGCCTCAAAATTGAGGGATGGCCTTTTAAAATGGAGGTAAGGAGAATTTTTTTTAGCCAGAGAGTAGTGAATCTTCTGCCATAAGCTGCAGGGGAGGCCAATTCTGTGGGTACATTTAACGTAGAAATTAATATTCTCCTGATCGGTCAGGGCATCGAGGATGTGGTGAGAAGTTAGGAGTATGGGGTTAAGTGGGATCCGGGATCAGCCATGATGGAATGGTAGGGCATACTCAATGGGCTGAGTGGCCTAATTCTGTTCCCTTGTCTTATAGTCTTATGGTCTAACGTGGATGTTGACTGGGCAATTTTTGCTTGAAAGGAAGTCTTCATTTGGGTCTAGTATCAGTTGTTGTTCTTTTTAAACCCTAGAGCTATTAACAATTTTGTAGTCTTTGTTGTTGAAAGTTGTCAGTTGTGTATGTGTAAATTCCTTTTAGATTTTTAATAATGGTTTGAATTGGAGATGTTTGAAAGGCAAATGCTTGGCTTTCAGAGATAAGATGTGACTGTGAAGTCCAAATTCCAAGTTACAGCATCTGTTTCATATGAAGTAATTGGGTTACAATTAGAAATCGGTTTCATATTTTTCAGTTTAAGGTAAAATTATTCAATGATGTTTATTTTTCCCAAGTGTAATTAAGCTTTACTTCCAGTTATAGCAAGCTACAGCACAGAAGCAGGTCTTCCAGTCCCTGCCAAACCATTTAAACTACCTATCCAAACTTGTCTTAAACATTGAAATCAAAATCATCTGCCACACTTGCACTGGCAGCTCATTCCAAGCTCTCACCACCCTCTATGCGAAGAAGTTACCTGTCATGTTACCATTAAACATTTCACCTTTGACCTTTAACTCATGATTTATGGACCTGTATTCCCAAGTCCCTTTGTTCTACCAGACTCCTCAGTGCCCTACCATTTGCTGTGTAAGACCTACACTGGTTGGTTCTTAATGCTTGTCTGCATTAAGTTCCATTTACCATTTTTTACCCCATTTTTCCAGTTGGTCCAGATCCCACTGCAATCCTCGCTGTCCACTACACCCCCAATCTTGGTGTCATCCACAAATTTGCTGATCCAATTGATCACATTGTCATCCAGATCATTGATATAGATGATAAACAATGATCCCAGTACCAGTCCTTGTATCACCCCACTAGACAGATCTCCAGACAGAGCGGCAACCATCTACTATCACTCTCTGACTTCTCCCACAAAGCCAATGTCTAATCCAGTTTATTACCTCATCTTGAATGCCAAGCAACTGAACCTTATTGACTAACCTCCCATGTGGGACCTTATCAAATGCCTTGCTGAAGTCCATGTAGACAACATCCACCACCTTGCCTTCATCAACTTTCCTGGTAAATTCCTTGAAAAACTCTAAGTTTAGTTAATCACAACCTACCATGCGCAAAGCCATTCTCAAAATCCTTAATCAGTCCATGTCTATCCAAATACTCATATATCCAATCCCTTAGAACATTTTCCAATAACTTTCCCACTACTCATACCAGGCTATAATTTACTAGTTTAATCTTAGAACCTTTCTTAAACTGTGGAACAACATTAGCTATCCTCCAATCCTCTGTATCTCACCTGTCACTAAGGATGATTTAAATATCTCTGCTAAGACCCCTGCAATTCCTGCACATGCCTCCGAGGGAACCCCTTGTCAGGCCCTGGGGATTTGCCCACCCTAATTTGCCTCAAGACAGCAAACAGTTCCTCTTCTGTAATCTGTATAGGGTCTATGAATGCAATGCCAATTGCTACACTCTGATAGAATCTGTGTCTATCTCCCAAGTAAATGCACATGCAAAAAATCCATTTAATATTTCCCCATCTCTTTTAGCTCAATGAGTAGATTATCACTCAGATCTTACAGAGGACCAATTTTGGCCCCTGCTTTTAAGATATCTACAGAAGTCAAACCACATCATCACATTTGCCAATGACACAACCGTGGTGGGTCTCATCAGCAAGAACGACGAGTCAGCTTACAGAAAGGAGGTGCAGCAGCTAATGGACTGGTGCAGAGCCAACAACCTGTCTCTTAATGTGAACAAAACAAAGGAGATGGTTGTAGACTTTAGGAGGGCACGGAGTGATCTCTCCCCACTGAACATCGACGACTCCTTGGTAGAGATCGTTAAGAGCACCAAATTTCTTGGTGTTCACCTGGCAGAGAATCTCACCTGGTCCCTCAACACCAGCTCCAGAGCAAAGAAAGCCCAGCAGCGTCTCTACTTTCTGCAAAGGCTGAGGAAAATCCATCTCCTACCCCCACCCTCATCACATTCTACAGGGGTTGTATTGAGAGCATCCTGAGCAACTGCATCACTGCCTGGTTCGGAAATTGCACCATCTCGGATCGCAAGACCCTGCAGCGGATAGTGAGTTCAGCTGAGAAGATCATCGGGGTCTCTCTTCCAGCCATCACTGACATTTACACTACACGCTGCATCCACAAAGCAAACAGTATTATTAAGGACCCCACGCATCCCTCATACAAACTCTTCTCCCTCCTGCCGTCTGGGAAAAGGCACCAGAGCATTTGGGCTCTCATGACCAGGCTGTGTAACAGTTTCTTCCCCCAAGCCATCAGACTCCTCAATACCCAGAGCCTGGACTGACACCAACTTACTGCCCTCTACTGTGCCTATTGTCTTGCTTATTATTTATTGTAATGCCTGCACTGTTTTGTGCACTTTATGCAGTCCTGGGTAGGTCTGTAGTCTAGTGTAGATCTTTTTTCTGCGTTGTTTTTTACGTAGTTCAGTCTAGTTTTTGTACTGTTTCATGTAACACCATGGTCCTGAAAAACATTGTCTCATTTTTACTGTGTACTGTACCAGCAGTTATGGTCAAAATGACAATAAAAAGTGACTTGACTTGACTTTGAAGTCCTTAGGATTCACCTTCACCTTGTCTGCTCGAGCAACCCCGTGTCTTCTATTAGCCCTCCTGATTTCTTTCTTTGTTCTGTTGCATTTGTTACACTCCATAAGTACCACATTTGTCCCTACCTGCCTTTACCTGCTATGCACCTCCTTTTTTTCCTAACCAGGGCCTTAATATCACTCAAAATTCAAAGTTCCCTAAACCTGTTGTCCTTACCTTTTATCCCGACAGGCACATACAAGCTTTATACTTTTGAAGGTCTCCCACTTACCAAGTACACCTTTTACCTTTTGTAATCTAAAATCACCTAAAGAAAGAAAGAAAATATGATGTAATTTAAGGAATTGTTGCCAAGTATTAAAACGTTTTTTTGTTCTCTTCCTTTGTTTAACCATGTTTCTGTTAATTAAATACTCACCCAAATTAAAATTGAAAGACATTATAAAGACCAAATTTCTACACATATATGCACAAATTTGGTTGATGTAGCAACTAACTTTTCAATCAAGCTTTCAAAGTTACAGAAAAAGGGTTTAAAAAGTGGCAATCACTTCTAGAAAACCACAAGAGGCAGAGCAAGAGAATGAGCAGTTTTGAGAATTTAAGAAATTACAGTATCTGCACAGCATGTGCAGATTTGAATTTAAGACTCTGTCTGACAGAAGCACAAATATTTAGCCCTGTTATTTTCTAAAACAATTTCTTACAAGGAGAGAATTACCTTAAGTCTATGGAAATGATCAAGTCATGATTGAAAAAAAAGTAAAACTGTACATCAAGGAATAAACATTTAATTGGAAATAGTACTGTATATTGGCACAAACTGTCTGTTCAACAATATTTACATTTGGGGCTTAGAAATAGACTATGCCCCATGTATTTTATGATATTTCTGGGACATTTTCAGGAGTTAAATTAATTGAATAAGGATTTGTTGGTAACTAGAGACAAATCAGAAAAAAAACTGTGTAATATTATAAACACATTATGAAAATACTATATTGAAAAGTAAAAGGTTGAATGAGATGACCACAAGCAGAGTAATTAAACAACATAATGGGAAGCTTTCAAAAACTGATGTTGCCATGTATTCTATTAGCCTGTATAAGGTATCAATATATATCATTAGATGTTTATTTAAGAGTTATAGAGTGTATAGAACTCTACAGGTCTATCTAGTTCATAACTATTAATCTGCCTAGTCCCATCAATTACACTTGAGTCATAGCCCTTGATATCCCTCGCATACGTACTTATTCAAACTTCCCTTAAATGTTGAAATCAAACCCATATCCTCCACTTCTGGCAGCAGCTTTTTCCACACTCTCACTACCTTCTGAGTGAAGATCTTCCCCCTCAGTATCCCCTTGAATCCTTATCTTTCACCCTCAACCTATGAGCTTTAGATCTAGTCTCACCCAGCCTCAGTGGATTAACAGGAGAAATTCTGCAGATGCTTGAAACCCAAGGCAACACACACAAATGCTGGATATTCTGGCTTTGGAGGAGGTGCAGAGGAGGTTCACCAGGTTGATTGCAGAGATGAGGGGGTTAGACAATGAGTAGAGATTGAGTCACCTGGGGCTGTACACACTGCAGTTCGGGTGAATGAGAGGAGACCTTATAGAACGTATAAAATTATGAAAGGGACACATAAGGTAGAGGCAGCAAAATTGTTCCCACTGGTAGGTGAGACTAGAACTAGGAGACATAGCCTCGATTCAGGACAGTGGATCTAGGACGGAGATGAGGAGGAACTGTTTTTCCCAGAGAGTAATAAATCTGTGGAATTCTCTGCTCAATGAAGCAGTGGAGGCTACCTCAGTAAATATATTTAAGACAAGGTTGGATAGATTTTTGCATAGTCGGGGAATTAAAGGTTATGGGGAAAAGGCAGGTAGGTGGAGATGAGTCCATGGCCAGATCAGCCATGATCTTATTGAATGGCGGATGGACTAGATGGCCCACTCCTGCTCCGAGTTCTTATGTTCTTATGAACTCAGCAGGCCAGGCAGCATCTATGGAAATGAATAAACAGTCAACTTCTCAGGCCGAGATCTTTCTTCAAGATAAAGCCTACTTGCATTTGCTCTAACTATACACTTCTTAATTTTTTATATCTATATAAAATCTCTCTTCATTCTTCAATGCTCTGGGGAATAAAGATCATAAGACCATTAGACATAGGAGGAGATTAAGGCCATTTGGCCTATCAAGTCTGAAACATGGAAACATAGAAAACCTACAGCACAATACAGGCCCTTTGGGCCAAAAAGTTGTGCCAAACATGTCCCTACCTTAGAAATTACTAGGCTTACCCATAGCCCTGTATTTTTCTAAACTCCATGTACCTATCCAAAAGTCTCTTAAAAGACCCTATCATATCTGCCTCCACCACTATTGCCAGCAGCCCATTCCATGCACTCACCACTCTCTGAGTAAAAAACTTACCCCTGACAGCTCCTCTGTGCCTACTTCCCAGCACCTTAACCCTGTGTCCTCTTGTGGTAACCATTTCAGCCCTGGGAAAATGCCTCTGACTATTCATATGATCATTGCCTCTCATCATCTTATACACCTCTATCAGGTCACCTCTTATCCTCCTTCGCTCCAAGGAGAAAAGGCCGAGTTCACTCAATCTATTCTCATAAGGCATGTTCTCCAATCCAGGCAACATCCTTGTAAGTCTCCTCTGCTCCCTTTCTATGGCTTCCATATCCATCCTGTAGTGAGGCAACCAGAACTGAGCACAGTACTCCAAGTGGGGTCTGACCAGGGTCCTATATAGCTGCAACATTACCTCTGGGCTCTTAAACTCAATCCCATGATTCATGAAGGCCATTGCACCATATCCTTTCTTAACTACAGAAGCAACTTGTGAAGCTGCTTTAAGTATCCTATGGACTCGGACCTCAAGATCCCTCTGATCCTCCACACTGCAAAGAGTCTTACCATTAATACTATGTCCTGCCATTATATTTGACCTACCAAAATGAAACACTTCACATTTACCTGGGTGGAACTCCATCTGCCACTTCTCAGCCCAGTTTTGTATCCTACCAATGTCCCGCTGTAATCTCTGACAGTCCTCCACACTATCCACAACACCCCCAACCTTTGTGTCATCAGCAAAATTACTAAGCCATCCCTCCACTTGCTCATCCTGGTCATTTCATCATGGCTGATCCTTTTTTTTTGAGAAGTCTCAATTGAACCTTTCTCTATAACTCAGGTCCTCAAGTTCTGGCAACATCCCCCCTTTTACCCTTTTAACCTTAAAAGCATGTCCTCAGGTGTTTGAAATTTACCCTGGGGGAAAAAATTCTGATTGTCTATCCTATGTAAGCCTCTCAAAATGTTATACACCTCTGTTGGGTCTTCCTCTAGCTCTGAGGCTGGGGAGAACAATCCAAGTTTGTCCATAGCTCATACCCTCTAATCCTGCAGCAACCTGGTGATCCTCTTCTGCAGCCTCTTTACAGTCTCCACGTCCTTCCTTTGACAGGGTTATCAGAAATGCACACACCTCTTCAAGGGCAGGCTAATTTAAGTGTTATAAAGTTGCAACATGACTTCCTTACTCTTCTATTACTCTCCCCTCCATTGAAGGCAAGCATGCCATATGCTTTCTTTATCACCTTATCCACCTTTTGATGAACTATGGACCTGCACCTCAAGATCTCTCTGTACCTAAATGCTATTAATGGGTCTACCATTAACTGTTCATTTGACCCCCAAAATGGAATGCCTCACACTTACTCTATCTGCCATCTCTCTACCCATATCTGTAACTGATCTATGGCTCATTGAATTATTTGACAGTCCTTTACACACTGTCCATCACCAATCCTGGTGTCATCCACAAACCTACTAATCTTCTCATCAACATTGATAGATAGCACAAACCACAAAGGATCCAGCACCAATCCTTGCAAAACACTCCTGGTCACAGACCACCAGCCAGAATAACAGCCTCCCATCCATACTCTCTGTTTCCAATGTGAGCCAATTCTGAAGACAAACTTGCAAGATTCACTCTTAAATCAACTTTAACTTTGGAATTGGCCTACAATGAGGTATCATGTCAAAAGCCATACTAAATTCCATGTCGACAACACCCACTGCCTTAACCTTATCAAGATCCTTTGTCACTTCTTCAGAAACCTTGATCAAGCTTGCAAGGCATGACCAGACCTGCACAAAGCCATGCTGGTGGTGGTCCCTAAGCAAATCATACCTTTCCAAATATGCATAAATCCTATCTCTCAATATCCCCTCCAATAATTCCCCTACCATTGACTTCAGACTCACTGGACGGATAACCACTTCAGTGCTTTTCAGAAGATCCAGAACTATGTCCTTAATCTCAAAATGTTGCAGCACATTAGCATGTCCCACTCTGTCTTTATGATCTTCCAAATCTAGAAAGAACAGCTATTAATAACTTGACCACAACATAAAACACTGACTCATGTAAAATCAAGCAGGGATCTCTAGACTCCCTTCATTCTTTTGAATATCAGTTAAAAACCCAAGTAAGGTCTCCATTGGATCAAGTATGTGCCATGATAGTGAGATGTTATGCTGAGTGAGCAAATTTGAGTGATAGAATGCATGGTTAATTTGCACTGAAGGGTATCTCCAAAATGCACAGGATAATGACAATAATTTCCCATTGTTTAACAAGGCACAGGGGTGACAGATAACTCTGCCTGAATCATATGACACTGACACATACTCTACAGAAAAACTGATTTTAAAACATGTATGTATTTCTCAGAGTAACCATTCCTGGAAGTAAAAAGGTACGTTGAGTTTCATATGAGACAGTCAAAGTAAAGGATGATCACTCAGTGGATGAGCATTAAAGAATTTCATGTCTGTATTCACAGTGAAGAGTATGAAGTTAAAGCAACTAACTTAGAAATTAAGGACTGCTACAAGTAAGTTGGAAAAAAACAGTGAGATTAGTCATGGGGTGGGTTTAATAACTTAATATAGCCATCACTTTGTCCAGATGAAGCAAAATGAAGGATTTTTATTTACTTTATTATAAGCACAGTAGAAATACATTTACAAGCTAACAGGCAGGTTTCTAATCAAGAAAGTTGATCTCTCAATGCTTATAACACATTATTTAGATAAATTTTTACAGAGGAAAGGATGTTGCAAAGGAAAGTGTTGAATTGTTTTACTTTACCATGACTCTATAACAAAGAAAAACTGCTTTCAACTTAAAAGTGTTTTTAATATAAAAGTCTTAAAAAGATGGCTTCCGGCTGAAGCTGTCAAGAGCAGGCTGAGTGTGGTCCTAGTTGATCTTGTTCAGAGATAATGGAATAAACTATAATGCTAATACAATGGGATAAATATGGGTTCCAGCCATTCTGACAGATAAACAGCATCAATTCATTTAAACGCATGCTGTTAGAAAGAAACTAAAGAGTTGGGTTATGGACTTGAGCAAGATGAGAGACAGAGGGAAGGCATGACGAAGACAATTTGAAAATTAGCTCATCAAGAAGAGGTTCATTATGATACCTGACAGTTTTAGTTTGGTCTGTCGGTGATTAGGTTAGTTGGAGCTCCTTGGGAAAGATACCTCCGTTAACATATGGAAGAGAAAGAGGGGAGAGCAACCAGCACTTCCTCAGTGGAACAAATGCTGTCCCTGGCCTGCCTTGGCTGGCATCTTGAATAGTTCAAGGCAGCAATCAAGAGAAATGTCTGATTGATTACTAACCCACTACTTCCTTCATGGCAACCATGCTGTAGATTTCTTGTCAAAACATCTGGGCCAACATTACTTTTGAATCACCTGTATGTCTTGTGTGACTTCTATATCACTCAGTTAACATAAAACTTTGGAATCCTCGGGGTATTTTGTGCTAAAATGAAAATAGAATCTTACAGTCTTTTATTCTTCTGCCCCTCTCATCATGATCCTTCCCATTTTAGAGCTGATAATTTTAATCTAACAATGTGGAGGCAATTGATCAGCTGGAAAGCCCTGCAGAGATGTGAGCATTTCTGCAGATGCAGGAAATCTGAAGCAACACACAAAATTCCATATAAAAATGACAGGGGGAGTAGGGAGGAGTACAATTTGGCACTCACCTGGACTCACCTATTTCCTGCCAACATGTGCTCCTCCTCTTTTTATACTGGCTTCTCTCTCCTTCCACTCCAGTCCAGATGAGGGTCTTGGTCCGAAACATCAACTGTTTGCTTCCCTTCATAGATCCTTCCTGACCTTTGGAGTTCCTTCAGCGTATTGTGTGTAGTTGGAAAGCTCCATTATTCCAGCTAATACTCACAGCAAGCACACCAGAATCTGACACAGCACATACTGCAAAAGTTTCCATAAAATCCAGACCAACAATAATGAGTTATTGAATTAGCTGTAATCCTAAGGTTCTTTTTATAATGTATAACGTTAATTTATTTTTGATCTTGTCTACATCCATGCATATAACACTAAGGATATTAGAGAGCTTTCAAGAGAATTCCTGAGAGAAAGCTTTCCTTGTGAGCCCAGCTTTACAATTGTAATTTTCTGGCCACTGCCTCAACCAAAGATCTATAATGCAGAGTGTGCTTCCTCTCTTGATGTCCCAACTACTCTGTAGCAGATGCCCTAATCAATCGTCCAATTAATATTTTTCATGTTATGTGCTATCAGTTAATTTTCCCTCCTTCTATCAATATAGATCATTTACATTCATTTTTATATTGCAGGTGATCTTCCAGCTTATTAAATCTGAAATTGGATACTAGCGGGACAGTGAGGCAAGATACTGTCTGTAAGCACAATGAGAAGAATAAACAGTAAAATGAAAAGGCTACAGTCACTTTAATAGTGGCTTCCCTTATTAAGGCTTCTGTATTTTTATCTGTGTTCCTAACTTAACAAAGATTACTGTGATTGGACAAGCCCTAGAGCAGGGATGGCCAACCTATGGCGCATGTGCCAAAAGTGTCGCATTGGATAATTAGAAGTGGTGCATTGCACCCCAATGATAATAATAAAAAGGTAAGCCTACTCATGCAAAAAGTATTAACCAAAAACCGATTTGTAGAAAAAAAATCTATAACAGGAATTCAAGTAGCTTAGAGCTAGAAATGGGTTTTACTGAGAATAAATCTAAAACTTAGCAATTATTCTTAGCGATTTTATTATTTCATGCACATCTTTTGGCGAATGTTATCTTCTTTCACATTAATCTGTTTTCAATTTTTAAAAAATGTTCAATGAGACTAACTAGGAGAGAAGGACTTTTGTTCTGTAGTCGTTCCATAACTGTTCAATACACGTTTGATACTTGTTTGATCCTGACACAAAAGGCGGCTGCACCAGCGGTTTTTTCCAGTCAGTTTACAATTGACACTCGAATACTGTGAAGTTGTGCTTTGTTCGTCATTTGCGAACATTTGCAGTTTTGTACTTTTTTGAAAATTAAGCCGTGTTTTTACATTCAGTTACCCATCACAGAGCAAACGAAAAGCAGAAAGTGATAGTAAGCATGCATTCAATGAACAGTGGGAAAATGAGTTCTTATTTATGGCGGGTCTGTCAGGAAAACCATGTGTATTGCTTGTGAAAATACTTCCTCACATCATAGAAGACTTGATCTTAATAGACACTGTAAAACACAACATCAGACTGAAGTAGAAGGAAAACTGAAGCTAGTGCTTGGGTCTGAGTTACAGAAAGAGTATGTGATTAAGAAAAAGGAAGAAATCAAAAAAAGACAAAATATATTTGTTGAAAGTGTCATTAAGGTAAGTAATGTTTATCTTTTTTATACAAAATCAATATATCATGTAAAAATGCTAAATATGTCTATATTAACATATTTTACAAGAATTGAATGGGGATACAAGAGTTGTACGGCACATCTGAACTCGTGCGTGAAAAAATTGACACATAGAATGTAAAAGGTTGGCCATCCCTGCCCTAGAGGAACAGTAGTGATCCCAATCCATTGCTATAACATTTCTGGAAAAGTGGCCAAATCATGTTTCTAAAAAGTCTGAAAATGCTTGAAACAGAGTATCAGAATGCCTTAACTTTCTTATAGGCCTTTTGTGATCACTTCGTAAAAATACAACTCCTTACAACAATTAATGGTCATGTTATATTTACATCTCACTGTCATTCTGATGCAAATACTGAGCACTTGTACACAGCCTCAGTTCAATGGTAGCATTCATACTTCTGATTGAAAAGTTTCAAGTCGCACTCCAGGACTTGAGTGCGTAATCTTAGATGGTGCTTCAGAAGTCAATTGTGTTGATGGGAAAACAGAGCCATTAACCGAATGTGCAAGTGACAAGAATAGATCTTGTAGATATGTATGCATGCTCCCCTGTCCAATATTAATCACTGGGCAGCACTGCATCCAATTTATTGGTTACTACTGATATGAGTGGAATGTTACAGCATGCAGGTCTGCTTTGAAGTATAATTCAAAGTGTGAAATGTTTATTAAATGGTATAGACATAGTTCATGATGTCCTATGAAAATATTGCATCAGGTTTTTTAGGCGTTTTTTAGGAGTTCTTGTTGACTCCTCCTGTAGGTCACCACAGGCATTATTTTTCTGTATGTATTGTTTTTGCTTTGAGGTAGTTGTCAGTCTGAAGTACAAACAAGAGTAATAGGCAGAGAGCTTAACAATGATATTTGGGCTTTGGTGAATAAGGCCATATGAGAGGAATTTATTTCATAATAAATGAAAAATGTTACATAAGTTCCCTGCAGAGGGTGATGCAGCCAGCCCAGTGCATCTGTAGGTGTGAACTTCCCATTATTCAGGACATTTACAGAGACAGGTGTGTAAAAAAAGGCCCAGAGGATCATTGGGGACCCGAGTCACCCCGACCACAAACTGTTCCAGCTGCTACCATACGGGAAACGGTACTGCAGCATAAAAGCCAGGACAAACAAGCTCTGAGAGACCTTCTTCCAGCAGGCCATCAACATGCTGACTCAACCATATTTCTATGTTATATTGTTACACAGACTATTTATTATAAATTGCTGTAAATTGCACATTGCACATTTAGGCAGAGACGTAACGTAAAGATTTTTACTCCTCATGTGTATGAAGGATGTAAGTAATAAAGTCAATACAATTCAATTCAAGCTTTTATAACAAAATACATTATTAAATGGCAAAAGTAAATGACAATGGAATCTATTTAATGGTCATTATTGTGACATGACTGCAGGGAAAGTCAAAGTTAGAAACCATATATTTTCAGAAAACCTGATGTTTAAAATAGAAAAAAGGAATAGTCCTAGTAATAAAGGATGAGATAAAGGCATGAAGAAATTACCATAAAACAGATTGACAACCAGCTACCGTGGGAATAGTTTATTGTTTTCATGGAGATAACTATTGTGTTAAACTGTATAAGTTAGGAAATTAGAGGTAAAGTAACAAAAGATATTGCAATAGTCATGAAGAATATCAACTTGCATAAAGCTAGGGAACAGCAAATTGGCATAATCTTGGAGAACTAATTCACGAGATATATTTGAGACTCTTTTCTACAGTATGTTGAAGAACTAACTAGAGAACAGGATGCTTTAGATCTCGTGTTTTGCAATGGGATTGGTGAAAAGATTATTAAAAGTAGAATGATCATAACATATTTTGCATGTGAGGATAATGTGATGGTGTCCAAATCTAGTCTAATATTTAAACAAAACCAATCTTGAAGATTTGAGAGACAATTTTGTAACTTGGCTAAGTTACACTGAAAAATCACATTAAAAGAGAGGATAACAGGTTAGGAATGTCAAACATTTAAAGAAAGCAATTATCATTCTTATGAATTATGTATCTCTTGAGAAATACGAACACCACCAAAACATGGTAACTATGGAAGTCAAACATAATATTAATTTAAGACATGAAACTTACAATGTCATCAGAAATTGACAAGGTTCTACAAAAAGAATAGATGATCAAAAGTAATACAGGGAGATAAAGAAGAACATAAAAATAAACTAGCAAGAGACACAGCACAGATTCTAAGATTACAAGGGAGAGATCTTCAGAGCTAGAGGAAATATGAAGAAGGAATTCTTCTTCACAAACTCATATCAGATTGTCACTTTAACACCCGCTTGGATAGTTGCATAAGTTAATTGCATGCTGCCTCTGAAATTTATCCCTTTGACATCAAAGGGGGAAATGCAAAGACAGGAACTATACAGCATATTACCTAATATCATTAGTAAACAAATTGCTCAATATTTTTAAGGACTAAATTTAAAAGTACATATGGGAAATGCTGGCAGTTACATCCCAAGTAGCTAGGATTATACTGTAACTTGCGCTTCACCTAGCAGCTTAATATGGGGGGGTGATAAATACGTTTAAGATGGCGCCAGTAACTGGCGACTCTGTGCGTGCTCTCCCAAGCAAACTGCCCTCTACACTATCCTATACGCAAGAAACTCTTCTAAACCTCCAATTTGCTAAATCTAGCAAGATCAACAACACCCTGGCGAAGTTACTGACCCAGCTGGAGATCATCGATGCGCCAGAATTGCTTCAACTCCAGACCGTACCTGGACACGATTGTCGAGGCTTGGTCCGAGGTCCACCACGTTCCCGGAGACCGGCAGCCTACTACCGTGTCAAAACGCCTGGAGACATGGCCCATTCCGACCAGCACCTCTCTGAAGCAAAGGAGCACAGAAGTGATTTTGGAGACCTCAAGATTCCCCAAATGCTTCCCCAGAGCGACCACCATAGAGTCTCATTGGTGGCCATCCACAGCTGCCAGAAGTGAGGCCTCCACCACCAACCTCAGAAATCGAGCCTGGGGCTTGGCTGGAGTGGAGGCCTCTGCAACATTGACACAGTTCACGAACTTGTTTCAGCCGGCAGCCCAGCCCTCCGGGATTAAGTGTCGGCTTCGGGGTGCAACCCGACTGACAGCCCGGGCCCCCGACAGTTGGAAGTGGCAGCGGAGCCTCCCCGTCACTTGGCCCGACTTGGAGTGCCGGACAACGCGACCCGCCGATCGATCCCCGCGAGACACATCCACCAACCTCAAAGAGCTGCCAACATCACACTGTGTCGATAGAAATCTGGATAGATGCACAAATTACCAAGGAAGCGTGGGAAAAGAGCTGGGCTGCTGGTCAGATTGAAGCGGAGGGGCTTTAGGATCCCTCTGCCCACCATCCTACTAGCTAATGTGCAAGCCATAGAGAACAAGGTGGATGATCTTAAAGGGAGACTCGCCCACTGCAGGGAGATGCAGAACTGCTGTGTATTCTGTTTCACAGAGACCTGGCTCTCCCCTGCCACCTCCTACGGTGCCATCTGACCAGAGGGATTTTCGATCTATCGGATGGCATCTTCGGGCAAGATGAAGGGAGTTGGAGTCTGCCTTCTGTTCATCACTGCGTGGTGCTTGGACGCAGTGGCACTGACAAGCTCCTGCAGTCCAGACCTGGAACACTTGTCGGTGAAGTGTCGTCCTTATTATCTGCCACAGGAGTTCACCTCGGTAATACTGACAGCGGTCTACATTCCCCCCCCAGGCGGACGTGGAGTGTGCTGTGAATACACTGTATGCCAACATTGGTGAACTTGAGACAGGTATCCAGAGGCTTTGCTCATTACAGCTGGGGACTTTAACCAGGCCAACCTCAGAAAAGTGCTGCCAAAGTTATACCAACATGTCTCGTGCTCCACTAGAGGCCCAAATATACTTGACCACTGCTACACAGCAGTCAAGGATGCCTACCGTTCTGTCCAACGACCTCACTTCAGAAAATCAGACCATCAGGCCGTACTCCTCCTCCCGGCTTACAAACAGAAACTGAAGCGGGAGGTCACGTTGTCAAAAGTGGTGTCGCGTTGGACAGAGGAAACGGATGAGGTTGTCCATGACTGCTTTGAATCGGTGGACTGGTTAGTATTCAAGGACTCAGCAGCTTACTTCAATGAGTATGCTTCAGCTGTCATGGACTTTATCTGGAAATGCACTGAGGATTGAATGTCTCACAAGATGATCCGGGTATTCCCTAACCAGAAGCCTTGGATGAATTTTCAGGTCCAGTCCCTTTTGAAGGCTAGAACTGTGGCTTTTAGGACTGGAGATACCAGTCGCTACATGGAATCCAGGCGTGAACTCCAGAAAGCCATTAAGGGCGCCAAGAGGCAATATTGAGCCGAGTTGGAAGCCCAGGCTAACCAGAGGAATGCCAGTAGACTATGGCAGGGTCTAAATGAAATCACTGGGTGCAAAGAAAAGGCTGGGAATATCAATAACTGTAGCACTTCTCTTCCTGATGAAATTAAGTATTCTATGCAAGATTCAAACAGAAGAGGAGCGTCCCGCTCCCTCTGGATGAACCGGACCTGGTGGCATCAAGATTCATCGTCACCGAGGAAGACGTTAGAAGAGCCTTCCTGAAGATAAATCCAAGGAAGGCGACGGTCCCAGATGGCGTCCCAGGGCAGGTTCTCCGGGCCTGTGCAAGCGAGCTAGCTGGAGTGTTTGCTGACATCTTCATCTCCCTGCTTCAGTCTAAGATCCCCTCGTGTTTTAAGAAGGCAACGATAATCCCGGTGCCGAAGAAAAGCAAGGTGGCATGCCTGAATGACTACTGACCTGTGGCTCTGACATCAATTGCTATGAAGTGATTCGAGTGATTGGTTATGGCACACATCAACCATAACCTTCCGGTCAACCTGGACGCTTTGCAATTCGCCTACCGGAGCAACAGGTCAACAGTAGATGCCATCTCTCTGGCACTACATTCCCCCTTAGAACACCTGGAGAATAAAGATGCATATGTAAGGCTGCTTTTCTTTGACTACAGCTCTGCCTTTAATACCATCATTCCAAATAAACAGATTCCTAAGCTCCAGAACCTGGGTCTTATAGCACTCAGATCTGCAACTGGATCTTCAACTTCCTCACAGACAGGTCCCAGGCTGTAAAAATAGGGGACAAGCTCTCCCCTACAATCACTCTGAGCACCGGTGCCCCACAAGGCTGTGTACTCAGCTCCCTGCTGTGCTCACTGTACACCCATGATTGTGTAGCCAAGTTTCCATCAAAATCAATATATAAGTTTGCTGATGACACCACAATTGTAGGCTGCATCTTGGGTAATGATGGGTCTGAGTACAGAGAGGAAATTAAGAACCTGGTGGCATGGTGCAAAGACGATAACCTATCCCTCAACGTCAGCAAGATGAAGGAATTGGTTGTTGACTTCAGAAGAAGTAGCGGCCCACATGACCCCATCTACATCGGTGGTGCGCAGGTGGAACAGGTCAAAAGCTTTAAGTTCCTTGGGGTGAATATCACAAATGACCTGACTTGGTCTAACCAAGCAGAGTCCACTGCCAAGAAGGCCCACCAGCGCCTTTACTTCCTGAGAAAGCTGAAGAAGTTTGGCCTGTCCCCTAAAACCCTCACTAATTTTTATAGGTACACCTTAGAAAGCATTCTTCTAGGGTGCATCACAACCTGGTTTGGAAGTAGTCCTGTCCAAGACCGGAAGAAGCTGCAGAAGATCGTGAACATAGCAGAGCACATCACACAAACCAATCTTCCATCCTTGGACTCACTTTACAACACACGCTGTCAGAGCAGTGCTGCCAGGATAATCAAGGATAAGTCCCACCCAGCCAACACACTTTTTGTCCCACTTCCCTCCGGGAAAATATTCATGAGCATGAAGATTCATATGGCCAGATTTGGGAATAGCTTCTTTCCAACTATGATAAGACTGCTGAACAGATCCTGACCCGGATCTGGGCCGTACCTTCCAAATATCCGGACCTGACTTGCACTGCCATACTTAGACAATAGACAATAGGTGCAGAAGTAGACCATTCGGCCCCTCGAGTCTGCACCGCCATTCTGAGATCATGGCTGATCATTCACTATCAATACCCAGTCCCTGCCTTGTCCCCATATCCCTTGATTAATAGACAATAGACAATAGGTGTAGAAGTAGACCATTTGGCCCCTCGAGTCTGCACCGCATACTTTCCCTTTCCTATTTTCTAATTATGATTTATAATTTATATTTTTATTATATTTACTTCAATTTGTACTTCGCTCCACGAAGTGCAGAAACAAATATCACTGTGATGATTGTACTCTCTAGTATCAATTGTTTGGTGACAATAAAGTATTTGTATAACCCCCTCCCCCGCTCCCCCAGCCTGGCCAAACTTAAGAAATCTCGTTTGGGTGGATCCTACGTGATGTGTCCTCTGTTACAAATCAGTACCCTGAAATAACAAACAGTGCACAATATGCGATTAAACAATTAAGCTTTATAACTCTTACTTTGACTATATGGTTAGTAGAGAAACAAAATAAAAGGGAAAAAAAGGGCCCAATCTTATTAACAGTCTGTGCACAAAGTTGCAGCTCACTCATACGTCGATCGGTCCCCATCGACCTCCTCCGATCGTCACTCCCCTTCGGACCATCGCTCCGAGTCCAGGGCAACAAAATCCTGATTGGCTAACTTGCATCCCACAGTCCTATTGTCTTCAGCCATAACCCGAACATTGCTGCTACAGGGAAACCATTACCTCAGCAGTGAATATTACAAAGAAGTCATTACATTAGCCGTGAAACCTTACAGCACGTTACAATATTTTAGGAAGTTTGCAGCAATCACCCCAAAAAGAGGCCTCCGATGGTCAGGGTCAACCATGGATGTTGTGTCCTGGTTGTCTAGACATGCAAGCCAGGACAGTACAATATGGAGAGCAAGCTGTTACCCATGTAGCAGCTCCCCCTCTCCAGACATCTGATGAACCCAAAGGAAGAGCAGGGACCGACACAGTTTGGCACCAACAGCATCGCAGGAGTTGCCAGTGTTGAACTCAACGTAGGACTGCCTTTGGGACTCCAGCTCTGGAATTTTCCCTTGGGGTTTACTCCCGAATCCTTCCCCATGAGTGGGTATAGTCACAAGGCAGTGGAAGTTTGAGATCAGTTTTCTATCTCCTAGATGAGCTGCTAACCACAGCTGCCGAGCCCCATCTGCCCAAAATAATAAGAAATTATATTATTATAAACTGGCAACACTTACTTTTAGAGAAGCTGCCTGCTGAACCATTACCATGTTAACTAAATGAAAAAGTATCAATCCCATTCAAGGAGTAACAGCAATGAAAGACGGTAAGTAAAAATGATTTTTGTTTTTTTTAACTGAGTTTGTTCTTTGAACTGATTAGAATTGTTTAACAGTGTGTTTTTTAACTTGCTTTAATATTATTTTCACATTATTTCAAAATATTTGAATTATTTAAACTTCCTCACAGCTTTCGACATGATTGCATTACCTTGCACACAGCTCTGCTGCCAAATATTTTTTAAGGTGACAGATTCAGGCACCAACACAGTTCAAGAAAATGTTAAGTCCCCATCAAGTATACATGTCACTCATTAAGTAAAGGCAACATGGTCTAATGAAAGGAAAGTCATTTTGACCTACCTGTTAACATAGTTTAACAACTGAGTGTAGTATATTCCAGTTTTTAGAAGTACTACACTAGAGGTGTATTTAATGGAAGATGACTCATCATGGAATAAAGATAATCTATCAATATGGGCTGGGAATTCCAATGCAAACAAGCAATGTTGGAGTGATTTTCAGCATTGCTTGGTGTGACTAATAGGATGCCATAAGGATCAACTCTTGGATCCCAGCTATTTACACCTTGTAACAATTTAAATGAGCGACCCAACTGCAATAGAACTGTATTCCTACACATGCAGGACTGAGTGAGAAATAAGCTTTGATGAAAGTACGAAAAGAAGGGAAAAGAATAAAGTGAAAGGGCATATGAAAGATATAATAGGAGGAATTTGTATATTTTGGTAGCAAAATGGGCCAGAAATTCAGTGAACTTATTAGTCATTCTTACTCCAGCATGTTGGTCCATGGCCTCCTCTACTGTCACAATGAGGCCACTCTTAAGCTGCAGGAACAACACTTTCATATTCCTTCAGTGTAGCCTCCAACCTGATGGCATGAACATCAATTTCTCTAACTTCCAGTATTTTCTGCCTCCTTGTTTCCTCTTCTTGATTCCCCACTCTGGCTTCCCCTTACTTCTTCTTCTCTCCTCACCTGTCTATTACCTTCTACTCATGCTCCTCCTTCCCTTTCACACCTGGTGTTCTCTCCTCTCCTATCTGATTCCTTCTTCTTCAGCCCTTTACCTTTTCTACCCATCACCTCCCAGCTTCTCACTTCATCCACCTCCCCCCACCCAACTACCCCTCCCCTCACCAGGTTTCACCTATCACCTTCCCCCTTTTTATTCTGGCTTCTTCCCCTTCTTTTCCCAGTCCTGATGAAGGATCTCAGCCCAAAATGGTGACTGTTCATTCCTTTCTATAGCTGCTGCCTGACCGGCTGAGTTCCTCCAGCATTTCATGTGTTACTCAAGGTTACCAGCATCGGCAGAATTTCTTGTGTTTATGACTTGTGAGTCATGGCAGCTGGTGCATAATTGGTGTCGTATAATTCTATTGCCAATGGGACCAAGTGCAATAAAGAATAACTTGGGTTATGAAACGCACACAAAGGCCTTTCCTTAGGAACTCATGTCATTATGGAGGTAGTGGGTAGGGTGCAGTTATGGGAATTTACAGAATTTAAGGCTAAAGGCTAGGAAGAAGGATCAAACCAACAATCAGAAGAGAATTCGGATCTCAAGGATTTGGTCAAGGCAGTTGGGGTCAGGTGGAGGAGAAATCATGATCAGATCTTGGCAGAAAGGACATTGGGGCCATATACCTCATTGTATCTGGTAAATTCATGGAATTCTGTACCTTGGGTTGTGGTTGCTTCGTGATTGGACATGTTCCTTTCAATGTTTAGTAGAGTTTTGACCCTTAAGAGAGGTGTAAATAGTGGAAAATGGAATTGATGCAAGACTTCAGACATAATATTACTGAAGGAAAACAGACTCAAAGCATTGCATGATCTATTTGTTCTTACAATCTTGAAATTAGTCTGATGATAATTAAATCAAACCACATTCATGCTGAACGTCTCCAGTGTCATTGACTCAGCCTTATGTTGGTCTGCGGTGAACTCGAAAGCCAAGATACGTTCCATATAATGGTCAGCTTTACACAAAAGCATATCATTACTTCAAATGCATACAGAAATGAACATGTTTCTCTACAGGCTACTGACATGTTTTGTGAACTAAGTCTTAATCTACTATAAAAAATCTATAATGTCTGCGAAGAGACATCATGAGTTTAGAGTTAATACAAGTTAATTTGATGTAAAGGTTCACTTCAACTAATAAGTTTTGTTCAGTACTGGAGCTTGTTTGTTAGCCTTCAATTATTCTTTCAGATGCTGCTCTACAAATACATTCTCAAGAAAGTTGTATTGATTAGGGTTTAATCTAAAATGGAAGTAAAGATGATTGCAATACACAGATGATCTGTAATAAAAGCAATGCTGCACTTTAATTCACATGGTTGATAACGGCCATTATAGACATCATTTAAAAGGTGTTTAAAAGTTCATCATTATCCATAATGGAAGTTAGTAAGACCTTGTAGCAGAAATAGAACTAATTGCAATCAATAACGGAAACAGACTTGGTAGCAGTCTGGGAGCATTAAAGTTTGGTTCTTTAGTGCTGATAATGGTTCAGAAAAGCTTAGTGATAAAATAAAATGACAATAATTGGGTTGGTTGTATGCTGGAGATGTTAGTACAGATTTTGTTGTTGGAAGGAACAGAAAGCTATGATTATAGTCTATAAATATTGGTGCAATGATAGAAATCTATACTACAATGAGAGCTGATGTTAGGGTCTAAAGAATATAGAAATAACCCTAATTTATTGTCAATATTAAAGATTAGAGTTCTATTAACCAAACATATTGCACTGTAGGGTTATTTAAAGAGTTACTGTTCTACTTTAGTTCCTTAAGTTAAAACCACTGTTGGAGTACTTGTAGAATAGTTCAAATAATATCCTCCCTGCAGAAATCCAAATACTGTCACTAATCAGACAATATTTTCTTCTTTGGCATCCACTTGTTATTGAAGATGACTTATTTCTACTTGGAAGAGCTCTGGTTTTATTGGTTCTGAGATGGCGAATGAGGCCAGCATAAAGCAGGTGAGCACCTCGTCAGGTGGTCCACTCCTTCCAACATTGAAGCATTCCTCCTGCGTGCTCCCAATGCGTGGAGTCAAAGTTTTCAATACAATTACTAATGCTCCTCCTCATTTTGGGCAGTGATAGGCCCCAAATTCCTAGGAGTCTGAATGTAAGATCTACGCTTTTGCAAACTGTTCATGGGAAATTTTGCATTTATGAAGATCCTATGTCTGTATTTCGATAGTTCATCGTCAACAAAGCTAGAGCATTAATGATAGTGACCTACATCATCAGATAGCTTCCTTCCTGTGGCTTGTTTCAAACAGGCAATCTGTGAAGTATTCCACACATATTGGCTATAGCCCAGATAATCAGAAATCACTGGCATATGTCATGAAATTGGTTAACTTAGCAGTACAATGTAATACAGGATAATATAGAAAGAAAAGGGATTTCTAGAAGTATATATATATTAAATAGTTAAATTTTTAAATAGTAGTGCAAAAACAGAAATAAGAAAAAGTGAGGTAGTGTTCATGGGTTCAATATCCATTTAGAAATCATATGGCAGAGGGAAAGAAGCTGTTCTTGAATCAATGTTGTGTGCCTTCAGGCTTCCGTTCCTCCTTCCTGATGGTAACAATGAGAAGATGACACATCCTGGACGGCATCTTTCTGAGGCACTGCTCTTTAAAGGAGGACAGTATTAAGGCAGCAATGATGTCCATGAACTAATACTACACACAGCCTGAATATTCATCCCTCCTGAAGATTGAAAGGCAGAAAGAAAAAGCCAACGTGTAAATAATTACCCAACCCTTACATGGAAATCCTATCCTCCCAGCTTACTTCCTGATTGATTTCATTGCAGAGCGGCAGTGTTCTCATACTACAAGCAAGCAAGACTTTTTGATGCTCTTCCTGAGTTTACAGTTGTTACTCTGATATAGGACACCATCTGTTATCAAACCCTCATATCACCCAGGTTGTCGCACAATGCAACTTGTAGAGGTCACAACTCCTTGGCACTTCTGTTGCAGCAGTGAAATAGCCTGTTCTTGGTTACCTTCGGCTAATCTCCTGGCGATTTATTAACCATCTAGTTCTTGCAACCTTTATTGCTGGGAGTAGAGTTCTAGTTCTTCTCTTAAGTCAGTCCATAGACAGGTGCAGTGAATGGCTGACAGTATCTGATTGTGGTGATTTACACTTCTTCAGCAGTACTTTCAACTTCAATATTCTCTGCCTTTCCATTATTCTGTGAAAATTGAAATGTTGCTGTTGGGTGATCAGAAACCCAAGCTCTTTGAGAACTTCACTAACCTGTGTTCTGGACTTCAGGCTAGGTATTTTCATGATACCATCATTTGACCTTGTAAATGACTATCCATGAGCTGGTGTTCTCCTTGTAATCTCCATTTCAGAAATCAGAAAAACATTCATTCTACAACAATACTTTATCCCACCTTGGCGAAGCATGCATGACCTGACATCTGTCTCGGACATGCCTGGGACTTAATGAGAGTAAAGCGTTTTTCATGGTTAGTTCTTTTCTAGAAACCTGTACAGAATCTCTGCAGCTCCTTTCATCCCTGACCAGCAGATATTTCATCTTATTCAGTGGAGATAACTATTGATTGCCAGATGCATGGGACGAACATGTTCTGCCATTTTATGCATTTAAGGATTGGGAACAAAGACCTTGCATGTCCATCTCATCATTCAAGGCAATGTAAAGTCTGAGTTCATGTTTAAACGGATACTGTGCCTCTTTCCATTTGGAGTGAATCACTACTTCAGCTTGTTTGGTAGTCTCCCTGTTCAGCCCCTTTATCCTGTATTCAGGGTGAAGAGTTCAAAATTATTTAATAGTTGAAATTCTCCTGACTGAAATTTAGGGAATAAAGAGCACAGAAGTAGACAGTAAAGCGCAGGATTCCAGTGAGTGGAAAGATGCAGGTGAGCAGAAGGTCACTTATAATATTGTTAAACTCTGCATCCCTTTGCTGTCTTGACTTCTGCTGTAACTGGCTTAATACTACAGTGCCTATAAACAGTATTCACCCACCCCCCACCCTTTGAAGTTTTCACATTTTATTGTTATACAACATTGAATCACAGTGAATTTAATTTGGATTTTTTTGACACTGATCAACAGAAAAATACTCTTTTGTATCAAAGTAAAAACATATCTCTACAAAGTGATCTAAATTAATTATAAACATAAAACTCAAAATAATTGATTGCATAAGTATTCACCCCCTTTTAATATGACACACCAAATCATCACTGGTGCAGCCAATTGGTTTTTGAAGTCACATAACTAGTTAAAAGGAAATCACCTGTGTGCAGTGAAGGTGTTTCAATTGATTGTAGTAAAAATATACCTGTGTCTAGAAGGTCCAGCAGCTGGTGAGTCAGTGTCCTGGCAAAACCTACACCATGAAGACAAAAGAACACTCCAAGCAACTAGACAGAAAGGTAATTGAAAAACACAAGTCAGGAGATGGAAACGAGAAAATTTCCAAGTCACTGAATATCCCTTGGATTACAGTTAAGTCAATCATCAAGAAACAGAAGGAATATGGTGTTATGTTACTTCTGTTTAAACGTACAGTGGGTTAACAATGAAGAATCATATTCTGGAAGAATTAGAGAACTTTTATTTACACTAATAAACAAACATGTCTTAACCCATCCATGTGCTGGAACATTCTGGCAATCCCGTGCATGCTCAATGCTCTGTCTAACCATATACTCGCACATCATTTCACGTGATTTCACTACGTCTTCTTTTCCTTAAAAAGAAAAACAATTAACAATGTTAAAAAAGCAAATACATAATTCACCTCCTAAGTAGACCTCCTAAGTGGTACACACAGATCTTCACGTACAAACAAGCTGAATGAACTCAGCAGGTCGGGCAGCATCTGTTGAAACGAGCAGTCAACATTTCAGGCTAAGAACCTTCGTCAGGACTGAAGAAGGAGGTGGGGGGGAGGGTGGAAGGTGCCAGGTGAAAAACCATTCAGAGGAAAGATCAAGGGGTGGGGGAGGGGAAGCAGGGAGGGGATAGGCAGGAGAGGTGAAGAAGGAATGTAAGGGGAAAGCACTGTGTAGTAGAAAGCGGCAGAATCATGAGAGAAGTGATGGGCAGCTGGAAGAGGAGGCAGAGTGAAAGTGGGATGGGGGAAGGGAGAGGGAGAGAATTACCAGAAGTTGGAGAATTTGATGTTCGTACCAAGGGGCTGGAGACTACCCAGTCGGTATATGAGGTGTTGCTCCTCCAACCTGAGTTTGGCCTCATCATGGCAGTAGAGGAGGCCATGTATGGACATATCCGAATGGGAATGTGAAGCAGAGTTGAAGTGGGTGGCAATCAGGAGATCCTGTCTGTTGTTGCGGACGGAACGGAGGTGCTCAACGAGGCGGTCCCCCAATCTGCGTCGGGTCTCGCTGATGTAGAGGAGGCCACACCGGGAGCACCGGATGCAATAGATGACCCCAACAGACTCTCAAGTGAAGTGTTGCCTCACCTGGAAGGACTGTTTGGGGCCCTGAATGGTGGTATGAGAGGAGGTGTAGGGACAGGTGTAGCACTTACGCGTAGGGATAAGTACCCTGTGGGAGATCTGTGGGGAGGGACGTGTGGACCAGGCAGTCACGGAGAGAACGATCCCTGCACAAAGCAGAGAGGGGTAGAGAGGGAAAGATGTGTTTAGTGGTGGGGTCCTTTTGAAGGTGGTGGAAGTTGCGGAGGATAATGTGCTGTATCCAGAGGCTGGTGGGGTGGTAGATGGGACAAGGGGAACATGGTCCCTGTTGTGGTGACGGGAGGATGGGGTGAGGGCTGAAGTGCAGGAAATGAAGGAGATGCGGGTGAGGGCATCATGGATGACAGCAGAAGGGAAACCATGATTCTTAAAGAAAGAGGATATTTGAGATGTCCTGGAATGGAAAGATCTTGTGTTTCCTTTTTATTATTTACATGTTTTGTCTTGTCTGCATCCATTAACTGAATCTCTGAAGTAGGCTCTTTCTTGAGGTCTTTGTGATTTCTTCTTATCACTGCTCCCTCCTCTGTTTGGACCATGTATGATCTGGGTTGTACTTCTTCAAGTACTGTAGCTTTCTGTGTCTATGTGTTCGCTTTGTCTTGTATTCTTACGTCATCTCCCTGATGCAGTTCAGGTAATGGACGAGAACGTCTATCAAAGTATGTTTTCTGCTTTGCTTTCCATCTTTTCACTTGTTCACCTCCCTCTGTTCTCAGAAGGCTCTCATCCATTGGCAGATTGGATCTCAAACGGCGTCCCATCAAGGGCTGAGCAGGTGAAAATCCACATTCAAGTGGAGTACTGCGATAGGCTAATAAAGCTTTTTAAAAATCACCTCCACTATTGTTTGCTTTGTGCATCAGTTTCTTGGTCATTCCTACTGACTTCTCAACTAATCCATTGGACTGAGGGAGAAATGGACTAGATGTTGTATGAACAAAGCTTCATTCCTGAGCAAAATGTTTCATGCATTCACTACTGAATTGTGGACCATTGTCTGTGAAAACTTCATCAGGTACACCATGGCTGGAAAAAACTGATTTCATGCATGTAATTACATTCTCTGCAATCATTCTGCCCAGGCAACACACTTCAGGATACAATGAGTAATAATCTGTTATTAATAGAGAGTCTTTGTTTGTTAGTTATAAAAAGATCGACACCTACCTTCTGATCGGGTCTGCGAGGATTCCGATGTAGATGCAGTGACTCCTTAGAGTTGCTAGGTTGGTACTTAAAGCATATTTGACAAGAAGGCACCAATTCTGCAATCTCTTGATTCATCCTGGACCAAAACATCACTTCCCATGCCCCTCTCAATGCCTAGGTGGCCTTCATGAATTTTATCAAGCATTCCTTTACAGAGACTTTTAGATATAACAATTCTACTACCTTTGCACAATATCTCTTCCACAACGGACAGTTCTGATCTGTGGTTCCAATAATCTTGTACTACTGAGGTACAGTCATGCCTATTATCTGACCATCCATCCAACACCACTTGTATTAACTGATTGAGAATTTTGTCCTTCTCTGTCTCCAGACACAGCAGTTCCAACTTTTTGGGAGCAATAAGTACAGTTTCCATGACCGTATCAATGAATACCTGAACATCAATAACGTTCCTGTTCCTGTGACAGCTCTGGAAAGTGTGTCAGCTGTGTACATGAATTTTCCAGGTGTGTATGACACATTTAATGCATATCTTTCCAATTTGATCATCATTCACTGAATTCACAAAGGACAGTCACTTAAAGGTTTGTTAACCAATGCAAACAATGGCTTATGATCAGTTTCAACATCAATAGATTGCCCTGACACAAAGTGATGAAATCTCTCACAAGCAAACATAATGCTGAGCAATTCTTTTTCAATTTGGGCATACCTTATTTCTGGATCAGGTAATGAACGAGATACATATGCCACTGGTAGCCACTCCTGATCATGTTTCTGGAGTAATATTGACCCCTAAGCCCACTTGCGATGCATCACATGAGATTTTGATGGGCCTCTCAGCATCATAACATTTCAACACAGGTTCCTTTGTGAGTACTTTCTTGAGCTTTTGTCATGCCTTCTCCTGTTCATGATCCCAGCTCCATTCATTTCTCTTTTCTGTTAGCTGCCTCAATGGAACAAGCTGTCCCGAGAGATTGGGTATAAATTTTCCCATGTAGTTGACCATTCCATAAACCTCTGAACATCCTTTTTACATTGTTGTCTTGGCATGTTCTCAATAGCAGAAACCTTCAATGTATCAGGATGCACACCCACTTTGCTGATGATATCACCCACAAATGCAAGTTCAGTCACTCCTGCTTGACATTTTACTTTATTCAATTTCCGGTTAGCCTTGCCTGTTGCCTCAAAGACTTGTCCGAGCCTGGCGTCATGCTCTTGTTTAGTTGATCCTCAATTAATAATATCGTCCATGGATGTATCTACACCCCCAATGTGCTCATATAGCATGTGAATGGTTTTATGGTACACTTCAGGAGCTGATGCAATTCCAAACGGAAGCCTAAGAAAACAGAATTTGGCAAAAGGAGTGTTAAAGGTACACAATTTTGAACTTGGTTCATCTAATTTGAATTGCCAGAATCCAGAGGATGCATCTAATTAACTAAAATACTTTGCATTAGCAAACTGTGACATAGTTTCTTCAGGAGTGGGCAATTTGAAATGCTCTCTTTTAATGGCCCGATTCAAGTCTCTTGGATCTAAACAAATCCTCAGTTTTCCATTTTTCTTATCAACAATGACAAGCGAATTGACCCATTCAGTCGGTTCATCAATTATTTTTATGTCTCCTAGCCTTTCCATTCTGTCTAGCTCTGATTTCAGTTGTTGCAAAAGGTACTTTTCTGCATGGATGTACTATGGGTTGCACTGTGCGGTCAATTTTAATCGAGTGCTCTCGTGGAAGACAACCCTTTGAACAAGTCTTCATATACTTTCATCAAGTCACTGCATTCTGATTCTGCGTCACTGTCCAGGACTAAAATTCTTTTCACCAAATTAAGTCTTTCACAGGCAGATAAACCCGGAACTGACTGTACATTTTTTGGCATGACCACAAATGAAAGCATATGCACAATATTTTTGTGTGATACCTTTGCCACACACGTTCCTTTAACTGGAATGTCTGCACCTGAATACCCAGTAACTTTTATATTTGTCTGATGTAACTTTGGTCTTGGTTTTAAAACATTAAACTCAAATTCTGCAAGAAAATTTACTTGCGCTCCAGTATCAAGTTTAAACAGAATATTGTTTTGATTCACTTGCAACAGAATATCCAGTCATTCTTACTTTGTTTATTTTCACAAAGCTCATCTATATAAAATTCCTCACGTTCATCTTGAAGCACAGCATTTACTTGTTTCATTTTATTTTCATTCTTTCTACTTTTACAACAGCTTGAAAAATGATTAATCTTATCACAGCCATTGCAAATTTTGCCATATGCGGGGCACTGATTTGGATGATGTTCCCATGCCCAGCAATCACATGACTTTTTTCTTTCCAATGCCATCTTGCTCTCTGTCGGTTTTGCCGACGTATTATTATATTTCTTGATGTATTCACACTTTTTTTTATAGCGTTTGCATTGCAGTTTGCCACAAAAAGCTCTTCAGCCTGTAACGTCATGGTCTCAGAAGCTTTGCAAAGCACCAAAGCTTTTTCAAAGTTTAAATCTTGCTCTCTCAACAGCCTTTCTCTCAGAGCATTATCTTGAATGCCACAAACAAGTCTATCCTTAATGAGAGGGTCCATGAGCATTCCAAACTTGCATGTTCTACTACACTTTCTTAACTCAGCAACATACTGAACAATTGTTTCAGCAGTTCTCCGCGCACATGTGAAAATTTATATCGCCCATACGTTAAATTATGCTTAGGTACACTTCAAATCTGTCCACTATTGACTTTAAATTGAAATTATCTCCATCTTCAAAGACAAAATTATTATATATCTCTACTGCATCATTCCTGATTACATGGAGCAGAAGCACAGCTTTGGTTTTTTCCAATTTTTCTTCATAATCAATCGCAGATAAGTATAGTTCAAACTATTCCTTAAATATCCTCCAACTACATTGCCAGTCAGCTGAAGTTTTTACAGGGGTTGTAAACCTTTTTACATTTACAGTTCAAACTTTTTTCTTCTTTTCTTTTGGTTCTCAATTTTAGATTCTCCTGTATTATTCTGCCAGAACCACTTCTGACACTATGTTATGTTATTTCTGTTTAAACGTACCCTGGGTTAACAATGAAGAATCAGAGAACTTTTATTTACAGCGTCTTAATCCAGCCACATGATGGAACATTCTGGCAATCCCGATAAGTATATCAATCGCAGATAAGTATAGTTCAAACTATAAGTATAGTTCAAACTATTCCTTAAATATCCTCCAACTACATTGCCAGTCAGCTGAAGTTTTTACAGGGGTTGTAAACCTTTTTACATTTACAGTTCAAACTTTTTTCTTCTTTTCTTTTGGTTCTCAATTTTAGATTCTCCTGTATTATTCTGCCAGAACCACTTCTGACACCACGTTATGTTATTTCTGTTTAAACGTACCGTGGGTTAACAATGAAGAATCAGAGAACTTTTATTTACAGCGTCTTAACCCAGCCACGTGCTGGAACATTCTGGCAATCCCGTACATGCTCACTGCTCTGTCCAATCATGTACTGGCACATCATTGCACATGATATCATCACATATGGCACAGCTGTAAAAAAATCTGTCTAGAGCAAGGTGTCCTCAAAAACAGAGTAACTATGCAAGAAAGGGACTAGTGAGAGAGACTACCAAGAGGCCTATGACAGCTCTGGAAGAGTTACAAGCTTCAATGGCTGAGGTGGGAGTGACTGTGCATACCGCTGTTGCCTTGCTGCAGTTGTAGCTTCATGAGAGAGTGGCAAAGTAAAAGCCACTATTGAAAAAAAAACTCATATGGAATCTCAAATAGAGTTTGCCAGAGTGCACGTGTAAGGCTCAGAAGTCAGCTGGAAGAAGGTTCTATGGTCTGATGAAACCAAAATTGAGCTTTTGGCCATCAGACTAAATGCTCTGTTTGGCATAGGTCATACACCACACATCATCAAAAACACACCATCCCTACCATAAAGCATGGTGATGGCTCTGTCATTCTGTGGGGATACTTCACTGCAGCAGGGCTTGGAAGGTTTGTGAAAATAGCGGGTAAAATGAATGCAGCAAAATACTGGTAAATCCTGGAGAAAAGCCTAACACAGTCTGTAAGAGAACTGCAGCTTGGGAGATCTGTTTTCCAGCAAGATAATGACCCCAAGTGTCAAACAAAAGCAACACAGGAATGGCTTAAAAAAGTTAGTGTTCTGGAGTGGCCAAGTCAGATTCCAGACCTCAATCCAATTGAGAGTTTGGGGCTGGACTTGAAAATGACTGTTCACTCAAATCCCCATGCAATCTGACAGAGCTTGAGCAGTTTTGTAATGAAAAGTGGGGGAAAATTGTAGTTTGCAGATGAGCACAGCATTTAGAGACCTACCCACACAGACTCAAGGCTATAATTGCTCCCAAAGATGCATCTACTAAATACTGACTTGAATGGGGAGGGTAATTATGCAATCAATTATTCTCTGTTTAATAATTGTAATACATTTAGAACAATTTTTAGAAATTTGTTTTCACTTTGACACAAGAGTCTCTTCTGTTGATCAGTGTCAAAACACCCCAGTGAGATGGATTTCCAGAGATCATACCTGAACCTTTTATGTTTTACTTGGTCACCAGACCTAGATGCCTCGGGTCTGGCCCTCAGCTGATTGCAGATCTTTTGGTTCATCCAGGGCTTCAGTTTGGGGAAGACTCTGAATGATTTTGTAGGGTTATACACATCTTGACTGTTTTTATAAAGTCCATGATAACTGCGATGTATTTATTTAGATTCTGTAATGAGGTCTTGAACATGGCCCTGTCTACTGACTCAAAGCAGTCCTGTAGCCTCTCGCAACTTCCTCTCTGTTGTCCTTACGTCTTGATGATGATCCTCACTCTCTCCCAAGTCACTTGAAGTATATGCTTGAAAATCCCTGATGCATTTAGACCCTCAGGAAGTAGATGAACCCCCATGGTCAGGTGATATGTATCCTGGGCTGCAACAGGAGGAGATTGCTGGGAACTTCCTGAGATTTTTTCAAACGTTCACTGGCCTTGGGTGAGTCGCCAGGTGACCGGAGGACAGCAGGTATGATAAATTTATTCAAAGTCTGGAGAAGGAATAAGTTAGGTAACACCGGGCCAATGAGTCAAATCTCAGTGATAGTGAAGTGGAAAATGTTTTGAAGGACAGGGTTAACCTACACTTGGAAAGGCATGGATTAGTCAAAGGTAGTCAGCACAGTCTTGTTGCTCAGAGATCCTATCTGACTAATTTAATTAAGTTTCTTGGAAGAACAAAAGAACAAAGAACAAGGAACAATACAGCACAGTACAGGCCATTCGGCCCACAATGTTGTGCCAACCCTTAAACACTGCCTCCCATATAACCCACCACCTTAAATTCCTCCATATACCTGTCTAGTAGTCTCTTAAATTTCACTAGTGTATCTGCCTCCACCACTGACTCAGGCAGTGCATTCCATGCACCAACCACTCGCTAAGTAAAAAACCTTCCTCTAATATCCACCTTGAACTTTCCTCTCCTTACTTTACAGCCATGTCCTCTTGTATTGAGTAGTGGTGCCCCAGGGAAGAGGCACTGGCTTTCCACTCTATCTATACCTCTTAATATCTTGTATACCTCTATCATGTCTCCTCTCATCGTCCTTCTCTCCAGAGAGTAAAGCCCTAGCTCCCTTAATCTCTGATCATAATGCATACTCTCTAAACCAGGCAGCATCCTGGTAAATCTCCTCTGTACCCTTTCCAATGCTTCCAAATCCTTCCTATAGTGAGGCGACCAGAACTAGACACAGGACTCCAAGTGTGGCCTAACCAGAGTTTTATAGAGCTGCATCATTACCTCGCAACTCTTAAACTCTATCCCACGACTTGTGAAAGCTAACACTCCATAAGCTTTCTTAACTACCCTATCTACCTGTGAGGCAACTTACAGGGATCTGTGGACATGTACCCCCAGATCCCTCTGCTCCTCCACACTACCAAGTATCCTGACATTTACTGTGTATGGAGTTTGTCCTTCCAAAGTGTACCACCTCACACTTCTCCGGGTTGAACTCCATCTGCCACTTCTCAGCCCACTTCTGCATCCTATCAATTTCTCTCTGCAACCTTCGACAATCCTCTACAACACCACCAATCTTTGTGTCGTCTGCAAACTTGCCAACCCACCCTTCTACCCCCACATCCAGGTCGTTAATAAAAATCACAAGAAGTATAGGTCCCAGAACAGATCCTTGTGGGACACCACTAGTCACAACCCTCCAATCTGAATGCATTCCCTCCACCACGACCCTCTGCTTTCTGCAGGCAAGCCAATTCTGAATCCACCTGGCCAAACTTCCCTGGATCCCATGCCTTCTGACTTTCTGAATAAGCCTACCGTGTGGTACCTTGTCAAATGCCTTACTAAAATCCATGTAGATCACATCCACTACACTACCCTCATCTATATACCTGGTCACCTCCTTAAGGAACTCTATCAGGCTTGTTAGACATGATTTGCCCTTCACAAAGCCATGCTGACTGTCCCTGATCAGACCATGATTCTCTAAATGCCCATAGATTCTATCTCTAAGAATCCTTTCTAACAGCTTTTCCACCACAGAAGTAAGGCTCAGTGGTCTATATTTACCCAGACTTTCCCTACTACCTTTTTTGAACAAGGGGACAACATTCACCTCCCTCCAATCCTCTGGTATCATTCCCATTGACAATGAGGACATGAAGGTCCCAGCCAGAGGCTCAGCAATCTCTTCCCTCACCTTGTGGAGCAGCCTGGGGAATATTCCGTCAGGCCCCGGGGACTTATCCGTCCTAATGTATTTTAGCAACTCCAACACCTCTTCTCCCTTAATATCAACATGCTCCAGAACATCAACCTCACTCATATTGTCCTCACCGTCATCAAGTTCCCTCTCATTGGTGAATACCGAAGAGAAGAATTCATTGAGGACCTCGCTCACTTCCGCAGCCTCCTGGCACATCTTCCCACCTTTATCCCCAATCGGCCCAAACTTCACTCCCGACAACCTTTTGTTCTTCACATAATTGAAGAATGCCTTGGGATTTTCCTTTACCCTACTCACCAAGGGTTTCTCATGCCCCCTTCTTGCTCTCCTCAGCCCCTTCTTAAGCTTCTTTCTTACTACCCTATATTCCTCAATAAACTCATCTGATCCTTGCTTCCTATACCTCATGTATGCTGCCATCTTCCATCTGACTAGATCAGGGGTCGGCAACGTTTACCACTGAAAGAGCCAATATGGACCCATTTCCCACAGAAAAGAAAACACTGGGAGCCACAAAATGAAATAACACTGCATACAACGGGTTTTTTTTTGCCTTTATGCTATGTATAAACAAACTATAATGTGTTGCATTTATGAAATTGATGAACTCCTGCAGAGAAAACGAAATTACATTTCTGCATGCAACAAAAACATTTTGAACTCCGAAAAAAAAGACGTTGGGTTGAAGGTTACTCCATAGTTAGCCTACCTTGGATCGAAGAATTAAAAGAAAGCGCGCACTGGCGGGTGTCAGGCATTGGCAGTTGTGATGTATATTAATAGCGATAAAAAACACGTTGTAGTGGTGTAGCGCTACACGCAGCGCTAAAATAAAGACTGCAGTCAAAGGTAACTTTATTCGAACTAAACAGCCTTGCTTTAAAGCCTCCCTCAACCCAGCCCCCCGTGGGCGCGGATGCTCCAAAAGACACGTACTCACAAACCCCCGTAGGCTATCTCCCTTAGTCGGAACGGTGGCTAATTGTGAGCCGGTTCGGATGTGTCTCCGCAAAGTTTTCAGATTGTACAAGATCACCATAATCTTCAAATTTCGAATTACATTTCAAAAGCTAACAAACCACGGGGAGCCACATCACAGAGATCAAAGAGCCGCATGTGGCTCTGGAGCCGCAGGTTGCCGACCTCTGGACTAGATTCTCCACCTCATTTGTCACCCATGGTTCCTTCACCCTACCATTCTTTATCTTCCTCACTGGGACAAATTTATCCCTAACATCCTGCAAGAGATCCCTAAACATCAACCACATGTCCATAGTACATTTCCCTGCAAAAACATCATCCCAATTCACACCCGCAAGTTTTAGCCCTTCAGCCTCATAATTTGCCCTTCCCCAATTAAAAATTTTCCTGTCCTCTCTGATTCTATCCTTTTCCATGATAACGTTAAAGGCCAGGGAGCAGTGATCACTGTCCCCCAGATGCTCACCCATTGAGAGATCTGTGACCTGACCTGGTTTGTTACCTAATACTAGATCTAGTATGGCATTCCCCCTAGTCGGCCTGTCAACATACTGTGACAGGAATCTGTCCTAGGTGCACTTAACAAATTCTGACTCATCTAAACCATTGGAACTAATCAGGTGCCAATCAATATTAAGGAAGTTAAAGTCACCCATGATAACAGCACTGTTATTTATGCAGCTTTCCAAAATCTGCCTCCCAATCTGCTCCTCGGTATCTCTGCTGCTACCAGGGGGCCTATAGAATACTCCCAATAGAGTAACTGCTCCCTTCCTGTTCCTGACTTCTACCCATACTGACTCAAAAGAGGATCCTGCTACATTACCCACCCTTTCTGTAGCTGTAAGAGTATCCCTGACAGTAATGCCACCCCCCTCTCCTTTCCGCCCTCTCTAGCCCTTTTAAAGCACTGAAATCAGGAATATTGAGAATCCATTCCTGCCCTGGTGCCAGCCAAATCTCTATAAATGGCCACTACATCATAATTCCATGTATGTATCCAAGCTCTCAGTTCATCACCTTTGTTCCTGATGCTTCTTGCATTGAAGTACAAGCACTTTAGCCTTTCTACCTTACTACCTTTATACCCTTTATTCTGTTTTTCTTTCCTCAAAGCCTCTCTATATGTTAGATCTGGCTTTACTCCATGCACTATACTTGCAGCTTTCGCTTGACCTTTATCCTCCTCCACCTCACTATCTGCTCTAACACTCTGGTTCCCCTCCCCCTGCAAGTAACAAAATATATTGTTGAAGCAACACACACAAAATGCTGGTGGAACACAGCAGGCCAGGCAGCATCTATAAGGAGAAGCGCTGTCGACGTTTCGGGCCGAGACCCTTCGTCAGGACTTTGTTGAAGCAATGGGGTTGATATAGTTCACATGAACCTGAGTAAGGCCATTGATAAGAGAGCTCATATGGTCCAACAGAGTTTGACAATTGGATTGGTAATAGGAGTCAGAGGATGATGGTGGAGGGTTAGTTAGTAATTGGAAACTTTTGACCAGTGGTACATCACAGTGATCAATGCTGAGGTCCTTAATGTTCCTTGGAATTGGTTTATTATTATCACATTTACCAAGATACAGTGAAAACATGTCTTCTATACTGTTCATACAGATCAATTCAACAGAGTGCATTGAGGTGGGACAAGATGAAAAAAACAGTGCAGAATGAAGCATTACAGTTACAGAGAAAGTACAAGGCAAATGGACAATAAGGTGCAAGATCATAACAAGGCAGACAGTGAGGTCAAGTGTCCTTCTCAATGCATTAAAACACAATTCAATAGTCATACAGTAGTGGATTAGAAGCTTTCAGTGAGCCTGTGGTACTAGCTTCAGGCTTTTTGTTAAATACATTAATGATTTGTATGTGAATGTAAGAGGTATAAATAGTAAATTTGCAGATAACACAAAAATTATGGGTATTTTTGATGGTAAGGAGGATAGTCTTAGCCTATAGGGCAATATTGTTGGCAGAGCTTTATGGATTCCCTGTTCTGAGAGAAATAAACAGTAAACTCTACTGTGTGCTGTACAGATGAAGCAATGCTTATAGTCTTCATGATTCTGTCATGATGCATCTTTATCAGTATCATAATTGTGTTGTACAATTCCAAGTGAAGAAGCAACATCTTTCAAGTCTGGTATGATTAAATCAATATCTCACTGCTCTAGATTTTTGTGGTCTTGTTTGTTTTAACTGCATCAATTGAAATTAATGGTTTTATTCAGGAGGACATTGAATTTTACGCCCGAGTCAAGTTGAAACGTCTTTATTTGCCTTTGCACCAACCAATATATCAGTGTAGAGATATCCAGTGGTACTCTGTCCACAGAATTGACTTGACTACAGACAAATTAGTTTCAACTGATAATCTGAATCTGAATCTGACTGTGCCTCTGTTACTATATGGATTCACCCATCCACTCCATAGACTTCTCATGCCCTTTTCATCATGCATCATTTTTAGCAATAATTTGCCGATCCGTATTCTGCCACACATTCCCATGTGGAGGACATGTTTTCTTGGTCTTTTGTTTTGTTTTCCGTGCTACTTCCAATAACTAAGCGGAGTTAGCTTGAGTATTCCTTTCCTGCTTTTACTTCGTACATTTCCGCATGTTCTTCCTACTGTTCACCATCCTGTGCTCCATGTCTTTTCAAGGGTTAATTCATAAGTACTCCAGAAGCAGGGACTCCCAGAGTCTACAAATAATCCAAGCTCTGATGAGCAACTCTTTCAACTCTGCAATATTACAATGATCTGATTACATTAGTTCCATTAAGAAATTATCAAAGGGCTTTTCCGTGCAACAGAATGGATGTAAGAAACTGGTAATGGTGAATTGTTTCTCTTCTAAATACACATGATTATAAAGAAAAAATAATGATGATGATGTGAAATAAAAACAGAATATTTTGGAATCACTCAGCTGATCCATCCAAAATTATTCATGAAAACTTGTGAAGTTCCCTATATGCTGTCTGACTTGCTGAATGTTCATAGCATTTTGTCTTTTTCTTCAGAATTTCAGAATCCATGGACTTTTGATTTTCATTTCTAAGTGATGACATGAGCTCTGCAAAGAGTTCCTTATGTGATACAATCAGTGCAGAGCCAGCAGGGGAAATATCTTAATTGTTTCTGCAGTTCTTTGAAATCCTGTCACAAATAATCATATTGTAACAAGATCAAATTTGAATTGTAACTTTCAATTAACGCACTTGCCAAAAAGAAATAATTCAGAGAATTAATTGAACATTTTCAATAAATATCCTGTAACCTTGAACTTGCAAAAATAATAGTCCTCACTTGAAGATCACAATGAAGTACTTACAGATCAAAGTGAAAAAAATTATTATAAAATGCATATACATGTCACCATATACTGCCTTTGTAACCAAACTTTGTCCATTAAACACACATACAAATAAAGTGTAAACTTTTCTTTGTTTAACTGGAATTTTGTTTCCCCTTCAAGCACTAGATATAAGTAATTTTATAAAGGAATATCAGATGGTCCATATCATGAAACTAATCTTCCACTCATTGACTAAACAGATAAAAAAACAAATCCAGCAGCATGTTCTCTACCCTACAGTTTTCCATTAAAAGATCAATTCAATCAATACTTTATATCCAAGTCAATGTCTTACCTGATGATCAGATGAAGCATTTTGACCCAAAACCATTTCCCTCTGTAGATGCTACCTGACCTGCTGAATTCCTCCAGCATCCTGTTTTTGCTTCAGAGTCCCGATTTAGCTGCTGCAACCTGTGTCTCAACATCATACCTGGGAAGCTATGTAACACCTCTTAAACTAATTAATGGCAGTTCTTTGAATTTACCTTCTGATGTTAATGTTGTAAATGTTATTTACAAATAACATTTGTAAATTAAAGAAAACAGAATGCAAAGGTCTAATAGCAGCTCAAGCAGATTGTACTGGAATTTTGAAGAAATGTTCTTCCCACAATGCATTTCTACAACTGTGGAAAGGAAATTCATTAGTTCAGATTCTGCTGAATGAGGCCGATCACCTGCATTTGTCACTCCAAAACAAATCTGTCCCATATCCAACATGCTTGAACCCATAAGGTGAGATTTGCTGCCCAGGAGCATCTTGAACCTTGTCAGTGACTTCCTAAGCAACAACAGAACATTGTGTGACATAATCTGTTAATGCAGGAGGCCTAGAACAAGCCCTCTCCCAGATAACAGATAACACAGACACATCGCCAATTTTGCCATCTGTTAATGGAAATCTAGTACTGTAGATTCTGGAAATTTGACATAAAAACAGAACATTCAGCAGATCAGGCAGCATCTGTAGAAATCTCCTCACGTCAGATCTGCCAAGCCTTCAGGATATAATATTCAAAAATAACTGAAATTAAATAAACACTTTAAACCTATTAAAATTTAAGATATAGTAATAAAATTACATTATCTAAAACAGTTAAATACATATTAAATAACTAAGCATTACAGCAAACACAAATAATTATCCAAAATAGTAATGTCCTTCAGACCATAAGACCATTATACCATAAGATACAGCAGCAGAATTAGGCCATTTGGTCCATCGAGTGGGCTCTGCCATTTCATCATGGCTAACCCAATTTTCCTCTCAGCCCCAATCTCCTCCTCGTATCTCCTCATGCCCTGACCAATCAAGAATCTATCAACCTCTGCCTTAAATATACATGAAGACATGGCCTCCACAGCTGCTTGAGACAATAAATTCCACAGATTCACCACAATCTGGCTAAAGAAATCCCTCCTCATCTCCAGTCTAAAAGGATGCCCTTCTATTCTGAGGCTGTGACCTCTGGTCTTAGACTCTCCCACCAAAGGAAACATCCTCTCCACATCCAGTCTCTCAAGGCCTTACACTATTCAGTAGGATTCAATTAGGTCACCCCTCATTCTTCTGAATTCCAGTGAATACAGGCCCAGATCCATCAAACACTCTTCATTTAACAAGTCATTTAATCGTGGAATCATTTTCAGGAATTGTTTTTGAACCCTCTCCAGTTTCAACACATTCTTCCTAACATAAGGGCCCAAAGCTGCTCACAATACTCCAAGTGAGGCCTCACTAGTGCTTTATAAGGTCTCAATATTACATCCTTGCTTTTATATTCTAGTCCTGTTGAAATAAATGCAACTTTGCATTTGTCTTCCTCATCACAGACTCAGCCGGCAAGTTAACCTTTAGGGAATACTGCAAAATTCCCAAATTCCTTTGTGCATGTGTTTTTTGTATTTTCTTTCTATTTAGAAAATAGTCAACCCTTTCATTTCTTCTAAAGTACATAATTCTACACTTCCTGACATTGTATTCCATCTGCCATTTCCTTGCCCATTCTCCTAATCTGTACAAGTCCTTTTGCAGCTACTCCACATCCTCAAAACCACCTGCCCCTCCAACTATCTTCATATCATCCATAAACTTTGCAACAAAGCCATCAACTCCATCATCCAAATCATTGATATATAATTTGAAAAGAACACTACTAGTCACCAGCAGCCATCAAGAAAAGGCTCCCTTTATTTCCACTCTTTTCCCCCTGCCAATCAGCCACTGCTTTATCCATATTAGGATCTTTCCTTTTAAAACATGGACTTATAGCTTGTTAGCAAACCCATATGAGGAACCTTGTCAAAGGCCTTCTAAAAATTCAAGTACACAACATCAAATGAATCTCCTTTTTACTTTCCTGCTTGTTATTTCTTCAAAGAATTCCAACAAATTTGTTAGCAAGATATTCCCTCGAAGAAACTATGCTATGTCCTTTTTTATCATGTTCCTCCAAGTACCCTGAGACCTCATCCTTAATAATTGGCTCTAACACTGAGGTCAGGGTAACTGGCCTATAGCTTCCTTTCTTCTGCCTCTCTCCCTTCTTGATGAGTGGAGGGACATTTGCAATTTTCCAGTCTTCTGGAACCACTCCAGAACCTAGAGATTCTTGAAAGATCATTACTAATGCCTCCACAATCTCTTCAAACACCTCATTCAGATCACTGGGGTGTACACCATCTGGTCCAGGTGATTTTCTACCTTCAGACCTTTCAGTCTCCCAAGAACCTTCTCTCTAGTAATGGTAACTTTATACACTTCAGGACCCCTGACTCTTGAAACTTCCACCACACTGCTAGTGTCTTCCACAGTGAAAACTGATGCAAGAGACTTACTCAGTTCATCTGCCATTCACTTGTCCCCCATTACTACCTCTTCAGCATGATTTTCCAGTGGTTCAATATCCACTCTAATCTCTCTTTTACACTTTATCTGAGAGAAACTTTTGGTATCCTCCTTAATATTACTGGCTAGCTTACTTTCATAATCCATCTTTACCTTCTTAATGACTTTTTTAGTTGCCTTTTGGAGGTTTTTAAAAGTTTTCATATCCTCTAATATCCTCTAACAGGACACGTCTAATATGCCAAAGAAGGATGTTACGGATGAAATGGGAGGTAAGGACCTGGATAAAATCACTGTCATTAAAGAGATAATGATAAACAAACTAGAGGGCCAGAAGGTAGATCAGTCCCCTGGTCCTAATGGGATGCATCCCAAGGTGCTGAAGGAATTGACAGAGGTTATAGTAGACGCGTTGGTAATCATTTATCAAAACTCTCCAGATTCTAGGCAGGTCCTGGTAGATTAGAAGACCACAAATGTCACGCCAACTTTTAAAAAAGGATGTAGGCAAAAGGCAGGCAACTATAGGCCAGTTAGCTTCACATCTGTAGTCAGGAAAATGCTTGAAGCTGTCATTAAGGAAGAAATAGCGAAACATTTAGAAAAGAGTGATTCCATTAGACAGATGCAGCATGGATTCAGAAAGAACAGGTCCTGTTTGACAAACTTATTGGAGTTCTTTGAGGACATAATGAGTGCAGTGGATAGAGGGGAACAGGTGGATGTCATATACTTGGATTTCCAGAAGGTGCCGCGCAAGAGCCTTATAAATAAGATACGGATGCATGGAGTCGGGAGAAATGTATTGGCATGAATAGTGGATTGGTTAACCGATAGATGGCAGAGTTGGTGTAAAGAGGTGTTTCTCCGGTTGGCAGTCAGTGGTGAGTGGGGTGCCACCGGGGTCGGGGCTGGGCCCACAGCTGTTTACCATTTAAATGGATGATTTGGAAGAGGATGCTGAGTGTAATGTAGCAAAGTTTGCTGATGACACTAAACTGAGTGGAAATGCAAATTGTACAGAGGATGTGGAGGGTCTGCAGAGGGATGTTGATAGGTTGGCCAAGGTCTGGCAGATGGAATACAACGTTGGTAAATGCAAGACCATCCACTTTAAAAGAAATAATAGAAGAGCAGATTATTATTTAAATGGTGAAAGATTGCAGCATGCTGTTGTGCAGAGGGACTTGGGAGTGCTTGTTCATGAATCACAAAAATTTGGCTTGCAGGTACAACAGGTTATTAAGGAGGCAAACGGAATGTTGGCCTTCATTGCTAGAGGGATTGTATTCAAGAGCAGGGAGGTCATGCTGTAACTATACAGGGTACTGGTGAGGCCGCACCTGGAGTACTGTGTGCAGTTCTGGTCTCCATACTTGAGGAAGGATATACAGACTTTGGAGGCAGTGCAGAGGAGGTTCACCAGGTTGATTCCAGGGATGAAGGGGTTAACCTATCAGGAGAGATTGAGTCTCCTGAGACTATACTCTCTGGAGTTCAGAAGAATGAGAGGGGATCTTATGGAAGGATACAAAATTTTGGAAGGGTTAGATAAGATAGAAGTAGGAAAGTTGTTTCCATTGGTAGGTGAGACTAGAACTAGGGAATATTGCCTCAAGATTCAGGGGAGAAAATTTAGGATGGAGATGAGGAGAAACTGTTTTTCCCAGAGAGTGGTGAATCTGTGGAATTAAATGCCCAGGGAAGCAGTTAAGGCTTCCTCACTAAGTATATTTAAGATACAGTTAGATAGGTTTTTACATAGTAAGGGAATTAAGGGTTATGGGGAAAAGGCAGGCAGATGGAGCTGAGTTAACAGACATCAGCCATCATCTTATTGAATGGTGGGGAAGGGTCGATGGGCTGGATAGCCTACTCCTGCTCCTATTTCTTATGTTCTTATTATGTTCTCTAACTTCCTGCTAACTTTTGCTTTATTATGTGCCCTTTTTTTGGCTTTTATATTGGCTTTGACCTCTTGATAGCCGTGGTTGTATCACCTTGCCTTTAGAATATTCTCCCTCTTTGGGATGTACCTTCTGAATTACTTCCAGATGCTACTCTGCTGTCATCCCTGCTGGTGTTCTTTTCCAATCAATTCTGACCAACTCCTCTCTCATGCCTCTGTAATTCCCTTTACTCCACTGTAATACTGATACATCTGACTTTAACTTCTCCTTCACAAATTTTGGGGTGAATGTCATCATACTATGATCACTTTCCCCTAAGGGTTCCTTTACCTTAAGCTCTCTAATCAATTCTGGTTCATTACTCAACACCCAATCAAGAATAGCTGATCTTCTCATGGGTCCAACCACAAGCTGCTCTAAAAAGCCATTTCATAGGCATTCTAGAAGCTACCCCTCCTGGAATCAAGCATCAACTTGATTTTCCCAGTCTACCTGCATATTGAAATCCCCCATGACTATTGTAACATTGCCCTTTTGGCATGCATTTTCTAACTCCCGCTGTAATATTTTATCTTACTATTCATCTCAACCATAAAATCCCCCTTGAAATAAAAGGGCTTCCAACCACTGAGTCAGAGTCTGTGAGCAGCTTTATGACAATGAAGGCTGGGCTCTCCAGGAAGGTCCTGATACATTTCTGGATGTCAAAGGTACATAGAAACAAACAGCATGGAACCAGGCCCATTGGCCCAGGGAGTCGATGCAGCCATCACATGCAATACAGTGACGGAGTACAGGCAGGTTCAACTCTTGTACTTAGTCAGCAAGTTCTAAACCTTGATGCCTGACTCTCAACCAGCCTCCACATCCAACCCAGGTAAACTCGAGTTCAATTTGGCCCGATGAAATAGCAAATCAATGCTCAGAATTTTGGTGCAGTAAGTGGAGACAAATGAGGTAAAGTAAAAAACATCTTTGGAAAATATTGAGGATGATAGTTAGGTACTTAGAAATGCTCTTAGTGTTCAAGAGCCTCCAGAAGGGGAAAGAATTGCTTGGTTAAACATGTGTTGGTGTTTACCAGTGCTGATTGCAAGGACATTAATGGCCATCTATTCAGTCCAAGTGCAAAAAAGTTCATGGAAACAGAAAAGCAAAATGGAGCTGATTCACAGCTGTCACATCACAGCAACGGGTGTAGAGTATGCCGAGATTGGAGAGGTTCAACATGTCAGCAGTGACTCCGTTCTAATGTGTTAAACTTAAGCCAAGAGATTATGGGTTCAAAACTATAAGAACCAGTATCAGAATGCAGACAATTCACTGGTGTGCTGAGAAAGTGCTACACTGTGGGAGGTGAGCCTGATAGCACTGTCTTTTCATTGAGATACTAAACTGAAATCCTGCCAGTCTTCTCAAATGCATGTGTTAGATGAGGTATGGAATTATTTTGAAAAAGAAACCAGGAGAATCTGGACAATATTTATTCCCCACAACCATCATTCCTAGAATAAAATAATCTCCTCATTGATCTCAATAGCAATCTATTTTTAAATTTCCTGTGTCATTATCTTTCAAAGAAAAATCATTGGCTGTAAAACATCTTTGCAAGTTCCAAGAGAAGGCACTACATAAACACAAGTACTTCCCTTTTGCCTGATCACCTGAAGAAGGTTTAGAGCTGGACTGATAACTTTGGTGCACATTGATCAGATTATCCACTCCAGAAATGTGAGAGAAAATCCTATTACAGCTATGGTCACATTGCTGATTTGCTGATTTCTGGTAGATGTTAATAGGGGGAAAAAGTGAAAGTATGCTTTGGATTATTTAAGAATTTGAAGCCCAGATTATTTTTAGATGCAGTTAGTTCTGCCAGTACAATTGGTGGTGATGGTTAGGATTTTAAATTGTTTTAGACTAAGTTCTCCACATGAATTTTGCTACATGGAGCAAAGGATTTTCTCTCTCTCCTTTTTTTAAATATTTTCATGCCAAGGAAGGCTCATCTTATCTCACTAAATTGCTGATTGAATTCAATTACCACTCTAAAAAAAGCTGAATGATAAAGATTGTAGCAACTTCTGTCAATGTAACATTTACATTTGTTTGGCATTATTGACACTTATTGAATAAAGCCAATTTCCTCTGAGTACTAAAGACTAATTAAATGTATGAATCAGCTGAAGTATGTGATTGAGAAATTCCCTGTAACTGAATGAGATTTAAATAAGCACTCTACAGAAGTGTTTTAATTACATTGCTGTTTGTAGTGTAATTTTGACTGTTTAAACTATGATTTAGGAGGAGCTAATTGCAAATCATTTTCTACTGTGTAATTATTAATTACAAAATTGCAATTAGACAGCTGCTAGCTTGCACTGCAGTTGTCTATGTGCACTGATGCTGACATGATTACCGGCATTACAAATTTACTGTATCACCTCACAGCAATGACTCAATTTTGAAAGAAATAACACCTCCTTTTTAATGTTTTTACGTAAACCTGGATGGATTAAAGTTTCCTAATGTGCTGTTGCATACTGCTCAGGGAACTACATCTGAAAGTGTAGGTGAAGAGAAGGCCTTTCAATCCATGAAGCAAATTCCCTTTGCAATTCACTTGAGATCCGCCAAGCATATTACCCGCCATCTCTAGGTCTCTGCGTGATTCTGCACAAAATCCTATGATCTCCAGAAGAAATAAAGCAAAACATCAGAATACTTGCCCATTGGCACTACTACACTATCAGACACTAGCATGCTGCCATTTCTAAGAAAAATAGGAGTGTGGGAATTAAATGGAGGAGTGGGTCAGATATCCCCTCAAACCTTCTCTGCCATTCGTGGGTGAACTTTTGCCTCAGCTCCACTTTCGTGCATATCCCAAAATCCATAGATTTCTTACATTAATTTCTGGATATTTATCTGTTTTGAATGAATCCAACAACAGAGCTTCACATCCCTCCAAGCAGAGATCCACAACCTCTTGAGTAAAGAAATTACTTCAAAGCTTAGTCCTAATTGATCTACCGTTTATTCTGATATTGTGACCCCTTCATCTGGGCTCCTCGACCAGGGGAGTTGATCTCCTTGTATCCACCCTTTTGAGCTCTGTAAGGATTTTCTAAGCTTCAATGGCACTTCTTCTCATTTTTCCAACCTCAAGGCTTCCAAACTTAATCCACCCAATTTTTCCAGGTCAAACAAGTGTGAGGTCTCCTCATCTCTCTTTGGTTTCCTACCTTCTGTCCTTTAATCCATGTTTTACAGTCTGCTCCTATCAGAATCCTTCTTCTCCTGCCCTTTGCATCTTCAGCCTATCACCTCTCGGCTTCTCATATCATTTCTCCTTCACTCCCACTTACATCTCCCTCTCACCGAGACTCACCTATTACTTGCAAGCTTCTAAGCTTGTGTTTCTCCCCCTCCCCTACATTTTTTGCCATCTTCCTTTTCAGACTTGATGAAGGGTCTTGGCACAAAACATCTACCATTCATTTCCCTCCATTGAGGCTGCCCGATCTGCTGAGTTTCTTTAATATTTTTGAATGTGTTGCTCAAGATTTCTAGCATCCTCAGAATATCTCTGCGAATTTGCATTAATTATGGAATTTAATCCCTGTATCAATTTGAGGGCTAAACAATTCAGTGCCCATTTCCCTCTTATATTCTACTTGTATTATTCTCTCTACTAATTCTTCTGCTTATTTGTGGGATATTAATTTTAAATTTGCTTTATTTTCAGAGTGTACAAGAGCGAGATATGCCAACTAGCGGAGTGGTGCCACAGCAACATGCTGGCACTCAACTTCAGTAAGATGAAAGCGCTGATTGTGGACTTTAGGAAGAGTAAGACGAAGGAACACATACTAATCCTCATAGAGGGATCAGAACTGGAGAGAGTGAGCAGTTTCAAGTTCCTGGGTGCCAAGATCTCTGAGGATCTAACTTGGTCCCAACATATCGATGTAGCTATAAAGAAAGCAAGACAGCAGCTATACCTGATTAGAAGTTTGAAGAGATTTGGCATGGCAACAAATACTCAAACTTCTCTCGATGTTCTGTGGAGGCTGCATCACTGTTTGGTATGGAGGGGCTACTTCACAGGACCAAAAGAAGCAGCAGAGGATTGTAAATCTAGTCGGCTCCATCCTGGGTACTAGCCTACAAAAGTATCCAGGACATCTTCAGCGAGTGGTGTCTCAGAAAGACAGCATCCATTATCAAGGACCTCCAGCACCCAGGGCATGCCCTTTTCTCACTGTTACCTTCAGGTAGGAGATACAGAAGCCTGAAGGCACACACTCAGCAATTCAGAAACGATTTCTTCCCCTCTGCCATCTAATTCCTAAATGGACATTGAACCTTTGGACAGTACCTCACGTTTTTTAGTATACAGTATTTCTTATATTTGTGTACTTTTTAAATCTATTCAATATACGTATACCGTAATTGATTAACTTATTGTTATTTTTTTCCCCTTCTATATTATGTATTGCATTGAACTGCTGCTGCTAAGTTAACAAATTTCACGTCACATGCTGGTGATAATAAACCTGATTCTAATTCTGACTCTTAGTCAGAGACAAAAGTAGCTGACATTTCTGTCATTTGCTGTAATGGAGTATTTTATTGTTCTGAATCAGATCTCTACAATCTACCAAAAAAATAAAAAAATAAGATTTAAAAATCATAAAATATTTCACTGCATCGAAGTATAATGTATGTATGGTCATCATTCATTGTGATATTTGGAGGTGACCCTTTCAACATACTTACAAAAGGGTTCCTCTGTGCATTCTGCTCATCCTTCAAGAACAGATAACAAAAGAACAGGTGAATCCTCAAATGAGCCAAATGAAGGCTAATTTTGATAGTTCTGGATATCAAAATGAACAATTAGCTTGCAATCATTCATCTCAGTGTGTGTGTCCTCCGTCGGTCGTGGTCGTCGGTCGTGTTGCGCCTCTGGTAGTCACTGGTTTGTCCAGCAGTGTCGACCGTGGCTATTGAGGCAGACACTGGAACGGTTGGCTCTGCCACAGTTGCTGCATGTGTAGGGCATCGTGGAATTGTTGTCCACTGTGCTCTCCGTTTAGCTCTTCGCTCCTCAAACTGACTCAGGATCATTCGTTCGCCTTGCTCTAGGTGTTGCTGAAGAGAACCTCGCCATTTGTTGCCATCATCTGCTGTATCCTCCCAGCACTCTGTGTCGATTTTTAAGGCTTTCATGTTGTGCTTGCAGAGGTCCTTGAAGCAAAACTGGGGTCTACCAACATTCCTCTTGCCTGTTGCTAGTTCTCCATAGACGATGTCCTTTGGCAGTCTACCATCCTTCATACAATGGACAAGACCCAGCCAGCACAGTCTGCGTTGTCTTAAAAGCGTGAACATTGTGGGAAGTCCAGCGCGGGAGAGGAACTCAGAGTTTGGGGCTTTGTCTGTCCAGGTGATGCCAAGGATGCGGCAATGGCTGCGCAGGTGAAAACTATTGAGTTTCCTCTCCTGCTTGGAGTAGATGCTCCAAGTCTCGCTACCATACAGGAGGGTGCTGATAACGCATGTATTGTACACAGCAGTTTTTGGTCTTTGTAGCGAGTTTCGGATTCTCCCAGACCCGCGAGGAGAGTCAGGCAAGGATCGATGTTGCTTTGCCGATATGCCTATTGATTTCAGCATCGAGGGAGAGAGTGTCGCTAATGGTCAACCCCAAGCATGTGGACTTCTAGATTGTAATTGTCGATGGTAGTGACTGATATCTCCACTACGTTCTGGACAAGGACGTTTGTTTTCTATAGGCTGATGGTAAGCTTGAAGTCCTTGCATGCCTTAGAAAAACAGTCCATGAGAATTTGTAGTTGCTGTTTGATGTGCAAGGTTATAGCAGCATCATCAGCAAAGAGCATGTCACATATTAAGATCTTTTGCACCTTTGTTCTTGCTCTCAGGTGCACAGGGTTGAACTGCCACCCATCAGACCTGGTGTGCATGTAGATGCCTTCTGTCATCATCCCAAACGCGTGCTTCAGTAGCAGAAAGAAGATGCCGAATGATGTTGGGGCCAACACGCATCCTTGTTTGACTCCACTATGAATAGCAAAGTGTTCTGATAAGCTGCCATCATACTGAACAGTTGTCATCATGAAATGACTTGATGATTCTTTGGAGTTTCGGGGGACAGCTAATCTTGAGGAGAATCTGAAAAAGCCCATCCCTGCTGACAAGGGCGAATGCCTTGGTCAAGTCAATGAAAGTGACATAGAGGGGTTTCTGTTGTTCCCTGCACTTCTGGAGTTGATGGAGTGAGAAAATCATGTCGACAGTTGACCTCCTTGCACGAAAACCACATTGGGACTCAGGGTAGACCCGTTCTGCCAGAGTTACACGAGCAAAGACTTTGCCGATAATACTCAGGAGGGAGATACCCCTGTAGTTGTTGCAGTCACTCCTATCACCCTTGTTCTTGTACAAAGTGATGATTTTGGAGTCATGCATATCCTGTGGTATGGCTCCTTCCTTCCAGCATTGACAGAGGACCTCATGTGAAGGTTGGAGGAGTGAGCTCTTGCAGTGTTTGATCAGGTCTGGAGGAATCCCATCATTGCCAGGAGCTTTCCCTGGTGCCAGACTGTCAATTGCCTTGATGAAGTCCTCAATGGTTTGTTCGGAGTCGAGTTCATCCATGACTGGTAGACAATCGATCGCATCAATGGCTGAGTTAACAACAACATTCTCCCTCAAGTAGAGCTCAGTGTAGTGTTCTACCCAGCGTTCCATCTGCTTGCCTTTATCAGTGATTATTTCACCACTGGATGACTTCAGGGTGCTGTCTTGCTCTGCAATGGGCCAAAGGCCTTCTTGATACCATCATACATCGATTGGATGTTGCCTGTCACAGCTCCTGTCAGAATGGCCTCACTGAGCTGGAGCCAGTACTCATTTGCGCACTGCCTTGCAGTTTGTTGCACTTTGCTTCTAGCAGCTCGAAGTGCTGGAAGGAGTGTTTGGTCAGATGGTGAGCACTTGTACTCTGTGAGAACTTCGATGACAGGAGTCATGATGTTGGACTTTGCCTCAAACAACTCTTTGTGGTCTTTCTTCTAAAGATAGAGAGTGTTGATTCGTAGATAGTGTTGTGAAGGTATGGCCATTGTTCTGTTGCAGTATCTCCTCGTGAGGAGGTAGTTATAGCACCCTGTACTGACTTGGTAAAGTGGTCAACCTTTTCTGACTGTTTCATCTCTTTTGTGTTGATGCGAGGTATTCCAGTTTGTTTGGAGTGGTGAATTTTCTTCGGACATAGTTTGATCTTGCAGCATACTAATGCATGATCTGTATCGCAGTAGCTGTCCAGTGAAACATGATGGTCTCTCCCACTGTCAGAAGCAACCCCTGGCACCATGCTCTACGCCAATCAAGCATTATGACTTATAACCGGTAACTGCTGCTTCCCATGTTTGTCCGGTGCTATAAAGCAAAGCTGGAGTGGCCTCTCCAGGGCGCAAGCCAGGGCAGAGTTGATATGGAGATCCGTCTGTTGCCCGTGCAGTGGGACCCCCCCCCCCCCCCCACCGTGCCAATGACGGGTCCAAAGGAACGACAGAAGTCGATACAGTTTGGTGCCAGCAGCATCGCAGGAGTTGTCGTGCCGATGGGTACAGCAGTCAGCCGCCTTCAGGACTCCAATTCCAGATTTTTCCTCAGGGTTTACTCCCAAAGCCTTTCCTGTGAGCGGGTATAGCTGCAAGGCAGCGAGGTTTGAAATTTAAGTCATTGTGCCTTGTTCCTGGCTCAGGAACTGATAGTTTTTCTATAAATGAATGTAACCTATGAAGAACAGTGCAAAGGTCAAATTTAATGTCAGAGAAATGTATACAATATAAATCCTGAAATGCTTTTTCTTCACAAACATCCACAAAAACAGAGAAGTGCCCCAAAGAATGAACGACAGTTAAACGCGAGAACCCCAAAGTCCCCCCAGCTCCCCCCGCACATAAGCAGCAGTGAGCAATGATCCCCCTCCCCCACTAGCAAAAAAAACGCGCATCAGTACCATCACCAAGCCCAAGCGTGTGCTAAGCAATAGCAAAGACATGAACCAAAGTTACCCCAAAAGCCTCGCATTTCATCCGAATTTGACAACCCACAGGTTTTCTCACTCCCTGGCAAGGGAGAGGGAGGTGTCCTCCATTTTCATAGTGAATGGGAGACATAACAACAAACCGCTGGTTTACGATGTTAAAGGTCCGTTTTGTCACCTTTTCCGAGCTCTGTGTCTGAAGATCGGGTCTTTGGGCCCACAGCGAAAGATTTTCTGGCCTCCCTGACAACATATGAGTTTCCTACTGTGACACTGACCCTCAATCCACCCATCTCCAGAGCCCCGAGATCTTAGGCTTCTGAAAATGATTGAGACTGTCAGGCCAAATCGTTGGCATGTCAAATAACAGCCAGTCATGGAAGGTTGAAATAGAGCTGTTTCTGAAGATGCAAGCAAAGGAGTCACCATTAGGCGCCATTATTCCTCCTAAGCTTCGTTGTTTCTGAGTAGGGGTTCCAACATTTTCAGGTTGCTTTGTAGACCATTGTGGAGGCGAATGGGTAAATGAGTGATAGAATCTGGGGCATAGGGGATTCAGGGGGATTTGATCGAGTGTGGGGATAAACAATATCATTATAACAGGGCACGAATAATGAAAAAAGGATGCTTTAATGGTCAGTGCAGACTTATTGAGTTGAAGGACTGTTTCTGTGCTCTGTTCTAAACAAGATAATTGGCAATGTAAAGTGTATCTGCTGTTTGGGTGAATTGAGAATGTTGGCGACTAAATAATGGAATTCATAGGAGGTTAGTTTAAATAGGTCAGCATGGAGCACGTGGGCAGAAGGGCCTGTTTCTGTGCTGATGACTCAATGACTTTCAACTACTCTTCCCTCTAATTATTTTCCTATTCTGCTGTTGGCTCTACGTAACTGGCAACCAAGAACCATCTCCTGATGCAAGGAGTCAGCCCAAAACATCGACAATTTCCTTCACCAATCCTGTTGAGTTCTTCCAGCAGATTATGTATTGCTCCAGATTGCAGCATCTGCCGACTCTTGTGTCTCCAGCGTGATCTCAATGAAGAAGTTGCATAATACAGAAGGATTAAGCACAAATCTTGAAATCAACCTCCTTCAGTGTTCTAAAGAACTTGAATGCCCATAAAGATCTGCATAGACCTTAAGGAAGCCAGCTAATGCTCTTACACATTCCTCTCAATGGCCATTGGCCTGGAAAACACAGCATATCACTGCTGTAGAATATGCTGTGATGTTCAGTGTTCTGAATAGTGTGAAGACAGAGCGTGACAGACTAGCCTAAGTAGCATGTATAGTCAGGTTATGACTTTAGCTGTGTGCAGACAGATCTGCATGAGCAGAGATTTGGATTTCTACCTCCAGGAGAAGGCCCATCATCAAAAAAAAAATGAAGAATCAGTGAATCAGTTGTTTATTGGGCACATCAAAATGATTATTTTTTGGGCAAGAGGAAGCTTCCTGAGCTGTTCGATGGGACAAGTAATTGTCTCGCCTTATAACTTCATGTTGATAGCCAATATTTCCAAAAAAGAGTAGAAAACAATCTCAATTAAAATCAATGATAAAAAGAGATGTTCAAAGAAAATAAATAGATAAAAAGATCAAATGAAAAAAAATCAATTCTTCCAATGCAACCCAAGCAAGCAGCCATAAATAATTCCAGGAAAACTATATGAATGACACCTATATGCTCAGCAGAAAGAGCCCTTCTCTGGATATGCAATCAGTGCTGAGTTTTTTTTTGTTTTGTTCAAAAAGGATGAATTGTAATGTCTGTGACAGGTTCTAAAGAGAACCATTATCTTTTAACCACTCATAGGCAAGGACATCTAGAACTCATATACAGCCGCTTCACATCTAGGACAAGCTGAGTTACAGATGTGTGTCTACAGTCCAGATGGAGAGCCATGGAAGAACCTAGTCCTTTCAGAGTTAGAGTTATAGTGTAATACAGCAAAGAAGCAGGCCATGTCAGCCATCAGGTACCCATTTATTCTAATCCTACTTACCAGCACTTTGTCACTTATGCCTTAGTGATTCAAGTGCTTGTCTAGATGTAGCACCTCCTTCACAGGCAGTGTACCCCAGACTGCTACCACACTCAGGGTGAGTATTTTCCCCTCAGATCTCTTTCAACTTTTTTACTCCCCACCTTAAACCTACGCTATCTGGTAATCAATGTTGCCTTTATAGGGGGATGTTTTGTAAAATACTTTCTATACCCCTCATAATTTTCTATATCTCCATTAGATATCTCCTGAGCCTCTTCCATTCCATAAAAAAAAATGAACCCAGACTATCTAATCTCCCTTCAGAACTAAAAATGTTTTATCCCAATGTTAACCCCATTATGCACCCTCCCCAGTGGGCAAGCAGAAATACACTCAAAATATATCTGCAGCCTGACGATGACTTCCCTGTTCTTTCGTTCTATCTTCTGGCCATAGAAAGTCAACATCCCATATGCTCTATTCACCACCTTATCTACTCATGCTGCCACCTTCATACTGGAGACTTTGTCCTTGTGATTCAATACCAGTCAGACCTAGTGTAGGCTCATTATTACCTTTCATTTCAATTGTCATCTTCAAACTTCAAAGTCAATGTCAAAGTTCAAAGTAAATTTATCAAAGTACAGATATGTCACCATATACTGTACAACCCTCAGATTTGTTTTCTTGTGGGCAGTAAAGTTAAATATGGCACTGGAGCTGTGTTTAGCCACACAATCAGAAGTTCAAAGTGAGTAGAGCAGGGGTCTAAGCACACAGCCTTGTGGTGCACTTGTGCTGTTGGAGATTGTGGAGGATATGTTTTTGCTGATCTGAACTGACTGGGGTCTGCAAGTGAGAAACCGAGGATCCAGTTGCAAAAGAAGGTATTGAGGCTAAGGTCTTGAAGCTCATTGATTAGTTTTGAGGGGATGATAGTATTGAATGTCAAGCTGTAGTCGAGAAAGAGCATGCTGATACATGCACCTTTGCTGTCCAGCTGTACCTGGCTCGAGTAAAGAGACAATCAAATGGCATCTACTGGGGACCTGTTGAGCTGGTAGGCAAATTGGAGCATATCTAAGTTGCTTCTCAGGCAGGGTTTGATGTGTTTCATCACCAACTTCACAAAGCACTTCATCACAGTTGTTGTAGGTGCTACTGGACCATAGTCATTGAGGCATTTAAACTTGCGACTAGAATGTAAAAGGTGAGTCACATTAGTTACTTCAAACTACTTTACTTCAGTTTAATGATTTAATGGTTCATTGGTACTTAATCTCTTTCAGTATTTCAATAAATGTTTATTTTGTGGAGTACATAAAGCAATTTCAATAATTGCGTCTGTTTCTAAATATTAGAAATATTTAAAAGCTGTTAATAAACTCACAGATTTTGATAGGAGGTGTGGTCGCACCGCTGGCTTTGTCTCATTGCGAGGTCATTTCTTTGGTGATATGTTGCTGAGGCCTGATTATTGCTGAAACCTTGCTGTGCACTTTTGCCTGACTTTTAGGGATAGAATACCAACTTTCTTGCTCCCTTGGACCATAGAAAGAATGAGAAAGTGTAGGTCGTTTAGCCCCTCAAGCTGTTCCACGTAAGTGCTGGTAAGATCATTTCTTCAGAATGATGGCAAAGTTGCGAAGAGCAAAATTTGCAAGTTGGAAAGTTTCACCAACATAAAGCATGTCACAACTTTAAAAAATAACTTACACTACTCTGGCAATTTTAGTACTATCACTATAAGTAAAGCTATTTTCTGAAACTTTAAACAAAACAAGTCATAACACAGAGAAAAATAAGAAAACTTATTGTCAGTTTGATTCCCTCAACCTGAAATTAGGTGACATTTAAGCTGAGGAGTCACTTTGGAATTACCACAATTTCCTAGTAAGGTCCAACACATTGAAGCAATGAATCAATTCAAGAGGTGGTGAGCACCAGCTTTTTCAATGTAACGTGCAAATCTATTTCCAATTTTGACAAGAATCTCAATTGTAAATTTAATGTGAGTCACATTACTTGGCAAAATGGGTGACGCACAGCCATATGCAATGTGCGCAAATGGCATAAAAATGTTGAGTAGATAATTGATGGCATCAGTCCTGGTACATCACTGTGGTAAATACAAAATGCTGGAAACACTTAGCAAATCAGGCACCATCTGTGGAAGGAGAAACATGGTCAATAGACCATTTATCAGAACTAGGAAAGTGAGAAAACAAATTGGATCTGAGCTAGCAAGCTGAGGGTTGGTTTGGGGTGAAGAGGAGAAAGGGAAGACCAGATAATGTAAGACCAATGTTGCCATGATGGAGATAGATAGAGAGAGAAAGAAAAGCAGAGGCAAAGCTCCCAACTTTTTTATACCATGAACTCTTACCATTAACTGAGGGGTCCATGGACCTGAGGTTGGGAACTCCTGATCTAAACAAAGGAAAATGACTTGATGGTATCCAGGCCAGGCTGTGCTGTAACAGCTTAAACTATGCAATGTATTGATAACAAGCTAAAAACCTGCCTTTTCATTGTAGCTGGATTCAAAACACTTTGTAGTTTAACTGACTCACATGTATCATAATGAGGGAGGTGGAGTTAAAGATATTCCATATTAATTCATTGGAATGTATTACTACATTACTGGCTGCTGCCCAGAACATGCTTGGACCAATCTCTATCTCATCTCTGCTCTATATTCCCTCTCAACCATCTTCCCCCTTCACTCTCAGCTTTGATACAGGGTCTCAGTCTGAAATAACAACAATTCCTTTCCCCTCACAGATTCTGCTTGACTTGCTGAGCTTCACCAGCAGGAGCTTGCTTTTTACTCATAGTTACCATGGCTACACAAGGTCAGAGACATATTCTTCAGTAGGAAACTCATATCTCACCAAAACTTTTTCGGTCTCTAAGAGTCTGGAGGTAATGGAATACACCACGTCTGCCTGGATGATTGCAGCTCCCATAACACTAAAGCAGCTCAACACGGAGCAAGGTGATCCACTTTACTGGCAACGTGTCCTCTACGTGTTCCACCTTCTACCGTTGACACACTATGTCCACACCAGCAACAAAACACTGCAGCATGTCTCCACACCCTCTGTGAAAAAAAGTGCTAATCCCAAAATCTTTACTACATACAAGGCCAAGGCTGGCAATTGCATGGGAACACCACCAAATCACATACTGCCCTAATCAGTAAATGCAACTAGCATTCTAGCTTGCTGCTGGATCTGACCTTGGAACTCTCTCTCAACCTTCCTTAGAAGGAACATGAGTAAGCGAAAGGTTCAGTGTGCTCTTTTGTGGAATAATTAATGCATTATTTTGTATTCCTTTGCAACATAGAAGATGCCATTTCACACAGTCCAGCCCCATGTTGATTCACTAAACAACACCATTTTCCCTAAAACCTGTTGACCTACCAATTACCCTCTCTGGCCCTCCACGACCTGGATCAACATGTTCAAATTGTGTGGAAGATTGTGTGCTTCAAGAACTCCAGCAGGCAATTCCAACTCAGGCCCATACATGTTGGAAAGGCTGTGGATGAGATGCCAGATGAAAAGTGATCCAACCCCAGCTCCTAAATGGACAGACTCACATCTGCCCCTCCCGGGCCGCACTTCAATTAGAAGAGTGAATGCCGTATGAAACAAACAACAACCCTCTCTGATGCAGCTCCCACACCTCCCAACTATCACATAACTTCTGTTGACTGACTTCTCTACTTCCATTGCAGCACCAACAGAAGGTTCCCAAAGTCTAGTTTCAATGATGGAGTCGCAGACTACAGGTTTTTAAATACATGTAGATGAATTCACCTACCATTTAAACACTAGCTTGCCACCAACACCTTCACCTTGTCAGTGAATAAAGCTAAAAATAGAAGTGTTCACCATTCCATAGTTCCCATCCTTGTACTCTTTATTGTTGGTCATTTCATCATTCACTTGAGCAGAATGGATGAAAGCAATTATCATTTAAAATCATATTTGTACATCAACTAAGATAAGAAAAATTACCCTTGTGTCTCTCTTGGTGCTTGTCTTTGCCTGTACTGCTGCTTCTCTGCAGTTCTCCTCCAGTGTCTTTAACCATTCAAGTGAAAGTTGCTCAATTGCAAAGGGTAAAACTTCACTAATCCCTGGCGACACACCTGAGGAATTGTCTGTCAGCCTGGACACTAGTCATCCAGTCATCAGCATCAACTGGGCAATTTACTGTGGCAGACTGGTAATTGTGAGATCTCAAACGATGTACCCTGAGAGAAGGCAGAAAATTCGTTCCACAGTCATGACCATTCATCTCAGAGAACTCCCTGAGTAATGGGGTTTTTGAAAAATGGGATACAATCACATGCCGGCAGCATGTGTTTAAAAACCAGCAATGTGCTTCTCCAATATTGAACTCAAACCTTGGGAAACTTCTACTGGTGCTGCAACGAAAGGGGAGATATCAGTCAACAGGAGCTGCTTGATGATGAGAGGTGTTGGGATCAGGCCAAGGAAGTGATATGGAAAATTGTTGGTATCATTCTTGAAAATTTAGAGTATTGGTTAACTAACTCTGCTTAAGCCAACTACAATAATCAAGACCTAAAAAAACAAGGCAGGGTATATGCAGATGTTTGAGCACACTCAGAATAGACTGCAATAACATGTGACATTTGTGCCAACTTTATAATGTTCATTTTCCATAGGGCAAGGTATATTCACTTACCTTATCACAGTACTTAACCCTTTCCACTGCCATGCAGTTCTTTATAGACAAAGAAAAGAACAAGAAAGAAAATCAAACATCCAGGTGATGTGAAAATTGGGGGTTGCTGGCTAATTTGGGCAAATATGAGGTGTATTAATAGGGTAAATACATACAAGCTTTTCCCCTGGGTTTGCGTGAGACTAGAACTAAAGGTCATCGGTTTATGGTGAAAGGTGAAATATTCAAGTGGAATCTGATGGGGAGCTTCTTCACTCAGTTGATAGTATGAGTGTAGAAAGAGCTACTAGAGGAAATGGTGAATGGGTGTTCACTTACAACATTTAAGAGAAGTTTGAATAGGTACATGGATGAGAGGGGTATGGAAGGCTTTGGTCTAGGTGCAGGTAGATGGGACTAGGCAGATAAACAGGTCAGCCTAGACTAAATGGGCCAAATAGTCTGTTCCAGCAATGTAGTACTCTAATACTCCATACAAAATTTTTCTGCAGGTTACTTTCCAAAAATATGAACACATGGAGATGTTCAAGAAAGCCACATTTTCAAAAATGCTTTCTGCTGGCCATTTAAAAAATGGACGTATGCAATACAGTGATGGAGCCATACTGTAGGTAACAATTCAAAATATTCCCACATAATATTAAAAGGTGTTAATTGAAGGATCTAAACTTAAGGCTTTAATGGCTAGAATTTCTGAAGTTATGGGTTGGATTCAGACATCAGTGATTTTCATTGGAACTTTTGGCTTAGCTGGAACAATGACATACACAAAAATGCAATGGATCTGACAATGACGTCTTTCAGCACCCTACTTTTTGGATAGAGGCAGGTACTAAATTACAGTCTCAGACTGATCAGTGTTCTTTTTTACCTTTAGTGCAATAAATACATTTGCAATAGGCTTAGCTCTCTGTTGTACTCTCACTAAACCATTGACTATGTGGCTAGGCATAGCTCAAAAGCCATCTATAAATTTGCTAATGATGCAACTATTGTTGGCAGAATTTCAGATGGTGACGAAAGAGCATACAGGAGTGAGATATACCAGTTAGTAGAATGGTGTCGCAACCTGGATGCAACATATTGATGCAGCTATAAAGAAGGCAAGAGAGCAGCTGTTTTACTAGGAGCTTGAGGAGATTTGGTTTGTCAAATAAAACACTCAAAAACTTCTACAAAAGTACAGTGGAGAGCATTCTGACTAGCTGCATTGACATCTGGTATTGCACAAGATCAAAGTAAGTTGCAGAAACTTGTAAGATTAGAAGCCCATCGTATGTACTAGCCTCCGTATTATCCAATACCAAGGAGTGGTGCCTTAGAAAGGTGATGTCCATCATTAAAGATCCCCACCATTCAGGACATGCCCTCTTCACACTGTTACTGGCGGGAAGGACGTAAAGAAGCCTGAAGGCACACACTGAGTGATTCAGGAACAGCTTCTTCCCATCTGCCATCCGATTTCTAAATGGACACCGAACCCATGAAGGCAAGTCAAGTCAAGTCACTTTTTATTGTCATTTCGACCATAACTGCTGGTACAGTACACAGTAAAAATGAGACAACGTTTTTCAGGACCATGGTGCTACTTGAAACAGTACGAAAACTACACTGAACTACGTAAAAAACAACACAGAAAAAAAACTACACTAGACTACAGACCAACCCAGGACTGCATAAAGTGCACAAAACAGTGCAGGCATTACAATAACTAATAAACAAGACAATAGGCACAGAAGAGGGCAGTAAGTTGGCGTCAGTCCAGGTTCGGGGTACTGAGGAGTCTGATGGCTTGGGGGAAGAAACTGTTACATAGTCCGGTCGTGAGAGCCCGAATGCTTTGGTGCCTTTCCCCAGATGGCAGAAGGGAGAAGAGTTTGTCTGAGGGGTCCGTGGGGTCCCGTCCAGCTGAACGGCAGCGTCTGGGATTCCATCAGTGAGCCACATCTCTATGAAAACATATGCACAGCAGACTCTGTATTCCCGCCGAATATTTCATTGGAGTCAGATGTAGTCCAATTTATTGTCCAGGGAGCAGACATTGCAGAGCAGAATGGACACTACCTCACTACATTTTTAATTCATTTTTTGCACTACTTATTTTAACTTGTACCTGTTAAGTCTTGTATCTGATCCTGTCCTTGGTATCCAGGTATTTTTTTAGGAGTAATCAAATGATGGTAACAAAAATTAATAAGTTTTGCTAAAATTATTGAACCAAAACAAAACAAAAAAAAAAACAGGGAACTCTTTATCATGTAATAGAACAAAAGATTTACAATCACCAGGAAAAAATGATTTAGCCTCATTTTAAATTAGGAGGATTTCAACCTACCCTTTGATGTGAATAGCTCAGGGTTTCATTTTGTGTTCTACCCAATATAATGGCAAGCTGATTCCTTGATTGAGAGCATACAAAATTGGGTGGGCAGGATTTCCTTCCTACTAGATGCACATTTGGATTAATTTTCTTCACAACCTCCATACTCTACCAACCCCATTTTTTTAGTTACTCAAGAAAATCAAAACACTACATTCTTTTCAGCTCATTAAAAACAAATTTATTTTGTGATATGTTTGCCATGATTGTTCCATTTATTTTAAACAATATCACAAACTTTTGTTTCTTCAATAGTTTGTGGTTATACTGCTTCGCATTATTAGAGAAACCTTGGATAAGTGTTTGGAATCCTTCCTCTCAGAGAACTGAACAGTTTTATATATTCTACACAATTAATTCTTGCACCTGCTTAGTTTGTGCCAATTTCAAAAAATGCTATTTTGCAATTTAATTGCAAACAAGACCATAGTGTTCCAGAGAACATTACTTTGAAAAGGATATGGATGTGCACTAGGACTCAGGGAAAAGAAAAAGTGTTCAGCAGCCCTTCAATTAAAATAAACAGATGTGTGTTCTACAACTTTTAATCTTACTAGAAAATGAAAAGGTCCTCTACTCAATGCATTGACCAGTTTGAAAGACCAGTTTGATGGATAACTTCCATTATTTTAAGTTATCTAATGTCTGTGGTTTACTGGGAGAATGGATATCTCCCAGAGGTCCATATATCTGATAAGAAATACCAACTAATAGAGGTCTTCCCAGTTAACAGAACCTTATGGCACCAAGTCCACTAGCTAGATTATATGGCAATGTTTACTCTTGCATTCTGCTTCAATATATTCAAGGATTCAAAAACATTGCACTTATTAAACATACTGTCTGAAAATGTTGTTAGCTTCTTCAAAGTTCACAGAATGCTTTAAAACCAATCAAATGTTGAAAGGATATATGAGTTAGACTCTTCCATAAACATCTAACGGACTGGATGGAATAACAATGATTTATTAATATCACAACCTCAGAATAATTGAGTTTATTTCTCATATTGACCTGTGCAACATTTCTGCTGATCTAGTAAAATCATATAAAGATATAGTCAACCATTTTCTGGTTAGCTTTATTGAACAATATGCTAAAATGGATTTTTGTTTTGCTTGTAGTCTTAATATCAATATATATTTTACTGTGGCATATCTTTCATAAAATACATAATTGATTTTTGAACATCAATGTGTGCTGTTTGGTTGCTAATATGGTTTGAGTTTCAAAAGATAAACAGAATCATTTCCATTCTAATATAATCATTAATATTGCATTTCCCAGGGTTTCTGCAACTCTTCTGTCAAAGTTAAGGAAAACAAACAGAAGGCTTCAGTACAAAATGAAGAAAATTTCCCTTTTACTAATGCATTTATTTTCCCAAATAACCTGCACTTAGAGAGTTGGGATAGTCATTTATCCTGAGCGGCTGGTTCTAAACATGCAAATGTAACTGTACCATCCCTTGAGTGAAAGGAAGGAGAGAGAAACAGCCTGGCGTTTTGCAGTGATTCGAACATTCTCAAAACATTGTAAAATGCACTTTAACCAGACAACTGCTTTTTAGTTACCATATGAAAATGTCAACTACAGCAGCCAGCTTCCATCTAGCAAATTGCATGAAAGCAATGTGGTAATGCTAACAACACAGGAATGGGCACTTTGACCCACCACGCTGTGCTGTACTAATCTAGCCAATGACACCTAATTAAACTAATCTTTTCCATTGCACAATGTCCATTTCTTCCATTCTCTGCACGTTCTTGCACCTACCTACTAGCCTCTTAAATGCCTCTACCATCACATCTGCCTCCACCAGCACCAGTAGCAGCACAGTCCAGGTACCCACTACTCTCTCCACAAAATAATTGCCCCAAACATTTCCTTAGAATGTTTCCCCTCTCACTTTAAATGCTTATCCACTATGATTAGGTATTTTGAGCCTGGAAATGATGATAAAGTTCACTCACCACCAACTTCAATATGCCAGTGTAGCCTTTGATTGACTGAGGTAAAATCCTATAACAGGTATAAAACTCACATTGAGCCCTGGACTACAAAGAGTGGATATCTCAGGATGCCAGGAATACAACACAAATGCCGTCTGCTCAGAATTCTCCAAATGCACTAAAAGGATAAAGGAACTAACATTTTCTCCCTAGACAAACCTCCAAACACTGAATCCCTAATTTCACTCATTCAACACCAATAGACTGTTCACATCACTCTCGTGCCCAACACCAGATGCCCAAAACAGATTATCTTTACATGCTCTGTCATGGGAAGAGAATATCAGGGAGAAAGATTCAAGGATGTGCTCAAAATTCCCCCGAAAAATGCAACATCTCCACTGACAGATCCATTGTCATTCCAAGTGGAGCAGAAACATTCAGGATTGTATTTTAAACCCTGAGATCACATATCAGGAGCCTAGCACAGCCTTGAAAAAACTAGAACAGCGCACTCTCTCACAGGATATCCAACTGCACATCCCATCAGACTCTTTCCGTCCCATTTGTGGAAACAAATATAGTTCCCTCATCATTCCATAGAGCCAAAGTGCAAGCAAGTCATCCCTAATCCAGTGATGAGTGGCTTATTCCGCATGATTGTTGAATAAGCACAGCGCACAGGCAGCTGAAAGGGATTTTGATTCTCAGCTAAGTTACATTTCCTGACTCGTTTAGCTCTTAAAACATGTTTCAACCATTCAGAGTTTTTCAAAACCACTCAAACTATTTTGTATTTGAAAAAGATTAAAATCTGAAATTACTTTAAAACATTTAAAGAATTTAAAGTGAGGTCGAAATTCACTAATGCACTGAATCACACCCTTCAGCTGGAATAGAAAAACCCACTCCTTTCAATGCACTTGTGCAGATGCAGGTATTTGTGGGCTTCCTGAACCTGAGCGAAATGGCCAGGGAGAACAAGGTCTCAGCGGCAACAAGACTCAGACTGATCCGTCACTTTGTGCTTCCTGGCCAAACTGACTTTGACAATTAGATGCTTTCAAAAGTTTTTAATTTTTTAACATTTCTGAGAATCAAACACATCTAAAATATTTTTTTAAATTTAATAATAGAAGACAAAGAATATGTATAATTAAGGTGATATTAAAATGCTAATGGATAGTTAAATACACTCAAATACTGTAAAACATACCATTTTCCACAAATCCAGCATGGAGCCAAATGACAGATACCACAAGATTCATGGAACTCTTAAGACATGTTGATAAACAAAAAGCTGATCACCTGTAGCTTCTTACAGAAATAATATTAGTAATTAAGTACAATTTGGTCTAATGTACTGTATATAATGGCCCCTCACAGCCCTTCCTCTTTACTGGAAACAATGAAGAAGCTGACCTTAGACTAGATCAGACGCTGGAACAGAAATTCAACGAAAACTCAGAGTATGTGTATAACAAAATGCCCAGTTTACACCCATCAGGATCTCAGCATCAGAGGTTAATAAAAAAAACAACAAAAAGCTGACCAAATTCAGTATGTCTACACTATTTGAACTTACCTGTATGGGAATCCATTTGCTGGAAAGTTGCATGTTTAATCTGTCAATAGTTGACATAGATAATAATCTATGCAACCTAAAATAAAAACAGAAATGAAATGCTGTATGTGCTACAGGTCGGGCTGTATCTATGGGAAGAGAAACAGAGTTAACATTCTAGACCGAATACCCTTCATCAGACTACGACCAGTTGGATCCAAAGACATTTGCCAAGGAAAGAGATGTGGGTGTGGATATGAGTTTTGGTTAATACCTGATTAAAGTCTAGAAGGGAAAGTGACACCACTGAAGTTGGCAAAAAGGACAGATGAAAATCACATTAAAAAGCGAAGTACAAACTTCTAGTCCTTAATGGGCACTGACAAAGGTTTATTAGCTTGAAACATTAACTGTTGCTCTTTCTGGAAATGTGACCTGAGTTAGAGTGTTTCCAGTATGTTTTGCTTTTACTTTACAGTAGAATCTGCAGTTATTCAAAACCTATGCAACTTTAAGCCATTACTCTGACCTCTAATTGTATAGCAAATATTTGTGTCATTTGTAAACTTAAGTATCTGGTTCAGTACTAAATTAAGTTAATCATAAATACAATGATTTGTTGAGACTAGAACAAATCCTGGCAGGACACCAGTTGCTATTTCTTTCCATAGTGATACCAATCTATTATCCCTACTGCTACCTAACTGATTACCAGATTAATGATTTAAAGGCCTTCTGTTTGTCCGAAGGCTTCAGACAATAGAAGTTCATGCTTTTACCCAGGGAGTTGTGAATAATTCACATTGAGATTATCAGGAGAGGGTAAAGATTCTAGTATGTTATTAAAACATTTTTGAATGGATACACATTTCTACTGGCTCTTGGGAATCCCTGGATGATGTTCATTCAATGAGGAGAATCAGCATCCAGGATGTTTTGGGCAACCTTGAGTACATGCACCAGGAGCAGAGAGTGTAATTCATGCGAACAATGCACCACCATACAAACAACCCATCTACCCACCTTGCCAGGCCCCTGTGGAAGATGTATAGTTACCACATTAATCACCTCAGAAACCACAATCAAGAAGTTGAAGGAAGTCATTCTCAACTCTTAAGGTCCTGCCTAAGAAAGAAAAGGTCCATGGGTGTCTCTCTGTCCACAAATTCAGAAAATCCCTTCAAATATACAAGTCACTTTGTTGGACTGTAGTTATAATTTATGAGTCTACGTATTTTGAAGATAGAGCTTGTTCTTATTTTGCGTATTCTCATCTTCTCTATGGTACAGATGGAGGCTATTCAGCAGATTGGGACTATGTCAGCTCTCAGGGTGAAACAAGGACATAAGTCAGGACAAATGCCAAAGTTGTGGATAACTTATTTTATAGGTATTTCAAAATATTGTTGGTTTGCTAAACCCGCAGGACTTCTGGTCTGAATCATATCACTTGCATTATACATCTGAGCACTAAAGATGACGTATATCAATGAAGTAAATGACTGAAATGTTAATAGCAGCAATATCTTCATTCATTTCACATACCTCTTTGACTGTATTCCATTTACACTAAGTATTTATTTAATTGGCTGAAAACCATTTCTACTTGGTCACTTGCTAACAACTCATCCAGATAAAATTGGAATTAAAAGTCAAGGTGAAAGTAAAAGGATCTATAGAGGAAAGTATATATTTTATTTAAATTTGATCACCACTGGCTTTTCAGAGCTGATAATTGATAGTTATGTTGCTGTACCACTTCTGCAATAAAGGTGCAGATTGAACTCGCCTGCCATCCATTTGTATTTGTAAATCATGCAAGACGTTTTGGCTGATCTGTAGAATTAGTTTCTTTGACCTGTTGCCCTGAAACTGCTGTTTATGTTGGTCTGTGTGATAATAGTATTAGCCAAAGAGAACAGGAATGAACGGAAACCTATGTAAGGCAAAAATTAGAATTCTATATTCCAGGTAGCTCTGATATTCTAATCGAAACATGTATGGGTGCTATGCCAAAGGAAGCTAAAAAGAGCAACCACATATGTATTCTCGAAGAAGAGGGTGAATCATACATATAAACACAAAAACATTAAAACATGGGTGTTACGGTCACTAAGTTCATCTAGAAGGCATGCTTTTAATTTCAACCATCTATTCTAGCTTTAAAGTCAAAAAGTATTAAATTTCAAAGCTTATTAAAACTCAGTTTCTTCTTCATCATTTGAGAAAATTATATACACCAGTCAAAAGAGTACCATTCTCTTTTAATCCTTTATAAGCATAATTTCCACAAAATTTGATGGTCAAAGTATATTTCAGCATTCTATTCCTTGCATATCTCAACAAAGATTCAGGCTGAGAAAGATTATTATAAATCTTATCAAAATAATTCGAGCACCCATTTTCTAGCAATTACACTATCTATTGTTCACAAAATTACCAGTGACATATTTTCAGCTCTCATCCACCAAATAAATAATTGTTATCAGTTCCAGGCATTTTTAGCGAACATTTGAGTACTATTATAATGATCTCCATAATGCTCTCAAGGACTTTCAATTAATGTCCTTTTATGCAGCTAAAATAGATACTTAGCCACGTATAATTGGGTGTCCTATAATTAATGCTGTTTTAGTAAGAAGGTTTGAGCTGTAATCCATACAAGCAGTCAATTAAAATTTCACCCATTAAATAATTTCTGTTTGTACTTTCAATAGTTGATTCATTTTTCACCACTGAAGAGCCCTTGTGTTTTTAGTACTAAAAAGTGTACACAGAAAAATAGTGCAACTGTATATAATGAAGCCATAATGTCGAAATTGTCCAACAACTGAAGGGCTCATGTACATTAAGATACAAATTAAAATTGGGACCAAATAAACAGAATTTATTTTTTCACAACAAGTAAAATATTTGTGTAAGACATTTCCACTGATGACTGTTGGCACAAGTAGGATAATTTCCACAATATCTACCGGGGTATGAATGCATAGAAAGAGAAAGGAACTATGGCCAGCGAGACTAGAAAAGTTCATTGAAAGTCCTGGGGTATTAATTGCAGGGATGGTCTGAAGTATTTTACTGAGGTTCTCATCTGGCAGCCAGGCAGGCTGTATACAGTATGCAATGGAAATCCATTGTACTTTTGCTATGCTGGTTCATTGTAATTATTGCATTTATTAATACCAAGTCTATTGTTTATTCTGTGAGCTTCGTATGATCAAGGAATCTTGTTGCACCCTGCTGAATATAGCCATAAATAAATCCATGAAAGAAGGAATCACATGCATGAGGAAGAGAAGTGGGTGCTGCGGGAAGAGGAAAACTTATGAATTCCCAAAGCAGCACAAGCAGTTATAGCAAATCGATGGGAAAACTCCTATGGAAGTTATCACTGATAGCTGATTTCAATAAGAAAGATTAATTTGGGTCACCTGAAAATCTTTCTATCTCACAGAATTCTTATACACAATAGAATCTGCATTAAATTCCAATTGTAAATAAGAAAACTATGTATAATTTGCCTGTTGACAACTGTGCAATATTTTTAAATGATATTGTTACATCATGTATTGTGTATTTAATATTTCAGCAATATTTGAGCACTATTGTAAATGTATTGTATGAGTAAACATTCTTTGTTGCTTAAGTAATTAATTATGGTTTTAAGTACAAAATACATAAATGGCATACATCATAACGTTTGACTGCGAACTTAGACTCGCATTTCAGACTCCTCCCTTTTCCTTTCAATTAGTTTAATGTTTTGGAGTTACAAAAAGAAAGTTCTTTAAAAGGGTGGAAGACTGGCAATTCACAGGTTCATAAATGGTGAGTACCTGGTGATAATAATCATAAATAAAAAAAGAGCAGAATTAGCTGGCTACATCAGAAAGATTGGTGAGTTTGATTACACAACAGATCACTGGATTTTGTATATTGAATGGATTGAGCAGTATTTTAAAGCAAACAGAATATCTAATGAGAAACAAGCACAAGAATGTGTTGGGAGGAAGAGCTTACAGTTTGCTTGGAAGCTTGACTGCTGCAGATGAAACAGCCAAAATACTTTGCTGGTATCATGAAAGTAATGGAAGAACATTTAGAACTGAAATCATTGTTGATTGCTGAACACTTTAGGTTTCATAAGAAGAAACAAAAGGATGGGGAGTCCATTTCAGCATACTTGGCTGAATTGAAGAAGTTGTCTGAGCATTTTCATTTCAGTGATGGACTTAATGATGCACTAAGAGGTTGTTTAGTTTGTGGAAGCCTGAAAAAAAGCATTATAAAATGGCTCCTAACTGAAACACAACTTACATTTAAAAGAGCAGGTGAAATAGCTGTATCCATGGAAACAGCAGACTGAAACACAATTGAGTGGAACGTGAGTGTGAAAAATATTGTAACATCCAAACAGAAGCCAGCCTGGCCAAGCAAATTGTGTCACCATTGTGGCAGGGCTCACATTCACCAAAACAATGCAGATTTAAATGCAAAACTTGTGGAAAATGCAACAAAGTAGGACACATACAAAGAGTGCATCGGGGTATCTTCTTCTCTTCTGCCATCAGACTTCTGAATGGACATTGAACCCATGGAACACTTTTATTTTATTGGATATTGCAATGTACTGCTGTTGCATAACAACAACTAACATGATGTATGCCAATGATATTAAACCTGATTCTGATTCTGATTCTATGTGATGCAATACTGTGCAGCATTGAGATTTACAATGTAGAAGCAAGCAAGAGACAAGCAATATAGCTTATACCAAACATGAATGGTAACTTAATTAAAATGGACTTGAACACTGGCTCGGCAGTTCCAGTCATTCTACAAATGAGTTTGAATGAAATTTCAAAGATATTGAACTAAACCCCACAGATATCCAACTTATACTGGAGAAGAGACAACTCCTATGAGAATGACACATGTAACAGTGAAATAGAACAAGCAACTCTCTACTTCATCCCTCACCCCACTTCTTATCCCTTCTCCACCATCACATGTTACTTCACTCCTGATGAAGGGTTTCAGCCCAAAACGTTGTCACTACCTCCTCCCATAGATGCTGTCTGGCCTGCTGAGTTCTGCCAGCATTTTGTGTTTTTATTTATTTCCAGCATCTGCAGATTCACTCGTGTGCCTTTGAAGCCACATTGGGCTTGTTTGTGGTAAAAACAGGAGGGTCAGCTTTGTGGGGGCTGAAACAACTGCAACTTGCTTGGAGATCCATCCACTATTTGCGTGCCACATCCCCTGTAAAAGAGTCAAGTGAAAGCAAATTAAGAAAGGTACTGGTTGATGCCACAACTGGTCTCCATGCTGTACAGCATGAACTGTTACCCAAAAGAGGGCAGACAGGTGTTCGTGCCAACTTCTGTGCATCTGCAAAAACCATTTTTTTGGAAAAAATATTGGACCAAGCAAGGACCATGCTGCTCATAGGAATCGTGAGAGTGACAAAAGTACAATAGTTTTTGGGGGCAACATATCTCAGGAAGCATTCAGCTGTTTTGAGTATGAAGAATCAGAATCTACTCTGTGAGCATTAAGGTTACTGCATGAACTTCAAGTGGGAGACAAAAAGCTGCTTGTAAAAGTAGATGCAAGGACCAAAGGCCAGCTGGATTAATGGAAGGGATCAATAGAGATACAAGCACAGGGGACTCATCGGATGATGTTGGGAATGCAGAAACTAAGAGGAGAGTATAGGTTGTAAAGAGAACAATAGAAGGATTAATAAGAGAATACTTCAGTGAACTAAATGCACCTTCCCAAGATCAAGATGCACAAATTGGAAAGAAGAAAAAGGAAAAGAAAGAGGATGACATAAGTGCTATGGAAATCATAGAGGATAAGTCAAATCTAATTTGTCAAGAAATTAGCAAGTGCAGAGATACTCACAAGGAACTAGAAGAAAAAGAAATGCAATTAAGAGAAAAGCAGGAACAAATGCATGAGCAGGATCAGGACCTTGAGTGAGACCATGATAGGAATGATGAGAAAACCAGGATAAAGAGAGAGAAAGAAACAAGGAAAAAGTAGATCCAAAGAAAAACGTAGATCCAGAGAAAAAAGCCAAGAAAAGGTAAAGAAAGATGTCCAGAGCTGTCAGAACCACTTTCTGCAGACTCAGAGTCACCTCCTACAACCACCGTCGAGGAAACCCCCTGAACCTGAGATTCACTGGCCACAATCTCACCTGCCAAGCAGAGTGACCTCCCTAATCAGGAAAGGTGTTAACTCACAAGAGTAAGAAACGCTCCACAGCAATTAAATATTTACGCCTGAATAGAACAATTTTAAATTTTACTATGCTGTGAATGTTGATACAGTACTTGTATTACTTAGTATACTGTATATATAATATATGGATATAAGTTGAGAAGCATTCTATATTGAGTTGTTCATAGCCAGGCAGGGAGCTGTGCATGTATTTAATATTTCAATAATAGTTGAGTAATATTGTAAATATATTGTGTGATTAAGCATTCTTTGTTGTTTAAATAATTCATTATGGTTATATGTATGAAGTACGGGAATGGCATACGTCATCAGACCACAATGTGATACATGCACTTAGAGTAAAAATGATGTAAGACTCATTTCTCTTAGCTCCCATATTTTTCCTGTAATTAATTTAAGGTTTTTGAGTTACAAAACATAACAGCGTGTGAATTGCAGAACCTACAAGTTCAGTGTGTAAAAATATATGCTAAATGTACAGTTGAAGTCAGAAGTTTCCATACACCTTAGCCAAATACATTTAAACTCTGTTTTTCACAATTCCTGACATTTAATCCTAGAAAACATTGCCTGCCTTAGGTCAGTTAGGATCACAACTTTGTTTTAAGAAATGTGAAATGTCATAATAATAGTAGAGAGAATGATTTATTTCAGCTTTTATTTCTTTCATCACATTCCCAGTGGGCTAGAAGTTTACATACACTTTGTTAGTATTTGATAGCATTGTGTTTAAATTATTTAACTTGGGTCTAACACTTTGGGTAGCCTTCCACAAGCTTCCCACAATAACTTACTGGAATTTTCTTCCATTCCTCCAGACAGAACTGGTGTAACTGAGTCAGGTTTGTAGGCCTTCTTGCTCGCACACACTTTTTCAGTTCTGCTCACAAATTTTCTATCGGATTGAGGTCAGGGCTTTGTGATGTCCACTCCAATACCTTGACTTTGTTGTCCTTAAGCAATTTTGCCACAACTTTGCAGATATGCTTAGGGTCATTGTCCATTTGGAAGACCCATTTGCAACCGAGCTTTATCTTCCTGGCTGATGTCTTGAGATGTTGCTTCAATATATCCACATTATTTTCCTTGCTCGTGATACTATCTATTTTGTGAAATGCACCAGTCCCTAGGGTCATTGTCCATTTGGAAGACCCATTTGCAACCGAGCTTTAACTTCCTGGCTGATGTCTTGAGATGTTGCTTCAATATATCCACATTATTTTCCTTTCTCATGATACTATCTATTTTGTGAAGTGCACCAGTCCCTCCTGCAGCAAAGCACTCCCACAACATGATGCTGCCACCCTCATGCTTCATGGTTGGGATGGTGTTCTTTGACTTGCAAGCCTCACCCTTTTCCCTCCAAACATAGCAATGGTCATTATGGCCAAACAGTTCAATTTTTGTTTCATCAGACCAAAGGACATTTCTTCAAAAAGTAAGATCTTTGTCCTATGTGCACTTGCAAACTGTAGTCTGGCTTTTTAATGGTAGTTTTGAAGCAGTGACTTCTTCCTTACAGAGCAGCCTTTCAGGTTATGGCGATGTAGGAATCGTTTTACTGTGGATATAGATACTTGTCTACCTTTTTCCTCCACCATCTTCACAAGGTCCTTTGCCGATGTTCTGTGATTGATTTGCACTTCTCGCGCCAAAGAACGTACATCTTTAGGAGACAGAATGCATCTCCTTCCTGAGTGGTATGACGGCTGTGAGGTCCCATGGTGTTTATACTTGTGTACTATTGTTTGTACAGATGAACATGATACCTTCAGCCATTCAGAAATTGCACCCAGGAACGAACCAGACTTGAGGAGGTCCATTTTTTTTCTGTGGTCTTGGCTGATTTCTTTTGATTTTGTTTGTAAAAGTGAAATAACCTGTAAACAATTGTTGGAAAAATTACCCATGTCATGCATGAAGTAGGTGTCCTTAACGTCTTGCCAGAACTATAGTTTGCTAATATGAAATCAGTAGAGTGGTTAAACAGTGAGTTTTAATGACTTCAACCTAAGTGTACAGTTGCCCCCTCTTTACGAATATTTGCTTTATGCCACTTTGCTTTTACAAAAGCCCTACATTAGTAACCTGTTTTCACATTACAAAGAGGATTTTTGCCTTTACAAACATTTTTCCCATATAAATTAATCACCTTACGCCTTTTTGGCCTAAGAACGGTTTCACAGGAATGCTCTACCTTTGTAAAGAGGGGGACACCTGTATGTAAACTTCCAACTTCAACTGTAAATCTACTTTCATTTAACGCAAGGTATTAGCGTTCCAAAGCAAACTACGTATATCAGAATTAGAACAAGTGAATGTGACACAGAACCTGTACAACAGCCTTGTAAGAATATTACTGCACAATTGCCGATTCAGAACTTTTACATTACTGCTTCCATTTTTAGAGAGTCTTTGAGACAGAACCTCATGTGGTGGATCAATGCTTAGCCATTGGACGGTCTCCAGCCCCATCTGCTCCTAATAAAAAAAGAGTATTTACCTTGAAAATGACTAACATTAGGACCATCCTTTAAGGTTGAAGACTTTCACTTTCCCACTCAGTAGCTGAAGGCCCATTGAATATATGACGACACAAATAACTTGACAAGTCACACATGCAGGTTAAACAAACTGGAATTAATCAAACTGGACGCAGACTGAGGTGTACCCAGCATGTTCTACGTATAAACATATACTGTATTACACGGGGAAAATAACACTACACTTCTCCTAGGTGCATCCTGCATACAGGGACCTTCCAAATGCATTACAAGAACATTTTAAAACAGAAAACTATTGAGTAACATGTAGCATGTTGCACTGTGCAATTAAATCTCCAGCCCATAACAATGTACCCACTCCACTATTATCTTTGGTGTTGCTCCTCTCTCCCATCTTCTTGCTGCCATAATCCATAACCATTGCGGAGATTAGCACATGTGAACTTATGGTAGCAATTCACTCTCCCCTCCCCATCCCTCACCCCCCCACCCCCGCCACGTACACACAATTCCTTTAGAATTTTTTCCACTGTCTGACCAACACATAGTACTGGACAAACAGGAATTTCCCTCAACCAAGTATCAGAAGTATTTGTCTTTGGTCTCTGGTGCAAATTCTAGGCTTTCCTGTCTGTAACTGAAGCAGATTCTTTGCAAACTTGGTGTCATTTTTGACTCTACAATGAGCTTCATACCACGCTTACAACATTCTGTGATTCTGCATCAGCCAACTCTTCCCCGATTCAGCTCATCTGCTTTTGCTGGATTTCCTCATCCATGTGTTTGTCACTATTCAAAAACGTCATCCAAAGCTCTGCTGTCCTTGTCCTGATCTTCACTGTCCAGTTTATTCATTTTCACTGAACTTCTGGATCTACACCTGTCCTTGGTTAACTGATGCCTCAATTTTAAACTCCTCACCATGATTTACAAAATCATTCCCTTCACAATCCTATCACAAACAAGAGAATATCTGCAGTTGCTGGAAATCCAAGCAACACACCCAAAATGCTGGAGGCACTCAGCAGGCCAGGCAGCATCAAGTCCTGCTGAAGGGTCTCAGTGTAAAACGTGGACTGAACTCTTTTCCATAGATGCTGACTGACCTGCTAAGTTCCTTCAGCAGTTTGTGTGTGTTCCCTTCACAGTCCTTGTCCCTCTTACAACTGTGTCAGCCCTACAACCTTCTTGCTTCCCTATTCCTCCAATTCTACCTCTTGGTCATTGTTAATCATTATTGCTCCACTACCAGCAAAGGTTTAAATTCTGAAATTCCTTCCCATAAACTTCTTCCTATCTAGTTATTTCCTCCTTTAAGATTCTTACGTTATTCGACTTTGAGTGAGCTTTTGGTCATCTATCCAGATGTCAGATTTACTTTGGCAATACTTCTGTGAAAGAACTTGCAATAAAAGCTCAAGTGTTATGTAACAGGCAGCAACGCTAGCCCAGCTCTTAGCTGATCAGCAAGCTGCCTGAACTTGCCTGAAGCAACACCTCAGGTGCACTCTTACACTCAGAAGCCAACTCAGCAAGGCCCACAATAACACAGGCCTTTTGAAGAGAATGGCAGGCTTCATGCCAAGTCAGTCTGAGACCCTGTTAAGCACTGCCTCCAGGCTTATTGGCTGTCAAAATTGTCAAAGACATTGGATGTCTGTCACTACCAAGTATTCAAAAATATTCAGAAATACTCGAATAAAATAGTAAAAAATCAGAAGTACAATTGTTTTAAAAACTTCAAAAAATAAGATAAATGCAGTAGAAACAATATAAAATAATTAAATGCATCTTAATTCAACTTTGGGGTCAATGTATCATGTGGGGAACAGAAATAAAAGACCAAATTTGGTCTCTTTTACAACATTTCCACAAGCAGTTGCTGAATTAAATGATAATAACAAACAGTTTCACTTCCAGAGGGCAGAAATGCCAAGCCATGGGAATATTAGTTGTTAAAGTCACGGCCACGCCTTCAGGCAAGTAGGAGTCCCAGGGTAGAAATGTCAAACATTAGAAGACGTGCTTTTAAGATAAGAGGGGAAACATTTAAGGGTAATGTGCGTGGCATGTTTTGTTTTCACAAAGAGTGACAGCTGCCTGGAACTGGTTAGTAAGTGATGTGGTGGAAGCAGATACAAAAGAGGTGTTTAAGAGCATTTTATATTGGCGTTCAACTATATAGAAATTGGAGGTCGTGGCGACCCACACACGCAGGACTCAAACCGCCATCGGGAGCCGCGGGCAGACACGTGGTAGGGCATTTGGAACTATCCGTTCGGGCCGGATCTTCCGGGGACAGTGTGACGTCAGGGACCCATGGGAGGGGAGATTTAAGCGTGCGATTTTGAATCAGTAAAGGCATTCTGAGTTCAGCTCTCTCTGCCTCCGTGTGTTTCTTCAGTAGCACGTTGCGCGTGACTACATTGGTGACCCCGACGTTCCAGACGGCATCTGGAGCCGGCGACTCAGCGACCAGCCATGAGTTCGAGCAACTCACACAGCGCTGTCTCTCTGAAGCTCCCGACTTTCTGGGTCACTCAGCCCCACGGTTGGTTCGAGCAGGCTGAGGCCCAGTTCAATATCAGAGACATTACAGCCAACGCCACGCGGTACTACTACGTGGTCAGCACGCTCAACCAGGAGATGGCAGGCCGGATCATCGACTTCCTACGCCACCCACCAATGGAGGACAGGTACACTCAGCTTAAGGTGCTCCTGATCTGTACCTTCGGACTCTCCCACCACGAATGGGCCACGCGGCTCCTACACATGGACGACCCGGGCAACCGCACGCCATCCGAGCTCATGAACGATATGCTGGCACTCATGGACGGCCATAAGCCGGGCCCTTTATTTGAACAGTTGTTCCTCGAGCAAATGCCAGAGGACATTCGCCTCCTCCTCGCGAGTGAGGATTTCAGCAACCCATGCAGGGTCACGGCTAAAGCAGACATCCTTTGGCAGAGCAAGCAACGTGGAGCAGCCTCCATTGGCCTAGCCACAATCGTGCGCCCCAAAGCCCAGGCCTCACGACCGAAGCCGTCAAGACCCAAGGGGGAAAAGACGGAAGTTCAGAACAATGGTGCTTCTATCACCAAAGATGGGGCTCAGGTATGCGCCACTGCCGTCCACCACGTGCTTTTCTGGGAAACGCCGGGGCTAGCCGTCGCTAATGGCTACGACGGCTGGTCACCGAGTCAGCCTCCTGTACCTCTGGGACCGACACTCCAGGTGGTGCTTCCTGGTAGACACCGGGGCCGAAGTCAGCGTACTCCCCCCTCGAACTTGGACACTCGCAAAGCGGTCCCAGGCCCCGAACTCACCACTGCAAATGGCACCAGTATTCGGACATACGGACTGCAAGCTATCTCACTGCATTTCAGGTCCAGCCGTTTCACTTGGACTTTCACGTTGGCAGCGGTGTCACAGCCACTACTAGGGGCAGATTTCCTACGAGCCAACTGCCTCCTGGTCAACCTAAAAGGCCAGTGTTTGGTCCACGCCAAAATGTTCCAGACTTTCCAGCTCGGAGAAGCCAAGCTACCGGCCCTCCACCTGGATTCCGTGACCCTCTCAGGTAACGAATTCGCCAGGGTGTTGGCGGAATTCCCCTCCATAGTCACCCCGCAGTTCTCCATGGTTCACCCCAAGCACGGCGTGCAGCACCACATCCCCACGCAAGGACCGCCACTGCACGCCCGAGCTCGCAGGCTCCCACCCGACAAGCTCCACCTCGCCAAGGAGGAGTTCCGTAAGATGGAAGAGCTGGGAATCGTATGCCGCTCAGACAGCCCGTGGACATCCCCACTGCACATGGTGCCCAAGTCCGCAGGAGGGTGGATGCCCTGCAGAGACTACAGAAGGCTCAATGACTCCAGAACCGCCGACAGATACCCGGTACCCCACATCCAGGACTTCACGGCAAACCTGCACGGAGCGACCATCTTCTCCAAAATCGACCTGGTCAGGGGATAACATAGATCCCAATGCACCCCGACGACGTGCCCAAGACAGCCCTCATCACCCCGTTCCTAAGGATGCCTTTCAGTCTCAGGAATGCAGCCCAGACTTTCCAAAAGCTCATGGACTCGGTGGAACGCAGCCTGGATTTCGTTTTCATTTACTTGGATGATATCGTGGTGGCCAGCAGTCTGCACCAAGAGCACGTGGCACATTTGCTCCAGCTCTGCCAACGTCTGAGCGACCACGGACTGGCAATCATTCCAGTGAAGTGCCAATTCGGGTTGATGAAGATTGACTTCTTGGGCCACAGAGTCAACCGACATGGCGCAGTTCCCCTACCGAACAAGGTCCAGGCCATCCGCCAGTTCCCCAAGCCCAGCACGGTCAAGGGCCTGCAGGAGTTCATAGGGATGGTCAACCTTTATCATTGGTTCGTGCCAGTGGCGGCACGCATAGTGAGACCCTTGTTCAGCCTGATGGCCGGCAAGGCCAAAGAAGTGGCATGGGACACGGAGTCTACGGAGGCGTTCGAGCAGGCCAAGGAGGTGCTGGCAAAGGCAGCCCTCCTAGTGCACCCGAGAGTCGTTGTACCCACGGCACTCACAGTCGACACTTCCGACACGGCAGTCGGCGGAGTCCTGGAGCAGCTCGTCGAGGACCAGTGGCGACCACTCGCTTTCTCCAGCCAGCACCTATGGCCACCGGAGATGAAGTACAGCGCTTTCGACAGAGAGGTGCTAGCACTCTACCTGGCTGTCCGGCATTTCCGATACTTGCTTGAGGGAATGGAGATCACCATGTATACAGACCACAAGCCCCTCACCTTCACACTGGCCAAGGTATCGGACCCATGGTTGGCTCGGCAGCAGAGGCACCTGTCCTTTATTTCAGAATTCACCACAGACGCCCGCCACATCACAGGGAAAACAATGTCGTCGCCAACACACTGTCTCGCCCCTGCCTCCACTCAGTAGGCATATCGTCCTCAGGAATAGACTACGCAGCACTGGCGGAAGCACAACAGTCGGACACCGAGTTCCCAGCTTACCACACCGCTGTTTCGGGGCTCCAGTTGGAGGATGTCTCCATCGGCCCGGAGCAGATCGACTCCTGTGCGATGTGTCTACTGGCAAACCCCGACCCGTGGTACCAGCAGCACGGAGGTGCCAGGTGTTCGACACGCGGCACGACCTGGCCCACCCGTCCATCCGGGTATCCATCAAGCTGGTAGCGGACAGATTCGTCTGTCTCGGTTTGCACAAACAGGTTGGACACTGGGCCAGGACCTGCGTACACTGCCAGACTGCCAAAGTCCAGCGGCACGTGAAGACTCCCCTCCAGCAGTTCCAGTCGACACACAGGAGGTTCCAACACATCTGCGTGGACATTGTTGGCCCCCTGCCAGTCTCTCGGGGTGCCAGGTATATCTTTACTATGGTAGACAGGTTCACCAGATGGCCGGAAGCCGTACCGCTCGCAGACACGTCCACCGAGTCCTGCGCCAGGACGCTCATTGCAAACTGGATCACCAGGGTCGGCCTCCCAACAGACGTCTTCTCCGACAGATGGGCACAGTTCACGTCTGGTTTGTGGACAGCACTGGCATAGCTCCTGGGCACCCAGCTGCATCACACCACAGCGTACCATCCCCAGTCCAACGGTTTGGTAGAGCGATTCCACTGGCATCTCAAGTCGGCCCTGATGGCACACCTCAGGGGCCCCGACTGGCCAGATGAGCTTCCCTGGGTCCTACTGGGCATCCACACAGCCCCCAAGGAGGACCTGGACACCTCGGCGGAATTGGTCTACGGTGCCCCCCTGACAATCCCAGGCGAGTTCGTACCAGAGGCCCGAGGTTCGGAAGAAACTCCAGCAGTGGTGCTAACGAGACTGCGGGACAAGGTAGGGACCCTGGCACCGGTCCAGACCTCCAGACATGGTCCAATGCCATCCTTCACTCCTAAAGACCTCCGAGACTATGAGTATGTTTTCATTCACATGGGCATGCACAGGTCACCTCTACAGCGGCCGTACGAGGGACCCTTCAAGGTGATCCAGCACTACGGAACCACGTGTGTCATGGAGGTGGGTGGCCAGGAAGAGACTTTTACAGTGGACCCCCTCAAACTGGCGCACGTGGACATTGAGCAACCAGTGAGGGTACCCGCACCACGCCAGCGAAGCCGGCCACCCAGGCAGGCCACACAGACTGGGGGCTCCACTCCCCCGATGGACGTTTCTGGGGAGGGGGGTTGGTGTGGCAGCCCGCACACAAGGGACTCGAACCACCATCAGGAGTCGCGGGCAGACACACAGTAGTACGTTTGGAACTACCCGCTCAGGGCGGACCTTTCGGGGACAGTCTGACATTATATCTGCCCCGTGGGTCACAGGGGCCCATGGGAGGGGAGATTTAGGCGCGCAATTTTGAATCAGTAAAGGCATTCTGAGTTCAGCTCTCTCTGCCTCCATGTGTTTCTTTAGTAGCACATTGCACACAACTACAAGGTACAGTATATGGATCAAGTGCAGGCAGAAGAGAATTAGCTTATTTTGGCAGTGTTCAGCATAGACATTGTGGGTCAAAAGGCCTTACTTACCCTGTGCTATATTATTCTATGTTAAGTAAGCCCCAGCATGCTCAGTATTAATATGAACTTTTTCCTCAATATTGGAGTAGTTATTCTGAACATATTTGATTAGAAACCATTAGTGACTCAACAAAATAACTACAATTTGTAGATAATCCATTTTTGATTCAGACAGTTCATAAAAACACTCTGACCCATCTTTATGGTCAGGAAGAGTAAAGTGAAGGTTAACTTCCTCGGCCCATCAACCATTCTGGAACAAAGGTCACTGACACAGCTTTGCCAGACTCCTTTGTCCTGGGCTGGTCTTTCAAGTTGTTGCCAGGTGTAGCCCATCTTATGTCTTCTATATGAAGATACTTTCTCTCCCAGGGATGATTGGCATCTCTGTAACTCTGGGCTTTTGAGATAGGGTTGCTAGCCCCATGCCCAACCCAGCTCCTTTCCCAGCTGGGCTTGGGACCATTCATAGCAGCGTGCTGAGAGATCTGGTTTGTACATTCTCCCTGTGAACGCGTGAATTTCCTCCAGATGCTTGGGATTCCTCCAACATTCCAATAGGGTTAGTGAGCTGTGGGCATGCTACGTTGGCACTGGAAATGTGGCAATTCTTGTAGGCTGCCCAGGACAAGCCTCATGGATTTGATTTGACACAAATAATGCATTTCATTTATATTTCAACATACACTGCACATTGTGATAGTATTGGGTTTGCTGACTGCAACGTTCTGAACTCAAATGAAGGCCATAAGCACTATCCAAAATAAAAAACCTTGGATGCCTTCACTAAAGGAAGCTATACTGGTAATACCCAATCTTCAAAGACTAGTTCACTTCCCTACATATCCACCATGGTGAGTTTAGCTTCCAATACCCACTATTTGAGCGGGGGGTCTCTCCTCCCTACCAAGGAGGACATACTTACAGTTAACAAAGTGGGTTAAGCACAGTTCATTTGATACATGTTTAAATCCAAACAACATTCTTAAAATACATTAAAAATTCAGAAGAATACTATCTTATAAAAGACATCTTAGGGATGTTAGGGGGAGGGGCTAAGGGGAGGGGGAAGGGTATATTTTTTTTCTTTCTGTAATCATTTGAAAACAATAAAAAAAGTTTCTAAAAAAAGACATCTAAATTGCAAACCAATTTTAAAACAAAGGTTTTTCAAAACACAGGTATGGTTCTTATAATCTAAAAAACATACCAAATGAACCACTTGTCCATTGCAGAAAGTGAAGGCAAAGGAATGGATTCTAATTCACCCTATGTTTCAGTCATTCTTCTTGATGTTCCTGGACCATTCCTGATAATCCTGAGCTGCAATTCAACACTTATGCTATTTCCTTGTCATTTGGGTTATTTCACACATGATATTTTTTCAGATACCTTTTAACACAAGTGGACTAAAAGCTTCTGAAATCAGAGTTCCCAGTTACCAACATTAATGCTGTGAAGCTGACCCCATGAACACATAAATCTTCCAACTTATTTATAAATCAACTAATTTCTATGCTAAGTGATAATATCCATCTGATCTTCAAGCTTATTTGAGCTAAACAACTTAGCCAGCCAGCGTTGTTTAGTTTGAAACAAGCCAAATTAAATGATCCATTTCCTCATACCTTAGCTCTTCAGCAGTTAGAACACGCGCATGGGACCAAAAGTCTTCAATGTAGATGGTGCTTGTTTGCAAAGCTGTCTTTTCAACTTCAAACTGATTGCTACTTCCCATTAATGTTAAGAACTGAAGCCTGGTTCCCGGTTATGACAAATAGCTAAACAAAAATATATTAGCTGGAAGTTTAACTTATTCAAAACCAACACTTTGATCTTTACAAATGTCTGCTGCTGGCTTTTGGAAAGCTGAGCTTTGCAAAAATCAAGGCCTCCCTGCCCAGAACACTGAATATCCATCACGACATGTGACAAAGCATCTGTACCTTTTTCCCTCTCTTTATAATGACCAAAAGCAACAAATAAAACTACTGAACTTCTTTTAGCTTTACATTCTTGTTTTTGGGCTTGATATCTTATATTGGCTATAATAGGTTCCTCTCTCAAACTGCTTTACTGTAAACCCAAGGGACATCCTGCTTCCCTGTATAAGAGGAATCGTGTTCTTGCCCTCTGGTCTGTCAAGTAAACTCTTTCGTTTTGGCACTGAAATCAACGTCCTCAGCTCCTAACTTTGTCAGCCATTGCTTCCAACAAACTGCGGTAATCTCTGAAATGACCTCCGCAATCATTTCCAGCCATGGCATGCCTCTTCTCTAAAAACTGAAAACAGATCTTAAACAGTCTTCATTAGCTTTGAATTGATGATAAACCCCCATGAGATTGAATACCATGCTGATGTATTAAAGCAGACAGCGCCTGGCCAGCATGGCCAAGCATTTCAAAACACTGATCACAGAGCATGAATTTGGGTATGGATATGAAAATGGCCTCTATTTGGTCAAATGTGCTCAGTGCCATAATGGTGATTTTCTATTTACCATTAAATTTCATAAAAAGTTCTGCAAACATTCTGATTAGCCTGAATTTCTGTCCAGCCCAATACTATTGACCTCCTATAATAAAAAAAACTGAGTGACTGATTAGCAAATATATTTAAGCTGAACCCCCACTCAATCAACTGTTCAATTTAATTTTCCAATTACTAGTCATCATGCACTGTTAGAATAAAATATCCTTTAAAATATGCAGACAATACTATGGAGGTACACTGCTACTACATGGAGAAATCTCATTTGGCTTTGGTATAAATAAATGGAAATGAGAACTTTAAATGAATAAAGGGCAAAGAAAATGTTTAGTTAATCAAATATCAACACAGAAATGCCAATAGGTACCAGAGAAATAATAATGCTGTATTTCCCTTTAGTGATGGCTGGGTTCTCATTAAGTGTCTTTTTTTTATATAGGAAATGCAAATGTCTCTGCGAGTAAATTATTAAGCAGTGCTGCTCAACATCTCTCAGTTTTGCACAGCAAACATAAGGAACCTAATACAATAACACAAAGATATCCGAATGTGTTTGGGTACTGTGTCGTTTGACATTACCAGAGACAGCCATCAAGCAGCTCAATTTCTGCAATGAAACCAATAAAGTTTCACAGCTTTTTTATTGTAATCAACAGCCAAATTGATCTGACACTTCATCCGTACAGAAGGGCCCCTGAGGGAAAGTGAAGTCATCAAAAAATAATGAGCCTGTTCCACCCAGCTTCCACTAAGGCAAGGTACCGAGCGCCTTTTTCAAATGGGGTACTGCTCGGCATTTTAAATGATTGGTCATAGAGAGCTGCTAGCAAATTGCTTTGACAAGGCTGTTACTGTTGTAAAGTTGAAAGGTTTTTGCTACTAGGTCAGTGGCTGCCAATCAAGTGGATAGAAAGGGCTGCTCAGTGAGCTGGTGATTTCCACCTATGCTGTAATTATCCCTGACTATTCCTGTATCTCAGCAACTCCTCTGATTAAACCTGCCTTCTTTAAATCTCTTTCAGTCTGTGATTCAAACACTAATTAGTTCCTACTCTCTGCAGAGATGTCAGGCACTCACTCAATTTATCTCTATTTCAGTGCACTCAGAGTGACTACCCCGGTTATCAAAATTTAATCATGCCTGCAAAAATGTTGAAAAGTGGTAATTAGAGGCAAAAGGCCACAGGATACAATATTCATTTTTCTCTATCTTGTAGTCATCCAGCTGGCATCTATAATGGATATCCTGGGGGCTGTGCGAACACATTGATTTATGCAACCTCACTCTTGCTATCACTGCAGTGCACCAGGCTGCTTTAAAGAACAGATTTTAACAAGGTCTGAGGTGCGAGGACATTAATCATGGTAGCATTGTCTGTTAAAAGGGCGCCGTGTATCCAGGAATACCCCCCACAGGAGAGTAGTTAGACTTTTACCACTTTCACAGACAAAGGGATAGATGGTTATTGATTAAACCTCTCCCCACTGTGCTGCCTCCACTCTCACCTCCCTCCATGATGAGCCTGAATTATCATGCCAGCATCAGGAAAGCCACAGTAACCTGTTTTTTTAATGCTGTGAAGTCTTTAGAGACTGATTTTTATGGACATCAGAAATGGCGCTGGAAAGGCTACTGTTCAGATAATCAAGCCTCGTTAAACTTTTGTGCTCAGTTCCGTGACACCCGGGCGATGATGGTTTGATCCACAATGTAAGTTTAGCAACTCTGCATGCTCCATTTCCATTGCTGCATCACCATGCAGACTCCAACCTAAAAATCAATCTGAGAGAGGAGTTTTATTAACATCCATTTGGGACGATGAGTTATCGACAGCTTACCTGGAGCAAACAAAACATACTTAGTTTATGTCACGACAAATAACTAACTTTGAAGAAACCAGACCATTGGAAACAAACTAGTTACATGACTTAGCTTCATAGGAGGGAAGTCAAGGAACTAAATTCGGATAACCCCTGAAATCTAGTGAACTCCTGCCCAGTGGCCCCAGGGCAGGAGCTACTCGTTTGTACGATAGCTGTATGCAGCCAGTATTACCCACACTATACATGGCCACATGCTGCAGAAGGAGATCACTATCTTAGCCTGCACCACTAAAAGGAAACTATCACTATCACTTAAAGGAGACTATCATCACTATCACTATCCACTGCACCTCTAAAAGGAGACATTCTGTGATGGCAAAACACTTGTCAGATACTTGGAAACCCAATCTGACCAAGAGATTTTGAAGAATGGTTTAAAATATGGAAGTGGATTTCAGCTTTTCCTTACAGTCCCGGACTCTTTAAAGGTGATGGAGAGGAGGAAGTATCTGTTCTACCTGCAGAGAGCCCGAAGTCCTCAAGACAAACTCCCTCCAGGCAGTAATAATCCATAAGAATATAAGACATAGGAGCAGAATTAGGCCATTTGGCCCATCGTGTCTGATCTCATCATGGCTGATCCATTTTTCCTCTCAGCTCCAGTCTCCTGCCTTCTCCCTGTACCCCTTCATGCCCTGATCAATCAAGGATCTATAAACCTCTGCCTTAACTCTACATACTGACTTGGCCTCCACAGCCACCTGTAGCAACGAATTTCACAGATTCACCTCTCTCTGGCTAAAGAAATTTCTCCTCATCTTGTTTTTAAAAGGATGCCCCTCTATGCCGTGGCTGGGTCCTTTGGTTTTAGGCTCTGCCACCATAGGAAACATCCTTTCTGCATCCTCTCTATCAATAGTTAGTCATGTGGCCTGGATCAAGAATCAAGCCCCGGATGCAGAGCCTCAAGCTCTGGAAAGTTCAATGGATAGTACATGGAGGGTCAGAGCTTAGAGGGATATGGGAGAAATACATGAAATTGGTACTAGTGGGGTAAGCACTGTATTCCCCATGGACTGCTGGGGCCAAAAAGCCTGTATCCATGTTGTACTGCTCTATGGCTCATCCAATAACCTTCTAAATTCCAGATAAATACAATCACAGTTTGCAACATTTCTCCTAATATTTCAACACTTAAAGTTCAAGTATAAACTGATAACTCTGTCCTGCGTTCCTTCCAAGATGAACATCTTCTTCCTAAAGCCAGTGTCCAATCTACTCACAATCCTGCTGATGTGATTTAAACCAGGTTTTGTATAATTCAGTTGTGTTCAGAGTAGACTGGCTAGTTTTGGCTGGAAAAATCCAGACTTTCTAATAGTCAAAAATAGAACTTCCTGCACAACTCCCTTCATAATTATGCACACTAATTTTGGAACCACTTTGATACCTACAACACCGAACGAGAAAGGCAAGAAAGCATGAGGTCATGCCACAGATTGATACAAGTATTATTCTGAGAAAATTTGACTTGCTATGACTCACCTTTCACTTAGAGATGAATAAACAGTATTTCTAAATGTTAAAATACCGAGATATTCCTTCTGCAGCAAGGACGTGCCCTTCACGTTGGTCCTACTTGAACAGAGATGACTTGCCCTTCCACAAGGTCAAGCTGCAAATTGTCAATCATGAGGCTCAACAGAGACCATGAAACAGATTGGTACAAATAATGTTGACGCTGTTGTTTATTAGCTGGTTACACTCCCCCACACCCCTAAGAAGTCACTTAAAACATGTGAAATTCAGCAGCACCATGACAGTTTTCAGCTCCAAGCTTGATGTGTGTCAGTGGAGTAGAGGCTCGATCGCCATCCATCTAAGAAGATAAATGACAGCTTGTACCTCTTTGACATAGAAGATGAACAGTCAGATCTGGAGGAAAACAGAAACCTCTGCAGAACAACCTAGCTCTAGTACTGTTTTAAAATAAGGCAGTTCAGACAACATCAGAAGTGATGAATTAGTCTGTGAATCAAAAGGAACTTCCTTACACTGAATTTAGATGGAACATTCATTTCCTCCAGGACTCTTAACTGTAAGAAGCCACTTTCTCTTGCACTGGATATGAATTCTGTTTATGTTTTATCTTGTTAAGCCATCTTACCTGCCAGAAATTTTCTCAATGAAGATTCCAGTTAAGTATGCAAATCAATGGCTTTAACACATAGAGGAGGTCTGTAGATCAGCCACCATCTATGGAGGAAAATGAGTAGTCAACATTTTGGGCCAAGGCACTGCATCGGACTGGAAAGGAAAGGGGCAAACACCAGAATAAAAAAGTTTTATCACCAGAATAAAAAATGGCTCATTTATTCTTGCTTCTGTCCCCTTCTTTCCGGTCCTGATAAAGGATCTCAGCCTGAAGCATCAAATACTTATATTCCTCCATAGATGCTGCCTGACCTGTTGAGTTGCTCCAGCATTACATGCAGGGATCCAGATTTCCTGCATCTCCTATCTCCATATTTCTTAAAGTTATGAATACTATATAATAAATATGAATTTGATGTGTCTATGCGACCTTCATTGTAGACCATCTGAAATGGCTCAGAAGACAATACAAATCTGGTGAAGAATTTCTTGACAGTGGTGAATTCCTACAGAGTAACTCCATATTTGTGAGGCCCGCCATTAGTCAAGGTTGACTATGGATGTTCCATCCTAGTTATCTATGTTGTTGGTGCAGAGCCGTCTGTGGCTGACAAGACCAATGTGAGAGTGGCAGTCTCTGTTGCAAAGATCTCATCGATAAATGCTCTCAGTTCCGCCGGAGATGCAGCGTCTTTTCAATGGGTCTGTTTGTCTTCAGCCACGTTCAGGAATTTTTCCTCACCTGACTTAAGGCACTGTTTCAGGGTGCTTCCAGTCAGCTGCAAGTTCCTCCCAGGATTCAGCGTTGATGTCCAGCACCTTTATGTCCTGTTTGCGGATGCCCTTGTAGTGCTGTTGCAGGCAGCCAACGGTTCGCTTACCTGAAGCCAGTTCACCATAGAGGATCAACACGTACAAACAAACTGGATGAACTCAGCAGGTCGAGCAGCATCCGTTCAACATGTACAAACAAGCTGGATGAACTTGTGTTGATTTGACTACAGCATCTGCAGTATACTTTGTGTTCACCATAGAGGATGTCTTTGGGGATGCAGTGGATGTGGCCCAGCCAGCCTATGCTGCCCAAGCAGGGTGTAAACACTAGAGAGAGCCTCAGAACCAGGTGCCCTGCTTCTCCAGATAATGCCCATGATGCGACGAAGGCACCTTAAATGGAAGTCCAGATTTACCTACTGCATATCCATTTCTTGCCACGTGCCAACCCAGTCGCTAATGTTGTGCACAAGCCTCAAGCCCAAAACAGCCAAAAACAATTGGCAACCGACTTACTATCAATATCCCTTTCTTCCAATTCCTACTCCCCATCCCTGAGGCTAGTGAATATCTCTATGCGGTGACATTCAAAAATTACCAACATCAAACAATTCAAAACATAAAAAAAATCTAAAACACTTCAGTACACATAAAACTATTAAATCAGTTGATTAAACATTTGAAAATGTAGATTGCTTGCAGAGATTGCCATTGCACTGCATTTAAAGTGAATAAATCACCTGGTCTTCAGAGAGTCTATAGAGGCAGGAATAGTGGCCAAGTACTGGAAAAATGCAAACGTTATAGTCTGGGTCCGTATTCTCAGAGTTCTGAAAGAATGGTGGGGGCAGGAGTGGGATTCAGAAAGGGATCCTAAGGCTTGAGAGGGAAGACACTGAGATGTTTTCAAATATTAGGAGAGATTTGAAAAAGTGGACATTTAAAACTGAGATAGATAGAAATTCTTTTTAACAGAGGTTGTTGAAATCACTGAAATTTCCTGCGCTAGCAGGTGGTGGGATCTGCATTATTGGAGATATACGATGTAGAAGTGAATAAAGATTTGATAGGAAAGGAGGCTCAAGAAAATGACACTGAAGAGGAGTTGACACTGGCATTGATTGGCAATGATCATATTAAATGGCAGGGCAGCCTCGAAGGGCTTGATGGCCTATCCTGCTCCCATTGTGTTCTCATACCTTTTTCACAAAAGGTGCAAGTTTAATATAGTAACCACAGACCATTCAGGTCAAGCTCAGATGTTCTAGATCCAATAATCAGAAAGAATTACCAATCATTTGGATATCTACAGATTGAGCAGGAAAAGCCAGTATAGATCTGCTAAAGGCAGAAGGCATGTCAAACTAACTTGATTGAATCTTTTGATGAAGGATTAGAGGGAGTCAGTGAGAACAATACAAGCTGTTATGTGAAATATGTCTGAAAAGGGCCACAGGATAGATTAAACATTGAGGAATAAATGGAGCTGTTGCATCATTGAGGGGGAGCATCCTGAGCAACTGCATCACTGCCTGGTTTGGAAATTGCATCATCTCGGATCGCAAGGCCCTGCAGCAGATAGTGAGGTCAGCTAAGAAGATTATCGGGGTCTCTCTTCCTGCCATCACAGACATTTACACTACATGCTGCATCCACAAAGGAAACAGCATTATGAAGGGCCCCTTGCACCCTTCATACAATCTCTTCTCCCTCCTGCCATCTGGGAAAAGGCTCTGAAGCATTTGGGCTCTCACGACCAGACTATGTAACAGTTTCTTCCCCCAAGCTATCAGACTCCTCAATACCCGAATCCTGGACTGACACCTTGCCCTACTGTCCTGTTTATTGTTTATTGTAATGCCTGCACTGTTTTTGTGCACTTTATGTAGTCCTGTGAAGGTCTGTAGTCTAGTGTAGCTTTCTCTGTGTTTATTTATTATGTAGTTCAGTCTAGTTTTTTGTACTGTGTCATGTAACACCATGGTCCTGAAAAACGTTGTCTCATTTTTACTATGCACTGTACCAGCAGCTATGGTCAAAACAACAATAAAAATTGACTTGACTTGACTTGAAATGTCTGGTTAAGTGAAAAGATGGTGCTGAAGACTTGTTTTCCCAAACAGGAAAAATGCATATTTGAGCTCCTGGAATCAGTACTATTATTGTTGACTTTTTAAATGTGCAATATTAATTTGGTCCAGACCACAATTTCCCAATTTGCAGATAACTCAAACTTTGGTGGAATGGTGAATTATGAGGACAGTAATAGATTTCAAGGAGATATGAACAGGCTATTGGAATGGAATGTGTAGATGGCAGGTAAAATTTAAATGGTAAAAAATGTAAATAATTGTATTTTGTTCAAAAAATGAAAGGTGGCACCATAAACTAAAGAGGGACACAAGAACATAAAGATGTCCCTGTTCTAACAGGGACACAAGAACATAAAGATCTGTGGATACATGTCCATTTTTCATTAAGTATCACATGGCTGATCCAGAAAGAGGATGTAAACAATCTGGGATCCTAGACTTTATAAGTAGATTTCAAGAAGGAGGAGGGTATGGAATACTGTATCCATTTCACTGGGCAATTGCCAAGGCTATATGCCAGAATGACTCCAATTATGTCTGTGAATAGATTGGAAGTTTGGTGGGTTATTCTCCATAGAACACTCAAGGCTGCAAGAGTGTTTAAGAATGTGAAGGATATAGACAGAATAGATAGAGAGAAATCATTCCCATTGATGGAAGTGTCTTAAGCCAGAAGATAAAAACTAAAGTTGGATCACAAAAGAACTGAAGCTAAAACATGGATGAAACATGTTTTATTACACAGCAGTCCAGCATTCCAGATACAGTAGAGGAGGTAGATTCAATTGTAAAGGTTCAGGACAGAGCAGGTAGATATATGATTTGTAGGATTATGGGGAGAATGTGGATAATTGGAAGTAGATCTTGCATAGAGCCAGAATGGACCAAATGGGCCAATTAGTCTAACATTCTGTGAAATTAATGGAAAAGATTGTTCTGGCAAGGTCAGGCCCAGCACAGGACTTTCAAATAGATAATATTGGATCACAGTTGAGAAAGGACTGGCAAAGGACAGCTGACATTTACTAGCTCTCTATGTCTGCATATACATGTAAAAATTCCATGCAGGACAGCTTATGCCATTCTTGCAGATGTACAGAAAACTCTAATTCTGAGCCATTCCTTTATCTGAGGAAAGTACAGCACGAACATTCAAACTCACCCAAAGTTAAAATGGTTGAAAATTCTGCAGCCTTTTCAATTGACTTATTTTATAAAAAATGCATTAGACTAGAGTTATATTACACTCAGTGAGTGGCAAAAAAGGGTGAATGATTTCTCACACATTCTGCTTCACTGTACTCCACAGTCAGATGGAGATCTGATTTGCAAAATACATTTCTGCTTTTGCATCAATGAACACTCAATATTGCACGGCACTGATGCATATAAACATTTTTTCTTTATGTTCAGGACACAAAATAATTAAATTAAGAAATACCACTTAAACTAGCAGAGAAGTTAATTTGAACTAGAAACTGATTATAAACAACTTTTCTCAGAATAGACATTTTCTACAGCAGTTGAACAATTCCTTTTTAGACTAGACCATTTGGAATTTTCTACTCCTGTGAACTAAAGATATTCTTGCAGACATATGGGATATGTGTCAGTGCTTAGTTTATCCGTTATAAATTTATGAAAAGAACCAGAATCATAAATTACCATTCTAAAAACAATGTAAAATTATTCCATGTAGATTGATATTGATATTGAAATGACAAGAGTATTTTTTTTGTTGAGAAGTCCTACTTCTGCAATGGAACTGCTGGTCCACTGATTTAAAGCAGTCCAGTAATGTGAGCTATTCAATTAGACAGGCTGTGTTTGATCAGGCTCATTGCAATGGCAAAAGCCTTGATTTTGCAGTCTACTTTAAATGCCTTTCTGTCTTTCTCAATCTGTGCAATGTAATTATCACCCATTCAAACTGTAGAAAAAGATGGTAACAATCATTTTGATTGTGCTATTTTATTCCTTTTGCCTATTAATCCTCTTTTTTGAATGTTCTTATTATCCTCAATATCTAATCATACCTGCCGTGAGATTCTGAAATCTGTCTGTGATTATGCTGTGGTCATCAATCACGATTCATGTCATTTATACAACCATTTTTGTTCGACCTCACTCTGGGATCTATTCTTTAACATTTTGTTCCTGACACAACCAAAATTTCCTTGTGCCTCGGAGCCAAGAACATTGTTCATGCAGTAAATTTTTCAGGAAAGAGCTGCCAAATCTATTATCAACATCACCACATCATTGCTTGTACCCCACCACCTTCCTAACCTTCCCACCCACGCTTAACCCCAATGCTTCAGGCATTCTGAAAGAAGTGACCCTCCTGTCAAATTAAATCTCTTGCATAATAATAAATGCTCAAATAAATTTAACACATTGCAAATATATTTTATGAACTAAATAAATTAAACCTATTGTAAAATAAAAATAGATTAACTATAAACTACCCATATCAGCATTTTAACTCAAAACATTAGCCTATTTCTAAGGGAGTTTGTATTCCTGAAATATTGTTCTGCATGTGGTGCAATCCCATAGTTATGGCTTCATGGTCATTGTGGCAATTTACTTTCCCTTAAACATATCTGGTTATCTCTGATTAACTGATGTACTAAGTGACAAATCTCTATCAGTGAGTAATGTGGAAAATTTTGAAATCAATGACCAAAACCTACAAAACAAATATTAGGTTGGAGGAGTAGCATCGTATATTCCACCTGGGTAGATTCCAAACTGATGGCAAGAACATTGATTTCACACACTACTGGTAATTGCAACCTCCTCTCCTTCACCATTCCCCATTCGTGTTTCTCTCTCACATCTTCTCTTCTTTCCTGCCCATCACCTCCCTCTTGCGCTCCTCTCCCCCTCCTTCTTTCTATGTTCTTCTGTCCTCTCCTATCGGACTCCCCCCTTCTCCAGTCCTTCATCTCTTCCACCAATCAATTTCCCGGCTCTTTACTTCACCCCCCCCCCTCCTGGTTTCACCTATCACGTTGTACTTCTTCCCTTCCCCTCTCTCCCTTAGTAGACTGACTTCCTCCCCCTTCCTTTCCAGTCCTGAAGAAGGGTCTCCGCCTGAAACTTAGATGCTGCCAAGCCTGCTGAATTCCTCCTGCATTTTGAGAGTGTTATCTTGCTGCTATGCAACTTCCTTTAATATTTACAAACTTAACTTAAATAAGGGTTAATACAATGAGCAATTCCTTTACATGACTGAAAGGCTCAGGGAAACCATTCTGTTCTATAAAATAGAAGAGCTGAGGATTCAAATTCCATTGGAAGCTGGAGTACTTAACCAATGCTGCTATCATTCAGATGAGATATTAAATCCAGGTTACTTCTATCTGCATTAGGACTAATTTTCCAGTAAGTGTAAAGGGAATTGTTCTGATATTCAGGCCAATATTTACCTCTCACATGGCACTAACAAAACAGTTACTGGCCACTTATTCAAATAGATCAGTCTGTGAGATCCGACATGCAAAAAAAAACTGACAATGTTTCAAAGAACTAATTATATGGTTGTAAAGTGCTTTAGGATATCACAAAAGATATTTCATATTTGCAGATTTTTTCCATAAAGCACGTTGAGTCTCACCAGCCAGAACAGAGAGCTCCTCGCAATGAGCTTAATTAATATTTCCATGACATGTCATAAAAATGTAGGGCAGAATTCACAATCATTGTCATGGGAATCTTGTAAAAATTGTTAATAGATTTATGGAAGAGACTATTTAAAATGACAACTAACCTCAATGGTTGTCCCTCCCTGAACAATATACTATGGAACGAGAAATAAGCTGACATTTCAGGTCAAAGACCCTTCTTTGGATTGTACATCCGACAGTCTTTTCAGTGAGAAGCCATTCTCTACCACCAGACACAATGGTGATACAACAGACAGTCAGATACTTCAGCATGTGATCCTCATCACATATCCGGGTACTGGTCTTCAAAATGAATTGTTGAATCTATTCCCCTTTCCACAGATGCTGCCTGACCTGCTGAGTGATTCCAGAATTTTTTTTTTCAGATTTTGAGCATCTGCAGTTCTTTTGATTTTCAGTAATTTAAAAAAAAATTTCTTTAGCCTAATTAAATATTACTGATTTTTAAAGATTATAAATAAAATGTAGTAATTCTTATTGTTAATTATCGACCAGTAGCACTCTCATCTACCATAATGAAATGATTGAAGAGGTAGTTTTTGGATAGAATTAATTCCTGCCTGATCAAGGACCTGGACCTGCTGAAATTCACTCGCCACTGTAACAGGTCTACAGCGGATGCAGTCTCACTGGTTCTCTATTCTGCTTTGGAGCATCATAATTCAGGCTGTTGTTTACAGCTCCGTGTTCGATACCATCATCCCTTCAGTACAAATCACTAAGCTTCTAAATCTGGGCCTCTACACATAGGTCCTCAACTTCTTAATTGGGAGACCGCATGCAGTAAGGGTTGATGATAATATCTCTTCCTTCCTGGCATTCAACACAGCTGCACCACAAGGATCTGTGTTTGGCCCACTGCTCTTCTCCCCCTGTGCTAGTGACTGTGTTGCTAAGCACAGTTCAAATGCCATTTATAAATTCAGAGATTACTTCTGATTGTTGGTAACATCTCAGATAGCAATAAGGAGGATAGATCAGCTGATTGAGTGGTGTCACAACATCAACATTGTTCTCAACTTCCCTTGATCAGGCACGATTTAATTCTATCCATAAGCTACCTCTCAAATGGAGAACACACACCAGTCATCACTGAGGGATCAGCAGTGGAAAGGGTGAGCAGCATTAAATTCCTGGGTGTCAACATCCCCAAAGATCTATCCTTGGCCTGATATATAGATGCAATGCCATGAAGGTGGCATGCCAATATCTCTGTTTCGCTAGGCATTTGAAGAAATTTGGTGTATCACCAAAGACACCAACAAATTTCCACAGATAGTGTATATAATGGAGAGCATTTTGATTGGTTCATCACATCTGGTAATGGACCCCTCCAATAGGTTTCAATAGGTACATTTAATGTCAGAGAAATGTATACAATATATATCCTGAAATTATTTTTCTTTGCAAACATCCATGAAAATAGAGGAGTGCCTCAAAGAATGAATGACAGTTAAACATTAAAATCCCAAAGCCCCCCCCCCCAGCTCCCCCCTGCTAAACACAAGCAGCAGAAGGCAACAATCACCCCCCCCCACCACCACAAGCAAAAAAATTCAGCACCCTCCACCAACCATGCAGCAAGCATCAGCAAAGACACTGACTTGCAATACCCCAAAGACTACTTGTTCACCTGGTAATTCAACATACAACAGGCTCTCTCTTTCCCTAATAAGGGAAGAAGAGATGTCCCAATTTCACAGTGAGAGGAAGACAAACAAGTCGCGAATTTTACAATGTTAAAAGTCTGTTGCACTGCTTTTTCTGAGCCCTGTGCCCAGAGAGTTCTCCCCAGAAAGGCACAGAACTCTGGGCACACCACCCACGGCAGGTAACCCGCTGCTCCTGATGTTCCATGTTCACCCATGACACCAGAGTCAGGGGCACTGGCCCAGACTCAGCCCGTCTCCAGAGCAACAAACATCCAGAACCCTGAAGGCACGCTAGTCTTCCAGGCCGCATCCTTGGCATACCAAAAAGCGGCCGGTTGTGAGGCCCTGAGAGTGGGTCCCATTCCCGCAAAGAACCAAAGTCAGAGTGTAACTTCAGTCAGGGCCTTCAAAAGAACCTTGAAAAGGATAAACAGAGTTATCAAAGTTAGAAATATAGCTATTATCGAAGATGCAACCAAAGAAGCCAACATTTAGCGCTATCTTGACTTTGCACATATTCACAAGAGGCTGTAGATGGTTGTCGACTCAGAAAATTCCATCATGGGCACAGCCATACCCAACATTGAGGACATCTTCAAGGGATGGAGTCTTAGGAAGGCAGCATCGATCATTAAGGACCTTCAGCATCCAGGTCATGCCCTATTCTTGTTACTACCATTATGGAAAATCCTGAAGACCCACACTCAATAATTTAGAAACAGCTTCTTTCCTGCATCTTCAGATTTCTGAGCAGTCCATGAACCAATAAACACTACCTCATTATTCCTTTTTTTGAACTATTTACTTACTTTGTAATTTATAGTCATTTTCAGTCTATGCACTGTACTGATGCCACAAATCACACATATACTGTAAGAAAGTGATTATAACATGATTCTGATTCATATTGAGCACATTGAAAACTGGGAGTTGTACGAGAAAAAGGGGATTAAGTGAAGTTGAAAGTGTTCCTTCTAAACAATGCTGACTGGCCTCTCTACCTTTGACAAGTTATCCTCTGTTCTTGATTCTGAAAGTTATTAGCAAAGTTAAGCATCTTCACATTGCGTAGATGTGATTTATCTTGTTGTTTGTATCCAGGAATAATATTGAACTTATATCAAAGCATCCCTGCGATATCTCTAAAAACAAAAGCTTCACTGTTATATGATATTTGCCTTGGTGGTGTCACTTGCCTTAGTGGTTTAATCTTTTACTGAGACAAAGATGGCCCTATGAAATGTATCTGGCATTTGCTATTGATTTAGGTATCAGGAATGTTGTTTAACAAAGGATGATGGCACAATAAATTTTATCAGTATTAACCCAAGTTAAAATTATTTCTGTGAAAGAAAAGAAGTGCACCATATCTGTTTATTAGACCGCAGAAAGGTCTTTCTGACAAGCATCTCAGGACTAAATGAACTGGGGGTAATAAGAGATGATTTATCTGTGCATTGTAGATAAAGGTTGCCAGCACATCTCCAATAAGTAATCCATCTAAGATACCTACAGATGGCAAATTCTTTTCCAGACCATCTTATGACATTAATTTTTCTGAATTATATCGAGTTATAAATAAACACAAAGGATAGTATATTTATGACTGATATATAAAACACAAGAAAAGGATGTTAAAATGTTTAATAAGAGAATGTTCAGCATAATTGGGCTATAATTTTTAGGTGCTGTTGTTGGGTAGGCATTATATGTCTTTTCCCCTTTTTCTTTCCTTTACCCATAAAGCAGAGATGCTGCGCTGTTACTTCAGGGAGTACATCTTTATGGCAGTCACTCGGAAAACTTAAAGGGCACTGGTATTAATCAGCAAGTGCTATGGCTTTACATCATAGTTTATAGGGCAATGTGAAATATAAGATGAAGCTTTGAATGAGTTTAACTTTCTGCACTGGTGAACAACAACGCTAACCAGGAGCTACATGAAGCTGATAATTGCTTATTGCTATTACGGTAGTAATTTGGAAATGAAGAAACAGAATTCTGTGAACACCATGCTGCCAGTTTAACACCTACATTGACATACCATATATCTATAGAAAATAAACTGTTTCATTCATGAACACAGGTAATTACAGTTATCAAATTTATTTAGACATTAAAACAGACCTTCAATTACTTCTGTTTTTCCTTCTATATCCTTTGGTTCCTTACTGGGTTACAACAACTTATGACATATATAAAGAATGGGAAGAATATTGACATACAGAGCCTTGAAAAAGTATTCAGTCCCCTACCTTTATTTCACACAATTGAGTATTACATGAGTAGTAATAGGAGGGATTTTGATCAACTTAACTGCTAATCACACGCTCCTTTTTTTCCATGGGAAAAATTATAAAGCATGGGCAACTAAAAGTTCGAGAACTGAAATGTCAGCAGTTCAAAACTATTCATCCCCCTTTGCTCAGTTCTTAGTTGAACCTCTTCTCACAGCTATTACAGTCAGTTTGGATAGGTCTCTGTTAGCTTTGTACAACATGATAGAGCAACATTTGCCATTCCTTCTTGCCAAATTGCTCAAGCTGTGCCAGGTTAGCTGATGAGTGGTGGAGGAAGCAGCCTTGAGGTCTCGCCAGAGATGTTCAATTGGGTGAAGGTCAGGCCTCTGACTGGGCCACTCAAGGACATCAATTTTCTTCATTTGATGCCACTCCATGGTTGCTCTGGCAATGTGCTTTGGGTTGATGTTCTGCTGAAAGACAAACTTCCTCCCCAGTTTAAGCTTTCTGGCAGAGACCAGCAGGATTTTATCCAGGATCTCTCTGTATTTAATAGCTTTCATTTTCCCTGTCAATCCTGACCAGATTTCCAGACCCTGCTGCTGAAAAGCATCCACTTAGCATAGAATCACGGAAAACTGCACAGAACAAGCCCTTCAATCCATCCAGTCCATGCCCAACCATTTAAACTGCCCAGTTCCATTGACCTGCACCCAGATTGTTGCCCTCCATACCTCTCCCATACACAACACTATCCAAAGTTTTCTTTAGTGTTGAAATCAAAATCACATACATGTCTTGCAGTGTTAGCTCCTTCCACACTCTCACCACTCTCTGAGCGAAGCGATTGAACCTTCTTAACCATCTTCTCATGCAGGACCTTGTCAAATACCTTGTGAAGTCCATGTAGACAACATTCACAGTCTTGTCTTCATCCACTTTTCTGGTAACATCCTCGAAAAATTCTATAACATTGGTTAGACATGGCACGGCTCGCTCTAAGCCATGCTGACTATCTCTAATCAATCCCTGTCTATTGTTTGATGATGAACTTCAATTAAAAAAAAATAAGTTGCAAATACTCAAATATACAGTCTCTTAGAATACCTTCCAAAAACTTTCCCACTACTGACTTCAAGGCTCAGCACCCTATAATTTCTTGCTTTATTCTTAAAACCTTTCTTGAAAAGCAGGACAACATTAGCTATCCTCCAATCCTCTGCTACCTCAGATGGCACTAAGGATGATTTAAATATCCAGGCTAAAGCCCCTGCAATTTTTGTACTTGCTTCCCACAGTGAACAACTCATCAGACCTTAGCGAATTATCCACCCCAATTTGCCTCAAAACAGCAAACACCTCCTCCTCTGTAATCTGCACAGGGCAGGGTTCCCAACCTGGGGCCCACTCCAGTTAATGGTAAGGCTCCATGTGATAAAAAGGCTGGAAACCCCTGGCATAGGTCCATGACCTTGCTGCTGCTTTGCCTCACTTCTATAGACTGTGTGTTCATCTCCTGAGTAAGTACAAATGCAAAAAAAAATCCATTTAAGATCTCTCCCATCTCTTCTGGTTCCACGTATAGGTTACCATTTTGATCTTCCAGAAGACTAATTTTGTGCTTAGCGATCCTTTAGTTCTTATCACAATCTGAAGAAGCCATTGGGATTCACCTTCACCTACAGCAACCTCATGCTTCTTTTAGCTCACTTGATTTTTTTTCTTAAGTGTTCTCTTCAATTTCTTGTATTCCATAAATATCTCATTTGTTCCTACCTGCCTAAACCTGTTATACACCTTTTTTTCTTAACCAGGGCCTCAATATCTCTCAAAAAACAAGGTTTCCTAAATCTTTTATCCTTGCATTTTATTCTGACAGGCACAAACAAGCTCTGTATTCTCAAAATTTCACTTTTGAAGGCCTCCCACTTATCAAGTATACCTTTGCCAGAAAACTGCCTGTTCCAATCCACACCCGCCAGATCCTTTCTGCTACCATCAACTTTGGCTTTTCTCTAAATAAGGTTCTCAACCAGACGACCAGGCCTATCTTTTTCCGTAATTACCTTGAAACTAATTGCATAATGATCACTAGATGTAAAATGTTCCCCTACATAAAACTCTGCCACTTGCCCTGTCTCATTCCCTAATACAAAATCAAGTATTACACACACTCTCATTGGAATTTCTATGTACTGATTAAGGAAACTTTCCAAAGCACATTTGACATACTCTATCCCATATGGTCCTTTTACAGTAGGGGAGTCGCAGTCAATATGTGGAAAGTTAAAATCAGCTAATATCAGAACCTTATGTTTCTTGTAACAGTCTGCAATCTCTCTACAAATTTGCTCCATTAAAACCCATGGACTATTGGGTGGTCTATAATATAGACCCATTAACGTCGTCGTACCTTTCTTATTCCTCAGTTCCATTCATAAAGCCTCAATAGATGAGTTCTCCAGTCTCTCCTGACTGAGCACTGCCATGCCATGTTCCCTGACTATTAACACCACACCTCTCCATTTAATTCATCCCACTCTATCATGTCTAAAACAACGGAACGCCAGAACATAGAATTCCCAGTCCTGCTATTCCTAACCCACCTGCAACCTAATCCATTAATGACTACAATATCATAATTCCACATCTTGAACAATGTCCTGAACTTATCTGCCTTTTTCAACAATATGCCTTGCATTGAAATATCTGCAGCTCAGTACATTAGCTCCACCATGCTCAAACTTTTGCTTCCTGATTTTGTCTGTGGTCTTAACAACATCTGTCTCCACAACCACTCTACTATCTGTTCTGGCACTCTGTTTCCCATGATGCCACCTCCACCATACTTTACAGTTGGGATGGTGTTACCTGGCTGATTTGACTTACACCACACGTACCACTTTGTGTTGCAGTCAAAAAGCTCCATTTCAGTCTCATCCAACCACAAGACCTTCTTCCACGTCTTCATAATATCTTCTGAGTGATGCCTTGCAAAGTCTTGACTGGCAAGGATATGCTTTATTTTTAGCCAGAGCTTCTTCCTTGCCACTCTTCCATAAATATCCTTTTTGCGCAAGGCCTTAGAGATTGTGGAGCCATGAACTTCATCTCCAGTTGCAGCCACTGATTTCTGCAGTTCACTCAGAGTAACTGTCAGCATCACAATAGTCTCTCTTACAAGTGCCATTCTTCTCCAGCAAGTAAGTTTAGAGGGGCAGCCTGACCTGGGCAAAGTGGCAGTGGTTTCATATATTTTTCTACTTTTTCACATTCCCCAGATTTGTGCTTCTGTATTATAATTTCATCAACTTGTCCTGAATGGTCTTTTGTATTCATTTTGGTTTGGTCTGTTGAAAATCTACTATAAGGTTGGACCTTGCAGACAGAGTGGATATTCACAGTATTCTTATGAATTCATTGAAAACAGGCAATCCTCCAATTTTCTACAACAAATTGGTTGAGTTGGTAAGGTAATATAGTGGATAGGACATGAGGAAAGTTCAAGGAGAAATTATCAATGGGATGAAACCTTTTTTCAGCCTCATAATTTCAGTTTGTAATTTTTATTAAATTGTTGAGAGGTTTTGGAATTTTTCTTTTGATTTGGCATGATGCACAATGTTTTGTAGATTAGCTCAAAAAATCCTCATTTAATCTATTTGAAATTTAGAAAATGAGACAGTAAAATATGGAAGTGGTAGTTGGGGCTGAATACTTTTTCAAAGCACTGTAGTCTGGGATTTTAAAAACATGAAAAAGGAAAGAAAAACTATGCTGAAGGCAGTGGGAAAGGATACATTTGCCTTCTCCTCTACAGTGAGCACCATTAAGCATGGTACCAGCAAAGATTCATGACCCTCACCCAAACACCCACAGATCATGTAAAGACTGGTAAAATGAGTCTCAATAACTATTCATTCACGGATGAAATAATTGCTATTAATGTTCAAGCAAATGAATTTTCCAGAAGACAGAGTGAATGATTAAAAGTAAGAATCCTGCTGGTTTCCCCTTTCATAATATAGGAAGTGGTGCATGAATTTTCTATATATTTCCCTAATTACTGATGGTACTTATTGCCATAACTTAGGAGATGGGAATTATTCATCTGAATTCAGAAATATAACACACTCAGGGAAATGAAAAGTTTCTTCATGAGTGAAGCAGACAATCTAAAACTTCCGTTCCATTTTTCATCACTCAATAGACAATTTTTGTCTGGAGTTAGTCTTTAAACAACTCAGTTTCACCACTATGGCTGCTCAGAATGATGCTATGTTTCATGAAACTCTCCCATTAAGAGTATAGCATATAACCTTTGAATCTGAGGATGCCCATTCTTTTGATCTGCACAGACAGCTAGCATTTACAACCACAACACTAGTCTGGTGATTGAGATATTTGTCTATATGCTCTACCTCACAAATGTGTCCATCAATATCTGTAAATATCTATGGCCTCTCTAAGGCCTTAGTATCTCCACCACCAAGACTCCCAATCAATGCTGTCTCCAATCTGCCAATAACACCAGTGCCAACAATGACTACCTGTTCCCCTCAAGGGCCTGCTAAGTTTTTGATTCGTCGTAGTGTGCCAGGAAGTCCATGATCTAGGACCATTCCTCTCAGTCTAGCCAAGGACCTGGTCAACTTTGTTTTGCCAGAATTCCAAGCTTACATGAGAACAACGCTGGTGGTGCAATTTCAAATGTCAAAGTATACAATGTCCTGTCGCAATTGTATTTTGATGTGAGAAAAATCAAGTTACTTGGTATAGAATGTGCTACATTAACAAGACTCTAGCATACTGATCCAGCAATAAAATGTTATATAAGCACATGAAAGAATGCAATTAAAATGAACAAGTCAGATTTGGTGACAAAAACTCTGACCCTAAAAGCCAAGAATATTTAAGACTGACAAGAGGGTCAGGAGGACATCCCACTGCAATAATATTCACTGTTTCTATGTGTATAATGCTGCCATTTCCAATTCTGACCAGTCTCCTACTTACAACTACACCAATATCCATTCCTCAAGAAAGTGTAGAAATTATGAGCCTTTCACTCTGCTTGACAGCAGGGAAGACCTACTGACCGATTTGACATTCTCCATTGCTGGTCCCTCCTATTATAATGAAGTGAATCATATTAGGAGATCATGGAATCTACTGGAAAATTCCAGGTTTGACATATAGAAATCCTAACTAGTCCTGTATCACTTCTACTCCAATCCTGTATTCATCTGAACCAGGGATTTTAGTTTATTTTCTTCCAAGCACTTACCCGAATTAAGGTCCACAGTCTGACTATAGGAAGTGAATCAAAATATCCTCCAGCCAAAGTTCAAAGTTCAAAGTAAATTTATTATCAAAATATGTATATGTCACCATATACAATGCTTAGTTTCATTTTCTTGCAGACATATTAACTTTCTTGTGGCATAATAGCACAGAGGTTAGCCCAGCACTTCACAGTATCAACTACCTGCGTTCAATTCTCACTGCTGCCTGTGAGGAGTTTGTACATTCTCCCCATGAGCATCTCCGGGTGCTCCAGTTTCCTCCCACAGTCCAAAGATGTATTGGTTGATAGGTTAATTGGTCATTGTAAGTTGTCCCATCATTAGGGTAGGATTAAGACCATAAGCCATTTGACCCATCGATTCTGCTCTGCCCTTCAATCACAGCTGATCCTTCTTTCCCCTCCTCAGCCCCACTCTCCAGCCTTCTCCCTGTAATCTTTGATGCCATGTCCAATCAAGAACCTATCATGCTCTGCATTAAATACACCCATCAAACTGGCCTCTACAGATGCCTGCAGTAACAAATTCCACAAATTCACCACCTTCTGGCTGAAGAAATTTCTCTGTAACTCTGTTTTAAATGGACGCCCCTCTATCCTGAGGCTAAATCAGGGGGTTACTGGGCAGGGCAGCTTGAAAGGCCGAAGGGCTTATTTCACATTGTAAATCAATAAGTAAATAAATCCTTATGAGATTAATAATCATAATAGAATCAATGAAAAAACAACACTACCTCACTATATTTTTTTCTATTTTTGCACTACATATTTAATTCAACTATTTAGTATATATTATGTATTGCATTGTACTGCCTCTACTAAGTTAACAAATTTCACAACATATGCTAGTGACAGTAAACCTGATTCTGATTCTGACTTGGGCTTTCAACCAGTGTGCAAAAGTCAACAAACTGTGCAAATACAAAACGACAGAAATAATAGCAAATAAATAGGCAATAAATATCAAGAAATTAGAAGATGAAGAGTTCCTGAAAGTGGGTCCATGGGTTTGTGGGGACATTTCAACAATGCGGTTAGTAAAGTTGAGTGAAGTTATCCCCACTGGTTCAAGAGCCTGATGGTTGAGGGGTAGTAACTGTTCCTGAACCTGGTGGTTTGAGTTCTGAGGCTCCTGTACCATCTTTCTGATGGCAGCAGTGAGAAGAGATCATATCATGGGTGGTGAGGTCTCTGATGATGCATGCTGCTTTCCTGTGACAATGTTTCATATAGATGTGATCTATGAAACAGAGCTTTACCCGTGATGTATTAGTCCTCTTGTAGGACTTTCTATTCAAAGGCATTGGTGTTCCCATACCAGGTTGTGACACAGCCAGTCAATACACTCTCCACTACACATCTGTAGAAGTTTGTCAAAGTTTTAGATGTCATGCTGAATCTATGCAGTCTCCTAAGGAAGCAGAGGCACTGTTGTGCTTTCTTTGTAATTGTACTTGCATGCCAGGCCTAGGACAAGTCCTCTTAAATAACACTGAGGAATTTAAAGCTGCTGACCCTCTTCATCCGTGAACCCCCAAAGAGGACTGGTTCATGGACCTCTAGTCAATAATTAGCTCCTTCATCTTGCTGACATTGAGTAAGAGGTTGTTGTTATGGCACCACTCAGCCAATTGGCCTCCTATATGCTGAGTTGTCACTACCTTTGATTCAGGTTTCATTAGTGGTATCATATGGCATTGAGGCTGTGCTTAGCCACAGTCATAAGTGTAAAGCAAGTAGAACGGGGGGCTAAGCACACAGCCTTGTAGTGCACGTATGTTGATGGAGATCATGGAACAGATGTTGTTACTAATCTGGACTGATTGTGGTCTGCAAGTGAGGAAGTTGAGGATCTAGTTGCACAAGGAGGTATTGAGACCAAGGTCTTGAAGGTTATTGATTAGTTTTGAGGGGATGATAGTATTGAATGCTGAGCTGCAGTCGATAAAGAGCATGCTGATATATGCATTTTTGCTGCCCAGGTTTTCCAGGCTTGAATGAAGAGTGAATAAGATAATATCTGCTGTGGACTTATTGCTCCAGTAGACAACTTGGAGCGATTCCAAGTCACTTCTCAGGCAGGAATTGACATGTTTCATCACCGACCTCTCAAAACACTTCATCACTGAGGATGTGTGTTACTGGATGATAGTCATTGAAGCAGGATACCACATTCTTCTTGGGCACTGGTAAAATTGAAACCTGCTTGGAGCAGGTGGATATCTCAGACTGCTGAAGCGAGAGGTTAAAAATATCATTGAAACCTCCAGCCAGTTGATCAGCACAGGTCTTCAGTAACTGGTCAGGTACCCAGTGCGGGCCAGATGCTTTTCATACCTTCAACCTCATGAAATCTGCTTACATATCAGCTTCAGAGTCTGAAAGCACAGGATCATCTGGGGCTGTGGGAGATCATGGTGGCTTCTCCATGTTTTGATGGTCAAAGTGAACATAGAAGGGACTGAGCTCATATGGAAGCGAAGCCCTGTTGTGGTCTATGTTGCTTGATTTAACTTTATAAGAGGGAATAGTATTCAAGCTCTGCTACAACTGGTGAGCATCTTTCATTGATTCAAGTCTAGTCTGGTATAGCTACTTCACCCGTGAGATGGCTTTCTGGAGATCATACCTGGACTTCTTGTAAGAGAGAAACAATAGGAATTTTTGCAAGTATTTTCAGTATTCTTGAGGAAGGAAGGTTGAATAACTCTTGTTGGAGCTGTAATTTGTTAATGTTGGGTTAACATGTTGAGGCCACTTATTTGAAAAGCTCACCACCTAGACTTTACTGTCCCATCAAGCAATGTCTTAAATTCAAAGGTCTTTGTCCCCAGAACTCATTCATTGTAAACAAAAGATAATCTGCAGATGCTGGAAATCCAAGCAACGCACACAAAATACTAAAGGAATTCAACAGGCCAGACAGCATCTATGGAAAAAAGTTCTTCCATCATTTTGTGTGCCATTCATTTATTCTATATGTTTTCACACTGTTTAGTCACACATCATCCAGGTTTCTTACTTAGTACACACTTCATCATGCTTCTGTTGCCTCAATAACTTCTTCATGATGAAGCCTTAACCCTTTCTGCATTGAAGATCAAGATGGATGGCAATTGCTTTTATCCTGAGGATGTAGCTGCAGCAAAATAATTTGTGAACATATTAAAAATTGATTTTCCTAATTTATATTTGTACTGTAATCAAATTCTTCAAAGAATTTTTAACATCAAATATATACAGATAAATAATAATATGAATAAAATAATTAACAAGAATTTGCATAGAGTTTAGAGTCAACCCTACCAACTATATCCGACTATTTGAAAATATCAGTTTGAACAGAATGTTACCATACCACAAGATGGTTACCAGAATACACATTTATAGTCAGGCAACTAAATCTTCTTGCCAGAGATCTATCCATTTATAAAATGTATCCTCTTACTTCAGTGTGGGCTAGAATAATGCAAAGAAAGTGGATAGGGTGGGACTGCTTCCCGTGAAGTGAAGGAGGCTGAGAGATGATGCTATGGAGTTTATAAAATTATTAGGGTGGAAGATAAAGTGGGTGGTCACTGTTTTTTTCCCAGGGTAGGGGAGTCTTCTAGAGTTCATAGGCTTAAGTGAGAAGGGAAAGATTATTATTTTCACTTATTCATGTAAGAGATGTGGATGTCACCTGCTAAGCCAGCGTTTATTCACCATCCCTAGCCTTCTTGAACCGCCACAACACCTGAGGTGTAGGAATGCCTATAGTGCTGTTAGGGAGGGAATTCCATGATTTTGACCCAGCAATGATGAAGGAATGGTGCTGTGTTTCCAAGTCAGGATGGTGAATGACTTGGAGGGGGATTTCCAAGTGGTGGTGTTCCCAGGTACACGTTGCTCTTGTCCCTCTAGATAGTAGTGGTCATGGGTCTGGAAGGTGTTGCCTTGCGATCTTTGGTGTGTTGTTGCAGTGCACCTTGTAGATAGTACACACACCTGCAATTGTTCATCGATGGTGGAGGGATTGGGGATGCTTGTGGAGAGGGTACCAATCAAATGGGCTGCCTTGTGTCATGCCTCTTGAGTGTTGACGGAGCTGTACTCATCCAGGCAAGTGGCGAGTATTCCATTACACCCCTGAGCTGAGTCTTGTAGATGGTGGACAGGCTCTGGGGAGTCAAAAAGTGAATTACATGCCACAGGATTCTTTGCCTTTGACCTGCTCTAGTAGGCACGGTGTTTACATGGCTGCACCAGTTCAGTTTCCTGTCAATGGTAAACCCTCAGAAGTTGATAGTAGGGGATTCAGTAATGGTGATATCACTGAATATCAATGGTTGGAGCCTCTCTTGTTGGAGATGGTCATTGCCTGGCAGTTGCATGGCTTGAATGTTACTTGCCACTGTTAGCCCAAGCCTGGATATTGTCCAGGTCCTACTGCATTTGGGTATGAATTGCTTCACTATCTGAGGTATCACGAACTACTGACCTTATTGATGAGGCAGCTAAAGTTGGTTGGTTCTTGGACACTTCCCTGGAGAAATCCTGCAGTGATGTCCTGAGGATGAGACCTCCAACCACCACAACCGCCCTCCTTTGTGCCAGGACTGATTCCAATCAGTGGAGGGTTTTCCCCCCAGTTCCCATTGACTCCATTTTAACTAGGGCACCTTGATGCCTCACTATCACTCTCACTTCACCTCTGGTATTGAGCTCTTTGATCCATGTTTGGACCAAGGAGGTGATGAGGTCAGGAGCTGAGTGGCCTTGATGGAACACAAACTGGGCATCTGTAAGCAGGTTATTGGCAGGTAGGTGCTGCATGATAGCACTGTTGATGACCGCTTCCATTACTTTGCTGATGATTGAAGAGTCGACTGACAGGGCAGTCATTGGCTGGGTTGGATTTAAGTATGGATCTCTGTTTTTCCATACTGAGGGCAGTGGGTATATGGAACAAGCTACCAGAGAAACTGGCAAAGGCATGTACATTTGAAGAGTGTATAGGAAAGGTTTAGAGAGATACAAGCAAACTGCAGGCAAATGGGACCCGCTCAGAAAGGAACCTTGGTTGGCATAGATTAAATAGGCTGAAGGACTATATAACTCTGAATTCTTTGACTCTGATGTAATGGAACAAACAGACTTGCAAGATCTACAACAATCCAACACTGTCCCCTCACGTTAGCACTTACCTAAATCTACTTGATATCCTCTCGTTTTATCTACTTCTGATCATTGAGAAAAGTTTCTTGCAGACTTCCCTAGCTATAATTTTAATAACATTATTTACCTCAGTCATAGAATATGGAATAAAAATAGATACAAGCCCTTCAGCCTGGTTCCTGTGCCTCTATTGATGCCAATCTAAACCAATCCCATCTGCCTGCACATGATCCATATTCTTTCCTTCCCTCACACTTCATGTTCTACCTTAGCCTCCTTCACTTCATGGAGAAGAGGCCCAGCTTCTCCATTCTTTTTGCATAACTAACCTGCTCTATTCTAAGCAATATCCTGGTGAATCTCCAGTACACCCTCTTTAGCCCTAATCTCATCCTTCCTATAACCTGGTGACCAGAACTTCACACAGTATCCCTGCCGAGGTCTGACTGAAGTTTTATAATGTTGAAGCAAAATCTCCTTTTTCTTATACTCATTGCACCAACTGATGAAGACCAGGATCCTACATGCACTCCCAACCGCATTAGCTACCTGTGTTACCACCTTCTAGTACATATGGAATTGCATTCGCCTTGATCTTCAATACTACCTAAGGTCCAACAATTCATAGCATACCTGCTGATTTCATTAGTACTCCTAAAGTACATCACCTCATATTTGACTGATTTAACGCCCTCTCGTTTTTCAGTCCATTTCACCCAACACATCAACATCTCTCTTCAGCTTAAGATTACTTTCCACACTATCAACCACACCATTACTGATTGTGTCATCCATGAACTTACTGATTATACCTCCCACATCCACATCCAAGTATTTTAGTATATAACAAATAGAGCTATCCTGCTGGGACACTATTATTTATCCATTTGCAAGCAATCCTCTACCATCTCCCTCTGTCTCCTATTGCCAAGTCAAACCTAGATCCAGTTTTGAACCTATTCCCCATGTGGGACCTTGTCAAAGGCCTTACTGAAGTCCAAGTAAATCATATCTGCTGCCCTGCCTCATCAATATTCTCAGTTCCTTTTTAAAGAACTCAATCAAATTGGTCGGACAGCATCTGTCCTTGACCTTACCAAGTTGTCCCTGCCTTTCAAAGTGACCATTAATTCTGCCCCTCAGCATGTTTTCTAGTATCTTCCCTACTACCAATGCTACCATCACAATGCTATAGCTACCAGCTTTTTCCTGCTGCTTTTTTTAAAAAGGAAAAAACCTCAGTTGCCCTCCGGTCACCTGGAACCTTATTATTGTCTAGCAAAGATTTAAAAATCTCAGTCAAGCCAACTTGCATTGTTTCACTCACCAGCACTGCGTTGAGTGACTTCTTTCTCTTTATTTATGGAGACCTGCACCAGACCTTTCTCTTCACTGAATTCTCCAACTAGAAAGCCTGTTTCCTTTGAAAAGTATTCATGTAAGACCTTACCTAAAACTTCCAGCACCATGTGCTAAGTGCCACCCTACACTCCTCATATTCTTGACAAGACAGAGGGTGACGGTGGAGGACCTCTTGCAATTGTATAAGCAGTTGTGTCGTTATTCTTCATTCTCTCTCTTTCTCCATTCCGTTGTGCAGAAGATTCAAAAGCTAGAAAGCATGTATCAGCAGGCTCAAGGACAGACTTGTTATAAGACTATGAACAGTCCCCTGGAACATTAAGGTGGACTTTTGACCTCACAGTTGATCTTGTCATGGCCCTATACCTTATTGTCTGCCAGCACTGCACTTTCTCTGTAGCTATAACACTTTATTCTGCAGCCCTTTACTGCTTTTCCCTTATTCTACTTCAATGTACAGAGGTGATAAAATGATCCCATAGGATGGTATGCAAAAAAAAAGTTTTTACTTTATCTCAGTACATGTGACAATAATAAATTTATTTACCAATTTGTCCAACCCTCCATATCCCACAACATCTCATGCTTATTTGTTATAGAGACATTGATTTAGATATTACAATTTGCAAGTGGAGCAAGCAGAGAATAAATGCATTTGTACGGAATTTCTTTGTTCTACACCCAGTAGGGGTGTTAAACCATTAAATAAAACAGCCAGCAGTGAAACATCATGCTGATGTACATAGAGTTCAGCCCTTAATATCACTATAAATAATTACAATACAACTAAACTTGCATACGACAAAGTGAATTGCTGCTACTTTACATTCTGACCACATTCATTCTTCTTTATAAACACAAGAGATTGTGCAGATGCTGGAAATCCAGAACAACACATGCAGAGTGCTGGAGGAACTCAGCAGGTCAGGCAGCATCAATGGAAATGAATAAACGGTCGACTTTTCAAGCTGAAACTCTCCTTCAGAGACCATCTACCACGTGCCCTGACGAAGGGTCTCAGCCTGAAATGTCATCTATTTATTAATTTCCATAAATGCCGTATGACCTGCTGAGTTCCTCCAGCACTCTGTTGATGTTCATTCTTCTTCATTAGCATATCACTATGTTGCTGTACAGCTTTGCTGATTTTGTTAATTTTATTTTCGACACTGCTGAAGATATTATCCCCTGGGGTAGAACACAACAGTCACACCTCTAACCAATGATCAATCTCATGTTCTAAGTTGTGGGTATTAGATAGCTACTTTCTAGTGGGAAATAGAAACTCTTGAAATTCTTGTCCTCAGCTAATTCCCACAAGTACACATTCTTCTCACATGTCACAAAAAAGAGTTTATAGTCAGAGCCTGGAATTTGTTCTCCTAAGTATGCAAATAAAAAAGCTAAATGTTACTCTTCTTTACAATCCAGACCAAATAAATTAACTGAACATAGTTCAGGAATTGAACCGCACAGCACTTATCACATATGGGCAACGTGGGACATGAAATCAGGCTGATTCCTGTTTAGTAATTTGAGTAACTCAGTAGTAATAAAAGTGTTGCTTTAAGCTACTGGCAGTATTGAAGAGCAGTCAGATCAGCTACAGCTTTAATTGGTCAAGATATATAATAAGGAAACAATCCAATTACTTATTAAAAAGTTAAAAAGTACCCCTAGATCTAGATTGCATAAGGAGCGTTAGAAGTATAATTTACAACAATATTCCAACAAAATCAATGGCTCGCAACAGTGAGCATTCCTGTGAAGTGCTTAGGAAGCCAGTTTGGAGATCAAGTGCTTTGATTTCGAGTTATGAGCACTTTTTAAATGATTAGATCTCTGTTCTGATTTTGTAGTTCTTTCATGTACCATCAGTAATGGATAATTCAACAGGAGAAGAGTTCTCTTTTTCTTTCAAAGCTCCAAACCTAACAGCTCTCAATGTAAATGATTTGCTGTTTCAGAAGAAGTCACATACTTAGTGGTCTCTAAACAAGGAAATGCCAAGTTTTGTGCACAAGTGCAAAGCACCGTCAAGAGTCCAGTATAAGTGATGGCCCTGTGGCAAGTCTGCATGAAATTCATTTGGCCTTTATTTTCATGGAAATATTAACTGAGATCATTTGGATGGCTTCAGCTCACTTTCTAGAGCTCCTATCCATTAAATTTAGCTGGGCCTGGAATGTTAATCAGTTTATTTCTCAACACCCAGGAGTAAGATGCATAAGTATAGCAAGACTGCAAGCGTAGCAAGGTTGAGGCCACAGCTCTGCATCAACCAGAGGGCAAAGCTCGGAGTAGAACTTTGATTTGTGCCAAAGCTATTCAGTGATTTTTCAAAGCTACTAAAATTACTGAAAATTAAAAGAAGGACCATATCATACATCACATCAGAATTGGAGTCAGGTTTATTATATTGGTCTTTCTGTTTTGTGAAAGCTGTACAAGTGCATTTTCCATTGACATCTCAAATATTCAGTTATGCAGGAATCATCTATCAAAAAAGAAACGAGTAATGTTGCAAGTTTACAAACTTCCATTAAAACTAAGAAGTTTGGACAAAGGGAAGAGTAATGAGGTGCAGATGTACACAATGGGCAAAGGGGCCAAGTAGAAGTCCTCTCAGAAGAAAAGCAGGCTGAGGCAATTAAGGAAAAACTAGAAACTTCACAGCAGCAGACTGTCTTGATGGCAGACACCAGGTGCAAGGTGCTCATGGTGTCCTTCACTGTAGCATATTATCTGAGTCTTCTTCCATTCTGTTCTGGTGATCAGGGATGGAGTATATCTAATAAGTCATGATTCACAAGCTGCTAGAGCAAGATTGGGAATAGGCAAAATAGTGTTCCCAACATCACCCTCATTCTAATGCCCATCTTTCTTGAAGCTGCGTCAAGTTGCGTATAGAAGCAAAGTATATAAGCATCAAGTTCTACCTGCCTCCATATCGAAAAAGAATGGCCCAGCCTCATTGCAAAAGATGGGCCTTTCCACCTCATTTGGACTTTGCTATATTGTGTCCTTTGTGGAAAAGTTCTTTCAGAAAAAACACCTTTGATTGTGTCTTTTGGAAAGTAGTCAGCACACAACTTCCTCTACGTCACTGTCAGCATTGTACTTCCTCTAGGTCGGGGGTCGGCAACCTGCGGCTCCCGAGCCATTTGTGGCTCTTTCACCTCTGTGCTGCGGCTCCCTGTGGCTTTGGGAAATAATTGGTCAGTATTTAATTAAAATGTATTTTATGTTAGTTTGTTAGCTTTTGAAATGTAATTCTAAATTTGAAGATTATGGTGATCTTGTACAATCTAAGTGTGGCGACACATTTCCTGGCACATCCGAAACGGCTCACAATTAGCCAGCATTCCGGCTAAGGGAGATAGCCTACGGGGGTTTGTGAGTACGCGTCTTTTGCAGCATCTGCGTCCATGGGGGCTGGGTTGAGGGAGGCTTAAAAGCAAGGCTGTTTAGTTCGAATAAAGTTATTCGACTGCAGTTTACTGACTGCGTGAGCACACCGCTACAACGTGTTTTTATCGCTATTAATATACGTCACCACTGCCAATACCTGACACCCGCCAGTGCGCGATTTCTTTAATTTTTCGATCCAAGGTAAGCCAACTATGGAGAATTCTAAAAAAAGAAAAGTGACTGAAGAAAACAGAACGTTTAATGATACGTGGACAGATTCATTTGCTTTCACTGTTGACGAGACTGGTTTACCGGTATGCTTAATATGCAATGAGAAACTAGCAAACAACAAAAAGTCAAATGTCGCAAGGCATTTCCAGAGTAAACACGCAGCCTTTGCTCAAAAATATCCGGATGGAGATGAGAGAAAAAAAGCCGTTTCGGAACTGATGCGGAAGGTTGATCTGAGCAAAAATCATTTCCAGAAATGGATGAAGTCTGGAAAATCAACGACATACGCCAGTTATATTGCCGCTCAGGAAATAGTCAGGCACGGGAAGCAGTTTACAGATGGTGAATATATAAAAGAATCTTTCATTAAGATTTCAGAACATCTATTCACGGACTTTAAAAACAAGAGTGAAATTGTGCAGAAAATCAGGGATATGCCCCTCTCTGCAAAGACTGTCAAAGACAGAACCATAAAAATGGCAGAAGACATCACAAGACAGCAAATTAAAGACATCAATTCAGCTGTGGCCTACTCGATTGCCTGTGACGAGTCTAAAGACAAAGGTGATATTGAACAAATAGCGTTGTTCTGCCGGTATGTAAACTCTGCCGGGCCACAGGAAGAACTGATTGAGTTGATACCTCTAAAAGACCAAACACGGGGGGAGGACATCTGTGAGGCTGTCTTGAATTGTTTAAGAGCCAAAGGAATAAAGACCACCCATCTGGTGTCAGTAGCTACTGATGGGGCTCTGAATATGACGGGAACGCACAAGGGATTTGTGGCTTTACTGCAGAAGTCGCTGGACAGAAAGCTGCTGACTTTTCACTGCATCTTGCACCAAGAGGCACTGTGCGCTCAAACATTTCCTCCGGAATGCACAGAAGTAATGGATGTTGTCATTCAGATTGTCAATAAAATAATGGCAAAAAGTTTAAATCACCGTCAATTCCGTTTGTTACTGGACGAGATGGAAAGCGCATATTCTGATCTCCTGCTGCACAACAAAGTCCGGTGGCTGTCCAAAGGGGAGGTGCTGAAACGCTTTGTCGCGTGTCTGGAAGAAGTGAAAACTTTCCTGGGCAGCAAAGGGCTCACCTTTCCTGAGCTGGAACAGCCAGAGTGGCTGGAAAAGCTACACTTCATGGTAGACATGACAGCGCACCTGAACACGCTGAACACAGCTCTTCAGGGGAAAGGACGCACAGCCCTGCACATGTTGGAGGATGTTTTGGCATTCGAGCGCAAGTTGACAGTGCTTGCCAGAGATTTACAGAAAGGCACTTTGTCTCACTTCCCCAATTTGAGAGAGTTCAAACAAGGTCACGACATGATAATTTCGGAGTATTTACATTCTGCAATCATCGCAATGCAAACATCGTTTGGGAAACGCTTCTGTGAGTTCAGAGAGGAAAAAAACACATTATCCTTCCCGGTCACTCCCTTAAGCATCGATCCTTCCCTACTGAATACGACTGCATTGGCAGGTGTGAGTCAACCTGATCTTGAGATGGAACTGGCCGACATAGCCGACAAAGACATATGGGTGTCCAAGTTTAGACGCTTGACAGCAGACCTTGAAGATGTTGCCCGTCAGAAGGCCGTTCTTGCTCAGAATCACAAATGGAGTGATATTGAAAACCTTCCAAAACCGGACAAACTTGTGTTCGAAACATGGAATGCTATGCCCGACATTTATGTAAACATGAAAAAGTATGCGCTTGGAGTCCTGTCGATCTTTGGATCCACATATGTATGTGAGCAGGTGTTCTCCAACATGAACTTTATTAAAAACAAACATCGCGCACGCCTCACAGATGACAGCTTGCGATCCTGTGTAAAGATGAAGGTGACGTCATACAGCCCTGATGTGCAGACGCTGTGCGCTGAGGTCCAGGAGCAGAAATCCCATTAACCAAGTATGATAAATATTTTAATTGCCTATTATTTTATGTATATTCATATTTTTTCATTGTTCAGTGAAATAGTCCTTTTATTTTTCAGGCTGACAGCTGGCTGATGTTATTTTTGGTTTGCTGCTGGCGGCAAATTTAAGTTTGGCGTTTTTCATAAATACAAGAAGGACTCAAATAGACGTTGAGTATTTTACTTAAAAGTAACCTTCAACCCAACGTCTTTTTTTCGGAGTTCAAAATGTTTTTGTTGCATGCAGAAATGTAATTTCGTTTTCTCTGCAGGAGTTCATCAATTTCATAAATGCAACACATTATAGTTTGTTTATACATAGCATAAAGGCAAAAAAAACGTTGTATGCAGTGTTATTTCATTTTAAATGTCAAACGGGTTTTGCGGCTCCCAGTGTTTTCTTTTCTGTGGGAAACGGGTCCAAGTGGCTCTTTCAGTGGTAAAGGTTGCTGACCCCTGCCCTAGGTTATGCAGATGAAGTTCATGATGAACCAGTGTCATGGTTTCCTGAGCAGACTAACAAAACCATTTGACAGACCGCCTCAACATCAGAACTCACCAACAAGCACCAAAGAGCTTGCTTGGTTGGCACTGAGAGATGCTCCCGCCATCAGATCTCTCAGCCCTGATGGAGTCACAGTGTCCATGACAGTGTCATACTCATCACAGTGTGATGAATATGAAACAACTATCCACTTTTCTGTGGACCGTGCATTTGAAAAGAATTTCTGGAAAAGGATGCAAACGTCCTTCCAAATGTCCGTCCTGGACAACTCTATTACAAAGGACTCTGTTGTCTATGGGCTGTCTATGGGTTGTCTATTGTCTATAAACTGTACCCAGAGATGCACAGTTAGATTACTTTCAAGCAGTGACATCAGCTCAGTAAAGGATGGCTTTTGTTCTGCCAAAAACTTATTGGTCTTCCAGTGTAATGAGATGCCCACTAGTTTATACTGCTACAAAGAGCATTCAGGCCGTAGGAGTGTGTGCGAAAGGACATATTGAAGTTTGATGCAGCCTATTCAAATGGTTTGTGGGGAAGGAGTAGAAAAATATGATCATGTTGCCACTGGAGACCGAGAGCTGGGTCTTGAGTAACAGTCCCACAAATACTCGAAAAGGCCACATGAATGATATTTGAGCTTTATACGTAGAACGTATCAACACAAAGGCACATTCTACGTGCAAAGGGCAAGTATAGATTTGATAACATTATGAATGTAAAAAAAGCCATGCACTGCTTTTCTATTTCTTGTATACGTTATTAGGAATAAAATTTAGTTTTGAAATAAAAGATGTATAGAGATCCTTTCTGAGAATTTATCTCTCACATTTTCATTTTCTGATCAAAGGTTATTGAACTGAAGCATTAACTCTGCTCTCCCTACAGCTTTTGACTGACCTGCTGAGTATCTCCAATATTTTCCAATTCAGAATTCTGCTATCTTCAGTATTTTCATTTTGTGAATTAATTATTAATAAGTGCCAGTGTCTGTCAGTCATTGATCTGAGAATTAACAATGAATATTCAGTCATATGATACAATTCACAAACAAAAACAAGTTTTAAATATTTCAATAAACTACATCTCAAGGATAGCTTTTGTTATGATAATCCTTTTCTTGTGATTTTCCTTGTTATGATAATCCAGTGCTGTTCAAAATGTAATACTCATTATAAAATTATTCCTCCTACACTGAGAATCAAATCATTTATGAAAAGGTGTTTTCAGAAAAATGAAAGTAATATTCAAAAACTAATGTTTGACTAGTGCTGAACCTAAACCTGATTGGCATCCTGCTGTAATGCTCACATAGCACAATATTCTGGGTGCCTTAGAAATTCCAAGCCACAGTGGACAAGATTCTGAAGATTTTTATAAATCTTTAATAAAATGTTAATTTAGATTAAAGACTCTGAACAAACTATCTTCCCCTATTCAAGGGTGCACTGGCAACATACCTAGTAGTGCACAGTAGGACAGAGAGACTAAGTAAAACTAGTCTCAGAAACTATTGAATAGTGCAACAAAATCAGAGAGTATTGGTGGGAAAGATCAGCAGATCATACAGATGAGAATGTGAAACGCTTGGGGTCTTTAACCTTTCAATAAAATGGGGCAAACTGGACAGGCAGAAATCCTGTCAGAGAACAGAGAATATCAAGGTTAGCATTCCTGGAAGAGAACCAGTAGTGAATTCAACAGTAAATGAAAAGCAAAAACAACTGCAAATGCTGGAAATATGAAATATTATTTCTATCATATACAGTTTTTTTTCTGATCTTCTTGCTTGCTGCAATGTTGTTACCCAAGCTGCAATAACTCTGGGGCTGCAAATCCTTGACCAGGTTCACCGCCCAATCTATTCTTGCAAAGACTCAAAGAGTTTGCTGCCTCACACTTCCAACACTCTGGTACTATTGCAATGACCCCTTTGTAAGACTCAGGTCACAAACTCCTAACATTAGGAAGTCACTCATTCAACAGCCTCCATATGTTTCTAATAGTTATAGACATATGAAGAGGTTTGTGAAAAATTAAATTACTTCCAAAACTTTTTAAAATATAAATTCATTCAAAGCACATCAAACCAAGTAAACAAATAAATATTAAAAGGAAACAAAAAATAATTCCAAAAAAAAAACACCACATGAAGGTGAGTGAAGGGGTAATTTAAACGAATTAGACCAGACTAAATACACCAGCGTAAGCTATGTGGCCATTTACCAAATAAACCTAGCCCTCTAGAACATACTGAATACAATGACAAATACAGGTGAAAAGCAAGAGGTTAAATATGCCCACACGCACTCCCCGCAGTTTTCTACAGATCCCCCAGATAGCTAGCTTCATCTTACAATTAGTTCATTGTCACAACATTAAGGATTTTTGACACTCACGCACAGAGAGGCCTTCGGTGTACTTATACTCCTAATCACGCTCTATTCCAAAGAAAATGGTTTCCTGACCATAATTTCTGAGATCTTTGTTTTTGCAGAAACCTTGAAGTCTCAAAGAATCACCTCATCACACCCACCGCTGCTCCTTGCTGATCTTTGACTCTTTTAGAAACCATGCACCAATACCAGAAGAAATTAGTGAGCAAATAACCTGACAGTAACTGATGAACTGTTTAAATAGAGAGAGCTAAGTGAGCCCTTTTCCTATAGCTTAACTGTGTAAGGATAGGATGATGTATCACTGAGCTCAGAAATGCCATTGTTGATAGCTGATCGAGATGCTTTTGTCTGTGCAGCAAAATAGTTTATATTCACATTAGGTGTGTGCATACCATTTTAGATTTCTCAGAATGTATGTGTGCTTCAAAATCAAGTATTACCCCTTCAAGTTTTTGCTACTAGTTGTAAGGCTTAGCTCTCAGAGGCAATTCTAAGTATAAGAATCATCAATTGGAACTTAATTGCTATTATAGCAGGCCTTCCAACATCACCTATTTGCACAACACCCATCCAGAACCTATCTCCATCCTGTCCCCAGAATAACTCCACAGGGGGATAAAATAAATTATTACTGAGAATTACAGTTGCAACCCAGAAAATATTCTCCCAAGCTAATTCACTCCAATTAATATTGAAAAGAAGACCTTTTGGGGATAAAGATGACATCACTAAAACTATCTTCTCAACACAAATGTAAGTAAGCTGTCAGGAGTAAGATGCTCGGTAAGATTACCAAGCCAGCATGCACTATACTACCTCAGACTATCTCTTTAAGTCTTACATTCTATTATCTGTAGAGGAAGGTGATGGGATTTTAAAACCTGATAACTCTTGAAATGGGTATAGTAGTGAAGAGCTGCCAAGGTGATTGCTTACACTAGAAATTTTAACATGCAAACAAAAATTATGACCATCAATATTCTTTGGCCACAGATAAATCCTTTTATGATAAGTCCTGTCCTTGGCAACAGAAAATAATCCAATTAAATTATTAAACACATTAGTCAAGCAAAACAATACTTGTTTCTGCAGAACAGGAGCACCATTTGATCAAATAAGTTCAGGTACCTCATAATTTTTTTTTTGCTGATATTTGTTGTCAGATAAACTTTGCAATCAAGACCTCAAGTTCAGAGATGACATGTTCCAAGCCTTTTAACATGAGCAGCGTGTAAGCACTTTTTTCTTCCAGAACCACAACTTTGTGTAGTATATTATAGAGATTCCCCTCGAGCATCAGGGGAGTGAGGCTCAGCTTGTAAAGGCAGCCTATGTTCTGTGCGGACTAGGAAAAATTGCTTCCTCTTGAGCTTAGTAACTCTCAGATCACAAAGCTGTACATTACTAGAGCTTCAGTTTCAGGAAGGGGTTATTGCTGAGCTTTTAGAATTTTCGATGAGGCAAACAAATTGCATTTCTTTTAATGTTGGTGCCAATCAGTAGGAAGCGGCATTTGCCAATACTGCACGGTTCTCCCTAATCATGTGTAATTATTAAACTAAGACTTATAAACTGCAAGTTGATGAAAACTGCAAAATTAAAACTACAGTTATAGACGGAATTAGAAACCAAATAGAAAGCAAACTACTTTCAACGTAATGCTAATTGATCTTGTTTCCATTGTAACCATTGTTCCGAATTAGATAATGGAATAATATATTACAGAAAGAGAGTTAAATTTGCACCATGGATTCACCACCATGAGGTGCTCAAACATTCCAGAATCAAATTATTTTTGATTTTGAGCTTTCTTAATTATTTTATTTTTCTGTCTGAATTTGGCTCATTGGAACCCTCAAACATGGTATCCTAATACAAGGTTCCCAGTCATACTGATTGATCACATAATAAAGGTGTCATAGTTGGCTGCCATTATGTGAAATATAAGGTGATTAATATTGACCACTGGCTGAGAACAACCTTATCAGAAACAAGAGCTTTGCTTTCAGTTCGTTGTTCTTTGCACTGTGGGATAACACTGTTTGTCTGGTTCCATTGGGAAGCCTTTGGATTATATATTCCTTCAAAATAAAGTAACAGTCACCTTCAAGATAAAATTTTGAGCAGGCTCCAGCTTTATCTGGCAACAATCATTTGATGCTATCTGGAAGGATCCAGTCCCAAAGAAATTCAAGAGAATGGTGATAAATTCAGATAATCTTTGTATCCTGACACATTTACCCAAAAGACGAGGGAAAGATGAGTATTCAGGGGACCAGTCTGAAAATTCTAGGAACTTCCTGGACCTTAATCCCAAGAGAGTGTATAAATTTGCAACTACAAGATAAGCTTTATGCAATCACTCAGAATATGAACTTCAATGTCTGCAATCTATAGAGCAGAAGAGCTACGTCAATTTGGTCATTCATTTCCCCAGTGTAAAGCTTACTTTGAGATCAGATGAGTAAAAGAACAGTGGAAGTCCTGATTAAACTTCTGGAGAACTGGTCACTGGCAAGCATTGAGAATAATACATCCTTAGTCATAGTAGACAAAACTGCTCATTCCAATAGATATCCTCCTTCGGGATAGCTTGAGGAAAACTTAGGAAGAAAAGGATTAATACTCACTTGGAAAGGCAGGGACTGAACATTGATGGCCAGCATGGCTTTGTTAATAGTACAGTAGATCCTATCTGACTAACCTGATTGAATTTATGGATGAAGGCAGTATCATAGATGTGATCTATGTAGTCTTCAGCAAGGCCTTTGATAAATTCCAGGTAGAAGACAGGTTGGACCAGTGGGATCCAGGGCAAGTTGACAAATTGGATCCTAATTTGGCTTGACAATAAGATGGTGATGATAAAGGATTTGTTTCTTATAATTGAAAGCCAGTGACTGGTAGTGTTCCACAGGGACAGTGCTGGAATCTTTAACATTTGTAATAGACGTGAATGATTTGGATATAGATGCAGAAAGCATGTTCAGTAAGCTTGCAGAAGACACAAAGATTGCTGGAATTGTCAATAGTGTGGAAGGCAGTCTTAGTCTGCAGGGCGATGTCAATGTACAGGTGAAATGGGCTGAGAAATGACAGCAGGAGTTTGATCCAGATAAATGTAAGGTGATACGCTTTGACAACACTAAGGAAGCACCAAAAAACACCATGAATGGTAGGATTCCAGGAAGTTCTGATGAACAGATGAACCTTGATGCACATGTCCTAAGATCCTTGAAGGTGGCAGTGCATGTCAATGACATCACTAGGAAGGCAAATTAAATCTTGATCCTTGCTAATCAGGACATTGGATACAAGAGCAAGGAGATTATGCTCCAACTTCTTAAAACATTGGCCATTGCTCAGCTGAGGTACTACATGTAGTTCTGGCCTCTACACTATAGGAAAGATACAATAGTGTTGGAGGTGATCCAGAAGAAAGTCATCAGGATGTTGCCTGGGTTGGGGCATTTCAATCATATGGGAAGACTAAAGATGCTGGAGCAGAGTAGTTTAAGAGAGAAATAACTGAGGCATGCCAAATTATGTAATTTGACTTACAACATGGAAATAGGACAATCTGCTCACCACATTCACACCAACTAGTCGGTACCCATCTGTATTAATCTCATCTTCTAGTACTTGGTCTGTAGCCTGCAATAACTAGTTGATCCAGGGGCTCATCTAGACACTTACTAAATTCTGTCAGTGACTCTTCTTCCACCTCTCTCTCAGGCAGTCTACTTCGGGTTTACACCACTTTCTGTGTGGAACATTACCCCCTCAGATCTCCTCTAAATCTCATACCCCTTACAATAAATCTATGTCCCTAGTTTTATCCAGTTTGATAAGGTGAAACATCTCCTGCAGACTACTCTATCAATACATTTGATTATAATATTAGAGGAAAGGATACTTAGCTTCAGTTTCTGTAACCTCACATATAATACAATTATTCAGTATTGATTAAGACATGCACTTAGTTAATACATTAGCCATCCAGCCATCAGACAGTCTGGTCAGTGGCTTCCAGACGAGACCAGGAGCTTGATTGCTAGTTCAGTTCCACCTGACTGCTGGATCTGAGGACTGGCAGCAGCAAGTGGTCATGTAGCATGCGTGTCCCTGCTCTTTGATGACACCTCCACCCAGGTCACCTCTTCACCAGCACCGTCCACATCAGCTGGTGCCCTCTTTACAGTTCACTAACTGGACACTCTGAGATGTTTGGTGTTGGGGCGGGAGGTTCAGAAAGACAGAAATAATGCACAATCTGGCCCCACACTTTTGACGTTCTGCCTATTTTGACAGATTTTTCTGCCTGACTTACACAAAACAAAAAGGCGATATTTAATTAATAAATCGAAACAGTTTGTATCTCAAGACACCGTGGATTGAGTATCTATTCACAGTCATTCACACAAAATGATCTAAATAATAGATCAGGATGCTGTGGTTTGCTTTCAAAATTAATTCCACTGGAGTTTGGTAATACTGACAGGGAATGAATTTCTAGGTGACTCATATATAGTCCGTAAGAGAAGAGGATAAAGACAAAATTTAAAAGTGGGAAGGTGCCAGCCCGGATACAAGAACACTGATGTTTCACCTTTCCTTTTTGACATCTTGATCTCTTAATCTTTTCTCGTTCTATACTGCGTCTTCTTATCATGCAAACAAAGAATAGACTTGGCATGTTGTTAAGTTCATTGATCATATTCACATTTTTGGTGACAGGTGTGTGGCCGTTCTGTACACCATCCTGTACATCCTGTGTTATACAGCCTGTGCCCGGAAATGTAGAGCTCAGACATAATGAAGCCCCAGTTGTGAAAAATTGAAGCCTATCAAATAATGAAAGGCCTAGATAGAGTGGACATGGAGGGATGTTTCCTATACTGGGGGAGTCGAGGACCAGAAGGCACAAGGACGTCCCTTTGGAACAGAGATGAAAAGGAATTTCTTTAATCAGAAGGTGGTGAATCTCTGGAATTTGCTGCCACAGACTGCTGTGAAGGCCAAGTCACTGGGTACATTTAAAGTGGAGGTTGAGAGATTCTTGATTAGTAAAGGTGTCAATGATTACAGGAAAAAGGCAGGAGATTGGAGTTGAGGGGGAATATGAATTAACTACGATTGAATGGTGGAGCAGACTCACTGGGCCAAGTGGCCTAATTCTGTTCTTACAGTATGTCTTGTGGTCTAAAATGCCAGGTTTCCAGGTTTATGGTTGAGACACAATAAAGCTCTGACAGTCACATCTTCAGCTTAACTCATTGTCAACACTGTCATTTTGTCAGTGCTTGTGAAGCACTCAAAAACTATTAAAACTTAAGTAAAAACATTTTTTAAATGTAAAACTAAAATCACATTCAAACACTTAAAATACTTGCAAATAATTTGAAGCATTACAACAAACAAAAGTAGTTAAAGCAGGGAAACAAGAGACTGCGGGTACTTGTAGCTGACTCAAAACAACAATCTGCTGGAGGAATTCAACGTCGAGTCTCACCTGTGGGGGTAAAGTAAACACTGACAATTCAAGTCATGACCCTGCGTCAGGAATGAGAGTAAAGTGGGAAGATGGACTCAATAAAGAGGAGGAGAGTGGTGAGTCAGATGCCAAAATGTGACATGTTGACCAAGGAGGCGTGAAGGATGGCAGGCAGATGGAGCCTCGTGAAGTGGGGGGGGGGGGGGGTTGGAGAGACAGAGGCAGGTGGGTGATAGCTGGAAGGGTACAGGTAAGCTGAAAGGAGTGTGAAGGTAAAGACGACTGCAGAAAGGTGATAAGTGGAAAAGAATTACAGTGGTAAGTTTTCTTATTTGCACCTTTCTTCCTCTCAGCCTCTCCATCCTAATGAACAGGTCCAAAAATCCAGCAGTGTGTCTAATCTAGCATAGACTCTGAACAGATTCTCCAGAAATCCTCCTTGAAAATACCAGTATGTCTAAGCTCCACCACCTTCTTGGTTGGGTCTCAAACCTAAGAAATATCAGCCTTTCTATGGGAGAAATTCCAGCATTCCTCATCCCTGTGTAAGTCATGCCATCTGCACCTTATTTCTGCAAGGGAAAAAACCACAGCATCATAAAAATTCAGGTTTCTCATAGAACTCTTAACAGGAAGAAATATAATGATCATTTCAATCTGAAGTGTTCTTAAAATAATTTTTAAAACTTCATTAAAATCCACATAATGCAAGAAAAAGTTTTGCAAATATTTGACTTATTAATTCATTGATCTGTAGCAGTGTCAGTCACATTTTAGAACAATTTATTTCGCAGTAAATTCAAATAAACAATCAAAATATAACTTACCGCCTCCTGGGATTCAAAAGCACATGCTATGAAAATCAATGTTCTCTCAAGAACGCAATAAAAAATGTTGACCAATCATCAACTGATCTCAGTTAAGCAATTCACCATGCAACCCTTAATTAATCAAAGCTCACACTCTATTATCCCTGCACAAACAACAACATAACTATGCTGACAGTAGGCCAACAGCTTAAAACTTGAATTCTACTGATACCTCTGTACTCAGACCACTTCTCCAATTTATAAAACTGATATAGAGATCTTCCACTGGCCAAACGATTGTTTCTTTTTCTCCCAGCCTCTTGCATGGGGTTCTTCCTTGTCATAGTTAGTCTCCAGAGTATTTGCCCCTTTGTATTTGAAGCTCCTCATTCTTATACTCTTTCCTTATCAGTTCAAACGTTGCATTTCAATGTTGTTGGCTCGAAGTCATCTGACTGACCTGTGTCGGATTCCCACTGGACATAACTTTGTGCTTTAGGTGACTTCATCTGTTCTATTCAACTCCGAATCAGACCAGTCAAACCAAGGTACCCAGAAATTCCACTGTGATAACAAGATTACTTCTGCAAACTTGCCATTTTACACCATAAATAGTTCACCTGAGACTGATCTCAAGTTTAGCAGATCATTAACAGAAACTCTTTGAATCCCTGTTCAATTGCTCTTATTAAGTTATCCCAAAGTAAGAGCCAACTTATCAAACAGTTCACAAATGGGCATTACAGGGCAGCTTCACAAAATGGCAGCCTCCGTTCCTTCAAGCACTTGGCAAGAACAAAGGCACCTGGTTTGTCTACTTCCACTATCCATGACCCATTCAACTTCAATGTTTACTTCCATATTTTAATTGTTTCATGACCAAAAAAAGAGTACACTATATATCAGATACACTTTTCATCATACCCAATGCAAATCTGCAGTATTTGAATGTTAAATTAGTATTCTACTTTACCCTCTCTATTTAATGCAATTGTTCACAGTAAACTACAAATGAAACATGGAAGTGCATTAAAGGAAAGAAAGCAAATAGCAATATATCAAATATTTGAGAATTCAAGCATATGTTATATGAATCAGATCAACATTTATAAAACTATAAGAGGTAGAAGTAGAGTAAATAGCCAGTATCTTTCCCCAGGTCAAGATGTCTAAGAGTAGAGAGCATGTATTTAAGGTAAGGGCAGGGGGAGAAGTTCAGAGGATGTGCCAAGCAAGTTTTTATACACAGGAAGTTATAGGTATCAAGAATGAGCTTCTCTGGGTGATGGCAGATATGATAGAGGCATTTTGAAGGCTCTTAGAGTAGTGCATGAATATGCATACGATGAATAAATATGGGCCATGTGCTGACCGAAGGGATTAGTTTAATAAGGTATAATTGGCTTAAGTAGTTTGGCACAACATTGTGGGCTGATGGGCATGTTTCTTCAAGCATGTGACTACAGTTCTAAGCTTTATATTCCATATTATATATTTAATAAACACAGTTGCTATTTTTTAGAAAAAGTACCTATTATTTTTAAACCCAATTTTCTATGTAAAATGCAATTTTTGCTGACTGTAATGTTAAATGAAACCTTGTCAGTTTTTCTTTGAAATTCATAGGATGTAATCATTGCCAACAATGCCACCATTATTGGAAATACCTTTTGATCTTTGAGGAGGTGCTGGTGGTTCTGAGCCAACTCATGAACCACTGAAGAAAATCCGATGAAGTTATTTTCATGATGCTGTTAATGAATAGGTGTTAGAATTTCGACTTAATGATGGTGAAGTACAGGAATATATTGCACATTCAGAATGACATGAGGGGAACTTGGAGTTGCTGACATTTCCCATGGTCTTGTCTTTCAAGGTTCCACAGGCAATTCAAGTAAGTACTTAACAGTTATAAAACATGTTACAAGAAATGAATATCAATGCATAATAACATAATGGATCTTATGTAAAAACATGGACAGATTTTAAAGGAACATTCAATACATTAGTGCATCAACTGCTGTGATTCATGTTGATGAAAGTATAGATAACAAATAGAGACACAAGAGAGACTAAGGATGCGAGAAATCTGGAGCACTGGAAGAAAAACACTGGAAACACTGGAAGAAAACACATACAAAACACTGGAAGAACTCAGTGAATCAGGCAGCATTATAGAGGGAAATGAACAGTCAATGTTTCAGGCCAAGATCTTTCAGAAGAAAGAGAGCAGAAATCAGAACTAGAGGGTAAAAGAGTGGGGGGAGGAGGAGCATGAGTTGAAGGTGATAGGTAAATCCATGTGAGAGGAGGAAGGGAGGAAGGTGGGGGAGGGGAAGCATGTGACTGATGTGAGAAGCTGGAAGTTGATAGGTGCAGGAGACGAAGGAGTGAAGATGAAGGAATCTGAAAGAATTGAACAGAGGACAATGGAGTACAGGGAAGAAGGTAGAGAACTAGATGAAGGAAAGTATGAGTCATGAGAGCAGGGCAGGGAAAGAGAAGAGATAAAGGGGCCACAGGGATAAGGTGATAAGTGGGATAAACACAGGGATAAGTGGGTGGGAATAGTCAGGAGGGGCTACCATATGTTAAAGAAATCGATGTTAATGCCATCAGGTTGGAAATTACCTGTCAATCAATATCTCTTTCTTCATTCATTTCTCAACAAAATTTCATGGAAAACTGATAATTTACGTACATAGTTGAAAAATCAGTAAATTTGTTATCAAAGTACATATATGTCTCCACATACAACCCTGGGATTCAATTTCTTGTGGGGATTCACAATAAATAAAAAGAAACAGAATAGAATCAATGAAACACCGCATTCACCAAGATGGATAAACACCATTATGCAAGAGATAAAAAAACTACGCAAATACAAAAAGTAATAATAAATAAATAGACATGAAGGACACGAAATGAAGAACTTGTCCATATATATGTAACACCTGTGTAGCACCAGTCTTATCGTGTGTGACTAGTCACCGCACTCTTTTGAGAAAATCAAATTACACTTGGTGCTAATAGGCCATATCAGAAGGTTCTAGGTATTGGAAGAAGGTTGTGAACAGAAGCCACACATTTCTGGAAGTAAGGTGTTATTTGTAAGAAAAATAACAATATGTACAAAATATTTACATGAGCAACAACAATTCAAAATTCCAACATTCTGTTTAGATTCCAAATCTTCAATATCAAATCACAACAAATTCCTTTTTAATTAGAATCAGTGAGATTCCTTTATTATTCTTATCTAACTAATTAGACCTAGTGTTAATCCCTATTTAAAATTTACAGACTAAACTTTCCTTTTCCCTTATCCCTAATTAGTTAGAAAACCAAATATAATTCCCATTCTCAAGTATTATAGTAAACTTCAGTTTCAGTTCCAAGCAGTATATCTACAAGTTTAAATTCAAATTCAGAAGTTATATATACACAGTTTAACTCCATCATGACAATTCTCCAACATCACAACTTTTAAACAAAGTAAATCTCATTCAGTAACTTATCAAAGTCTTTGCAAAAATAACCAGTTCTTGCAGAAAATCAAATTCAGATTCTTTGAATGAAAATAGACTTATGCATCCAATAGTATTAAATCTTCTGCATCATTACACAATTTGTTCTTGCGCTGGTTCTTCATCTTGGGTGACTCGCCATCTTGTTTCTTAGTTCTTTGGAATGAAATAGTTTATCATCCACAGAAAGTCAATTCACAAACTTGTACAAAGACTTAACCAAATCCTTTGGTATGATTTTGCAGAGCTAATTCCTGACTACACACTCGGGGTTTTGGACATTGGTCTAGGCCAATACTGTCTCGTTAAAGCTGCTGCATGTTATAGCTGTAGCTTCAATAAATCTTTTATCACTATTGTCTCTCCTCCAGGGGTTTCACCCTGAGGTTTTTCAGTATGTAGGTTAAAGATACCCACTACTAATTCCATTCTTAACAGTTCATATCTTCAGCTTTTAATTATTGCTGCGTTTCTCTCCTTGTTCGTCCTGTGTCCAGACCAACCCACCCTAACATAGCATTTTTTCAAATTCTCTTTTTTTTAAATCGGTAAACCTTGTTTTCATCCCTCCGCAAGTGGAACTTTCTAACATTACATCGTTGATTAACCTGGGTTACACATACGTTGTGGGATCAGTTCAGTGATGGGCTGAGTGAAGTTATCTACACTGGTTCAGGAGCTTAATGGCTGAGGAGTAATAACTGTTCCTGAACCTGGTGGTGTGGGTCCTGAGGCTCTTGTCCTTCCTGATAGTAGAAGTGAGAAGAGTGCATGACCTGGATGATGGGGGTCCATGATGAGAGATGCTGCTTTCCTGCAACAGCGTCTCATGTCGATGTGCTCAATGGTGCAGAGGGCTTTACTCACTACTTTCTGTAGGCTTTTCTGTTCAAGGGCATTGGTGCTTCCATTCTAGGCCATGATGCAACCAATCAAGATACTCTGCACCGCACATCTATAAAAGTTTGTCAAACTTTTAAATGACACGCCAAATCTTCACAAACTTCTAAGTAGAGGCACTGCCATGCTTTCTTTGTAATGGCAGTTACATGTCCGACCCAAGCTAGATCCTCTGAAATGATAACAGTAAGGCATTTAAACCTCTAATCCTTGGATGAGAACTGGCTCATGGATCTCTGGTTTCCACATCCTATAGTCAATTATCAGCTCCCTGGTTTTGTTGACGTTGGGTGAGAAGTCATTGCCGTGGCACAAATCACTGCTATATCTGAATTGTCACCACCTTTGTTTCAGCCAATGACAGTGGCATTGTCAGCAAACTTTAATATGGCATTAGAGCTATGTTTAGCCTCACAGTCACAAGTATAAATTGAGTAGAGCAGGAGGATAAGCACACAGCCTTGCTAATGCTGTTGGTGATTATGTAGGAAATGTAGCTGACAGTCCTAACTCACTGGGGTCTACAAGTGAGTAAGTCAAGATCTCTGAGGATTTAACTTGGTCCCAGCAGATTGATGTAGTCATAAAAAAGGCAAGACAGCGGCTATACTTTATTAGGAGTTTGAAGCGATTTGGCATGTCAACAAATATGCTCAAAAACTTCTGTATTTGTATCGTGGAGAGCTTTCTGACAGGCTGCATCGCTGTCTGGTATGGAGGGGATACTGCACAGGACCAAAAGAAGCTGCAGATGGTTGTAAATCTAGTCAGCTCCATCTTGGGCACTAGCCTACAAAGTACCCAGGACATCTTTAGGAAGCAATGTCTCAGAAAGGCAGAGTCCATTATTAAAGATCTCCAGCACCCAGGGCATGCACTTTTCTCATTGTTACCATCAGGTAGGAGATACAGAAGCCTGAAGGCACACACTCAGCGATTCAGGAACAGCTTCTTCCCCTCTGCCATCCAATTCCTAAATGGACATTGAACCCTTGGACACTGCCTCACTTTTTTAATATACAGTATTTCTGTTTTGCAATTTTTTTATAATCTACTCAATATATATAATAAGCTTGTTTATTTATTATTATGTTTTATTTTTTTTCTCCCTCTGCTATATTATGTATTGCATTGAACTGCTGCTGCTAAGTTAACAAATTTCACGTCACATGCTGGTGATAATAAACCTGATTCTGATTCTGAAATCATGGTTCCAATTGCATGGTATTGAGGCCTAGGTCTTGAAGCTTATTGATTAGTTTGGAGGGGATGATGTATTGAATGCTGAGCTGTAGTCAATGAAGAACATCCTAATGTATGCATTTTCACTGTCCAGAGCTTCCAGTGTTGAGTGAAGAGCCAATGAAATGACGTTTGCTGTTGACCTGTTGTGATGGTAGGCAAATTGGAGTGTATCCAAATCACTTCTTATACAGGGGTTGATATGTTTCATCACTAACCTCCCACTAATCTATGTGGATATAGTACTACTACTGGACAGTAGTCATTGAGGCTGGTTATCACGTTCTTCTTAGGCACCAGTAAAAGTGAAGCCCACTAGAAGCAGATGGGTACCTCAGACTGCCAAAGTGAAAGGTTAAAGATATTGTTGAACACTCCAGCCAGTTGATTAGCACATGCCTTTAGTACTCGGCCAGGTACTCTTTTTCAAACTAATTAACTTTATTGCAAGGAAGAAATATAAAGATAAATATATAGTTGGCTGGCCCAGATGTCTGAGTCAATAATACTGTTGCAAAATAATAAAATAAAACTCATTTAGATTTTTGCCTCAGTTGCTGTTCAACGTTTGGCAAAGGTGGGCAGTCTCGTGTGAAATATTGATTTCAGGGTCCTGAAACATTTGCCTAGTTTATATATCTTTTATTTAGTTGGCAACACAAAGGGATATCCTTAGCAGGTCTTCAGAAATAGCCTTTGTATTAAATCATTGCCTAAAGTGTCAGACCAGATACAGAAGAATTGCACATATAATTGGATTAGACTTCAATTGTTTTGGATTCCCCTGATGGGAAAGTGATTACAAATTATGATCCTGACTTTATTTTGCAATAGAAAGTTCACACACATCAAAAGTAACAACCAAACTGTTTTGCTCTGCTTGAACAAATTCTGATTGAAGAAATTTCACTTCACCCCAACAATAAATGACTTATTCTTTATTGTAAGATTGTGGTGCCTGGTTCTCAACTCATCAGCCTGGGAAGCTTTCTCCTATGCATCCAGCTTATCAAGCCAGTAATAACTTTCTATATTTATACAAGAACCCCTTTCATCTTTCTAAACTTTAGAGAGTACAGGCATAACCGTCTCTTCATTTGTCTGACCCACCATCCTGGAATTTGTCTAGAGATTTTTTTTTTGTTGAATTCCCACAATACCAAATTGATCCTTTTAAGAAAACCAAAACTGTATGTGAAAAGTGCAGTCTCACAAAAGCCCTTTAAAATTGCAGTGTGACATCTTGGCTTCCAAATCATTCATTTCACCTGCATACTGGTTTTCACTGCCCTGTGTACAAGGACAACCAAGTCCTTTGAACATAATTTCCCAATCTTTCACCATCTAAAAGCACACCAGCTTTTTGTTTTGTATATTAAGCTGGGTAACTTCACATTTTTTCACATTACATTCCATCGAACATGTTCTTATCTACACAATCAACTTGTCAATATCCCATTAAAGCCTCTTTAAATCCTCTTCAGTGCAGACAATTCCACCTGGAAACCTGGAAACGTTGCATCTTGTACCCTGAATATAGTCCTGAATAACTAAGTCCAGCTTGCAATTTCTAATCTCGTCACATCATTCAAAACTGAAAAAGATGTCTTTATTCTACTCTTCATCTTCTGCCTGAAAAGCAGTTCTCAATCTATTACCCCAGCTCCATGTGCTCTAACCAATCACACATGTGAGCTTTTATTGAAAGACACATGAAAATCCAAATACATCCTCTGTTTCCTTTATCTATTCCTCTAGGCTTGACATTTAATTTACACACAAACTTGCATATGTTTGTTTTTAACTTTTTCTTGTTCAAGTTCCATGTTCTATATGCTACAATTGGTCATGAGCTCCATAGTCTTACCTTATCAACACAATCGTGTCACTCAGCATTCTCAATAACATTAATTCTTCCAATGACTTGGATTCTTCTCTATCTTCGTCACCAGTATAAAGCCCTTGTGCTTTATAGTGAAATAAACTTTGGAACAGGGGTTCCCAACCTTTTATCTGCCAAGGACCCCTACCATCAACTAAGGGGTCTGTGGACCCAGGTTGGGAACTTCTGCTCTGCAATGTGTAAAGTTATACACATGAGATATAAAGAGCTCAGTGTGATTTATTCAAAGGCCTTTCACAGGCTGCCTCTCTGGAACTTCCCATAGATCATCGGTGCAACCCAGAATCCTTAACATGGAAACAATTATCGTGCATGACCAATGTTACATAATCTCTCAAACTAAAAAAAAAATCAGGCAAATAAAGTGTACTTCACATTACAATCAAAAAAAATTGTCTTTTTTTATTATTTTAGGGTAGAACAAAATGCTCAAGTGTTTTATAAAGCCTATTATAGTTAATAGAACATATTCACCAAAAAAAAAACAATTGACTAACTGGCTGTAGGTATGTATACTTCCTACAGAGAGGACAGCTGAGTTATGATATCTGCAGGTGCCTGGACGTCTCTAGAGTGTCTGCTCTCAAGCTGCTGATTATCCAGCAGATTTAGATGACATCACCACAGTTGGACTCCAGGGATCCCATTGCATTGATTCCTGGCAGCCAAAATCATCACAAATAAAGACATTTTTTGCCACAGATATCACAAGGTGCTTGTGAGGAACGTTCTTCAAGGACAGGGTGTGAGCAAACACATTTGATCATTACTGACTGAAAACACTAAGTTAATATACAGTACCTGCACCCCACTGCTATGTTTCATGGACACTGAGGCCAATTTTAATTTATTATTGTGAGTAAACAAATGTAGCATTCACACCTTAATTAATATTAGACCAATTGTTGACTCATTATCCGTTCTGGGGGATCAACTTGGATATGAAAAAAACTCACCTATCAAGAGTAATCATGTTTAACCAATTTGCTGAATAGGAGCAATATTTAGCCACAAACAAATGCTCCTTAATACCAGCACAATTACAAGCACATAGAGCCAGAAACTCATATGTTAAACACATATCTCAACTATGGACAGTGCATCAACACTTCTATGGGGTGGCACAGTAGCAAGGTGGTTAGCAACCTGGATTCAATTCCTGCCACTGCTTGTGAGGAGTTTGTACATTCTGCCCATGACTGTGTGGGTTTCCTCCAGGTGCTCCAGTTTCTTCCCATGATCCAAAGACATACCAGTCAGTAGTTCATTGTAAATTGTCCCATGATTAGGCTGACATTAAATTGGGGGAATGCAGGGCTGGTAGGGCCTACTCCACATTGTATCTCAATAAATGAATAAATAAATACCAAAATTATCCATCTACCCTCAATGATACAGCACTGAAACCCATTGAGGATACTTATTGTATTTTCTAGTTCTTTAACATTGCCAGATAGTTACTTTTTGTTTTTAATTGGGAATTTGCTGTTACTAAATGCAAATCTCTGCCAGGACATTGGGATGTTTAGAATGAATGGAAATTTCAATACAAGTAACATTTTAATCATTGCCATTTTTCTTCCCACAGATATATTACATTTAACATGAGTAACTTGAACAGGTAATGGTCTTGTACTTGGAAAAATAGATATTTCACAACCCCAGCTCCAATGCTGTAGCTTTCTATTTATAAAGTTACTGAAGGGATTTAAAGGATAGCACTTATGTTATAAAAACTGCAACAAAACAGTTTTGCAAAAATATGTGAATGTTTAGAGTTTTGTCTAATTGTAAAGTAGCCCTGAATCTGTGATTGGAGTTTAAGAAGTTGTTCAACCTCCCTGTTTGCTGGAGAAATTGTGGAAATCAAAATGCAAATCATTATCATATTTTTTGGGACTGCCCTGTTATCAAAAACTATTGGAGGGGGATACACAATGCCCTACAAGACATCTTTAAATGTGAAATACCCTTGGAGAGTAAGACCATATATTTTGGATATATACCTCAAGAGTGGTTGAAAAGAGATAAATATTTAATGAATATACTGTTGGTGGCTGGTAAAAAAACTCTTACTAGGAAATGGTTATCACAGGAGAGCCCAACTTTAAATACATGGATGGAAATTACAATGGACATTTACAAAATGGAGAAGATAACAGCATCTGTTAATCATAAGCTGGAACAATTTGATTCATACTGGGAAAAATGGTTTAACTACATAATGCCTCATAGGCCTGATTGTATTCTCACAAATCAATGAATCTGTTGTAAAAAAAAACAGATCACTCCCTACTTGTACATAGTTCTTTCCTTTTGCTTGTTTTTTTCTTTCCACTCTTTTCTATAAGTGTATACCCCAGATAAATACTTTGTGGAGATTTTGTGATATATATGATTATATGATATATATGTATAATGTCTGAAATACATCTTATGGAAATGTTTGTTTGATGAACTTCAATAAAAAAAATTACAAAAATAAGTTGTTCTGCCAAATCAAAACTCTTGCACTAGCAGAAGATTTTGTGTAAGAAGACTTACACAAGGGTAAGTTTACCTGTTTTTTTTCCTTCACAGGTATGCTGAGAGTTATGTGAAAGAAAAAGATCCATGTCCTTCTCTAAACACAAGTGCAAATCTGGTGGACAAGGCAGAAAAAGAACATCAAAGGACACAGCATTTGGAGCCTCTGAGGAAAACGTGATGTATGGCAGAAGGTAGAAAATAAATCATAGCCAAAGCTCCTGGAAAATGAGGTAATTCTCCTGAACAATCTTTCTTTAAGAGGAAAGGGAAATAAAGTAATAAAGCTGTGATTGTACACATTGCTTCAGTGCTCAAGAGTGCAAGAGGCAGTTATTATTACAAGCTTCTAACATCCACTTAGAACTAACTTCCAACAATGAAAATTTAAAGTGCAATTGTCATCTGGTCACATCATTATCAGTAAGATGGAAATTATAGTATAAGCTGGTATTTGTATATGTAAACATTGTTATAGCCCCAGAATTAGCCCCAAATATAGCACTGGAGCAGAAATGCCAGATTTCTAAAGATACTTCAATATTATCAGTGTACATAGTAGCAGGCCTCAACTAGGAACCAAAGCGTGTGCACCAGGAGAAAAATGTGCTCCTGATCTGACCCAAGATATGTAATATAAAAACAAAATACAACCTGAGTCCAAATCTTTATTCACAGTTGTCACTGTCACTGTTCACTGTGATGAAGCAAGACTACAGTCAATCTGATAGTTCAGAGGGCTAGGGAGGGAGCATATAGATTGCAATATCTATACTACAATTGAAAAGCAATCACACCATTCCCAGAAATCTATCACAGCCTATGTATTTGAATTTTAATCAATTGATTGGTGGTTAAAAAGAATGAGCAAAGATAAACACCTGAAACATTAATCTGCCTTTAATGAGCTGAGAAACCTACTGCATAAAATCAGCACCTTCTGCTATGTTTTGAAACACCAAAGCATAAAAATTAATTGAAAGGAAAACATGGGAGCCAGGAGATAACTCATAAATGTTTGTTTTTACTTTAAGTGAGGCAGACACATATGACACAGTGTCATGATTGATGTATGCCATTTACATACTTCTACACATAACCCACAATGCATTATGTAAACAACAAAGAATGTTAAATCAAACAATACATTTATAATATTACTCAAATATTACTGAAATATTAAATACAAAACACTCCTCCCTGCTTAACTATGTACTCCAATGCATTATAGCATGCATCTCAACTTTTATACATGCACTCTATGTATACAGTGTACTATATAATACAGGTGATGCCGAGGATGCGGCAAAGTCTGTGCAGGTGAAAACTATTGAGTTTCCTCTCCTGTTTGGAGTAGATGGTCTAAATCTCACTACCATACAGGACGGTGCTGATAATGCATAGAGAGACAAAGCCCCAAACTCTGAGGTCCTCTCCCGCGCTGGACTTCCCACAATGTTCACGCTTTTAAGACAACGCAGACTGTGCTGGCTGGGCCACGTCCATCGTATGAAGGATGGTAGACTACCAAAGGACATTCTCTACGGAGAACTAGCAACATGCAAGAGGAACGTTGGTAGACCCCAGTTTTGCTTCAAGGACCTCTGCAAGCACGACATGAAAGCCTTAAAAATCGACACAGAGTGCTGGGAGGATACAGCAGATGACGGCAACAAATGGCGAGGTTCTCTTCAGCAACACCAAGAGCAAGGCGAACGAATGATCCTGAGTCAGTTTGAGGAGCGGAGAGCTAAACGGAGAGCACAGTGGACAACAATTCCACGATGCCCTACTGTGGTGAACTACATGTGCCTATCTGGACACGCCCCCTGCTGACTGCTCCTGCAGCTCCTCCCACAGGCCCCTGTATAAAGGCGATCGAGGCCTGATGCTCGGCTTCAGTCTCCAGGATGTAGTATGATGGTCACTCACTGCTGGTTCCTTCTTCCAGTCAATAAAAGCCGATATCTCGCCTTTACGTCTCAGAGTGAGTTATTGATGGTGCATCAATTTTATTGACTGGAAGTTTTAAAACATGGAAACCGTTTTACGTCCGGAAAGGTTGGATTTGGACCCTCAAGACCCTGAAGCAGCTCTTGCTTTTGAACACTGGCTTGCATGCTTCCAATCATACTTGGAGGAGGTTCGTGCGACTGACCCTGCCGTTGTGTACAGAATTCTCCTCTCGAGGGTCACCCCAAAAGTTTATTCCATTATCCGGAACCTGCCGACCTACGAAGGGGCACTGGACGCCCTCAAAAGACTGTACCTGCGGCCGGTGAACACCGTCTACGCGAGACATCGTTTAGCTACCCGGCGACAGCGGCCTGGCGAATCGAGCGCCGAGTTTCTCCGAGCACTACAGACACTCATCCGAACTTGTGACTGCAAGACGCTCACGGCAGAGCAGCATGCGGAGCTGCTAGTACGAGACGCCTTTGTGATGGGACTGAAGTCAGTGTACGTGCGCCAGCGGCTGCTGGAAAAAGCCGATCTTACCTTACGCTCAGCGATCGAGATGGCCAACGCTCTGGAAGCTGCTCTGCACAACGCTGACGCTGTCCAGTCGTGCGATTCCCCGCTGGTTCCGTGGACACCTCAGACCCCGCCACCACCGGCTCCCGGGAGCGAATTCGCCAATGCCGCTGCCAGTCACAATTCCACGAGCTCCCCGAACCCGACCACGGCTGCGGCCCATCAGAAGCCCGTGCTTTGTTATTTCTGCAGACTCAAAAAGCACCCCCGAAAACGCTGCCCAGCGTGAGAAGCGACCTGCTCCAGCTGCGGAAAGCGGGGCCATTTCACCAAGGTCTGTAAGTCTAAACTACAAGTGGAGTGCAGCGCTGTGGGTGAGACGTGGGGGCCGCCATCTTGCATGCCCGGATGTGGGCGGCCATCTTTGTCGGCGTCAGCATCCCCCGCCCCCGACCCTCCGATTTCGCTCTGGCTGCTACCCTCAATCAGGAAAGCAGGCCAGTAGCATTCTTTTCTCATACCCTCCAAGGCTCTGAAATTCGGCACGCCGCAGCGGAGAAAGAAGCCCAGGCCATAGTGGAGGCTGTTAGGCACTGGAGGCACTATCTCGCTGGCAAAAGGTTCACCTTGCTGACCGACCAGCGCTCGGTTGCATTCATGTTCAGCAACCAACAGTGGGGCAAAATCAAAAATGATAAGATTTTGCGGTGGAGAATACAACTCTCCACCTACAACTATGATATCCTGTACCGGCCTGGCAGACTCAATGAGCCCCCTGATGCCCTATCCCGGGGAACGTGTGCTAGCACACAGCTCGACCAGCTGTACGCCCTTCATGCACATCTTTGCCATCCAGGGGTCACCCGATTTTACCATTTCGTGAAAGCCTGGAACCTGCCGTACTCCCTGGAGGACATCAGGACGATGACCAGGGACTGCCAAATTTGCGCTGAGTGCAAACCGCACTTCTACCGTCCTGACACGGTGCAACTTGTCAAGGCCACCCACCCTTTTGAGCGACTGTGTTGACTTTAAGGGCCCCTTTCCCTCCACTGACCACAATGTCTATTTTCTCAATGTTATCGAAGAGTACTCACGGTTCCCTTTTGCCATTCCCTGCCCCGACACCACTGCCACATCCATCATAAAAGCCCTGCGCCAGCTCTTCACTCTGTTCGGGTATCCCAGCTATATCCACAGTGATAGAGGGTCCTCCTTTATGAGTGACGAGCTGCACCAGTACCTGCTAGCTAGGGGCATTGTTACTAGTTGGACCACGAGTTATAATCCCCGGGTTAATGGACAGGTGGAGCGGGAGAATGCCACGTTGTGGAAGGCCACACTTTTAGTCCTTAAGTCAAAAGGGTTGTCGGTCTCTCGATGGCAGGAGGTCCTCCCTGATGCACTCCACTCTATCCGCTCTCTGTTATGTACGTCCACCAATGCCACCCCTCACGAACGCCTATTTTCTTTTCCCAGGAAGTCTGTCACTGGGACCACCCTACCAGTTTGGCTGACATCCCCGGGGCCAGTGCTGCTCCGGAAACATGTGAGGAGTAATAAATACTCCCCGCTGGTCGAGAGGGTTCACCTTGTACATGCGAACCCCCAGTATGCCTACGTGGTCTTACCTGATGGGCGGGAGGACACGGTCTCCATCCGCAACCTGGCGCCTGCAAGTGCAGCAGACCACTACCCTGAACACTCTTCGGTAACTATGAACCCTGTACCTGAGGTGACACCGTGCTTACCAGGCCCTACACAGACTCCTCACGACACTTATATACCGGTTGTTTCGTACCCATATATACCATGCGAGAGGGATCACTGGCGCCTAGTGGGCTGGAACCAGCACAACCTCCATCTCCTGTGCAATCACCAATGTCGCCAGCATCTGTGCAATCACAGCCGGTGCTACATAGATCGCAGCAACAGATTCGACCACCTGATAGACTTGACCTGTAAGAAACTTCGCCACATGGGGACTCTTGACTCTTTTAAACAAAGGGGGGGGGATGAATGTGGTGAACTACGTGTGCTTGGCTGGACACGCCCCCTGCTGACTGCTCCTGCGGCTCCTCCCACAGGCCCCTGTATAAAGGCAATCGAGGCCTGATGCTTGGCCTCAGTCTCCAGAACGTAGTATGATGGTCACTCACTGCTGGTTCCTTCTTCCAGTCAGTAAAAGCCGATATCTTGCCTTTACGTCTCAGAGTGAGTTATTGATGGTGCATCACCTACACATGCAGCAACTGTGGCAGAGCCTACCGTTCCAGTGTCGGCCTCAATAGCCACGGTCGATGCTGCTCAACGAACCAGTGACTATCAGAGGCGCAATACTCACAGTCGAACACAATCGACAGAGGCCACACAAAATATAATACAACTGCTATATAGACATCCTGGGCATAGTAAATTTTAAACTGTCCTATTCAGACCTAAAGATTGAATCACAATGGAGGATTTCTTACTCTTGTGCGACAATGTCTTTCCTGACCAGGTGGTCACACCACTTCACAGGTGTGACTTGCAACTGTGAAACAATCTCAGCCTCCTTTGCGGTGGTTGTAGGAATTACAGCAAGTGATTCTGACAGCTCTGGGCACCTATCCTCAACCTTTCATCTCCTTGCCCTACACTTCTAGTTACTAATGAATATCTCTGAATTTGCTAAGAGTAAACAGGTGACAGTTTGGGCCAAAGAAGGTTCTCAGCCCAAAACGTGGGCTGTTTACTCTTTTGTATAGATGTTGCCTGACCTGCTGAGCTTCTCCAGCATTTTGTGTGTGTTGCTCTGCTTTTTTATCACCCGATACTCACCGTTTATGAACCCAGGGATTGGTCCATTTCCTGTCTCTTTTTTTTAACTCGACCAACTTTCTCCCCTTGCAAAGAAAAAATCTTGCTGCGCTGCTTTCACTGGAACATTTCTTGCTACACTTCGTTTCAACTCAAGCGTCTCGATGCGCTTCAACAGATAGTCTTCTTGGGTTTACTTAGATCTTCCCTGTTGCCGCTGTTATATTTTGTAATGCTAAAACACAAAAACTAATTGAAAGGAAACAAGGGAGCTGGGAGATAACATGTATATGTTCTTTTTTTTTACTTTAAGCAAGGCACGCTTGGTGATGACATATGCCATTTATGTGTTTTTACATATAACCACAATATATTATGTAACAAATAATTAATGCTTAACAGACAATATATTTACAATATTGCTCAAATATTAAATACACAACACTTCTACATAAAACTTACATTATTTTACAAATTATAGTATTTGGGTTTTAACTATTTGACTTCATATTTTTCTTATTTAACTCAGCGGTGACTGCATTTCAGACATACATAAAATTCTTTGGATGCATTTTCAGTTACTGAACGTTTGTTGGATCCATTCTTTCAGGCTATGGGAATATTGGGTGTAGCCAAATGATGCAACTTGGATATTAGATTTCCATCCCAGAATTTGTATACAATTAAGTGTATTTCATCCCCTTTGCTCCACCCTCTATGTAGTCTAAGCAAACAGGTTAGAGCAGCTAATGCTATATTCAGGCTGTTGGAAATGTTGATTTTAATGTGGGGCATAACCTCTTCTTATTTTGTATTTGATATTTATATCTTGTTTGTACAGTGTTAATTTGAATTTATGTATTTCATACATCATAAACATTATTTTGCAAATTGCAATCAATAGAAATATTAGAAATTTAATACCAATAACATCCAAATATGATACACCTATCTCAATTTGAAAATACTAATCAAAAATAGATAGTATCTGCTCACTTCATCCTACTTATATTTATGACCTCTAAAAGGTTTTATTTCTTAGTATCTGCAATATATCAAATTTAATTACGATGAGCAAAACTCAAAACTTAGTAATGTTATAGCCTCATGCATGACCTTTTTGTAGCTATGATGTTTATATGTATGGATTTGCTTATTCTAACTGCCCTCTTGTATCTATAATCTTATTCCACACAAGGGTAACTTGCCATGTTTTATTCCTTCAGTGCAGAGCTCTGCAGCTAGAGAGCATTAGAGGTGAAAATTTATTGCAGACTTGTTTACTATATAATGCAATTTGCAAGATCTCCCTGTGGCCACACACTTCAATTCCACAGACCACTCCCACTCCGATATGTCTGTCCATGGCCTCCTCTACCGTCAAGATGAAGCCACACGCAGGTCGATGGAGCAATACCTTATCTCCCGCCTAGGTAGCCTCCTACCTGCCGGCATGAACATTCAACTCACAGACCTCCGTTGATACCCCTGCAGCCCCCTTACCCCATCCCTATCTATAATTTTAGTCTGGTTCTCTTTCTCTCTCTTTTTTCCCCCCTCACTATAATCTCCCCCCAGCCCTACCTTTCTTTCTTTTTTACTTCCCATAATTCTCCACCTTCCCCCTAGCCCATTTCACTTCAGCCTATCACTTCCCAGCTCTCTACTTCATCCCTCCCCTCACTTCTTATCCCCCCTCGACCATCCCATGTTACTTCACTCCTGATGAAGGGTTTCGGCCCGAAACGTCGTCACTACCTCCTCCCATAGATGCTGTCTGGCCTGCTGAGTTCTGCCAGCATTTTGTGTTTTTATTCATTTCCAGCATCTGCAGATTCACTCATGTAACCAAAATAACAGGTGTTTTAATCCAGGCCTAGGATATCTGCTGTACCATAAATAACAAGTGAATAAAGTAAGCACGATGTTCAAGACATCTTGGACCTAACTGCTTTCCAGAATATACAATTGCACAAGTGTCAACATATTGGTAAAAAGGAGATTGTCCATCATCAAATTTAGCCTTTTGTAATTGTTCACTTTCAGGGATGCCGATATCACAAATAATGCCAGTGTTTATTGTCCATTCACAATGACTTCTGAATGAGGAATTACTTAAGAATCAACCACATTGAGGAGCCCAGAGCCAAATATATACTGGACCAGAAAAAGATTGGAGGACATTAGTGAATGAGGTATCTTTTTGCAACAAGTAGACTTCCTAAAAAAAATCTAAAATTATTGGATCATTTAACAGATTTAAGGTCAACATTCCCCTGAAAATTAACTGGAACAGTTTCACAAATACCAAGATGACATGTAATTCTGAGGCCATATACCTTACAGCAAATAGTCACTATCTGATTCCCAGAGCATTTCATTTAAAAGGTAGAAATCAAAAATTTCCCACACTTATGACCTCTAGCACCTTGGAGAAGAATAGTAGCAACATGAGAACTCCACTGAGTTGCATAGTTTGGAAAGACACTGGATACTGGAACCCATTTCCAAATATATTGTCCTCTAATGGACTGCAATGTTTCAGTACAGCACCTCACCCAGAGCAGTCAGATAAAGGCATAAAATCTGCCATTTTCAACAATTCAAAATCTCAGTAAAAATCCTAAATAAATTTTGAATTTGTGCTATGGAGAAACTTAAAATCAGTTATTCAAATAGAGCTTGTAAATAACATGAAACAAGAAAAACTGATTTGTCAAGCCTACTCTTTCTTCCAAGTATTTTCCACTTTTTCAAGCTCTATATTGCAAATGCCTAAGAGATAATTTAGCATACATATTGATAAGTTCATAAAAGGTGCTCATCACTTCTAACTATTAATCTTCCCTACATCATTGTTATTTACAATTTAGCTCCTTTTCTGTATTAGTTCCACATACCTCTCCATTCCTAAATCTTTCAAATATTTATTTCCATCTTAAATATATATAATAATCTGGCATCCATCCCATCTAGGTGGAGAACTTCAGAGATTTATTACACTCTCAACATCTATCCCATTAAGCCCTCTTAGGATCATATACTGTATGTTTGAATAAGGTTACCCTTCACTCTTCTAAACTCTTAGAAATACAGACACAAACTGACTAAGCTCACTTGATAACTATGACTTAGATTTGAACAGTAAAAAGGATATTGAAAATAAAGACATTAATTAAGTAATTTCTTCTTTGTGGAACGAGACACAGAACACCTTACAGAAATCATGAAGAACCATAGGATCTAAAGTGAATGGGAGGTCAGTGAAACTTGAATCAGAATCAGAACTAACATCAGGTTTATTATCATGAAGTTTGTTGTTTGTGGTAGCAGTACAGTACAAGATATAAAAAATTACCATATTACAGTTTAAAAGAAAATGGTATAAAAGAGGAATAGTGTGTTAGTGTTCATGGCTTCATGGAATGTTCAAAAATTTGATCAAGGAAGGGAAGAAGACATTCCTAAAACATTGAGCAGGTGTCTTCAGGTACCTGTACCTCCTTCCTGATAGTGGAAATGACAAGAGGGCATGTCCCAGATGGTGAGGGTCCAAAATGATGAATCTGCCTTCTGAATGCACTGCCTTTGAAAGATGTCGTTGATGGTGGGAAAGCTAGTGCCTTTGATGGAGCTGGCTGAGTCTTCAGCCCTCTGCAGCCTCATCTGATTCTGTGTATTGGAGCTTCCTTACCAGCTAGAGATGCAACCAGTCAGAAAGCTCTATATCATATATCAGTAGAAAGCTGCAAGAGTCTTTGTGACTTACCAAATGTCCTCAAACTCATAATGAAGTATAGCCACTGGTGTGCCTTCTTCATAATTGCATCAAATGTTGGGCCCAGACCCAGATACTCTAAGATGTTGTTGCCCATCAATTTAAAGCACCATTGAAAATCTAATCAGGCATTGCAAAAATTAATGGGTTAAAATCCAATAAGACCCCAGAACCTAAAGACTGAGGAAGTGGCCACAGAGTTAGTAGACATTCTAAAGTGCTTTAGGTCTTAGCATGAAACCCTAAATTGGATGATAGCAAATATAAACTTACTATTTATGACAAAAGAGAATAATAGACTAGTTATCCTTTTAGAGAGAATGCTGGAATTTTTATTAAGGGTAATGGGAGACTTTGAAAACAATTACAGCTTGGGGGAGAGCCAACATGGATATTTGAAAGAGGAATCTTGTTTGATAAATTGTTGAGATTTTAGTTACAGAATAAGTAAGTATAAAGCATCTGATACGGTGTTTTAAACTTTCAGAAGGTGCCGCAGAAATGGCTTTTAAACAAAGTTAACACACACAACATCAGCATTAATATACTGGCATGGACTGTGGACTGATTAGTGCCCATAACACAGAATGGAATATATACAGTATATCATTTTTAGCTTAGGAAGTTGTGACTAACTCAATACCATAGGGATTGTGGCGATGTGGCCCAAGCTATTCACAATTTATTTCAATGCTTTAGATGTGGGGATCAAATAAAATATAATCAAGTTTGCTGATGTGGGAATAAAAGGATCCTTTTTGGTTGACTGCCAGTGACTAATGGTGTTCCGCAGGGGTCGGTGTTGGGACCACTTCTTTTTATGCTGAATATCAATGATTTAGATGATGGAATACATGGCTTTGTTGCCAAGTTTGCAGATTATATGAAGGTTGGTTGGGCTGGGGGATGGGACAGGTAGCGTTGAGGAAACAGAAAGGCTGCGGAAGGACTCAAACAGATTAAGGGAATTGGCAAGAGAGTGGCAAAAGAACTACAGTGTTGGAAAATGCATGGCTATGCACTTCGGTGTAAGAAAAAATGTGCAGACTGTTTTCCAAATTGGGAGAAAATCCAAAAATCTGAGATGCAAAGGGACTTGGGAGTTCTTGTGCAGAACACCCTGAAGGTTAACTTGCAGGTAGTCAGTTGTGAGGAAGGCGAATACAATATTAGCATTCATTTCAAAAGGTCTAGAAGACAAGAGCAGGGATGTGATGCTGAAGCTTTATAAGACACTGGTGAGGCCTCACCTTGAGTATTGTGAACTCCTCATCTAAGATGGGCTCCTCATCTAAGACAAGATGCGGTGGCATTAGAGAGGGTTCAGAGGAAGTTCAGAAGGATGATTCTGGGGGTGAAAGGGTTATCATACGAGGAACATTTGGTAGCTCTGGGGCTGTACTCACTGGAACTTAGAAGGATGAGGGGGGAAATCTCATTGAAACCTTTTGAATGTTGAAAGGCTGAGACAGAGTAGATGTGGAAAGGATATTTCCCATGGTGGGAAGTCTAGGACAAGAGGGCACTGCCTCAGGATAGAGGAGCGTCTATTTGAAATAGGGCTGAAGAAGGGATAAAAGAGGATCAGCCATGATTAAATGGCAGAGCAGACTCAATGGGCCAAATGGCATAATTCTGCTCTTATATCTTATGGTGCAAAGACAGGCAGCAGTGTAGGGTGTGAGAATGTTCCAGAGAGGCTGCAGAGGGACATAAATAGGTTAAGAGAATGAGCAAAGAATAAGCATATGGACCATAATGAGGAAAAAGCTGAAGTCATCAAATATGGGAGAAAAAATAGAGAAGGGGAATATTTTTCAAATGGTGAGAGGTTGAATGTGTTCAGAAGGACCTGAGTGCCCTTGCACATAAGTTGTTGAAAGTTCAGAGGGCAGTTAGGAAGGTAAATGCCAAACTGGCCTCTACTGCAAGAATAGCAATGCCCTGCTTCAATAATATTAGGCCTTTTGAGATCACTTTCAGAATACTGTAATGACCCATTGTCAGTAAACAAGAAAAGATAATATAATATAATACAATACAATATGATAATATAACTTAGAAATATGTAAGATTACCACCTGGGTAAGCATGACAGGAAAGTAGAGTGTTGGTCAGTAAGTGAAATATTGGGAAGTGCTGAAGATATGCATGTACACAAATGGCTGAAACCTATATCAGTGAAGTTGATGATTAGGAGGTTAAACGGTATACATTAGCCTTTATCACAAGGGCTTCATTACAGCTTTATAAAGCCTTGATGTGAATGCACCCTGGAGTATTGTGTGCAGTTTTGGTCATCTTACTCAAGAAAAGATGTACTTGCCACCTGAATATACTGGGGTTGTATTCTCTAGAGTTTAGAAGAATGAGAGGAAATGTCATCAAAACATGCAATATTTTACAGGTTGATGCACTGAAGACATTTTCCCTGGCTGAGGAACCTAGGATGGAGATAGACCTTGAAATAAGGATGCAAGTTATTTCACAATGAGAAAATGAAAATCTGCTTGACTCAGCAAGTCCTTGGTAGTCTCTACCCAGGATGGGTAAAGTTTACCACCTTCTTTGAAAGCTCAGCCATTGACCTTCTTCAAAATAAAGATAAATACAGTAGATCTCTGGATATTAAGAGGAACAAGACATATTGTGATAATGCCATAAAAATGCACTGAAGCTTGGTGAATGAGGGAGAGCTTCACTGAGCCAGATTACTTTTCCTGCTCCTCCTTCTGATATTTTTATTTAAACTTTTATTAAATATTTAGATTATAAATCAACTATTTGCAGAGTGTTAAAAATGATCCTTCTGCAATATGTCACACAGCCTTTCTCTCCCTATCCAAGATAATTTGCTGTTCTAATTGAATACTATTATAATTTCAATGTGTGGGTGTCCACATCATTCTCGGTCTTATACAAGGCAAATTAACAGGGATTTTTTTGTAGCTGATATAGACTGGTGACTCCAGCTGTCTGCAGAAGTATTTGGTAGATGCATTATTTTCATTTTTTTCCCCCCAGTAGCTGAAGCAACATTGACATCTAAAACTCCTAAGAGTTGTTACAAGTAGAACTATTGTGGAGCTGTGAATTTTCTGACAAACTATATTACAAAAGCTAACCTTCCCCCCACCCTCCACCATTGACTCTATCTACACTTCCTACTGCCTCAGGAGAACAGCCAGTACAAGCAAGGACCTCTCACACTCTGATCATTCTCTATTCTCCATGTGTCCCGTCTGGCAGAAGCTACAAACACATGAGAACACATACCACCAAACTTAAGGGCAGCTTAAGAACTCTCAGTCTCCCAATGTACCTCACTGTGGCCTACCTGCACCCTGGTACAGTAACATTATATTCTGCATTCTGCTTTTTTTCCCCTTTTTACTACCTCAGCATACATGTGTATTGAACGTCTGTCTGAACGGCATGCAAACAAATGTTTTTCCCTGTAGCTTGGTACACGTTCAATCCAATTCCAATTTCTTCTGGAGAAGCCACTAACTTCCTGTCCAAGAATCTTTTTTTTTTAACTGCCATAAAGAAAAGTAAAGAAAATTTGTTTTGAATCAAAATTGCACTGATGCACCATCAATAACTCACACTGAGACGTAAGGCGAGATATCGGCTTTTATTGACTGGAAGAAGGAACCAGGAGTGAGTGTCCATCATACTATGTCCTGGAGACTGAGGCCGAGCGTCAGGCCTCAGATCGCCTTTATACAGGGGCCTGTGGGAGGAGCCACAGGAGCAGTCAGCAGGGGGCGTGTCCAGACAGGCACATAGTTCACCACATGCACCTTTAGTGACAAAAGACCAGTGGTTAAAAGAAACATCAATAAATACATAGAATATACTTAATGATATCATTAAGTGCTGCATGATCTAATCACACAACAACATAGTGTCTTGAGAAACAGTAGTGGAGAGCTGGAGTACTGGAAAGAGATTGTGAATCTTGTGTTGTGATGTCGAACAACAAGCCAGCAAGACAAAAGAGCTGACTGTTGACCTAAGAATACCTGGAGTGTGTCCTCATCAATGGAGCTGCTGCAGAGATGTTCAATAGGTGATGGCCATGATTCCTGGGTATCTATATCACTAGCAATCTCTCCCAATCTCTCCATACAGATATGGTAATCAAGAAAACACTTCAGCATGTGTACTTTCTTAAGCGTCTGAGAAGATTCTCTTGAACTTTTACAGATGTGTTGTATAAAGAGTCCTGATATGTTGCAATTCAGCCTGGAATGGCAACTGTTCTGCTCAGGACTGATGGACTTTGCACAGAGTGGTAAATTGCTGCCAGTCCATCACAAGCTTGCCACTCCCTTCTCTTCAGCCCATCTTCACAATGTGTTGCTTCTGGAAGATTAAAAGTTTCATCAAGGATACCAGCCATCCCAATTATTCCTTATCTTTCTTCTACATTCAATGGAAGGTATCAGAGCTTGGAAGCCCAGACAACCAGACTCAAGAACGGTTTCATCCCTGCTATTTTCAGACCTTTGAACGAATTAGCTCTTTGTGGTGAACTACATATACCTGACTGGACACGCACCCCCCCCCCCCCCCGCTGACTGCTCCTGTGGCTCCTCCCACAGACCCCGGTATAAAGGCAATTGGAGGCACTGCTTCTCCCTCAGTCTCCAAGATGTTATGTGGTGGGCTTTTGCTGCTGACAGTGCTTGCTTCCAGCTAATAAAAGCCTATCTTGACTCATGTCTCTGAGAGTTATTGATGGTGCATCACTCTTTCACATCCCCTTCATGGTGGCACTGCTACAATCTCAAAACTTTAATTCCACCTCTTCCATTATTGTCACTTTAGCATTTCTTGTCTATACTTTGCACCATTCAGTAGTTTTGCACAAGATATTGTATATATTGTTTTACTTATTATTACCATGTATACTCTGACATTCATGCAAGCAAAGAATTTCATTGCACCCTGGTGTACATGCCAACAAACTAATCAGAATCTGAACTCTTACAGTATACACTGAGAACCAATAGCTCATACAAAGTTCATTCAGACTTAGAGTACATCACAGTCCCGGTAGCCAACCTGAAGAGAGTTGTAGACTTCTCATCATTTTCTAATTGAATTCCTCAGACTTAAGGCAGGGCTATAACGAGAGAGGTGATCATCATGATTTCTGGATTGGAAAGCTTAAAAATTCCTTTACACAGCTCTGAAAAATATGTTACTGAACTGGTTAAAATTAGCTTAACCTGGAGTAGAACAATTCTGTCCATACTTCTGGGTGTCTTGCTGTCATCAAAAAGATTGAACTGCTGACTTTCCTTTGTATCTTTATTTACCCGAGCAACCTACATCACAGGTGCATCACTGAGAATATTTCCTCAAATGCAATTTATAATCTCATTCATTGATATGTAAAAAAAAGCTTAGAAAATGCTTGATGCCATTTTTTTTTAATTTTTGGCATGAAAAGAAGAGCACATAAGATCATCGTGTTGTTATTTGTGAAAGTTACAATGAGTGCTCAAACTTAAATTGTGAAGTTCACAGGAACAGCAAAGGCCAGCTTTTATATAAAACTGCATTGAGACTGACAGTTTTATTGCAATGCTCACCACTAATATTTTTCAGGTACTCAAATTTATTAGCTTGTGCAGTCCTTGTAGTCATTTCTTAAAGTGGCAAGAGATCCATCAGGACCTAAGACCTTACTTTGTGGGACTGCACTATAATTTCCTTGCACGAGTATTTCAAAATAGAAAAGATTTAATTCTTATTTTTAAAGAATTGTGATTCAGATTCTACCTTCATTCTATCATACATTCAAATTTAAATTTAGAAACTTGAATAATGTTTAGCAGGTTCATAGAAACAAATCACTTCATTGAGAACTCATCTCTACTCTTACCACATGGCAGAGCAGGCTTGAAGAGCCAAACATTCCCCCACCTCCCGCTTGGAAATCTGAAGTTTGTATATGATTGGCCCTCAATCAGCTCGATGACAGCACAGTTGCTGAACACCACAAATTGTTTGGCCTGATGCCAGATGTTAGGAAAGGAAATGTTCTCAACACAGATGACTAGAACACTCTGCCGCGGATCATAATTTCTAGGTCATTGAATTCCAACAGCTTTCCGTTGATATTAATTTGAAGTGGCAGAACCAAGGCAAGGCAAGGCAGTGAAGTGCCGGGCCAAATAAAGGCGGTGGGGTCCAGGCCCCAGAGCGTATCGAAGCAACTGATACCAATGCCTGGATGAAGATTTAGGCCCGGCCTGATTGAAAAGGTAAGGGTGTCGGGGCTCTGCGCTGAACTATGTGTCTCGGACTCTCTTTGTGGACTTCAGTCCAGAATACTACTTGCTTGCAGTTATTGTTTGCATGATTTGTTTTTTTCCCCTTCTTTTCTCTGCTTATTGTGCTGTTTGACAGTATTCTTTTTTACAGAGTCTTTGGGGTTTCTTTGTTTCCTGGTTGTCTGTAAGGAGATAAATCTTAAGGTTGTATAATGTATACATATTTTGATAACAAATGTACTTTGGACTTTGAACTTTTTAACTTTAGTGACTCATTATTTAATATAAATAAATGTAAATATCGATCCACCAATAATCTGGATCTTCCCTGAAGAGATTTGCAAACCTTCCCGATACCTCCTAGCTTTTTAACTCCACATAATTCCAGCTCATCAGAAATGAAGCTGCAGTTTTGGTTTGAATTTCACAACCTAGCATGCTATAGAATACTTACTCTAAAAATGCCTATACATTTTCAGAATTCTTGTCAACCATCCCAAATGTAGCATTATATATCTTCACACATTTGCCCTCTCCACTACCCCACCCCACCCACACACACACACACACACCTCTTTACCTACTGCCAACACTAAGCACACACAGGCTTGTCTCAGTATCACACTGTGAAAAAAAATGTGAACATCACTCTTTCATTTTCCAGTGAACTAGCCGAAAACCCGCTGGTGAGTCTAGATCTCACAGCAACACATTAATTACCTGCTATAGTACTTACCACAGCAGAAATAATTGCTTAATCATTCCAGTCAAAGGGTCTCATGTCAATTTACTCTGCTGTCATCTGCTAAAAACCCAGCATGTGCTATGCTACAAGTATAGGGTTGAAAATACCTCATCTGAAGTTGCAAAATAACCAAAATATTGATACATTCAACCCTAAGAGTTATTTATTTTAACAAGCTGCAAAACACATCCAATTACTTTACCCATTGAATTCAAGATTAAAATGATAAAATATATGTTAAGTAATTTGTAAAAGTTAAGCTCTATTTTCTATATGTACTTAAGGATTTGACCACTGTAATTTAGTGATAGAGGTGAAATCTTTGTGGGAAGTATTGAAATTCATTTTATTTTTGAGATATGATTATCATTTGCCCCGTTGAGTCTGGGAAGGGATGGTAGGGTGAAGGAACCATGGTTGACAAGAGGTGGGATATTTAGTGAAGAGGAAGATGAAGGGATCCCTAAGTTTTATGAGCAAAGTTCAGACAAGGCTCTTGAAAGTTATAAGGTAACCATGAAGAAGCTTAAGGAAGCTTGACGGGGACCTGAGAAGGTCATGGCAAGTAGAATTAAGGAAATCCACAAGATGTTTTATACGTATGTGAAGAACAGGAGGATGACTAGAGTGAGGCTGGATTCAGTGATAAAAGAAGGGACACATGCCTAGAGTCAGAAGAATGAGAGGAGACCCCTAATGAATACTTTGGTTCAGTATTCACTCGTGAGAGGGAACTTGATAAGTGTGAGGTCAGTGTAGAATAGGCTAATGTGCTGGAATTTGTTGAGGTTAAGAAAGAGGATGTTTTGGAATGTCTAAAAAATGTTAGGATAGATTTGAGGGTCGGCACAACATTGTGGGCCGAAGGGCCTGTAATATGCTGTACTATTCTATGTCCTCGGGGATGGATGGGATGCACCCCAGCTTACTACAAGAAAATGCTATGATTTTGGTGATGATCCAGTGACTCACTGGCAACAGGAATAGTACCAGCATGTTATTCCATTGTACAAGAAAGGTAACAGGGATAACTCTGGGAATAATAGACCAGTGAGTCTTACATCAGTAGTGGACAAACTATTGAAGAGGATCCTTAGAGACAGGACTTACGAACATTTGGAAAAGCATAGTCTGATTAGCGACAGTCAGAATGGCTTTGTGAGGTGCAAATTATGCCTCATGAGCCTAATTGACTTTTTTGAGGAAATTACAAAACAAATTGATAAAGGTAGAGTGGTTGATATGGTGTATATGGATTTTAGAAAGGAGTTTGACAGGTTTCATCTTAGAAGACTCATTAAGAAAGCCAGGAGGCATAGGATCCATGAAAATTCAGCTGCATGGATTTGGACTTATCTTGCCAACAGAAGGCAGAAGTTGGTATTAGATGCCTGGAGATGTGTCACTAGTGGTGTTCCACAAGGATCTGTTCTGGGCCTCCTGCTCTTTGTGATTTTTATAAATGGCTTAGATGAGGAAGTGGATAGGTGGGTTGTTAAGTTTGCAGACGGCATGGAGGTTGGTGGTATTGTGAATAGTGTGGTAGGTTACAAAGGAGTATTGATAGGATGCAGAAGTGGGCTGAAAAGTAGCAGGTAAATTACAGTGCAGAAAGTGTTAAGTGATACAGTTTGTAAAGGCAAGGGTACAAGATTAATAGCAGGATTCTTAGCGGTGTGAAGAAATAGAGAAATCTTAGGACCCAAGTCCAATACTCCCTCAAAGTTGCCATGCAAGTTCATAGGGTAGTTAAGAAGGCATATGGTGCATTGGCTTTCATCAGTCAGGAGACTAACACCAACGGCCTTGATTGGAAAACCCTATAAAACGTAGTAGAGACAGCTCAGTCCATCACAGGCAACACCTTCCCCTCCATTGAGCACATCTGTGGGAAAGCAGTATCCATAATCAAGAACCCTCACCACCCAGGCCATGCTCTCTTCTCACTGCAGCCATCAGGAAAAGCTGAAGGAGCCTAAGGTCCCACACCACCAATAACAGGAACAGTTATTAACTCTCACCTTCAGGTCCTGAACCAGAGTGAGATCAAGAAGGAACTGGTGTTGTACCTCTTGAAGAACAGCAAGATAGTGTCCCCACTGTTGTACATTTAATTCTTTAATAACCTTTTTTTTAATAACCTTTGAATACTATTGTATATTTTGGCTGATTAAGTATCCTTGTTTGTTTAAATAATTCATTATAGGATATATGTATAAATACTCGAATTGCATATGTTATGATGCTACCATGTGATAAGTGGACAACTTGCTTAAAGAACAAACTTAAGTCTTGCATCTCTCAGCTCTCTTGTTTTCCTTTAAATTAGTTTAATGTTTTGAAATTACAAAATATAACAGTGGCACAAGGCATTTTTAAAATGAACCCAAGATGGTTACTGACCTGTTGACATGTAGTGAAATGATCGAGTTTTTAAAAAGCTCAGCGAGGAACAGTCGAGTGAAAAAAACAATGAAGTCAAGTTAAGAAAAATGCCAAAACAGATTAATTCACTGGTTCATAAACAGTGAGTACTGGGTGATGATAATTATAAATAAAAGCGGAAATGGCTGGCTACATCAGGAAAATAGACACATTTGATTGCTCAATGGGTAATTGACCATTGTAAAATGAGTTAATTGAACAGTATTTTAAAGCAAATGAAATAGCCAATGAGAAACGAGTACCAGTTCTACTGAGTACATTGGGTTGAAAGGCATATATACAGTTTGCGCTAAGGTGTGACTGCTCCAACCAAACCAACAGAAATGAGCTTTGCTGATATTATGAAAGTAATGTAGGAACATTTAGAACCAAAGCCATTGTTGATTGCAGAATGCTTTAGGTTTCATAAGTGTAATTCAAAGGAACAGGAGTCCATTTCAGTGTATGCGACTGAATTGAAAAGATTGTCTGAGCATTGCCAGTGCACTAATGGTTTTAAAGATGCACTGAGCTATTGTTAAATTTGTGGAGTCTTATAAGAAAGCATTCAAAACCAGTTCCTAATGAAAGCACAACCTACATTTAAAAGAGCAGTTAAAATTGTTGTATCAATGGAAACCACAGAGACGCAATTCATTTGCAGTCAGGAACGAAAGAGACCATGAACAAAATTGCAACATCTAAACAGAAGCCAGCCCGGCCAAACAAATTGTGTTACCATTGTGTCACCATTGTGTCAGGGCCCCAGACACACTGGATCAATGCAGATTTAAAAACAAAACTTTCAGAAAATGCAACAATGCAGGACACATATGTACAAAGAGTATGCTGAGCAGATAAAAATAAATGGACTGTATAGAGAAGAGAAAAAAATAAAAAGTCAAGCTACAGTTTCAAAAGGAGCACTAATCTGCATTCTGTTGATGAACAATCTGATAACTGTGATGCAGTACTGTGTAGTCTAGAGGTTTACAATGTGAAAATTAAGAAGCATTATGGCTTATGCCAAAGGTGGACAGTAAATTAATTAAATTGGACACTGGTTTGGCTGTTCCAGTCATTCCACAAAATGAGACTGACCGGCATTTCAAAGATACTGAACTAAAGCCTACAGATTTCCATCTAAGAACTTATTCTAGAGAAAAGATAACTCCTGGCAATACCTTCACCTCCATTGAGAACATCTGCAGGAAAGCAGTTTTCTGACAAACGATCACTGCAAGTAATAGTCTGTAACTTCACTTTGGACTTGGAGACAATTCGATGTGGCAGAACCAAGGTAAGGCAAGAGCAAGGAAGACCCGAGGTTCAATTGTTTAAAGTGCCATGCTGAAATGGAGAAGGTGGTTACAGGCTGAATCGAAGCAGCAGTGTCTAGGCCCCAGAGCGTATCAAGACGACTGAACTCGCCGTTCGGAAGGATACTTAAGCGTCGTGCCGATTCGAAGAGGTCGGTTACAGGTCAAATTGAGGTGGTGGGGTCATAGTCCCAGAGCATATTGAGGCAATCGAACCTGTGTCTGGACAGAGTTTCAGGTGCCTAGCTAGATTGGAAAGGACTGGGTGTCAGGCAAGGGACGGGCTGGTTCAGATTGCTGCTCCACAACTCGGCTCTGCGCTGAACTATGGGACTCTCTGGGCTTCGGTTCAGAACCATCTGCTTGCTGCACGCTGGATGTTCAACTGTCTACTTTTTCAATGAGTTCTTTTATCTTTTTATGGGTTCTTTTGTGTTCTTATTTTTGGCACATTGGCAACTGGACTCAATGGTCTTTGACTGTCTTTTTTATATATTGGCTCTTGTGGCTTTTTTGTTTCATGGCTGGCTGTTAAGCGACCAATCTCTAGGTTGTAAAATGTATACATACTGCAATCATAAATGTACTTTGAACTTTGAACTTCAGGAAAGTTGCAAGCATTCAGCTTTTATGAGTAAAAAGAACCATAATCTACTCTGCATGCACTAAGGCTATCGCATGAACTCCAACTGGGAGACAAAATCTCCTTATACAAATAGATGCAAAGTTGAAAGACAGCTGAATGAATGGAAGGAGTCAATGGAGATACAAAAACAGATGATTAATCAGATGATGTTGTGGATCAGGAAACCAAGAGGAGAGATCAGACCGTAAGGAGCAATAATAGGAGAAGACTCCAGTGAACTAAATGAACCTTCCCAAGATCAAGATGCACGTTCTAGAAAAAAGAAAAAGGAATGTGAGAAAAAGAAAGACAAAAAGTTGAAAAGGAAGGCCGAAATAGGGAGAAAGAATAAGAGTAAGAAACAGAAGGGTGTGAAAGGGAGAAAGAAGGTGGGAAAAAAAAGAGAGAAAGAAGTCGGGGCCGAGAGAGAAGCAAGAAACAAAGCAGATCTGGAGAGGAAAGCTGAGAACAACACATTCACCTCCTCTCTCACCTCCATTCAAGGCCCCAAACAGTACTTCTAGGTGCGGCAACACTTCACCTGCAAATCTGCTGGAGTCGTCTGTTGTGTCTGGTGCTTCTGGTATAGCCTCCTCTACATTGTTGAGACCCATGTCAAAGTGGGGAGCTGCTTTGTCAAGTACCTCCACTCCACCTGCCTAAAGCAGAACTGATTGGCCAAACATTTTAATTCTGATTCCCTTTCCTGTTCTGACATACCAGTCCAGGCTCTCTTCTTGTGCCATGATGAGTCCACCTTCAGGGAAGAGGAGCAACACCTTATAATCTGTCTGGGTAGCTTCCAAACTGATGGCATGAATATTGATTTCTTCTTCAAGTAAAATTATTTCCCCTCCCTCCCCCCTCTTCTTTTACTCTCACTCTGGCCTCTTACCTCTTCTCATCTGCCTATCACTTCTCCCTGGGTACCCTCCTCCTTCCCTTTCTCCCATGGTCCACTCTCCTCTCCTATGAGATTTCTTCCTCTCTTTCCTTTATCTTTCCTACCCACCTGGCTTCACCTATCACCTTCTAGCTATCTTCCTTCCCTTCACCCCACCTTTTTGTTTGAGCATCTTCCCCCTTCCTTTGCAGTCCTGAAGAAGTGTCTCAGCCCGAAACATCAACAGCTTATTCACTTCCATAAATGCTGCCTGACCTGCTGATTTCCTCTGTATTCTGTGTGTGTTGTTTTGGATTTCCAGCATCTACAGAATTTCTCATATTTCTGAATTTTTCTACTAGCTAAATAACAAGACAAATCACCTGCACTATTTTAATGTGGAAATAAAAGTCTTTAAAGTCAGTGTTAGACCTCCATTTCGATTGCTATAAACTTATAGTCCAGGTACTTTTCCACAACCTGCTTGGCAAACTAAATGTAGAATAGAAATTGATCAATATTGTTTAAAAATTGTATTCATGTTCATTTGAAATGAAACAAAAAAATCACAGATGATCCTAAAGGGATGGCTACTCATCAATGTTGTCAAATTGTTAACAGAACATTTTGAATTGTCCTTTTGGAATGTAGAATATACATTTTTAATACAAATTACGATGATTACAATGTGGAGTTGAGAACTTCTCATTTTTATATGAGAAATATATAAAATTATACCTGCGGTGATTCTTCTCAAAGTATATTTAACGGCGGCAATCCTCTCAATGGGATGAATTGCGCACAGAAAAGATGCATTTTTTACATATTCCACAACTCTTAAGTCTCAGACCCAATAAGTTATTATTGAAATGCAATCGCACAGCAGTCAATTAGTGCACACTCCAGGCTCCCATAAACATTAATGATGGGATAATCTGTTTTTGTGGAGATTGATTAATAAATTAGCTCAGTCCGTTAGGATAACTACCCTGCTTCTCTTTGATTTAAGTACTATGACATGCTTTAAGTCCAACTAAAAAAACACACACATTGCCTTGGCTAAATATTTCACCCAAAATCAACATCACAACAATGCAGCACTCCCTCAATACCACATTCATTTGTCAACTTATATTTTTGAACTTGTATCAGAATCAGAATCAGTTGGTGTCACTGACTTAAGTCATGAAATTTGTTATTTTGTGGCAGCAGTGCAGTGCAGGCATAACAAATTAAGTTCCAATGATAGATAGATAGATGGCGTGAAAGAGGAATAGTTCTTGAGTTCATGGACTGTTCTGACAGTACAGGGGAAGAAACTTTTCCTGGAGTTGAGTTTGGGTCTTCAGGCTCCTGTACATCTTCACTGATGGTAGTAATGACATGAGGGAATGTCCTGGGTAGTGAGGATCCTTAATGATGGATGCTGCTTTCTTAAAGCACTGCCTTTTGAAGGTGTCCTCAATAGTGGGGAGAGTTATGTCCTTGATGACGAAGGCTGAGTCTACAATGCTCTGCAGCCTCTTCTGTTCTTATGCATTGAAACCTCCATACCGAGTGATAATGCAACCCTTCAGAATGCTCTCCACTGTACATCAGCAGAATTTTTTAGAGGCTTTGGTGCCATACCATCATCCCAATAATTGGATGAGAGAAAACTCATTGCATTCCTACTAATAGCAAGTATTTTCTCTCTCATGCAATGAAATGAAAGTACACAATGTTCGAGCTGGGGTTTCATTAAGGCATTTTATAGAGCATAAAACAGTACAACACAGGAACAGGCTCTTTGGCCTATAATGTTTGCACCAAATTAAAATCATCCCTGTAGCCTGCACATGATCCATATCCCTTCATTCCCTGCATATTCACATGCCTGTCTAAATGACTCTTAAATGCCTTTATTGTGTTTGCTCTACCATCACCCCTGATAGTTCATTCTAAAAACCTACCATTCTCTGTAGTACGCCTTCCAACTTCCCTTTCAGCACCCCATCTTAAAGCTATGCTCTCTGATTATGTGACATTTATACCTTGGGGAAAAGATTCTGACCATAAACACTTTCTATATTCATAATTTTATAAACTTCCATCAGATCTCTGTTTCAATAACAGAGGTCCTAGCACTGATCCCTGCAGAACACACTGGTGATAGACCTCCAGCCAGTACTACTTCCTCTCTTCTATTAGCAAGCCAATTATGAACACAAATTATCAAGTCACCATGGATCCTTTGCATCTTAATCTCTTGGTACTGCCTCATGAGGGTCTTACTGAAGTCCATGAAAGCAATATCCAATGCTCTACTCTTCAATCACGTTTGTCTGCTCCTCAAAAATCTCAATGATTGAAGTGGCTGTACAAAGCTATGCTGACAGCCCCTAATTAGCACACATTTTCCCAGATTGAGAATTCATATATCTCAGGATCTTCTTCAATAGCATCCGTAACACTGATATGAAGTTCAATGGCATGCAATTCCCCGGAACATCCCTATTTCTCTCAACAAAGGAACAACTATCTGCTTTCCAGTCCTATGAGGCTTAGCTTGCGGCTACAGAAGACACAAATATCTTTATCAAAGCTCCAGCAAATTCCCCTCTTGCCTCTCTCAATATCCTGACAGAGATTCCTTAAGGACGTAACTACCTTGTTGCTCTTCAAGAGGCATGACACCACCTGCTTTTTTGATCTCAGTATGCCCTAGTTTATTAGTGTACCCCACACCGATTGCACTATCTTCTATGTCCTTCTCCTTTGCAAATACTGATGTAAGGCACTCAGTTAGCACCTCATCCATATCCTCTGACTCCAAGCATAAATTCTCACTTATATGCTTGAGCAGTGCTGCCCTCTCCTTTGTTAGTTTTATTTTTTACTGAGTTTATAAAATGCCCCAAGAGTCTCTTTAATCCTACTTGCCAAGGACCCCTCTTGGCCCCCTTTATTCTCTGCTTGAGTTCTTTTTTGCTTTCTTTATATTTCTGAAAATCCTTGTTTGATTTCAGCTTCCTAAACCTTATATATTCTTCCTTTTTTTGGCTAAATTTACAACCTCTTTCATCATCCAAGATTCCCTTACATCATGATCCCTGTCCTTCTTCCTGACTGAAGATTGCTGGTCTTGAACTCTAACAGCTGGCATTTCAATAAAGCTCACATATTAGATGTGGACTTATCAACTGACCATTGCTCCAATCTACTCTCCCTAATTCCTACCCAATATTGTTATAATTTGCCTTCCTCCAATTTAGTACTTTCCTCCTAAAGTCCAGATCTACTGCATCCTTATTCATAACTACTTTAAAACTTTAGTAGCTGTGATCAAAAAAATACCTCCCTACTGAATTGTCATTTACCTAGCCAAGCTCATTTCCCATGCAATATGTTCCTCCTCTGCTTGGACAATCCACATAGTGCTTCAAACACCTTCTTGGATGCACCTAGCAATTTCTGCCCCTTGTTGCTTTTTATATCTTTCCATAATCTGTCTGCATATCAGTTCTTCTATCTCCCATTGGCTATTGGGAAGCCAATAGTATAAGCCCATCAGAGTGATTACACCTTTCACATTTTTGGGCTGTCCAGTTATTTCCTCGAAGGATGAGTCATCAAGTAAATTCCTCTTTGAGTGGAGCGGTGATATTCACCCTGAAATGCAATGTAAATCTTCCACCTCTTTTACATCCCTCCTTATCACATTTAAAACATTGAAGCTTTGGAATACTGAGCTGTCAGTCTTGTCCCTCTCAACCTAGTCTCTGAAATAGCCTCAACATCATAATTCCATATGTTGATGTAGGTTTAACTTCATCAGCTTTATCCATAATACTCCTTGCATTGAAATAAACATACTTCATTTCATCAGTGCCTCCATTTTCATTATTCTGCCCTTGCCTGAACTTCCTTTCCTCTCAGACTCACTTGTGACAACCTCTAACTTTCCTTCAATCTGTCCACCTATTGCTCAGGTTTCCACTCCCCTGCCACTCTACTTTACATGCTCCCGCATAGCTCTATCGAACCTCCCTGCAAACATAATGGTTTCAGTCCAGTTCACTTTATATTTACGCCTCACCAGCTCATCCAGACTCCTTTTTAAATGAGAAGACGATTTTAACTTCCATTATTCTTTCAGACAATGAGTTCAAGACACCTTTAAAAGTTCTCCTCACAAGCAAGCCACTGGTTAATTGCCGTTACTTTCCCTGGTGTCTTTGACAACTCCTGTTCTGCCCATAAATCCCAATCATTCCTTCCTTCATGAATCACCAATACCTTCACCCTTTCTCCAACCTTCCATACCAGCCACTTTCATCAGCACTCATTTTGTCAGTTTCTGGGCACCATTCCCAATTTTGCTTTCCCTATCCAGGGAAATCTGGGCTTTCAGTTAATCATAATGACACAGATGAGGCTATTCAGCTAATCAGTGCCACATTTGCTCCCACTAGAGCAATCCTTTGAATCCCAATCTCCACTTCTTAATTCCCTGTAACTTTGCAATATATTCTCTTTCATATGTCCATTTGATTCAGTTTGCTACCTTTCCATATTAACGAGTGATTTACAGTAGTCAATTACCTACCTGTACCTCTTTGTGATGTAAGTAGAAACCAGATCACATATAACATCTGAACATTTAAATTTCACACAATCGGCACCTTAGCTCAGGATTGAACCTAGTTCCCCGGAGGTGGGAGGCAGTAGCATGAACTGCTGTGCCATCATGCCAAACAGCTGAGGCATTCCGCTTTCACCTCAACTCTCCATCCAGCAAACATGGTCTGTGCTTCATCCCAACCTTTAAAATTGAAAAGAATCTTGTTAACTCAAAGGAATTTTCCATAATGTGTTATTGTATTTTAATTTTATGTTGACATTAAAGCTCCAGAAGCATAAAGTACAGGCTATACTTGCTGTAGACTCTGGTCCAGCAGGAAATAGATGGTAATTTCCTTTTATTTGATAAAATTCATTATCATGGAGAGCTATCAAATTAAAAGAGATGACTTCCAGTAAAGTTTAACAACATTTTACTTCAGATTGTTCTTTACTGAAATATTACCGAGAGTTGTCTCTTATTGCAGAGATCCGATGGGTAATAGAATCCCTAGGATAAACAACACCATGATGATGCAGCTAAAAAAAACCTGGTGAATATATGCTCAGAAACAGAAACAACAGAATCAGTTTTAAATTCCTATATCAAAGAATGATAAGGACCTCTATCGAAGAAGGTAATGGCCTCTTTCCTTGCAGTTGGCCGCAGAGCATGTGGTCACGGGGATAGTTACTTGAAGAGAGTAAGCAGCTGATTTTAAAAGTGAGCAGGGTCTCTCAGGGCTTTTTGCGGAGCTCGAGATCATTTGGGTTATTAGGCACTTGGTATGGGCCAATAGAAAGAAGTTAGGTTTAAGCAGAGCAGTCATTGTGGGAGCGGCCATGTATGTGTGATTGGGACAGAGTTAAAGTGGGGAACTGAGACTTTTGCTCAATAGCCTTCAGTGAGAAGAAGTGGAGGCTAGGCTAAGGTTTCTATCAAGTTTCTCGTTTTTTATAAGCGCCTAGGTAGAGGACTGAGAAAGGATCGCAAGTTAATGGTGTGCTCCTCATGCAAGATGTGGGAGACCTAGGAGAGCTCCAGTTTCCCTGATTGCCACATTTGTGAGAAGTGCATCTGGGTGCAGACTGTGTTAGGGAACTGGAGCTGCAGCTGGATGACCTTCGACTCATTTGGGAGAATGAAGATGTGATGGATAAGAGCTACAGGGAAGTAATCACACTTAGGTTGCAGGGGGCAGGTAGCTGGGTGACTGTCACAAGAGGAAGAGGGAGCAGGCAAGCAGATAGTGCAGAGTACCCCTTTGGCTGTTCCCCTCATACTGTCAGGTGTGCGTGTGTGTGTGGTGGGCAACAACATTTCAGGGAAAAGTTACACCAACCAGTTCTCTGACACTGAATCCAGCTCTGAGGCTTGGAAAAAAAAAGGGAAGAGTGGTAGTGATAGGAGCTTCAATAATTAGAAGAACAGACAGGAAATTCTGTGGACATGAATGAGACACTGGATGGTATGCTGCCTCCCAGGTGCCAAGATGATTGGACAAAAGTATAGAGGCAATGTCAGAGGTAGTTTTGTTTATACACAGGGTGTGGTAGGTACATGAAACACACTATTGGGATGAATGTAGAATGACTCATGGATGTAAGAAAAATAGATGTGGGAAGGGAGGGTTAGATTAATCTTAAAGTAAGTTAAAAGATCAGCACAACATCAGAGACTGAAGGGGCCGTAGTGTGCCATACTGTTCTATGTTCTAAATTTCTATCACTCCACAGTTTAGTTGTTTGAGATAGAGATAGAGTGTATTTTGGGTTAATTGGATCACTTCAGGATCAGTACATTTTGGCCCAATTAAGCAGCTGTCCCAATTAGCTGAAGTTTCATGGAAATAGTTAAAAAAGGTATAAAAGACAAAATATCGTTTAGCTGAATAATAGATTATGTATTTAAATGAAACACAGAATAAATTAGAACAGTGCCAATACTACTATAGTACTGTAAAACTGTGTATTAGTTCATAATAGTTAACATCGAAGGAATTCAACCAACGTAGTTGTCATGTTCTTTTGATTGACTGTAAATAAACAAAATCAGAGTTGGCACCTAGTGCAGATAATGGACTGTCTTGAAAGTTCAAAGTGAATTTATTATCAAAGTTCATATATGTCACCATATACAACCCTGAGGTTCATTGTCTTGCAGACATACTTGATAAATCTATAGAATAATAATCATAACAGAATCAATGAAAGACTGCACCAACTCGGGCGTTCAACCAGTCTGCAAAAGGCAACAAACTATGCAAATACAAAATAAATTATTATTATTATTATTATTATTATTATTATTATTATTATGTTCTTGAAAGAGAGTCCATAGATTGTGGAAACATTTCAATGATGGGACAAATGATGTTGAGTGAAGTTATCCTTATTGCTTCAAGGCTTGATGGTTGAGAGATAATAACTGTTCCTGAACATAATAGTGTGAATTCTAATGTTCCTGTACCTTCTTCCTGATGGCAACAGCAAGAAGAGATCATGTCCAGTGTGGTGGGGTCCCAGACAATGGATGCTACCACAGCATGTTGACATGCTCAATGGTGGGGAAGGCTTTACCCATGAGGGACTAGGTCATATCCAGTACTTTTTGTAGGATATTCCATTCAAGGGCATTGGTGTTTCCATATGGGGCTGTAATGCAGCCAGTCAATACACAATACACTCTCCACCACACACCTATAGAACTTTGTCAAAGTTTTAGATGCCATGCTGGATCTTCGCAAGTTCCTAAGGAAGCAGAGGCTCTATTGTGCTTTCTTCATAATTGCCCAGAACAGGTCCTCTGAAATAATAACACTGAGGAATTTTAAATTGTGGACCCTCTCCACCTCTGATCCTCCAATGGATCCTCAAACAACACCTTCTCCTGAAGTCAGTGAACATTAGTCATGCTGACGTTCCGTAAAAGGTTGTTGTTATGGCACCACTCAGACAGATTTTCAATCTTCCACCTATTTGGTGATCCATCACCACCTTTGATTCAGCCTATGGCAGAAGTGTTATCAGCAAACTTGAATATGGCAATAGAGCTGTACCTAGTCACATGCCTACTTTACAATGCTTTTGATGATTGCATCTTCCCAATCTTCATTTTCATTGTAACATTCAGCATGATTGTCAATATCTTCAAATTTCCTAACTCGTCGAAGTAATTAAATTGTTTACTCCTGGCTGTTTCTGGCATTTCTAAGCCTCAATTCTTGAAATGGCAGTGAGCCAAACAGTTCTGAGTTGTCATACTGCTGATATCTCAACAACCATCAGTGACAAAAATCATTGCTTTTTGAACACAAATACACACAATTGATACTATTTAAGAACTGTTCACTTCAGCATGGTGGAGTAGCTGATGGCCACACAAAAGCATTTTATTCTTTAAAAGTTGTCCAATTTAAGCAGTTGCCAATTAACAGGAATTCTTACAGCAGGTGAATTTTCTGAGCCACAATCCAGTATCATCACAATAACTTTAACAGAATTGTAATAAAGGCTTTAATTTTAAACAGAAACAGTCTTCCTATTAAACACACAGCAGAACCGGGAATTTCTGCTGCACAGGTTTGAGTGTTGTGTGAGTTTAAAAACTGCATGCACAAGTTTGCCCTAAATTCGTGACTCTTCATCTTTGGTTTCAACAACGCATGGCAACCTTCTCCAGCAAACTACTTGTACAATCAACAGTGCTGCATTTGCAGCAGGAAAATATGTAATTAACATAAAAAGGGATTATTTATGTTCACCACTTACAACCTCATTGCAATATACCAGAAAATTGGTGCTTAATTAGTGTGAGCATAAGTTTAATTGCTTCTAGGCAAACATTTACAGATCATATGAGGCAATTTCATGCATTACTAACATTTTAAATATCTACAGTGTATATCATTTCTGCAACCTTTCTGCGCCCTAGGAAACACATCTGGCCACACACAGGCTACCTTTTATACTAACATCACTCCCACTAATGTTTTAAAAACGAAGCTGGGAAAGGCAATAAATGAGAAAATAATGGTTTCCATTTAGAGAACTTTAATGGATGCTGAATATGTTTCTCTAATGATTAGCCTCCACTTTAACTCTGGCCCACATAGCTGGATCCAACGCTATTAAATCCAGGCCTTATCAGCAGTGTTCATTGATTGTATATTTTTATGTCTCATATAATACCATAAGACCATAAGATATAGGAGCAGATAGGCCAATCAGCCTATCGAGTTTGTTCCGCCATTCAATCATGGGCTGATCCAATTCTTCTAGTCATCCCCACTCCCCTGCCTTCTCCCCATACCCTTTGATGCCCTGGTTAGTCATGAACCTATCTATCTCTGCCTTAAATGCACCCAATGACTTGGCCTCCACAGCTGCTCATGGTTACAAATTCCATAGATTTACCACCCTCTGACTAAAGTAATTTCTCCACATCTCTGTTCAAAATGGACGTTCTTCAATCCCGAAGTCAAGCCCTCTTGTCCTGGACTCCCCTACCATAGGAAATAACTTTCCCATAACAAAATTGTTCAGGCCTTTTAACATTCAGAATGTTTCTATGAGATCCCTAATTATTCTACTGAACTCCAGGGAATACAGCCCAAGAAGTGCTAGACATTCCTCATACAGTAACCTTTTCATTCCTGGAATCATTCTCGTGAATCTTCTCTTAACCCTCTCCAATGTCAATATATCCTTTCTAAAATAAGGAGCCTAAAACTGCACACAATACTCCAAGTGTAGTCTCATGAGTGCCTTATAGAGCCTCAACATCACATTTCTGTTCCTATATTCTATACTTCTAGAAATGAATGCCAACATTGCATTCGCCTTCTTCACCACCGACTCAACCTGGAGGCTAACCTTTAGGGTATCCTGCACAAGGATTCCCAAGTCCTTTTGCATCTCTGCATTTTGAATACTTGCCCTATCTAAATAATAGTCTGCCCATTTATTTCTTCCACCAAAGTACATGACCGTACACTTTCCAACATTGTATTTCATTTATCACTTCTTTGCCCATTCCCCTAAACTATCTAAGTCTCTCTGCAGGCTCTCTATTTCCTCAACACTACCCACTCCTCCGCCTATCTTTGTATCATTGGCAAATGTAGCCACAAATCCATTAATCATTGACGTACATCATAAAAAGGAGTGGTCCCAACATTGACTTCTGTGGAATTCCACTGGTAACTGGCAACCATCCAAAATAGGATCCCTTTATTCCTACTCTCTGTTCTCTGATGACCAGTCAATACTCCACTCATGCTAGTAACTCCCTTGTAATTCCATGGGCTCTTATCTTGCAAAGCAGCCTCATGTGCAGCACCTTGTCAAAGGCCTTCTGAAAATCCAAGTACAGCACATCTACTGCATCTCCTTTGTCTAACCTGCTTGTAATTTCCTCAAAAAATTGCAATAGGTTATCCAGACATGATTTTCCTTTCAGGAGACCATGCTGGCTTTGGCCTATCTTGTCATGTGCCTCCACATAGTCCATAATCTCATCCCTAACAATCGATTCCAACAACTTCCCAACCACTAACCAGACTAACAGGTCTATAGTTTCCTTTCTGCTGCCTCCCATCCTTCTTAAATAGCAGAGTAACATTTGCAATTTTCCAGTCATCTGATACAATGGCAGAATCTATCGATTCTTGAAAAATCAGTGTTAGTGCCGCCACAGTCTGTCCACCTACTTCCTTCAGAAGCCAAGGTTGCATTCCATCAGGTCCAGGAGATTTATCCACCCTCAGTCTATTAAGCTTCCTGAGCACCTTCTCAGTCGTAATTTTCACTGCAAATACTTCGCTTCCCTGACACTCTTCAATTTCCAGTATATTGCAGATGTCTTCCACAGAGAAGACCGTTGCAACATGTGCATTCAGTTCCTCTGCTATCTCTGCGTCTCTCATTACAATATCTCTACCGTCATTTTCTATTGGTTCTATATCTACCCTCAACTTTTTTTTTTACCCTTTATATATTTAAAAAAGCTTTTAGTATCTTCATTGATAGTAGTCGCCAGCTTCCTTTCATAATTCATCTTTTTTGTCCTCTCTTTTGCTTTTGTTTTGGCCTGACTTCACTTGAAAGCCATGGTAGTATCCTTCTTCCATTGAAAATTTCTTCTTATTTGGAATATATCTGTCTTGCACTTCCCTCATTTTTTGCAGAAGCTGCAGCTATTGCTGCTCTGCTGTCCTTCCTGCTAGTGTCCCTTTCCTGTCAATCTTGGCAAATACATTGTTTACAAATCTGTTGTAAAAATATTAAAACATGCCACTCCTATCCGAGTGGCTGAAAGACCGTACAGCGGCATCATAATTCATTTGCAGTAGAAGTGAGTTGCCATTTTAGGGACAAAGGAAGTCTGACAGCCATTTAACCCCAATGTCTATTCTTCTACTCCAATTTCCTATTTTTCAATCTTAAAAATCTAATGCATTCACCTAAACATATTTTATTTAACTTGTCATGGAAGTGCATATAAATCAAGTATCAACTATCTTCAAGAAGAGTCTTCTAATTTTACATGATAAAGTGTTCTTCTGAGCTCATTAAATTGTTAAGAAAATATAAATTGACAATGGTGGAATTTCCCCTGGCATATCTCCCTATAATGTCTCCTTCAGAGAGTGAAGAACAAAATCTTAACATGATACGAATTTGAAGTAGGACTCCATTCAAGAAAGCTAATGAATTGATCCAGAGGAAATGGAACTAAGTGTAATTCAGGTTCAACAGAATAACTGTCTGGAACATAGAACAAGCTATGTGCAGACAAGCAAAACTTGGAGTACACATCCAAAACAATAAATTTTTCATAGATTGCTAGGTGCATGACTTTACTTTTGGGTAAAGCATATGCACTGAGGAATTTTCCATAGCGGATTTTTAATGTTTTCTATGTTGTGTACATAGCACTGTAGACAGCTTCTTTGACCAGATCACACATTAGTTACAACAGAGGAGGAGGGGGCCATTCAGTCTAGCAAGGATGATGATATGAATTATTTCATTTATACGATAACAAAATATATTTAAATTTGAGAGGTAACTAACTTAGTTGCCGTACAAAATATTTTAAGTAAATTTCACTAACAATTCCAATGTAGTAAAATAAAGTTTGGAAATTAATTCACAAGTCTCTTTACTACAAATAACCTTGAGCAACTTTCAAGCAGCTTACTCACTAATAATCTACAAGCTGACGCCTGAGTTATTTTGCAGTCAATGGTAATCATGAAGGAAAGAGACTCTTGACTGGAGTCATACCTTTTCGAAGACAAATCATCTCAACCCTAGGACATCTCCTTTGAACAATGATTCAGTTCCAGCAGTTTCACTTGGTTCATCTGTGGAAAGAAAACATTTCACAATTATTATAAAAGCCATTGACTTGAAATGTCAATTCTGTTTCTCTCTCCGTAGTTGCTATCTAACCACTGAATATTTACAGTTTTTTCTGTTTTTATTCAAGAATGTCACTACATGCAGTACGAACTTTGCTTTAGTATCAGTTGCAACATATATGAAATGCTGGAGGAACTCTGCAGGTCAGGAATATACACTCAATATTTTGGGCCAAAACCCTTCATTGGAAGACCTGACAAAGGGTCTCAGCCTGAAATGATGACTATTCATTTTTTCCCATAAATGCTGCCTGACCTGTTGAATTCCTCCAGCATTTGCTGCTCTGGATTTCCAGCATGTGCAAAATCTCTTGTGTTTTTGGTATCAGTTGCTTTATTAACAACCTTGATTACACCTTGAGCTCAAAAGTGGAGATGTCTACAATCACTCAAATACTGAAGGTCCGTGGCCAAAATGTTTCATAGGAGTCAGTACTAGAACCTATATTTCATAAATGAATTGGATGAAAATGTAGGTGGGCTGATTAGTAAGTTTGTAGATGGCACAAAAATTGGTGAAGCAGTAGATGGTAATGTCAGGAAGTAGATACTCTACTCCAAATCTCTCTCTTCTTGCTGAGTATAATCTAATAGGCCCTCAATCATTTCCCTAGGCAAATTGGTTTCGCTATTTCTGAATTCCCCTACAGCAGCCTTCAAGTGTGACAAATATTCAATACCCAAAGCCCAAGTGATGGTGAACATGTCAATGGTACATAGTCCCATTGTTATTTTTACTTACAATACACTTGCTGGTTTTTGGACAGTCACTTTATATTCCTGACCCTACCACTTTTAAATAACTTTAGATATAACCCCATGTGAATTGTGTCAGCATAATATCTCTACAACTTATTTTCCTTTCTACCTATTCCTGAGGAAACAATTGGCTTTTATTTAACATATAATCTATGTGTGACAAATAAAATAAATCCCAATATATTTTAAAGTGTTCTCTCAACTGAATAAATCTAATTGCTTTTTAAATGCATTAATACTGCCTGCTTCAGTGGACTTTCAGTTAACTTGCTCTGTAAGTCAATTATGCTTTGAAAGAAAATATTGCACTCTCTTCCCTTCTTCGACCTGTGTCACTGGATATTGAACCCTTTGCATTTGTGAACAATTTAACTCAGTCAGTGACAGAAATGCCCTTCATAATTGTACCTACGTAAGCTATGGGTTGAAGTTCAAAAATTGGAGTTGTTTTGCTAATAAAACAGCCATATCTGCATAAAAGTAATAATTATTTCTGTTAGTTGCAGTACTTTGAAGAAGACTGTTGATATATCGGCTTTGGGGGGAAAAGTAACCTAAACAACATAAACACTTAAGTAGGTTTTTGAAACATTTAAATTGTGCAATATACTTTATATGTGAGTAAAACAATAGAACTCTTGCTTTATTCTCAATACACATCCCTTGTTCTGCTACAAATCAGTGAGTCTGGGATATGGGAAAAAGGTCTAGGATCCCCAGAGCAGCTGTGATGGTGGTTACAGATTCCAGAATCCCAGCCTACTGCAGTAGATTCCTGCTACTGTGAAGCTTCTGCCAGTTTTCCCTCAGAGTTTCTGTAGTTCTGCAGTCAATGCAGGGAAAGCTTTATTAAAATTAAAACCTCAAATAAGCCATCTTTAGCAAGTATATCTTTGCTTGTCTAGGGTGACTGAAACTGACTGTAGGTAGATTTTCACCAGTGCCCCATAAATTTGTAGTAATAATTTTTTGCACTTGTCCTTCAAGCTCACACAATAAAGGGCCATATTTTATTTTATTTCCTCTGTTAACTTTCTCTGATTCATTTCCCATTCACCTGAATAAATGTATTAGCTTTTTAAAATATATTTTTTCTTTCTTCCCACCAAAGTGCATCAAGCCCCTTTATCCATTCTCCTTTTTTTCATCTTCTTGTTCATTTCTTCTCTCCTTTGCAACTTCTTTATGCCAACCTCACTTTCCCACCAAACTAATTATCAACATTAGATCTGGATGAACAATGGTGCCCCAGGTTTCAGTCATATTTTACATGAAATGAGTCAACAGTTAAATCTCTACAGAGGGATTGAGGTATCCTCCGTTTGAGACAGGACAGTAAATGGCAAAAAAAAATAACTGCAGGCACTGAAAACTTGAAATAAAAATATGTAATCTTGGAAATACTTCAGAAGTTGGATAGCAGTGGTAGGAAATTTTAAAACAACTGCAAATGCTTGAAAGTTGAACTAAAAGGAGAAAATGCTGGAATATTTAGCAGGACAGGCAGCAATGCTGGAATGTAAAGCAGAGCTAACATTTATCAAAGGGTCTTGTGTGGTAGCAAAGTCTAGAGGGAAGTTTATTGCAATGTTCATCAGTGATCAATACTATGAGAACTGTTTTCATCAAATATAAAAAAAATGATTTAGACTTAACTCAACAAGGTGTCATTTCCACAGTTTCAGAAAGAGTTAAACAGCTTAGTGAACAGGATGACAGGATGATTCTTTATGGAGAAGCAGAAAGATTGGTGGAATGAATAGACAGGCAGCAGATGAAATTTAATGCTGAGAAGTGTTAAATATTACATTTTGGTAGGAAGGATGAGGAGAGAGAAAAAACTAAACTAGAAAGCACATTTGTAAAAGGGTACAGAAACCACGATTGAGGATGTGGATAATTCACTGAAAATGGCAGAGCAGATAGATGAAGTTGAGAATCGAGCAAACAGCATGCTCGGTTTGATAAATAGAGGCAAAGAGCACACTGAACCTTTTTTAAACACCAGGTCAACCTCAATTGGAGTGTTATATCTATGAGCCACACCTTTAGGAAGACCTGAAGGCTTTTCCGATGTTGCAGAGGAAATTGTGGGGATGAAGGAGCATGTGGATTGACTAGAGAAACTGGGGTTGCTCTGCCTGCAGCAGGAGATCTGATAGATATAATTAAAATCCTAAAGGGTTATGACAAAGTACATAGAGAGAAACTGTTCCTATTGGTACAAAGGTCAACAGCTACAGATATAGAATGATGGTGATGGGCAAAAGGAGCAAAATTAAAATGAGAAAAAATTATTTATAGACTGAGGGATTAAGTTTGGAATGCACTTCCTATGACAGTGGTAGAGGTAACTTCAGCTATAAGAGAGTTGGATAGTGGCTGAAAAGGAGGAGTATGCAGGGTTTTGGAAAAGACTGGGCTGCGTGCCCAACTAGATTCATCTGGAACAGACTATATAGGCTGAATAGTTTCTTTATGTGCCATTATCATTCCCTGGTCCTGTGCTTCGTCCAGTAGCAATAGGGTTAATACAATTAGACTCCAGGCTCCTTTGCTTGGCCATTATAATATGTGGAGCATGCATACCCACACACACACTCATAGTAGTGGGATCAGTCACAGTGGCTCTTTACAGTACCCTCAACAACTTCTCTGTCAATACCTCTCATTTTCTCCTAATCAAGGGTGTAGCTATAGGTATCCACATGGGCCCCAACTATGCGTGCCTTTTCATCAGCTGCATAGTACAGTCCATGTTCCATTCCTATATAGGTAACACTCCCCAACTGCTTCTATGCCATATCAACAACTGGATTGTGTTATGACACACACCCATCCGTGCCAGCTTCTAAGGTTTAGATGCTCTAAGTCCCCAAAATATGAATAGCTGATGCGACCCCATTAAAGATTCAGGTCAGTCCCGCTAATTGGCAATCATGTTTTGGGTGCCAAGGATTGAATTGAATTGACTTTATTCTTACATCCTTCATATACATAAGGAGTAAAGATCTTTACATTACATCTCCATCTAAATGTGCAAAGTGAAATATATAGTAATTTATAATAAATAGTCTGTACAACAGTATAGTCAATATAACATAGAAATACAGTTGTATCAGCATGAGGTAAGCAGTCTGATGGTCGGGTGGAAGAAGCTGTCCCGGAGCCTGTTGGTCCTGGCTTTTATACTTCAGTACTATTTCCCAGATGGTAGCAGCTGGAACAGTTTGTGGTTGTGATGATTCAGGTCCCCAATAATCCTTTAGGCCCTTTTTACACACACACACCTGTCTTTGTAAATGTCCTGAATAGTGGGAAGTTCACATCTACAGATGCATTGGGCTGTTCTCACCACTCTCTGCAGAGTCCTGTAATTAAGGGAAGTACAGTTCCCATACTAGGCAGTGATGCAGCCAGTCAGGATGCTCTCAAATGTGCCCCTGTAGAAAGGTCTTAGGATTTGGGGGCCCATACCAAACTTCTTCAACCATCTAAAATGAAAGAGGCGTAGTTTTCCTTTTTCATCACACAGCTGGTGTGTAGAGACCACGTGAGATCCTTGGTGATGTTTTGGCCAAGGAACTTAAAGTTGTTCACCCTCTCAACCCCAGATCTGTTGATGTCAATAGAGGCTGGCCTGTCTGCATTCCTCCTGCAGTCCACAACCTGCTCCTTTGTTTTTGCTACATTGAGCATTTAAGGAGCACCTGAACTAAGGTATGGCTCTCAATTGTAAGTCTTCTTGTGAATGCATCTAGTGTCTGTTTAGCGCCCAGATTCTTGATCCAGTTTGAAACTGTATCTCGATCCCAGCCTTGAATACTTCAGCAATTGGGTCCAAGCCACTCTTGTCACTGTACGACTGAGCCAGTATGGACCCAGCAGGGTATCAGCGTCTTTTGTCCACTCTGACCAGCCACAGCGAGAGGATTTCCAGACACACGACCTCCAGGTTAACATGGTTTAACTTTTGCAAGGGGGGGGCCAGAGTCACTTGGGAGAACAGTCGATCCCACTCCAGAGCCAATACATCTTCCAAGCCCGGAGAGATTCAACAATGTCCCAGGTACTTATCGCAGCTTCCTCATTCAGTGCTCGTCAGTGTTTGAGCTCCAGCCATCCCAGTTCCCTTCAGAACAGGGAAGGATGGCCTTCGTTATCTCTCTGCTGACTGGGAGTGCCCTGACCTGGGCCACCACTCAATGGGAATGCAGATCAGAGATTTTCTCAAACTCGGAGGGATTCATGACCACCATGAGGGAGGTATCTCATCACCTCGCCAGAGCCAGACGACCCTCAGACTTCCTGATGAAGGTTCAACGGGGGGGGGGGGGGGGGGGGGCACCAGCAGTCGAGTTTCGGATCTTGGCCCAGGCAAGTGGTTAGAACGGGGAGGCCCTGGCCACACTAAGGACTGAGATAAACTGAAGGATTCCCTCGCCTTGGGAGAGCCAGCAGAGAACTTAAAAGTTCTCACTGACCAGTCCATCTGTCTTGATAATCGTCTGGCAGAGTGTAAGTGGGACTACATCATGAGGCCAAGGAGGGGTAGCCTGAGCCCAGACTCAATGCATCATGGTTCCACCCACCCCCCCCCCCCACATCCTCAGACCATGACCAGCCCTGCTCAAGATCCAGTTGAACGCATGGAGATAGGTTGCACGGGGCTCTCTGCCGATGAAGGGTCCCGGCGTCAGAGTCAAGGTCGCTGCTTTTACTGCGGGGAAGCAGATGTCTGAAGCTGCAGACACCTGGGGAACTGCAAAGACAACATGCAAGGACAGTGACGGTAGCAGCCACTACGCCCAATCCCACAGATTCTGGTTTTGTGCTGAGGGCAGTTTACCTGGGCAGGTGAAGGCTTTTGTGGATTCTAGAGTGGCGGGTATTATCCAGATAGGGGAATCGCCCATCAGTTTGACATACTGCTGCGAGAGTTGAGTCAGTTCTTGTCCGCAAAGGTCTTGGACAGCTGCCCACTAAGTTCCAGGCAGATCCAGCAACTGACTGTGGTGTTGCAGAAGAGGGCAGCGGATTATGTGGAAGACATTAGTTTCTACATTATTGACTCGCTGCTCGGTTATCCCTGGCTGTCTCAGCGTAACCCACCTGTAAACTGGAGGGAGGGGAGAATCACCAGTCATTGTAAGAGAGTTTGTTTTCAGCTTGGTGTTCCGACCCCCAGACTCTCCCAAGACCAGCAGCCAATGAGGGCACAGATTTCTGCTCAGGGCAATCTGGAGCCTTGAAGAAACCCAGTCCTACCTTCAAGGGAAGACAAGCCAGTTCCAGCCAATAGTCCTGACCCAGTCCAGTCAGGGGTGTGCTGGAATGAGGTCGCTGGTACAGGAGCAAGCCAAGGAGCTGCCCAAGCAGTATTAAATTCCAGCAGCTAAGCCAAAGGGCTCCGCTTTCCAGGTCCCATCTAAGTGGAAGGCTCTAAGCCAGAATTGCTTGGAACCTAGTCCCACAAGCACAAGGACCATTTGTCACACCTCACTGCCAACACCTGTGGAGACAGACGAGGACTTGGACTGCAATTTGCCTTCTGTTTTCACTACAGACTCTTGTTGACCTGTGGGGAAGACTCTGGGTTCTACCCAAACACCCACACTACCAATGGAGTCTCAGAACTCATCCTCAGAGGATGGTTCGGGAGTAATTGCAGCACCCAAGCCAGTGGAAATCCTTTCCATCTACAAGTATTTGGAAGAAGTCTTCAGTAAGGGAAAGGCGGTGGACTCTTCCACTGCTCCAAACCTACAACTGAGCAATAGATCTACTGCCAGGCATGTGTTCTCCCTGGGGTCGATTATACACACTCTCAGGCCCAGAGAAAAGTGCTATGGAGAAGTATATTAAGAAAGCTCTTGCCTGGGGTTCATTTGCCTGGGGCTCCACCTCTCCAGCTGGTGCTGGCTTCTTCTTCATACAGAAGAAGGATGGGAGTCTGTGGCCAAGCATTGATTATAGAGGGCTGAATTGCATAATAGTCAAGAATCATTACCCTCTTCTATTAATGAACACTACTTTGGAGATTCTCCAAGGGACAAGAGTATTCTCAAAACTGGACTTACATAGTGCATGCAACCTGGTTTGCATAAAGGTGGGTGATGTTTAGAATTCTCAAGATGGACCCCAGTAAGACACAGGCAGTCGGAGATTGGCACCACCATCCAGTGTGAAGTCGATTCAATGATTCCTGGGGTTTGCCAACTCTTATTGAACGTTTATCAGAAACTTCAGCCTAGTGGCAGCTCTGCAGATGGCGCTAACCAAGAGATCCACGGGCCCTTTGGTTTGCACTACCAAGATGGAGACTGCTTTCACAGAGCTCAAACAGCGGTTCATAGCAGCTCCCATTTTGGTCGCACCTAACCCGGACCTTCCCTTCTTTGTGGAAGTGCACTTCGGAGTGGGAGCAGTGCTGACTCAACAGTCTCCTTTGGACAATAAACTACACCTGTGTGTGTTCTTTTCCAGGAGACTATCCCTGGTGGAGGTGAATTACAACATTGGGAATAGAGAGCTGCCCACGGTCAAGTTAGCTCTGGACGAATAGCATCACTGGCTCGAGGGGGCCAAGAAACCTTTTATCGTACGGACAGACCCAAGAACCTGGCTTATAGTCAGGAGGCCAAGAGGCAGGCAGGCCAAGTGGTCTCTTTTCTTTAACCATTTTAATTTCATTTTGACCTAGTGACCGGCATCTAAGAACCAAAAGCCTTGTCCAGTCAGTTCAACAAACCCAAACAAGAAGAGCAACCTACTGCCATTCTGCCCCAACCCAAGGTGACAGCGCCAGTTCACTGCGGGATTGATACACTTGTTTGCAAGGCCCAGGCACAAGGGAGATTCCTCAAAACAGTTCTCCAGGTTAGTTGTTTGCTCCTAGTCCCATCCAGCCTCAGGTTCTTCCTGGGGACATGCATTGAGATCAACATCTCACCCAGGGATTCCCAGAATCCTCGTTCATTAAGAGAAGATGCTGGTGGCCTGGAATGGTGAGGGAGGTCTTTGATGGGATGCGAGGTGTGCACCTTGCACAAGGAGCCCCGCCTCCAGCCCCAAGGGCTCCTTCACCCTCTGCCGGTTTCATTTAAAAAATGGGTCAATTTCAGGGAAACGGAAACCATTCAATAGTTGTTCCCTTCCTTTATTATTTGCAATGTGAAACTTAGTACAACACATTTTGCAAGGGAATTCTTCAATCCTAGTTCAATCCCAGATGCAACTGGACATTTTTCACAACTTCTTTTGCATGACTCCAAGTGTTAATTAACATTTCTTTTCAGATAGCTTATGGAGGAATGACCAAACACAACGCAGAGTAGCTGGCAGAGGTAAATTGCCACTCCATGAATATAAGCCAGGTGAATCTCTTAAAGCAGAAATGTCCCCAAATTCTACTACTAATCTGAAAGTAACATCTGTTTGCTATAAACACACAGAATGGATTAAAAACATATCATACAAAATCATTTTGCCAGTCCACGAACGCGGTTTGCATTTTGAGCCCACGGCATCATTCAGTGGGTATTAATCCAGCTTTGTATTGATGCGATAGCCAACCATATGGCAACTGCTGGGTGAACAATAAGGAGATAAGCAATCAAAAGATATTAAAGCATTAGCCAAAGGCACATGTCCCTTAAAGTTAAGGTCAAATAGAAAGGTGTAAATTTTTTTTAAACTGATGTCTAATGAAGCTTCATAGATAATAATAACTAAAATTATTCCAAATGTCAAGACAGGATCACTTAAGGATAAATATCATATCTGCAGATTTTAAGGATTAAGTTGTTCAGCCAAACTGAAGAGCGACCATCTTGTTTCCTCCTAGAACAACACAGTTTCTTTAATAACCTTCAGCTGCACTTATGAGCAAAGTGAGTAGAGCACGTTTCCCATTACCTGTCAAGCCTGTGTAGACAGTTATTTTCCCCTACAGTAATAGCAGGCTGCTGTTGAACAGGGTAATAAACACCTACTGAGTGGGATGTAGCGTGAAAAGATCTCATCACCTGCCATTAACACGCTAATGAATAATTCAGCAAGTGCTGTCTTATCTGTCAGGAAAGCTCATGTCTAACCATTCTGCTATGTGCAGGCTAGCACTCTAGGAACAGGGACAGAGCGACAGAGATGCACATGACAAATTGGTGACGGGGTGCTGTGTATTTCAGTGATGGAGCAGGTGTGTTTTCCTCAGGATGAGTGTCTTTAACATACGGATTCACTCTGATGAACACACTTATGTGTAAAATCTCATAATAAAGCAATACAAAGGAGCTTTAGTGACAGCATTAAATTATTTGCATTCAGTCTCCACCATCAAAGTAGTGACTGCTTCTCTTGAAAAAATGGGAAGGAAACAAAATACCATATACGTATACATTTCCTATTCAGTTTCTCAATAGAAATATGTTTCATGTTAAGCATTTTCTGAATACTTCATTATATTGTACCTTGTTTACAAAGCAAACTTCATAGTTCAACATTTTGCTACAAAATGGACCAAAATTATTCTGCTTTGAATAATACAACATATTATAAGCTTTATTTTATAAAATAAATGTATTCCAAAACCATTGTGGGACTTTGGGTTATAGATTTAGTTTTATGTACCTGAATTTTAACGTATTTGCTACTGAACACAGTGCGAATCTTAAATCTTACAGAACGAAAACTTTTCCTACATTACTTTCTTAATGAGAAGTGATTCTTATTCCAATTAAAAATTACACAAACTAATTTTAAAATCAGAAATGTAAGTAGATTTTGTAATGTATAACATTTTGCATGATGGTTTTGAGAATTTGATCTTTCCCTTTCATCTTCTTACGATTTAATGTTTTATTCATCTATCTTTTTCAGAATTGTATAAGCTTACTGTATGTACAATAAAGATTAAGACAGCAAATATGTTACAAGTCTTACTTAATATATAACTGGTAATGACAATTTAAATTTTGGAAAGGTCTTCACTCAGTCTGAGGCTGAGCTTTAAGCCAGGAAGTACCTCAACTGAGCTTTGTAAAGGAAAAGAAATTACACAGTCTCCTGATAAGGTGTTATGCAAAGGGTTAATCTTTGTACATGTTGAATGTTTCACCATCACTGCAGGCTTGAGTGTAACAGAACTTTGGTTAGTGCTATAGGAACATAGCCATGAGAATGCAATATAACTGTGGGAACATGAAAGTTAGGTGAACACGGAGTGGGACTCGCGAAGAGTGGTGACAAGTGATGATTGGTTCTGACTCGGTCGTTTGAGTTGGTGCTATGTATTGGTCCACTTACTAAAGCATTTCCTATCAGAGGAAAGGCTATAGAAGTAGAGTGTTAGGCGTCTTAGGGGTAGTTTTTTGGGCATCACTGATAGGCTAGTTGTGAATGACACCGCAAATTGGCAGAGCAGGGAGTGTGCTGCAGCAGGAGGGGCTTGTGCATCTCCAGATAAGTATTTTAATGTTTGATGTGTTCTGTCCTAATAAATGCAGTTTTAAGAGGATAAACCCCATGACAATCCCTCCCCCAGGGTATCCATTTCCTGATTGGATAAGATCACTTCACTTCCTCCCACATCCCATATCCTTAACAACTACGCCACTAATGGTTCCCCCAATTTCTGTCTGTGACAATACCCCAGCTCCAGCAATTCCTTGGAAGAGAAGTCCTTGTCACCTGTGAGGAGATCACCCGTTCAGGTCTCCCCTCCCGCTCTTCCCCTAGCTGGGTCACACATTGTCCCGGGATGTGGGATTGACCCAGGTTGCCAGAAGACCCCACAAGCTGAGGGGCATTTGGAGAGGAGAGTTGGTCAGACCATATTTCTGTGGACGTGGTGCCCCTAGTTGGACATTCTTTCAAGGGCTGGGGGTGCACAATGTAGAAGGCAACTCTCCTCCCAGTCCTCACCATCAAACCAAATCTCTGCATCCCATTGTAGAGAACATAGGGGAAGCATTCATGTGCTGTAGCAGATTTGGCCAACATTTACTTTTCCATTCCCTTGAGTCCTGAGTCCCAAGACCAAATTACCTTTCATTTTTAAATCTTTTTAGTTAATTATTATTGAAGATTAACAAAAAAAAGATACATTAAGTCGATATGTCATTACGTACAATAAAGAATTAAATTGGCAAATAACAAAGCTAAGCAATATATCAATAATGATAGGAAAAAATAAAGTGTTAAGAATATTTTTTTGAACCACAGGCCTGTGGTTGAATGGAGTCTGTAATGAAAGGATGTTGAGTTCCCCTGGGAGTTTTTCACTAAGACCCCTCCCGAGGTTGCAACCAGAGACACAACTTTTGAGAGACAGCTCTTAGCCTGTTACTGGGCCCTCTTAGCCACCGAGCAGCAGACAGGCTCCGAGATGATGGTCTTGAGACCCCGGCTACCTAGTATGCAATGGGTGAAATACGATCCTGTGACCCACAAAGAAGGCCAAGCTCAGAACTCCTCAATAGCCAAATGGAAATGATACATCACAGATTGGGCAGAGAAAAGCACTGATGGGGTAAGCTGCCTCCGTGAGCAGGTGATGTATGCCCACCATTGACCATAGCACCTCTGATGAGGTTGTGGCTCTCAACCTCTCGCTTGTATGATGACCTAACCCTGGAGGAGAAACAGCAAGTATGACTCACTGACATGAAAGTGGTATCATCCAAGTTGGAGGGAGTACCCATCCAGTTGGCAGAACTGGTGTCCATTCACAAGGTCAAAGGGCCAGTGCAAATGTACACCAACTCCTGCCTGGGCCATGGCAAATGGAATAATCCAAAAGCATGGGCAAATTTGGGAGGTACATGGACGATTCCTTTATGGAGCAGGGGAGCAATCTTATTGTGAAAACAATTGGGACAATGCCCACTGTCTACCATATTGATGCCCACACTTCTTGTGACATACAGGAGGCAGCACGCAACACTGCCATTGACAGAGCTGCTCAGATAATGACAGCCACAACAAGCCCAGGGGTTGCTTGGCTGTGTGGGTACAGCAGAAGAGTGGGCATCTAGGGGTGGGAGGAGTAGAGTGGTAAGATGAAGGGTAGTGGACAGAGGGGTGGTACCGACATGTGGTGAAGCCAAAACAGCAGCAGTGAATTGCCCAACATGCTGGCAGGTAAAGCCAAGGGGATGGCTGGTGGGCCCCTTGGGACAAATCTTGGGGTAGACCATTTTGGCAAGTGGACAACTTGAACCCCAGACTTGCAGGTCAGGGAGGGTCCCTGATTTTCCAACATTTGGCAGTGTTTGACCCCCCTCCCCAAAAGTGTGCCAGGAGGTTGATCAGATACCATAGTGCACTGGGTGTTACTGAACCCATTTTGCTTTTATGCTTCGTAGTTAACAATTTGCTTGTAATACGATGAGGTTTCTGCAGGGTTTCTAGTAAAGCCTGAGGGCCAGATGTAACAGGGTTGTGACATTAGAGGGGTGGAATGTATTATAAAGGGTTAATCTTTGAGCTTGTCAAATGTTTCACCACCACTGTGGCCTTGAACGTAACAGAACTTTGATTGCTGCTTTGGGAACACAGCCATGAGAATGCAAAGTAACTGTGGGAACATGAAAGTTAGGAGAACACAGGGCTGGGACTTATGAACAACAGTGACAAGTGATGATTGGTTCTGATTCAGTAATTTGAGCTGGTGCTACGTATTGTTCCACTTACTGCAGCAATTCATATCAGGGGAAAGGGTATAAAAGTAGAGTGGTGGTGGGCTTTGGGGTAGTTTCTCAGGGCCTGTTGATGGACTGATTGTGAACGTCACTGAGGATCAGCAGAAGGGAGGTGTGCTGCAGCGAAGGGGGCCTGTGCACACCTCAATATGTATTTTAATGCTTGATTGGTTCTGTCCTAATAAACACAGTTTTAAGTAGATAATTAGTGCTTGTGTCTTTCTGTCTATCTGAGGTGAACCAAAACACTTTTGCTGTAACATAACATAGGGGGAGAGGGAAAAAAAAACAGCTGGAAATCACTCAAGAGAAATTTCTTCAGGGTGACATCCAAAACTTGGTCACTGTTCTTGGTATGTGTTATAATCTTTCACTTAACTTGTCTACAATGCCCTCTATAGTTAAATAAACCATTAATATCCTAGGTCTTCTTTCATCCAGGAAAAGGAAATACTTGGCTACTGCAGAATCTGAAAGTATTCAGAATCTATACCCAACTTAAATCAACTACCGTTAGATACTTTAAAGAACTAAAATGCAACAAAAGTCAAGTTGTATTTCATTCAAAGGCATTTGTGAGGAGATGAAGGCTATTACATCTGATCTGTTTCCAGAAATAACCTACACAGTCGTGGAAACCAACAGTGCCACACCTGAATCTACAAGTGTTCATCCCTCCCAAAATAACCTTCCAGCCTTCAAGGAACCGTGTGTAGGCTGAACTTGCCCTGACGAAAACTATAACCAAAACAAGAATGTGGACAAAATTGCACGTCGATTGCTACTCCCATTAACCTGTAATAAATTACAAGAATTTCTGATGCTTCAGTCTACTACTCTTCCAACAGGCAAATCAGTACGATGGTTAATAACTCATGTTTATGCAATCAATTGATTCTAATTTCCCACATTAGTCAGGAGTGGATGAACTAGCTGATGCTTTAAGCCTGCTGAGACACAAGAGCCTAAAGAGGCCTTGTTTTCTTGATGTTCACGGGTGAGGGACACTGAAACCTCAAAACAAAAGAGAGGGATGTGGCACCAATCGTTTTCATTCAATTTATATTTTCTGATGATGAGATACTCATGACAGAAATATTCTTGAAAAAAATCAGGAAGAACCATTTTAATGCATTCGAAATGCGCCCCGAGCAAGGCGACAAATAGATTCTTTAGATGAAAATTGTTGAATGTGCAAGCACACCAAGCTCTCAATGCCTTTACGAATACCATGAACAGATAAAGACAGCTCCTGCCAATTTTAGACAGATTTCTTCTACCATGAAATATTTCCCTTTGCTGAATCTGAAGTAGAAGTTTGTATAAACTGTCACTTGCACATGTCACTGTCACAGCAAAGACAGTTTTGACCGTCTCTGAAACAGTCTATAATAGGTTCAATTATGTATAATGATTATTTTTAAAATAGCTTCTATTATGAATAATCTCCCTGTCAAACGGTTGTTATCTGACTTCTACTTCTGGAAGTTATTTGTAATGGTTGCACAGACCGACTGTCAAACGGTAACAATGTTTCTGGGGGTTTTTTTTACACACACAAGAATGGAATTGATAATCACTGGAGTTTATCTGCTAACTTCTCCATGAGGTCATCTCTGAAGGAATGACCAGTTATTAGTACTTCAAGTCAAGAATAAGTTGCTGGAATCATTTCCAATTGCACCAACAAAATTTAATTAGTCATTTGCCTGGAAAAAAAAGGTAAATGTGGGGATCTCTAATTTATTTTCCTTATCAATCATTGGCATAATTCAATGGGGTTCACTTTAGGCCTGTGCAAACCTATCTCAGGCTAAATAGTTCACTGTTGTTAATTTTTAACTAAAGGTCCCACATTGGTTTTCATTAACAGCACAAGTAACCATTGAAATGTTATAATAGGAGCAGCTGATTAAAAATTGTAAAATGTTGAAAAGAAAGAAGTAAGAGATTATAATTATAAGGGACTGTTTATTCCTCTTCATAGCTGCTGCCTGACCAGATGAGTTATTTATTTATTTAGCCATACAGCTGAGAATAGGCCTCTCTGGCCCTTCGAGCCATGCCATCCCAGGAACCCCTAACGAATCTGATTAACTCTAACCTAATCATAGGACAATTTAGAATGACCAATAAACCTACCCAGTGCATCTTTGAACTGTGGGAGGAAACCAGAGGACCAACATATTCCACAGGGACTCCTTACAGAACAGCAGCTGAATTGAACTCTGAACTCTGGAAGGCCCCGAGCAGTGATAGCATCACACTAACATGCACGCTACTGTGGTGAGTTCCTCCAGCAATCTGTGTATATAGCTCTGACTTTCCAGCATCTGCAGAATCTTGTGTTTAAGAGGTTATGAGTTCACAGACGGCTGAATTTCCACTTCAAATGTTGAACATTTTTGTGGGCGGTGAGTGAGTTTGTCAATTTAGTGTTAATTTGTGTCAAACTATGGGAGGGCATCTTTATTCAGTGGACTTAAGCAGATTTCAAATTGTCCAATTTGATTTCATGGAGAGCTCTCTCTCTTTTATTTTTTGTTTTTTTTTAGGTTTCCCTTATCTGTTACTTCTTTCCGATACTTCAAGGGATGTTTTGTAATGCTGGAAACTGAATGGTCAAGTACATCTTGATAAACAAATCAAAAATATTTATTCCTTCTTGGGTTCTGACACAAATTCAGGCTTTATTCTGACTTCAGAGCAGTTTTGGGTTAAAATGAGGTTGAGGAGTCAGAGTATGTCTGTGAGGGGTCATTTGTTGACTTTTACTGGAGGTGGGCAGAAGGCAACCTCACAAATACCTACAGACTAAATTCAATGTTACCTTTCCACATAATGCAAAGACTTGGTTCCTTAATGTTCTCATAGCCGGATGGGGGAGTGGGAGTAAATGGGGTAAGCTCCCACTACCTATTAAATGCTCCCACTGGCTTGTATTTTAAATAGCCTATGACAACCATGTCCCTCTCCTGGCCTTCATGTGCAACTTAGTTACTATGCCCATCAAAACCATTTCCACTGAAAGGAGAAGGGACAAAAGCAGGTTACTGGTACCAGTTGCTTTCAGCAGTTGAGGATCATCGTCCGTGGTTGGCAGCTCATCTAGGAGAAGGAAAACTCTGATCTCAAACCTACACTGTCTTGCGGCTATACCCACTCACATGGCAGGCTTCGGAAGTAAACCCTGAGGGAAAATCCGGAGCTGCTCCTAAGGCAGTCCCAATTTGATTTCAACATTAACTGGCAACTCCTGCGACGCTGCTGGTGCCAAAATGTATCAGTCTCTGCTGTTCTTTTGGATTCATCAGCTGCATGGAGAGGGGGAGCCCGCAGCATGGGCAACAGTTGCTCTCCACGTCGCACTGCCCTGGCTCGTGTAGCGACTTCAACAGCAAGGTTGCAACGTCCATGGGTGACCCCGACTATTAGAGGCCATCATAAAAAAGACTGTGGACTTGAAATCAGTACAAAGTCAACTGTGATCATTTGGGAAACCATACATACCAAATTGTGGTGGAACTCAGCAGGCCAGGCAATATCAATGGAGAAAAACAAAGTCAGCATTTCAGGCAAGTTCCTCCAGCATCTTACATTTGTTACTCTGGATTTGTCTGTGATTTGCAAAAAAAAAGAGACTGAACCAATTTTATGATTTGTTATAAAAGTTTGTAACACTGATCATGAGAAGAGAGAACTGCCCTGTAGAAAGCCTTTCAGTAAAGGTACTTAATATTGGAGCATATAGAATTTTTACAGTGCTTGGCAAGAAGGATGGAGAATCAAAAATCTGAGAGCATAGTCCAAGAATAAAAAGTTGACCACATAAACAAGATTACTTCAACTTCAAAGTACATTTATTATCCAAGAATGTATAATTATACAACCTTGAGATTTGTTTGCTTACAGGCAGCCACAAAGCAAGAAACCGAAAAGAACCCAATTAAAAATGATTGCCACCCAATCCACAGAAAAAGGGAAGAAAAGCACATGTCATGCAAGCAATAGAAGCGAGCAACAACATTTTGAACCAAAATGAGTCCTTAGATCTGAACCCCAGAACAGCCCAGAGCAGGCCCAAAGCCTTGGTATCAGTCCATCATATTAGCAGGCATGGAGCACAGCAGCCGGAGGCAGTGTTCATAACCTCTGTGCTATAAAGAGAGAGGCATGAACATCACAGGAGAACAAGTGAATTCAGCTCTCGCCTCTGATCCCAAAGCCCTGTCTTTATAGCACATTGCTTAAATTGTTCAAAGAGCATATATTACCTTGCAGTAGGACCCAGACAGTGCTGCAGTGAAAAGCCTAGAACACACTGCCCAGCAACTCGAGCCAGGCCCAGATTTTGCCACCCAGTCCAAAGTTGATCTCGATTTCTCCACATCAGCTTGAGCCCAAAGTGATCCAGCCACACACCCAGGCCAGTTGTATGGGCATTGGAACTCCCCTGCCTTGACCTATCCTTGCCAAACAGCTCACTCCATCTGTGCAGATTCTGCAAAGTACCAGAATGGTTCATCCCTCGAATTCTCTTCACCTCCATTTACCTCTTCAGCATTTACGGTGATAATTTACTACAATCTACTTCAGAAAATGTGTTATTAATAATATTTTTAGTTGGATTCTTGCCTTTCGAACTATGAGTGAGCCGTCTCACGCGTTCAGTAGCGCCATCTTAAACAGGAAGTTTTAAGATAATTAGGAGAAATTCCTGAGTGTTTTAAAATGTTTGAATACTAAATCTGTGAGTACTTAGTATGCAAATAAATGGAATTTAGGAGATAAGAGGAGAATAGGGGAATGTCGACTTGCAAAACTGAGATTGAGTGGAAAGGGAAAAACAGAGGACTCACTAGAGCAGTATTGGGTGGTAAAATGAGTGAGCAACCTATACCTTATTTTTTGATGGGCAACAGAGATTTTCTTTAGTCATACAAAGTTACTGTTTTCTTGCACCTTCAAAGTTTCAAGCTGCAGATTTTATACCAATACCGAAAGAGAGAAATTGTTGTTGGGATACTAGTAGACCTTTCATACCATACTGGTATTTTCTCTTCTTGGGCAAGAATAGGCAGTAAATTTCAGAATCTGAATAGACTGTAGAGGGCATCACAGACAAACTAAGAGTTAGGTCATTACCCAGACCAAGAGCAAGAAGCAATTCCCAATGCTCTCCAGAAGGGGTACTCAAAAATACAAACTCATGGATAGGAATTCAGAGTCACTCACTGAGTAGCTGGAGAAAATTCGAAGTTAATAAATATGCAGGATGACACAATGGACACAGAATCAGAAATAAAAACCCTTAACCTCACAGCTGTCCCTATATCACATGATCCCAAACAGAATGGTGGATTACTACTATTGCAATGCCGATCACTTACGCACTGCACACGTGTTCAAAAATTGTGGTAGCATGTAGAATCATTCTGTACTTCAACAAAAATTGGTAAAAAAGTATTTCTTACGAAGGCAGAATTTCGTTGCAACGTTTACTTTTTGAGAGCTATTCTCACCAATATATTCAAGGTCATGTTGCAGATTGCTTGTTATAATCTGTTATTGTTACATTGGCAGAAACCAGAAACACATGGGACTCCTCTGTCCACACACGTAAAAGCACATAACACAGCCAAGCATACGAGTACTGTACATTGCACTGTTCGCCCTTCATAAGTAAATAGTTTATTTTACCTATGCCCATTTATACTTACAAAAATAGTAGTAACTCACAAAAATATATATTGCACTTAATTGTGAACTTTTTTTAAAAGACCAAATCGAGATGAAGTGAGTAAGCTACAATAATCCTCTATCCTGTGCTCTGGAGGTCATTGGCTGCCTTATCCCACACTCCATTAAAATTCCATTTTCAGGTCTACAGCATTAGCTCTCAATGGTAAGGTAGACTTAGCATCTAAGAAAAATCAGAAAAAGAAAATGTTAGGAAAAGAACTAAGCAGAATCGTTCATGTGAGAAAGGAGTAAAAGTTAACATTTCAAATGACGGGTCTTCTATCAGATCAGAAAAAAAAAGGGCAAAAAAAAATCAGCTGCAGATGCTGAAAATCTGACACAGAACCAAATAATGCAAGAAACAGTCAGTAGTTCAGTGAGCATCTGTGGAAAAAGAAATAGATATTTAATCCTGAATAACAAGACACAAAATGCTGAAGGAACTCAGCAGGTCAGGCAGCATCTATGGAAAAGAGTATAGTCAACATTTCAGGCCAGCTTTGCTTGGTGATGATCAGCGAATCGACAGGAGTTTAATGGTCAAAGAGAATCAGTAGCAGGTGGTTAAACATTTAAAAACACATGAAATAGAAGCAGCAGTAGACCATTGGGCCACCTATGTCTAGCCTGCCATTCAGTTGGATCATGGATAATCATTTACCTCATCCAAACTTCCCTGCAGTCAGCACATACTCACTGTTTCCCTTGGTATCTAAAAATCTATCAACCTCTGTCTTGAATGCACTCAGGAGAGCAATCAGAACCCGCAAGTTAGATCATTCCAAAGATGCATTATCATCTAAGTTGAGAAATATCTTATCATCTGGTCCCATATCTTAAGACAGTGACCCACCACTCTAGACACCCTAGCCAGGGGAAACATCATACCTATATCTACCTCTTACACACAATAAGAAAATAGAACAGTATAGCACAGGAACAAGCCCTTTGGCCCATGATGCTGTGCCAAACTAATTAAATTAGTAGTTAAATGTCTAATTAAATTAATCACTTCTGCCTACTCAATGTCCATTCAGTGAGTCCTGACGAAGGGCCTCGACCTGAAACGTTGACTGCTCCTTTCAACAGATGCTGCCCGACCTGCTGAGTTCATCCAGCTTTTCTGTACGTCTTGATTTGACCACAGCATCTGCAGTGTACTTTGTGTTTACTCAATGTCCATATCTTTCCATTTCCTGCACATTCATGTGTTTATCTGAGAGCATCTTGAATGCCACAGTTGTACTTCACTCCTCCATCACCAGCCCTGGCAGCACATTCCAGGCACCCAACGCTCCCTGTGCAAAAAAAAACTTGCCATGAACTTCTCCATTGAGCTTACCCCAGTCCCCTCAAATGTTTGCCCTCTGGTATTCAACATTTAACCCTTGGAAAAAAAATACTGGCTGTCTATTCTGCTTATGCCTCTTACACCCTTCTCTTTCAGGCCTTCACCACTCCAGAGATATCAAACCAAGTTTGTCTAATCTCTCCTTTTAGCACTTTCCTTGTAATCTAGGCAGCATCCAAGTAAACATCTTCTGTATCCTCTGCAAAGTTTTAACATTCTTCTTATAATGTGCCAAACAGAACTGAATGCTTTAACATAACCCAGCAACTCCTAAATTTAATTCCTTGAGTAATAAAGGCAAGCATGCAATTTGCATTCTATAGCACACTGTCAAACTAGGTCGCCATTTTCAGGGAGCTATAGATTTGGATTGCAAGATCTCACAAGATCTCTCTGTACATCAACACTGTAAGGTCCTTCCATTAGCTGTGTACTGTCAATTTACATTTGTTCTCCCAAAGTGCAAAACTTCACATTTGACCAGTTTAAGCTCTAACTACCATTTGTCTGCCCAAATTTGAAACTAATCTGTATCCCACTCTATCCTTTGGAAGTGTCCTATGTTATGCACAATGCATCAATCTTCTTATCATCTGAAAACTTATTAACCCACCTATCTACATTTTCATCCAGATCATTTATATATGTTACAAACAGTCACAGTCTGGATCCCTACTCATCACATTTCCCAGCCAGAAGAAGGCCCATTGAGCATTATCCTCAATCATCTATGGGCAAGCCAATGTTGAATCCAAAATCCAATTCACCATGGATCCAACGTAGCTTGATTTTCTGGATGCACCTCCCATGATGGAATTTGTCAAATACCTCACAATGATCAAAGTAGACAACTTTGACAGCTCTACCTTAATTAATCATCTTCATCATCTCCTTGAAAAACTCATCAAGACATGACTTGCCCCATACAATAAATATGCTGTCCCTAATTAGGCCATGGATTTCCAAATCCTCTCCCTAAATATCACTTCTTGTAATTTCTTCAACTTTGATATGAGTCTCACTGGTCTATAGTTTCCACAATTATTCCTTTTTCCCCTATTGAATAATGGAACAACAGTATCCAGTTACCAAACCTCTGGGACCCTGCCTTTGGCTAGAAGGGACATGAAGGTATTAGACAAGCTGGGCATAACCTGGGGCATAGCCCACTAGTCCTTCGGATTTCCCAACTTTAATGATCTTTAAGAGGCCTAACACAACCTCTTTCTTTATCTTGAAATGCCCTAGCATATTAGTACAATCTACATTGATCTTCCTATCATTCATGTCCTTCTCCTTGATAAATATTGATGTAAAGTACTCATGTAGGACCTCACCCACATCTTCCATTCCAAGCATACGTTGCTTCCTTTTGTATGTACTCAAAATAATTAACACAATCCACCTTCCTTGCAAGATTTTGTCCTGGAAAATATGAGGCAAAAATTTGACTACATAAAGAAGTGCTTTATGAATGACTCAACCTAGAAAACATGAAGCAAAGATTTGCTTAATTGTAACCTGGAAAACATTAAGCCGATATCTGACTCCATGAAGTATTAGTTGATCTTTCTGTGAACATTAATGTTCTGAAATTGCTAACCATTCTTGTGCACATTGAATTGGACTTGCTTTCAAATTGACCCTTTAGAGCATATGGGACTGGACTGTTCTTGCAACAGTTGGATTTTGCCAGGATATTTGTCTTTAAATGTATTGTCGTACTTTCCCTATAATTGTCCAGGTGGGATTTTGTAGTATCAATGCTGAAAGCTTTTGATTTATCTTGAGTTGTTGCAGCCAGTCTGTTGTCATTCAAGATAGCCTGTTCTCCTAGTTTGCTAAAATGATGAGTGGGTGTACTTCCTGTCATGTTACACTGTCGATTCTATTTTTCCAATGTGAACAAAATATCACTAGTGTTTCCAGTGTAGCAGTGTATGCCATCAATGGTGTTCGGCTGAACACATTAAAGACTTTTGGCTCATTATTGAACAGACTGCAACAATATCCATTCCCATGTTTTTGTACTGGTCGTTAATCAACACTTTTACTTGAAAGCTTGTTTGTTGCTGATACAGCTTGTGAAATAGATACTGTACAATTTCAAGTCCTCACTGAATGAATTAAGTTGTTCTTGCTTCTTTGCACCTCAGATTTGAATTTTCTCACCATTTAGAAAATAGTCTCTGCTTTTATTTCTTCTACCAAAGTGCATGACCGTACACTTCCCAACACCGGATTGCATCTGACAGTTCTTTACCCATCTTCCTAATCAGTCTAAGTCCTTCTTTAGCCTTTCTGCTTCCTCAAAACTACCTGCCCCTCCACCTATCTTTGCATCATCCCCAAATTTGGCTACACTTTCGTCATCCAAATCATTGACATATAATGTAAAAAGAATTGGTCCCAATGCAGACTCTGTGGAACACCAGTAATCACTAGCAACCAAACAGAAAGGCTCCCTTTATTCCTACTCTTTGCCTCCTGCCAAACAATCAAGCTCTATCAATGCTAATATCTTTCTCTGTAATACCATCGGCTCTTAACTTGTTAAGCAGCCTCATGTGTACCACCTTGTCAACTGCCTTCTGAAAATCCACCAGTTCTCCTTTGTCTATCCTGTTTGTTACTTTTCAAAAAATTCCAACAGATTTCTGAGGCAAGATTTTCCCTTAAGGAAACCATGCTGATTATGGCATCAGTAGCCTCTAACTAACCCGAAACCACATCCTTAACAGTCAACTCCAACATCTTCTCAACCACTGAGGTCAGACTAACTGGCCTATAATTTATTTTCTTCTGCCTCTCTCTCTTCTTGGAGAGTGGAGTGACATTTACAATCTTACAGTGCTTTAGAACCATGAGAGTATCAATTGATTCTTACGTTTGTAGAACATAGAACATAGAAAAGTACAGCACATTACAGGCCTTTTGGCTCAGAATGTTGTGCTGACTCTCAAACCCTGCCTCCCATATAACCCCCCACCTTAAATTCCTCCATATACCTGCCTAGTAGTCTCTTAAACTTCACTAGTGTATGTGCCTCCACCACTGACTCAGACAGTGCATTCCATGCACCAACCACTCTCTGAGTAAAAAACCTTCCCCTAATATCCCCCTTGAACTTACCTCCCCTTACCTTAAAGCTATGTCTTCTTGTACTGAGCAGTGGTGCCCTGGGGAAGAGGCGCTGGCTGTCCACTTTGTCTATTCCTCTTAATATCTTGTACACCTCTATCATGTCTCCCTCATCCTCCTTCTCTCCAAAGAGTAAAGCCCTAGCTCCCTTAATCTCTGATCATAATCCATACTCTCTAAACCAGGCAGCATCCTGGTAAATCTCCTCTGTACCCTTTCCAATGCTTCCACATCCTTCATATAGTGAGGCGACCAGAACTGGACACAGTACTCCAAGTGTGGCCTTACTAGAGTTTTATAGAGCGGCATCATTACATCACATCTCTTAAACTCTATCCCTCGACTTATGAAAGCTAACACCCCATAAGATTTCTTAACTACCCTATCTACCTGTGAGGCAACTTTTAGGGATCTGTGGACATGTACCCCCAGATCCCTCTGCTCCTCCACACTACCAAGTATCCTGCCCTTACTAAAATCCATGTAGATCACATCCACTGCACTACCCTCATCTATATGCCTGGTCACCTCCTCAAAGAACTCTATCAGGTTTGTTAGGCATGATCTGCCCTTCACAAAGACCATGATTCTCTAAATGCCCATAGATCCTATCTCTAAGAATCTTTTCTAACAGCTTTCCCACCACAGATGTAAGGCTCACTGGTCTATAATTACCCAGACTATCCTTACTACCTTTTTTGAACAAGGGGACAAGATTTGCCTCCCTCCAATCCTCGGGTACCATTCCCATGGACAACCAGGACATAAAGATCCTAGCCAGAGGTTCAGCAATCTCTTCCCTTGCCTCGTGGAGCAGCCTGGGGAATATTCCGTCAGGCTCCAGGGACTTATCCATCCTAATGTATTTTAACAACTCCAACACCTCCTCTCCCTTAATAACAACATGCTCCAGAACATCAACCTCACTCATATTGTCCTCACCGTCATCAAGTTCCCTCTAAGTGGTGAATACCAAAGGGACGGTCTACATCTGAACCGGAGGGGTACTAACATTCTTGCAGGAGTGTTTGCCAGTGCTGCTCGGGGAGGGGTTTAAATTAGATGTGCCGGGGGCAGGGATCCAGATCCAGAAGGTTGGTCAGAAGGAGCATGGGGTTAAATGTGTAGAAGGTTTGGGTGATCTTGAGAAGGTCATCAAAATTCAAGGTGCAATTAGCCCGATGGAAGTTCAAGGAGCTGGGTTAGGTACAGTAGACAGTGTTTTAAGCAAAGAGAGGAGGAATGGGCTCAGAATTCTATACTTGAATGCGCGTAGTGTCAGAAATAAGACAGATGAGCTTGAAGCTCAGATGAAAATAGGGAACTACGATATTGTTGGGATAACGGAGACATGGCTGCAAGGGGATCAGGCCTGGGAATTGAGTGTACCAGGGTATACGTGCTATCGTAGAGACAGAAATATGGGAAGGGGGGTGGGGTGGCCCTGTTGGTGAGGAATGAGATTCAGTCCTTAGCAAGAGGTGACTTGGGAACAGGGGAAGTAGAGTCTGTGTGGATTGAGCTGAGGAACAGTAAGGGTAAAAAGACCCTAATGGGTGTTGTGTACAGGCCCCCAAACAGTAGCGTGGATATTGGGTACAAGTTGATTAGGGAGTTAACATTGGCATGTGCTAAAGGTAATGCAGTCGTTATGGGAGATTTCAACATGCAGGTGAACTGGGAGAATCAGGTAGGTGCTGGACCCCAGGATAGGGAGTTTGTGGAGTGTCTAAGAGATGTATTTTTGGAACAGCTTGTGCTTGAGCCAACCAGGAACGAGGCTATTTTGGACTTGGTGATGTGTAATGAACAGGAATTGATAAGTGATCTTGAAGTAAAGGAGCCATTAGGAAGTAGTGATCATAACATGATAAGTTTTTATCTACAATTTGAGAGGGATAAGGGCAGATCAGAGGTGTCAGTGTTGCAATTAAATAAAGGAGACTACGGAGCCATGAGGGAAGAGCTGGCCAAAGTTAAATGGGTGGATGCCCTGGCAGGAAAGACAGTGGATCAGCAGTGGCAGATATTCTTGGGCATAATACAAAAGATGCAAAAGCCGTTCATTCCAATGAGAAGGAAGGATTCAAAGAGGGGGAAGGGGCCACAGTGGTTGACAAAGGAAGTCAGAGATTGTATAGCATTAAAGAAAAAGAAGTATGACAGGGCTAAGATGAGTGGGAATACAGATGATTGGGAAAGTTTTAAGGAACAGCAGATCTTAACTAAAAAAGCAATACGGAGAGAAAAAATCAGGTATGAACTCAGTCTAGCCAGGAATATAAAAAGGGATAGCAAAAGCTTTTTTAGCTATGTGAAGAGAAAGAAGATAGTTAAGAACAATGTTGGCCCCTTGAAGAATGAATTGGGAGAAATTGTTATGGGAAACAGGGAAATGGCAACAGAATTTAATGCATACTTTAGATCTGTCTTCACCAGGGAGGACACAAGCAATCTCCCAGATGTATGGATGGGCCAGGGTCATAAGATATCAGAGGAATTGAGACAGATTGACATTAGGAAAGAAACTGTGATGAGTAGACTGGTAGGACTGAAGGCTAATAAATCCCCGGGTCCAGATGGTCTGCATCCGAGGGTTCTAAAAGAGGTGGCTCAGGAAATTGCGGATGCATTGGTAATCATTTTCCAATGTTCCTTAGATTCAGGATCAGTTCCTGAAGATTGGAGAGTGGCTAATGTTATCCCACTTTTCAAGAAGGGAGGGAAGGAGAAAACGGAGAACTATCGCCCTGTTAGCCTAACGTCAGTCGTGGGGAAGATGCTTGAGTCCATTATTAAGGACGAAATAGTGGCACATCTTGATGGCAGAAATAGGATTAGGCCAAGCCATCATGGATTTACCAAGGGCAAATCATGCTTGACTAATCTGTTGGAGTTTTTGAGGGTGTAACAAGGATGGTAGACGAGGGTAAGCCAGTAGATGTTGTGTACCTAGATTTTCAGAAGGCATTCGATAAGGTGCCACATAGGAGATTGGTGAGTAAAATCAGAGCTCATGGCATTGGGGGCAGGGTTTCAACATGGATAAAAAACTGGTTGGCAGATAGAAAGCAAAGGGTAGCAGTGAATGGGTGTTTCTTGGACTGGCTGGAGGTGACTAGTGGGGTACCACAGGGCTGTGTATTGGGACCACAATTCTTTACGATTTATGTCAACGATTTAGATGAGGGCATTGATAACTATATCAGCAAGTTTGCTGATGATACTAAACTGGGTGGCAGTGTGACATGCGAAGAGGATGTTAGGAGAATACAGGGAGACTTGGATAGGCTGGGTGACTGGGCAGATACTTGGCAGATGTCATTCAATGTGAATAAATGTGAAGTTATCCACTTTGGAAGCAGGAACAAGAGGGCAGAGTATTGTCTGAACGGTGTAGAGTTAGGTAAGGGAGAAATGCAAAGAGACCTAGGAGTCCTAGTTCACCAATGAAGGTGAATGAGCAAGTGCAACAGACAGTGAAGAGGGCAAATGGAATGTTGGCCTTTGTTACAAGGGGAATTGAGTACAAGAGCAAGGATGTCCTTTTGCATTTGTACAGGGCCCTGGTGAGACCACACCTGGAATATTGTGTACAGTTTTGGTCTCCAGGTTTAAGGAAGGACATTCTGGCAATTGAGGAAGTGCAGCGTAGATTCACTAGGTTGATTCCTGGGATGGCAGGGCTGTCTTACGCAGAGAGATTGGAGAGATTGGGCTTGTACATGCTGGAATTGAGGAGATTGAGAGGGGATCTGATTGAAACGTTTAAGATAATTAAAGGATTTGATAGGATTGAGGCAGGAAATATGTTCCAGATGTTGGGAGAGTCCAGTACCAGAGGGCATGGATTGAGAATAAGAGGTCAGTTATTTAAAACAGAGTTGAGGAAGAGCTTCTTCTCCCAGAGAGTTGTGGAGGTGTGGAAAGCACTGCCTCGGAAGACGGTGGAGGCCAATTCTCTGGATGCTTTCAAGAAGGAGCTAGATAGATATCTGATGGATAGGGGAATTAAGGGATATGGGGACAAGGCAGGGACTGGGTATTGATAGTGAATGATCAGCCATGATCTCAGAATGGCGGTGCAGACTCGAGGGGCTGAATGGTCTACTTCTGCACCTATTGTCTATTGTCTAGAAGTATTCATTGAGGACCTTGCTCACTTCCACAGCCTCCAGGCACATCTTTCCACCTTTATCTCTAATCAGTCCTACCTTCACTCCTATCATCCTTTTGCTCTTCACTTAATTGAAGAATGCCTTGGGGTTTTCCTTTACCCTACTCACCAAGACCTTCTCATGCCCCCTTCTTGCTCTCCTCAGCCCCTTCTTAAGCTCCTTTCTTGCTACCCTATATTCCTCAATAGACCCATCTGATCCTTGCTTCCTAAACCTCATGTATGCTGCCTTCTTCCATCTGACTAGATTTTCCACTTCACTTGTCACCCATGGTTCCTTCACCCTACCATTCTTTATCTTCCTCACCGGGACAAATTTATCCCTAACATCCTACAAGAGATCCTTAAACATCGACCACATGTCCGTAGTACATTTCCCTGCAAAAACATCATCCCAATTCACACCCGCAAGTTTTAGCCCTTCATCCTCATAATTTGCCCTTCCCCAATTAAAAATTTTCCTGTCCTCTCTGATTCTATCCTTTTCCATGATAATGCTAAAGGCCAGGGAGCGGTGATCACTGTCCCCCAGATGCTCACCCATTGACAGATCTGTGACCTGATCCAGTTCGTTACCTAATATTAGATCTAGTATGGCATTTCCCCTATTCGGCTTGTCAACATACTGTGACAGGAATCCATCCTGGACACACTTAAACTCTGCCCCATCTAAACCTTTGGAACTAATCAAGTGCCAATCAATATTAGGGAAGTTAAAGTCACCCATGTTAACAACCCTGTTATTTTTGCACCTTTCCAAAATCTGCCTCTCAATCTGCTCCTCGGTATCTCTGCTGCTACCAGGGGGCATATAGAATACTCCCAGTAGAGTAATTGCTCCCTTTCTGTTCCTGACTTCCACCCATACTGACTCAAAAGAGGATCCTGCTACATTACTCACCCTTTCTGCAGCTGTAATAGTATCCCTGACAAGTAATGCCACCCCTCCTCCCATTTTTCCCCCTCTCTATCCGTTTTAAAGCACTGAAATCCAGGAATATTGAGAATCCATTCCTGCCCTGGTGCCAGTCAAGTCTCCGTAATGGCCATTACATCATAATTCCATGTATGTATCCGAGCTCTCAGTTCATCACCTTTGTTCCTGATGCTTCTTCCATTGAAGTACACGCACTTTAGCCCTTCTACCTTACTACCTTTACACCTTTTATTCTGTTTCTCTTTCCTCAAAGCTTCTCTATATATTAGATCTGGCTTTACTCCATGCACTTCTTTCACTGCTCTATTGCTCCGGGTCCCATTTCCCTTGTAAATTAGTTTAAACCCTCCCGAACTGCTTCCCCTCGAGTTCAGGTGCAACCCATCCAATCTTTACAGATCCCACCTTCCCCAGAAGAGATCCCAGTGGACCAAAAATCTAAAACCCTGTCCCCTGCACCAACTGCTCAGCCACGCATTCAACTGCCATCACCTCCAGTTCTTACCATCACTATCACATAGTACTGGCAGCAATCCTGAGAACTCCACCCTTGAGGTCCTGTTCTTCAGCCTTCTGCCTAGTTCCTGAAACTCACACCCTGATTCTTGAAAGATTACAAATGCATCCACAATCTCTTTATCCATCTCCTTCAGTGCACCATTTGACTTATCTACTTTCAAATCTTTCAGTTTCCAAAGAATCTTCTCCCTAGCAATGCAACTTCACACACTTCTGCCACCTGAGAATCTCGAACCTACTAGTGTCCTCCACAGCAAAGACTGATGCAAAATACTTATTCAGTTTATCCTCTGTTTCCTTGTCCTCCATTACACCCTCGCTAGCATCATCTTCCAGCAGTCCAATACCTACTCTTGCCTCTCTTCTACACATTACATATTTTGAAGAAACATTTTGTATCCTCTTTAATATTATTGGCTAGCTTGCCTTCATATTCCATCTTTTCCTTCTTTATGACCTTTTTAGTTGGCTTCTGTTGGTTTTTAAAATCTTCCCAATCCTCTAATTTCCCACTATTTTTGTTCTATTATAAGCCCTCTGTTTTGCTCTTATGTTGGCTTTGATTTGTCTTGTCAATCATGGTTACGTCATCCTGCCTTTAGAATACATCTTATTCTTTGAGGTGCATCTATCCTGCACTTTCCAAATTGCTCCCAGAAATTTCAGCCATCATCCCTGCTAGTGTTCCCTTCCAATCAATGGCCAGCTCCTCTCTCTCATGCCTCTGTAATTCCCTTTACTCCTCTTTAATACTGATACATCTAACTTAAGCTTCTCCTTCTCAAATTGCAGGGCGAATTTGATCATATTAACAAATTTCACAACATATGCCGGTGATATTAAAACTGATTCTGATATTATGATCACTCTCCCATTAGGGATCCTTTACATAAGCTCTCTAATTAATTCCAGTTCATTGCACAACACCCAAAGCAGAATTGCTAATCCCCTAGTGGGTTCAAGCACGAGCTGCTCTAAAAAGCTATCTCATTGGAATTCTACAAATTACCCCCCCTTGGGATCCAGCACCAACCTGATTTTCCCAGTCTACCTGCATAGATATGCATTTTTATCTCCCATTGTAATTTATAGGCCATGTGTCAAAATCTTTGATTGAATATGTCATACATCTATCCGTCATGAAAGGCCCAATTTGAAAAGATGTTAGCAAGGATATGAAGCAAAAATAATAATCCACAACACAGAAGACAAAAACCATCCGGAGTAAAAGAGACACAAACCTGCAAAATATAAGATACTAAAAGTAGCACACAGCAACAGCAGAAATGTGCACAACTAATGTTTCAAATTCACCCTAGGAAAAGTACACTGCAAAATAATGCCATCCCTGTTCCCGGTGGATTCCCAAGTGGAAATCAAGCAGCAAATCGAGATTATGGAAATGTTCTGAAAATTGAATATTGGTTAAGTTTAGTGTATATTCTTGTTATGGGTGAATACATATCATAGTGAATGTGCTCAGCAATAATATAAAGACCTAATGATATGAAGGTAATGTTGGGAAGACATGGTTTCCTGAAGACTTTGCTTGAAAGTATGCCTCTTAGGCCGGCTAAGATAAAGCTCTGAGCTGTGCCAGCTCAGCTCACATTTAATACAAGGATCCTCTTTAGGTAAAGGAGTTGAAGATCAAAGTTACTGCATAAAAGAAACAGAAACCAGTGATTAACATCATAGTGGATAGCTTTTTATACTACTATTCATCAAAGATGCCAACAATCATTGAATTACCAGGAATGAGATTTCATGAACACAACGTGAGAGGCACACGAAAAAATTAAACATACAAAGTGCTCTTTATTTTTATTCACTGACACATAACAAAATGTTCCATATTTCTGTACACTTACTGAAGTGAGTGAAACTTGACAGGTTCAGACACATTAAATCAATGCGCATATAAGTAAATAATTGTCAATATTGATGTACGCAATTTCTTATTCTGCAGATATTGCACTATGGCAGCTCTTGCACAAGTGCAGTAAGTCAAATTTGCTCTTCTATTTTTACATTCTCCATTCTTCCACATTCTCTCAAGGCCTGCCTGTTTCCCTTTTTAATTGTGCACTTAAAGCGAGGAGGATAGCTGATCCATAGTCGTTGGCAACATAAGTCTATGGTGGGTTGAAGCCAATATGTAAATCCTGGCCTTCATTGTGTTGCTGGAGACTCACTACTGAAAGCAGAGTGTCTTCTGAAGGTTGTACTATTGATAACCCCATCAATTTTAACCTTCATTCTACTATTATAAAATGGACTGACAAGTTTAACTATTTGTGAACCTCACATTTGTTACCTAGAAGTGGTCCTACAATTTGAATAAATACCGTATATTCCGGAGTATAAGACGACCCCCCATTTTCAGGGTTTAAAAAGTGACTTTTTCATGTTACCTTTGTATAAGCCGACCCATTTTGTAGAGGTTTTTGATTTAACCAGAAAAGATCACAAGATCTCACATGCCGGTACTCAGCTTTGCTGGATCCGGACCCTGGAAATTCTGTGAACCAGTACCTGCTAAGAAAACAGGCCTACACATTGCAGAGCATTACAGGCGAATTCTTAATAAATAAATCAGGAGAGAAATTTTGGATTAGGTTTCCAATGGAAAAGAATCCTCTGAAATGTAACCCCCATGAAACCATTTAGCACCCATCATAATCTCGCTAAAATGTAACTCGGGGTGGCGGGATCAGTACGTGTACTCAGTATTGAGTTTGTGACCACCATGCACAAAAGATTGAAACAAATGCAATATGATGCTGGCTTCAAGCTGAAGGTTGTTGATTTTGCTAAGGGAACGAATAATTCTGCAGCTGCTAAGAAGTTTAGTGTAAACGAGAGAGTGAGAGAGTGGAGAAAGGCAGAGGACACGCTGAAGGAAATGCCAAAGATGAAAATGTGCAAACCGCGAGAAAACATGCCAGTGGCCAGAACTGGAAGAATAAGTTTTAGAGTGGGTGAATCACCAGCGATCATCTGGATGCATTGTTGCCAGAGAAATTAGTCGAGTTCAAGCGCTAAAATGGGCTGAAAAACACCGTGAGGTCGGGGAAAATTTCAAGGCTACGCGAAGTTGGTGCTCCCGATTTATGAATAGAGGTGATCTTGTGTTGAGACAAAAAACAAAGATTGCTCGGAAAATCCCCGTGGGATGTTGTTTACGTTCAAGAATGCTGCTGGATGGACGAAGCGGGTTGCTTGAAGTGAGTTAAAGAGGAGAGGTATCGACGTCCCAGAGGTGTCAGGAAGGAAAAGTCACTACTTGTCTGGGACATGTTCAAAGCGCACTTGTCAGGGGAGACGAAAGCAGCATTGAAAGCTGAAAATTTCATTGCAGTCATCCCCGGTGGTTTGACGTCCGTGCTCCAGCCACTAGACGTGAGTTTAAACAAACCAAAGACTTAATGTGTCAACAGTGAAACAAATTTGAGTCAAAAACAGCCAATAAATATGACCTGTCTTGCATGTATTCATTTTTCCAAAGTTGGCACCCTCTGTATAAGCCGACCCCCTAATTTAGGACAAAAATTTAGGGCCAAATTCTCGGCTTATACATAGGAATTTATGGTAGATGAAAATATAAGTATGCACTGTTAAGCATATATTTATGTGTTATTTAATAAGGGTGAATGTAAAACATAGTAAATAATAAAATTAAGCATAGTCTAGAATTGAATAGATTCAATAGCACAATTTGGACAATTAATGATGATGCAGTGTATGAAGTATGATGGCACATATTTCAAGTAACACCATTGCAAAATAAATTTTAGAACTGGGGATAAGACTGTAACAAAAATCCTTTACATTTTCCTCTGTGTGGAATAGCTTCCTCAAACATATAATGTTTTTAATATCTTAAGGAGCTTTTTAAGGACAAAGCAAAAGGGCATAGCTACGCTCTAATATCTCATTAAGATGTAATGATCAAATTGAATTTCTGATTCTGAAGGTTTACATGGAATCACTCAAAGTGTATTTGAGTCCCACGTCTCTTCTTTCATTTCTACAGACTTCAGCAGGATGTTGGCAGCTTGCCAGTAAAACCACACATTAGAAATGGCACCGTTTTCATATCTGATTGTATAAAATGATTTCAGAAGAAATGCAGACCAGGCAAATTTGTGGTTTCCCTATAAATTACTCTAACACTGTGTCCAATTGTATATATAATTTCAGATTTTCAATTTAAACGTTGCTGTGTCAGCTTTGCCTATTCTGATATGTCTAACACATTTAAGTTAAAATGGAGAAGGATGGCATATCATTACTTTGAAGATAATATTTTCAAATATGTTTGCTGTAGGGCAAGTGCCTCCTCTTTTGCCATTGTGATCTCTTGAATGTGCTATAACTTTTTAATCATTTAAGTTTTGTTATTCATATACTCACAGTATTTTTGTCTATATAGCTAGCTTCATAAGTTCAGTTTAAAGTTATTACGTCACATATATACAGAAAAGTAACATGAATGAAATTGTTTAAAGGATATTTTTCGAAGAGACTTACTAATAAACTTACTTTTTATATGCATACTTGCTGTTCTGTCGAACTGATATACTATAGATCTCTGAAAATGCCAAAGCTCTTAAAACTTTGGAGGCACATTTCACAACTAAACTGCTCCCAATTTTCTTTCTAAATAGTTAAACAAATCTCTTACCAACATGCCTTCTACCAGCAAGCTGATAAGCCAACTGAACATGTCAAAAAATTTGATTAGAATGTGATAGCTCGGTTACTCCGAATCAAGATATAAATCCATTTGTATGACGTATACAGATTTATACACTCCAAAGTTTTCACTGATCTCCAGGTTGAAGTCAATTTTGAAATTCCCTGTTATTAAATAACCAGATTGATAACTTCTATCAGTCGAAGTGCCTAACGTTCAACTGCTCACAAAAACTTGTCACCATTTTGCACTTGCTTCATGATGATATGCACGCTATGATCCTATCAAAGGCTTTACAACAGAGACAAACCCAGTAAAGACTGGTGTCAATAAACACACTTCTCAGACTTTCTCATCACAACGTAGTACTTCTCTTCTAACAAGTTTCTCAGGGGAATAGAGCTAAACTTTGGAATTAATGAGAAACTCTTCAACTTACCACAACTCCAGAATCAATGTTAATTGAGTCCCAGTAGTCAGGCTATGATACCCAGAAGGTCCTTGCATTTATGTACGTTCCAGTGTCAAATTTTTGAGCAGGTGGGGCTCATCAGACGTGGTTGGCAGCTCATCTAGAGAAATGAAAACTCCGATCTCAAAGCTCTGCTGCCTCGCGGCTGTACTCATTCATGTCGAAGGCTTCAGAAGTAAACTGGAGGGAAAGTCTGGAGCTGGAATTCCTAAGGCAGTCCTATACTGAGTTCAACACTGACTGGCAACTCCTGGCGATGCTGCTGATGACAAACTAAATCTGTCTCTGCCATTTCTTTGGATTTATCAGCAGTGTGGAGAGGTGGAGCCTGCTGACTGGGCAATCGCTTGCTCTCTATAACGCACTGGCTTGTGTATCACATAGACAGATAGGATGCAACATCTAACTGGGGACCTCAAGTGTCAAATCATTGTTGACCCTTTCACCAAGGTTCAGCTTTACATTCAAAATCCATAGGATAGAAGTTCTCTATCAACATGCCCTTGGTTCACGACAATGCCTTCTGATAATCAAGGTTTATGCTAAAACCCTGGAAAATGTGGAACCTTTCCTATATCTTGGGGTGTCTTTTGGGGAAGGCAGATTCAGATTCAGAATAATTTATTTATCACATGTACATCAACACATACAGCAAAATATGTTGCTTGCTTTAACATCCAACACAACTTAAGGATGTGCTGGAGGCAGCCTGCAAGTGTCCGCCCCACATTCTGGCACCAACATAGCATGCCCACAATGTTCAGTGGAACAACTGCACAAAATAATCAGCAAAACAAGCCCCTTTCCTTACCCCTGTCCACTCATCCACCCACTCATACAAAAAGACAGTCCTCCAACACAGACAGTCCTCCAACCTGAAGACGGTCTGCCTCCAGTGGAGCTGCAGACATTGGGCCTGTAACTTCTCCAGTGGACTCGAACCCTGGGCTTCGGCCTTTGGGCTTCAATTTCTGGACTTCCAATTGACTGTCAGGTTTTGAACTTCGGTATCGATTCCGGGCCCGAACTTTAGGCTTCACACTTGGGACTCATTAATGATGGAATCCCTGAATCCAGGCCTCAAAATCCAGACTCACTGATTACTGGCCCATACAAACCTCCAATCCTGCTGATCCCACGGGAGACTTGCTGATCTCGGCGGCGGGGGGGGGGGGGGCGGGGGGGGGGTGGAGCGTGGATTGGTGTCCACCAGATCCTCACTGACATCCACAGTGCTTGCTGCTGGCCCAACATCCATCTGCAGATGTCAGTCATTCACATCATCACTGGCCTTTGAACATGGTTTGCAGAGAGGAGGCCTGATCTCTTGCTCCCTACTTCCCTGGCCCTAAACCCTAACTCTAGGAAAGGACATTTGAAGATCAGTATTTCAGACCTGATATAAAACTCTTGGGGCAGCAGATTCTTCATCTACCCCCCCTCCCCATTTATGATGCTGAGAGCTCAACTACCCACAACAGATGCTCAAGGCACATGAGAGATATTACCAAACCTATTCTAAAATCACTGGAAAAATGAGTGAACTAATATCAGTGCTCTCTCCCAGGCCAACATCTTCAGTATTGAGACCCTAATTACACTCAATTACCTCTGTTGGACTGACCAGGGTATTTGCAAGCCAGCCCAGACGGCCAAAACTTTCTTCACAGGAAGCGATTACCAGTTGAACAGAAGAAAAGATCCGATATGTGCTCAAAGCCTTCTTTAAAAGAAAATTAATACTTCCATTGACTCAAGGAAATCCTGTGATCTTCTAACATTGATAAATGTAAGAACAAACACTTCCTGATGAAAGGAATAAAATTCAGAAAGATCTACAGATGGAGATTCTCAAACAGAAGCATTTTAACAGAATGCTGATGGAAGTCACACAAATTGACTGTCAAGCTTCTTATACTGAACACAGTAGCTCAGCACTGGTTGAAGGCTAAATTATGTAGGTGGATGTTAGCTAACATATTCAGATTCATATTTAAGTTCAACAAAAGGGAGACAGCAAGTCTGTAACAGGGCTAATAACATCAGCAAAAGTACTCACACCAGGGGAGGGAAGCAGCCATTAACAGAACAGGCAGAGGCAGTGTAACAAACATGGAACACATGCACCACATTGTGGAGAAACTCAGCAGGTCAGGAAGCATCTAAGGCCAAGGTCTTTCAACAGGACTGGATTGGAAGGGGACAGAAGCCGGAATAAGAAGATACTCTGGTCAGTTCAGACCTGCGTCTCAATATCACCAAGACCAAGGAGATGGTGGTGGACTTTAGGAGACCTAGGCCTCATATGGAGCCAGTGATCATTAATGGAGACTGTGTGGAGCAGGTTAAGACCTACAAGTATCTGGGAGTGCAGTTAGACGAGAAGCTAGACTGGACTGCCAACACAGATGCCCTGTGCAGGAAAGCACAGAGTCGACTGTACTTCCTCAGAAGGCTGGCGTCATTCAATGTTTGTAGTGAGATGCTGAAGATGTTCTATCGGTCAGTTGTGGAGAGCGCCCTCTTCTTTGTGGTGGCGTGCTGGGGAGGTAGCATTAAGAAGAGGGACGCCTCACGTCTTAATAAGCTGGTAAGGAACGCGGGCTCTGTCGTGGGCACAGAACTGGAGAGTATGACATCGGTGGCAGAGCGGAGGGCGCTGAGTAGGCTACGGTCAATCATGGAAAACCCTGAACATCCTCTGCACAGCACCATCCAGAGACAGAGAAGCAGCATCAGCGGCAGGTTGCTGTCAATGCAATGCTCCTCAGACAGGATGAAGAGATCATTACTCCCCAACGCCATTCGGCTCTACAATTCAACCACCAGGGGCAAGACATGTTAAAGTGCCAGGGTTAGGACTGAGCTTAAGTTACCACTCAATGCACTTTAGTAAACTATTTAAGAACTTTTTTAAAAGCTATTTATTAATGCTTTTTGGGAGGGTGATTTTAGATGCATATCATATTTATACTGAGTTAAATACTGTATGTAATTAGTTTTGCTATAATAAGTGTATGGGACACTGGAAAAATGTTGAATTTCCCCTTGGGGATGAATAAAGTATCTATCTATCTAAAGGACTACTACCTTGTTGTAGGGTTTGAAAGCTTGCATGCCTCAATGACCCAAAGAACCACGTTGGCTGGAATCAGGGCCTTGTGCTTTGATTCTTTGTAGTGTCACCCAAGCCAGACACCAGGCCAGAGTAGGAGTGGTCCACCGGACCTCCAGGTTTGGGGGATCAGTTCAGGGCTAACAACCAGACTGAGGAAAAATTGTTAGAGAAACAGCAATGAAGATGGAGGACCTTCATTGCTGCCCCAAGTGCCAGCAGCATAACGGGCAGTAAGTAGTTAGGACTAGTGAGATACAGCCCATCCTGCCTGTATGGATCTAATCTCTCATCCTAATGCCCCAGGAATCTAAAGCCCTCCCTCCTGTACCATCTTTTTATTTGTTCCATCCTTCTGTATCACACAGCGAATAGGTCCTGCTTCTGCATTCTGAGATGCATATTAATTATGGATTCTTGCTGGATGCAAGTGGAAGTGACAGCAATGATCACAAAATCTGCATGAATGACACAACTTCATTGCAGACTCAAATCAAATTCCATCCAGCCATTACAACAATAATCGGGGCAACAGGAAGACAAAACATATTTTTTATTATTTACTTGCTTACTCAAGCCTATTAACTCCACTGGGGCATTGGCCTCGGACCAGGGCCAGTCTTTCAAGTTGTTCCCTTCCTCATGCGTGGATGAGGTCTTTGGAACTTCTGTCGGCATTTCTGTAGTTCTGGTTTTTACGGGATAGGGTGCTAGCACTATGCATGAACCCTCTTCTTTTGCAGCTGGGTTTGGGACCATTCATGGTGGAATTACATTTGCATGAGATTCAATAATAAACTTGCAAGTTACAAGAAAGAGACTTGTTTCTCAGGATTTATAGCAGTCATGAAGCAAACAAAAACAAGCTCACCATTGACAGAAACATCTTCAAAAGCTTCAAAGGTAATTCTTCTGTATATCAAGTCATAGTAAATCCATTCAAAGAAGAAGGTGGAAGGGGAAGAAGAGGTGGCGGACAAGGAGGAAGAGGAGGACAGGGAGAAGGAGGAGGAAAAGGAGGAGTACGGGGAGAAGGAGGAGGAGGGAAGAAGGGGAGGAGGAGGGAAGAAGAGGAGGAGGATAGAGAGAAGAAGAAGAAGACATTACCACAGAATTACAGTATACTCTATTCTAGAATGACACAACAAGGGACGAAACTATACTCTTTTCCATTGATGTTACCTGGCCAGCTGAATTCCTCCAGCATTTTGTGCAGATTTTCTCTTGTTTGCTAACAATAAATACTCGTATTCATCCACCAATCCATTCTATGAAGTATCCACTGGTGCTTTTTTATCAGACCACTTCTCATTTATTGCCATTTTACCTTGGCTTCCCACGGCATAATACAATATAAAGTAAGCATTGCAAACCTTAATTTCTTAGGTGCTGCACCTCGGTTATCAAGGACACCCTCCAAACTGACCCAATTGTTCCTTGCTGCATAGTGCCTTCCATTTTGAAATTTTACAAACTCTTTCTATTTCAAAGACACTCTAGTAGTTCTCAGGTCACCAGTGACATCTGTTGCCCCAATTTTGAGGTCCTAAGGTTTTCACAAGAAAAGAACCAATTCAACCATAAAAGCAGCTCTGTGAGCTGATATCGATTAGCTGATAATGATAATGATGAGCTGATAATGGACAAAGAAGTAAAATGGCAAGATGGTCCTCCAGATGCCAAAGGGAAACTGTGTTATTCAGATCAACATAACCGGATTTAGCCTTCTGCTGTGTTTGATATGATCATTTAGAGGTATTTCTACAGTATATTACTTTTCTGATTATATTTTACGTATGGAACAGGACATCTCAAAGTATTAAAAAAAATAAAGTTTGGTATTTATACAATTCAACCAGATAATGTAAGAAAATTGTAAGTGCATATTTTGGAGTACAAGAAAGATTTTCATTTCTCTCTGAGACTTTTTATGGTCATTTGACTCATTTTATCTTGTCTTTATTCATTCATCTTCATACCAGTGAATCACTCACATATAATATATAGAAATGAGCTTCAGAAGATGTTGCTTTACTACCATCATCCCACATTAATGCCACATCGGAGTTTATTTTAGCCTACATGACTATTATCAATAATATATGCATATTGAACATGACTTACCTTGAACCAATTGAAAAATATGAATTACTTTCTTTGCTATGATATTGGAGTTCATCTTTTTTTAGTGCACCAAACCAGCCCTGCTTAGAGAGCAAGCAGTGAAAGCCATGACTGAAAAGCATTCTGTGCTTTGCACGACCTTGCAGATGTAATATCTTTCCCACATTGAACACATTAAACATGGGGAAGAAAGTCAGATCAAACTACAATCAATGCTCACAGCTGCATGCATTCAGGGGCATAATGCAATTTTTCCCCCAAAAGTAAAATACAAACATTCAAATGTTGCTCCTTACAGAACAAGACAGGAGCAAATATTAAATCCTTCCTCAGACCCCATATTTTGGAGCTCACACATCATGGTTCTGATATTCTGTCATGGTCTTCTCCTAGTCCAAGCTGACTAAACAAGTGTCTCTGGCCATGACCTGCACATTGCTAATCATATCCCTAAGAAGTTCAGGATTGTTAAAAGAGTACTATCGGGTACTGCACAGGTCTGATGGAAGTAAACCATCATTGTCAGGGTAGATTTGGATCAACTAGCATTCTGTTAGAGAGAATATTAAAAACCACATTTAGCAGTGATATGCGTTGCCAATATTTGAATCTCAGTGCCCAATGTTACAGCCAAGATATTTCAATTCATTTTTCAAAGTTGAATTGCAGCAGTGTTTTCCTGTTAGCTTCACTGGAATAAAAATTGTAGGTTGCTCATAATTATTCCAATTTCTTTTGGCAAGGAACTGACGAGCATTAGTGCGGTAATGGTGTCATTACAATTGTAAGTTACACTGGGGAAGTAATAGCCAGCTAGGGTTGCTTGCTACACTTGGATGTGCTGCTCCAATCTTGCACTGGCAGGATTTCCATCAGAAATCGGTGCGACAACTGTAAAATAATCACAAAGAAAGTTCCCATTTCTAACTGTGCTATTCCATTTCTTTCATAGGTGTTTATTCAGAACCTTGCAGTAGTACAATGTTATTCAAATAGGTTTCTTGCTACATTGAACTAAGTAGAAGTGCTAGAAAACCTATTAGCATTGCTTCATGTTATAGTGCAGTTTAAACATTTGTTTTTAATTGAAAATTCTGTCAGGTATGAAAAAGGATGTCACAAAAATATTACCTCAAGTCTATTGATGCTAGTAAAATTGGGTTTCAGTATAATTTAAAGCACTGCAGCCTTGGAGGTTTTGAAATTCAGGAATAAGCTTCATTCTTTTTTCCCTCCTTCATTAAGTTAATTGGGTCCCTCACTCTATAATTAGCCAGATTACCAAGTTTACTTCACTAATAGTAATCATTTCCATGTGATACAATTTGAATAAGCACACTGATGCCAACACGGCTCCAAGTATTCTCCTTGCTTAAATTCCAATCATCCGTTGATGGTAATTGGGTTATAAAATAATTAAAACCACAAATATCTGTCCCATAAAACCAGGAGAATGAAAGAAAAATGGAGGGTGACGACTATTACTGAAAAATGACACTGCATACTCTGGGGAAAAAAAACAACAAATCTTTGAAAGCTGAGAGATTGTGCTCTGTACAAGATTGGTTTAAAGGGGCATATATTTAAAAATAATTTATAGAGCACTGTGATCCCAAAGCAGAGAAACAGGTGAGTTCCATCAGTTGAGGCATTTAGCACGATTTAAAGGAGGTCACTGGTGTTCTATCCAGGTGAGGTCTACATTTTGTTACTATTTCCAAGAAACATGAAGAAATAGGACAAGCATCCAAATGGATTTTTAAAAAGGATTCCATATGAACAAGGAACATATCAAGAAACACGGGTAAGGGTAAATAAAGACTATAAGACATTTCTACATTTTTATTTAAAGATTCAATTAGAAACATAGAAAACCTACAGAACAATACAAGCCCTTCAGCCCACAATGCTGTGCCGAACATGTACATACTTCAGAAATTACCCCGGGTTACCCATAACCCTCTATTTTTCTAGGCTCCTTGTACCTGTCCAAGAGCCTCTTAAAATACCCTATTGTATCCACCTCCACTGCCGTCCCCAGCAGCCCATTCCACACACTCACCGCTCTCTGCACAAAAAAAAACTTACCCCGACATCTCCTCTGTATCTGCTTCCAAGCACCTTAAAACTGTGCCCTCTCATGCTAGCCAATTCAGCCCTGGGGAAAAGCCTCTGACTTTCCACATGATCAATGCCTCTCATCATCTTATACACCTCTATCAGCCTCTCCTCCGTCACTCCAAGGAGAAAAGGCCAAGTTCACTCAACCTATTCTCATAAGGCACGTTCCCAAATCCGGGCAACATCCTTGTAAATCTCCTCTACACCCCTTCTATAGTCTTCACATCTTTCCTGTAGTGAGGTGACCAGAAATGAAAACAGTGCTCCAAGTGGGCTCTAACCAGGGTCCTATAAAACTGTATCATTACTTCTCGACTCTTGAACTCAATCCCACAGTTGATGAAGGCCAATACATCATATGCCTTCTTAACCACACAGTCAATCTGTGCAGCTGCTTTGAGTGTCCTATGGAATCGGACCCCAAGATCCCTCTGATCCTCCACACTGCCAAGAGTCTTACCATTCATTATACTATATTCTGCCATCATATTTGACCTACCAAAATGAACCACCTCAAACTTATCTGGGTTGAACTCCATCTGCCACTTCTCAGCCCAGTTTTGCATCCTATCAATGTCCCGCTGTAACCTCTGACAGCTCTCCACACTATCCACAACACCCCCAACCTTTGTGTCATCAGCAGATTTACTAACCCATCCCTCAATTTGCTCACCCAGATCATTTATAAAAATCATGAAGAGAAGGGTTACCAGAATGGATCCCTGAGCCTCACCACTGGTCACCAACCTCCATGCAGAATATGACCCGTCTACAACCACTCTTTGCCTTCTGTGGGCAAGCCATTTCTGAATCCACAAAGCAATGTCCCCTTGCATATCAAATGCTTTGCTGAAATCTATATACACTACATCTACTGTTCTACCTTCGTCAATCTGTTTAGTCACATTCTCAAAAGGTTCGATCAGGCTTATCAGGCACAATCTTCCTTTGACAAAGCCATGCTGACTGCTCCTAATCATATTATGCCTCTCCAGATTTTCATAAATCCTGCCTTTCAAGATCTTCTCCATCAAAATACCACTGAACTAAAACTCAGTGGTCTATAATTTCCTGGGCTATCTCTACTCCCTTTCTTCAATAAGGGAACAACACCCACAACCCTCCAATCCTCCGGAACCTCTCCCGTCCCCATTGATGATGCAAAGTTCATTGCTAGAGTTTCAGCAATCTCCTCCCTCACACCCACCCCCCCACCCCCACCACAGTAGCCTGGAGTATATCTCGTCTGGTCCCAGTGACTTATCCAACTTGATGCTTTCCAAAAGATCCAACACATCCTCTTTCTTAAAGTTTATATGCTCAAGCTTTTCAGTCCACTGTAAGTAATCCCTACAATCTCCAAGGTCCTTTTCTGTAGTGAATAGTGAAGCAAAGTATTCGTACCTCTGCTGTCTCTTCTGGTGCCATACACACTTTTCCACTGTCACACTTGACAGGGATATCAAGGTGCAGATAGGGAGGCAGATTCTGGAATGGTGCAGTAATAACAGATAAAATGGCTGTCAATGACTTAATTAATAAAAAGAACACTGAACAAAACAAGGTGATACTAGGTGGAATCATGACAAGTTCAGTCACAGAGTAAGATTTGTAGGTTTTCGCAAGTAAAACGGCGGAGAAGTTTTACATTTCAGAAAAGCCATAACAACTCATTCATTGAACACCAAAAAGACAAATGCCAAAGCACGCTAAAAACCCTTTACATAATTACGTCATCATGTCAGACCAGCCTCTTAAAGCAAAAAAAAACAGCCCAATATTGGTGATTGTGAATTATGTACATTTCTCCCAATTATGTTACCCTACACAGCCTTCTCCCCTCCCCCAGAATTCACAAAGACTGGCGTTATGAGCCTGTCTGGAGGCTTGAAAGAATCTCACAGCTCGGGTCCTGTGTTTCAAGGATGAAAGAACAGCAGTTGCCTCTCATACATCCAAAGGTGTGATGACACGCTCATGGTAATGTGATGGCAGAGGGATGGTTGTGGAATCCTCCAGGTCTTGGTGGGCCGGTTTAAGGCGATCTATCAAAATATGTTCAGGTTTACCCCTCCTACCTGTGATAAAAGTCTCTTTTCCCCTTCCGAAACGTGGAATGGGCCGTCATAAGGGAGCCTAAGGGAATGTTGTGTACAACATGGCAGATGAAAACAAATGAAGCAGAGTGTAGGTCAACAGGAAACCAGGAGTGCTGTACACCATGATGGGAGGTGGGAATAGGTGAAAGGGAAATTCATTTACTGAGAAGTGCGGAACGCTGTTGAGAGGCTGACAAGGCAGTTGTGGCATCAGGAATGAAATTGCCTGGCAATTGTAATGGCTGTCCATATACCAATTCAGCCACAGGCAACTGCAACTCCTCTTTTGGAGATGTCGTGAGCCTCAACAGGACCCATAGGAGATGATCATGCCAACACTCATCGGTGAAGGGAAGCCCTCAGAGCAACCTTTAAGGAGTGGTGAAACCACTCGCATAGGCCATTGGACTGCGAGTGAAACACCATAGTGAGATGTATCCTAACACCAAGGTTCTGGGCCATGACAGCCCAAAGAGCGGAAATGAATCGGGGACCATGATCAGAGGAAATATCAGCTGGGGTGCCAAAACTAAGCAACCCAGGTGCTGATGAACACCCAAACCACATCTGTAACCTTCATTGATGCTAGAGGGACAACCTTTGGCCACCTGCTCATAAGGTCCACCATGGTAAGGAGGTGCTTGAAACTGTGGGAGATGGGAAGAGGACCAACAAGGTCCACATTGGCATGGTCAAACCTTTGCTGAGGGACCACAAAAGGCACCAGTGGTGCCTGAACAGGACAGTTAATTTTTGCCCACTGGCACTCCACACAAAACTGCAGTCCAATCACACACATCCTTTCTCAGACCGTGCCATACAAACGTTAGTGCAACCTGCTTCTGTGAGGCCTTCCAGCCAGGATGCAAGAGGCCTCCAGTTTGCAGGCATGATGAGGCAAGGGTGACTTCTTGAGTCATCGAACAGGAGAGAAACGCACAGCTTCCCTGAACTTAATGTCAGCCAACTGCAGTCCCCTGACTGCTGTTCTGAAAGCCTGGATCTCTAGATCAGTAACTTGGTCAGCTGCCATGGCGGAATAGTCAACACCTATGTGTGTGCCTCAATGGCAGGCAATGAGAGGCAATCAGCCACTCAATTATTTTTCCCCTTGATATGTTGTACAGCAGTTGTAAACTCAGATATGTAGGCCAGGTGGTGTTGCTACCATGCAGACCAGAGATTTAATATTTTGGCCATCATGTGCGCGAGGGGTTTGTGGTCAATGAATGCTGTGAAATGGTGACACTCTTTTAGAAAATTAAAATGGTGGACAACCAGATAGAGACCAAGGAGCTCAGATCCAAACATGCTGAGCCTGAGCCTCATTTCAGGGGGATGGAGCTGATGGCTGAAGATGGCTGCCACACACCTCTGATCAACTGTTCATGCACAGCACCCACAGCACAGTCTGATGCGTCAGTGGTAATGACTGTGGGCGCGTTCGGGAGCAGGTGTGCCAGTAGGGCCACGTTAGAAAGAGCTCATTTGGTATCATCAAATGCCCTATTCATGTCCGCTGACCAGTCAAACACTTGATTAGGAGAGTTGCCTTTAAGCGCACTATGCAGGGGAATCATAAGTTCAGGAGCTCATGAAATGAGGCAGTGATAGAGATTCCCATGCCTAAGGACACCTGTAGCTTTTAGTAGTACAGGGTGATGGAAAATCAACAATTGTGGCTACTTTTGATAGGAGGTGTCTTGCACTTTCTGTGGAGATGTGATGGCCAAGAAAGTTAATGGTTGACAACCCAAACTGGCATTCAGCAGGGTTAATAATCAATCCATGTTGGCTTAGGTGCTCAAAAAGTGTGTGGAGATGGGATACGGGTTCGGATTTGGATGCACTGTCATCCAGGTAGCGATGGGTGCTGAAGGCATTGGTGATCGCCACATGGACGGCAGCCACCATTGGACTTAGAGACCATATAGTGGGGCAAAGCCCAGGGGCTATTTGACAGGTGTACAATGCCAAGTCTCACCATGTTGGCAAACTCAGTCTTTACAGTTGCTGGCTTTTCTGGGTCCTGTCCGCACGCACGGACATGGACTGGCAGTCCAGTTGATGGGATGTGGTGCTCGGCCCCATGTTTTCTGGGTCCTGTCCGCACGCACGGACATGGACTGGCAGTCCAGTTGATGGGATGTGGTGCTCGGCCCCATGTTTTCTGACTGTAGTGGAGAATGTGGTCTTGGTGAGCTCCTGGCAGTCGAGTAAACTCACATAGGGTGGTGCATGAGCTTGACAGAATCGTTGTGGGGAACTTACTGGGGGAGCAGGGTAACGACCCAAAGTCCTTGACATCCACATGCCAGCAGTTCTTAAGATTGACCAAAAGTCATCGGGCACACAGGAAATCTGCACCACACAGAGGTCTAGCCACTCTAGGCAGGACAAAGTACTATGTGTAACATCACCCATTGAAGCAGAGTGACACCCATTGTGTTCCACAAGTCTGGAACTTGCTGCCACTGGTGATCTCCAGTGAGTTTTTGTCACTCTTTACCTTCTCATCAAGACGTGATGCTGGCAGCACATTTGCTTGAGCACCCGTGTCACACAGGAAGCATCACTCTGAAAAGGGTGTCTGTAGTAAACAGTAGACAACACCGGCAGCTGAAACCCACAGTGTTCACAGACCTCTGATGTCTCGATACGCTGGCACTGTCGAAGCTGTGAGGCAGTCAGCACATCCAAGTGTTCATACCAAAGCAAACATGGTAAAATCATAGTCCAATGTCCTCTATTTCAGAGCCATGGATGTCCTTATATTGGGGGTATTGCTGACCAGGCTTATTGAAGTCGAGAAAGGAGAAGGAATGATGCATCGCTGCCCGGCTGAGTGTAGACTATCAGCCATTTTAGCAAGCTCCATATAGTCTATTCATGGGTGCGTTAATAAGGGCTATGCAAAACTGATCAGACATATGTTGCATCAACAGATTTATTTAAAGAAAAGAAGGGTGATGATTTCCCAGGAGAGACAGCATGTGGTCTATTAGTTCCAAAGGCTTACAATTGCCGAGACCGGGTAAGGAGAGCAACTGCTTGGCGCGCTCAGACTCCGACAGTCCAGACGTGAGTAAGGTGAGGTTTCTGTGATCAGTATTTATCCTGTTCAGTGGGTGTTCTAGTACACTCAACAGCCTGGCTGTTGTGGAGCTGCTGAATGATGCTGCTACGTACATAGAAATTCTTAGTGCTGTCAGCAGAGATTTTTCGAAGTGCAAATTGAGCCTCCACTTTTATGAACCAAGCAACGGCATTTTGCTCCCAAAGCTCAAGAAGTTTCAAAGCATTTTCAATAACTCTGGAATCACCTTTGAGCATCAAAGTCACCAATGAAATTTTCCGGAAATAAAACAGCGGAGACGTTTTACGTTTCAGAAAAGCCATAGCAACTCATTTATTGAACACCAAAAAACTGAACTCAAAGCACACTAAAAACCCTTTATGTAATTCCTCATCACATCAGACCAGCAAACCTGAACTCAATGTCAGTGGTTGTGAATAATGTACATTTTTCCCAATCATGTTACCCTACAGACGCGAAAGGCAGTTTAAGAAGTTCTCATAAGTCTGGGCAACTGAAGGCATAATGGCCAAATGATGAGACAGATCTGTTGTTTGGGGACAGAGAATCAGGAAGGAGGTTTTACAATTGGCCAAAGTCAGTGGATTGCTGCGGAATGGGATTTAATGGTTGGGGTGAAGGAAGGACTGAAATAGGCTTCAGAAATAGATTGGAATGAGATGCACAAGCTTGAACTTGAAGAGATGGAAATACAAAATGGCACTTTTAATGCAAACTTGTGAACACAAGAGTAGATGAATAAATAGGGATTGCTGTGAGATAGGAAATGAGCAGCCATGATGAAAGGCCAGAGAATGAACAGGACAGTAGAGGAGCAATGAAGTTTGCAAGTCCCAAGTGTAGGTATAGACCAGTGTGTTGGCATCAGATGGGTTATGGTAGAGGTGGAGGTAATTAGTTACATCTAGCAACTACAGATAGGTCACCTAGATGAAGATGATATGGAATCAACTAAAGTGCCAAGCAGGTGAAAAGTCTGGTTGAGAGAAAGGTCAAGGTGAGGAAAGGGCAGGGAATACCAGTAGATACAGAAAAATGAACTTGACTTTTCCCCTTCTTATCTGTAAGGAATATTGACAGATCCAAGACTATTAAATAAATGTTATGCCAGTACCAAAACCATGGAGAAGTCTCAGCTGGTGATAAAGAGGAAAAGATGGGTGCCTTCAACATTCATACAAAAGAATTAATCCTGTTACTGTGGATGCTAAGGGCAATGTGTAAAAGAAAAATGGAGATGGAGGGCAGAACTTTGAGTAACTCTAGATTTGACAGTGCAGGAAGAGAGATCATTACTGCTGATAATGCATTTAGGGGATGTGGCCTGGAAGACTAGCACGCCATCAGGATGCTGGATTTTCGTGGCTCTTGGGGGGAGGGGCGGTCTCAAGGCTGGTACCCCCACCTGATGTGTCGTGGGAGGTAGAAGATCGCAGCGAGCAGCGAGCTGGTTGTTGGCCTAGGGACCCGAGTTCTTTGCTCGCAGAGCTTGGAAAAAGTGACACAACAGACTTTTAACACCATAAATTAGTGAGTTGCCTTGTTATGTCTTCCCTCTCACTGTGAAACAGGGACGCCTCTGTTTCCCTTTCCAGGGAGAGAGAGAGCCTGTGGTATGTCGAATTACTGGTGAACGAGTAGTTTTTGGGGTACTGCAAGTCTGTGTCTTTACTGATGCTTTGCTGCATGCTTGAGTGCTCGGTGGGAGTGCTGATGCTTTGTGCTGGTGGGGGAGGGGGATTGTTGCTTTTCTGCTGCTTATGAGTGGGAGGGCTTTGAGGTTCTAACATTTAACTGTTATTTATTCCTTAGAGAACTCCTCTGTTTTTGTGGATATTTGCAAAGAAAAAGAATTTAAGGATGTATATTGTATATATTTCTCTGACATTCAGTATACCTATTAATCAATCAGGCCAGTAGACTGTGACTAAATTTAGACAGTGGCACTGAGCTATAGTCATATAGAGCAATACAGCATGGGTACAGACCTCTCAGACCAACACATCCCGCCGACCACAGTGCCCAATCAGACAGTCCCTATTTCATGTGTCCATCCCAAATCACTCTATGTACCCATCCAAGTGCATCTTAAATAATGCAATGGTACCTGACTCAACCACTTCCATTGTCCCCCTGCAGCTGGATTCTTGACTTCCTCTTTGGGAGACCACGGTCAGTATGAGTTGGTGAAAATATCTCCTCATCGATGGCAATCAACATATCAAGGATGAGTGCTCAGCCCGTTGCTGTACTCCCTCAACACTCATGACTGTGTGACTAGGCACAGCTCAAACACCATCTATAGATTTACCATTGACACAACTGTTGTTGGCAGAATCCCAGATGGTGATGAAGAAATGTACAGAAGTGAAATGAAACAGATCAACTGGTCAATGGTGTCACAACAATGACCTTGTTCCCAGTGTTTGCAAGACCAAAGAATTACTTGTAGACTTCAAGAAGGGGATGTCAGGAGAACATGCAGCAATGCTCATTGAGAGCTCAGTGGTGGAAAATGTGAGCGATTTCAGGTTCCTGGCCATAAACTTCTTTGAGAATCTATCCTGGACACAACGTATCAATGCAATCACAACAAAGGCGTACGAACGGCTATATTACATTAGAAATTTAAGGAAATCTAGCATGTCTCCAAACACTCTAGAAAATGTGTGGAGATGTTTTTTGGAGAGAACTCTAGCTGTATGAATTACTGTCTGGGGGCACAAATGCACAGGATAGACTCAGAGGGTTGTTGACTCAGCCAACTCCATCACGTGCAGGTCGATGACATTTTCAAAAGCTGGTACCTTAGAAACATGAAGAACCCTCACAATCCAGAACATACAATTAAGGAGGAAGTACAGGAGCCTGACAACCCACACTCAATGTCTAAGGAACAGTTTCTTCCCCTCTGCCATTAGATTTCTGAACAGGTTATGGGCTCATGAACACTAACTCACTGTTCCTCCTTTGCACTATATTTTTATTGTAATTTATAGCCAGAAAACACTTCAATCACTCTACACTCACATCCAAATTTCAATGGAGATCATGACTAACAGTGGGAACATCAACTTACTTATTTGCTTCAAAATCTGGGACCATTTTGTGCTTAATATTGGAATACTTAGGTATTTAGAGATACAACATTTTGGTAGAAAGAATAAAGGTGTAGACTATTTTCTAAGTGAGGAACAAATTCAGAAGTCAATGGTGAAAAGAGACTTGGGAGTCCCCATGCAGAATTCCCTAAAGGTTAACTTGCAGGTTGAGTCAGTGGTGAGGAAGGCAAATGCAATGTTAGCATTATTTTGAAAGGACTAGAATATAAAAGCAAGGATGAAATGCTGAGGCCACACTCAGAGTGTCATGAGCAGTTTAGTGCCCCTTATCCAAGAAAAGATGCCTTGGATAGGGTCCAGAGGAGGTTCATGAGAATGATTCCAGGAATGAATGGATTAACGTATGAGGAACATTTGATGGCCCTGGACCTGTATTCACTGGTGTTTAGAAGAATGAGGGGTGATTTCATGATACCTATCCAATATTGAAAGATCTAGACAGAGTGAATGTGGAAAGGGTGTTTGCTATAGTGGGGTAGTCTAAGACCAGCCTTAGAATAGAGGGCCATCCTTTTAGAACAGAAATAAGGAGGAATTTCTTTAGCCAGAGGGTGGTGAATCTCTGAAATTCATTTCCACAAATGGCTGCAGAGGCCAAGTATCATTGGAGGTTGATAGGTACTTGATTAGTAAGGGAGTCAAATGTTACGGGGTGAAGGCAGGAGAATGGGGTTGAGAGGGATAATGAATCACCCATGATGGAATGGCAGAACAGACTAAATGGGCTGAATGGCCTAATTCAGTTGCTACATCTTATTGTTTTATGGTCTTATGGTAAAATGTCCTTCTGGTCCAATGAGACAGTACTATCCAATTAAACCCATGTAATGAATTAGCCTCATCACCTACGGGTCTTTGGAACGTGGGAGAAAACTGGAGCATCAGACGAAACCCACATTGTCCTTGGGAGAACATAGATATTCTTTGTGAACAGTGGCAAGTAGTCCCCAAGGTAATAGCATTAGCTACCTGCTGCACTACTATGCCACCCGATGTATTGCTGAACAAGCAGTCCCAGCTCTGCCAACATATTGCAAAGTATTAGATTTTATAGTCAAAATACTGCACAAAAAAACAGGAATACTCTGACAATTCAAAGAATTGACATTTTGGCAAATACTGCAATATCACCAGAAACTGAAGCATTGTGGCCAGCAACTTATATTAAAGCATTTTCAGAAAGTTAGTTAATTATTGCAGGGTGAGATTACTCTTCTCAAGTGTTGGTGTTTCAATTACTTTTTAAAGCTGATGAGGAGCTCAGTACAGCAAAAGCCTTCATTATTTAAAACAAAAATGTTTCCTCACCCATCATTGATTCAAAGCAAGACCTTTTTTTTCTTTCAAGCCAACAAACAGAAGCAATGACTCACAGAAATACAGGACCACAGCAGTTTGCTTCGGTGATGTTGTCTGATGAATCCGTTATTTCAGAAAATTACCTTGATATTCCTGAGAAATCATTGTAGAAGATTGTCCTTGCTGCACTCTGCGGCTGCAGATTCCGCTTGCCTTCTGAAATGCTAATGTAATTACCACACTAACTCATTTTGTTGCATTCCCACTGATACAGTTATTTCCATGGCCTCCATTGTTCAAATTATATTTTGCCTGTTTAAATTCTAACTTCTTCCAGTTGTTCAGATTTTCATATCTGAGTACAATAAAGAATGATTAATTAATCCATTAACACACTATCTCCTTATTTGTTGATTACTTTGCACCAGTAAGATATAGAAAAATCAGTAGTAAATGCTTTGATTTGTCAATAATTATTTAAATAAATTGATGGAAATTCAACTTCAAAATAGTTCCTCAAAGAGAATCATTTATTATTTTGGAACCTGATTATACATTGTGCAGAGAGAGGGAAAGAGTGTGTGTGAGACGGAAAGTTAAGAGAGAGAGTTGGAGAGAAGGGGGTGAGAGAGGGAGGGGGAGGGAGAGGGGAGAGGAGAGATAACAAATTCAGCCAGTCAAATTGGCTTGTAATGAAAATTGCGGAGGGAATTTTTGCTGTTCAATTGCTCCCATTTAACTATATGGGCATGCAGTAAATCCAGGACATATTCAATGAAAGACGTCAGCACATCTGTTACTTCACCTCACCACCAGACTGCGGGTAGAGTCCAGCGGCAGACCCCAGTCAGGTAGGGATGCAAAGTTCAGTTCATATTTTTCTTGATACTTAAGTGAGTCTGTTTATTTCTGAGTGTTTCAATATTGCACTTAAATGGTTATTATTTATTTTTCAATCCTTTAAGTGTATGTTGATCACTATTAAATATTTCTGAATGTTAGATGTATTTAAAAACTTAAAAATTCTGAAGAGGATCAAAAGCTTCATCCCCAGCTGTACCAGCTGTCAGAGTGTTTGAGAGGCACGTCCTCTGTGGTAAGTCTACTTCCCCAGGAAACCTTACTACATCTCAGGAAATGCTCTCCCCAGCCAGCCCAGGTTTGTGACACCACAAGCAGAGGATGAAATCTGGACAGCAGACCAAATACAACTGTTTTCAGCCCTTTCTTTGTCCTTCTTTGCTTTAGAGTCATAGACTGACAGAGCACTGCAGTGCAGAAACAGGCCCTTTGGCCCATCTAGTACATGCCAAACCATTAGTCTGCCTAGTCCCATAGGCTTACACCTGGAACATTGCCCTCCGCTACCCTCCCATCCATGTACTTAGCCAAATTTCTCTTAAATGATGAAATAAAAACATCATTCACCACTTGCGCAGGTAGCACATTCTACACTCTCACCTCACTCAGTGAAGAGGTTCCCCCTCAAGTTCCTCTTAAATACTTCACATTTCACCCTTAACCTCTAATTCTAGTCTCACCCAACCTCAGTGGAAAAGTCCTGCTTACATCTACCCTATCCGCACCCTCATAATTTTGTAAACCTTCATCAAATCTCTCCTCCTTCTCCTACACTCCAGGGAAAAAAGAATTCCTAACACATTAAATTTTTCCCTATAATTCAGCTCAAGTCCTGGCAACGTCCTTTACTTAATGAATTGTTATAAAATATTGTGGAAGTGTGAATGAATATTTGATCTACAGACAATGCAATGCAGATATTTCTCATCCACATGTTTCTCTGAGCCCTTCACCTTCTCCTTTGCACTACTGACATAAGCTTCCCTTTCAGAAAACTCTGAACATTTAAACCAACTTTTAATCCATTCTTCCTAATAGTAACTTTGTTTACTTAATTCATTCACACACTATCATCGCTGCTTTTTCATTTATTTTCCTTGGTTATCTTCATCACTGCGTCTTTCAATTCCTTTTCTCACTTTCCCAGAGAAGTCTTCAAGTCACTCTGCACCAACAATGGTAAATGAAACGTGTGGCTATTTCCATAACACATTCAAGCAGGGGCTCTGACTCGGATGCTGTGCTCCACTAGATCACAGCTGTAATGTGGTTTCCAGGCAAAGGGTCTCATTAGATGCTTCAAAATTGGATTATCTGCTTTTGGCTGGGACTTCCTCTGCTGACACTTATATCACTAATGGCAGTGTTTCTTGCAGTAAATCCTAGGGCTCTCTCCTGTTCTCATATTTTAATTGTGTCAAGTTGCCAAGTGGAATGTGCCTTTAAGTCCTGAAGCCCATGTAAATTGAGGATGAAACAATTTGTTGAAAGCTACATTCAGCCAAACCTGGTCCTATCAAGAACTGAGAAGGTCTCATTTTAGTACCTGTCTATGGACAATTCCCTCTAGAAAGCGGGGCAAAGATTCATTACCTTTCTTACCTTGCACGTCTTGTTCATTCAGTCAAGAGTTTTTGGTTATTACACCAATATCTTGAGGTATTCACCAAAATACATTCTGCAAACCCCAGAAAAGGAATTAAATTGGACAATGTAGTAATTAAAATATAAGTAACAAAAATTACAGCAGAGTACAATTATTCAATTTAAAAGGTGAAATTAGTACTAAATTGAAACTAGTACAGTTATGTGACTTTAATATTTTACTTGCATGAATTTTGTACCAAGAATGGCAAAGCATTTAAATTCCCAACCTTTTTTCAATGTTTTGTTCATTTTAATTTAACATCCATTCATTTTCACACTTGAGATCTTCGAAACTACTCTTATTAATAATTATATATTATTGCGAGAATTTCATTTTTATAAATTACCCGTTGCTGTCCACCACTGCTGTCACAAGCCTGATAAAAAAAAGACACTCAAATGAACATAAAAAAGGAGTTCTCTGTAAACTTCAATTAACCATGATGTCTTATGACAGTCAGCATTTACAAGGTATAATTACACCTTCATATCTGACATTTCTAGACTACAGATAATTTAAGCAACCTCTGATTCAAGGGCTCTGCACTGGCACTAATAATAACATCAATTAGCTTGGCACCATTACAATATAATGAGACTTCACTTAACTGAACCATTAGATGCAGTAAAACTCTTCATTATAGCTGCTAATTTCCCAGCCACCACCAAGTGCAACACTTTGTGAAAGTTGGTGAAAGGAATGCTAGCATTTTACTGAAACAAGCAACAAAGCAGTCTTTAATCAATAAGTAATGATTAAAGTATATTAATGCAATTATTTACTTCTCATTCATTATGTCTGTTGATAAATCAGTACCATCATTTTTGGAATCAAGTGTTGTTACTAAAATGGATTCATTCAATGTCCTTTCCCAAAATTTCAGTCAGTTTCACTGTATCAAGTGTCCATCACTTGTTTACAACTGAAATTGATAGATGATACTATTCCCATGTACTTAATTTCAATTCCATGCTATTTAGTTCTTTGCTTTTTATCTCCTATTCCATTAGTTTACTTCAATACACACATACTATGAAAACAAGTTTGTTCAACACTGATAGAATACAAGTCAACATAGAAAAAAGAATGTTGTTAACATTTTGGGCTGGACTCTGTACTGCATTTCATATCACAAGTACATTATTCATCAATGCAAATGAACAACTGTATTCAGCTCTTCTTCCACCAACAGATTTAATGCACTTCTTATGGAGGAGCAAAATTCTGCAGGTGGGCACAATATGTCTTGAGCTATACTGCTGCCTCAAAACAACAATAAACCTGATTATGATTCTGAAGAATTGTGGCCCTTCATTAATTAAGGGGAATAGTTGCAAACCACAGTCTTTAAAGAGCCAGAGTTCTTCAAACTAAGGTCCCCTGTATGAATCACCATCTTTCTTCATTCACCTCATTTTAGGAAACTTTTCTAAGTGGCAACTGAGTGGCTGGAGCAGGTAACACATATTGCCAAAAATCTTAATGCATTACGCCAGAGAAGATGGCCCTCAATGACAACAAACCTTGCACTCTGCTCTCTTCCCACCACATCTCTTATTTCTTCAGCGGTTGATCGAGGCACAACTGTGCAAGCGGGTGGACGTCAGCCAGTTAGAACAGTGAGAAGAGTTTAAAAGGAGATGGTTATTTCTTCAGCAGTTTGATCAAGACGTGACTGCACAAGCACGTGGACGTCAGCCAGTTAGAACAGTGAGAAGAGTTTAAAAGCAGGAAGAGTTTCAAAGGAGACAGCTTTATGTTGCAGATACATAGGACCCTGCTTGGACACCACTTGGTGTATTGTGTTCAGTTCTGGTCAGCTCATTACAGGAAGGATGTGGAAACTATAGAAAGGGTGCAGAAGAGATTTACAAGGATGTGGCCTGGATTGGGGAGCGTGCCTTATGAGAATAGGTTAAGTGAACTCGGCCTTTTCTCCTTCGAGCGATGGAGAATGAGAAGTGACCTGATAGAGGTGTATAAGATGATGAGAGGCATTGATCGTGTGGATAGTCAGAGGCTTTTTCCCAGGGCTGAAATGGCTAGCATGGTAGGGCACAGTTTTAAAGTGCTTGGAAGAAGATACAGAGGAGATATCAGGAGTAAGTTTTTTTATGCAGAGAGTGGTGAGTGCGTGGAATAGGCTGCCGACCACAGTGGTGGAGGTGGATACGATAGTGTCCTTTGAGAGACTCCTGGATAGGTACATTGAGCTTAGAAAAATAGAGGGTTATGGGTAACTCTAGGTAATTTACAGGTAAGGACATGTACATCACAGCATTGTGGCCAAAGAGCCTGTATTGTGCTGGAGGTTTTCTATGCTTCTATGTTTCTATCCCACCCATGTTGTATGGAAAGAAGTTGACTTACTTGTGAAGTGGAGAGCATTGGACAATCGAAAGGCTTTTAGACCTTTCTTTGGTGGTTCAACTAGGGCTCAGACTGGAGCAAGGCCTCATGTTCTGCTTCCACACCATCTCCAATGCCATTTACTTTGTACTGCAATAAGCAAGAACAATGTCAATGGTGCATTTAATAAGCTGATGCCTCCAGACACCTGCAGTAAAAATGTACCAGGCATGCTAAGTGCAGAAAAGGAGTAATTTGATCTTGCCATTACTATTCAGTTCTAACACTATTGTACAGTACATAAAAACTGTGAAGTGGAATAGAATTACTAACTCTGAGACACAAGGGATTCTGAAGTTGCTGGAAAACTTGAGCAACACACACAGAATGTGGGAGGAACTCAGCAAATCTGGCAGCGTCTATCAAGAAGAATAAACAGTTGACGTTTTGGCTGAGACCCTTCATCAGGACTAGAAAGGAAGGTGCCAGAAGACAGAATAAGAAGGTTGGGGGAGGGGAACCTGGCTTTGCCTATCACCTGTCATCTTGAACTCCTACTTGCAAAATATTGTTTTAACTTAACCGCAATTTCCATTTTTGTTTCTCCAACACTTAGCCTAGCTACCCTCTTTCTTTCTAAATATCAATCTATCCAGATTTCTATTCTATTGTAACTTCTTCTTCCCCCAAATTTTTCATCTTTCTCTCATACTCACTACACTTGCTTCATTGAACTTATATTAGGACCAATTGACCTATCATTATAAAATCCAAAGCATAATGTCAAAGTAACCATCCATTGTACATTCTCTCCAAAATCAGTACTCTTCAATTTAGCATAGATTTATTTCAGGGGTATATAACTACATTTCCTTTTAAGTGAAAGAAAAAGTAAATGAAAACACCTTCACTGCATTGAAAATTTCATTCAAGGAATTAAGTCAATATCAACCTTAAATAACTCTATGGACTTTGTCTATATTTCTCACTGCCTCTCTAAAGCAACCAGCATAATCAAGTCCCCACCCACCCCAGACCTTCTCTCTTCTCCCCTATCCCATAGCGCAAAAGATACAAAAGCCTGAAAGCACACACAACAACACTCAAAGACAACTCCTACCTGCTGTTAAATGGTTCCATAGTATGATAAAATGGACTCTTGACTCTTTACTTCATTATGATATCGCAATTTATTGTCTTCCTGCATTGCACTTTCTCAATAGCTATCGCACTTTATTGGGTATTCTGTTACTATTTTACCTTGTATTAGTAGTAGTGTGATCAATCAAGGTGAGTATGATGTTTTCCTTGGGAGTTGTCTATTGCTAGGTCCTCAGGTGACTATAGAGGCTAACCGGGAATCTGCATATTCTATCGCAGTGTGGACAAGAGGAAGTAGTGGCTGTGGTTAGCATTTGGGTCTCTCTTTAGTGTTCTCTGCAAACACAGCAGAGATCTTTCTCAGGTAGCCAAGCTTCCTCTTGAACAGATTTCTTCCCGATGTATCTATAGATTTTAGACGTAATGTTGAATTTCTTCAGGTTAATTTAAATGTTATCTTTGAGGTGTTTCCTTTGCCCACTAGAGATTCACTGACCTCCCTTCAACTGAGAGTAAAGTCTCTGAGGAAATGTGAGTTAGGCATGCAGATGAAATGACCTATTCATTGGAGTTGGTATGGCTTTATCATGGTTGAGATGCTCTTCATATTGGCCTCCCCCCGTACACTGGTCTTAGTGCATTTGTCCTTCTAGCTGATCCACAAAATCTTTCATAAGGGTCTTTGGTGGTATTGTTCCAGGGCTTTCAGGTGTCTACAGTAGGCGGCCCATGATTCAGTTCTAAGTAGGAAGGATGACTTCTCAATAGAACAAAAGTTTTGTCTGAATCTGTAGGTCACAGTATTCAAAAGCTCTTTTCTATAATTTTGCATTGGATCCACCAGCACTATTCAGGCGGTACTTGATCTCTGAGTCAATATCTGCATTTGAGGAGAGAATGCAACCAAGGTAGAGAAAATGGTCTACATTTTCAAGGCAATGTCTTGAACTTTAATAGAGGGCTGGATAAATGGATGATTGAGAGATTACCGATTTAGGAACAGTATCTCTTTTATATTCAAGACAAGATCCAGGGCTCTATATTCCCTGGCAAAGGCATTCAGGATACATTGGAGATCTTCAGAGCATGCTGTGACGGCATTGTCATCCACATACTGGAACTCCATGCTAATGGTGGAGCTGACCTTGTTCTTGGCCTTGAACCAGTTGCGGATGAAAATACCTGTTGTCCATTCTGTACACAATTGAGATTCCTTGTGATAGATCTTGGCCAATGAGGTGAAGGACGACAGCAATAAAGATGGCAAATAGGGTGGGTGCAATGATGCAGCCTTGTTTGACTCCTGTGTTGACAGTGAAGGGTTCTGATTCCGCACCACTATTATTGAGTACTGTGACTGACATGCTATCATACTGTAACCTCAGTATTCATAAGTACTTGTCAGAGTGGCAATGTCTTCACAGTGTACATTAGAGAGCTTGGTGGTCTTCTATATCAAAAGCCTTTGTCAATTCTATGAAAGCCAAGTACAAGGGCTACCTTTGTTCATAGCACTTTTCCTATAATTGGCATGCTGTTAAGATCATGTCTGTGGGAGGTCTGGATGGGCAGACAACCACATTGCGATTCAGGGAGTACTTCTTCAGACAATATTTGGCAAAGATATGTGCAAGCACTTTGCCTGCTGTTGACAGGAGGGAGATGCCCTTGGTAATTGCCACTATCTGCCTTGTCTCTATTCGTGAATATGGTCACGATTAGAGGATCCCTGAGCTCTGAGGGCAGTTGTTGCTTTTTCAGGATCTTCGGGAGCAGTGTGTGTATGCGATGCTCCAAGTTCCTTGAGCTGTTCTTCTGGGATCTCATCTGGCCCGGTGGCTTTGTTGTTTTTTAGGCTTCTGATACCAACATGGACCTCTTTAATGCTGGGACATTCCCCAATGTCTTCTCTCAAAGGACTCTGGAGAATTTGGTTCCTCTAATTTGGCAGTGCTGCTGTGATTAAGAAGGTCTTAAAGTGCTCTCTCCATCAATCGTTGGTATCCTTCTGATCCTTTAACAAGTTCTTCCCATCCTTTGAAAGCAGGGGTTTAATCCACAGTAACCTGGGCCATAGACTGCCTTGGTGTCACTGAAGAAGCCTCCTTTGACACAAGAGGTTTTATATTGTTCTACCTCGATGCTCGATGTAATAATTTGATCTGTGTGGACAGTATACAAGACAAGCTTTTCACTTTACCTTCATACATGCGACAATAATAAGTCAACTCAAATTCCCATACCAACAGAGATCACATTAAAAAGTAATATAGGACCTCAAATCCAAACTAAATTTATAAAAAAGTGTATCTGAGACAGAAGACAAGGATAGTTCATGGCCAGTCTCCTCTGGGAAGAAAGTAGAACAGTTTAGTTAATTACAAATGCCAAAATCTCTGGTGCTGCAGTTAAACCTCCTGAACACATAGGTTAATAGATTTTTGAGAAAGAAGACTCAATTCTATTAATTTAGAACTACTACCTGAAGTTTTAAAGCTTAAATCAAAAATAATAGGATTGGAAAAAATGCGGGTTAGAAAACAATATCCTAAATCTAATAGAATTCAAATGTCCACAAAGGTGTAATCTCACTTTTCAAAAATTGCCGGAAGGTTCTTGATATTGCACAAGGCTGGGAGGAGAAATTAAGATGGATAAAAAAAGCTGGGTAATACATTCTTCATATTTTTCATCACATTTACAGGAGAAAAGGAAAAAGCCGGACAAGGTTAAGAAACTCTCAGTTTCAATTTTGTAAATGACTTCTTCTAACTCAGGGAATAGAGAGCTGATACCCAAATAATGACTCAAAGAAGCTCACTGGTGGTGCAGCAGTGGTGGCGTTCATCACCACCAACAATGAGACGGCCTACAGAGAGGAGATTGAAGAGCTCAAGGCCTGGTGCCGGGCAAATGTCCTCTTCCTAATTGACAACAAGACAAGGTTATTGGCCTCAGAAGAACTTACACCCCTCTTTATATCAGCAGTATAGCAGTGGAAACTGTGAGCTTTTTCAAACTCCTGGGAGTGCACATTTCGCACAATTTCTCACGATCCCAGAATACATTCTGCACAATCAGGAAAGTTCACCAACATCTCTACTTTCTGCACTGGACAGGAAGATTCTACAACCAGCGTATACACAGAAAGGTGCCGGAGAATGGCCAGGAACATCATGAAGGATCCCACCTACTCTGCTCTTGGACTGTTTGTCCCAGTCCCATCTGAGAGGAGGCTATGTACATCCATGTTAGGACCACGAGACTCCAAAACAGTTACTTTTCCCAAGTGATACTGCTGATCAACACCTTCAGCCACTAACACACCCCTCCACACCATCAACCACCACTACTTTTTCATTTCATGTCAGTCACCTTATGTACAAACACACCTGTGCTTAGCATCACTTTATGGCTATTCAATCAATCTATGTATATAAGCTATTTATTTCTTGTGTTTATTATTATTATATTTTTATCTTATTTTGGTTTTTTTGTACTGCATCAGATCCAGAGTAACAATTATTTCATTCTCTTTTACACTTGTGTATTGGAAATGACGGTAAACAGTCTTGAATCTTGAAACTTAATGTGCCAGCAATACATTATTCTCTTCCACACAATACATAGTTCCCTTCTACGTGACTTTATCCTTGATGTCACATCTCTCCATGTCATTATTTAATTAAAAGAACACAAGCATAAAGTCACCATATACATATAAGTTTAACTTTTTTGTTAAGAAAACTAACTACAAAAAACACATTTAAAATATTTGATAAAGAAGCACACTGTTATAATGAACAAACGCATGTGCAGTTTCAACTAAAGGTATTGAACTTGAACTTTTTTGTCCAGCACAAGGTGAGGTACGAGTGACAGTGAATGACTCAGAGAACTGTTGTTCCTCGAGTACTTCTCTGAGACAAGATATATAATATCAGCTGATTCCTTTCATATGTTGATTCGAAAGTCAGGAGCTGACACAGAAAGCAAGTGGGTGCAATCTAAGTAAAAGTATGACTTATTCCTGCCTTATTACGGTTTTAGGATATCCCATACTATAATAGCCAACAAAGTCCTTCTGATGGCAGATATACATGTAGGTTGGAAATGAAGCACCCAATTTTCTCACAGCCTGCTCCGACAAACTTCAATGTGTTACTAATAAGGTGTTCTGTTCTTTTTGTGATATTGATTGAGGGATAAAGACTGGCCAGAACTGACGGAATTATACCTTTGCTTCTTTTATACATGTGTTTTAGCAGCTTTTATGTCCAGCTAAGGAACAATTAACTGCACCTGAAACATAGCTCTCTCACTGTATCGAAATTATTAACCCTGCAAAATCTTATTCACTGCCGCAGATTATCAGTTAATACAGTGGATTCCGGTTAATTAGGACACTTCAGGATCAGTAGAGTTTGGTCCAATTAAGCAACTGCCCCAAATAGCCAAAATTTCATAGAAATAGTTAAAAAGGTATAAAAAAAGACAAACTACCATTTAACTGAGTAATAAATTATTTGTTTAAATGAAACATGGAACAAATTAGAATACTACCTTAATTTATCCATCACATCCGACGACGACAGGGAACCTGTGCAGGAGAGTGGAAGAGTTTCCACTCTCTTGACTTTGGATAGGACAAGCACAATGGAATGAGTAGGTATCACGACTGGGGCCTTCCCTGGTCGCAGCTGATGTCCATGACTTCTTCTGTGTGTCATTATGGACTTTATTTACCTTGTAGCATTGCAGAACCACCTTCCTGATCACGACAGCTCTAATTCACACAGTCCACCAGAGCTGACTTTATATGCTAGGACAGGCATGTCCCTGTTTCACCAGGATATGAGACCTGCTGGCCACCCTCACCTAGTTTAGCCTGCCTGTCAAGGCGGTGCATCAAGCTGTAGCCACTGTCGTATGGCAAGTAGCTACTTTGAGCCACAGGTGAGAGCTGAGGGTCTGATAGAGACAAAAGTTAACATTCAAGAAGATTGGTGAGAGTTTTGAATTCTTTGTAGTTGAAGTAGTGAAATCATTTCTTTTCATTCCCCGCTGTTTCTGGCTTAAACAAGTCTGAATGCTTGAAACTGCAGTGAGCAAAACAAATCAAATTGTCTTTCTACTTATTTCTCACCAACTATCAGTGACAAAAATCACTGCTTTTTGAACATAAACACACGCAACTAATGCTATTTAAAAACTATTCATTCTAAGCACAGCGTAGTGTCTAATTGCAACACAATGCGCACGTGCTTAACTGAGGCAGGAGACTGTTGCAGAACTGGCATCAATCAAGGCTAGTTCTGCAACAGTCTCCTGCCTCAGTTAAGCTGCATATTGTCCCAAATAAACAAAGGGAATCCAGGCTATTTTCTTAATTTGCTCTTTAAGAGTAATTACAAATGAGCAGCTGCCCTGATTAACTGATGGACCAATTCACTGGATCGACTATGTTTCCTTCTGTTTTATTGCTCTTTGCTTGTCCATTTAGTGGTGAGGAGCCTCAGTTCCAGAAATGAACATTTGAAATTTAGTTGCACTCTGCTAATACCTTTCTGGAATGGACACGAGAAAAAGATTTTTCATGCAGGTGATTATGAAACAGTATGTAACTGCACGCCAGTCTGACAATAATTTTGCAGGTACATATAGTCATAAATGGTCTTGGTGTTGGAGAGCAGGGTGCTAGACACTCAGCTGAGGTCACAAATCTGCAGGTGCTGGAAATCTGAGCAATGCATTCAAAATGCTGGAGGTAGCATCTGGAGCAGCAAAGCAGGTAGCATCTAGAAAAAGAGTACAGTCCAAAGTTTTGGGCAAAACCTTTTGACAGAGGAAGCGATCCCTTCAGAAACTGGGGTGGGAGGTGGGGGAAGGATGCAAAGATATTGTTTAGTGGTGGAATCCCATTGGAGATGGAGGAAGCTATGGAGGATGATGTGGAGTCTCATGGGATGGTAGGTAAGGACAAGAGGAACTCTATCCTCTGTTAAGGCTGCAGAAAGTTGTAGACATTCAGGGGATGGAGGAGATACAGGTGAGAGGAAGGGAAACCCCATTCTTTGAAGGAGGAGGACATCTCTGATGTTTGGAAAAGATGCACCCTGAGAACAGATGCAACGGAGGCGAAGGAACTGATAGGTAGTCTGCAACCTGATGGCATGAATATTGATTTCTCCTTCCAGTCAAGTTATTCTTTTACCCTCTTGTATGACCTGGAGTCTCGAAGGTGCAGGAATCGTTGTGGTGGGGGTAGATGGGCCGAATCGAGGTGGTGTGGCCAGGGCCTGAGAGCTGGATACAAACCAAAGTTTGGCCATTGCTGGGGCAGACTCGGAGCTGATTCTAAGTGGCAGAACCAATGCAAAGTGAGCTGAGGTGAGACAGAGTCAAAGAAGCAGGGTCTGGGCCCAAAAGCAAGGACAAGCTGAGATTTGACTGATTAAAGCACTGGGCCTGATTGGAAAGGTCAAGTTTTTGGGCCGGAGCTGAGAGATGGGCCGGTGTTCAGCTCACTGCTCGCTGAGCTTTACTCATCCCTGCACTGAACTGAGCCTGCGGCCTGAAGCTTAACAGGCTCTTGGATCAGCCGTGACTGATTTGTGGCTGCGGACTCACTTCTGTAGACTTCAGTTCCGAATATTATTGATTGCACGATTTGTTCTTCGTGTTGCACACTGGGTGTTTAACGGTCTTTTTTTTAATGGGTTCTGTTGGGTTTCTTTGCTTTGTGGCTGCCTGTAAGGAGATGAATTGATAGTGTACATACTTTGATAATAAATGTGCTTTGAACGTTTGAACTCTGATGATATAAGTTAAGTGACAGAGTGGATAGAATGAATGCTTTTGATTCTATTGCAGTGGTTCCCTTTAATGAAGGCCCTCCTTGTTCGTACTGAATAAAATATGCACCTCCTCCATAGATGCCCAGAGGTGTCTGATACATCATGAGCCAATGCTTTCAAGTACTTTGGAACTGCCTGCAGCTTTCCATCTGGGGACAATGGAGAGCTGGAGAAAGTTTTATTTATTTTTACTTGAGAACATTCTGACTAAATTTCTTCAGTGTTATTGAACCTAATGGATCCCCTCCAGCATTTGGTTATGCACTGAATGTTGGGAGCCATTCTTCTAATGGGCTTCATTTAAGGAGATTGCTGACTGAAGCTACTAAATAAAGCCTGCAGATGAATCCAGTGTACCTGTCCCAGTGATGACAAGTATGATATATACCTTCATAAGTTGCAAGTCATTTTCTTTTGACCCATTATGAGTATTTATGGGTGCCTGTACCACAGAGAAGGGAAACAGATCAGAGAACACCTAACTAATCATAGCTAGACTTCAGCATGTGAGATTTCATGGGAAGTCAGAACTAAAATTGCTGATAGGGGAAAAATCCTGTTGCTTCTAACAAAAGGAATCTTTAAGAGAAAACCCAACTAGTAAACTAATGTAACATTTTGTAAGTTGAATTGAGCAATTGTCCATCATTGTGTAATTTCATTATTAAGATGACATAATTGCTGGAAGTGTTTGCATCTATGATCTATAGATGGGCAGTGTGAAATAAGGGGGTCGCAGGAATTGCAAGGCCTTAGAAATTCAGAATATCATAGAGTACAAGGGAAATTGAAGCTGCTGGCTTTTAGCAAATTGAGGACAACTGCCATCCTGTTCTACATTTGTTTGGTTGTGGGTTGATCACGCTGCACGGTGAGGGTATTGTTTGAAAGGAAGAGATTAAATGTTGCTTTTATTCACTTGGGCGTAAAAGAATGGAACATTAGATAGATCCTGGAATCAGCTTACTCATATTAGAGAATCAAGAAATAAGCTGTACAGTCTTGGGGTAGGGGATTAGGGCTATGATGGCACTGGTGGGTTGCACATCTTTGGAGTTCTCTTTAGCAGAAGGCTTAAGTTACTTAAGTTTTCAGGACAGAGCTTCTTGGCCATTAAGGGAATGAACAGATTATAGGTATCAAGTGGGAAAGTGGATCTGGGGGACATAATCTCATTAAATGACAGAACTTACTTACGGACAAGTCCTGATTCTTTATCTTCCATCATGTTTCCAAAATCTCATACATAGTAAAAGATCAGCTTGAAGGTGATTCTTGGAAATATCGTTTAGTAAATGTGACAGATGCAATTCCTTTGTGAAATCAGGCATAACTAAAAGACTAATCAGCGTGAAGAAAGCTCTATTTCTTAATATAAAGCAACACACACAAAATGCTGGAGGAACTCAGCAGGTCGGCAACACCTAGGAAACTGAATGAACAATTGACACTTCGGGCTGAGATCCTTCCTCAGGACTGAAAATGAAGGGGGAAGATGCCAGAATAAAAACGATAAGGGAGGGGAAGAAGGCTAGCTAGAAGGTGATAAGTGAGGCCAGGTGGATGGGTAAGGTAAAGGTAATGGAGAAGAAAGAATCTGATAGGAGATGGGGATGATTGATAGGAGAAAGAGAAGGAGAAGGGGACCTGAAGAAAGTGAGGAGAGATAATACACACAAAATGTTGGAGGACCTCAGCAGGCCAGGCAGCATCTATGCAAAAGAGTCATTTAGGGCCGAGGTCCTTGGTCAGGACAGGAAAAAAAGATGAGAAGTCCAAGCAAGAATGTGGATGGAGGGGAGGAAGAAATACAAGGTGGTAGGTGATAGGTGAAACCGGGAGAGGGGAGGGGTGTAGTAAAGAGCTGGGAAGTCGATTGGGGAAAGAGTTAAAGAGCTGTAAAAGGGGGGGATCTGATAGAAGAGGACCATGGAAGAAAGGGAAGGGAGACGAGCACCAGAGGGAGATAATTGGCAGGTAAGGAGATAAGTTGAGAGAGGGAAATGGGAATGGGGAAAAATGAAGGTGGAGAGCAATTACCGGAAGTTTGAGAAATCTATGTTCATGCCATTGGGTTGGAAGCTACCCAGACAGAATATAAGGTGTTGCTCCTCCAACCTGAGTGAAGCTTCATCGCGGCCGTAGGGGAGGTCGTGGACTGACATGTCGGAATGGGAATGGGATATAGAATTGAAATGGGTGGCCACCGGGAGACCCTGCTTTTTTCTGGCAGTTAGTGCTCAGCGAAGCAGTTTCCCAATCTATGCATTCCCGGTTTCACCGACATACTGGAAGCCACACCACGAGCACCAAACACAGTAAGTGACCCCAACAGATTCACAAGTGAAGTGTCGCCTCACCTGGAAGGCCTGTTTGAGGCCCTGAAAGGCCGTGAGGGTGGAGATATAGGGGCAGATGTAGCATTTGTTCTGCTTGCAAGAATAAGAGCCAGGAGGGAGATCATTAGGAAGGGACAAATGGAAAAGGGAGTCACATAAGGAATGCCCCCCATGAGAAGTGTAAAGTGGGGGGCAGGGTAAGATGTGCTTGGCCATCAACACTGCCTTCTACCCATTTCTTTTCCATTTTGTGCACGTCTGCCCACACTCCATTCACCCACCACCCCACCAGAAATAGAGCCTCTCTTGTCCTCACCTACCACCTTACCAGCCTCCACGTTCAGCACATAATTCTCTGTAACTTCCACCATCTCCAACACGATCCCACCACCAAGCACATCTTTCCATCCCCCTCGACTTCTGGTAATTGCTCCCTCCCTCCTGCACTATTCCCCATACCCATTTCCCTCTCTCACTCTGTCTCCTTACCTGCCCATCACCTCCTTCTGGTCATCTGTCCTCTCCAATCAGATTTCCCCTTCTCCAGCCCTTTGTCTGCTTCACCAGTCAACTTCCCAGCTCTTTAATTCACCCCTTCCCCCGTCCTGGTTTCGCCTATCATTACTACCTTGTAATTCTTCTTCCCCTTCCCCCACCTTCTTAATCTGATTTCTCATCTCTTTTCTCCAGTCCTGCTGTAGGGTCGTAACCCAAAACATTGACTGTTTACTCTGTTCCATAGCTGAGTTCCTCCAGCGTTCTGTGTATGTGATGCACCATCAATAACTCTCCGAGACGTGAGGCGAGATATCAGCTTTTATTGACTGGAAGAAAGAACAAGCAGCAATTGATCACCATGCTACATCCTGGAGACTGAGAGACAGGGCCTCAGGCCTCAATCGCCTTCATACCGGGGTCTGTGGGAGGAGCCACGGTCAGTGGGAGGAGCCACAGGAGCAGTCAGCAGGGGGGGGGGCGTGTCCAGACAGGTATATATGTTGGTTTCACCACAGAATGTTACTCTGATTACAGCCCCAAAAGTTGTCCCAATGATCCAGAAATCTGAATCCCTGCCCCTTGCTCCAATCCCTCAGTCATGCATTTATCCTCCACCTCATCCTATTCCTATACTCACTGTTGCATGTCACAGGCAGTAATCCTGAGATTACTACCTTTGCGGTCCTGCTTCTCAACTTCCTTCCTAACTCACTGTAGTCTTTTTTCAGGACGTCTTCCCTTTTCCTATTTATGTCATTGGTACCAATATGTACCATGACCTCTGGCTGTTCTCCCTCCCACTGCAGGATATCTTGGATTCAATCTGAAACATCCTGGACCCATTTAGCCCATCCAGTTGACTATTCAGTTTTAAGAACCTGGCTGGAACCTGGCCATCTCTGAAACTTGGCTAAAGGATGGCTGCCATTGGGAGCTGAATGTCCAAGGATATGCAGTGTATCGGAAAGTAGGCAGAGGGGGTGGTGTGGCCCTCTGTATAAGAAATAATATTAAATCATTAGAAAGGGATGGCATAGAATCGGAAGGTGTAGAGACATTTTGGGGTGAGTTAAGAAATAGCATTTGGTTTCAATTTCGTAAGTTTTTTACTCTGAAAAACTCTGTTCTTGATAGCCCTATCTTACTTAACTTCTTTTTTAAACCTTCTTTGACAGATCAAGCTTTTAGCATATGGAAAAGGAAAGGTATAATATGTTTTCGTGATCTTTTTTCTGAAGGTAGTTTGATGTCTTTTGACCAACTTTCCAACAAATTTAAGTTACCTAAATCTAATTTTTTTAGATATTTACCAATCAGAAATTTTTTATATAAAGTTCTACCATCCTTTCCCAATTCAACTTTGATAGATTTTTCAGACATGATTTTTACCTTGAATCCTTGTCAGAAGGGATTAGTGGCTCTTATTTATAATATGATTATGAAGATACAACCAGAAATATCAGGTAGAATTAAACAAGAGTGGGAAAAAGAACTTCAATATAATATATCAACAGAAAAATGGGAAAAAATTTTACAAATGGTTAATTCTTCTTCTATATGTGCTAAACATGCTTTAATACAATTTAAGGTTGTACATAGAGCTCATATGTCTGAAGATAAGCTTGCTCGATTCTATTCTCATATTAACCCTCAATGTGACAGATGTCATTCAGATGTGGCCTCATTGACCCACATGCTTTGGTCATGTCCCACCTTACATAACTATTGGAAGGACATATTTGCTACCATTTCCTCAATTTGGAATATTGATTTACAACCTCATTTTATTACTGCAATTTTTGGTATACCAAATGAGGATGGTAATCGACTTTCTCCTTCAATTAGACGAATGATCGCCTTTGTAACATTAATGGCCAGAAGGTCTATATTACAAAATTGGAAAGAAGTAAATCCTCCTACCACGTTTCAGTGGTTCTCACAAACAATTTCTTATCTGAGCTTAGAAAAAATTAGAAGTACTATTTTTGATTCATCAATTAAATTTGAAGAAACTTGGAGACCGTTCATTCGACACTTTCATATGAATTAATTTGGCCTCTTCCAGACCTCTTCTCTTTTTATTCTTGTTCTGGTATGGAGTTCCGGAGTTTTTGACACTATCATATGCATATAAACTGTTATTATTGCCCATGTTAGTTTAGTTTAGGTTTATTTTTTTTTCCAATATATATTTTTCTTGTATTTTTATATATTTTTTTTCTTTTGATGATTATTCTTACTCTTTTTCATGTATAATTAATATAGGTTTGATTGATTAATGTACTATTTTTTGCTGATATTTTAATAAGATATTGTTATCTTATTACTAATTCAACTTCAAGTCTAGTGCACTTATAACCTATTTAATATTATGTTATGTTTTTTTATATATGAAATTTAATAAAAAGATTGAAAAAGAAAAGAAAGAAAAGAAGAAATAGCAAGGGTAAAAGGATCCTAATGGCAGTTGTATGCAGGCCTCCAAACAGCAGCTGGGATGTGGATTACAAATTACAGCAGGAGATAGAAAAGGCATGTCAGAAGGGCAATGTCATGATAATTGTTGGAGATTTTAATATGAAAGTGATTGAGAAAACCAAGTCAGTACTGGACCTCAAGAGAGAGGATTTGTAGAATGTCTAAGGGATGGCTTTTTAGAACAGCTTGTTGATGAGCCCACTAGGGGATCAGTTGTGATGGATTGGGTGTTGTACAATGATCCGGAGGTGATAAGAGAGCTTAAGGTTAAGGAACCCTTAGGGAACAGTGATCACAATATGATCGAGTTCACTTTGAAATTTAAGAAGGAGTAACTATATTCCAATGTGTCACTATTTCAGTGGAATAAAGGAAATTACAATGGCATGAGAGGGAATCTGGCCAAAGTTGACTGGAAAGAGACACTAACAGGAAGGACAGCAGAGCAGCAATGGCTGGAATTTCTGCAAAAAATGAGGGAAGTGCAAGACGGATATATATTCCAAATAGGAAGAAATTTCTGAAGGGAAGAAGGACGCCACTGTGGCTGGCAAGTGAAGGCAAAGCCAAAGTAAAAGCAAAAGAGAAGGCATACAAGGAAGCCAGAGCTACTGGGAAGACAGAGGATTGGGAAGCTTTTAAAACTTGCAGAAGGAAAGTAAGAAGGTTATTAGGAAGGAAAAGATGAAATTATGAAAAGAAGCTGTCAATTAATATCAAAGGACATAGTAAAAGTTTTTTGAAGTATATAAAGAGTAAAAGAGAGTTGAGGGTAGATATTGGACCAATACAAAATGATGCTGGAGATATTGTAATGAGAGACGCAGAGATGGCAGAGGAACTGAATGCATATTTTGCATCTGTCCGCACAGTGGAAGACAAACTGGACATTCAAGAGTGGCAGGGAAGTGAAGTACATCCAGTGAAAATTACAACTGAGAAAGTGCTCAGTAATCTTAATGGTTTGAGGGTGGATATATCTCCTGGATCTGATGGAATGCACCCTTGGTTTCTGAAAGAAGTAGTTGGAGAGACTGCAGAGGCATTAATAATGATCTTTCAAGAATCGATAGATTCTGGTATTGTACCGGATGACTGGAAAATTACAAACGGTACTCTGCTATTTAAGAAGGGTGGGAGGCAGCAGAAAGGAAACTATAGACCTGTTAGCCTGACATCAGTGGTTGGGAAGTTGTTGGAATCAATTGTTAGGGATGAGATTATGGAATACCTGGAGGCACATGACAAGATAGGCCAAAGCCAGCATGGTTTCCTGAAAGGAAAATCCTGCCTGACTAACCTACTGCAATTTTTTGAGGAAATTACAAGCAGGGTAGACAAAAGAAATGGAGTAGATTTGGTGTACTTTGAAGGCCTTTGACAAGGAGCTACACATGAAACTGCTTAACAAGGTAAGAGTCCATGGAATTACAGGGGAGTTACTAGCATGGGTGAAGCATTGGCTGATCGGCAGAAAACAAAGAGTGGGAATAAAGGGATCCCATTCTGGCTGGCTGCCGGTTACCAGTGGATTTCCACAGGGGTCGGTGTTGGGACTGCTGCTTTTTACGATGTATGTCAATGATTTGAACTATGGGATTAATGGATTTCTGGCTAAATTTGTTGGTGATACAAAGATAGGTGGAGGAGTGGGTAGTGTTGAGCAAACAGAGAGCCTGCAGAGAGACTTAGATAGTTTAGGGGACTGGGCAAAGAAGTGGCAAATTAAATACAATGTTGGAAAGTGTATGGTCATGCACTTTGATGGAAGAAATAAACAGGCAGACTATTATTTAGATGGGGAGAGAATACAAAGTGCAGAGGTGTAAAGGGACTTGGGAGTCCTTGTGCAGGATACCCTAAAGGTTAATCTCCAGGTTCAGTCAGTTGTGAAGAAGGTGAATGCAATGTTGGCATTCATTTCTAGAGGTGCAGAATATTAAAGCAGGAATAAGGCACTTGTGAGACCACATGGAGTATTGTGTGCAGTTCTGGGCTCCTTATTTTAGAAAGGATACACTGACAATGGAGAGGATTTAGAGAAGATTCATGAGAATGATTCCAAGAATGAAAGAGTTACCATATGAGGAATGTTCTGGCAGCTCTTGGGCTGTATTCCCTGAAGTTCAGGAGAATGAGGGGGGATCTCATAGAAACATTCCGAATGTTAAAAGGCCTGAACAGATTAGATATGGCAAAGTTATTTCCCATTGTAGGGGAGTCCAGGACAAGAGGGCACAACTTCAGGATTGAAGGACATCCATTTAGAACAGGGATGAGGAGAAATTACTTTAGTCAGCAGGTGGTAAATCTGTGGAATTTTTTGCTATGAGCAGCTGTGGAGATGAGGTCATTTGTGGATTTAAGGCAGAGATAGATAGGTTCTTGATTACCCAGGGCATCAAAGGGTATGGGGTGAAGGCAGGAGAGTGGGGATGACTAGAAGAATTGGATCAGCCCATGATTAAATGGCAAAGCAGACTCGATGCGTCAAATGGCCTACTTCTGCTCCTATACCTTATGGTCTTATGGTCTAAATCTCTTTCAGGCATAATATAAAATTCTATCACATTATGATAATTTTTGTCATTTTTCCATCAAATTCCAAATGCCGTATGCTTACAGACTTTACCTATAGATACCACTCTGCAAACATGGACCTGCTATAACCTGTATCTTATTCATGTTAAGATTGTAAATAATGTTCCGGGACTGGTCCCAAAAATATCTCAATATTGCCTGCCAGTCTCTACATGAACTATTTCCTCCTTCTCTGTATTTTCTATAGATTAAGCAATCCTCAGTTTATGTTAGCACATTACTTCCTAATTTAGTACAACATCTTCTATGACACACACTGAAAACCCACATGCACTTCTTCCATTGGTTCTCTCTTAACTACCTCACCTGCTTTTTTCTCAAAACACAGTATTAGATCTGTCCAACATGGTTCCACTTCAAATCATATTGCCTTTGCCTTGTCATAGTTTGTCATTTTGCTATGTCTTTGATAGTAGATTGTAGCATTTTCAAGGTTCTATGATATAAATATATTTCAACAGTCCTGGTAATTTTATTTGGAATAATTATTCCTCAGATTTGTCAGACTTCCTTCTGAAATATTTTCTAAATTTTCAGAGTACAGGAGTATAGAGTATGTATTTATCTTATAGGCAGCCAACTTCAAATCTCATCATTGAACCATATAATGCTGAATTCAGTACAGGGATTACTTGTGGGTTTAGAAAAGAAGAAAATAATAGAAGCTGGTGAATTACTAGAAAACCCAAATGATTCATTAACTTTCTCCAGGGAAAGGAACCTGGTTTGACAAGTCTTATCTACATTGCGTACCTGACATTGAATGCCCTCTGAGGTTTAAAATTCAAAGTAAACTTTTATCAAAGAAGATATATGTCACCATATACAATACTACCCTGAGATTCATTTTGTACTGGCGCTCACAGTAACTACAAAGAAACACAATGGAATCGATGGAAACTGCACATAACAAAGATGGGCAAACAACCAATTGCAGAAGATAACAAACTATACAAATACAAAAAGAGACAACAATAATAACAATAACAAATAAATAAGCAATAAATATTGAGGACCATGAGTTGTAGAGTCCTTGAAAGTGAGTTCACAGGTTGTGGAACTAGGTTAGTGTAGAAAGTGGCTATCAAGAGGCCTTTTAAAAAGTAAACCTTTGCTTCTCATTCATTTCCATTCCATTTCTGAGCCAATTTACTTCAGAGACAATTAATTACTGATCTAGTTTTACCTTCAGTTTATGACTTAACACTACATATATTTTAACAATGTCCCTATTTAGCAGAACTTCTGTGTAAAATAAAATTACAGGTGATTTATTTTACACTCGGGAAGATGTCTTTCCTCACACTATAAAGTATTGCAGTGGCAAACTCAGACTGCACTGATCTAGTGAGTTGTGACCAGTTCATTTTAAACTTAACCTGACATGATCTCTAAAGATTTATGTATACAATTCTGGCAAGTTATCCTAGTTCTGTGTTATCTTTAATTGCAGTTCCATATTGCCCAGCCAATTAAAATGATGTATGTACAGTTAGATGCCAAACTCATATTCACTTTAACTTTGTTCCAAAGTTTTTGCCTCTACATATTACCTTGGGTTTATCTGCATTAAATTTAATTTGTCAATGCGAATGATGCATAGATCACTAGTGAAGTGTTCAAACTGGTCACACAAAATGAAGCAGGAGTCTGACTAAAATGTTAAAGCAGTGTCCAGTGCTTCAGTGTGGTTTTGGTTTTTTGGTGACTTGGTGCACTGCATCCAAGGAGACAATTCTTGGTCAAACTAGGGACCCTTAAAGACACCCACACATTTCACTCTAGAATTTTTTCCCTCTTTTAAAATGTATATGCACATTTTAAATAAGTGAAAAGATGATTTCTGAACAGTGTTATTAAATTCCAGTTGGGAGCTAATTTAAATGGAATGATTAAGGTTCAGAGTTGTCAATTTTGCTATGCATTGTATTTCCTGATCAGTCCTTTAAAAATGCATCTATTTAAAAAAATGTCAGTTTGCTTTTAAAATGCATACCTATCTCAAATTAAAATTAAGTTATTTAAAACTGAACTTACTTTACCAAATTCATGTGCTGTTTCCCTTGTTCTGTGCTTTTAACTTTTTGTTATTCCGAACTTGATGGATCTTCAAGCTGATATAATATAATATGATATGTTTTAACCTACAATTTGAGAAGGAGAAGGGAAAATCGGATGTGTCAGTATTACAGTTGAACAAAGGGAACTATGGAGCTATGAGGGAGGAGCTGGCCAAAGTTCAATGGAACAATACCCTAGCAGGGAAGACAGTGGAACAACAATTTCTGGGAATAATGCAGAAGGTGCAGGATTGGTTCATTCCAAAGAGGAAGAAAAATCCTAAGGGGAGTAAAGGGCGGCCGTGGCTGATGAGGGAAGTAAAGGGCAGTATAAAAATAAAAGAGAAGAAATATAACATAGCAAAGATGAGTGGGAAACCAGACTGGGAAGCTTTTAAAGAGCAACAGAAGATAACAAAAAAGGAAATACGCCAAGAAAAAATGAGGTACGAAGGTAAACTAGCCAAGAATATAAAGGAGGATAGTAAAAGCTTCTTTAGTTATGTGAATAGCAAAAAAATAGTTAAGACCAAAATTGGACCATTGAAGACAGAAAAGGATGAATTTATTATGGGGAACAAGGAAATGGCAGATGAGTCGAACAAGTAGTTTGGATCTGTCTTCACCAGGAAAGACACAAACAATCTCCCAGATGTAATAGTGGTCAAAGGAACTAGGGTAAAGGATGTACTGAAGGAAATTTATATTAGGCAAGAAACGGTATTGGATAGATTGTTGAGTCTGAAGGCTGATAAGTCCCCGGAACCTGATGGTCTGCATCCCAGGGTACTTAAAGAGGTGGCTCTAGAAATCGTGGATGCATTGGTAATCATTTTCCAATGTTCTATAGATTCAGGAACAGTTCCTGCAAACTGGAGGGTGGCTAATGTTGTCCCATTTTTCAAGAAAGGAGGGAGAGAGGAAACAGGGAATTATAGACCGGTTAGCCTGACATCAGTGGTGGGAAAGATGCTGGAGTTAATTATAAAAGATGAAATTACCACACATTTGGATAGCAGTAGAAGGATCAGTCCAAGTCAGCATGGATTTATGACGGGAAAATCATGCTTGACTAATCTTCTGGAGTTTTTTGAGGATGTAACTATGAAAATGGACAAGGGAGAGCCAGTGGATGTAGTGTACCTGGACTTACAGAAAGCTTTTGATAAAGTCCTACATAGGAGATTAGTGGGAAAAATTAGGGCACATGGTATTGGGGGCAGAGTACTGACATGGATTGAAAATTGGCTGGCTGACAGGAAACAGGGTAGCGATTAACGGGTCCCTTTCGGAATGGCAGGCTGTGACCAGTGGGGTACCGCAAGGTTCGGTGCTGGGACCGCAGCTGTTTACAAAATACATTAATGATTTAGATGAAGGGATTAAAAGTAACATTAGCAAATTTGCTGATGACACAAAGCTGGGTGGCAGTGTGAAATGTCAAGAAGATGTTATGAGAATGCAGGGTGACTTGGACAGGTTGGGTGAGTGGGCAAATGTATGGCAGATGCAGTTTAATGTGAATAAATGTGAGTTTATCCACTTTGGTGGCAAGGACAGGAAGGCAGATTACTATCGAAATGGAGTCAAGTTAGGAAAAGAGGAAGTACAACAAGATCTAGGTGTTCTTGTACATCAGTCAATGAAAGCGAGCATGCAGGTACAGCAGGCAGTGAAGAAAGCTAATGGCGTGCTGGCCTTTATAACAAGAGGAATTTGAGAATAGGAGTACAGAGCTGTACAGGACCCTGGTGAGACCCCACCTGGAGTATTGTGTGCAGTTTTGATCTCCAAATTTGAGGAAGGACATTCTTGCTATTGAGGGAGTGCAGCGTAGGTTCACAAGGTTAATTCCCGGAATGGCAGGACTGTCATATGTTGAAAGATTGGAGCGACTGTGCTTATATACACTGGAATTTAGAAGGATGAGAGGGGATCTGATTGAGACATATAAGATTATTAAGGGATTGGACACGCTGGAGGCAGGAAGCATGTTCCCACTGATGGGTGAGTCCAGAACTAAAGGCCACAGTTTAAGAATAAGGGGTAGGCCATTTAGAACTGAGATGCGGAAAACTTTTTCACCCAGAGAGTGGTGGATATGTGGAATGCTCTGCCCCAGAAGGCAGTGGAGGCCAAGTCTCTGGATGCATTCAAGAGAGAGTTAGATAGAGCTCTTATAGATAGCGGGGTCAAGGGATATGGGGAGAGGGCAGGAACGAGGTACTGATTGTGTATGATCAGTCATGATCACAGTGAATGGAGGTACTGGCTAGATGGGCCAAATGGCCTACTCCTGCACCTATTATCTATTGTCTGACTGTCCTCCTATCCCATCTTAGACTTTTCAATAAATGTCCTCCATGTTAACCCAATATAGTTCAGTATGCTTGTTAAGAGGCCCGGGCATGGGTTGAGTCTGCAATAGGTAGAGAAGGTCATTAAAGTCACTAGCAACCTATCCCCCATAATGTACAACAAACCAACTAATTTGTAATTTAATTCTTCAATATGCTACTAAAGCCTCCTGCTTGTAAAGAACATCAAAGTAAAAACATGGAGTTACTGTGTTTGGAGCTAAATTAAGGCCAATATAGTAAATGTACATTTTATTTTAATGATTGAATTCATTCAGAATATCATAACAGGCGCAAGTGATATGAACTGTTGAGGAAGAAATCTATATAATCTACATATGCAAATAATGTCTTATTAATGCACTTTGCTATGTCAGTAAATCTTCATGTTAGTATAATGACACTGCTCTAAACTTCATAAAAATGATTAAACAGATTGAGTTACTGGGATCTCTGCTTTGCATATTTGATTATTCTAATCCTGTGAGTATAATAAATACAGCTTTCAAGAGAGCCTTCATTTATTCTCTGTGGTTAATGTCAATTTTTACATGGGTGTTGTGGTGATGCCAGATGTTAGAGTATCAGAATCTAAACCACAGAATTCTTAGCCATAGGTTTCATTCCTGGCTCTGCTAAATTCCTTACACTATGGGCAGTTAGCCTAGCAAGGATGATAGGAAACCCTTGTAAACATTTCACTTGTAGGGATTTCATGAACAAAGTGAGTGACATTAGTAGAGATTGCAGAGAGGGATTATGGATCAGAATATAATTGATAAAGTTTGTCAAAATAGATTGTTGAAAAGTTAAATGGAAAGTTCAGAATCAGTTTTATTATCACTCTCATAAGATGTGAAATTTGTTGTTTTGTAGCAGCAATTTTGTGCAAATATATAAAATTGCTATAAATTTAAAAAATAAATAGTACAAAAAAAGAATAATGGCATAGAGCACATTGGTCCAGAAATCTAATAATGGAGGGAAAGAAGCTTTTCCTGAATTATTGAGTGTGGGTCTTTAGGCTCCTGTACCTCCTCCTCAGTGATGTCCTTGATGTGGGAAGCTGGCATTGTTTATACCTGTTACAAACTCTCAATGTATTTGAAGAATTGTTAACTAGAAATCTCAAGACATAAAATTAAATATTAGTAATGCAAGAAAGTGACATTTTTCTGGTCTCCACTAATTCTGTCCTGTGAACAATATATTGCAATTTGTAAATGAATGTCATCTCTTTCATGTAGCCTCTGTAACATGGAAATTGTACTCTAAATGTGCAAAGCTTCTGATGAGATAAGCTGGGGTAAGCAATTTTAAAAAGACAGGGAGAAAATACAATTTAACAGTAAAATAGCTTGAATAGGCTTTAGAAATTAAGTTCTGCTTTCAATACAAAGTTCCAAAGCAAGAGATCCATCTTTTTTGTGGTTGTATTTGCATCAGAGTGTGGATAATGAAATAATGTAGATAAAATAGGGAATCAGGACGGAAAAGAAAATTAAGAGTCTGTCTAATTACTCCTTTTGTGCTGGATTTAGCATGAAAAGCTACTATTACTGAAAGACCATTTCAGGATTTTTATTGATAGAACAGTATATCAAAATCAATCATTTTGAAATAAGAGCAATGAAAATCTTATTTTTTTCATGCATAAAAAACCACAATCTCCCCATGCTTTCATGGCACCTTTGGGTGCTGCACCGAAACCTTCCCCAATTCCTCCTCCTTCTCCACGTCTTCCATCTTGGGAAGTTCTGACCCTGCCAAGTGCAGGGACAAACGGGACCTTCCTCGGTCCGCCGTCCGGGAGTTCAGGTTGTCCACCGCTTGCTGCCACACACTCAGCCACTCCTGAAAGGTGTGCAAGGGAGTCAATAATTTAATTTGCTGTTTCAACATCATATGTTAGATCAGCCCTGCAACCTGTGGGCAGTATGCGATGTGGAACACTCACAAAATGCCCAACTCCGCAGCCCATTCCTGGACTTTGGATCTTAAAAAAAGAGCCCTTTGCTGATTGGATCTCCCTGGGGATCCCATACATGGATAGCAAGTGCCACAAACTTTAAATGTGCTTTCCTGTTCAGCATAACTGCACAGCACTGCCACCAGCACCTTGGAATATGTGTCCACCATTGTAACCCCATATCTTCTCTTGTTCTGTGGCAGCAGACTCCTGAATAATCTACTTCCCTTAGCAGACCCTTCATGCCTTGATGGACCCATTAGTCACAACCTGTGCTTAACCTGCTGGCAGGTCGGGCAGCTTGCAGCTGCTGATCAGGTCACATCAAACATTAATGCCACCCCTCAAGCTTCTACCCGTTCCCTTGCTCTTCCCCCGCCCCCAAGCATGTATGGTCTCCTCAGTGTCTCAAGATGCCTGGGTCTCTAGGTGGTAGACTCTGAATGGGCATTGATGCACCCCCAATAGGAGTGCCCACAGAGGGAAACCCATTGGGGGTGTAGTGGTCATTATCAGGGAGAGCCATGGCCTGCCATGTGGGCAATCTGTTATTTTTGTGTATGAGAAAAGGGTTTGGGAGTTTGATGCTATTGTCACTGTTCTTTTCTGTGAGGAAAGGGTTAGGGACTCGATGCTATTGTCACTGTTTACTGTGACAGAGGGAATTGGGGCTCGATGATATTGTCACTGTTTCCTGTGACAGAGGGAACTGGGGGCTCGATGATATTGTCACTGTTTCCTGTGACAGAGGGAACTGACGGCTCGATGATATTGTCACTGTTTCCTGTGACAGAGGGAACTGACGGCTCGATGATATTGTCACTGTTTCCTGTGACAGAGGGAACTGACGGCTCGATGATATTGTCACTGTTTCCTGTGACAGGAGGGAATTGGGGCTCGATGATATTGTCTGTTTCCTGTGACAGAGAGAACTGACGGCTCGATGATATTGTCACTGTTTCTTGTGACAGAGGGAACTGGGGGCTCGATGATATTGTCACTGTTTCCTGTGACAGAGGGAACTGGGGGCTCGATGCTATTGTCACTGTTTCCTGTGGCAGAGGGAACTGGGGGCTCGATGCTATTGTCACTGTTTCCTGTGGCAGAGGGAACTGGGGGCTCGATGCTATTGTCACTGTTTCCTGTGGCAGAGGGAACTGGGGGCTCGATGATATTGTCACTGTTTCCTGTGACAGAGGGAACTGGGGGCTCGATGCTATTGTCACTGTTTCCTGTGACAGAGGGAACTGGGGGCTCGATGATATTATCACTGTTTCCTGTGACAGAGGGAACTGGGGGCTCGATGATATTGTCACTGTTTCCTGTGACAGAGGGAACTGACGGCTCGATGATATTGTCACTGTTTTCTGTGGCAGAGGGAACTGGGGGCTCAATGATATTGTCACTGTTTCCTGTGACAGAGGGAACTGGGGGCTCGATGATATTGTCACTGTTTCCTGTGGCAGAGGGAACTGGGGGCTCGATGATATTGTCACTGTTTCCTGTGACAGAGGGAACTGACGGCTCGATGATATTGTCACTGTTTTCCACGTGGGTTATCTGTTGGCTTTTGTGCGAGGGGGGGATTGAAGATTTTGGAGTTTGTTTCTTTTTCCTTTTCACATGGGGGGGGGTTGATTTCTTCCTATCAACAATCTCCATTTTTTTTCCTGTATTTCATGGCTGTCTGGAGAAGATGAATATCAGCATTGTATTGTACATGCAAAATTGATGATAAAATGATCCTTTGAACATTTCCCTTTCCCCAATGCACCATAATGGGTATATTAGACTTGGGTCGCTCAGCTGGGAAAGGGCCAGCCAGCGTACCTGCTGGGAGCCTTGATCCCATCCTTATATATTAAGGCAGAAGGTCCAAGCCCTATTGCCACTGAAGTTCTACCAGTGCCCTTGACAGAGACTCCAGTGAGGAAGATAGGGAACCCTGAAGCAAATGCAATGTATCTGGCAGGGAACAGGAAGAGCCCTTCTCGGAGAGGGCTCAGAAAATGACACTTCTCCATTAACAGCCTCCTCGCCTCTCTTACCCTGGAAGCTCTCCCTCAGAAGCTGGGAGTGAGAACCTCACCTACCCACCCCCTCAGGAAGCCGACTCTGAGCAACACCAAAGTCATTTCCTTATGCCTCACTCAGGGCCCTCCAACCCCAAACTGCTTGTCTAACTTGTACACTCGACTACAGGGACCTTCCCCTACGTACTCCAATCCCTCTTTAATCTGATGGTGACATCTATGACTGATCCCAACAAGAGACACACCCTACCCTTTAAACCGGGAGCTGCTGCTTTTACTAAGTATCCCACCATGGTCGAGGTTAGCCTGTGACCCTCTGGTGGATTGTTGTTTTCATTATAAATCCCTGTGATCGCTGCTCACTGGTGAAAGGCTCTCTCCCTCCCTACACTGTGCTCCCAGGGCTACAAATCCAACTGGAAGAGTGAGGGATCATAGACCTTAACTACCACTATCACTCTGCCCCCATAACCCCTATGAGAAGCAGGTAGCACTCTCAGTGTTATTTCTAGTATGGTGAGACCATAGTGGCCCCTCCCAGGTCACCCATCTCCCTGATGGATAAACTCACTCCAACACCCCTACACCACATTTCAGATCCTCAGCAACTACATGGGTAGAGGCTCCCCTGGCTTCTGCCTGTACTTGTCTCCCAACTCCGCCAGTTCCTTGGTGGAGAATTCTCTGAGAGTAGTCATCTCAGTGAGACTTCACTGTGTTGTCCACCTCAGGTCTCTCTCCCTTACACTGTTGCTCCCCCCAACCCCCACCTGCTGCCCTTCCTCACCCTGTTCTGTGGAGGCTTGAGGGGCTGTGGGCCAGCAGCCCTCCCTTGGAGGATGTAGGATCATGCAGCTACTGATCTAGCCTGTATTTGTGCATCTGCTTAGGGAGAGGGCTTCGAGGGGGAGCCCCGGCTCTCTCTTCTAATCTCTCTTCCCCATCTTCACAATCTAACAAAATGTCCCTGTCCCCCATCCGCTCTCAGCAACATCAAGACTTGGACCTTAACAGGGTCCAGTTGCCAGTTTGCCCTGTGGACAGCTGCTGCACCTTTACGAGCCAACAGGCCATCTCTGTATTCCTACCTTCTAACTCTTTAGCCCGAGCCTGCACTGACCAGACAGCCTCCCATCAACACCCATGGTAACAAATCACTGGTTTAGCACTTCCACCATGTTTCACAAGCTATTGACCCAGTCCCATTGGTGACCCCCCCAGAGAAAAAGACCATGCTTTCAGCACGCTGGGTTTATACTCTACCGGTGCTGTGACATCATCAGCTGGCGCTGTGATGTCAAACGGCAGCCTGTGGAAGGGCTGCAAAATTCCTGAAATGGGCCAATCCCAAGCTAGCATCAGGGCTCGGCTTTTGACCAACAGGTAGAATCAACACTTACTGCAACATTGTGGCCCACCATGTTCCTCCAGCTGTTTGTCTTTTGCTGAAGTTCTCTGTACACAGACCTAAGATATGTCTCAAGCCAAAACTCAGAAGGGGCATCATCAGAACATTACAGTTATGGGATTCTGGCTGATTAAGCAACTCTTTCTCACAGTCCATAGGCAATAATCACTAACTCTACCCTTCTACTTAATCATCGAGAGCAACTTCTCAGGAGAAGTGCAGAAACTCCTCAATCCCAAAAAACTACACAGAATTGAAGAGTAGATATTTATTCAGGCAACTTCTTTGTGGGATAAGAACCACATGGCTTTCAATTGTTCCAGTTTTGATATTACTGAATAATGAGACCAAGGCAGCATGAACACACAATAATGGCTTGAATTGTAAAGACTGAATGGATGTCTTTATTGACATTGGTTGCTACAAGCGACAATAGCCGGATTGCCAAGTTCACCTGCAGTTCAAACAGCATAATCTCAGGAAATAAGTCATGCTACAGATCTGCTTCCTATGGAAGCATTAATTACCATCACTGCTCCCTGGCTTCCAAACACACCTGGCTTCAAAGTGACAACACTTATGGTTCATGTTTCCTTTTCTTTTCCCCAATGCTGTAAAGTAGTTAGATTTTACTAACTGTTAAACAAAATGAATCTCAGCAGATACACAGTCATTGATTCATCATGAGAGTAAACAGGGCAGCCTTTTCTTTGGTCTTAAACTGGACTGCAGTTATTATGTTATGATTTGCCACTAGTAAGCCTTAAAAGCAGGCCAAACACAAGTGGCCATAAACCCGGATAAAGACAACAATATCTTGCCGGTCCCAAAGGAATTCCAAAATGCAAAACTAAGAACCCTGGGAGATATCAGCTGATGATCAAAGGCCTGCATGAATTAAAATGCAGCACAAGTATCAAAATGAAAAGAAATATTTTATAATTTCCAATATTTTCAGTGACTAAGTCACAAACTGCAAATTAAGATTTTTTTTCACAATTTCTGCCACTTCCAGCAAAAACAATGTTTGAAAATTCTCATGAGAATTTAATAAATCTTAATCACATAAAAGTTTCACTGCTAGCAGATTTTCACAACCAAATTAGAAGGTGAATGGACCATCAATTTACAGTTAGGAAGGAATTAAAGAAATCAAAGTCAAGGAATTATTAAAAGGTGAAGGGTCTCAATCAGAGATGTGACTGTCTATTTCACCTCCACAATGCTGCTTGAACCATTGTGTTCCTCCAACGTTTTGCTTTTTACTCCATTTTCCTGCATCTGCAATCTCATGTCCCTTCGTGCCCCTCAGAATTTTGTGTATCTAAGTCAAGTCAACCCTCATTCTTCTGAACTCCAGTGGATATAAACCTAAACATTCAACCCATCCTTCGAAGAAAACACTCTCATCCCAGCTATTGGCCTGACAACCCTTCTCTAATCTGCTTTTAGGCATTAACTTCCTCCCTTAAACAAAGAGATCGATACACAATTATCAAGATCTCTCAACAACACCCTATACAACTGAAGCATAGCCATTTATCTTTTTATTCCTGTTCATTCACAATATAAGATAACATTCTATTGATTTTCCTAAACATTTCTTGTACTTGATACTAGCTTCTGGTGAATCGTGCACTAAGAAACCTAGACCCCTTTATGTCACAGAGCTATGCAATCACTCACAATTTAGATGATATCCTTCCTCTTTTAATTTTTATCACCAAAATGGTGAATTTCACATTTCTGTCATTTCTGTTAGATGCTTGTCAGTATGCTTAATTTATCTACTTCCGTTTGTAGCCTTCTGCATAGTCTACATCATCCACCTACCCTTGAATCATCAGGAAATTTAGCAACCAAATCTTCAATGCCTTTACTCAAATTTGCTTAAATAAATAATAAGCAGGTGAAGTCCAAACATCATACCACTCAGACAAGTTGGCATACCTGCCTACCAACACAACCGATCGACAGATGACGCAATAGCCACAGTTCTACACATATCGGGAGAAGAAGGATGCTTATGTGAAAATGCTGTTCTTGGACTAAAGTTCAGCATTCAACAATATAATTCCCTTGAAGCTTGACAAGTAACTCAGAGACCTCGGCCTTCACCCTGCCTTGTGCAGCTGGTTCCCAGACTTCCTGTCAGATTGCCAGCAGGTGGTAAGAGTGGGCTCCCTCACCTCTGCCCCTCTGACGCTCAACACAGGTGTCCCTCAAGGCTGTGTCCTAAGCCCCCTTCCCTACTCTCTGTATACCCGTGATTGTGTCGCCACCAACAGCTCCAGTCTGCTAATTGAATTTGCTGTCAATACTACATTGATTGACCTAATCTCAGATAACAACAAGGCAGCCTATGGAGAAGAAGTCATCACCCTGACACAGAGGTGTCAAGAAAACAACCTCTCTCCCTCAATGTCGCAGAAACAGAGGAGCTGGTTGTGGATTACAGGAGGAATGGAGACGGGCTAACCCCTATTGTCATCAATGGATCCGGGCTTGAGAGGGTGAACAGCTTTAAGTTTCTCAGCATACACATCACCAAGAATCTCATGTGGACAGTACATACCGGCTACGTGGTGAAAAAAGCACAACAGTGCCTCTTTCACCTCAGATGGTTGAAGAAGATTAGTATGGGTCCCCAAATCCTAAGAACTTTCTACAGGGGAATGATTGAGAGCATCCTGACTGGCTGCATCACTGCCTGGTATGGGAACGGTACTTTCCTCAATCGCAGGACTCTGCAGAGAGTGGTGAGGACAGCCCAGCACATCTGTGGATGTGAACTTCCCACTATTTGGGACATTTTCAGAGTGTAAAAAGAGCCCAAAGGATCATTGGGGACACTAGTCACCCCAACCACAAACTGTTCCAGCTGCTACCATCTGGGAAACAGCACAGCAGTATAAAAGCCAGGACCAACAGGCTCCAGGACAGCTTCTTCCACTGATTAATTCACGCTGTTACAATTGTATTTCTATGTTATGTTGACTGTCCTATTTTACATACTATCTATTACAAATGACTATAAATTGCATATTGCACATGTAGATGGAGATGTAACATAAAGATTTTTACTCCTCATCTATGTGAAGGATTTAAGTAATAAAGTAAATTCAATTCAATTCATCTAAGACAGTGATCCAGTTATGTTACTCCATGCTTCCTAATTGCCAAACATTCTTCTATCCAGCCAGTTTATCACCTCTCACAGCATGAGCTTTTAAGTCACTTTTTTGAGTCAAGTCACTTTTTATTGTCATTTCGACCATAGCTGCTGGTACAATGCATAGTAAAACCAAGATAACGTTTTTCAGGTCCATGGTGTTACATGAAACAGTACAAAAATTACACTGAACTACGTAAAAAAACAACACGGAGAAAGCTACACTAGACTGCAGACCTACATAGGACTGTGTAAAATGCACAAAGCAGTGCAGGCATTACAATAAACAATAAACAAGAAAATAGGCACAGTAGAGGGCAGTAAGGTATCAGTCCAGGCTCTGGGTATTGAGGAGACTGATAGCTTGGGGGAAGAAACTGTTACATAGTCTGGTCGTGAGAGCCCGAATGCTTCGGTGCCTTTTCCCAGATGGCAGGAGGGAGAAGAGTTTGTATGAGGTGTGCATAGAGTCCTTCAAAATGCTGTTTGCTTTGTGGATGCAGTGTGTAGTGTAAATGTCCGTGATGGTGGGAAGAGAGCCCCCAGTGATCTTCTCAGCTGACCTCACTATCTACTGTAGGGTCTTGCGATCCAAGATGCTGCAATTTCTGAACCAGGCAGTGATGCAGCTGCTCAGGATGCTCTGAATACAACCCCTGTAGAATGTGATGAGGATGGGGGGGGGGGGGGGGGGGGATGGGAGATGGACTTTCCTCAGCCTTCACAGAAAGTAGACGCTGCTGGGCTTTCTTTGCTATGGAGCTGGTGTTGAGGGACCAGGTGAGATTCTCTGCCAGGTGAATACCAAGAAATTCTGCACCATTGCCTTTCATGCAGCATCTCAACAAATGCCTGCTGAAAATATAAGTTCTATACATCCTATAGCTCCTCCTTATCAACAGCATGTGTTTCTCCTTCAAAGAACTCCACTAAAGTGGCCAAGCGTGATTTCCCTCTCACAAAACTATAGTGTCTTGCCACAGTACCCTTAATAACAGCTTCTAAAAATTTCCCCATGATGGGGTATTAAGCTAACTATATTTCCTGCTTTTACTCTTACTTCCTTTGTGAAGGGAGTTACATTTTAAAGTGCCAATTACAGAATTCAGAAAAATTGAAAAACGCCAAAAACTACTCACTTTTTTCAGAATCCTGGGATAATCTCAGCATCCATAGACTTGTCAGCCCATACTTCCATCGGTTTTCTTCCCTGGTAATTGCAATTTACCCAATTCCTCCCTCCCTCTCATGTTCCATTTTACAGTCTATATAACCCTCTATGATGAAGAGCATTGTGAAATTGCCACTATCGGTTTGCCATTATCACTTCCACAAATGTATTCCCTATAACACCATCTTTCACTTTTTTGACACTATTCTTTTTAAAATATCTATAGAAACTCATGTTTTTTAAAATATATTTCTGGCTAGTCATGACTCATTCTTTCTTCTCTGTTCCTCATTAATCTTTTAATTATTCATTTTTGTATATACATATTCTGTCCAATCTTCTGCTATTTATGCAGGTTTATATCATTAACTTTTTTTATTTAACTGATGGTTGCTCTACCCAAAACTTTTGACACTTTTCAGAATGTACCTACTTAGTGCATGTACTGAAATATCCCCTTAGACCTTTGCCAAAGTACATTGACCAAGCAATTCCTTAACTAATTTCCCAGTTATTTTAGATACCTGTAGTTCTTTCTTCTCTTTACTTTTGCCAATATTTAAATTATTAGTTTTGGGTCCATTGTCCTCAAAATGATTGTAAAATTGAAACAGGATATCATCATTTCTAGCTCATAAGGTAATTAATTAAGTTCAAGTTCAAATTTGAGTTTATTGTCTTTCAACCATACCCTGCATACCACCAAACGAAACAACATTCCTCCAGACCGAGGTACACAAATTAGTATGTATAACTCATAGACATAAAATACAAAGAAATATTACTACAAATAATAAGGTGCATTTACAACACCAGTTAAAATGAATAGTATGATGCTACAATGCTTCATACCTGATAAACCCTAGGTTATGGCAGGGAATTCAGTACTCTTACAGTAAGAAGCTGAGTTAATCAAATCTCATCATGTAATATCTACAGTATATATTCAGCTTAAAATCGCCCAGGATTATTGCAGCATCTTTCTGACAAGTCCCCGTTATTTCTTTCTTAGTACACTGCTCTAATATTTAGTCATTGTTAGGGAGCCTGTACATCCCTCCCACTAGCAATGTCTTGCCTATGTTATTTCAGTCAAACCATTTCCACCTCCTGCTTTCCTGAAACAAAAACAGAAATACTGGATGAACACAGCCAGTCAAGCCGCAGCTGTGGAAAAAGAACCCACTCAATGTTTCAGGTCATCCATTCCTCTTCAAAACAATTACTGAGTTCTACCACCATTTCTGCTTGTGCTTCAAATTCCATAATCTGCGGATGTATTTGATGTTGCTCTGGTTTTCTGAGCCTAGGTGATGTTCCCTTATTGATCCAACATGATCATTAGTTAAAATGCCCACTCCTTCACCTTTTCCTAGTTTTTGTTTTTCCCAAAGTATCATGCACTCTTCAACGTTTATGTTCTGACCTCTGTCATCCAAAGTTCAAAGTAAATTTATTATCGAAGTACATATTTGTCACCATATGCTACCCTGAGATTAATTTGCTTGTGGGCATTCACAGTAGATACAAAGAAACACAATAGAATTAATGAACAACCGCACAAGATGGATAAACAAGTATTATGCAAAAGACAACAAAATGCATATACAGAAAAGAAATAATAATAATATATAAATAAGCAATAAGAACTGAAAACACAAGTTATGTAGTCCCTAAGAGTAAGTCCATAGACTGTGGAATCATCTCAGTGTTGGGATGGCTGAAGTTATCCCCTCATTCCAGAGCCTTACAGGTGAGGGGTACTAACTGTTCCTGAACCTGGTGGGTGGGACTTGAGGCTCCTGTACCTCCTTCCTGATGGCAGCAGTGAGAAGAGAACATGACCAAGATGGTGGGGGTCCTTGATAATGGATGCTGCTTTCCTGCAACAGCGCTCCTTGTAAATATGCTCAATGGTAGGGACAGCTTTACCTGTGATGAACTGCATTGTATCCACTACTTTAGCAGGTTTTCCTGTTCAAAGGCATTGGTGTTTCCATACCACGTCATGATTCAACAACTCCATAACTCTGCCAAATAAGACAAATAAGATGGTGATGGACTTTAGGAAGACTAAATCTGCATTGCTCCCTGTTACTATTGATGGCAAAGTCATGGATGTGGTGAGGAGCTACAAGTATCTAGGGGTGCACCTGGATGACAGACTTGAACGGAGCACCTAAACAGAGGCTGTGTACAAGAAGAGCCAGAGTTGCTTCTACTTCCTGAGGTCCTTTGGAATATGTAGGCCTCTCCACATGTCCTACCAACCTCTTGATGCCAGTACAATCTGCTATGTGGTGGTGTGCTGGGGCAATGGCATCAACACGGGTAATGTCAACTAGCTCAATAAACTGATTAAAAAGGCTGGTTCTGTTTATAGGAGTCAAACTGGACACACTGGAGGCTGTGGTAGAACAAAGGACCCTGTGGAAAGTCCTGGCATTTCTGGACAATGTTTCTGACCCTCTGCATGCCACCTTGGCTGAACAGAAGAGCACTTTTAGTAATAGACTAAGACAACTACACTGCTCCAAAGAGCGCTATATGAGGTCATTCTTACTCTCTGCCATTAGGGTCTATAATGAGTCAACCTATGGCCAGGGAAGTGATGACCCCCTCCTGTTTGTGGTAACATATTTTTTATTCTTTCTACTTCTCTTCCAACGTGAACATCTGTGCACTTGTAATGCTATTGTGACACTGTACTTTCCTTTGGGATCGATAAAGTGTACATCTATAGAAGTTTGTTAAGGTTTTACACTGGCTGCAGATGAAGGAAAACGGGCACCTTACAGGACCAGCCCTCTCCCTCTACTGAGCTCTCTTGGCAGGCAGCTCGTTGATGCGGTTACTTTCTGCTCCTTGCATGCCCTTTTGGACTGCCAGACTCCAGGCTGCCCAGTCATCTGCTATGTCTTCCCAATTGTTTACATTGATATTGACCATCTTCAGATCCTTTTTGCAGACGTCCTTGAAGCAAAGCTGTGGTGACCAACTGGGTGTGCACTCTCTGCCAGCTGCCCATGTCCTAACCATCTGAGCCACCTCTGGCTGGGAGGGGTGGGGGGCGAACACACTGGGGATGCCCGCACATTGTAAGACCTCTACATTAATGGCTCTTTTTAGGGAGTGTATCATCACAGGCTGACTTTTCCCTGTGCTACCCACCACCCTTTGAGACAGAAGATGCCATCAGCCCCCATTTTAATAGCTTGAATCAAAGCTTTAGATGACATGCCAAATTTGAGCGAACTTCTACTGCTGTGCCTTCTTTGTAATGGCAGTTACATGCTGGACCCAGGACAGATCCTCTGAAATGATAACAACAAGGAATTTAAAGTTGCTGACCCTCTCCATCTCTGATTCCCTGATAAGGACTGGCTCAAGGACCTCCGGTTTCCTCCTAATTGATCAGCTCTTTGGTCTCACCGGCATTGAGTGAGAGGTTGCTGTTGTGGCACCATTCAACCAGATTTTCAGTCTCCATCTTATGCAGTAAGTGTTGCTGGACATTAGTTATTGAGGCAAGTTACCACGTTCTTCTTGGACCCCAGTATAATCAAAGCCTGCTTGTAGCAGGTCGGTACCTTAGACTACTGAGTGAGAGGGTAAAGATCTCAGTGAACGTGCCAGCCAGTTGATCAGCAAAGGTCTTCAGTGCTCGGCCAGGTACCCTGTCCGGGCCAGATGATTTCCATGAGTTCACCCTCCTGAAAAATGCTCTCACACTGGGGAGTAATACAGGACAAGTATGTTCCAGTCAGAAGGAAGGACAGGGATGGCAAGGTAAGAGAAACTTGGATGTCGAGGAAGGTGATGAATTTAATCAAGAAAAAGGAAAAGTATGCAAAGCCTAGGAAGCTGGAATCAAACAGAGCCCTGAGGGATGATAAGGAAGCAGAAAAGAAATCAAGAAGTGAATTGGGAAAGCCAGGAAGGGCAGAAAAAATCCTTGACAAGTAGAATTAAAAAGACACCTAAGCCATTCTATACATCCATCAGGAGCAAAAGGATAATTAGGCAGAGGGTGGGACCACTCAATGATATAGGGGAGAAGAGTTGACTGGATATGAAGGATGTGGGAGAGGTCCTTAATGAGAACTTTTACATCAGTATTTATCAGGAAAAGAACATGGAGGATAGGGAGATCAGTGCTGAGAATATTAATGTGCCTGGGCATTTTGAAATAAAGGAGGAGGTAGTGTTGGGTCTCGTAAAGAACATTAAGGTGGTTAAGTCCTCAGGGCCTGATGGGATATACACCAGGTTATTGAGTGAGGCAAGAGAAGAGATTGCTGGGGCCTTGATTAATATCTTTATGACCACTCTGGCCACAGGAGAAGTCCAGGAGGACTGGCAAGTAGTAATGTTGTTTCATTGTTCAAGAAGGGAACCAGAGATAATCCTGGAAACTATAGACTGGTGAGTCTCGCATCAGTGGTAGGGAATCTACTGGAGAGAACTCTTAGGGATAGGATTTATGACTATTTGGAAAACCATGGCCTAATAAGGAAAATCCAGCATTGTTTTGTGTAGGCAAGTTGTGTCTTACTGACTTGATTGGATTTTCTGACGAGGTGATGAGTGTGATTGATGAGATAGAGCTGCGGACATTGTCTACATGGTTTTACTAAGGTGTTTAACAAAGTCCCTCATGGGAAGCTCATCCAGAGGATTAAGATGCATGCATTCCATGGTTAATTGGCAGTTTAGATTCAGAACTGGCTTGCCCAAAGAAAATAAAGGGTGGTGGTCAAAGAGACTTATTTTAGCTGGAGGTTTGTGATTTGTGGTGTTTCCCAGAGATCTGAGCTGGGACCTCTGCTGCTTGTGATGTATATAAATGACCTGGATGAAAATGTCGATGGGTGGGTTAGTAGGCTTGCAGATGATACGAAGATTGGTGGTGTTGTGAATTGCGTAGCTGCCTGGCAAAGAATAGAGTGGGATATAGATAGTTGCAGATATGGGCAGAGAAATGGCAGATTAAGTTTAACCCAGCCAAGTGGAAAGTGTCAACTGTAAAGAAACAGTACACAGGTAAGGCGAAGACCTTTAACAGTGTTGATGAGCAGGGGAATCTTGGGATCCAAGTTCATAGCTCCCTGAAAGTAGCAGTGTACGTTTGTAGGTTGATTAAGAAGGTGGTTAAGAAGGCATACAGCATTAATTCTTTGAGGCATTGAGTTCAGAAGTTAAGAAGGTATCTTGCAGCTTTTTAAAACTCTAGTTAGGACACATCTGCCATATTGCATTCAGTTCCGGTCACTCCATTAAGGGAAGAATGTTGAGGCTTTGGAGAGGGTGCAGAAGAGGTTTACCAAGTTCCTACCTGGATTAGAGGACATGTGTTATAACAAGAGGTTGGACAAACTTGGGTTATTTTCTCTAGACAGCGGAGGCTGAAGGGAGATCAGATAAAGCTTATTAGATTTTGAGAGGCTTAGACAGAGTAGACAGACAGTATCTTTCCCAGAGTTGCAATGTCCATTACCAGAGGTCATGCATATAAGTTGAGAGGAATAATTTTAAAGGAAATGTGAGAGGCAAGTTATTTTATTTATTCACAGAAAGTGGTGAATGGGATACACTGGAATACACTGAATGGGAAAGTGTTAGAGGCAGATTCATCAGTGACTTTTAAGAGATGTTTAGATAGGCACATGAATGTGAGGAAAATGGAGAAGTATGGACCTTGATTAGGCAATATGGGATCAGTTAGATGGTCATTTAATTACTAATTTATTTGGTCCACCACACCATTGTGGGCCAGAAGGTGTGTTCCTGTGCTGTACTGTTCTAAAGTTATGGGCTGCATGTGGACAAATAGAACTAGCTTTGATAGGCATCATGGTGGGCTGAAGGGCCTCTCTCCATACTGAGTGACTCCATGACACTATCTCTAAGGATTGTGGTAATCAGTTAACTTCTGATCTACCTGGTAATTTATTCATGCAGTTGGTAACTTGACACTTAGTCTAACCCTCACATAGATAATAATAATCCCTCTATCAATGTCCTTCGGGGAGACTTTGCCTTTGTATCTTGCTGCAAAGTTCTTGAAAAGATTTGGATAGAACTTCAGAGAGCAAAAGAAACTGATCAAGGTGAATACAGAGGCAGAAGGCCGATAATGATGAATCGGAAGTTCAGCTTCAAAACCTCTATGTCTCTTAGAGTTCGGCGGAACTTCTCTGAAGTTTGGACAAGACCATTAATTAATAACACTTTCAATGTTCTTACTCCCTTGTTCCGAATTGTCTCTCTACCAATATATCCATTTGCTTCCCCTACCTCTGAAGTTTAGTCAACCAGCTCAAATTTCTGACATCTCTCAGCCTTACTGAATAACTCTATTTAAAAAAAGTTAAGCCAAAGTTTAGGGAATCTGTAAACTAGAAAGTTCACAGCAGATCTGCCAAACCCAAACAGCAGACACTTTGGGCATACGGCCACATTAGAATTCATCTGTTGAGTCTTCCTATGAATCTTGGACTTAGTTTAAGATTGTGTCTCATAGTTTTTTACATTGACGGCACAGTAGCAAAACAGTGCGATGCCTTACGCACCATGGATCACTGATCAGGTTTCAATTCCTGCTGCTGTATGTAAGGAGTCTCCACCTTCTCTCCCCGACCGTGTGGGTTAACTCGAGGTGCCACACATTGCCGTGACATACAGGTTAGTTCTGGGTATGTTATGATGACCTCCGGCACATTCTTGGACTGGTTACTGACGCAAATGACACATTTCACTGAACAATTCAATGTTTCAATGTACCTGGGAGAAATAAGGCTAATCTCTCTTTTTTCAAAGCTTCTGCTGTTGAGCTGAGAGAATCAATACCAACAAAAAAATCAATATCAAAATGTTATTACAAAATAAACAAGCTGCACATAATCTAACAGGCATATTGGACTCCAAATATGCCCCTATCAAAGAATTTCACGAGGTTAGAATGCTCGGTCTTATTTCGTTCAAAAGAGCCCTTAATCCTAAATGGAAACTCAGCAACCACTTTACTGGCTACACTGTAGCCCATCTGCTTCAAGATTTGTTGTGTTGAGCATTCAGAGATGCTCTTCTGCACACCACTGTGTAATGTATGGTTATGTGAATTACTGTCAGCTTGAGCCAACCTGGTCATTCTGTCGGAATAACAAGGCGTTTTCCCACACAGAACTGCCACTCACTGGATTTTTTTTTTTTGTTTCTCTCACCATTCTCTGAAAAACGTAGAGACTGTTGTGTGTGAAAATCTCAGGGGATCAGCAGTTTCTGAGATACTCAAACCACCCCATCTGACACCAACAGTCATTCCACAGTCAAAGTCCCATAGATCACATTTGATCTGTTCAACAACTGAACTTCCTGACCACGTCTGCATGCTTGTATGCATTGAGTTGCTGCCATATGATTGGATGATTAGATATTTGGATTAACAAGTTGCTGTACAGGTGTACCTAATGAAGTAGCTACAGAGTGTATATCTTACAGCATAGGAACACTTGAACTGCTAAAGACCATAGTGCATCTAAACCATCCTATTTCATCATGGTAGTGTCTTAATGCAACAATACTGGAGTTGTTGAATTATCATAGTGATCAATGTATATCAATTACTTTATAACAAATCTATAAATGATGCACAAATTTCTCCAATGATATGGGAACTACTGATCACAAAGTTACCGATTCTACCCAAGCAAACTGTTTTCAGCTGAAATTTCTAAATAATTTCATGGCACAATTACACATCTTATTTGAGATTGTCCATATCCTCTACTCAGATATGTTATTTTTCAGAAAAAAAATCTAGTTTGCAGTTTGATTGAACCAATACCCCTAAGTAATCCTTGAGCCATCGGCTTCATAGATTAACAGCACAGGTACTGAAATAATGTTTTCACTGATTTATTGTAGGCTTATCCTTGGGTTCTCCACCATCACCTCTACCAGATCATTTTAAATGTAGACAGTATCTTCTAGATCTGCTGCTTGTTTTAATTCCCTCACAAGATGAATGGATTAAATATAGTGCAAAAACAAAAATAATATATATTTTTAAAAAGTGAGGTAGTGTTCATGGGTTCAATGTCCATTAGGAAACATATGGCAGAGGGGAAGAAACCATTCCTGAATTACTGAATGTGTGCCTTTAGGCTTGCTTCTGTACCTCTTTCCTGACAGTAACAGAGAGAAGATGGCATGTTCTGGGTAATGGGGGTCCTTAATAATGGAGTTTTCCTTTCTGAGGCACTGCTCCTTGAAGGAGTCCTGGATACTACAGAGCTAGTACCCAAAATGGATCTGACCAATTTAACAACTTTCTGTAACTGCTTTTAGTCCTGTGCAATAGCACCTCCACCCCCACCACACCCCCCCCCATAACAGACAGTGTTGCAGTATGTCAGAATGTTCATCTATAGATGTTTTTGAGCGTCTTAAGCGACAAACCAAACCTCTTCAAACTCCGAATGAAGTATAGTCACTGTCTTGCCTTCTTTATAGCTGCATCAATATGTTGGGACCAGGTTAGATCCTCAGAGATCTTGACACACAGGAACTTGAAATTGCTCACTCTCGCCACTTCTGATCCCTCTGTGAGGACTGGTTCATGATCCCTCATCTTACCGTTTCTGAGGTTCACCACCAGCTCTTTCCCATGATATGGAATGAAAGATCCTGCTTGACTTGACCTACACCCTATGTTGACCACCCCACCCAGCTCCTCATTTCATTTTTGGAAGTCAAAAAGACAGTGCTAAGAAATGGTGATGTACAGGTAGACGTTGGAGTTCAAATCCATAGCTCACTGAAAGTGGTAACAAAGGTCAACAGGATGGTATAAAAGGCAAATGACATGTTTGCCTTCCTATCTGGGGCACAGAATATAAAAAAATCTGCAGATGCTGGAAATCCAAGCAACACACACAAAATGCTTGAGGAACTCAGCAGGCCAAGCAGCATCTATGGAAAAGACTATAGTCAACATTTCAGGCCAAAACCCTTCATCAGGGCAGGTTAGGAAGGGGGAAGACACCAGAATTAAAATATTGGGGTAGGAGAAAGAGGACTGCTTCAATTTAGTTATAGGTGGGGCAGGTAAAGAGCTGGAGAAGAAGATAGGAGAGTAGAATGACCATGGGAACAAGAGAAGAAGGAGTGGTACCAGGGGGAAGTGATAGGAAGGTGAGGAAAAGAGGCAAGAGGCCGGAGTGAGGAAAAGAAGGAGAGAGAAGTGAGAAGAAAAAAAAAGTTACTGGAAGGAAAAATTGATGTTCGTACCATCAGGTCAGATGCTACCTAAACAAAACATGAGGCACTGCTCCTCCACATTGAGAGTGGCTCCATCATGGCAAAAGGGAAGGCTACTCTTTTATAAGTAGTCAAAAACTTTCTCCCATAGTGGGGGTATCAACAACTTAGGCAAGAATGAAAGGAAGAAGTTTTAAAGGAGATCAGCTACCAGTGGAGGTGATGGAATCAAATGCATTTACAACATTTAAGAGATATGTAAACAGACAATTTAAAAAGCATGGTATGAATGGATACAGCCCTAATGTGAGCAAAAGCGATTAGTTTAAATGGGCAAAAAAGGTTGGCATGGATATGATTTCTGTGCCCTGGACCTCATTCCCCTAGCCATATCATAATGCTGCTCTAAGCCTTTGTGATCAGTCAGTCCACAAGATGTGTAACCGTCACTACCTGAGTCATTCCATGAAGCAAATCGAGCCACTGACAGTGGGAAATGCAGACCTCGGCACAGAGCGCCCTCACGGTCTTTTGATAATCAGAAGGGATTTTCACTGTTTCCAACTGACTCTGATGACAAGTGACTTTTTTCATTAAATAAAATTTAAAGACACATTTTAACCTATCATTAATATGTTAAAAACATAAATGTGCAGCAGTGAGTACCCTAACTGGTTACATCACAGCCTGGTATGGAAATACCAATGCCCAGAAATGGAACAATCTACAGAAAGTGATGGGCACAGCCCAGTCCCTCATGGGAAAAGCCCTCCCCAGCAGTTTACATGGAGTGCTGCCACAAGAAAGCAGTTTCTATCATCGATCCCCCTCCATCCAGGCCATGCCTTCTTCTCACAACTACCATCAGCCTTGGGTCCCACACCACTAAATTCAGGAAGAGTTAACATGCTAAAGCTATCAGGCCCCTCAAATGGCGTGGTTAACTCTATTCACCTCTACTCTGAACTAATTCTACAATTTCCAGACTCACATTACAACTTGTGTTCTCAGTATTATTGTTATTTGCAATTTATTTTCTTTACCCACTGGTGTTTGATTAGTCTTTGTCTATATATAGATTTTTTTGTAAAATTCTATATGTAACCAGGTGACCGTTGAATATCCGTTTTTTTATTGTTAAAGTGCACCTATATATTTCACCTTAGTAATGCTAAAATAGCTGCCTGTGCCCTTAAGAGAAAACAGTGACGTCATTTTTCATGGGTGGAGTAGAATGAAGAGTTGACATGTTCTAGAACGGACAACATTCGAATACTTTTCCCAGGTTTGGTGAGGAAAGACTCTCATGAGTAAATTGATCAGTGCTGGATAGTGTGACTGTGAAGTTCCTTAATTGGCCTACTAGTGTGTGCGAGGAGGACTCATTTCAAGATCTAGCCTATACGTGTTTGGAAGGTAAGCACATGTGTTCCAAATGTGAGTATATCTCTCAGTTGAGATGAGATGTATTTATTCATATTTTTGATGTTGTATATAAAATACAGGGTTGGTGGGATTCTACCATTGTTCGTATTTTTTTTTAGAATTGCCACTACCGTATTGGTTTTGTATATTTTGTTTTAGTTGTTTTCATACTACTTACATAACAAGGATGTGGACCAAAGTTAAACTGAGATTGTAATAGCTGGAACTCTTTCAATTTATTTTGTCGTTTTTATTTTGATACCCTCTTTTTGCAATAAAACATCTAAAACAGATAAAGGAATTTAAGACCTGAAAAAGTATTTATTGTCCTGCATGTGTATTTTTCCCCAGGCTACAAAATACAGTATTTCTTTTACCCTGTAAATGCCTGCAAGAAAATGAAACTCAAGATAGTATATGATACCATATACAGTATGTATATTGATAACAAAATTACTTTGAGCTTTGAACACTTAAGTAAAACAAATTTAAGAAACAGCTAATCCTCTAAGTGAAGGTCCCATTCATATGATGCATTAGCAATAAGTGGTATAGAGCTAAGGAAACAGTTGCAAATTGTATGGAATCATCACAAAAGCCCTTGGTGGTCAGTTCAGAGATACAATGAGAACGCAGGTGCATATGCATGTGACTTCCTGCACTGTGTTGATTTCTATGTTCTAGTGCATAGACTCAGAAGTGCACTGGTCAATGGCAAGCTCTGGCCCATTTTCTCAGTCTGCTGTGGCCTAAGACACAATATAGATTTAGGAGACCTGCTGGACCATGTGAACCTTCAGTATGTCCAAACCAGGTGCTGTGCCAATGCCAGATGGTCTGCCTAGATTCATATTATGCATTGTTGTAGAAACATAGAAACCCTACTGCACAATACAGGCCTTTTGGCCCACAATGGTGTGCTGAAGATGTACTTACTTTAGAAATTACCTCAGGTTACTCATACCCTTCTATTTTTCTAAGCTCCATGTACCAATCCAGGAACCTCTTAAAAGAACATATTGTATCCACCTCCACCACCGTTGTTAGCAGCCCATTCCACCCACTCACCACTCTTACTTAAAAAACTTACCCCTGACATCCCATCTGTACCTACTTCCAAGCACCTTAAAACTGTGTCCTCTCATGTTAGCCATTTCAGCTCTGGGAAAAAGCCTCTGACTATTCACATGATCAATGCCTTTCATCATCTTATATGCCTCTATCAGGTCACTTCTCATCCTACGTTGTTCTAAGGAGAAAAGACCAAGTTCACTTGACCTGTTCTCATAAGGCATGCTCCCCAATTCAGGCAACATCCTTGTAAATCTCCTCTGCACCCTTTCTGTGGCTTCCACATCCTTCCTGTAGTGAGGTGACTAGAACTGATCCTCACCACTGCCAAGAGTCTTACCATTAATACTATATTCTGCCTTCATATTTGACTTACTGAAATGATGCACCTCACACTTATCCGGGTTGAACTCCTTCTGCCACTTCTCAGCCCAGTTTTGCATCTTATCAATGTCCCACTGTAAACTCTGAAAGCCCTCCACACTATCCACAACACCCCCAACCTTTGTGTCATCAGCAGATTTACTAACCCATCTCTCCATTTCTTTATCCAGGTCATTTACAAAAATTAGGAAGAGAAGGGGTCCCAGAACAGATCCCTGAGGCACACCACTGGTGACTGACCTCCTAGCAGAATATGACCCGTCTGCAACCGGTCTTTGCTTTCTGGGGGCAAATCAGTTCTGGATCCACAAAGCAATGTCCCCTTGGATCTCATGCCTCCTTATTTCTCAATAAGCCTTGCATGGGTTACCTTATCAAATGCCTTGCTAAAATCCATATACACTACATCTACTGCTCTACCTCCATCAATGTGATTAGTCATATCCTCAAAGAATTCCATCAGGTTCATAAAGCACAACTTACTTTTGACAAAGCCATGCTGACTATTCCTTGTCATATTACGCCTCTCCAAATATTCATAAATACTGCTTCTCAGGATCTTCTCCATCAGGTTACCAACCACTGAAGTAAGACCCACTGCTGTATAATTTCCTGGGCTATTTCTACCCCCTTTCTTGAACCCCCTTTCTTCAACCCTCCAATCCTCCTGAACCTCTCCCATCTCCATTGATGATGCAAAGATCATTGCTGGAGGTTCAGCAATCTCCTCCCTCGCCTCCCACTGTAGCCTGGTGTACATCTCATCTGGTCCCAGTGACTTGATGCTTTCCAAAAGCTCCAGTGCAACTTCTTTCTTAATAGCTATACTCTCAAGTTTTTCAATCTGCAGTAAGTCATCCCTACAATCGCCAAGGTCCTTTTCCGTAGTGAATACTGAAGCAAAGTATTCATTAAGTACCTCCACTACCTCCTCCAGTTCCATACACACTGTCACATCTTATCTTCCTGCTCTTCACGTAGTTGCGGTTTTGAGTTTCTGAGTAGTTTTCTGGACTAAGGTCAAACCATGTTCCTGTGGGCTTGGAGTTACATCAGGGATAGACTGGGTAAGGGCAGAAAACTTCTTTCTCTATTTGATCCTGATAGGGATTAATAGCTACCTAGTACTGGGATCATAAGCAATGCTGATACTAACTTCTCCTAACTTCCAGATTATTTCTAAATAATCACTACATTAGTTCAATAATCACTATTCAACTGTTCCATCCACTGTTACGAACAAAGCAAAACAGCTTGCTGATTTCTGCATTACCTCGTCACTTTAAATTCCAAACTCAGCAGTCATATTATCTCTCAGCCTGTTTTCCAGCAAGAACATGCCCAATTTACATAATCATTCCCCAAAATCCACTCTCAATGTCCTTCACCTTTCTGATAGCTCTCCTCTATATCCCTTCAATAGCTGCAATATCTTTATTTTTATATTGTGCATTCAGAGCTGTATAAATTCTTCACCACTAACAAGAAACAGGTACAAAACAAATTGGCAACCCACGTCACATTCTGCGGGCTTTCTTTCTCATTCATTTCAATAGTAAAGAAAATCAGGCAGACTGTAAAGGACCAGCTCATTCAAAAAATGAGCATTTAGCAATTCAGTCAACAATCAATTTCTTTATGAATTCTAAGTATTTCCTTCAACTGATTTTATCCAAGGCTGATATCTCTTTCAAGTCCTACACAATAGATTTCTAGTGTAAAATAGTATAAAGGCCTTTGGATAGGACCGTGGTGCAGCTAATAAAGCTGCTGCCTCACAGTGCAGAAACTTGACACCAATCTGGTGCTGGCTGTGTGGAGTCTGCAAGTTCTTCCTGTAACCACATAGCTTCCTCTGGGTGCTCTAGTTTCCCCTCATCTCCCCAAAACATCAGAATCAGAATCTGGCTTATTATCACCAGCACGCATTGTGCAATTTGTTAACTTAGCAGCAGCAGTTCAATACAATATAGAAGGGGGGAAAAAAGTAAAAATAAATAAGTAATTAAATCAATTACAGTACATGAAAACATGAAGGTCCTTATGGTAGTGATATTGAATCCTAGCAGGTCGGCACCTTCTGAAGGGTAGTCAAAATGGCACCCAAATCCTGCAAATAAATAAAATTAAAATCCTGAAAATTTCTCTATGAAGATTGATGCTTGAATTGCTTGGGTATCATAAGCCCTTTGTAAAGTAGAAAAGGGCATCACTCACCAGGAGTTTTATGATCATTCTACTAACTAAGACAGAATTCAGATATCCTTCAAGAGAAACACAAAGTAACAAGCTGTAGTTCATGCAACTGTTACTCAGTGATTCTACTCCTTAAACTATTAATCAGCAAGTCTTTCAGAGAATTGAAAAACAGCACTGAGTGTCACTTGCAGGATTGCTGTAATTGATTAGAGCTTCACATGTCAGCCTATCAAATAGCAAAGAAGATAAACTTCAAAGATAGACTAGAAATGTTACATCCAGAAAAATAACTCCTGTAGATCTGAGAATTAGAACTTCCGACTTTGCTGTTCGTTCTCAAACAAATATCTTACATTGGCTATTTTCCAATTCCGTAAGAGTATCTGCGTATTTAAGATAGACTCAGAGGTGTTGGTCGGAATACGTTTCACCTCCCTGCCATCTTTCTTTGAGTGCATCATTAGGTCCCTACCAAAATGTTGTGCACAACCCAGGAAGCTGAGAACGGGGTGGCGAAGTGCAAGTGGTGGTATCCATTGATGCAATGTCAGCAAGGCTTCAGCTTCCTTTCTTGCATGGTTTGTGTGCCCAGCCATTGTTCTGTAGGCTGCTCCATGTGTCCACATGCCAGCAGAAGGTGCAATGATGCTTCTGCATGTATTATGCAAAAAGAACCTGAGTTACTTACAGAAGAATATGCCCATTGTGGTTTGGGGTGGTACTGAACTCATTTTGAATCTGATGCACTGAAAGAATCAACAGTTCTCTTTTTGGCCTTCCAATGTTATGCTTTCAGCTCCTCATGACCTCTTTCATCTCCCCATTTGCCTTTAAAACTCATTGTGACTGTCAAAATTTGAGCTCCAGCTTCATGGGAATTTCAGTTTAATTTAAATACCCACATTGTGGAACACCCTACCTCACTTTCTTTGTTCCTACAACCCAAAGGCAATCAAACCTTAAAATGTTGAGAACTGCCTTAGTAATACTTCTTTACAATATTCTATTCAAAGCTTTTGGCCTAGTTGCTCGGTTTAAAAAAATATTTCAGCAATTTTATGTGTTTAAATTTATGATTACTTAACTATTATGCTAAGAAATCAAGAGGGTTGTAAAATTTTGCAATATCTTAACATAACTACTCAGCAGTTCCTGAGGATTATAATGTGTCTATATTAAGATATAGAACACAAGGCAGCTGGTAATGAGCAGCATAATTGTTTCAATCCATGAATCATAAATGTCTAATACTTTTCCTTTGTTATTTATATAGTTCTAAAGTAAACAAAATTAGCACACATTGACTGCATGAATATAGACTGTGTATATAGAATGTGAATCTACGCCATTTTATCCGCTGATTAAGGAAATATATTTGTTACCAATTTAAGAGTATGTGGAATTATTTAAATGGACTTCACATGCAAAGATAAAAAGACATTCTTTTTAGTGCTATCATAAAAAATGAAGACATTTTAACAACCTTGAAATAAAGCAGAATAATAATAGTTAAATACATTGCTATCTGTCTTGATGGTATATGTGTTTTTAATATTTCAATGATTTTCTACTTCTCTCACCCTTATAATCAGGCTATCTGTAGATAGAACTTAGTTTTCCAATAGAACTTTAAAAAAACATATTCAGAAATATGAGTAAGGAATATCCAACATGTGCAAATACACAAAATAATATAGTTCCAGTCAGTGGCTGGAATTACCCACACAATGAAACTAACTGACTGGATGGTGACAAATATATTTATATGTAGATATATGTATGTAAACGTGTTATATTTCATGGAATCTTGCAGGAATTTAGGACAGGCAAGGCATCGTGGCACTGGCTATAATACGTGTACTTTTTGCTGGGATTTCATACCTGTACCAATGGTTCACCTCTCCATTAAAACCTTAAGTAGAGCTTCCCAGCACTAAATTCCTACACGTCCAAAGTTGGACCAAAGCAGTCTGGTCTTCTCAGCTGAATTTTGAATTACATATAGCTGATTTCTTTCTCTTAAAAAATGCCTTTTTAAGACTGCCTTTCGATCGCTGGGGGAATCGGAGAGGGGAAACTGCCTTTCGCTCACTGGTGGGATCGCTCTGCTGCTGCAGAGGGAAAGGGAAAGGCCTGCTACTGTGCCCAGAGAATGTTACCCAGGTTTTCTTGCTCATTTTTTATGTGCGGGGGCCGGGGGGGAGATTTATGGGGATTGATGTCCCTGTTCCATTTTTGTTCATTTTTTGTGTGGGGAGGAGGGATTTGGGGGTTGATATCAATGTTTTCTTTCTTGGCTTTGTGGCTATCTGGAGAAGAATTTCGGTGTTGTATACTTTGATAATAAAAGAACCTTTGAACCATTAACCTGTAAACTAGATTTTGACATGGTTAGAAATAAGATTAAGGGGCTTCATTGCAACTTCTACCCATATTAAGCTTCTATTACAGATATGTTTTAATTTCCTTTACAGCTGCTGTAGTGAGATTTGAGCTCATGTTTCCAAATCATTAAACCAGTAATTACAATGTTTTGCCACCAATCCAGAATGTTCCTGGGCTGAGGGCTCCAGGAATCCTTAATTCCTACTTCTCTCATTGGATGAATAAACAGGTTGTGTCAATAGCTTCATAATTTAAAGTAAGTTGTTCTAAGACTCCAATTAATATTTTTAAATCACAAATTCAACGCAACAAATTGCAAGCAATTGACCATCTACTTATATACCTCGAATGTGCTAATTGGACACACATATAATTCCGCTACAGATCCATCAGCTTCCCATTGCATAAGGATTGACTACACATTACGAGATTGTGAACGCAGTACAAAAATTATGTCATTACTCAATTGTGTAGTGTATAAACAAAAAAAGATGGTGACTGAAATTCCAGGTACTTTGGTCCCTTTCCTTGGCAAACACATTTAACACTATCACAAGCTTATAACGATGTTATTTACGGTCACTGAAGTACATTTTCAGTCAGCTGAAAAAAAGCGAAATATAAAAGAAAATAACTTTTCATATAAATCCTTCAATCAGTGCCATGCTCCCACTTGCTGCTGAATGTAGCAGCGCCATCTCCAGAGGCCCAATATTATTACAGCCTTCTCTTGAAGTAACTGATCCTGACTGCATGATGGCTTTTCTTTGCTACTTAAACTGATGGAAGGAACGAGGGCACATGCTGCTGTCCGCACCGGCTGTCATTCAATGTACTGAGTAAATAGACAAAAGTCCTGTCATGGTGAGTTCAGCTCCTCTGGAGACCAAAGTAACTAACTCTGCTTACAGTTCTGGTGCACAGCTTGCTCCATTCAAGGACGGTGTTGCCACAAGCACAAAGTGACAGCAATTCTTTATGATGACAGAAAACCCCTCATCCAATTCCTGTCAAAAGCTCACTATCTGATCCACATTCAGCACAGACATTCACACGCTGGTTTAGATCACGTAAGTAACATATTTATGAAGTTCAATATGCAGTTAATGATTTCCAATACTGTAAATTGTAAACAGTACTGAGGAAAGATCTTAACCAAAACATTGACTGTTTACTCTTTTCCATAGATGCTGTCTGGCCTGCTGAGTTCCTCCAGCATTTTGTGTGGATCAAACTGTAAATAAAACTGTCCATCTATAGCACTTTAGGAAATGAGAATAGCAAAGAACTGAAAAGCCATCAAAAATAATTTTCATTGGTACAATTGTTAAAGAAAGCCTCAAGTCTGTTATAGATCTCTGTCAGTTTAGATAAAAATATTTTTTAAAAACTAATGTCAGAAATTAGTTGTTTTTCTATCCAAACAAAACTCCTGCTGAGGTACAGTGATACAGTGTTAATGGAATCAGAAGAATCCAACTAAATTCTAAATCACAAGTGGCTAGAGTCCAGAAAATACTCACATCCAATTTGTTACTTCCAAAGCAAAAAATTCACCCTGCAGGTTATTCAGCAATTATATAAGCATGCACCAGGTCTTGAAACATATCCTTAAAAAGTAATATTTTTCATTATTTAATAACCTTAAATATTAATATCCTAGGCTTGGGAATACAAGCCACAATTTCTAAATTTGGATATGACATAAAACTTAGTAGTATTGTAAATTGCAATGAAGATGATGAAACTTCAAATTAAGGTTTTTTCCAGTGATGTCATCATCAAGAATGGCAGCTTAAGTCACTAGCTCCTCCTGAAAAATGTGTATTAAGCCCCATTAACCCATTAAATATAATATTTTTCAAAAAATATTTGAACTGAGAAGAGGGGCAAGAATGAGGAAAAAGAACGGAAATAAAAAAAGCGACACTGCGGAGCCTGCGTCCGAGAGGAGTGCAGCGAGCAGCTCTCCGACCCGACCGTGTGTGAGCGAGGCTGCCGCCGGGCCTCATTCAGTTGAATCGGCAAATGTCTTCAAAATCCTGAAAGAAATAATGGAGGTCCAGAAAGATATAAAGCAGCAGCTCCATGATATTAAGTCAGAGCTCGCCAGCGTCAATCATAAAATAGCGGTGGCAGAGACTCGCATTGAGAAGGTGGAAGATTGCGTTCAAAACATGGAACGGATACTGAGCAAGACAATAAAAATATTACATCACCAAGAAGGTAAACTACTTGACCTGGAGGGAAGATAATGGCGGAAAAATATCAGAACCTACAACGTTCCCAAAGGAGAGGAGGGCTCGTCCATGACGGAGTTTGTCGGAAAGTTACTACGGGACGTGCTGGAGCTTCCCCCAGCTATGGAGCTGGAAATTGAGAGGACTAACATTTCACGTTAGTCCCGAAACCTACCAAGGATAGAAAGCCATTCTCAATAATAATTAAATTCCTTCGGTACAGCACCAAGGCGGAGATTCTACGAAGGGCCTGGGATAAGAAGAGAGTGTTTTTCAAAGATAAATTAATATATTTCGACCAAGATTACCCCCCCCCCCCCACCACCCGCAGTCCTCCAGAAAAGCAAATAATACTTTGAAGTAAAGCGAGTACTAAAGCAAAATAAGATTAGATTTCAGACTCTATACCCTGCTAAACTTCGAGTGTTTTATGACAACGGGACATGGTTGTACCCGACAGTGGAAGAGGCAACTACAGACATGAAGGCCAGAGGGTTGCCCGTCAGTATGACCAAAATGAAGGAAAGCCTGACTCAGGAATTATCCCGCTCAGCTTGGGAAATAGTGCGAGAATCGAGAAGGCAGGAGACAGGAGGAGGCCAAGAGAAATATATCAGGAAGGGACCAGGAGTTTCCCAAAGATAGTCCTCACCCCCTTCAGAAGAGACATAAGGTTTGGCCAACTTTAAAAATGTTGAGAAGCTAAAAAGAAGCAAAAGTACATGGTGATATACCTATCTCAAGAAACACTGATTATAATGTGGATTTTATATTACTTAGTTGTTATTCTTTATTCACTCACTTACTCCTTTTTCCCCACCAAAATGAGAATATATATATGTGTATGTATGTAATGAGTGTGTGTGGGTCTGTACGTGTGTGTGTGTATACATATATAGGAGTACACAGGCAAACCTTTTCTGTGTAATGGATTTGTTCACTGACTTTTATGAATACTGCAATGGGGGCCCTCAACTCACAAGTAGGAGGGGTAATCCCCCACAGCTAGACATTTCTTCTAGCTCAACGGAGGGTCATCTAGTAGAGACCTCAGCCTTGGAATCACACGTTCGTTGCCATTTTTGTTATGATTTGAGTTTCTTAATTCTCATTTGTTCAGGGAGTAGATCGATTAAGTTTTATTCTAATTTCAATGATACATTGACAGATAAATACAGATGGCTAAGGACAAGGTAAAATTCATTTCTTTTAATGTCAATGGGCTATTAAATCCAATCAAACGTAAGAGAGTTTTATCCAAAATGAAAAAAGAACAAGCCCATGTAGTATATTTACAGGAAACTCATTTAAGTGATAATGAGCATTAAAAACTAAAGAGAATGGGCTTCACTAATCTGTTTTTCTCCTCATATAAATCAGGACATAGGAGAGGAGTTGCTATTCTTATCTCAAGTAAGGTAAATTTTGAAAAAGTATTCGAAATGGGAGATAAAGAGGGCAGATATATTCTGGTAAGGGAGAATATAGACAGCAATTCAGTTACTCTATTGAATATATATGCAACCCCGGGAAGTGATATTGGTTTCTTTCAGAAAATTACTGATATTATGGTAACGGAAACAAAAGGTCTCCTGCTATGTGGGGGAGACTTAAATTTACAATTACAACCAAACTTAGACTCTTCCAATAGAAAAACCTATGAAATAAAATCTTTACACAAGAAAGTTAATACACTTTTTGAGGATGTTGGTTTAATTGATATATGGAGGGACCTTTTCCTTGACAAAAGGGATTACACTCATTATTCTGCTCCACATTCTGTATATACAATAATAGACTATTTCATAACATTTGGAAAAAACAAAGACAAAATAAACACCTGTGGAATTGTGACAATGGATATAAATGACTATGCACCTATATATTTATCTGTTAATTTTGACCTACAACCAAAGAATACTATTTGGAAACTAAATTCAAGTCTACTCAATGATCCATACTTTAAGGAACAAATTAAAAAAGAAATTGGTCTCTACTTAGAATTTAATGATAATGGAGAGGTTTCACCTCCCATTTTATGGGATACTCTGAAGGTGGTCTTAAGAGGGAAAATTATAGTGATATCTTCATATAAGGAAAAAATAAGGAATAAAACATTAGAGGAATTACAAAATAGGCTGAAGGAACAAGAGAAAAAACACAAATTGAATTTGACACAGGATACATTAGGGGAAATTAGAAGAATTAGGGATGAAATAAATAACTTGGCTACACAAGAAATCAGGAAAAACTTAATGTTTCTGAAAAGTGGAAAGTGGATTGAAATCTATGAAAATACTGGTGCGGAAACTGAAAAAAAAATAGCAGAAAATACAATTGATAGAATTAGGGACCCAAGAACAAAAATGGTAAAAAATTAAGCTAAGTGAAATTCAAGAAGCTTTTGAAATGTTTTACAAAAATCAATATTCCAAAGTTCCAGGGGGAAGTTTGACAAATTGACACCTTCTTGAATTCTCTAGAGTTACCCACTTTAAGCAAAGAACAAAATAGAACAATGACTGCTGATATAACTGAAGTTGAATTAAAAGCTGCAATTAATAGGCTTAAATTAAGCAAGTCACCAGGATCAGATGGGTATACGGCAGAGTGGTACAAAGAATTTAAAAATGAGTTAATTCCTGTTTTACTCCCCACACTGAACTGGGCTCTAAAAAAGGCACAAATGCCACCCAGTTGGAAGAAAGCGATAATCTCAGCTATACCGAAAGAAGGCAAGGATAAAATGGAATGCGGGTCATTTAGACCAATATCCATTCTTAATGTAGATTATAGGTTATTTACCTCCATCATGGCCAAACGATTAGAGGAGTTTCTACCCATACTGATACGTAACAATCAGACAGGTTTTATACAACAACTCCAGACACAAGACAATATAAGAAGGACACTCCACATTATGGATCATTTACAAAAAAATAAAATCGAAGCAATAGTGATAAGCGTGGACACTGAAAAAGCATTTGATTCAGTTAATTGGAATTTCCTTTACAGAGTTTTACATAGATTTGGTTTCCAAGACACAATTATTAAAACAATATAGACATTATATGACAATCCTACTGCTAGGATTAAAATCAATGGATTTTTATCGAATAGTCTTACCCTAGAAAGGGGCATGAGACAGGGTTGTGCATGGTCACCATTATATCTGGAACCATTAGCTCAATACATCAGACAGAATGAAGATATCAGGGGAATTACTATTAAAGGGACAGAGCATAAATTGGCTTGTTATGCAGATGACATCTTGATCTATCTAGGGCAACCAACATACTCTTTGCCTAAATTGATGCAATCCTTTGAACAATATGGTCAATTATCAGGATACAAGATCAATATAGATAAAACCCAATTACTTTCATATTACTATAGCCCACCAAGAGAAATTGAAATTCGATACCCCTGGGCATGGCACAGAGTCTTTCAAATATTTGGGCATCATTATACCAAAAGATTTGGCAAAATTATCAGAATGTAATTATCAGCCTTTATATAAAAAAATTAAGGAAGATGTGGCAAGATGGAACCTGATTCCTTTTCTCAGTCTCAGTTCAAGGATTGAGTCTATTAAAATGAATGTGTTGCCCAGACTATTATATCTCTTTCAGACCCTACCAATAGAGATTAATCAAAATCAATTCAATGAATGGAACAAGATGCTATCAAGGTATACTTGGCAGGGTAAAAGGCCTAGAGTTCGTCTCAAAACCTGGCAGTTAGCAAAGGAAAAGGGGGGGAATGGGGCCTATCTTCTCTTAGAGATTATTATTTTGCAGTACAGTTGAGAGCTGTGATATGTTGGTGCAACCCATCATATGACGCTCAATGGAAAAACATTGAGGAGCGGGTACTTCCCATCCCCATACAAGCAATTTTGGCTGATAACAACTTGCAAAGGTACGTAAATACTATTGATAACCCATGGGTGAAATTGACTCTTAAAATATGGAAAACTACTATAAAAGAATATAATCTAGAGGGAGATATTGCAATTCTTAAATGGTGTGCATATGACTCGGATTTTACACCAAATAAATTGGATGCTAGATTTAAGGACTGGACAGCTAAAGGAATAACAGTTCTTTGCAACATAATGAAAGAAGGAACACTGTTCAGTTTTGAAATGCTTAAAGAGAAACACTTATTAGAAAAACAAGATTTTTATCCGTATTTACAGATGCAACAATATGTTAATAAGGCGCTTAAAAATGTAACCAAGGCAAATACATGCTTGATAGAGCTCTTTAGAAAAGCATATAATTCAGATAATGGTAGTAGAATCAGTTCAAGCATGTATAAGGGGTTGTAAAATCTTAAAACACATTCGACTTCATACATTAAAACAAAATGGGAGAAGGAAGAAGGGATAATTATATCTGAGGAAGAATGGACAACAATATGGAGATCTCAATGGAAGTGTACCAGTTCACAGAAATGGAGAGAGTTTGGATGGAAAAACTTGATAAGATATATTATTACACCCTCTCAGAAATCCCATTATGATAGTAACCTCCCTGTTTGCTGGAGAAATTGTGGAAATCAAAATGCAAATCATTATCATATTTTTTGGGACTGCCCTGTTATCAAAAACTATTGGAGGGGGATACACAATGCCCTACAAGACATCTTTAAATGTGAAATACCCTTAGAGAGTAAGACTATATATTTTGGATATATACCTCAAGAATGGTTGAAAAGAGATAAATATTTAATGAATATACTGTTGGTGGCGGTAAAAAGACTCTTACTAGGAAATGGTTATCACAGGAGAGCCCAACTTTAAATACATGGATGGAAATTACAATGGACATTTACAAAATGGAAAAGATAACAGCATCTGTTAATCATAAGCTGGAACAATTTGCTTCATACTGGGAAAACTGGTTTAACTACATAATGTCTCATAGGCCTGATTTTATTCTCACAAATCAATGAATCTGTTGTGTAAAAAAAAAGATCACTCCCTACTTGTACATAGTTCTTTCCTTTTGCTTGTTTTTTTCTTTCCACTCTTTTCTATAAGTGTATACCCCAGATAAATACTTTGTGGAGGTTTGTGATATATATGATTATATGATATATATGTACAGTGTCTGAAATACATCTTATGGAAATGTTTGTTTATGATGAACTTCTATAAAAAAATAAATTACAAAAAAAAAGAAACTTCAAATCAAATATAACAGTTTAATGTGGAGAGATGTGAGCTGCTGGTAAGAAGAATGAAAAGAGGTTTGATAAAATAAAGGACACTATTCTTTAAAAGGTGCAGAAGCAAAGGGTCCAAATAATTGTAAATGTGCAAATAATTGTAAATGTCAGGGCTGAATCCCCAATTCTAGGATGCATCAAAGGATCTTGGAATATGAAAGGTCATGCTGGTCTTTCATAAAGCTTTAGTTCGACCTTGTATGGAGAATTGTGTTCCATTCCAGTCAGTTCAATGGTGGAAATATGTGAAGGCAGAATCCAGAAAAGATTTAGGAGAATACTTCCTGGGATGATTAACAAGCATAGAGAAAAAAATCTATGACTGGTTCCTGTAAAGAAGGCAAGTGGAACTTCGATACAAAAGGGATGATGACAGAATGGAGAGTTGGAGATTTAGCTTTAGTGCAGGAATCAAGAACTAGATGTCACAAACACAAAATAAAGGGGTAGAGAATTAAAAGTAGCACAAAGGAAAAAAGATTCATGCAACATGTGGTTAGAATCTGGAATAAACAGCCTGAAGATTTTTTGGTATCTCTCAAAGAAAGGTCCAGCAGAGGGATCTAATCCATTGTTCTAGTGCAAACAGAATCTTCTGAATAGACTTGCTCTGTGCTACAACTGTTCTTTGAGATAAAAATATAAAAGAGAAATAATCCAGAGTTTAGTTCTTCCCTGGTGAAAACTTGGCCATTAAACATGGAGGAATTATAATCAGTTCCAGTGAGAGGAAGACAAATCCAGTTTCACCAAATGAACATTAGGAAGACCAAAGCCATTGTCTTTGGTCCCCTATCAGGCCCCATTCTCTATCCACAGATTCCATTCTGGTTATTGTCTGAACTCAAAACAGGCTGCACAGATTTAATGACATATTGGTTGCCATCTTAAGCTTCTATTCACTTATTTGCATCATCATTAAGACTTCCACTACCCTCAGCTCATCTGCTGTTGAGACCTTCATTCATACTGTTGTTACTTCTGGGTCAAACCCTTCCAATGCACTTCTGGTCTCGTCCTGCCTTACACCTTTTATGAACACAAGGTGACCCAAAATTCTTCTGCCAAATTCCTAAATGGCACCTATCTCCTTCACCTATCACCACATGATCACTGACCTAACTTGGCCCCCAAGTGAGTAGGGTTCCAATTCCAAAATCTCATCCATAATTTCCACTTCCTCCATTATCTGCTCTCTCTGATTTTGTAACCCTCTGACACCTCAGCACTCCTCCAATTCAAGCATTTTGCTAGTCCCAAACAGTAATCATTCCACCATTGTTAACTAGGCCCCTAGGCTCCGGAAGTTCCAATGTAAACGTCCAATTTCTTTCTGGTCTTTCTTTCTTTGAAACATTTCTTAGAGGCCACCTCTTTGACAAAACTAAGTTCACCAGAGTGTTAGGGTAAGAGCAGAATGAGTTTCAACTGTCAGGGAAGTATTGGGATTTGAATCTGATTTCAGGAATGGCACCTATGGATTTAGATCTGATCAGATGGGATTATCGGAAATCTTATTCGTCGGTGCAAAAAAAAATTCAATTATTTTCACATTAAAACCATAAGATGTAGGAGCAGAATTAGGCTATTTGGCCCATTGGGACTGCTCCATCATTTCATCATGGCTGATCTACTTTCTTCTCAACTCAAATCTCCTGCCTTCTCCCCGTATCCCTTCATGCCCTGACTAATCAAGAAAATATCAACTTCTGCCTTAAATATACATAAAGGCAGCCTCCGCAGCTGCCTGTGGCTCTCACCACTGTCTGGCTAAAGAAATTCCTCCAGATCTCCATTCTAAATGGATGTTCCTCTATTCTGAAGCTGAGTCCTCTGGTCTTAGATTCCCCCACTATAGGAAACAGCCTTTCCACACCTACTGCATTAAGGCCTTTCAACATTTGATAGGTTTCAATAAAATCCCCCATCATAGTTCTAAATTCCAGTGAGTAAAGGCCCAGAACCATCAAATGATCCTCATATGACAAGCCGTTCGTTTTTGTGAACTTCCTCTGAATATTTTCCAATGTCAGTACATCCTTTCTTAGATGAGGAGCTGAAAACTCCAAGTGAGGCCTCACCAGTGCTATCTAAAGACACAACATTACATTTTTGCTTTATATTCTTGTCCTCTTGAACAAATGTTAATATCACATTTGCCTTCCACATCACCAACTCAACTTGCAAATTAACTTTTAGGGAATCCTGCGCAAGGACTCCCAAGGCCCTTTGCACCTCAGATTTTTGAGTTTTCTCTCCATTTAGAAAATAGTCTAAGCTATTATTTTTTCTACCAAAGTGTATGGCCATACACTTCCTGTCACTATTCCATCTGCCATTTCTTTGCCTAGTCTCCTAATCAGCCTAAGTTCTTCTGTAGCCTCTCTGCTTCCTCAACACTACCTGCCCCTCCACCTATAATCATATTATCCGCATACTTGGCCACAAAGCTATCAATTCAGTCATCCAGATCATTGACATATAACATAAAGAGACATGTATTCCATTTATTTTTTATTTTTTAATTTATGGGATGTGGGCATCAGCAGCTAAGCCAGCATTTATTGACTACCCCTAGTTTCCCTTGAGAAGGTGGTGATGAGCTGCCATCTTGAACCACTGCAGTTCCTGAGCTGTAGGGACACCCACAGTGCTGTTCGGGAGGGAATTCCATGATTTTGACCCAGTGACAATGAAGGAACGGCGATATGTTTCCAAGTCAGGATGGTGCGTGGCTTGGAGGGCGATTTCCAAGTGGTGGTGTTCCCAGGTATCCACTGTTCTTCTCCCTCTAGATGGTAGTGGTCGTGGGCCTGGAAGGTGTTGCCATGGGTACTTTGGTGTGTTGTTGCAGTGCATCTTGTAGCTAGTACACACACCTGCAATTGTTTGTCGACGGTGGAGAGATTAGATGCTTGTGGAAGGGGTACCAATCAAGTGCGCCCCCTTGTACTGGATGGTGTCAAGCCTCTTGAGTATTGATGGAGCTGCACTCATCCAGGCGAGTGACGACTATTTCATTACAATCCTGACCTGAGCCTTGTAGATGGTGAACTGGCTTTGGGGAGTCGGAAAGTGAGTTACACGCCACAGGATTCCTAGCCTTTGACCTGCTCTGGTAGCCACTGTGTTTATATGGATTAAACAGTTCAGTTTCCTGTCAATGGTAACCGCAGGATGTTGATAGTAGGGGTTCAGTGATGGTGATGTCACTGAATGTCAAGGGACGATGGTTAATAGTATGAGTTCTTCTCTATTTGGCCTGGCAACTAAAAGTTCATTAGTTTAAGGCAGAAGTTCCCAGTTGATGGTAGAGGTTCATGACATAAAATAGATTGGGAATCCCTGGTTTAAAGGGACAGCTTTTACCTGGGTTCCATATTGGGTACCAGTGAGAAGGCAGAAGGTGCTAATCAATTGTTTTTACAATGTGTGCAAATAAACATATCTACATTGCTTGCTTTATTATATACCTGTAGTTTGGTTTCTTTATATTTACTTAAAGCAGACAGCTTCTTAATTTAATGCATTACCAACCCCATGTTTTGTTTTCAAATCTGCACAGAAGCATTATTTAAAATTATGAACTTCAATGCTACAAAGGGGCTACTGGAGTAATGAAGCTTTGGGCCCAGAGAGAAGATGGTTATCAACTGTGGTCACCTTACAATGTAAGCTTTGAATCAATACTGCAAAATCAGAACCAACAATAATTAATATAGGTAACACACACAAAATGCTGGAGGAATTCAGCAGGCCAGACAGCATCTATGAGAAAAAGTACAGCTGACATTTTGGGCCGACACCCTTAGGCGGGACTGGAGAAAAAAAAGATGAGGAGTAGATTTAAAAAGCGGGGGAGGGGAGAGAGAAACACAAATGATTGACAGAACTGGGAGAGGGAGGGATGAAGTAAAGAGCTGGGAAGTTGATTGGTGAAAGAGATACAGGGCTGGAGTCTGAGAGGACAGAAGGCCAAGGAAGAAAGAAAAGGGGGAGGAGCACCAGAGAGAGGAGATGAGCAGGCAAGGAGAGGCAAGGATGAGAGAGGGAGAAGGGGATGGGGAAGGTGAAGGGAGAGGGGCATTACCAGAAGTTTGAGAAATCAATGTTCATGCCATCAGGTTAGAGGCTACCCAGATGAAATAAAAGTGTTGTTCCTCCAACCTGAATGTGGCCTCATCACGACAGTAGAGGAGGCCATAGATTGACATATTGGAATGGTAATGGGAAGTAGAATTAGAATGGGTGACTGCTGGGAGATCCCGCTTCTTCTGGCAGAGGGAGCATAGGATATACTCATTACAGAGCTAATGACTATATTCATCTTCTGTTAACAATTTGCACATAAGGTATGGCATGTAGTGTAGTGGTTAGCACAATGGATAACAGTACAAGCAACCTGGCTTCACTTCCTGCCACTGCCTGTAAGAAGTCTGTGACCGGGTGGGTTTCCTCCGGGTGCTCTGGTTTCCTCCCCCAGTCCCAAGGCATACTGGTTGGTAGGTTAATTGGTCATTGTAAATTGTCCCATGATTAGGCTTGGATTAAGTTGGGGGAGTGGCGGGGAAGTGACCCTTCGAAGGGCCGGAAGGGCCTATTCCGTGCTCTATCAATGAATAAATAAGATTTTATT